>NC_049233.1:2849969-4221041 GCF_011100685.1 Canis lupus familiaris | reverse complement strand
CAAAGGCCTACAGTTGGTAACCAGCAGAGTTATATGAATGTCATAATCATGTCATCTGGCAAATGACAGCACTGACTGCTTCAGGGTAGTTCTGTGGGGGAGAGAACACTGTGCCCACTCTATTCTGATAGAAACCAGGTGAACTGATCTTGGAAATAAGTGCAACTGTATGAACAGCAACCAGCCAGGATCACAGACTAATCTCAGTGAGGACTGCTCACCAGCATCTTGACATCCTGCTCTTCAACAGCGTTTACACGGAGGAACTAGAAAAGCACAAAACCCAGAAGAACCTGTCTTCCTACCCCAAAGTGTGATGAGGCCCCAGATGAAAAGTGATCATTCATATTTCCAGGTAAGGCACAGAAGAATAACCAAGTAAGAGGATAAATTTCCTTTTATTATATAATTTTGGCTATCAGAATAAAGAATCTCTCTAGAGATTACATGCAGGTTTGCTGGACTATAATGGCTATTCTCTCCAACAGTAATAATGATATATAATTTGCTTTTTCATATATCAATTTACTTTTAGTATTCAACAAAAGGTGGATATCATGTTATTCTCTTCTCAAAAAAGGCAATAAGAATTTCTCAACTGATTTTGACTGGATTTTACAGTAATAACAAAGAACAGGTGAAAAGGTAATCCGGGGCCTGTTGTGGAGGATTGTGGAGGTTTGTTCAAACAAGGAAACCAGATTGGAGATCTGATCTGAAACCACTTTATTTAGCACCTGTGTTCCTGATTATGAATGGTATCACTGATTCCAGGGTTGCTGAAAAGGCTAATGGAAGCTTGCTATTTATTCCATTTCAAGTATGTCACGAAACATTTTTCTAGCCATCTGTTGCTGTTACAGAGCATTGAAACTAAGATGAAATCAAGCTGGAGAAACAGATTTTGATCAGGTTTCATTTCTGCCAGGGGACTGCAATCTGCCAAAGAGACAACAGAGAAAGACTCTCAGACATCTTTGTGAAAATGTACCACAATGTTAGGAAGTGAGAATTCTTAGATTTTTGGATTTGCAGAATTTCAGAGTAGAAGGAATCTTAAATAATCATTTAGTCCAAATCTACAATTTGCAAATGGCCAGAAAGTTAAATGACTTGTCCAGCTAGCCCGTGGAAAACCTGCAACTAAGTAAATGGCAGAAATGAGATCTTACCCAGCATTCATTCAATTCTTCCACTACCCTGTACCCTGTAATTCAGTACTTTTATTGTTAGTAATACAGTCAGTAAGTTGCAATAAGCAGTCTGCTTCAGGCTCCATAGAAATTGAACCCCCACAAAAACAAAAATGACTGCAAGCACACTTTGCTTCCTTTACTACTTTTTCCCCTAAGGTGATCACAGCTCAGGCCTTGGTTTCTAAACTTTCTACCCAAAGCCATATCAAGTATTTTCACTGCTCAGCCACACCACAGGCATACCTTTTAGCAAAAAAAATAACACATCAAGCTATTGATTTAAACATAGGACCCCCAAATCATCTAAACAAAACATCTCAATCACTAAAGTAGCTATCAGTTTTTCCATTCTGGATGTGATGGAAAGTAAAGTATAAACCTCATTTTGCCTCTTTTCCCAAGATTATTTTGGCCATTCTAGGTCCTTTTCATTTCCACATAAATTGTTTAATCAGGGGATCCCTGGGTGGCGCAGCGGTTTGGCGCCTGCCTTTGGCCCAGGGCGCGATCCTGGAGATCCGGGATCGAATCCCACGTCAGGCTCCCGGTGCATGGAGCCTGCTTCTCCCTCTGCCTGTGTCTCTGCCTCTCTCTCTCTCACTGTGTGCCTATCATGAATAAATAAAAATTAAAAAAAAATTGTTTAATCAGACTGCGACTTTATAAGGGGGGGGAAGCACTTGATGAAATTCTGATTAGGATTGAATAGCTCAGTTTGTGGGGAGATCTGACATACTAACAAAACTGAGTCAGCCTATTCTTGAACACAGTATACAATCAAAGTAAGCATATTTATTTGGGTCTTTTTTAACTTCTCTAGGCAATGTTTTATAGTTCTCAGTATACATCTTTTCTTCAATTTATCTGTATATCTATCTATGTAGTAAAGGAATATTTAAAAGGAAACTTTAAAAACTTTTTCTAAATGTTTAGTGCTAGAAGACAGAAATCAAAGTGATATTTTCATATTGACCTTTTTTTTAAGATTTTATTTTTAAGTAATCTCTACACCCAACATGGGGCTCAAACTTACAACCCTCAGATCAAGAGTCATATGCTCCATTGACTGAGCCAGCCAGGTGCCCCTACATTGACTTCGTATCCTACAAACTTACTAAAAATTCCGTTATTATCTCTAGTGGTTGTTTTGTAGGTTCCTTTGGATTTTCTACGTAAAAAATTTTATCTGTGAAGAGTTTTACTTCTTCATTTCCAATCTTTTTGAAACTTGATATAAATTGATCTTGTATGTCGCAACCTTGCTAACATATCAGTTCTAGTAACTTTAAGAAGCCGCAAGATTTCTATATAGACATTCATGTTGTTGTCTGCAACATCTCTGTCAAGCTTCTGTTACCAAGGTTATGATGGACACATGTTAAACAAGATAGGAAGTGTTTCCCTTCTCTATTTCCCTAAGGAATTCGTGTTAAATGAATCTTATTTCTTACTTAAATGTTCTGGTAAGTTATTTTTTTCAAATCATTATGTACATTTCATCTAAGTTGTTCAATTTTTTTGACAAAAGATATTCATAATATCCCTCAATACCTTTTAACATCTGTAAGATCTATCTATATCCTCTCTTTCATTCCTGGTAGTATTTATGACTTTTTTTCTTGATCAGTTTCACTAAAGGTTAATTTTGATATTCAAAAAAAAACCTTTTGTCTTTATTAATTTTCTCTATTTTTGTCCTATTTTTTTTTTCCTATTTTCAATTTCAGTGATTTCTACTCTTTTTCCTTTATTCTACTTACTTGGGTTTATTTTGCTCATCTTTTTCCAACATTCTTTTTTTTTTTTTTTTTAAGATTTACTTATTTATTCATGACACAGAAAGAGGCAGAGATATAGGCAGAGGGAGATGCAGGCTCCCTGCAGGGAGCCTAATGTGGGACTCGATCCCGAGACCCTGGGATCATGACCTGAACCAAAGGCCGATGCTCAAACACTGAGCCACCCAGGGATCCCTTTTTCTATCATCTTAAGTTGGAAAGTTCAACCACTGATTTTTAAATTTTTCCCTAATAGAAGTGTTTAAAGCTACTCACTTTACTTCATCCCACAGGTTTTAATATGTTGAATTTTTATTGCCAACTAGCTAGAAATATTTTCTAATTTCTTTTATAATGTTTTTCTTTGATCATCAGTTATTTAGAAATGTTATTTTAAATATTCCAAATTTGGGGGTGCCTGGGTGGCTCAGTCAGTTAAGTGTCTGCCTTCAGCTCAGGTTGTGATCCCTGGGTCCTTGAGCCCCAAGCTGCACTCCCTGTTCAGTGTAGAGCCTGCTTCCCCCTCTCGCTGCCCCTCACTTGTGCTCTCTCTCAAATAGGTAAATAAAAACTTTAAAAATAAATAAATATTCCAAATTTGCAGCCCTTTCCAGTTATCTTATTGGTATTGATTTTTAATTAAATTCCATACTTCAGTTAGGGAATACACTATGTAACTTCTCAATATTTTGAAATGTGTTGAGACATATTTTATAGTTTAATGTATTGTCTATTTTGGTGAACATTCCCTGTACACTTGAAAAAGAACATATATTTATTCTTCAGTTGTTATGTGCAGTGTTCTATAAATGTCAATTAGGCAAGGCAATGCATGTTATTCAGATCTTCTACATCTTTTTTTAATAAACATTTTTTGTTTTGTCTTAAAGATTTTATTTATTTGAGAGAGAATAAGACAGAGAGCACAAGCAGGGGAGAGGGAAGAGGAGGAGAGAGAAAAGCAGCTTCACCACTGAGCAGAGCCCCACAAGGCTTGATCCTAGGACACTGGGATTATGACCTAAGCCAAAGGCAGATGCCTAAGCAACTGAGCCCCCCAGGCACCCCAGATCTTCTGTATCTTTATTGATATTTTTCAAGTTGTTCTATCAACTACCGAGAGAAGAGTATTAAAAACACCCAACTGTAATTGTGGCTTTGCCCTTTTCTGCTTTTAATTGTTTAATTTTGTTTCGTGTGTTATTTTTTTAACTGTTCTTTCTTAAAGATTTTATTCATTTTAGAAAGAGAGAGAGAGAGCACATGTGCAAGTGTGAGCAGGGAGTAGGGACAGAGGGAGAGGAGAGAGAATTTTAAGCAGACCCTCTCCATGAGCATAGTGCCGGATGCAGGGCTTGATCTCATGACCCTGAGACCATGACCTGAGCTGAAATCAAGAGTCAGACACTTAAACAACTGAGCCATCTAGGTGCTCCTTGTTTCATATGTATTGAAACTTTTATTAAGCTCATATACATTAATGACTGTGTTTCTAATGAAATGATCCTTTTACTGTGAAATGTTTATCTCTAGTAGTAAACTTTGTCTTGAAGTCTACTTTGTCTGATGATAATATAGCCACTCCAGCATTCTTGTGCTTACTGTTCACATGGTGGTGTACCTTTTTTCATCCTCTCACTTTCAACCTGTTTATCTTTCATCCAGTCTGACAACCTATGCCATTAAATTGGAGTGGTCAATTCACTTACACTTAATGTAATTCTTTTTACTGGCTGGATTTTGGTTTATCATTCATTCTGTTTCATTTGATTTTTTCCCCTCTATTCCTCCTTTGCTGCCTTCTTTTTAGGTTAACCTAATTATTTTTAGCATTTCATCGTAATTATTTTACATACTTTTTAGCTATACATCTTTATACATGTGTGTGAGAGAGACGGAGAGACTGCTCTAGGGATACAATATGCAAACTTAACTTATCACAATCTACTCACAGTTAATATTGTAATACTTCACATAAAAATGTAAGAACCTTTGCAACAAAATAGTTCTTTATTTCCCTTCAACTTTTGGACTATAACTGTCATATATATTACAGTAGTCCCCCTTTATCCACAAGGGCTACATCTCAAAACCTCCAGTGGATGCCTGAAATTGCAGGCATGTTGTAATTAATGCCTGAAATATACTAAATCCTATATATACTGGGGTTTTTTTCATACAGAACTATTATAAAGTTTAATTTATAAATTAGGCAAAGAGATTAACAATAATAAAATAGAACTATATACACTGTAATAAAAGTTATGTGAATGTGTTCTCTCTCTCAAAATATCTTACTGTACTCACTCTTCTTGTGATGATGTAAAATGATAAAATGGCTATGGGATGAGTTGAAGTAAGGTGACTGACATAGGTACTATGACACGTGTCAGGCTACTACTGTCCTTTTGATATGTCAGGAGGATAATCTGCTTCTAGACTGCAGTTGACCACAGAAAACTGAAACCATGGAAAGCAAAACTGTGGATAACGGGGACTACTGTACATATGTTACAGACCCACAAAATAGTGTTAGACCTAAGTCTTGACTTTTAAAGAAACTGAGAATAAAAAATATACATATAGTCTTTTACACCTACATTTCCAGCATTCTTCACTTTCCTAAAGATCCAAACTTCCCTCTGGTATCAATTCTCTTCAAAATGAAGAACTTTCTTCATTATCTCTTGTACTGCTAGGATTCTCTCAGTTTTCATATGTCTAAAAATGCCTTTACTTCCCATTTTTAAAAATCATTTAAGCTGGATATGGAATTCTAGGTTGAAAGCTTCTTTCAGCATTTTAAAGATATCATTCCATTGTCTTCTTGCCTCCGTTGTTATCAATGAGAAGTGAGCCATTAATTTAGAACACTGTTCTCCTTTATGTGATAAATCATTTTCCTTTGGCTGCTCCTAAGTTTTTCTCTTTTAGTTTTTAGCAACATGACTATGATGTGCCTGGAGTAGTCTTCATTGCATCCATCCTGCTTAGGGTTGACTGAGCTTCTTGGATTCTATAAATGTTTTTCACCAAACTTGGAACTTTTAGCTCTTATTTCTTAGTAACAGCTCTACTGAAATTCACATGCTATATACACATTTAAAATGTACAATTCAATGGCTTTTAGTATACTCACAGAGATGTGCAACCATAAGCTTAATCTATTTTAGAATGTTCTCATTACCCTCTTCCAAAAAAAAAAAAAAAACTACCCTTCAGCTATCATCCCCATTTTCCCTATTTCCCCTAATCTGGTAACCATTATTCTATTTTCTGTCTCTATATATTTTCTAATATAAATAGAATTACATAATATGTGGTCTCTTGTGACTAGCTTCTTTCATTTAGCACATTTTTAAGGTTCATCCATGTTGTAACAGGAATCAGCACTTCTTTCTTTTTTATGGTAAAAAATATTCCATTGTATGGATAGTCCACATTTTGTTTATCCATTCATCAGCTGATGGCCATATGGGTTGTTTCCACTTTGGGGATATTATGAATAACGATGCTATGAACGTGCAAGTACAAGTCCTTGTGTGGACATATGCTTTTATTTCTTTGGGGTATATATGTAGGAGTGAATTGCTGGGTAAAATGGTAACTCCATTTTACTTTTTGAGGACCTGCCCTGCTGTTTTCCTAAGTGGCCACACCAGGTTATAGCCCTATCAGCAGTGTTTGAGAGTTCCAGTTGCTCCACATCCTCACCAACATTTGTTATTATTTCTCTCTATCTTCACCAACACTATTATATTATCTTTTTTATCAGTCATCCTTGTAGCCATTTTAATTTTGATCTGCATTTCCTTGATGGCTGATAATGTTGAGTGTCTTTTCATATATTTGTGGCTATTTATGCATATTCTTTAAAGAAATGTCTATTCAGATCCTTTGCTCATTTTTAAATCTTTTTATTGCTTAGTTGTCAGCCATTGTTTCTTCAAATATTTTTGTCTTGTTTTAGTTATCTACTACAGCATAACAAATCACTCCAAACCTAGCTCCATATAACAGTAAGCATTTTATTAAGTTCACAGGCTTTATGCATTAGAAATTCATCCAAGGAACAACTGAGATAGCTTTACTCTGATTCATGAATTCTGGGGCCTCATCTGGGACACCAACGAATGACTGGCAGCTGGGATCACCTAGTGGCTTCCTCACTCACATTGTTGGTTCCTGGGCTGAAACGTCTTAAAAGCCAGGGCTATTAACTGGAGCACTTACATAAGGTTGCTCTGTGTAGCATGGATGTCATTTCCAACTAGATTCTATTGGCCAAGAGAGGAACATGTAGGATAGTAGCTACTGTTGCAGCCATCTTTGGAAAATACAGTCTGCCAGATGTCTTCTCTTTTACCACTAGGACTCCAATTATGTATATATTAATAATGCCCCACAGTCATTGTGGCTGTTTTCGTTTTTTAATCTTTTTTTCTCTTCAGAGTGGATAATTCCTGCTACTCTGTTTTCAAGTCCACCAACTCTTTCTTTAGCTATCTCCAATCTGCTGTTAAGCACATCTAATAAATTTTTCATTTCAGATATTATACTTTCAAGTTCTAGATTTTACATTTGGTTCTTTTTATAGTTCCCACTTCTCTGCTGAGATTCTCCACCTGTTCATTTATTAATACCAAGTTTAATGTTCTTGTCTGAAAATTCCAATATGAGTCACCTTGGAGTCAATTTCTATTGACAGCCATTCTCAACAATGAGTCGTATTTTCCTTCATTGCACATCTAGTCATTTATTATTGTATACTGAACATTATTAGGATTCCAAATTCTGTCTATCAGCCTCTGAAGAATGAATTTTATTCTACTGGGAAATTAACTTGGCTAGATTCATACTCCAAACTCTGTCTCCCCCACAAGGGGCAACAGCTAAATCTCAACTCAATTCATTCACCTTTCCAACTACCCCTTTTCTAGGCTCCATGAAGCCTTTCCCCATGCATGCCAAGGATTTCGACAGAATTTAAAAGCAGATTTTAGGACTCCCTTTTCTGTTGTTCCCTCCTTTCTGAGAATTCTCCCCTCATTCTCCAGTCCCTCTTTTAGTCCTAAACTCAATCCTCCAACTCCCCAAACTATAAAACTATAGACTTTTGCTTGAGTTCTAGCCACCACCCACCATGACAAACTGGGGAGTATCCTCAGGCAAAAGAATTGTACAAATGAGAAGCATGCCAGTACAATTCCCATCTTTCAAGTTTCCTATCAATTTCTGCCTGATTTGGTCACTTTCCAATGTCTTCAACTAGTTATTTTTTTACATACTGTCCAGAGTTCATAACTTTTATCTGAGAAAGAGCTAGATCAATATAAGATATACCTATATTACTAGGAGAACCCTTTCCACTAAATCTCAGTGGTATTATATCCCAAGAGGCAACCATGATGTGAGTTACCAAAAAATACATATGACTAGATGTGCACAAATGTACCATCTCAAAACAGTATGACAGACAGTAATAGAGAAATCACCGTCTTGATCTGCTGGTGAAGTGTTTACCATAAAAAAATTGAAACAATATATAAAGGTATAAAGGAAAAGATGAATTTCCAATACATGGAAGTAATTATATATCTAGATAGATATATAAAATAGAATTATTCCATACATACTCTTTTAAAACTTGTGTTTATTTTCAATAAACAATATATCTTGGGCATTTTATACTGTCAAATTTTTAAGTACTTTTTAATAATTGACAAAAATAATTGGAAAGTTATTTACAAGCAACTCCTCTGTATGGAATATCATAATTTATTTAATAAAGTCCCTACTGATTGCTCTTTTACATTAATTTCACTAAATAGCCTTCTAGGTTTTGCTCACTTGTTTGGTTCCTTCTGTAGGATGAATTCATAAAAGTAAAATTGTACATTTTACATTTTAACATATATTGCCAAATTTCTCCCTATAAGTATGATACTGATTTACACTCTCTACACTGTAACCAATTATACAAATTTCCCCACATCCACAGTAGTTATGTAGCCAATGACTTGAAGCACTGCCATTTACCCTAACTTCCCATTCCAATACTAGGCCAGTTGACGTTCTGGAGACTGTGAAGCGCGCTTTCCTTAATGCTCAACAGTAACCTGATGAACATTCTAATTCCCTTCCATAAGCCTGGAATCTTGCTAAAACTTAGCCTATTTAGCTGAAGTCCTAATACTCTGGTTTGAGCCAGTCTTTTTTTTTTTTTTTTTTTTTAAGATTTTATTTTTTTCAAAGTAATCTTTATGCTCAACATGGGACTCGAATTCACAACCCCAAAATCAAGAGTCACATGCTACACAACTGTACCAGCCATGTGTCTCAAGCCAGTCTTCTTCTGGAACTGAATACTTGGGCACCTGGGTGGCTCACTCAATTAAGTGTCTGCCTTCGGCTCAAGTCATGATCTCAGGGTCCTGGGATCAAGACCCATATCAGGCTCCCTGCTCAGTGGGGAGTCTGCTTCTCCCTCTGTCTCTCCCTCTGCCCCTTTTGTGCTCTCTTTCAAATAAAGTCTTAAAAAAAAAAAAGAAACTGTAGTTGTTAATGCTCAGAAAAGGACCGTTCTAACAGATATTGTTGGTTATTCAATACTGAATGTTAACATATTTCTTCATGGCATAGCGTCAATTATTTAGGGAAGTATGGCATATAAATTATCTGAGCTTTGGAAATTGCTCAAGGAGGAAACTGAGGAAAAAAGATTGCATACACAAGGCTGTCTTTAATTTTTGAGCAGAACTGGCCCTAACATAGCTTATTTAAGAGGCAGAGACTGCTCTGGGGCATCTAGGTGGCTCAGCTGGTTATGTATCTGACTCTTAATTTCAGATCAGGTCTTGATCTCAGGGTTGTGAGTTCAAGCCCCACACTGGGATTGAAACTGGGCATGGAGCCTACTTTTAAAAAGTGGAGGGGGGAGGGACCGGGGGGGTGCAAAGACTCCTCAAAATGAGCCATCTTTCACATCCAATGGTGAAAGAAAAGCCCTGGCAAACCTTTGAGTAGTTTCCCCTGCAGAGATCATTCAATGAACAAATACCTAAGATAGTAGCACATTCACTCACTTAAATAAATAGGTACAAATCATATAAGTAGCTGTGGAGGAAACAAAGAGCTTAAAATAAAAATGAAGGTCTCTAACTCCAAGAAGGACGATGTGTTCTTCAAAAGCTAGAACTGTTTCATTTAGATCTGTGTCTGGCACAAAGTCTAGGATAAGAATGCTTAATCAATGTTTATTGATAATACAGAGCAAATAAATGATAATTGTCGAACAGATGGAATGAACTAAAGGGCATATCCAACAATCCATCCACATTCTTTCACACACTGTAAACCAACTATAATACTCTGATAAACCAGACGTGTTAAACCAGGTTTAAGAATTGTCATATGTGGGATCCCTGGGTGGCGCAGCGGTTTGGCGCCTGCCTTTGGCCCAGGGCGCGATCCTGGAGACCCGGGATCGAATCCCACATCAGGCTCCCGGTGCATGGAGCCTGCTTCTCCCTCTGCCTATGTCTCTGCCTCTCTCTCTCTCTCTCTGTGACTATCATAAATAAATAAAAATTTAAAAAAATTTAAAAAATGATTTAAAAAAAAAGAATTGTCATATGTAAAAAAAAATAAAAAATAAAAAGAATTGTCATATGTAAACACGGAAATAAATTTATCTGTGAAGCTGAAGTAGAAGGCATACCCTTCCTGTTGGAGACAATTAGAAAGTGCAAGGTTTTTAAGGAGAGAGAGAGATTAGTATATTCTAAAAGCTCTGTCTAGAAGCTTTTATAATAAAAAAATAAACAGGAAAATGAAAAAGAAGGATGATATTTCTCTGAGAACAAAAACTATTTTTAAAATAGTAGCTAACAGGAGACAGAACATAAAGACTCCTAACTCTGGAAAACGAACTAGGGGTGGTGGAAGGGGAGGAGGGCGGGGGGTGGGGGAGAATGGGTGACAGGCACTGAGGGGGGCACTTGACGGGATGAGCACTGGGTGTTATTCTGTATGTTGGCAAATTGAACACCAATAAAAAATAAATGTATTATTTAAAAAAAATAAATAAAATAAAATAAAATAAAATAAAATAAAATAGTAGCTAACATTTAATGGTTGCTTACTTTATTCCAAACATGATCCTAATAAGTACTTTAATATACATTTTTAATTAATTTACTTCTCTCAATGACCCTATGATATAAAAGACAACTATTATCTCCATTTTATAGAGGAGAGAACTGAAGCATAGAAATGTTAAATAACTTATCCAAGATCATAGCAAGCCAGGATTCAAAATCAAGTAGCATGACTCAAGAACTTGCAGCCTTAACTACACTATACCATCTCTCTTTTTCCTCCATTTCTCTCACTTTTAACAAAGTGAACAGAATCACAGAGTTTTGGAGAAGTTTCAGTTGCCTAAGACCCAGATCAATGGGAATAGAGAACAAGCTGAGCCATATCTAGATGCCTATACATAGTTTACAGGCATCTATGATTCAGCCTCTATCTTTCCAATATTATCTCTAGCTATGTTCCACCCTCAAATCCTACATACAAGTGACACAGAACCATATGTAGTCTCTTAAAGATCCCCTAGTGTTTCTCAACTCTGTACCATTACTCATGTAACTCCCTCTGCCTGGCATCACCTTTCAGCCCCTGACTACCTGTGCCCCCCCACCAGGCTCCACAGGTACTTCTTAATGCCTTACTGGGCTGTTTACAGGTCTATTACTTTAGGCAGCGGAGTCCCTGAAAGGGAATCTTTTCTCATTTGTTTTCGAGTTGTTAGTGCTCTTACCATAAAATTAAGGTGGTCAGTAAAGTTTCCTGATAGAATCAATGAATAAATGGTCTCAGAAACAGAGTCCCCAAAGGCAGCCCAGAGTATGGGGCTATTTGGGGGAAGGCTAGACTCCCTTTGAGAATGGCTGACACACCAACTGCAGCTGACCATCCAACTATCTTGCAGCAAATCTTCCTCAAAGAGACTGAGGAAACTCTCCTGTGGGCTCAGAGAACTAAGGAGCCACAGCCAACTCCACCTGAAAGGAAGGGAGACAACGAGGACTCTGCTGAGGTTCAGGAAAAGGGTATCTCATAATACACTGCCATCCATGCCTGTAACTTCCCATCAATCTAGTAAGACATAATTCTCAAATGAAATGTATTCCTGAACTGCAGACCCTTCTTTCATAGACTTCAAAGAGAGAGAAAGAAAGAAGTAAATAAAGAGAAATAGAAAATAAAAACAGATTTCTCTTAGAAAAGGGAAATACATGTTTTCAGGTCTGCCTGAGAAAGCACTAAACCAGAGGGCTGGAAACACTCAGCTTGAATGAAATTAGCCAACTCTTATCTGGATTTTCTATATATTGGAATTCTCCAACTTTCAAAGGGCTCATACATGCCACAAATGGCTGCCCAGCCCCCTGCTCCATCCCAAATAGAATGGTTCCAATTAGAAACCATTTTTGGAAAACTAAAAGCAAACTGGGAACTTCCAGAGCATCTGTGGATTTAAAAGCTATGAAAGTAACTGTAACTTAAGAAAGCTGACCCTGTGGGACATATTCTGAATTAGAATTGGTCTAATTAGAGTAGCATTCCTGCTCCAAAAATACTATCTCCATATCCCCTGCTGACTTAGCTGAAATCATATAACCTAAAGAACTGGGAATTTTGGTGTAAAAGTGAGGAGGGCTAAGGGAAGAATTGGGGTGATGGGGTCCATGAGGAGGGCTTTAAGAGGTAGGAAAGAGACATCAAGGGAAGAGAGAGTATATCAAGAGCAAACTTCAAGTGTTGCAAAATTTAGTGTAAATTGGTGTTTCTCAACCCTAACAGATTCAATTCCACGAGCGGTGCTGCCCAGAGTAACAATATTTTCTAAAATAATGACAAACATTTGGTAAAGTTCAAAACAATTTTCCCTCATGGTAGCTGCTGTCTAGAACATTCACTATAGTTTAAAGCTTACAATATTGTGTGTTTATTACAACAGAATTAGATTCTAGGTTTACATAAACGGGTAATTCACCTATACATCAAACAAATATTCAAAATTCAAAAATGACAAAGGACAATGCTTCTTTGTGTGAGATTATTCAGCAAACTGGATATCAGCATCTCAAGCCTGCTGACTAAATGCTGGTCACACCCCTTAATCACAAGCATAAAAACTCCTTGCTGAGATAAAATGATCTCAATAATCTAAAAGATCTTACTCCAAGAAATGGGAGAGAAAAAACGTTTTTCTTCCTCTCCTTCACCTCCACCCTTCCTTCAAATGTTTCCCTAACAACCAAGACCCAGAACTCCATCTACTGAGCTGATATTATAGTTAACCCATTATGGGTTTTGCGGACTAACTTGAAACCTAGTCAACATTTAATACACTATTTCTACTGGAATACACACTCCAAATACCAAGTTTAGAATCTGAGAACATACTACATCCATAAGTAAGAGACTTAAACATACTGACTTCTCACCATCAATGTTCTATGGCAAAAAGGTACAAACAACCTATCTTTTACCTAAATTCTAATGTGTATTACTTTACACCTAAGTTTTCCCCTTTACTATAGATACTGATTGACTCTACTGGAGTATGGGGCTCCCATAAATACTGGAAAATGTTCTTCATGAAGTCCTAGTTTTTTCTGCTACATTGATGTGCCTCTCAATCAATTTTTCAAAGCAGGTAATTTCATTCTTTGTGCACCACACATTAAGCTGTTGTGTGTCAGATACATATACAAGCACTGCTTTGAATCTGTATTGCTTTTAAATGCTACCTTTTAAGATGTGAGACAACATCTTACAATAGACCCTAGAAAGGTGTAAAGATTGTAATACAAAAGCTATGAAATTCAAATTTTAGTTTCTTTAGTTTCTTTAGTAAAGATAAAAAAAATTTATGCAAATGGGGTGCCCAGCTTACAGAACTGAGTGTAACTATTTCATATCCAGGATAGTCTGCAGACCAAATATTTAACAAAAACCCAAATGCCTGAAGAATAGCACCCCCTTTTTCTTAATGTACATGACAGCTATTTTGACAGGGAACTAAGCCTCAGATCCATTCCAAGTAAGAAATGTTATGGGCTAGGGGTGCCTGTGTGGCGCAGTTGGTTAAATGCCCAACTTTTGGTTTTGGTTCAGGTGGTGATGTCATAGGTAGTGATCTCATGGGTTGTGAAATCAAGCCCCAGATCAGGCTCTGCACTCAGCATGGAGTCTGCTTGAGTTTTCTCTCCCTCTGCTCTTCTCCCCACCCCGTGAATGCTCTCTCTTTCCTCTCTGAAATGAATAAGTAAATCTCAAAAAAAAAAAAAAAAATGTTATGGGTTTGTAGTTATAAATTACCCTAATTATTTTTATTGAACCTGCTTAATTTGAACATTGCTCCAAAAAGATCTTGTTTTCAGTGTTCCGACATTTGCTTGTGACTAAAATTTACAAATAAATCAGAATTTTAAAACTAAACAGAGGCAAAAACAAAGTGGCCATCTGGTTTACTGCTGAAGTAAATAAATTTTCAAAACACATCCACCAGAATGGCTAAAATGAAACAGATGAAAAATACCAAGTGTTGGCAAGGATGAAGAGTAAGCAGAACTCTCAAACACTTTCAGTGGAAGAGCAAATTAGTATAGCCACTTTGGAAAACTGTTTAATAGTATCTATTAGGGATCCCTGGGTGGCACAGCGGTTTGGCGCCTGCCTTTGGCCCAGGGCGCGATCCTGGGGACCCGGGATCGAGTCCCACGTCAGGCTCCCGGTGCATGGAGCCTGCTTCTCCCTCTGCCTGTGTCTCTGCCTCTCTCTCTCTCTCTCTGTGACTATCATGAATAAATAAAAATAAAATCTTTAAAAAAAAATAGTATCTATTAAAATGTAACATATACATATCCTATAATCCAGAAATTCCACTCCTATGTATATTCCCAACAGATACGTGTATACTTGTTCATCAAAGAATATATACTAGAATGTTCCTAGCAGCACTATTCATGAGAGCCCTAAACTGGGAAACTAACCAAATGTCCATCAGTAGTACATTATATAAATAAATTGAGGTATATTCACATAATAGAATGCCATACAGCAATAAAAACGCAGGATCTACAACTTAATTCAACAATAGGGATTGATCTCACAAAAATAATGTTGGGCTAAAGAAGCCAGACATAGAAGCATACATACGATATGATTCCACTTATATGAAGTACAAAAACAGACAAAACTAATATGTGTTGTTAGAACTCAGGACAGTGGTCATCCCTCAGTAAAGATAATGACAGAAGAAGACACAAGAAGGCTTCATAGCTGCTGGCAATATCGTTTCTTCACATGGATGCTGGTGGCAAGAGTATATTCAGTAGATGAGAAGCAAACAGCAGCAGAGTCATAAAGAGAATTGAAGTGTTTATATATGAATCTCAGTTCCACCACTTAATAGTTATGATTTGGGGCAAGTTGCTTAACCTCTCTGTGCTTCATTTCTTCAACTATAAAGTAGGACTAGTAACTACCTCATAAGATTAGTCTGAGAGTTACATCATCATAAGACATGTAAAGTGCTTATTTGCAGTTGGTTATTATTATTTGCTAAGAAAAAAAAAGCTTTATTCTGAAGCAACACAAAAAAATGCAGAAGGGAAACAAAAACATATATGATTTGACCATCACTAGGAAATGAACAAAATAATTATTTAGGAAATGAAGGTGATAATAAATAAAGTCTAGTACAAAGAGGCATGACCTAGAAGTTGAGACTACTCCTGCAAATCTTTCCCTACACAGACCCGGGGCTAGCAGTCAGCCTCTCTGAGCCTGTAGCTCCCCTCTGTTCACTGGCAGCTGGCCATGAAGATCTCTTCAGGATGAAAAATAATAATGAAGGGAGGCACTGATCAGGAACTAAGAGGGCTGAGCTCACAGCAGGCTCTCTTATCCTCCAAGAGGACTCTGAAATATTGTATGCTTCTGGATTTCACCAAATACTTATGTCTTTAAAATATCTATCATGTCTATCAGCTGTGTTTCTGTCACTTAGAGTCACATTTCCTGCTGCTATTTAAATAATCAAGACTTCTGGTAGGTTTCTAAAAAAGCCAGTCAGGTAGGTTACTGTCAATAACACCATGGCAGTGTCCCTAACTTCTCTAGTCATGTTATAATAGCTACTCTTTATTAAACCCTACTTACATGCTACTTATATGCTATAAAGTATTATAATAAATACTTTATCCCTAATTCTCAAAAAACTTTGCTAGCTACGTAACATTCTTCCTTATTCTCATCTTTCATGGATAAGAAAACTAAGGCTCAGAAAGGCTGACCTGTTCATTAAGTGGCAGAGCTGGAGGGTGAATCAGGCTTCTCTGGCTCCAGAGTCCACACTCTTCCCATGAGCCTTAGTCCCTTGACTTACTTGACAATCAATCACATTTCTTCTTACGAAAGGTCATTAGTTAAGGTAAGCTAAAACAAGAATAATCCAACTTAGTGAAAAATCAATTTTGGCTATTTTTTAAATGATTACTTTGGTTTCTAAGCAAAGGTCTCTTCCTGGGTCTATTTAAAAGAATACTGTGCATTGCAGCTACTTGTACTACACAGTAGTCATCCAAACGATAGGTTAAAGCCCTTAAAAGATGTTTATATTTCTTCCCTGCTGAATCCCCGGTGCCCAGATCAGGGCCTGGGCCTAGTGCAGGAACTTAAAGAAAATATCTTGAAGACCACCTCCCTCCAATCTTGTTTACCAGAATACTACTAACGAAGATGCATTCCAACAAAACATTAGTAATGTCCGAAACTTCATGACCAAAATTAAACACGAGAGTCACTGGGATATCCTTCCTGCTGTTAAAACACTCTCCTCCAGGTCAAGTGGCACTATCATCATCAAGTAATTATTAAACACCTACAAATGTTTATTTAACATAGTAACTCCATATACCTTCTCTTCTCTTTCCCCATGAGATTTGGCAAGCCAAGGAAGCTATAATTCCGCCCCAGGTGGGCCAGCCTCTGTAGGTATCATAGAGACCATACAGAGATACAAATGTCATACATGATTAGGCCATTTTTCCAGGATAAACAAATAGAAAGGCCCAAAGAGTTTGACCGTCCATCTTCCAGGTCCATGTCCTACCACCTTTTCCCGGAGCCCTGATGCTGCAGCCCAAAATAACCTTCTCTTCCTCTTCCTCCTCAGTCAACCACACAACACTGAGGAAACCAGAAATTTCTCCCAAAGAAATCATATTAAAATTTTCCCTTAAAAACTCTATACTCATAGCGAATGCAGAGAATACATGTGCACTAAAGGGGAAAACATACCAGAATTAGAAACCTACGTTCTAGGGGTGCCTGGCTTAGTCGGTGGAAAGAGCAATTCGATCTCAGGTCTATGATTTCGAACCCTGGATTGGGTATAGAGATTACTTAAAAATAATAAAATCTTTAAAACAAAAAGAAAGAAAGAAAAAAAAAAAAAGCTAGGTTCTTTTTCACTACCTTACCTTCCATTGCAACTTGGGCAAGTTGTTTATCCTTTTTAGGCTTTAGTTTCTTCAGACATAAAATGAGGGAGTGGAACTAGTCGGGGGTTCTTCACCTAGTTCCAGGATGCCTTGCAGGATTCAGGCATGTAATGTTGAAGTTCAAAACTCTCCCCCAGAATTTACATAAAAAACTACCTATTTGCATATGTGGATTTTTCTGGAGAAGTCTATGGCTTATATCAAACTGTCAAACAAGTGGTAGCCCCAAAAATAACTATAGCTCCTGTTTTATTGGGCACTTTCTATGTGCTAGGCACTGTGCTAAGTCTTTACATATATTTATTCATGTAACCCTCAAAATAACACTTTGAGGGGCACCTGGGTGGCTCAGTGGGTTAAGTAAGTGCTTGCCTTCTACTCAGGTCATGATCCTGGGGTCCTGGGATCGAGCCTGAGCTGGGCTCCCTGTTCAGCAGGAAGTCTGCTTCTCCCTCTCTCTCTAGCCCTCCCCCTACTCATGTTCTATCTTTCTCAAATAAATAAATAAAAAATCTTTAAAAAAATAATAACCCTGTGAGTTAGATTATTATTATCCTCATTTTACAATTGAAGAAAGTAAACCAGAAAGAGTCTGGACTCTAAAACACAACGCTATGTTAGCTTAGATCATCTCTAAATCCTAAAATGCTCTGACTCTATTCAAATGAACAGTTTTCCTTTAAATTTTCTATACAATTTCACAATCACTAGTCCTACTTTTAAATCTTTCTACAACCAAATTCATGGAACACCCAGATGAATGCTACCTAAGAAAGAATTTATTAGATAGTCAATCAGAGTAAAGGGTCTGAAGGCACCTTCTGGCTCCAGCCTCCAATTCGCTTTTACTTTTATAGGATGGTGATTAACCAACAGGTGTATCTGAATCTAATTACTAATTAAAGTCTAAAATCAAAGCAACAGTAAATAAGCCAGAGTGTCAGCCAAAAAAGGGATGCAGTGGCAGCAAAAGTGTCTCACATATCACTCACGGAGGCAATGAGAACACCAGGAAGGCAGATTAGTGCAAGGCCCCTGTGTCCCCTGTTGACTGGCTCCAATCCCCTATTCCTACCTCAGGGAAAGCAGCGTGGACAAGGCTAGAATCACCCTCCCCTTGAGATACAAGGCTGGCTAAAAGTATTAAGGCATCTCCAACACCTGCCTGGAATAAAGAGTGGAAACGAAATGGAAGGCTTGCTTCCAATTTTTGTGGACACGGTTCTGACAACCTGCAAAATCGCACAGGAGTCAGCAGTCACCCAGGCACACCTGAAAACGGTTTTGACCGACAAAACTACTGAGAGACATAACACAGCTTAATAAATGGCTGCAGAGAAGTGGACTTGGTTAATTCTTTTCACAGGCTGTCAAAAATCCTCCACATCTTAAAGGGAAGGTTGTTGAAACTTTATGCCCAACTCTCATGACCTTTCTCCATTTAGTCTGTGTAACGAGAAGAGAAGCAAAGGAGAGAGAAAAGAGATCAGGGAACGGCCCTGGGTGTAAGGATCGTATCCACTTCAGGGGTGAAGCAACAGGGTCGGCCAAACCAAGAAGTGGAGGAGCTGGAGCTCCTCGGAGGCAGAGCACCAGTGCTGGAGTTGGAAATCCGAGCAGAAAATGGGTTATTTAGAAGGGGCCGGAGCATGAAGAGTCTGGTGCGGAGCTGGTACCAGGAAGGAGAGGAAGCAGCGGAGGGGGTGGTGGGGCGGGCAAAGAGGCGGGCAGAGGGGCCGGCGACGCGGAGAGGAAACGAGGGGGCGCGCAGCCGGGGGAGACCTCACCTCCCCGGGGCCCGTCTGGGCGTCTAGGAGGCGCGCGGCGAGGAGGGGGTGACCCAGCGCGGGAGGCGTCGGGAGGCTGCGGGAGTGGAGGGAAAGCCCGGCACCCCCGCCCCGCAAGGGCAGAGGCGCCCAGCACCGCAGGGCCGGGGCGAAGAGGGGCAGAGCGGCGCGGCGGCCGGCGGGGGGCGGGGGGCGGGGGGCGGTCCAGCTCGAGTCCCGGCTCGGGCCGGCAGGAGGGCGGACGGGGGGGGGGCGGGGCGGCGAGGGTGAGGACGGGGCCCGGGACGGCGGGGGGCCGGCGCTGGCGCTCTCACCGGGACAGGTGCTTCAGGATCTGCTTCTTAATGATCCCGGCCATGCCGGAGCCGCGGCCGCGTGGAGGGCAGGCCGGCAGCCGTGGCCTCCTCAGTCGGGAAGGGGCGGCCCGTCACCTCGCCGCGGCGCGGGGACCAGATGGCGCCGCCGCCGCCGCCGCCGCCGCCATGGTGCCCCCCCGCCCCTGCCCCGGCGCCGGGAGCTCCGCCGCGAGCCCAACCCCCGCGCGGCGCCGCGGCCGCCAGCCCGGAGCGACGCGGAGATGGCGCGCAGCCCGCCCGGCTCGCAGCGGCCCGAGGCGCGCGCGGCGACAAGGGCGCGCGCACGCGGCGAGGGGCGGGGCGGGCGGAGGGTGGGGGCGGGGCGGGGCGGGGCGGGGCGGGCGGAGGGCGGGGGCGGCTCCGGGCTGGCTCCCTGCGCTGCGTGCGCGGTCCGCCTCTCTCTCCACCCACCGAGACCAGAAAGTCTTCCCCTCTGAAGTGTGTCAGGTTCCGGCAGGTGCTTTGAAGCGTATGGGAAAGGCTGCATGTTTGTAATTTTTTGCAGGAATTCTCTAGACAATTGCGCAGTGCCCCGTCCATTTCTCATTCATTTCCTTCGCACGTTCATCATTGCTTGCTGAGCACCGACTAACTCTACTCCGGGAATCGGGCTGAGGAGTGACAAGTGGTCTCAAGAACCTCCCCGGCCCTTACAACCACCTCGGTCTGCTGCTCTGTGCGAAAGAGCTGGGGAGGGAGCACCTCACCATCTTCTCTCTGCCCCTCTTAGCCTCCGCCAGGCGAACCAATAGGCAAATGTTTACTCAATACATAAGGAACTGAACCTAGGAAAAATAGTTGAAAAACTCTGCCCAAGGCCACAACTACTTAGTGAAACTCAGGGTGAGGACTCAAGGATTCTTCCTCTGGATCCAGAGTTACGTCCATTCTATGTCGTTCATACACTTTCAAGTGTAATCCGTATGCTGGGGACACCTGTAAAACCTGTCAAAAGGTGAAAAGGTGGCAGCTTTCTGGACTTGAATCTTATGACAAAAACCTGAGTAAAATACTGAGATATGCTTATCGGAAATCTGGCCACCTATTCATTTTTGTGACTAGGTAATATATGCACATAATACAATGTTACCTGATTCCAGAGGCAGTTCAAGCATGGTCAACTATATAAATGTTAAATTTTTTAAACAATCTACAAACTTCGTGCATTCCTATGTGTATCTTATGGAAAGTTCAATTTTCCCTACAAGTTATCCCCAAATTGCTTTTTTAAACAATTTATTTAATGAGAGACACAGAGGCAGAGACAGAGTCAGGAGAATTACTTAGAGTATACTCTAACCTATAGTTTGAATGTGTTTATCTTTCCCTGCAATACTAAGACTGCAAAGCATACAAAAATAAGAGGAATTTGGGCCCAATCCGTACATTTTTTAAACTTAAAACACTTTATTTTGAGATGATTGTATATTAACTCTTAGTTGTAAGAAATAATACAAAGAGAACCTTGTGTCCTTTACTCAGTTTCCCCAAAGGGCAACATGTTGAGAACTTTTAGTATATCACAACCAGAACATTGACATTAATACACTCAGTATACAGAACATTTCTTCCTTTCTGATATGAATGCTTTTTATTTCCTTTTCTTCATCTATTAAGCAGGCCACAATTCCTGGCACTTTGTGTAGCAGAACTGGTGATAAACTGAGAACCGGTTCTGAACTCAGGTTCGGCTGCTCACCACTTGAAAATCAATACTCAGAAGACAAGTCATGGTGGGAAAGGAAAGGTTGCTTTATTCAGGAAGCTGGCCCCCTGGAAAGATGGTGGACTAACATCTCAAAGACCGAGGCTCTCCACCGAGGGGAAACTGGAGGTTTTAAAAGGAGAAGTCATGGGTAAAGGGAGGAGGGCTATGTGCAGAAGAAACAAGTGCCCAGCCAAAGGTTAGTCCTTTGTTGACATGACCCTGAACATATTTACTCCCATCAGTGGCAATTGTTTTCAAATTTAGTCAGACTTTATCTTCTGGGAAAGTTGCATCCTTCACTCAAGGCCAGTGGTCTGCAAATCTCAAGATTATGTTAGGTCTACTACAGACCAAGGGACTTCAGTCAGCAAGCAAGGGGTGCATGAACTGGAAGGAAGTTAACCCTTAAGACCAGTTGGAATGCTGTTACAGTGACAGTAGATATACTCTGTGTTCTCAATCTTAAGGGAAAAAGCACTCATTCAGTCTTTCACCATTAAGTATAAAGTATAAATGTTAATTGTACATTTTTTTGTGGATGCTCTTTATCAAATTCAGGAGGTTCTCCACTATTCCTATTTTTGAGTTTTTATCAAGAATTTAATTTTTTCAAATGCTTTTTTCTGCATTGAATGTTATGTTCATGTGACTTTTCTTCAGCTTGTTAACATGGTAGATTACATTGATGGATTTAAGATTTTATTTATTTATTCATGAGAAACACAGAGAGAGAGAGGCAGAGACACAGGCAGAGGGAGAAGCAGGCTCCATGCAGGGAGCCCGGTATGGGACTGGATCCTGGAATCCCAGGATCACACCTGAGCCGAAGGCAGACGCTTAACTGCTGAGCCATCCCGGAGTCCCGTGATGGATTTTTAAGATTTTATTTTTTATTTTTTTTAAGAATTTTATTTATATATTCATGAGAGGCACAGAGAAAGAGAGAGAGGCAGAGATATAGGCAGAGAGAAGCAGGCTCCATGCAGGGAGCCCAGTGTGGGACTCCATCCTGGGACTCCGGGATCACGCCCTGGGCTGAAGGCAAACGCTCAACCGCCGAGCCACCCAGGTATCCCTTTTTTAAGATTTTATAGATATTTATTTGAGAGAAAGAATGCAAGAGTGGAGGGGGAGGGGCCAAGGAAGAAGGAGAGCAGACTTCCTGCTGAGCAGGGCACTCAATCCTAGGACCCTGAGATCATGACCTGAGTTGAAGGCAGACATTTAACTGACTGAGCCACCCACACACTCCTACACTGATGGATTTTCAAATACTGAACCAGCCTGCATCCTTAAAATCTCATTTGGGCCTGGTGTATATTACTTTCATATATTGCTGAATTATATTTGTTAATGTTTGCTTAAGAATTTGCGTATATTTTCTTGATGGCTAATAGTGTGCAGCATCTTTTAGCTTATAGGCCATTTGTATATCTTTGGAGAAATGTCTATTCAGGTCCCTTTTAAATTGGGTTGTCTTTTTATCATTCAGCTGCAGTTTTATATTCTAGATACAAGTTCCTTGTCAGATATATTATTTGCAAAAATGCTCTCCAATTCCGTGAGTTGTCTTTTCATTTTCCTGTGTGTCCTTTTAAGTACACACAAAAAAATTTTTTTTAGTTTATGTATTTATTCAAGTAATCTCTACACCCAACATGGGGCTTAACTCACGGCCCTGAGACCAAGAGTCACATGCTCTTCTGACTGAGCCAGCCCTGAAGCACAAAATTTTTTAATTTTGATGATATCCAGTTTTTTTGTTGTTGTTGCTGTGCTCGTGGTGTTACACCTATGGAATAGTTGTGATCCAAGGTCAGGAAGATTTACATCTATGTTTTCATCTAAAAGTTGTACAGTTTTAGCTCTGACATTTAGGAATTTTATCCATGTTGAGCTAACTTTTTTGTATATGATGTGATGAATGGGACCAACTTCATTTATCTATCATGTGGATTTCTAGTTATTTTAGCATCATATGTTGAAAAGAATAATCTTTCCCATTGGAATGTCTTGGTGAAAATTAGTTGCTGATAAAAGCAATAATCCATTTCTGGATTCTCATTTCTGTTCCATTCATCTGTATCTATCCTTACACCAGTAACAGTGTTTTGATTACTGTAGCTTTGTAAGAAGTTTTGAAATAATTTTGAATCCATAATGTTTTTGTATAGCTTTGGTAACTTTTAGGTGCACAGCTTTTAGTTCTCTAGTTATTACATTATTTCTATCATAATCTGATCACAGCCTACTGTATTGCCAGTTACCAATTTAAGTGAAGTACAGAAATTTGACCTCTCTTTCGGTCTCTTTTCCTTCCCAGAAGTATAATTGCTTTAAATATTTTCTCTACATACATTTGGAGCTACATTAATCAATATTACAATCTTTTGCTTCAACCATCCAAAATAATTTAGAAAACTCAAAAAAAGTAAGGTCTATTACACTTACCCATACTTTTGCTTACTGTCCTTTCTTCCTTCCTGATGTTGTAAGATTCATTCATTTATTGTTTCCTGTTTTGAGACATTTTAGCCATTCTTTTAAAGTAGGTCTGCTGGCAATAAATTCTCTTAGTTTTCCTTCATCAGAGGACATTTGTTATTTCCCCTTCATTCCTGAAGCTCGTTTTTACTGGATATTGGACTCAGTACTTGAAAGAAGTGCTGCACTTCCCTCGGGCGTCCATAATTTTTGATGAGAAATCTGTCCTTCAAAAATGTTTTCCCTCAAGAATAAGGTGTCGTTTTCTCTGGATATTTTCTTTTTTTTTTTTTTTTTGTCTTTAGTTTTCAGAAGTTTGATTCCAACATATCTTGATGTGTGGATTTCTTTGAGTTACCCTGATTGAAGACTGCTCAGCTGGCTGAGTCAGTGAAGCCTGTGACTCTTGATCTTGGGATTGTGAGTTAGCGCCCCATACTGGGTGCAGAGGTTACTTAAAAATAAAATCTTGAAAAGTACAAGATTATCCTGATTGAGGTTTACTCAACTTCTTATATAGGTTTATGTTTCTTGCAAATCTGGGACATTTTCAACAAATATTTGTTCCAGTACCTTCTTTGGTTATTTCTTCTCCTGGGACTCTTACAACATGAATGTTAAATCTTTTTTTTTTTTTTTTTTTAATTTATGATAGTCACAGAGAGAGAGAGAGAGGCAGAGACACAGGCAGAGGGAGAAGCAGGCTCCATGCACTGGGAGCCCGACGTGGGATTCAATCCCGGGTCTCCAGGATCGCGCCCTGGGCCAAAGGCAGGCGCCAAACCGCTGTGCCACCCAGGGATCCCTGAATGTTAAATCTTTTATTTATAGTTCCACAGGCCCATGAAGATTTGCTTTTTTTTTTTTTTTTTTAGTCTATTTCCTCTCTGTTGTTCACATCAGATATTTTTAGTATTCTATCTTCAAGTTCATTGATTATTTCATGTTACTGATTGTTTGCTGTTGAGTCCATCCACTGAATTTACTTAATTTTTGGTTCCAAAAGTTCCATTTGGTTCTTCTTCACGTCTTCTATTTCTTTGCTGAGATTTTCTATTTCTTCATGTTTCAAGCATACTCATAATTGCTCATTGAAGCATTTTTATGATGGCTGCTCTAAAATCCTTGTCAAATAGTTCCAGCATCTATGCCATCTTGGCATTGATATCAATTGATTGCCTTTTTAAATTCAATTTGATTCTTCCTGATTCTTGGTATGATGAGTGATTTTAGATTGAAACCTGAACATTTTCATATTATGTTCTAAGACTTGGGATCTTATTTAAACCCTCTGTTTTGCTTTTTCTCACACTGGTCTGGCAAAAGGGGGAGGGGACCTCTTGTTATGGTCAGGTGAAAACAGAGGTCCAGGTTGACAATTAGCCTCCTTGGACACCCAGGGAAGGGTTCCTTATTACTGCTAAGATGGGAGTTCTGACTCTCTAGTAGGACTCAGCTAATTCTTTCCTAGCAAGGTATAGCAGACTGCCTTATTAATGCTTCTCACAAGGCCTCCACTGACATGGGGGTATATGCAGCCTCATTACCACTGGACATTGCTGAAAATCCTTAAAGTCCTGATTAGCCCTCTTCTGACTCTCGGGAGGGCTTGTTATTGCCTAATAGGGGATGATAATCTCAGCTCCCTATTTGGCTTTTTCTGATACCACCCTAGGAGTTTGGGGAAGGGTGGAAGAATAAGCTTCCCACGAGGATGGCATGAGTGGGAGTATGTATATTCCCTGGGTATCTATATTGTATATTCCCTGTGATGTTTGGCTGGAGCAGAGTGATTATTATCTAAAAGTTTTCTGTCTTGCTAACCTCTTTTCTAGTCCTTTGACTTCAGAAAGCAGGCTCTTCTTGGGGTGTTTTTTGTCTGTGGCCCATCACTGTTTCTTGGTTGCCAGCTCCTTCAGCAACAAGTCTGGTATATATGAAGCAAAAAGAAAATCCAGAGCTCATTTAGTTGTTCCTTGGGTCCCAAGTTCTCTAACAGATCTCACTTCTTTTCACCTTTCAGTCTTCTTATGCTTTTCATACACACACACACACACACACACACTCATTCCAGTGTTTTAGCTGTACTTAGCAGTAGGAATAGGGAAAAGTACATCATCAATTCTATCTTTCTGGAAGCATAAGTCCATGTTTCTAAAAATGTTTTAATGTTTTATTATGACTTACAGATTCACAAGAAGTTGTAAAGATAATACAGATTAGTCCTATGTACTCTTCACCCACTTTCCTGCAAGAGTTACACCTTATATAACTAGAGTACAACATAAAATTCAGGAAATGGATACAAGCGTATCTCATAGATATTGCAGGTTGAGTTTGGTTCCAGACCACCACAATAAACGAAGTATCACAAGACAAGTCAAATAAGTTTTTTGGTTTCTTAGCACATGTAAGTTAAGTTTATACTGTACTATAGTCTATTAAGTGTGTGATAGCATTATGTCCAAAAAATTATATACATACCTTATTTTTAAAAATACCTTACTGCTGGTTTGTGTGGGTGCTCAGCGTTAAAGCATGGTGACTCTCAATCTCAGGGTTGTGAGTCCCCCATGTTAGGCATGGAGCCTACTTAAAAAAAACAAACAAAAACCTTATTGCTAAGAAATGCTAACCATCCTTGTCTTTCAAAGAGTTATAATCTTTTTGATGGTGGAAAGTCTTGCCTCAACGCTGATGGCTGCTGACTGATCAAGGTGGTGGTTGTTACTGGAGGGTGGAGAGGCTGTAGCCATTTCTTAAAATAGACAACAATGAAATTTATCACATCAATTAACTCTTCCTTTCACAAATGATTTCTCTGTAGCAGGCAATGCTCTTTGATGGTGTTTTACCCATAGTAGGTCTTTAAAATTGGAGTCTGTCTTCTCAAACCCTGCCTCTACTTTATCAACTAAGTTTATGTAATATTCTAATCTTTTTTGTCATTTCAACAATCTCCACAGCATCTACGCCAGGAGTAGATTTCATATCAAGAAAATATCTTGCTCATCAGTAAGAAGCAACTCCTCATCTGTTAAAATTTTATGAGATTTGTAGCAATTCAAATATTACAATAATGAGTTTTAAATGTTGAGAGAATTAACAAAATGGACACAGAGACACAACGTGAAATGGCACCAACAGACTTGCTCAACAGTTGTCACAAACTTTCAATTTGTAAAAAACACAGTATCTGCAAAGCACAATAAAGTGAAGCTAATAAAACCAGATATGCTTGTACTGATATGTGTGTATAATTCCATCATTTTATCATATGTAGACTTGTATAACCACTACCACAGTCAAGATACAGACTACTCCATCACTACAAAAATCTCCCTCATGCTACCCCTTTATAGTAATTTCCTGCTCTCCTCACCCCAACACCCTAATCCCTGGCCACCACTAACCTCTAACCTCTAGCAACTGCTAACTTGTTCTTCTTCATGGTAACTGATTTTAGAGTGCTGAATAGCAAAGATAGGTTATTACTAATGGTTCTTGAGAGTAGTCTTTTAGTTTGTGGTAGTTATGACTTTTTTTTTTTTAATTTTTATTTATTTATGATAGTCACACAGAGACAGAGAGAGAGAGAGAGAGAGAGAGAGAGAGAGAGAGAGAGGCAGAGATATAGGTAGAGGGAGAAGCAGGCTCCATGCACTGGGAGCCCGACGTGGGATTCGATCCCGGGGTCTCCAGGATCGCGCCCTGGGCCAAAGGCAGGCACCAAACTGCTGCGCCACCCAGGGATCCCTAGTTATGACTTTTTAAAACGACTCTATTGAGATATGATTGATATGTATCAAAGTACACAACAAAATTTTTAAAGTTTTGATCAAAATTATCATCACCAATGAAAGGCAGATGGATCCTGTGAGCCTGCCTACAGATGTGATATCCTAGGGATACAATGAGGACATGTCCAGAATATAATCACGGAGAAACATCAGGCAATCCCAAAATGAGGAATGAGGAACAATATATTGAACAGAAGGTTGTTAAGATTGTCAGCGTCATAAAAGACAAAGGCTGAGAATTATTCTAGATTAAAGGAGACAAAGGACATCTGACCAAAAAATAAAGTACGTGATTCTGCAAAGAATCCTGTACAGAAAAGGGGGAAAAAAAAATACAAGGACAATGTCAGACCACTGGACAAAAATGAAATGTGACTGGCAGATTAAATTACTGAGTCAAGGTTATATTTGCTGGACTTGAGAACTAAACCACAGTTGTGTAAGAAAATGTGTTTATTCTTAGGAAATACCGACTTAAGCATTTATGGTAAAAGGTATGATATGAGCAACTTTCAAATAGTTCAGGCGAAATACATACATACATATATATTGCGAGAGGGAGAAAACATGCGTGCAAATAAGCAAATGGAGTTAAGATGCCAATAGCTGACAACAAACCGGTGATTCTGGTCAAAGGGTATATAAGTGTTCTTTGTACAGCTCTTGCCAACTTTTCTTTAAGTCTGAAATCCCTCATGCCTAAAGAGTAAGGACAGTAAGCAACATTCAGATTTACCTTATTCCTGCAGCTGACAAACTACTTTAGATACTGTATTTGATTCTGTGCCAGAAAATCTAACCCTTAGGCTTTCAATTGAGAGGCAAAAAAATTACCCCAATTAGCTAGCATTTATTCAGGATACTTCTATAATAAAAAACTAAGGCAGCCAGGCTTTTTTCTTTTGTTCACTAAATATATCTAGGAGCCTAAATAAGAGATATCATCTGACTGAAGCTATTTAATTGGGACAAACACTTAATCACCACTGGACTTTTTCCATATAGGATGACCAAATTAGCCTGTGGTTCTATGCAAGGATCCCGTTTCTTGTGCAGCTGGGAATTGAGGAGACTGGCATTCTGACAAACCACTAAAGCCAAGACAGTGGAAATGATGCTAGCTTGGACTTTAAATGCACTCCTATGACTTTGGATTTGCCTACAGAAAGAAAGCAAGTGTGTTAAGCCCACATCTAAACTAACTTTGATTCTTGAGATCTAGTGGCATTCTTGTTTGCACTATACAAATTCCCACATTATAGTTGATTCATATTTTACAATTAAAACCAGATGCTTAAAGGCATAGACCAACAGCATTGTTTGTATTCTTCATAGCCTCTTACAAAGGAAGTATCTTATATTCATTAACTATAAAGTTTGACTTAAAAGACAAAAAGAACCTTATTAGAACTATTTATCCCTACATACATTCATTGTAAAGTTTGTTAAACTTTTAAGTCATCGTATTGTTTTTCTAAAACTATGTAAAATACTTTCTTCAAAGAAATGATTCTGGGCACCTAGCTGGCTTAGTCAGTGGAGTGTGGGACTCTTGATCCCATGGTTGTCAGTTTGAGCCCACGGTGGGTGTGGAGATTACTTAAAAAATGAAATTTTGGGGGGATCCCTGGGTCGCTCGGTGGTTTAGCACCTGCCTTCAGCCCAGGGCGTGATCCTGGAGTCCCAGGATTGAGTCCCATGTTGGGCTCCCTGCATGGAGCCTGCTTCCCCCTCTGCCTCTCCCTCTGCTTCTCCCTCTGCCTGTGTCTCTGCCTCTGGTGTGTGTGTGTGTCTCTCATGAATAAATAAAATCTTTAAAAAAAAAAAAAATGAAATCTTGAAAGAAAAAAATGTTTCTGGAATGGATAGTCAACCTTAAAAACATACTTTGGAAAAAGCTTCCTTTTAGGAAGACCTGGGTTATTCCTTTTAGGAAATACCTGAGGCTATTTTAAAAAGCAAAATAGGTACCTGTAAGCTTTCTATGTATACACTAAAGACACCCTCTGCACCTTGAGTCTGACAGAGCATCAAGCCAGAAACTTGCTGAGTCAATGTAAGCTCAGTTGGCAAGGTTTCCCATATCTTAAGTCTACAAAGATTTTATAACAAATCTGAGCCACAGAACTCAGATATATAAACTATCAATTTCTAGTAAGTCCTTCTTTAAAAGATGTAACAATGAGATATTAAAAAGCAATTAAGTAGTCCTAGCAAAGGCTCAGATTTGGAAGCTGACTCAGCTTTATAGAGGCTGGGCATAAAATCACCTGTCAGAATCTCTATTTCTAGCCTCTTGTTTACCTAGAGGAGGTTGTTCATTTGCCTATAGTAGCCCTTTTACAAGTTTCTAGGAAAAAAAGCCATCCACCTATTGCCATTTCAATTTCTACCGCACATCTATGAAAAATTATAGACACACATATACATCCAGTATTACATTCCTTGTAGAATAAATCCTAAGAGTTTGCTAAACCCACTAATATTAAAAATTTCCTAGGGAGCTTTCCCAAAATGCCAACTTCCTTTTTTTTTTTTTTCACTTTTTTTTTTTTTTATTGGTGTTCAATTTACTAACATACAGAATAACCCCCAGTGCCCGTCACCCATTCACTCCCACCCCCCGCCCTCCTCCCCTTCCAACACCCCTAGTTCGTTTCCCAGAGTTAGCAGTCTTTACGTTCTGTCTCCCTTTCTGATATTTCCCACACATTTCTTCCCCCTTCCCTTATATTCCCTTTCACTATTATTTATATTCCCCAAATGAATGAGGACATATAATGTTTGTCCTTCTCCGACTGGCTTACTTCACTCAGCATAATACCCTCCAGTTCCATCCACGTTGAAGCAAATGGTGGGTATTTGTCATTTCTAATAGCTGAGTAATATTCCATTGTATACATAAACCACATCTTCTTTATCCATTCATCTTTCGTTGGACACCGAGGTTCCTTCCACAGTTTGGCTATCGTGGCCATTGCTGCTATAAACATCGGGGTGCAGGTATCCCGGCGTTTCATTGCATCTGTATCTTTGGGGTAAATACCCAGCAGTGCAATTGCTGGGTCGTAGGGCAGGTATATTTTTAACTGTTTGAGGAACCTCCACACAGTTTTCCAGAGTGGCTGCACCAGTTCACATTCCCACCAACAGTGTATGAGGGTTCCCTTTTCTCCACATCCTCTCCAACATTTGTTGTTTCCTGCCTTGTTAATTTTCCCCATTCTCACTGGTGTGAGGTGGTATCTCATTGTGGTTTTGATTTGTATTTCCCTGATGGCAAGTGATGCAGAGCATTTTCTCATGTGCATGTTGGCCATGTCTATGTCTTCCTCTGTGAGATTTCTGTTCATGTCTTTTGCCCATTTCATGATTGGATTGTTTGTTTCTTTGGTGTTGAGTTTAAGAAGTTCTTTATAGATCTTGGAAACTAGCCCTTTATCTGATATGTCATTTGCAAATATCTTCTCCCATTCTGTAGGTTGTCTTTGAGTTTTGTTGACTGTATCCTTTGCTGTGCAAAAGCTTCTTATCTTGATGAAGTCCCAATAGTTCATTTTTGCTTTTGTTTCTTTTGCCTTCGTGGATGTATCTTGCAAGAAGTTACTATGGCCGAGTTCAAAAAGGGTGTTGCCTGTGTTCTTCTCTAGGATTTTGATGGAATCTTGTCTCACATTTAGATCTTTCATCCATTTTGAGTTTATCTTTGTGTATGGTGAAAGAGAGTGGTCTAGTTTCATTCTTCTGCATGTGGATGTCCAATTTTCCCAGTACCATTTATTGAAGAGACTGTCTTTCTTCCAATGGATAGTCTTTCCTCCTTTATCGAATATTAGTTGACCATAAAGTTCAGGGTCCACTTCTGGATTCTCTATTCTGTTCCACTGATCTATGTGTCTGTTTTTGTGCCAGTACCACACTGTCTTGATAACCACAGCTTTGTAGTACAACCTGAAATCTGGAAAATGCCAACTTCCTAAGCCTCACCTCAGATGTATTGAATCAAAATCTGCAATCCTTACTTTTAAAAAAGATCCCCCATGATTCTAATCATCAGCCAGGTTGTAACTGCTGGTTTAGGGCACCTTTGCCATAACATCACTGTAACAATAACATCAGATGGCAAAGATAATTTGTTTTATAAGTAATGATTCAAAATCTAAAAGATATAAAAGGTGACAAGCCTTTTTCATTCATCCCTGTCCCCACCCAGCCATCCATTTACTCTTCACGGGCAACCAGTATTACCAATTGCTTATCTGTCCTTCTAGAGAGCCTTCATGCATCCACAGGAACATATGGGTATTTCTTCTAAAGATAGCAAACAATACATTTTGAACAAATCAATTTTCAGTACAATGTGTATCTTGGAGCTCCTTCCCCATCAGTATATATAGGCTTCTTTATTCTGTTTTAACCTGCTTGGCGTATATGCCATTTTGCGGTTGTATCATACTTGATAAATCAGTCCCCCTTCAGTAGGCATCTATGTTACTTCCCATCTTGTGTTACAATGCAGTCTTATACTCACGTCATCTTGTACATGCGCAAGTCTACTTGTATGATAAATTCCTAGGCATGGAAATGTTAAGTCAAAGGTACTATAATTGTTACAGATATTGCTAAGTTGCCCTCCCCAAGTATAGTAATTTTCACTCCCATTTGCAATGTGAAAAAGCTTAGCTTTTACACTGAGCAGAATATAAACAATATCAATGGCTTACTTTCTAGGTGTTTCTCTGATATCCTACTTTTATAGCCCAGTAATTTAACAAAGGACATTCTGAAGACAACTTCTTTACCATGGAAATCTGTATAATTTTACCATTGCTATTAGAAAGTTTTCTGATTATTGAAGCCCAAGAAAAAGAGGAACTAAGAGAAAGGAGAAGCTGAGGTTAAGGCAGTTCTTGCCAACTTTAGCTGACATATACAGACTGGAAAGTCTTTTTTCCTACTGCGGCATAAAAGATTTTAAATTTTCCACTTAATACACCAAGTGTTGTTCATGTGAAAAAGTAACCAATTGTGCTGTTGTTTTAATCAACAAAAAGTTCTACAAGTGTTAGATTTACCAAGTCTTGCACAAGAGAACTTTACTAAATAAAGGCAAGTTGTCCAAAAGAACCACTATAGCTAAGGAAAAAGAATGTCATGTGGAGGGCATGCTGCAGAGATAATGTGCTAGAGAAACACAACTGAAGTACTTTATCTCTTTTATAATACACAAGGAATACAGAGGAGAGAAAAAAGGGAACATGTTTTTAACTAAAACAGTTGACAATTTTATTTTCACATTTCACAATACAAATGAAAATTGCCTTTTTTTTTTTGTCTCACTACTCCCCTGCAAAAACTATTCTCAATAGGAAGGGGAAGCAAGTCTTCCTTGTCATGCTGTTAGAAAACACCCAGAGTCACAGCACCATGATCTCCTGGTGAAGTAGAACAAGTAATATAAAATGAATATAAAGAGGTTCCTGTCTCTCCTTATCTGTCTGGTCGAGTCATTCCTGGCCGAGTGGGCACCATCATGGGACGAGCAGGAGGTCTCATCATTGGGGGCCCAGGCATCATTGGCATATGGCCTCCCATAGGTGGCCTCATTCCAGGAGCTGCAGGACAAAACAAAGAAAAGGAAAAAAAAAGTCAGAAAATATTACTTATGAGCAAGCTTGATGGGACTTCAATTAAAGACAAAAAAGTAGGCCCCCCCCCCCGCAAAATGCTGAAAGAAAGACATACTTGACAGAAGAAATGCAACAAATTCATCACATCTGTAAATTAGTTAGACATTCTCAAACAAAAAACAAAGGTCAACAGAAGAACCATATGGGAATCATGATATAATGATAGTAAAGGGGGAAACTATTAATAGACTGCTTTTCAGAAACCACCAGGGATACTAGTTCCCTACATTGACCTTTTCTCACTCAGGGAAATTCACAACTAAATCACATGTTACTCAGTCAGCATTTTTAATCAGTTCTATTCACCATAAAACCAGGAGCTATTTCATGAATGTACACAGGCACGGAGGACAATCTTACCACTAAGCGTTTGTTCGGAGTTGTAGGAAAGGTGAGCAGGAGGCCCATGCTGAGAACCTGTTAGTAACCATACTTAGCTCAAGTCAAGAAAGATAAGCAATAATGTGATTTACAACAATTAGCACACACACAAAAATCTGGTTTTCTAATGCATTTTAGAAACTGTTAAGGAATTTTTTGAGGTGTCCCATCAATATACCAGCCAAATATATGAGCTAGGGAAGGGAGGACAAGATGGGGAAGAGCATAGGTAGCTTCACAGATATTCTACTTCCTCAGCTGAGTGGTGGGTTCACGGGTATTCATTTTATTATTATGCCTCATAATTTTCAGGTCTTCTTTTAAATATAAAAATTTCCCTAATTACTTATTAAACCATTTTAATTAAAGGCTTGCAATAAATGGTTCAAGAGAAAACTATATTCAAAGTCAAATACAGTCTTATCATAAAAAGTAAAACACAAGTATATGCAAAGACAAAACAGGTACAGAATTTTTTAAGATCAACAGGAACAGAGAATACTACTAAACTTCTAAGTATCTTACTTTAAAAACCCACTATAACATAATTCATATTCTGCATTTCCTAGAGGAAACTCATCCAGGCCAAAGATTGAAAACAAGGCACCTGAAAAGTTGTTTACTTTGGTCTCCACAGGGCATTTACTTGTAATTAATTGCCAACATTAGCAACTACTAAATCTAATCACTAGTAAGCAGTAACTCTAGATTCTTTTTTTCAACTTATTATGGAAATGTTCAAACATAGACAAGAATAGAAAAAAAAGAGTATAAAAAACATCCATGTACCCATCATCCAGCTTTAATAATTATTCACTCCTGGCCAACCTTCTATCTTTTTTTTTTTTTTAATTTTTTTAATTAACTTATTTATTTATGATAGTCATCAGAGAGCGAGAGAGAGAGAGAGAGAGAGAGGCAGAGACACAGGCAGAGGGAGAAGCAGGCTCCATGCACCGGGAGCCTGATGTGGGATTCGATCCCGGGTCTCCAGGATCGCGCCCTGGGCCAAAGGCAGGCGCTAAACCGCTGCGCCACCCAGGGATCCCCCCAACCTTCTATCTTATACCTGCCCACCCCCAACTACTTAATTATTTTAATTTAAATAATCTTATTATTTTATCCTGGCTGAAAACAACAACAAAATACTCAGGAGAACTGGCAATACCAAGCCTGCATTCTCAAATATCAACCACAGGCTGAGGCTGAGTTTCTAGAAGCCTTCTTTAGGTGTGTCATGCATTGACCAGTTGACCACATTCCTAACCCCTCAAAGAATCTGAATTTGTGATCCTGATATAAGAATGCAAAAGAAGCCAAGTCACCTTGTTTTGGGTTCACAAGGCAGTAAGGCAGGAGCTCTTATGTAGACTCTCCTAACATCTCTCTAAATGATACCCACAGTAATAAGCACACTGAATGCTTCTGGCTGGAAAGCTACTCTAATACTTTTGCACCTTGTCCAACCAGTTGAGTTGTAGGTTTCTTATGGGCATTGGATTTACTCTAATTACATAATTTATTCTGCAATCAATAAAATGAGTATAAAAAAAGAACTGTTTCCATGAAAACTAAGTAGATATTTCAAAAAACTCAAGTAAATCATCCCAAAAAGTGCTCACAAATTTAATGGATAAGAGGATCATAAAAGATCAGAACTAGACTGCCTCACAAGGGTTTTAACATTGAAAGAAAATTAAAAAAAGTTGTTAAAGAATATATTATGGATATGGATTATTGATTTAGGAAAGAAATATATGAAAAAAAAAAGGGAAAAAAATATATGGTGCTTAAATCAGTAGCCTCATTTTCAAAGCAAAGGCCCTGACCGGCTTTCAGATAAATCTGCAAACTAATGTACATTCTTATTTATATTAAAATAAAATGTTTGAGGTATCTTTACACCCTTCCTGACTAACTACAGTGCTAAGGCCCTCTTCATATACTAATTTGGCTTATTTAACCAGCAAGATTAAATCAGCAACAAGGTAGCTCTGCTCTAGATCAAAACTGAAAAAAGTAGCAGCACAAGTATTTACCTACCGTGCCCTTTATCCACCCCCCCCACCCCCGTTGGAACAAACTCATTTACTTTTTTCTCCATTGTAAATGGCCAAAAGTCAGGAGGAGGCAAGTAAGCAGTAGGGAGGAAGAGAAGAAAAAAAAAGGCAGCTTTATCCTGGTTTTAGTAGCATAGGTCTTTGGGTAGCATTCAATTATACTGATAAAACAATTATTTCTTTTCATCATTACATATTCACCAAATATAATTTGTTGCAATAATACTAAACCTATTATTTACAATGAATTAAGAATTACATTTAAATGGAGAACTGAAACACAATGGAGCATCCTAAAAGGAAAGAGATTCAAACTCACCAGGTCCCACTGGCATCATCCCAGGAGGAGGAGGGCCCATCATTGGCATCATGGGAGGGCCCCCCATATGGGGGGCTGGCATCATACCAGGGCGAGGAGGACCCGCTGGAATATCGAACGAGGGTGGAGGTTAAGATAGGCTTACATATTAATATTTTTTTTCTCTTCTATGAAACTAGTTGGGCTTCATGGTCCTGTCCAAGTTCTGGAACAATAGACTTCTTATGGTTTCTTTTATAACAGTAAAGCCACAAAAATCAATATGCCACAAAACTTTAATCACTTTATGTCTAAAAAACAAGAATAAGACTGTCTAGACAGAAGTATAAAATGAAGTCAGGTTCTCCAGGTTAAAAAAAAAAATCCCGAAAATTTAATGTTTTAAATTCCTTTTTAAAAAGAATTATGAGAATTATTATTAATATTCTAAGCATAATTATTAAGAATTATGCCTTCTATAGAGTTCCTGTCAAACTAAAACCAGAAGTACCTAATTTCAGATCTGTTTTTCAAAATATCAAAATATTTAAAATATTCTTTAGAAATATGAAAATGGGGATCCCTGGGTGGCTCAGCAGTTTAGTGCCAACTTCACCCCAGGGTGTGATCCTGGAATCCCAGGATTGAGTCCCTCATCAGGCTCCCTGCATGGAGTCTGCTTCTTCCTCTGCCTGTGTCTCTGCCTCTCTCTTTCTCTGTGTCTCTCATGAATAAATAAATAAAACCCTTAAAAGAAAAATCCTTAAATTATGAAAATACTTAAATTATGAAAAACATATGTAGAGATATTCTTGACGAAATTATTTACAACAATTTGGAACTTAAGTGTCCAACAATATGAAAATGGTGAGGCTAATTATGGTACATTAATAGTATAGATTATTTCACTACTAAAAATAATGGAGTTGGGTGCCAGCTAGCCAAAATACAGAGTAGGACAGAGAGGTGACCTGAGAGCTGTTGTGACTCAAGCAAGGCCTAACCTGTTCCCAGGATGGCGTAAGTACATTAGTGGTCTAGTTACATTAGTGTGCAGCTACTATAAACAGACTACTCCAATGTTCATATCCATGGTTACTTACAGGACCAAGTTTAGGTTTTTGAATTCAATTACAGTCTAAGCCCTCCCAGGAGATCAATGAAACTTATAGCCTAGTTACTCACTCTTCTGTCATTCAGAAACAAAAACCTTCACAGAGAGGAGAGGCCACTCTCCACTCCACTTTCAACTGTCCAATTCTTGTCCAATTCTTGTCTTTCCAAAGGAATATATATTGGTCCCAGGTGGGTTAGAAAATAAAGACTGAAGAGTTTTAATCCTCCAGTGTGGGGTTCACAGCAGTAAATAATTTAATGTACTCATCTATACCTTTTCATATTTTAGGTCGTCTAATCACAGAGACAGTCTGACCTTTCCACTGAATTTCTCAGATCCACATGGGATGTCACAAATACAATATCCTAGTAATAACCTGATCAGAAGGCAACTCTGATGATATTTCAGAAATGATACCACTGAAGTTGTTTTTTTTACTACCTATATATTCATTCAATAAGCATTCAAAAGTCAACTGTAAGATAATCTAACAAAATCAAAGGATAATCTCCCCCCTTAAGTTATGGCTGTTAAGATAAAAACTGTAAACTTACGGAGACTGGGGGGAGGTGGGATCATTGCCCCTGCAGGAGGAGGAGCAGAGAATGGAGTAGGAGGTATCTTTCCTTGTTGAAATGCAGCGGCTTTGGAGAGAGTGAGATAAAAAACACCACACGGTAAATAAGAACTCAACAACCCAATTGATAAAATAACACTTTTCTTTTACATCTTTAACGGTCTCTTGGGTAGCCCTGGTGGCTCAGCGGTTTAGTGCCGCCTTCAGCCCAGGGCAGGATCCTGGAGACCTGGGATCGAGTCCCACATCGGGCTCCCTGCATGGAGCCTGCTTCTCCCTCTGCCTGTGTCTCTGCCTCCCTCTCTCTCTCTGTCTCTCATGAATAAATAAATAAAATCTTTTAAAAATCAAAAAATCCTTAATGGTCTCAATTATTTCACTTTACCTACAGAGTATTCATTTAAGATTATTATTTCATGGCCTCTATAGTTCTTAAATCAATCATAGAAATTCACCAGCAAAAATTACAATTGATTGGTTTATTGATTTGGGTTTTTTAACCTATTTTTATTTAGTCAGCATTTCTATGGCTGAATTATCAACAGGAGAATGGAATGAAGACCTCCAATCTACCAGTGTCTAGCAAAGAGACGCAGTCATCTTTAATCAGTAGATGTGGTTTACAAACAGTGTGAACCATTCACAGTTTTATTTGAAAAAGAGTGTGTATCTGCCCAAAGGCCAGGCTTTGTAAAACTTCATATGTTGGTTTAGGTTTGAAATTAATATACTGAGCTAAGAGACATAAAAAAGAAACAAAAAAAAAAAAAAAAAAAAGAAGAAAAAAAAAAAAGAAACAAAAATTTTAAAGCAAGAGCCTGCCCAGAAGGAGATTCTGATCTGAAAAAATATCTAATACAGACAATATGAGGCACAAATGAAAACAAAAGAAACTGAAGATATTTTATATATAGCTTTACAAAGAAGTCACGCATAAATACTAAAATATATACTCAGTTAACTATACTGAAACTAAAATTAAGAAATAAATTTTTTAAAATTTTATTTAGGGTATCCCTGGGTAGCTCAGTGGTTTAGCGCGTGCCTTCAGCCCAGGGTGTAATCCTGGAGTCCCACATCAGGCTCCCTGCATGGAGCCTGCTTCTCCCTCTGCCTCCCTTCTCTCTCTCTCTCTCTCTCTCTCTCTCTCTGTCTCTCACGTATAAATAAATCTTTAAAAAAATAAAATAAGGGGATCCCTGGGTGGCGCAGCGGTTTGGCGCCTGCCTTTGGCCCAGGGCGCGATCCTGGAGACCCGGGATCGAGTCCCACGTTGGGCTCCCGGTGCATGGAGCCTGCTTCTCCCTCTGCCTGTGTCTCTGCCTCTCTCTCTCTCTGTGTGTGTGACTATCATAAATAAATAAAAATTAAAAAAATAAAATAAAATAAAATAAAATAAAAAAATAAATAAAAATTTTTTATTTATTCATGAGAAACACAGAGAGAGAGGCAGAGACATAGGCAGAGGAAGAAGCCTGCTCGCTGTGGGGAGCCCGATGTGGGACTCAATCCCAGGACCCCAGGATCACATCCCAAGCCAAAGGCAGGAGCCCAACCGCTAAGCTACTCAGGTGCCCCAATAAATAAAAATTCTAAATGAAAGTAAAATATAGGGACTCCTGGGTGGCTCAGCGGTTGAGCGTCTGTCTGTGGCCTGGGGCGTGATCCCAGAGTTCCAAGATGGAGTCTTGGAGGCACCTGCTTCTCCCTCTCTCTGTCTCTGCCTTCTCTCCGTGTCTCTCATGAATAAATAAATAAAATCTTAAAAAGAAAAGAAAAGAAAAGAAAAGAAAAGAAAAGAAAAGAAAAGAAAAGAAAAGAAAAGAAAAGAAAAGAAAAGAAAGAAAAAAGAAAAAGTAAAATATACACTCAGAAAGCTATTCCTAAATATAAGCCCTTTCCAATTCAGTGCAATCTGCAGTCCAGTCCCTTTCTACCCGACCAGTACAACGTAGGTCAAATTACTCAAGCAAATCACTGCCAACTCCTAAAGGTCAGATCCCAAAAAATGACCTACAGTAGAGATTTACATAAAGCTAGCCATTCATATGCCTCTGAATAGAGCCTGTGCTCTATAGGGGATCATAGCTCAACAAAGGCTTTTCCAATCAAAATGTCACTTCCCACACCCTAAGCAGAAGAACAACTTGTAAAGATTGAGGAGTAGACAGCGGACTCAAAGCCAACATAATCATGGACAGCAGCACATGGTGTCCCTGATGGCTTGCCTTCTCTCTTCCATAATCCATCAAAAACATTTACTCATCCTAAATTCTTTTGCTTCATACAGAAAATAAGTAAATGAATATAATTCTAACCTTTAATACCAAAAAATTTCTAACATATTTTCAAATAGAAAAAAAAAGATTACATTATAATATATTTTTTTCTAATGAAATGGGACAATATCTGAGTTTACTCCTTAGTAATCCAGGATGGAGAAAGGGAGAAGATAAAAGTATTCTCAACTATGGGCACTTTGACCCCCTGGGGACACCGGGGAATGCTTGGTGACATTTTTAGTTGTCACAACTGGGAACTGCTACTGGGAACGAGTGGGCAGATGCCAGGGCTACTGCTAAACATCCTAAAATGCTCAGGACAGCCCCACAACAAAGAATTATCTAGCCCCAAATGTCAGCAGTGCTAAGTTTGAGAACCTACATTTATTTCTTTATTTTTTATTTTTTTTAAAGATTTTATTCATGTATTCATGAGAGACACAGAGAGAGGCAGAGACACAGGCAGAGAGAGAAGCAGGCCCCATGCAAGGAGCCTGACGTTGGACTCGATCCCGGGACTCCAGGATCATGCCCAGGGTGGAAGGCAGGCACCAAACCGCTGAGCCACCCAGGGATCCCAAGAACCTATGTTTAAACAAAACAAGACTGTTACAACTAGGTGATGGAAATCAGGGGTGGGGGTCAGCCATGGGAGTCTCATTCATTAACCTTTCTACTTTGAGATTTTCCATAAGCTTTTTTTTTTTTTCCTTAAAATCGCAACACCATCAAAGCCCACATTTGCCTGCCAGCTCTGAATAACTAAGAAAGGCCATGTGTCAAACACACCAGAATGATCTAAGATAGAAATGCAACATCTTCTGTCAGTGTCTTGAACTCAACTAGCCTAAACAAAAATTTCCCTAAATAAACAAAAAGAGGAGCTCCTGGGTGGCTCAGATGGTTAAACATCTAACTCTTGATCTCAGCTCAAGTCTTAATCTTACGGTAGTTAGTTCAAACAAGTGTTGGACTCCATGCTGGCACGGAGCCTACATAAAACAAAAGAAAAAGAGTATGGAATGTCCGACAGAGGTCAAAACATACTCAGATCATTATGTCATATCCATTACTTCCTTCTTGACTGGTTATCTTTGTCAGAACTATAAGAATAAGAAACTCAAAGTCTCTCAGACTCTCTGAAGGTAACGATAAACCCACCTCCACCTTTTTCTACTATAAAAAGAAAATAGTTCTAAAAACAACGATCACTACAAAGGAGGTTTCATACAAATTTGCTACAAAATCTAGTCCATGTGAATAAAGAAATATTAGGTAACTCATTCTCCTCTGCCACCATTCCTAATCTAAGCAATACATTTTGCTCTAATCTCAATAATATTAATGTGTTCCTATATTCCCTGAGAAACCGACAACCTTCTAATCCTTTTGTTCAACACATCAGAACGCTATTTATCACTCAGAATGAGTTGCTTCTGTGAAAAACAACAGAGAGACGGGGATTTGAGAAAGAATGGAACCATTTTACCACATCAAGAACATCAGAACAAGACACTGAAATGTACTTGTTTTGTCGATCAGGCTCTGAGCCTGCTCTTCCATCCATTTCTGATAGTAGTCTTTCACATTCTCTTTGTGTTTCCTACCACTGCAGTGTGTCTTTCTCACAGATGGCTGTAAAACAAAAAGGTCATTATCAGTCATAGAAACAAGTTTTCCAAACTAGAAATTTTATAAACCCTTTCCTTTACATAGGTGGCCTGGGTACCTTTAGCAGCTTTAGCTGGGTGCTAAAGCATCACTCACAAACATTATCCAACAATGCACTGTGGTCATTTAACTACTATGTCATCTAAACCAGAGATCAGCAAACTATGGCCTACGGGCCAGCCACCTGATTTTGTAAAACAACATAGTAGAACACAGCCACATTCATTTATTAAGGTACTATCTATTTCTTTCCTCTACAAGTCATCAAAACAAAGATGATATGGTCCACAAACCTAAAATAATTACAATCTGACACTTTAAGGAAAAGTCTGCAAACTTCTGATCTAGAATATGCCTTTTGATGCTCTAAGATTATCCTATAGCAAAATAATATAGTTTATATATATTTAAATTATACTGTTTATGAGAATATCGTCTTTTAAATGACTATGGGTCTAGAATACAGACTATGTGAGTCACATACAGACTTGTGTCTCTAGCCCACTAATCCTTTTGTTCTTTAACAGTTTTACTCAGGTAGAATTGACATTAAGATAAACTCCACACATTTAACCATTGTTAACAAGTTAACATTTATTTAACACTTACTACATGCTAAACACCATGCTATTTACTTTACAAGCAGTGTCTCAATTGTCATAATAATCACATGTGCATGGTACAATGGAATGTTAATCAGAAAGAACCAATCACTGAATCACACAATTATGGACAAATCTCAAAACTATGCTCAGAGGGGCCTGGGTGGCTCAGTCAGTTAAGTGTTTGACTTTGGCTCAGGTCATGATCTCAGGGTCCTAGGATTGAGCCCCACATGGGGCATCTCACTCAACAGGGAGTTTGCTTGTCCCTCTGCCCCTTCCTCCACTAGTGCTCGACTGCTTGCTAATAAATAACCTTTAAAAAAATAAAGCATGCTTAGCAAACAAAATGAGGTACACAGACTAAATACTCTAAGATTCCATTCATATAAAGTTTTAAAACCAGTAACACTAATCTTTCATAATAAAACCCAAATCAACTGGGGCCAAGGGTGTAGGGGACTGACTATAAAAAGACACAAAGGAACTTTCTGGGATGATGGAAATGTCCTGTATTTCAATGTATACACTGAACTGTAATTATTTGCCAAATCATCAGACTGTATGCTTAGAATGTATGCATTTAATCAAAATATAATTCAATGAAATTGATTAAAAAATCACAAGCTTGGGATCCCTGGGTGGCGCAGCGGTGGCAAACGCCTGCCTTTGGCCCGGGGCATGATCCTGGAGTCCTGGGATCGAGTCCCACGTCAGGCTCCCTGCATAGAGCCTGCTTCTCCCTCTGCCTGTGTCTCTGCCTCTCTCTCTCTCTCTCTCTGTGTCTCTCATGAATAAATAAATAAAATCTTAAAAAAAAAAATCACAAGCTTACTATCTTCAATTTGTGCTTAAAGACTTGTCTGATAAAACACAAAGCTGGCAGGGGTACCCGGGTGGCTCAGTGGTTGAACGTCTGTCTTTAGCTCAGGTCGTGACCCCAGGGTCCTGGAATTGAGTCCCACATCAGGCTCCCCAACAGGAGTCTGTCTCTCCCTCTGCGTCTCTCATGAATAAATAAAATCTTAAAAAAACAAAACAAACAAACAAAAAAACCCAACTAGCTGGTAAGTAGCAAACGAAGGCCTGGAGCCCAGATCTTACTCAGATGCTCCTCAGGGCTGCCTAACTACCTCCTACTGATAGATCCTCTCTTCATAGGATTGCTTCACTAGAACCAGGTATGACCAATATCACATGAACAGAGACTGTCTTTTCATGGTCTACATTTCAAAATATTGTTCCCTGACTCCTCAATGACTTATTATGTAATACAACAATGAGGCCTTAAGCCTAATAACAAAATCATGCCTAAAAGTCAGCAAAAACTCAGAAGTTGCAGCACTGATTGTTTACTGCATATCAAAGTCCACCACAGAGAACCGGTTCAATCACTATGGAATTTTACTACATTCACAAACTATCATGTTAGGACAACAATATCACAAAGGCACCTGGCATTTCTCACAAAGAGACATGCATTTTAAAGAAATATTCTTCAATTCTTCAATTCTCTAAATGCTGGCATTAGCAGATAAGCTATAATTAGCCTACTCGCTATATCAGAAAATGATGATGAGGGGTTTGACTAAACAAAAAGACTGGGGTTCTTTTTTTTTTTTAAGATTTTTATTTGTTTATTTCATGAGAGACAGAGAGGGAGGCAGAGACACAGGCAGAGGGAAAAGCAGGCTCTATGCAGGGAGCCCAATGTGTGACTCAATTCCGGAACTCCAGGATCACACACTGAGCCAAAGGCAGACACTCAACCACTGAGCCACCCAGGTGTCCCAAGACTGGGATTCTAAAGGCAAGCTACCATAATACCAACTTATTGGAGGAGTCCCATCCAGGACAAACTATAAGTAATATTCAAAACTATTATTCCTTCAAGAGGGACCATCTTATTTCAATATTCCACAAATGAATGCTGAACTACATCTGACCAAGTGTTAGAATTCCAAATGAAGTAACAACACAGAAATCATGGGCTAGGGTCCTTGAAGCTACATTTCAAGAGGACAAGATGATCAAAAGTTCTGGTTTAATTAGGTTTCTGCAGAGGCAGCAAAGTATAGAGCTGTAGTCTTCAAGGTGCAGCTCACGAGCATCTAAGGGTGTCTCAGACCCACCTTTTGGGAAGATGTGCAAGGTCAAAGTAGTTTCATAATACAAAGACATTTCTTTTTCACTGTATTGACAATTCCAGATGATGCCAAACTTCTGGCACTTTAGAATGACCTGAGGCAATGGCAACCCAATTCATTAGGGATTATTGTATTTTTTCAACGCTATGCACTCACAGGGGGAAAATATCCAGTTTCATGGAGACTGTCCTTGCTGAAGCAGCAAAGTTATTAATTCTATCATACCTACTAATATATAACTGTTATATATACTCTTGTGTTCATGTCTTTTGAATATTCTGGGTGAAAATGAGATATACAAAGTACTTCAGCCACATGCCAAAATATGGAGCCATTCCAAAGAAAAGCAGGAATGTAAATGGTTCAAGTTGTAAGCTCTACCAGCTGCCTCTTCAATGGAACATTTTTATCTGACAGAGCTGAGACACAAACTGGAAATTTAAACTTCTTAGAAATAAATCAAGTGAGCCTGTCACTTTAAGGAAGCAATTGGTACTATTTACTGCCAACAATAAAATTTGAGCTTTCAAACAAAACTAGAATTTTATTTTATTTTATTTTAAAGATTTATTTATTTATTCATGATAGACAGAGAGACAGAGACAGAGAGAGAGAGAGAGAGAGAGAGAGGCAGAGACACAGGAGGAAGGAGAAGCAGGCTCCATGCCGGGAGTCCGACGCGGGACTCAATCCCGGGACTCCAGGATCATTCCCTGGGCCAAAGGTAGGCGCTAAACCGCTGAGCCACCCAGGGATCCCCAAAACTCAGAATTTTAGAAAACCTTATTTACTACCATGAGCTTGTCAGCTTCCTAATACTTAGGAAGTATTTTTTTTATTAGATTGTGACATTAATGTGAATATTTATATTACATAATCAAATGTGTCAACATTTGGAAGACCTGTAAAATTGAGTGAACCAATATTCCAATATTCATTTTCCAATTGACCAAAGCATGTTACAAAATCATGTCTGGTAAAATATTCACTCAAAGTACAAGACAGATCAGTGAAATTTGGTGGGGGGGGGGGGGGGGGGGGGGGGGGGGAGAGAGAATCTTAAGCACGCTTGATGCTCAGCATAGAGCTGGACACAGGGCTTCATCTCTCACAACCCTAAGATCATGACCTGAGCCAAAAGAGTCAAACACTTAACTGACTCAGGCACCCACGCATCCCCAGATCAGTGAATTCTGATGTAACAGTATGAAAAATTTGATATGGTTTCAAGAGCCCACACTGAAACTAGTTTGGATATAGTAATATAAAGTATTAAAGAATATCCACAATTATCTAAAAAGGCTAGTAAAGTACTCCTTATGCTTGTGCGGTTGAAGTCTTCATACAATTCAACCAAAATATAGTGCAACAAATTTAATGCAGAAAAACCCAGCTGTCTTCCATCAAGTCAGACATTACAGAGGCTTGCAAAAAGATTAAAGCAATGCCATTCTTCACACTAATTTTTTTGAAAATTGCTATTTTTCACTTTTAAAATGTTATTTGTATTACAATTAAAGCGTCTGTTAATACTACTTTCAAATGAATCAATAAGTATCTTAAGTTTTAACTTCAAATACAACAAATATTAATAGCTAAACCAATATAACTCATGTAACTGTTTTTTTGTTTGTTTGTTTTTTAATAACCCAGTAATTTTTAAGAGTGGAAGGGACCAAAGAAGTTTGGGAACTGCTGGCACAGAAGCCCTGGACTTAGACTGCTTAGGCTAACCTTTTAGCTCTGTACAACTTCCTGGTTTAGCAACACACCCAGTCCTGTATCCATACTCTGCCTCAGTTTCCTCCTCTGTAAAATGAAGATAATACTAACTTATCATAAGCATTAAACAAAATGATATATGTTATGCATCTGGAACACTGCCTGACACACAGTAAATATTCGATCTTAATTTTGGGGGGCAGCTTTTAATCAAATCAAAGGACAGTACTCAGGTTTCAAATCTAGGCATTTCTTTCCAGTTTAGTCAATCAAATGTGTGAGTGCCTTGTCACAATCAAATATTTGAACTTTAGATCTCCCTGGAATTTTCACTTGTCATAAACTTTTTTCACCTTCAATTTTCACCTTTATTTTGGGTCTCAACTGAAAACACCAACCGCTGGAAGACTCATAACTACAAATTACGAAAACAGTTACAGGAAGGATGGGGGAAAAGAAATCCAGATTATTTTCTCCAAGCAGACGCACTTAAACTCCCACAGGATGGAAAGCACAAATTTACACCTAAAAAATAAATAAATACATCTAATTTGTCACACACAGGTGCTTTGAAAATGAAAAGAGACGCTACTTACAGAGTCATGGGTGAGGTATGTGTCGCAGTAGTCACAATAAAACCTGGGAAGAGATAGAAAGCAGAGAAAAAGAGAAGACGACAGCCAGTTAACAGAGCCCACCCACCGACGTGCTGTTCAATGAACGTAAACTATGAAAAGATCTACCCGCGATTCCAAGACTTCCGACAAAGCGACCTGACACAAGCTGGATGGGGGGGGGGGGGGGGGGGGGGGGGGAGGGGAGGGAGGGGGGTTGCCTTGCGCGGAGTCGACCTCCACATTCCGAAAGACGGCAGCGTCTAGAATTCCGGGGCTCCCTCGCCCAAGCCTGCCGCTCTCCGGGAAACCTCAAGAGCTAGAACCCGCTCTCCACTCCCCCACTGGGCCACAGTGATTGCCCGTGAGCGCCAACACCCGCAGATTCGGGCCCCCGACTCACTTAGGCATGTTGCTCTGCAGGCCGTTGGCCACTCCGTCCCGCGCCGCCCGGAAATGACGCACACAGCAGGCGCCGACGCCGCGGAGCTGACGCGTCAAACGCGACTCCAGAAACTCCCGCTAGTCCTCCAGTCCGCGGGGCCTGCTGCGGCGCGCCGGCCTTAGGCGGGGCTTTCCTCCTTCTCCCCCCGCCTACAGGAAGGCGGAAGGGGGTGTATGAAGGGTCCCTGCGAGGTTCAATCCGCGCCGCTGCACTCTGGCTCCCTGACGTTTCCGAAAGCGTTTTTCGTTTGTATACAACTTCTTTTTTTTTTTTTTTAATTTATTTATGATAGTCACAGAGAGAGAGAGAGAGAGAGAGGCAGAGACACAGGCAGAGGGAGAAGCAGGCTCCATGCACCGGGAGCCCGACGCGGGACTCGATCCCGGGTCTCCAGGATCGCGCCCTGGGCCAAAGGCAGGCGCCAAACCGCTGCGCCTCCCAGGGATCCCTGTCTACAACTTCTTAAGCGTCGTCCGCTGTGTGCCAGGCACTGCTGTAAATGCTAAGAAGACAGCAGTGACCAAAACAGACAGAACTCCCTGCCCTCATGGAGTTGGGGAAGACGAATGAATGTCGGTTAGGGGGAGTCCTGTGCAGGGGCGTTGGGGGAAGGGAGTGACGCTAGGAAGAGAGGAGTTCAACTTGTAAGACCCAGAAAGCCTGCTGAGAAGGTGACAGCAGGGAAGTCATAGGTCTCTTAAAGCAATAAGCCCGATGCAAAAGTTTTTACGATGCGTCTTCTTCTTGGGTCTCGTGGACCCGAGGAGATGGTAGTCCTATCTCGGCTTCCTGGCGGTGCCACCTGAGCAAGTTATTTGATCTTTCTGAGACTCAGTCGCATCTGAAGAGTATGGGTGATAATTCTCACTTGTGGAGCTTAAGAATTAAATGTGAAAATGCTTGTAAAGTGTTTGGTGCAACGTCTGTACATGCTAAGTCCTCCGCATATGGCAGTTACGTATCTTGTCCACAGACCTAACCCGCGCAACAGCAAGGCCAAGCTCCCAGCGTGGCCTGCCAGACTCCAGAATGACCCGACCGGTCTCAGAAAAGGGAAGTAATTTTTTTTTTCTTAAGGTTTTTATTTATTTATTCGTGAGAGGCAGAGACACAGGCAGAGGGAGAAGCAGGCTCCGTGCAGGGAGCCCGACGTGGGACTCGATCCCAGGTCTCCAGGATCAGGCCTTGGGCTGAAGGCAGGCTCTTAACCGCTGAGCCACCCAGGCGTCCAAGTAATTGTTTAGAATGGTGAGTTAGAGCTTTTGATTCTTCTCCATATTCTCCGATGGTGGCGTTGCAATCAAAATAATAATTGCTGCTTTATTTGAATGTTTACTATGTCCTAGGTGCTTTGAATGCATTAATTTATTTGATCTATTCAAAAACCCTATTCACATTTCAGGGTGCTTGGCTGGTGCAGTCAATAGAGCATGCCACTCTTGATCTCCAGGTTGTGAGTTTGAGCCCCTGGTTAGGTGTAGAGATTACTTAAAAATAAAATATTTTTAAAAATACTTATAAAAAGCCCAATTCTATTATTCACATTTCAGATGAGGAAACTAGTTTTAACAAGGGAAAGTGTACCACAAGAACTACTAGCCCCGTCTTAAAAGTTAACTGCCCAATGAAATTATCAGGCTTTCATCACTCTAACAATAGTAAATCCTAGCATTATTAATGGTAGAACAATCATATTATGTGTCTCCTGCTAGGATGTCAACATTCAATAGGCATCATCAAGTATGACCTATTCTTACCAAAAAATGTTTCAATTGGATCTACTCAAGTTTATAGGCTAGGCAAGAGGATCAAGCTAAAGTAAAGCAAAAGGCAGCAAACGGATTCAGAAGTTGGGATATTCTATAGGACAAATGGCCTCTTTCCTTCACCAAATCAAGAAAAGATGTCATTCTGGATTTACGTGTTTTTGAGAGACAGAACAATTAGACATAGCATATAGCTCAGGGTTAGATCCTAGTTTGGAGAACCAGCTCTAAAGAACATTTTGGGGAAATTATCTGGGCCTTAATGTTGCAGTTCTAGAAACCCACCTTTGTGTAGGCACCCTGAGTTGATTCTTTTCAAAGGAGATAGATTTGTCAACCATGTTTTTACCCACCACCCCACCCCCTGTCCGATTTCCTTCTGTGCTGATCTTGGGCCTGCTTTACCCTCAGATCCATTCTTCACCTTTCCCTTGCTCTTTTCAGTATGGCAGTGATGCCATGAAGGCTGTGTGTCTTGCACTCTTGTGCTGTTTTGCTTCCAGGCTGTTACTGGGCAACATCCGAAGAGGGGCACTCCTGGAAATTGGAGAGATGGAGGAAGAAGGTAGAGTATCCCCACCTCCACCCCACCCCAAACTCAAGCTGTCTCCTCCCACCTACCTGGCTCGGATTTCTAGCAGCAGATCCTCAGCCCCAACTCTGGTAACAAAATGTCTTCCTTCTGTTCCTCCAGTGTGAGGGCGGCAGTAGTTTCTTCCTATTGCTTGTCTCTGGACTGTTTCACTTTTCTCTGTTTCACTTTTAATCTCTGCCAAAACCTATATAAACCACTCATTTGAATTAAATTCCTTCTGCTTTAAAAACTTAGAATTGTCTGTTTTCTAGAACTCAGAAAGTAACTTTACTTCCGAGTTCCAAATGGTATCTCCCCTGAGTCTTGCATATGGGCCTTATTATCTAGAAAGCAGTGCTTTTCACACTTTTCCTGAGTGTCCCAAGCAATTGAGAGAGTTCATTTTTTTACCCTCATTGCCGTAGGTCTCAGGTGAAAATCCCAAGTGCCTACCTGAGCTTGAAATGCCCTGGAACTTTCTAGATGATATCTTAAAATATTTGCAATCTACTTTATACATAACATTTATATTTTTCAATTTTTCTTAAGGTATTTTATTTTATTTTATTTATTTTTATTTTTTTTTAATTTATGATAGTCACAGAGAGAGAGAGAGAGAGGCAGAGACACAGGCAGAGGGAGAAGCAGGCTCGATGCACCGCGAGCCTGATGTGGGATTCGATCCTGGGTCTCCAGGGTCACGCCCTGGGCCAAAGGCATGCGCCAAACCGCGGTGCCACCCAGGGATCCCTCTTAAGGTATTTTAAACATAAAATGTATTTTGCTTATGTTTTAATAAGTAATAAGTACACATGATGCAAGATTAGGAAAAGACAAAAGTATGTTCCCAGACACACATCCCCTTGTCAGTTTCTTGCATATCCTTTCAGGGAAAAACCACACATATGCAAATATAAGCATATGTTTCCTGATTCTATTTCCCAATATGGCACAGTATTTTGTTGTATAGATGTACCTTAATATATTAACCAGTCCTTTATTGATGAACACTTAAATTATTTCTTGTCTTTTGCTATGACAATGATGCTGAAGCACACAGTTAATTGGCATATATATATATTTGTAGGATGGATTTCTAAAACTGGAATTACTAGGTTAAAGAGCTTTGCATCTATCATTTTGAAAAATATTGCAAAATTTCCCTCTATTGTGATTGTATTTAAGAGTGTTTCTTCATCTTTTCAATCCAAAAGTGCCACTGTATTATAATTTTAATTTCTCTTATGAATAAAGTTGAGCATTTTTTTCATATGTTTAAGAGCCTTAAAGAATCTGCGGCACCTGGCTGACTTAGTTGGTGGAGTGTGCAACTCTTGATCTCAGGGTTGTGAGTTCGATCCCCACATTGGCTGTAGAGATTATTTAAAAATGATAAAATCTTTAAAAAAAAAAAAAAAAGAAGAAGAAGAAGAAGGGGAGCCTTGGGTGGCTCAGCAGTTTGGCACCTGCCTTCGGCCCAGGGCATAATCCTGGAGACCCAGGATCAAGTCCCACATCGGGCTCCCTGCATGGAGCCTGCTTCTCCCTCTGCCTGTGTCTCTGCCTCTTGCTCTCTGTCTCTCTTATGAATAAATAAATAAAATCTTAAAAAAAAAAAAAAAAGAGAGAGAATAGGGTGCCAGCATGGCTCAGTTCGTTAGGCATCTGCCTTCACTAGGTCATGATCTCAGAGTCCCGAGATTGAGCCCTGTGTCAAGCTCCCTGCTCAGCAGAAAGCCTGCTTCTCCGTCTCCTTTTGCTCCTCCCCCCGAGTCCTGTATGAGCGTGCTCTCTAAAATAAATAAATAAAATCTTTTAAAAGAAAAGAAAGAATTATCTTAGTTACATGTGACAAAACCAACTTAAACTAGCTTTGGCAAATAGCTCCCTACAGAAGCCCAGAAATTGGGACATCTCAGGGTAGATTTATCTCCAGGTATGGTCTCAAAAAATGTTGTTACTTTGTCTCTTTGTCTCTCCATCTCTCATCTCATCTCTGCTTGTCTGCTTCTCTTTGTACATTGGCTTCAACTTCTCACATTTCAGCCTGGCTTCCTCTACACAACCAGGCAAGATACCGTCAAATATTTCCAAAATTCCATTCTTCTAGCACCATAGTGCCAAAAGCCAGGGAGCGGCCTGAATGGCTAGGCTTGAGTCAAGAATTTTCCTTGGATAGGGATGGGTGGGGAATTGTAATAACGGTCCCACTAAAACCTGAGGGAATGAGACAGGAGTATCCAGAGGTGATGGGTGGTGGGTACTGTTTTCAAGGAAGAAGAGAAAAGCCTCCCGGGCCACAAATGGCGTGTACAGCTGCCACCGTTGCTCATATGTAACCCAGTTTGCAAAACCCAGCTCAAAGGAAATACCCAGTTTAAGGTGGTAATTTCCATTGTAACCACCAGAGGACTTGAGTCCCTAGTGCCTTCAATGACCAACATTGTACTTCCCTTCCTCTCACCCTCATCTTTTCCCAATGCTAAGGCACAGGAAGTAATATTCAGTTATTTAATATTTATTCAATAAATGTTTGCTGACTACCCAGTTGTTGTTCAGGTCAGTGTTGGCCACCATCAATGGAAAATGATTAAACATGCTATGTCCACCATTAAGTTTAGTGTACACAGTAAGCATTTAAACAAAGAGCTATAGAGCATTATATAATAAGGACAATGATAAGACAACTTCATCAAGAAGAAGTACCATGGGTGGCTCAATGGTTGAGTGCCTGCCTTTGGCTGAGGTGGTGATCCCCGGGGGTTCTGGGATCGAGTCCTGTGTTGGGCTCCCTGCAGGGAGCCTGCTTCTCCCTCTGTCTGGTCTCTGTATCTCTCATGAATAAGTAAATAAAATCTTAAAAAAAAAAAAAGAAGTAATAAGCACAATTTCTAGACCCAAAATGCCTGGGTTTAAATCCCAGTACCACAAGCTATTGCTTGGACCTTGGGAAAGTTGCTTAACCTCTTTCAGTCTTAGCTTCCTCATCTGTAAAAGGGGGACAGTAATAATGCCTACTTCATGGGGTCATGGTTGTAAGGACTGAATAAAATAATTATTACAAAGCACTTAGCACAGGTTAGCCCTGCAATAATTGACAAATAGTGTTGGCACTGTCAATAGTAAGACTCAGTATTAAAAACCAGGTCTCCTGAATTCCACACACATCTAGGAATCCTTCCAGGCCTCTTCAGGGCCACACAAGAGATGAGCTGCAGAACTCAGAGTCATTTTCCGTCTCCCTTCCAATAAAAGACTTCAGATCCACTTTGCAGCTGTCAGTGGCTGCTGACTCTTCTATCTATGAGGCACTCTTCAGAATTCACCTTTTTTTTTTTTTTTTAAGATTACTTATTTGAGAGAGAGCAGAGTGAGTGAAAGAGAACATGAGTCAGGGGAAAAGGCAGAAAGAGAGGAAGAAGCGGGCTCCTCACTGAGCAGAGAGCCTGATGTGGAGCTCAATCCCAGGATCCTGGAACTCTGGGGCCATGACTCAAGCTGAAGGCAGATGCTCTACTGACTGAGCCACCCAAACACCCCAGAATCCGCCATTCTTATTTCCTTCCCAGACCTCAGGGCCCCAAAATGTGGGGGAGAGGCTGAATCCCAGGTGGACGTGCCTCTGCACTCTGAGTTGTACTTCCAGTTCAGAGAGAGCTGATCTGTTGATAGATACCTCCGTGGGGAGGATCATACAACTGTGACTTTATCCCCTAACTTTTCTTTTTGAACTGAGACCTTGCTACCATGAGGTAGACTCAGAAGGCTAACACTTGACCTTTCTATTTGGAAACAACAGAAGGACAAAGGGCACCAGCTTTAGAAGTTCACACCGGGTGTCCCAGATGGGTATAAACATAGCTATGGCTGAGGACTCATGACCATAACTGGTAGGAGGAAGGGAAGTCCTTCTGAGGACTTCACCCAATCTTTAGCCCAGTCTACCCTGCAAGTGAAATCATTGAGAGGTGACCTAGATGCTGCTTTCCAAAGCCAGTGCCTGGAGGCAAGGCTTTTGCCACCTAGCCTGGGCAACACTAGAACCTCAGTGAGTATGAGCATCTGACACCTTCAGGATGGCAGCAGACCTCATCCATTTTTGTCTGGCTGAGTGGGGAGAGAATGATTATTCATTAGTTCTGCCGTGATTGTCTTGTCTCCCTCACAGTAAACAGAGGGTTCACAACTGGGAATAGGAAAAGCCAATGCCCCAGGATCTGAGGAGCAAGTTCTTTTTTTGAAACTCTAATCTAACGCTGTTGGATGAACAGGTGGAAGCCTGGTTAGGCACTAATCAACAAGGCAGAAGAACAGGTTTGGCAGGGTGGTTTTGAGTAACTCTACTGAAAAGGAGTTATTACTCTTGGAATGTCCTCTCTTAGGTGTAGTATTTTCTTCCTGAGCCCATTTTATGAACACAGGAAGCTTTCAGCCTGATCCTAGAAGTGCCACGTTGGAAAGCTGGAAACAGAAACATAAGTGGCTTTTTCGTGGCTTAATACTTTAATAGGATCTGAGGTCATGGTTGGGAATGGTGTGCGCAAGCACATGTACATGTGCACGCTCACACACACAAACATGCGCACACCATTCTGCTGCCCCAGGGCATGTTGTCTCTGGTGACTGGCTTTCCCCGCAGAAAGGGAAACATATTTATAAAGCACCTAGTTTGTGTCAGCACTGGACAGTGTGCTTTCATTGTGTTATCTGATAGGATTTGATTTTGAGGGTTTTTTACTGATGAGGACACCAAGACCCAAAGAGGTGACATAATCTGAACAAAATTGCATAGTTAATACATGGCAAAGATAGGATTTGAACCCAAATTACTAGATTCCAGAGCTTAACTTCTTTCTGTTAAACACACTGCCTGTGCATATGAGACTTTTGAAATTGTGGCCTGAATGTAACCTGCTCCCTATAACTCTCTTACTGCTCTGGAGTTTTTCAAAAAAGTACTTCAAAACACCATTGTGTGGCAAGGCCTCCCACATACAAGGGACAGTCCTTGGAAAGTTGAATCTTATTGTATGCAATTTGAACTTCAAATAATATACGGCTTTTAATGAAGACACTGGGGATAAAAAGCATCTGTAAAACAATAATAAAATGATCATCAACTCCGTTAAAAAGTACAAATGAGGGGCACCTGGCTGGCTCAATTAGTAGAGCATATGACTCTTGATCTTGAGGTTGTGAGTTCAAGCCCCACACTGGGTATAGAGCTTACTTAAAAAAATAATAATAATAAGTAAATATTGAGGCACCTGGGTGGCTCAGTCAGTTAAGCGTCTATCTTCAGCTCAGGTCATGATCCCAGGGTCCTGGGTCAATGGGGAGCCTATGTCTCCCTCTTCCTCTGCCCCTCCCCCTGTTCATGCTCTCTCTCTCTCAATTAAATAAATAAAGTCTTTTAAAAAATAAATCTTAATGAAAGTGAAATATAAAGTGTCTATTAAGCACATGAAAAGATACTCCTTACTTAATATGAGTTCAAACTAAAAGTCACTGAGATTTATTTATTATGTATTGGACTGATAAAAATCCAAAGGATTGATAACACTTAGATTAGCCATAAATGTGGATAAATAGGAGCTATCATACATTACCAGTGTTGAGATAATTCCTATTAAAGGCAATTTGGTCATGACTACCAAAATAATATATGTATATACCCTCTGACTCACCAAGCTCGTTTCTAGGAATTTGCTTTACAGTTATAGTTGTGGGTATGCAAAATGATGTATATACAAGGTTTTTCACTGAAGCAGTACTTGAAAGAAACATCAAAAATCTGAAAAGTTAAATATCCATCAATAAGGGCCTGGTTATGGGGCACCTGTGTGGCTCAGTTGGTTAAGTGTCTGCCTTCAGCTCAGGTCATGATCCCAGGGTCCTGGGATCAGCCCCTGTGTCATTGTGTCATTGGGTTCCCTGCCCAGTGAGGAGTCTGCTTCTCCCTTTCCCTCTCCCTCTGCCCCTCCTCCTGCTTGATGACTCTCATCTAAGCTCCATCAATGACACTTGAAAAAGCGGCTTTTAGTCCTGCTGTCATTCCTTATCTCTCGGATGTCCTTTAAAATCTTTCATTGGCTCACCAACAAAGTCTGTTTGGTTTCTAGCTACTTGAATTTATAAAAGAAAAATTTGTTCACATCACTCGATGTCTCTCTCTCTCTCTCAAATAAATAAATAAATAAATAAATAAATAAATAAACAAACAAATAACATTTTTTTTTAAAAGGGCCTGGTTAAATAAATTATGGGACATCCATACAGTGGAACACTATGCAGCTGAGGAAAAGAATGAGAAATATTTTTGTGTACTGATTGGAAAACATTCTAACACATATTATTGATTTGAAAAAAGCAAGACACAGAACAGTGTATACAGTAGATATCATTTACATAAAAAAGGGAAATACCATGTATGTGTATTATCTTGTAAATGCATTCAAAATCTCTTAACAGAGATGCAAGAAAACTAGTGACTGGTTATCTATTGTGGAAGTAACAGTGGGAGGGATGTATTTCACTGTATACCTTTTTAAAATTTTGATGTTTAAACTTCATGAATTTTTAAAATTAAGAATGATTGTTTTTACAATAAAAGGAATAAAGAAAAGCAATGTGGTATTGGGGCACATCATATGTATTCTGGCTGCACTATAGGACTGTCACTCCAATCCATCTACAAACTGCCTTCTTGAGTGGACAGACTCTTCATTAAAAGAAGTGACTCAAATTAACATGTAGTCTCCTAAACTGACACCCTTCAACACCCTCCCCCCAAATCCCTGGGATCGTGGGAAGGAGTATGGCTGCTTTGTTAGGTGTTCTCAGACTGCAAGTGATTCAGCCTGGTTGATGACTCTCATCTAAGCTCCATCAATGACACTTGAAAAAGCAGCTTTTAGTCCTGCTCTCATTCCTTTTCTCTTGGATGTCCTTTAAAATCTTTCATTTGCTCACCAACAAAGTCTGTTTGGTTTCTGGCTTCCTGAATTTATAATTTGTTCATTTGATTCCAGTACTCATGTAAAGTACTTGGGATTCACAACCTGGAGGTAGGCCGACATTTCTTAAGACATAGAAAGCAAATAACCATTTAAAGATTTTATTTTAAAGATTTTATTTATTTATTAATGAGAGACATACAGAGAGAGGCAGAGACACAGGCAGAGGGAGAAGCAGGCTCCATGCAGGCAGCCTGATGTGGGACTCGATCCCGGGACTCAGGGGTCACGCCCCGAGCCAAAGGCAGACGCTAAACCACTGAGCCACCCAGGGATCCCCATATTTAAAGATTTGATAAATTAGACTTTTTCAGAATTTAAAACTTCTGCTTATGACAAGATATAGTTCAGAAAATGAATAGGAAACCCATAGCCTGAGACGCTATATGTTCATAAAACATTTGTTTCACAAATGACTTGCATCTGAAGTGTATTTTTATTTTGATTTTTAAAAAGATTTTATTTATCTATTTGAGAGAGAGAGAGTGTTTGAGAGAGAGAGAGCACAGCACGGGGAGGGAGAAGGAGAAGCAGGCTCCCTGCTCATCAGGGAGCATGACTTGGGGCTCAATCCCAGGACCCTGAGATCGTGACTCAAGCCAAATGTAGACACCCAACTGACTGAGCCATCTAGGTGCCCCTGAAGTGTATTTAAAAACATTTTTTGAAAATTTTTATTTATTTATTTGAGAGAGTGAGGAAGAGAGAGAGAGAGCAGGGGGAGGAACAGAGGAGCCCAACTCAGGGCTCAGTCTCAGGACCCTGAGATCATGACCTAAGCTGAAACCAAAAGTTGGACACTTAACTGACTAAGCCACTCAGGCACCCTGAAATTTATTTTTAAAAATCTATAAGAAAAGGACTCCAAAATATTTAATGAGCAAAAGACCTGAACACTCGAAAGAAAATGTACAAAAGGCCAATAAGCCCATAACAAATTGCTTAAAAGGGATCCCTGGGTGGCTCAGCAGTTTAGCACCTGCCTTTGGCCCAGGGCGCGATCCTGGAGTCCTGGGATCGAGTCCTGCGTCAGGCTCCCGGCATGGAGCCTGCTTCTCCCTCCTCCTGTGTCTCTGCCTCTCTCTCTGTGTGTGTGTCTATCATGAATAAATAAATAAGTCTTTTAAAAAATAGCTTAAAAATGTCATGCATTAGGGAAATGTCTATTAAAATCACAGTGAGGGATCCCTGAGTGGCGCAGCGGTTTGGCGCCTGCCTTTGGCCCAGGGCCCGATCCTGAGGACCCAGGATCGAATCCCACATCGGGCTCCCGGTGCATGGAGCCTGCTTCTCCCTCTGCCTGTGTCTCTGCCTCTCTCCCTGTCTCTGTGTGACTATCATAAATAAATAAAAATTTAAAAAAATAATAAAATAAAATCACAGTGAGATACCTCCCTAAATTCACTGTAATGGTTAAAATTAAAAAGACTGAATATACCAAATGTTGGCAAGGGTGGAGCAACTAGCATACTCATTTGTTGCTGGAAGTAGTGAAAAATGGTACAACTACTTTGGGGAAATGTTTGGGTTTCTTATAAAATTAAATACACACCTACCCTATGACTCAAGAATTTCATTCTTAAGCAATTACCCAAGGGAAATGAAACATATGTCCTTTCAAAAACTTGTACAAAAATGTTCAAAGAAGTTTTTTTCATAATAACCTCAAGCTGGAAACAACCCAGTGTGCATCCTAGTACAATGGTTAAACAAATTCATACAATAGAAAATTAGTCAACCACTAAAGGGAACTAACAATATACATAACAATGTGAATGAACTTCACAGATAAAATCATTATGCTGAACCAAAGAAACTAGATACAAAAGAGTGCACACAGTTTATTTTCAATTATATGAGATCTAGAACAGGAAAATCTAATTTATGGTGGAATAAAATTTAAAAATTGGTTGTGTCTGGGGGGGTCAAATTGCTGAGGCAAGGAAGATGATGAAACTATTTTGTTTTGGTAGGGATGTGGGCCTCATAAATGTAGGCATTTGTCAAAACTCATCAAATTATGTACTTAAAATGTCTGCATCTCACTGTCCATTCCCCCTGCCAAATCTATAAATAAATATTGACCTATACTTGGTAGATTAGGCTTGAGTAAATAAGAAAATATACTGAGGGCAATGGGAGCCAGTTTTCTCACAGTTGGTTAAAGGGAGTTACAAAAAGAGGGAATATACCATGTGATGTTGGATTAGAATTGGAGGTATCAGTATGAACTTAGGGTTTTATACAAATTTTCTGGTTTTGTCCACTGAGGGAGCCTAGAGAAGCAACGACATACCAGCTGCAATGAGCTAGCTCTTGGTTTCTTTTTGGTTTAAGATTTTATTTATTTATTTATTTATTTATTTATTTATTTATTTATTTATTTATTTATTTATGAGAGAGAGAGAAAGCATGAGCAGGGTGAGGGGCAGAGGGAGAAGCAAACGCCCTGCTGAGTGAGAAGCCTGATGCAGGGCTCCATTCCAGGACCCCGATATAATGACCTGAGCTGAAGACAGACACTCAACTGACTGAGCCACTCAGGCACCCCTCCAGATTTTGGTTTCTAAATACCATTTTCCAAGGAGGGAAACCAGGGTTTCTTGGAGAACAGACTTCTGCAAAGAAAGAATAAGATGAACCTGAAATACCTTCTTGTGCCGGAAAGTAGGAAAGTACTCCATAAATTCTGGGGATATATCAAAAGAACACAGGAGGGGCGCAGAGGTGGCTCAGTCAATTAAGCAGCCAACTCCTGATTTCAGTTCGGCTCATGATCTAAGGGTCCTGGAGTTGAGCCCCATGTCAGGGTCTGTACCCAGCATGGAGTCTGCTTGAGATTCTCTCTCTCTCTCTCTCTCTCCCTCTCTCCCTGCCCTGCCTCCCGCTCACCGTCTCGCTCTATCTCTATTAAATAAACAAATCTTAAAAAAAAAAAAGCACAGGAACCAGCCTAAGGGGGCTCCCACCAGCCAAATCTGGGATGATCTGAGCATCAAAAATAAATAATGATGTCAGTAGATTATAGCCCATTGCATTAACTAAGAATCTATGAGTCTATTCTGAAATAAATAAATATTTACTTATTTTTAAAGTAGGCTCTATGCCCAACATGGGGCTTGAACTCACCACCCTGAGATTAAGAGTGGTGTGCTCTACTGCTGCACCAGCCAGGTGCCCCTGAAATAGATAGATAGATAGATAGATAATGAAGAAGAAGGAGATCTTCCTTACAGTAGAATCATATCTGCTAATACAGAAGGAAATGATGGGGATAGAAAATAATCATGGGGGGAATCCCTGGGTGGCTCAGCAGTTTGGCGCCTGCCTTTGGCCCAGGGCGTGATCCTGGAGTCCCAGGATCGAGTCCCACATCGGGCTCCCTGCAGGGAGCCTGCTTCTCTCTCTGCCTGTGCCTCTGCCTCTCTCTGTGTGTCTCTTGTGAATAAATAAATAAAATCTTAAAAAAAAAAGAAAATCATCATGGACATGGAAACTTGAGAGTTAAAGTGTAATGAGGAAAATTCTCAAAGTATCTCCCCACAAATTACTTTTAGCTATAGAGGGGGAAACTAGTAAGTTTAGAGTGGAGGGATCTAGCAGTGTCTAGGTTAACCACTTGATCAAAATAAACATTATTGATCTTGAGACAGAGCAACTTCATATACTTCCTGATATCATATTATATTCCTGTCAAAATGCATAATCTGAATTTAAGGTTGAGGGAACATCAGCTAAACAAAAAACGAGTGACATTCTACAAATAAAAAGCTGCACTTTTAAAAAATGTCAAGGTCGGGGATCCCTGAGTGGCTCAGCAGGTTTAGCGCCTGCCTTCGGCCCAGGGCATGATCCTGGAGTGCCAGGATCAAGTCCCGCATCAGGTTCCCTGCATGGAGCCTGCTTCTCCCTCTGCTTCTCCCTCTGCTTCTCCCTCTGCCTGTGTCTCTGCCTGTGTCTCTGCCTCTCTCGCTCTCTGTGTCTCTCATAAATAAATAAATAAATAAATAAATAAATAAATAAATAAATAAATAAATAAAGTGTCGAGGTCAAGGAAGGCAAAGTAAGGCTGAGGAATTGTTTCATTTTAGAAGAAAACTAAACACACCAAATAAATGCAAAGTATGGTTCTGAACTGGAGATTGGATTGAGAACCAAAGCAAGTGTAATGGATTCTATCTGGACAAATATATTTTTTAAAGATTTTATTTATTTATTCATGAGAGATACAGAGAGAGAGAGAGAAGCAGAGACACAGGCAGAGGCAGAAGCAGGCTCCATGCAGGGAACCCAATGTGGGACTCGATCCCAGGATCCAGGATCACGCCCTGGGCCAAAGGCAGGCGCCAAACCGCTGAGCCACCCAGGGATCCCTGGACAAATTTTTTGAATATGGACTGTATTAGTTTCCTATAACTGCTGTCACAAATTGCTACAAATTTGGTACATTAAAATAACACACATTTATTCTTTTATAGTTCTGAAGACCAGAAACCTGAAATCCGTTTCACTGGGCTGAAATCAAGGTGTTGGCAAGGTCGTGTTCCCTCAGTAGTGGTAAAGCACATAATGTCTCCAATTTACTTTTGAATAAATCAGAAATGGGGCAAGATGTAAACAATTGGGAAATCTGGGTAAAGGGTTATACAGGAGCTCCTTGGACTATTTTTGCAACCCTTCTGTAAGTTTGATTATGCTAAAATTTAAAGGTACCAGAAGAACAACTATTAGAGAAAACAGAGGCAGGGCTACAAAACTAAAGTTTCATGCCAATTCTAAGGTCAGTGGAATAGTTTCCTAATCAGAGGTGGGAAAATGGGCCAGATAATAACACTTCGTTGCTCTTGTACGGTGCTCGTTTTTTAAGTTATTTCGTAGGAATGGTTTTATATTCTCTTTGCAACAAGTCTGAAGGATTAGAAGGGCAGACATTTTTATTCCCAATGGACAAATGAAAAACCGAGTCACTTAAATGACTTACTCAAGATCCTTTGTGAGGTTAGTGGCAGATTCAGGGATTAGAGTCTTTCTTGATCCTTCTGTGCTCATTTAAGGAATTGGTTAAGAGTGGTTTGAAGTCAGACGGACCTGCGCTCAAATCTTGGCTACTACTCAAGGTAGGTAGGTTACACAATAATGACAAATCAACCCTGAAATGTCAACTGCTTAGCACAACCAAGCTAAGGTTTATTTATTGTTCCCATTACGGTGTAACGTAAGCCAGTCAGCTCCCTTGAGACGCTCTCCACCAGGTAGTTATTTAGGGTATCTGGGCTGTGTCCTTGGGAGGGAGAGGGAAGCAAGGTGGTCCTGGGCTTCCAGCTGTGTGAATAAGGAAGAGATAGCAGAAGTGCCCGTGGAATGTTTTAAACCGAGAAATGGGGTATATCGCATCTACATCTAATTCACCAGTATTCAATCACATGATCTCATCTAAATGCATGGAGATCTGGAAAATGTAGTCTTTCTGTGTGGTCCAAAGGAAAATAAAAAGTTGTGTGAACACCCAGCTTTGGCTCTGCCATAATTGCTATGTAAACTCGAGCAATTTATTTAAACTCTTTCTAGGTTTTCTCATTCATTGAATAGAGACGATAAGACTACATAGGGTTGTTGTATTAAATGAAGCAACTAATATACATGACATGTGTAGCACAGGGCCTCACACATAATGAACCTAATTGCATGTTATTAGGATTCCACAACTTCTCATGTCTCTTATAGTCTTAGTTATATCAATTCCCTGGTTAGTGGTGGAGTTATTCATGCCAATCCTTTCCACCTGCTGCCCATTTGTACCTTGCTCTATGACCACAATGTAATGGACATTAGTCTCTTCAAAAAGAAAGATCAAGGCCTTAGAGCAGGGCCCACATGGCAGGATGTAATAGAAGAGCAATGGGTCACAGGGTGTCGTTTTTGCAAAATATATCTTAATGCAGATACATAGTAGCAGTGCAGGCACCCCTGAACTCCCTGGGGTTGCTGAGATGGCCCCTCTGATTATTCTGAACAAACAACAGGTGTTGACAAACTTCCAACAAAGCTGGCTAAGGAGCCTATTCTCTACTCTGGAATTTAGAGGGAAAGGAAAGAGTGATATTCAGGAGACATCAGATGTAACATCTGTCCAGAGTTCACAACTTTCCCCACACTCAGTGCCACAGTAGGTAGTCCTCCAGAGAGACCCAACTAGGGACACTCTGGGCCTCCTGGTGACCTGAAAAACAGAACACTGGGATTCATGAGCCTGAGTAGGATGGACTCCAAAGAGTCATGCATGACCACGTCTTTTCTCCCAGATAGAAATGTCCCTTTCAGTTTGGAAATGGGCACCTGGGACCAGAATTTGAGACCTGCAGCTTACATAGACCTTACTCCATTTCCTCCTATACATAACCAAACCAGAATTTGGCCCACCAACACAGACTGTGGTTTCACCTTCCACCAATCTTCCAGAGTTGAGAAATTTTCACATTTCATAAACAATGTAATTCAGTGGTATAGCCAAATTAATCCTCTCTTGGATTAGTTGATGTCCCAGATTTGAGAATACAGTAAAGTAAAAACTCCAGACTCCAGATCAAAATATGAATCCACTTGAAACAAATAGCAACTTTTACCGAAGTCTTAACTCAAACATACAATTTTAGTCATTCTTACAAGAAGTTCTCTGAGTATTTCTAGTGGTTATTTGCAAGCCCTGGACTTCCTTGTGGCTGAAATCAGCATGAGTGGGTTCAGAACTCTTCTCATCTCCACACAAGACCAAAGTTCAGACAGCCTTCCCCCAGGGTCAATGTGAGGCCCTGCTTAATCATGTTATGTTTGCTGATTGAACTCCCTGACCTCTGGGACTCTGGACCTTACCGGTCTCACCCTATGGTCCTATTCCATTTCTCCCTTGCTCTTGTGATCTCTGTGGACTTGATCCTTTCTGCTGGTATCTCCCAGATCCTGGGGAGTCCTGATTTCCTACCACTTACCAAAAACAAAGGTGGATCCAGAATTTCTGTCATGGGGATTCTTAAACAGGGCAGACTCTTTGGAAGATGGTTCGGCATATCTTCCCTCTTGTGCAATTCTAGGGGCATCCCTTAGCTGGTATTTCACATAAATGACACTTCTTGGGGCTATGGGGTTTAGGAGTCTTAATTTCCGGAAGTTGTTATGAGGCCAAATTTCCCTAGCACTTTTTCTACTTAAACTACATTTTTACTTGGAGTGGCTTGATGAGTAAGGAGGCTAAAGCTCTCCTCGCACCACCTCTTGTTGTCACCACTACCCACCCATGACTAGAGGTGAAAATAAAGTGTGGAGAAAATTTGAAATCAAAGGTTGTGGTAGTTTGCAGTTGCTACCAACACCTTCCAAAGGTTCAAGAGGTGACACAGCACAAGTAACACTGAACTAAAAACTAGAAAAGGAGAGAAAAAAGAGAAAGAATATTCCAGAGGCAATTCTGCATGTACTGGCTCTTCCTCTCTGCTGGTTCCAGGAAGGACATTTCATGAACCCATGTTGGTGAAAAGGCTTTTCTGGAAGAGGAGAGCAGTGTGGGGTCATGATTCAGATGACTCAAGTTCACATTCTGACCTGTAGCTCCAGTTACTTAATCCTGTGAAAAGTGCTTCTCTTTCCCAATCAGTCTCCTGGTCTGTAAAATGGGGTCAGTGACCCAGACCACCTCACAGGTTGTTGTGAGACTCGACTACGATAATAATGTGAGAGTGTAGTGAGGGATTTGATTGCTACAGATTTTAAGTTTCAGTTTATCTAAAAGTTTTTGGGCTTCTTGGAATTCCCTCAAAAAATTTTAAGGAAACTGACAATCATTTCAATTGTGACTTGTTTTTGTAAACTCCCTTTCTTCCTCCTGCGTATTTTTGTCCACAGTGTCTGTAAAGTCCCCTTTTGTAATGCAAGTGCCCCTGGAGGAAAGGAACAGCTGACACTTCTTCAGGTAACATCTTCATTGATGAATTTTTACCCATGTTTATACCTGTGTAATTCTAGATTGGTTTATAGTGAATGTTTACAGCACTTTAGAAGCTCTCTCGTGGATTCCACCCAGCCTTGTCCTTCCTCTCCATCTTCTCAGGTAAACAACAGTCCAGCCTCTATCAGCAGAAATTAGTTTTGCCAATCTTATCAATGCGATCAGAGACAATATGCTGCATATGCTCTTTCAACATTATGTATGTGCCATTCATCCATGTTGTCGCACATAGCAGAAGTTCAAGTTTGTATGTAGTATCCCACTGTGTGGAGAGGTCACAATTTATCCTTCCAACTGTTCATTGGCATTGGATGTTTCCAAGCCTAAAATCAGTAGGGTTTTAGTGATTATGAATTGCACTGCTATGAACATCCTTATGTCTGTTAGTAGATATAAGCTCTCTTCCCTCAGGTCTGTACTTAGGAGAGAAATTGTTGGATCAGAGTGTAAGCATGGGTTTAATTTCAATAGTTACCTATTAACAGTTTTCCTTTTTTAAAAAAGATTTTATTTATTTATTCATGAGAGACACAGAGAGAAAAGCAGAGACACAGGCAGAGAGAGAAGCAGGCTCCATGCAGGGAGCCCAATGTGGAACTGGATCCTGGGACTCTGGGATCACGCCCCAAGCTGAAGGCAGATGCTCAACCACTGAGCCACCCAGGCGTCCCTGACAAACAGTTTTTCAAAGTGGTTGTACCAATTTATTCCAACCACAAATGTATGAGAGTTCTAATTGTTCCACAACCTTCTTAGTATTCAGTATGGCCTTTTAAAAAAAACTTGTGTTATTCAACGTATTAAAAAAAAAATCAAAAAGCCTAGGAACAGGGATGCCTGGGTGGCTCAGCAGTTTGGCACCTGCCTTCAGCCCAGGGCGTGATCCTGGAGCCCTGGGATTGAGTCCCACGTCGCGTTCCCTGCATGGAGCCTGCTTCTCTCTCTCTGCCTCTCTCTCTGCCTGTATCTCTGCCTCTCTGTGTCTCTCATGAATAAATAAATAAAATCTTAAAAAAAAAAAGCGGCCTAGGAATGAATCTGGCTGGTTCAGTTGGTAGAGCATGCAACTCTTGGTCTCAGGGATGTGAGTTTGAGCCCCATGTTGAGCCTAGAACTTATTTTTTAAAAAATCAGAAAAAAATTGTACCATTCTAATGAGTATGTATCTCATTTGTATGTTTTAATTTGCAACAGCATCTTAAAAGGTATATAGGATAGGCTTATTGGAAATTTTGGATATTCCCTTTTGTGAGTGCTTGTTTCAGTCTCTTTTCTAACTATTGAGTTGTCTATCTTTTACTTAGTTATTTCTAAAACTTTTTTATAATATATATTTTGGATTCAAGTCCATTATTGGATGCATGTATGAATATATTTTTCCACTCTGGGACTCACCTTTTCATTCTCTTAATGATGTCTTTCATAATTTTAAAATAATTCATTCATTCTGTCAATTACTTATTTTATACCCAGTATTTTTTGTGTCCTATTTAAAAATCATTTGCCTACTCTTTTTTAAAAATACAAAATTATTCTTTTCAAAAGTAAATTGTAAAAATATTATAACGGGTAGATTATCACAAAGAAGAAGAAAAATAATTACCCACAATGATACCATCCAGAGATATAACCTCTGTTAACATTTCAGTACATATTCTAGTACTTATAAATGTTTATACATATAGTTTTTTGCTGTTTTTTTCCCAAAAGAGTGGATTGTACTGTACTTTTTAGTTAACCTTTTAAAACACATTTTATATAAATATCAATAAATACTCATCCTCATAACTTTTTTTTAGATTTATTTATTTGAGAGAGAGAGAGAGAGAACGATCAGGAGAAGGGGGCAGAGGGAGAAGCCAGCTCCCTGCTTGGCAGGACTCCCAAGGTCCTGGGATCATGACCTGAGCTGAAGGCAGATGCTCAATCAACCGAGTCACCCAGGCGCCCCTCATCCTCATAATTTTTAATGATTATGCAATAATCCATCGGATGGATATGCCAAAAGTATGGAAAAGTTCACATAGTAATATATTAACAAGCAATATCAGTAACACTAAATGGAACTGCCTCAAGGATAGAGAATCATTTGAGACATTTACCAAGGCAATGATACATAGTGTCAGAAATTCAACTTCAGTTCTGCTGCTAACTCCACCACCAAGGGAAAGTCATTCAACATCTCCCCACCTTGGAATGCTCCATGTTTGAGAGGTCAGAACACATATTCTATAAGGTTTGCTCCAGCTCTGAATGTCTGAGGATTTACCCATCACGGAGGCTGCTGCTATCTCTGGTATTTTGAGTGACTCATTTGTAATCCAAGCGATCTATTAGGTCAGAGTAAACAAAAACCTTTGGGAACTGCGTGACAAGGTAATCATGTCTTGGGGCAGAACGAGTGTAGGGGATATACATCACATCTCTGCTTAAAATCAGCCGTGGTTGTGTGACCCTAAGGGACTTCCCTGGGAGCTAAGAAATGAAGGTTTGCTTTTTATCAGAAGACAGGTAGTTTAGAGAATTAAGTATTTTCAGAGAGGAAATCACTGTTGTGTTTAACTCTCTAAAATTGGGGAGAAAGAATCCTAAATTTAAAAAGACATGAAAAAAGGTAAAAGCATGAAGACCTTTTACCAAGGGACACCTGAGTGGCTCAGTTGGTTAAGTGGTTGCCTTCAGCTCAGGTCATGATCCCAGGGTCCTGGGATTGAACCCTGCATGGAGCCTCATGTTGAACCCCGTATAGAACCCCATATTGAACCCCGCATCAGGCTCCCTCCTTGATGGGCAGCCTGCTTCTCCCTCTCCACCACTTGTACTCTTTCCTGCACTTCCTCAAATAGATAAAATCTTAAAAAAAAAAAGACCTTTTACTAAAAGAGTTGAGCAGAAGAAATACTATTGGATGAACTTCACTTGGAAATATCTCTTTGAATTACTGGAATGGAATGACAATTAGGAGACTGATTTGGAGAATGAAGGTGAGAAACTGAAATTTTGCTTGGTGCTTACTGGTTGCCACATCACTACGGACTGATCATCTGTCTGAGCCTGTGTCCCCATCTATAAAATAAGGAAATTATACTATCTCCTAAGTTTGTCAGGATAATTAGGTGACATAGGTGGCTTGAACCAAGTAAAGCCCTTTCTCTTGTCTTAGCACATGGTGAGTACCATTTTTTTTTTTGTTCTGCAATTTAAAAAAATCAGTGAATTTTTAAAAATTCACATTCCATAAAACTCACCAGTCTAAAGCATATGATTCAGTGGTTTTTTCATATATCCACAAAGTTGTGCAACCACCACCACTATCTAACTCCAGAACTTTTCCATCACCTCAAAAAGAAACCCCGTCCTCATTAGCAGTCACTCTCCAGGAGCCCTTCCTTATCACCCCTGGCAACGAGTAATCTCTACAGATTTACCTATTTTGGACAATCATATACATGGAATCTATAATATGCTGTCTTTTTGATTAGCTTTCATTATCATAAGACATTCAATATGATTGCTATTATTGTTGTTATTCTTATTTCCTATGACTAAGATAGTTTGAGAACCAAATAGCATAATGGATGTGGAACCTCTTTATAAAGAAGAAATTCCTCTGGAAATCTAAGGATTGATTTATCCATAGAGGTGTTCACTCTTTCGTGGGAACAGATGGATGATCACAGGGACTTCTTAGAGGGAAAATAAAATCATAAAATTCAGAGTTATGACAGAAGTAAAAATATCCTCTATCATCCAAAAATAAATTATCCATTTGAAAAATGGTCCCCTAACTTCCCCCCTAAAGCATTTTGCTTGCTCAGTTAAGTTCTCTTTGCTGTGAGACTTGCCACCAGCAGTCCAAGTCATCAGCCTCCCCAAACCTTTGAACCACACTATGCCTGGATGCGGAACATGGAGGCAGGGCTATGGAAGATCTTTGGAGGAGGCTGTTAGCCATCTTCCACAGGCCAGCTGTCCATAATGGCCTCTGATCCACCCCAAAGGGTTGGCAGAGGCTACCAACAGATCTGGAAGCAGATTATTATATTTGATTTATAATCTAGTCTTAATTGTGCTCTGGTGTAATACAGCAGAAGCTTGGATTCCACTTTTATTGTATTCGTGTGGATTTTGACTCATTTGGGAATTTGCCCATTCAACTGGTCCTGCCCAAATGCAGACAGTAATTTAGCAACACTCAAAACTCTCAGGATTATTATCTCAGACTCTAAATAAAAAAAATTTCTTCACTATGTGGTACATGTATACAATGGAATATTACTCAGCCATTAGAAATAACAAATACCCACCATTTGCTTCAACATGGATGGAACTGGAGGGTATTATGCTGAGTGAAGTAAGTCAGATGGAGAAGGACAAACATTATAAGGTCTCATTCATTTGGGGAATATAAAAAATAGTGAAAGGGAATAAAGGGGAAAGGAGAGGAAATGAGTGGGAAATATCAGAGAGGATGATAGAACATGAGAGACTCCTAACTCTGGGAAACGAAAAAGGGGTGGTGGGAAGGGAGGTGGGCGGGGGGTTGGGGTGACTGAGTGACGGGCACTGAGGAGGGCACTTGATGGGATGAGCACTGAGTGTTATGCTATATGTTGGCAAATCGAACTCCAATAAAAAAAATACAAAAAAATTTTCTTCACTCATAGAATTATCCTGCTTGCATTGCCTTCCAGGGAATTTCTTCCAGGTGTAAGACCTCCAAAGGGTCTTCTCAGAGTTTATTGTTTGACTTATCCTCCTCTTCCCAAATTAGAGGTGACTTGGCTTTTACTGTTGTGTTACCACAGTCTTGGTGATGTTGTATGGTCTATGGGTCCAGGCAGCGCTCTCTGGCTTTGTTATGTGGTCTGGTGGAAAATTTAAGTATTTCCTACCAAGAGCAGAAGTAGGTTAGGAAAGGTTGTTGAAATGCCTTTTCACTGACCTGTGTGATGCTAGAGGGTTTTACTTCCTAGTTTGTCCCATGACCTCCCTCTTATGTGAAAAAAAAGTTTTTTGGAGGGGGGCTCCTGGCTGGCTCAGTCAGTAGAGTTTGTGACTCTTGATCTCAGGTTTGTGAGTTTAAGCCCCACTTTGGGGGGTGGAGTTTACTTTAAAAATAAAATTAAATAAATAAAATTTAAATTTAAAAATTTTAAAGTGTTTCAAGGGTCAGTAGGGTATGGTTGTTAAGAGATCAGACTCAAACCAGATTGCCTTCAACTTCCAGGATTACTTACCAAAAATGTGACGTTGAGCAAGTTTTCTCATCTGTAAAGTGGGGATAATCATAGTAATTACCTTACAGGTAGAAATAATTACATTAGTTAAGACATGTAAAGAACCTAACAGTGCCTATGATATTGTAAGCACTGTATATTTCCTGCTTATAAACATATACATATCTATGTATGAAGAATAATACAAAAAAAGAATAATAAACATCCAAGCCCTTACACACAAATCCTAACATTATGATCTTTTTACTTTAGATACTTTGATTTTTTAAAATTTTCTTTTTAAAGATTTTATTTTTAAAAATTTTTTAAAAGATTTATTTATTTACTTATGATAGACATACAGAGAGAGAGAGGCACAGAGACACAGGAGGAGGGAGAAGCAGGCTCTATGCCGGGACCTGACGTGGGACTCGATCCCGGGACTCCAGGATCGCGCCCTGGGCCAAAGGCAGGCACCAAGCCACTGAGCCACCCAGGGATCCCCTAAAAGATTTTATTTTTTAAGTAATCTCTACACCCAACATGGGGCTGGAATCCACAACTCCAAAATCAAAGAGTCTTACACTCCAGCGGCTCAGCCAGTCAGGCGCCCCTAGATACTCTTAAAGATATAAAATATTACAGAAACAATTACACACACATGCACATATATATCTCCCCTATTACATTCCCTCCTTTTTCTTTCTTGAGGTAAGCATCCTCCTAAATTCATCACTTATTATGTATTTTTAAGTTTGTTTATTTATTTATTCATTCCTTCATTTCTAAACAATCTCTACGTACAGTGTGGGGTTTGAACTCATGACCCTGAGATCAAGAGTCACACGTTCTTCCAACTTAGCCAGCCAGCTGCTCCTGCTTATTATTTTTAAAAGCTGATATATATGATTCCATAAAGATTGTATACTATTGTTTCACCCATCTTTAAAACTTATAAAAATCACATCATATTTTTTTTAAATCACATCATATTGTACAAATTTTTCCACCACTATTTTTTTTAACCTCATGGTTTTGAGATTTATCCATGTTGCACATGTAACTAGTTCAGTCATTTTTTTTAAAGATTTTATTTATTCACGAGAAACACAGAGAGAGAGAGAGAGTCAGAGACGCAGGCAGAGGGAGGAGAAGCAGGCTCCATGTAGGGACCCTGATGTGGGACTCGATGCCGAAACTCTGGGATCACGCCCTAAGCCAAAGGCAGGCACTCAACCACTGAGCCACCTAGGCGTCCCTAGTTGAGTCATTTTAATTGCTATAGGTGTTTCATTTCATGATTATATCACAATTGATTTAAACATTTCCCTGATGATGGACGTTTAAATTGCTTCCAATTTTTGGCTCTCATAATCATTGTTACAATGAACATTCTCGCGTCTGTCTCCTTCCCACACATTTTCTAGGGCATATACCTAGAAATGGACTTGCTGGAATGCAGGGAAAACCGCCTCTTCATCTTTCCTAGACACTGCCAAATAGTGGCTGTGCCGAGTGCTTGTCCCTATTTTAACTTTTCCAGTAGCAAATGAGCATCATCTGGCTCCACACTCTCAGCAATACTAATTAAGTTTGTCACTTTCTTCATTCATCCAAAGGAAATCAATGTTATGGTATGCTTCTTAAGGGTATTCTATAAATGAAGTGAGTATCTTGTAAGATGTCACTGCCAATCCACTATGCGTTTGGCATCATGTTAAGTGCTTTTATATACATTCTCCTATTTGGGTCTCTTACTCATTGTCAGAGGTAGAATATAAGACGTCGAAAGAGTAATTCACTTTTCCAACATCACGTGGGTGATAGGTGACAGGGCTGGAATTTGAACTCAAGTGTGTCAGGCTTCAAGGTCTCTATGATTATCCTAATGCTGAGATGCACGCTTAATCTTTAGGAATGGCATTAAATCAACTCATCATGGTGGTGTCGAATTTCTGGTAGAATGCCTTCCAAGAATGAACAATCTGGAGAGATAATATGGCTGGCTACCATTTTGGGTATTTTTTCCCCAATTTAAGTGGCATATATTTTGAATCATACAAGATTTTAATTTAAGTCATAGAGGGTTTCCATATATATTGAGGGGGAAAATGTCACTCACAATCTCATGACTACATTTGACACAATATTGTCACTGTTACACTCTAGTTGTTTTTTAGTGAGTGTTTTTTTTTTTTTAATTTTTTATTCATTTATGATAGTCACAGAGAGAGAGAGAGGCAGAGAGAGAAGCAGGCTCCATGCACCGGGAGCCCGATGTGGGATTCGATCCCGGATCTCCAGGATCGCGCCCTGGGCCAAAGGCAGGCGCCAAACCACTGTGCCACCCAGGGATCCCTGTTTTTTTTTTTTTTTTTTTTTAATTTTTTTTTAAATTTTTATTTATTTATGATAGTCACAGAGAGAGAGAGAGAGAGGCAGAGACACAGGCAGAGGGAGAAGCAGGCTCCATGCATGGAGACCGATGTGGGACTTGATCCCCAGTCTCCAGGATCACGCCTGGGCTGAAGGCGGCACTAAACCGCTGAGCCACCCGACCTGGGCTGCCCTGAATTCAAGATTCTGATGTGAAAAATCAACACAATACACTAACTCTATAAAACATCTTATAGTTTACAAAGCAATTCCATATTTAACACTTTTTAAAAATGTATTTATTTATTCATAGAGACACAGAGAGAGGCAGACACAGAGGCAGAGGGAGAAGCAGGCTCACTGCAAGGAGCCTGATGCAGGACTCGATCCCAGGACCCTGTCTCCAGGATCACGCCCTAGCCAAAGGCAGACGCTCAACCACTGAGCCACCCAGGTGCCCCCGTATTTAACTCTCTAGTAATGTCTGAGGTGGGTAGTGCAGGTGTTACCATCTTCATTTCAGAGAAAAGAAGAGTGAGGTTCAAAACAGCAGATCTGGGACTTCAACCCAATTTTTTAAAAAAAGATTTATTTGAGAGAGAGAGAGGGTGAGGAGGGAGAGAGAGAGAAAGAGAGAGAGAGTGAGCACAGGAGCATGAGTAGGAGGAGGGAGTGGGAGAAGCAGACTCCCTGTTGAGCGCAGAGCCTGACATAGGGCTCAATACCGGGACCCTGAAATCATGACCTTAGCCAGAAGTCAAATGCCCAACAGACTGAGGCACCCAGGCACACCTAACTCAATCTTCTGACATGGAATTCAGTGGCCTACTACCCTTTTATTTGAAATGAATACAGCCTTGTTTTTTTTTTTCCTGATTGAAAATAATATATCTTATTTTAAAACAACTTAGAAAAGTTACAAAGAAGAAAAATGTATGCTCCTTGTAATGCTACCACTCAGAGATAATTACTGTTAACATTTTCTTATCTTCCAATTCTTTTTAATTTTGTACAAAAATGAAATGTGTAAAAATTTTTTGGTAATCTTTTTCTCTTGAACAATATGGTATTGTAAACATGTTTCCATTTCTATAAATATCAATCTGGATTTATTATATGATGCTATCATAATTTATTTAACTAACCTCCTGTTGTTAGACATTTAGATGGTGCTAGTTTTTCACTATAATGAACAATAGCAAAATAAACATTCTTGTACATATCTCAGGTCTCTTTAGGTTATTTTTTTAAGATACATGACTAAGAGTGGAAAATCTGGGTCAAAGCATTTGGAAGGATTTTGATACATATTGCAACCAATCTCAGAAAGGTTGTGGTGGATTTACATTCCTAACCATCAATGTTTTTTGTTTTGTTTTTTTCTGGTCTGCTTCTTCACCAATTCATAGTTGCTTTTCTTGAGACAGTTGTAATTCAAATATACCAGTGAAAATACAGTTCAATTTGTGAACCTAAAATCGAGTTGTACTATTGAGCAAATCATCAATAAACAATTCACTGTTTGTTTAAAGCAATGATATTCAAGTTTTAGTGTTCATAAGGATCACCTGGTGATTCCTGGGCTCCACCCCAGACACACTAACTCAGGTTTTAGGGGCCTGAGACCCAGGAATGGACCATTTTAAGAGTTCTCCCTCCCCCAAGTGACTCTGATCTAAGTAGTGCAGGAAATTACACTCAGAGGAACACTTGCTTAAGAATACACACAGAGGAAGAAAAAAAGAATACACACAGAGGAAGGTTGGGAATTCGTTGGTTATGGACCCAAGTACCTTTTGGTCATGTGAGGTCTGGTAAGAAATAAAAAATTCACTTTCTCTCTCTCTCTCAGGCTCATTTATAGCATTCTCTCTCTCTCTTTCTCTCTCACTTACACACACATATATACATCATGCTTTTGCAGAGAAAACAAACATTTTGCTTTGGCTGTTGTAATCAGTTACAGAGACACATTTCTTTATAGAGATTCTTCTTTAGGGCTTTTCAGTTTTGTTTTGTTTTGCTCTCTTTCCAAGCAAGTACCTCTGACATTCCTAATCAATTGAGCACCTGCAATTCACTTAATTTCCCCTTTTCTGTAGAAACTGAGATAACCTTAAAACTGGTCTCCAAGGTTCTGGCAGCCCCAGGAGATAGACTGAAGGAGGCCAGCAAATTCTATTGCCTTTCATGCAGGGCCCTTGAGGTGCTCTCACATTTGAGTCATTACCATGGCCCTCTGAAATTCAAATTAACTTTTGAGGCATTTAACTTTCCAGGAAATGCTCACCTTTGCCCAGCTTCAGAAAATGGCTTTTGTTTTTCCCCTTGAAAGTTAATTTTTTTTAACACCAAGGCTTCTTTCTCAGGGAACCCTTCAGCTTTTGCATGGGCGGTGGCTTGCCCCGGGCCTTTAGCAGGTGGCCCTCCTAGACAGGTCTGCCTGAGAAGTGTATGCTGAGGGGAGGGCTGTGTCCCTGAGGCCTTGCTCCTACTCAGATGCCTGCCTGAGGCCTATTGTTGGGGATCCTCCCGTCTACGAAGGGCTAGGCCAAAGCAGCAACACCCATAATCACGTATGGCTAAGTGGGGTCTCATCTCTTCAGGGTCAAGTCCACGAAAGCAATTTATTCACCTGATAGGTTGTAAATCCCTGCTCCTGTGAAAGGTTCAAACAAGTGTCTTTCATCCTCTTCTTTTAAGCAGCAAATATAGTCATTCATTCACTGACAGCCATTTATTATTTATGCCAAATGCTTATCTCTACCGCCTGTTGTAGACAGGCTTGTTAATAAAACCAGATGGCCAGTTTTAAAGAAAAAACCTCTATTGAGGTATAGTTTACATACAATAAAATTCACCCATTTAAAGTGTACCATTGGGATACCTGGGTGGCTCAGCAGTTGAGAGTCTGCCTTCGGCTCAGGGCATGATCCTGGAGTTCCAGAATCGAGTTCCACATCAGGCTCCCTGCATGGAGCCTGCTTCTCCCTCTGCCTGTGTCTCTGCCTCTGTGTGTGTGTGTGTGTGTGTGTGTGTGTGTCTCAAGAATAAATAAAGTCTTAAAAAAATGAAGAGTATCATTTGAGGGGTCCCTGGGTGCCTCAGTCAGCTAAACGTCCAACTCATGATTTCGGCTCAGGTCATAATCTCAGGGTTGTGAGACTGAGTCCTGCATCGGGCTCCATGCTCTGCGGGGAGTCGGCTTGAGATTCTCTCTCTCCCTCTGCCCCTGCCCACCTCCCTGTCTCTAATAAAAAAAAAAAGTAAAGCATACCTACCATTTGATGACTTTTGACAAATGGATACACCCATCTAACCATTACTGAATTAAGATCTAGAACAATTCTATGAATCCAACCCCAAAAGTCTGTTTATGCCTCTTCCCAGGCAACCCCTCACCATCCATTCAAACTTCCCTGCAACCCTAGGTCTCACTAGTCACTTTCCAATGCTATAGCTTACTCTTGCCTGTTGAACTTCATATAAGTGAGATATGCAGTATATAGTCCTTTGTGTCTGGCTTCTTTTGTTCAATATAATAGTCAAGATTCATCCATGTTGTATGGCCAATAGTTCATACCTTTTTATTGCTGAGTACTATCCCATTGTAGAGATATATCAGAATTTGTTTAGCCATTTTCCTGTTGATAAATATATTTAGGTTGTTTACATTATTTGAATACTAGATATAGCTGCTATCAACATCTATGTAAAAATATTTGTATGGACATATGCTTTTGTTTATTTGGGGTTAACACATAGGAGTGGAATGGCTGGTTTTTATGGTAAGTATATACTTAATTCCTTTTTTTTTTTTTACACTTAAGTATTTTATTGTATGCTGCTGCCAGTATATATAAAATAATTACCCTTGTGAAATAGAAATTTATGAAAATTCAGGGATCCCTGGGTGGCACGGCGGTTTAGCGCCTGCCTTTGGCCCAGGGCACGATCCTAGAGACCCGGGATCGAGTCCCACGTCGGGCTCCCGGGGCATGGAGCCTGCTTCTCCCTCTGCCTATGTCTCTGCCTCTCTCTCTCTCTCTCTGTGACTATCATAAATAAATAAAAATTAAAAAAAAGGAATTTATGAAAATTCCGAGAGGTAAATGTTAAGGACTGACAAAAGTAGGAGTTTATATAGTATGGCACGTGTTATAGGGATAAGCTTTTGTACAGGCTTCAAATTTAGTTCTCCTTTGAATATTCACTTGTTCATGTAAAGTGGCTTAGAAAACCATCAAAAGATTCGTTTTACTACAAAAAGGAACAGACTTGGGGCAGCCCTGGTGGCTCAGCGGTTTGGCGCTGCCTTCAGCCCAGGGCATGATCCTGGAGACCCAGGATCGAATCCCACATCGGGCTCCCTGCATGGGGCCTGCTTCTCCCTCTGCCTGTGTCTCTGCCTCTCTCTCTCTCTCTGTCTCTCATGAATAAATAAATTAAAAAAATAAAAAATAAAAAAAAATAAAAGGAACAGACTTTCTGGGGTCTGAAGGGATTCGTACTTGAAGATACACCAGTTAGCAGGGGGTCGTGTTGGGCATTCTGCAGACAGAATTGTTTCAAATCTGCAGCTGCCTGGGAAACTTTCACGCGGTTGAGCCCCGCTTCCAGCCGGAGCTGCTGAACCACTTTCTTCATCGTGGCGATGCTGGAGGAACCATTCATGGCGCTCGCAGGTGCTGGGCAGGCTCGTCCCCGGGTGGATCCGTCGCGCCATATACTTAATTTCTTAAAAAATGGGCCCGTTATTTAAAAATCTCATTTCTAGTTATCAAATCCATATATATGTTAAGAATTCCAGTTTCCTGATCTTGGTAGTTTAGTTGAAAAAAGCACTGTTTTAAGAGTCAGAAGTCAGTGGGATCCCTGGGTGGCGCAGCGGTTTGGCGCCTGCCTTTGGCCCAGGGCGCGGTCCTGGAGACCAGGATCAAATCCCGCGTCGGGCTCCCGGTGCATGGAGCCTGCTTCTCCCTCTGCCTGTGTCTCTGCTGCTCTCTCTGTGTCTCTTGTGAATATATAGATAAAATCTTAAAAAAAAAAAAAAAAAGAGTCAAAAGTCAGCAGTTTAGCCTAAGCATTTACTTCCAGACCTGGATTTTTAAAAAGAGGTCATAGAGCCCAGTTCCCTCAGAGCTTCAGTTCCCTATGAGGGAACAATTTCTTTTTTTTTTTTTTTTTTTGGACCAATTTCTTTATATGGGGGTTAACAATTTCTTCCAACAATAAAAAATTGAAAGTAGTCTCAGAGTTCATCAATAGATTGGTCAAGTAAAGTACATTCCTAAATTGGAATACCATATAGCCATTAAAAAGGATGATGTAAATATGTATTTATTGATGTGAAAAGCTGTTTTCAACATACCGTGAATGAAAGAAGCAGGCTAGGGGCAGCCTGGGTGGCTCAGCGGTTTAGCACCACCTTCAGCCCAGGGCGTGATCCTGGGGACCTGGGATCCGGTCCCACATCGGGCTCCCTGCATGGAGCCTGCTTCTCCCTCTGCCTGTGTCTCTGCCTTTCTCTGTGTCTCTCATGAATAAATAAATAATAAAATCTTAAAAAAAAAACAAAGCAGGCTAGAGAGGCAGATACAGTATACTATCATTGAGGCAAACTATACAAATGGAGAGTTATATGAAAGACATATTCTAAAATATTAATAATGGTTATCTCTGGGTAGTGGGATTTAAGGCATTATTTTTTACTTTCTTCTATGTAATTTTCTATATTGCTTAGTTTTATTTGCAATAGGCAGTATGAGTCCTTGCAGAATAATGAAGCTGTTAAAAAATAAACTTATACAACCTGTTTTTCTTGAGAATAAGATGAGAGAATGGATGGCTCTGTTGAGAAATTATGAGATGTTATCACATAAATTGAAAATATTAGTATTTAGTATTTGTTACCCCAGTCTTTTCTGGCAGTATCCTAGAAATTATTGAAGAAACAATTAGAAGCAGGAATGACTGCTCAATGCAAACACAATCAAGTTGAACATGGTGAAAAGGAAAAATTCCTAGAACTGGAAGAAATCTGGGGCAAAAAGGAAGGCACAAGTTCCTTTCTGAGCCTTGGGCTTAAATCCTGGCTGTCCCCTTGGGTGCATTATTTAAACTCTCTCACTCTCTATTTCCTTATCTGCAAAATGGGAATAATAATAATATTGGTTTCATTTGGCTGTGAGGATTAAATGAGTTGAAGTAGTTAAAGTGCTGGGCATTGGGCATATTGTAAGGGTTCATTAACTATGTTTCCTCATTCTTACTGCTAGCTTGGATGCATATAGCAAGATGATTCACACATGGTAACCCAGTTGGAGAGTGTGTAAAGAGTGATCATAGTAAAACAAGAAGAGTTGTGAGGTATTTTTGTTTGTTTTTTACATGAGGGAGAGGTGAGGAGTTGGTGTTTCCTTAGATAATGTTTTGGATCTGGGAGATTAAAGGGGCCAAGAAAAGATGCAAGAAAAAAGACAAAGGAAAGAAAGAGGAAGGAGGAGTGAGAAGGAGAGGGGGAGGAGAAGGAAGAAAAGAAAAGAACGGACTACTTCTGGATATCTAGGTTGAGGGACTGTGGGATAGGAGATAAAGACAATCAAGTTCCCCACCCTTCACCCCCGCATTGTCCCATTCACCACAGTAAGAACAGGGAGACCCAGGGCATCAGATGCTCTCTCTAGAAGACAAGATAGTACAGTGGGTTAGTGCCTTCTACTTTTTTTAAATCTCTTCAATAGGGAAATAGGATAGAAGAACTGGAAAAAGGGATCCTCAAATGTAGGGGATCTGGTTCTTTCCCTTCACGCTCTGGGATGTTGAAAGCAGAGGTACCACTCACTGTCATAGGCTGCTCTTCAATCTCACCCATTCATTTTTAAGGGAAATGAACCTGTACCCCCTCAGGTACACCTTAGATTTTATTTCCTTTACCTGAATCCACTTTCAGGTATATTTCTGTGATCAGCATAGGCAGTGATCAGCATAGGCAAAGAGGAGCCTGGGTCTTATAGATGTGAATGACTCCCATTTTGAGCAAAAGAAGGAAGTTGGATTCTTATCTTACAACATATATGAAAATTAACTTAAAATGGATTAAAGACCTAAATGTACAACCCAAACTATACAACTTCTTAGAAGAAAACATGGTGAAAAAAACTTCACAACATTGGAACTTGGCAATGCTTTCTTGTAAATGACGCCAAAAACATAGGCAATGAAAGCAAAAATAGACAAATGGGATTACATCAAACTTAAAACTTTTGTGCATCACAAAAATATTGTATGATTCCACCTATATGAAGTATCTAAAAATTCACAGAAACAGAAAGTTAGAATGGTGGTTTCCAGAGACTGGGAAGAGGGAGTTGGGGGGGTTGTTATTTAAAGGGTACAGAGTTGGGGCAGCCCTGGTGGCGCAGCGGTTTAGCGCCGCCTTTAGCCCAGGGCCTGATCCTGGAGACCCAGGATTGAGTCCCACGTCGGGTTCCCTGAATGGAGCCTGCTTCCTGTGTCTCTGCTTCTCTCTCTCTCTCTCTGTCTCTCATGAACAAATAAATAAAATCTTAAAAAAAAATAAAATAAAAAAATAAAGGGTACAGAGTTTCAGTTTTACAGGATGAAAAAGTTCTAGAGATTGGCTGCACAACAATGTGAATATGGGTAATACTTCTTAACTGTACACTTAAAAATAGTTAAGATGGTAAGTTTTGTTATGTGCGGGGTTTTTGGTCACACTTTAAAGAATAAATAAATGTCTAATGACTTTGTTTTTAAGATTTTATTTATTTATGCATGAGAGACACAGAGAGAGGCAGAGATATAGGTGGAGGGAGAAGTAGACTCCCTGAAGGAAGCGGGACTCGATCCCAGGACCCCCAGGATCACAACCTGAGCCAAAGGCAGATGCTCAACCACTAAGCTACCCAGTCCCCTAAATGACTTTGTTGTCATGTGTCACTTCTCTAGCCTGTTCCTTAAATCCTGTGGAGAATCATCCAAGGCCTGGTCAAGGAATCTTAAAGGTCTCTATGGGTATCCCAAGCCACCGTTGACCCCTCCCTCCTCCCAAGTCCTACTCAGTCTTTGTCTACTGCTCATTTGGCACTTGAGCACATGTTCAATATAACAAATATATATATATATACATATATATATATGTATATATATACACACACACATATGTATAATATATAAACATATATACAAGTATAATTATTTATAGAAATGTATGTCCTTGTATCTCCCCTCTTGCCATGTAATACCTTAATATTCAACAAGCAGTTATGCCTACTTTGTTGGAACTTCCAGTCCTGGGGAATAAGCATAGAATGTAAGATTTGTTTCACAGTTATGTTTATGCAAATTCTAATTGTAGCCATAGGTTAAATTCCAAAAACTTTTTTTCTTTTGTTTGACTTACTATTTTACTCCACTTCAGTGATCTTTTTGCAGCATTCTTTATACAGAAATGAGTAAACTGAGGTCTATAGAGAGACTCAGTAATTTGTTCATGGTCATTTGTTCATGGTCATATAGCACAAGGCCCCTAATTCATCCTTGCTGATAGTAAGTCAGCAGACATTGCTTGCTCAACTGGATAGTTCATTGGACTGTTAGCTGCTTCCTAGCTTTTGCAGTTTACAAAATTTAAGCCAGCTGACATGGGGAAGAGAGTGTCCAGAACTAAAATGAACACATGTTTGACAAACCCTTAGGTCACCTAATTTTCTTTTCTTTAAAATGAAGTGTCTCTTGATGTTTTATGACATGAGCATTTTATTGAAAGTTTAAAAATGTAGATTAAAAATGTAAAAATACCCATAATTTCCCACACTCAGACACTGTCATCATTAATACCTTGAAGTATAACCTTCTATACATCTCTTGCATTCACTCATTCCTGCATCTGTTAGAAATTGGAGCATAGGTAATAGTACTGTTTTCTTACAGCTTTTATCATTTTTTAAAATATTTTATTTATTTATTCATGAGACACACAGAGACATGGGCAGAGGGAGAAGCAGGCTCCTCATGGGGAGCCCGATGTGGGACTTGATTCTGGGACTCTGGGATCACAACCTAAGCCAAAGGAAGATGCTCAACCACTGAGCCATCCAGGTGTCCCCCAAAATGTGTTTTCAAAGAGCCATATAAAATTCTACATTACCAACATAAAATTATTTTAAAGTGTTATTTAAAATTTTTATCTTTTAAAAATGAATACATGCTCAGTGTAAAAACTCAAGCAATACAGAAATTTAACATTAAAAGTGAACATTCCCCATAAATTGGATTGCTAGATTTAGCAAATAAAAAAAATACAGGATACCCAGTTAATGCTTGTGACATACTTATGGTAAAAAAAAAATTGTTTACCTGAAATTCAAATCTAACTGGATATCCAGTTGTTATATGGCAACTCTACCATAAACCCACCTTCCTTAACTATTGATATATATCTCCCCAAATATTTTGTTATGTGTATATTCCACACACATGCATAAACATATACACTTACTATGCTTTTTAATACAAAAGAGATAATATATATATACTGTTTCACAGCTTGTTTTTTTTTTAAGATTTATTTATTTGTTCATGATAGACATATATATATATAGAGAGAGAGAGAGGCAGAGAGAGAGAGGCAGAGACACAGGCAGAGGGAGAAGCAGGCTCCATGCTGGGAGCCCAACGCGGGACTCGATCCCGGGACTCCAGGATCACACCCTGGGCCAAAGGCAGGCGCTAAACCACTGAGCCACCCAGGGATCCCCCACAGCTTGCTTAAAAAAAATCTACATCTTGTCATGTTAGTTCATATAGACCTACTTCATTTTTTAAATGGTGGTGTAGTATTCTATAGCATAAATCTAGTATAATCGAATCAAAACTTTACGGTTGGTCATTTAGATTGTTTCCAATTTTCCAGCATTACAAATCTGTAGTGATCAGCCTTCAACATATATCTTTGGCCATCTTTTTTAGTTATCTATATGAAATCTAAGATAAGGTGCACATTTAAAATTTTAATAGCCATGGCCAAAATATCCTCCAAAAAGGTTTCTACCAATCTGTAATCCTATTAATATTGTATGAAATTGCCTTTTTCTTCACATCTTATAGAATACTGGCTATGATCAATCTTTGCCAAACTGACAGATAAAAATGATATTGTGCTTTTAATTTGCACTTCTTGATTATTCATGGTATTCAAAATATTTTCATACAGTTGTAGGCCATTTATAATTTTTCTTATCAAATGCCCATTCATGTCCTTTACCAATTTTCCCTTTAGATTGTTTTTTCCTTGTTGATTTTATTCTATTTTTTAAAAAGATTTTATTTTATTTACTCATGAGAGTTACAGAGCGGGAGAGAGAGAAGCAGAGACACAGGCAGAGGGAGAAGCAGGCTCCATGCAGGGAGCCCAACGTGGGACTCGATCCCGGGTCTCCAGGATCACGTCCTGGGCTGAAAGCAGCCCTAAGCCACTGAGCCACCGGGCTGCCCAAAGAAATTTTAAATTTTTTATACTATCAGTCTTTTCTTTGATTTCATAATTGGATATTTCTTCTTCTCTCTCAGATTATTAAAATATTCATTTAAGTTTCTTTCCAGTTCCTTACTTTTTTGGTCACAGATTCATGTAAAATTATATTGATGAAAAGAATGATTCACCCCTTCATGCCATTTGCAATGATGTGGATGGAACTAGAGGATATTATGCGAAGTGAAATCAGTCAATTATCATATCAGCTCACTCATATGTGGAATTTAAGAAACAAAAGAGAGGATCATAGGGGAAGAAAGGTAAAAAATAAAACAAGATGAAATCAGAGAGGGAGACAAACCATAAGACACACTCTTAATAATAGGAAACAAACTGAAGGTTGCTGGAGGGGAGGAGGCAAAGGGATGAGATAACTGGGTGATGGACATTATGGAGGGTACATGATGTGATAAGTACTGGGTATTAAATAAGACTGATGAATCACTGACCTCCATATTTGAAACTAATAATACATTATATGTTATTTAATTAAATTTAAATAAAAAAAAGAATGAATCCACCTCTGCTACGTTTTTTTCAATAGCTCCCCTATTGATGGACATTTGGGTTATTTCCAACTTTTTATTATTATATGTATTATAATACTTCTAATAAAAAAGCTTTTTGGGGATTTGGGGACTATTATATATAAATATTATTAAAGTTCCTCATATCAATTCATCTAAATTCACATCTACTCATCTTTAGGAAAAATTATATCAATTACATTCCCAGAAGCAGTGGTATTTGAGAGGACATGTTTCTCCATACTCTTGCCAACAAAAACTATTATGTTATAAAGCATTAACAATCTGATTAGAAAAAAGTGATGCCTTATTGTTGTTTTAATCCATTTATTTAACTATGAGTAGCATAATACATCTTTCAACATGTTTATTGGCCATTTGTATTTCTTCTTTTGTGAATTGCCTTTTTGCATCCTTATTTTTTTTTCCTACGGGAGTTTTCATTATTTCTTTTAAAGATTTATTTATTTTAGAAAGAGAATGCATGTGCAAATGGTAGGTGGGTGCAGGAGGAGTACGGGCAGAAGGAGAGACAGAGAGAGAATCCTAAGCAGATTCCCTGCTGAGCATGGAACTGGATTGATCTGAGCTCGATCTCCCAACCCTGAGATCATGACCTGAGCTGAAATCAAGAGTCAGATGCTTAATTGATTGAGCCACCAGGTGCCCCCATTAATTTTTTAATTAATTAGTTTTCAGAAATCTCTATACCCAATGTGGGGCTTGAACACCAAATCCTGAGATCAAGAGTTGCATGCTCTACCAATCTAGCCTCAAGTTTTCATTATTTTTAAGAGTAGGATGTCCATCTCTATCTAGAAATCAAATACTGTATTCACTTCACTTATTTATTAACTTGATTCTTTTTTAATTTCATCTAAGAGGGATCCCTGGGTGGCGCAGCGGTTTGGCGCCTGCCTTTGGCCCAGGGCGCGATCCTGGAGACCCGGGATCGAGTCCCACGTCGGGCTCCCAGTGCATGGAGCCTGCTTCTCCCTCTGCCTGTGTCTCTGCCTCTGTCTCTCTCTCTCCCTGTGTGGCTATCATAGATAAATAAAAATTAAAAAAAAAAGATTAAAAAAGAATAATTTCATCTAAGAGATAACATATTTTGAATGGAACCTGGAGATTCTCATGGAATCTAAAGGAAGCTGAATAATCAGAACTCAGGATGATTGAGGAACTTCTCTCTCAAGTCTTTAGGTCTCCCATCTTTGTTTCTCTGTTTTTCTCTGTTTCTGTCTTTCTGCAGATAGGCATTTTCTCGTTTTCATGGGTGCTCCACAAAGATGGACCTTTTTCTGTATTTCTCTCACTTTCAAGTAAACAGGCCTGTTCCACAAACTCACTGAGTTCAGTTCGAAATTCCTGAGAGAGAATCTGATTGGCTGATCTAAGTTAAGCATCTCCCTCGCCTCCAATCAATGGGGGCTAAAGGACAGGGCCATGTAGGGCAGATATGGCTGCTGGAGGCCACATAGAGGGTCATTAATGATTTGCAGAAAAGGAGGTCATCACAGTTTGGATATATACCTAAAAGGTTTTGACTACAAGTTGCTATTATCATATAATGTACCCTAATGCCAATTTGGACTCTGTTCTCTTAATCAGTTATGCTGTGGCATAATCTTAGTATTAGCTGGTCTTGGCAATTCTGAATCTTAAGGACTTAGAGATCTGGACACAATCTCAGCTGCCCTGGTAAGATGAATCACTTTTCTCCTAGACTTTCAACTTCTAATGATAGAATGGCTTAATTCCTTTAAGAAACTTTGGCTTCATCTGGGGACTTGGGATTCATTTAAAAATTTTTTTAAAAATTTATTTATTTAGTTGAGACTGAGAAAGAGAAAGAGAGCAGGGGGAGGGGCAGAGGGAGAAGCAGACTCCCCACTGAGCAGGGAGTCGCATGCGGGACTCAAACCCAGGACCCTGAGATCATGACCTGAACCAAAGGCAGACACTCAACCAACTGAGCCACTCAAGTGCCCATTTAAATTTCTCAATCGAGATCACCAGCCCAAGAAATTCAGAAAGAAACTGGCTCGTCTTGGGCATATTCCAGGCAGTGGCCTTTCCAGGCATAGCTCCTGACACTGTTCTGACATAAAACCTAAAAGCCCTTTGGGAATATTGCCATCAGCTTTTCTTCCTTAGGGTGGCACTCAGCAATTTGTCCCTTTGTCTCTCAACCAGTCCTTCTCCATGCCTTCTTCCCAATAAAACAAAACACAGCTACAGAGCCATTATAGAAGAACCATATGTGTTATTAACCCCTCAGATTTAAGTGGAAACTCACATTTCTGTGAGTGTCCTGATTGGGTAATACCTCATTTTGGTCAGTGTTTTTGCATAGTGTATTGGAATGGGTCAGTTCTTTATTGTGTGTGGATGACATAAGAATTGCAGATGTTTAGCATTCTTGGTCCTCAAGGAATTAATGGCTGGGGTACCACTTCCAATCTCATGAGAACTAAAAATGTCCCCACAATGTTTCAGAAGTAATTTGAGGAATAGTTGCGCTCCTTTGAGATAACTTCTGCCATGAACTGAAGTTCTGAGCTACTTGGGTCTCTTATTTGCCAGGATCTCTTTGCATTTTATGGGCTATTTATATGTGAGCTAAGACCCTAGTATTGCATGGGGCTGGCCAAGAGTTGTTTGTTCTCCTTGGGTCAGCATTCTAAGGGAGTTGTCAGGTTCCAATAACATTTTCTTCTTTTGGATCCTTGGTTAACACAACTTTAATTCATAGGTATTACAAGTTAACTTAAATTTTAGTCAGTAGACTAACATCAATTTCTGATTATTTTGTATGTAAGGCCAAGTTGAACTCAAAGCATAAAGGGAATTGTAGCAGGATATAGTGGATAGAGTGCTAAACTGGGAGTTTGGAGATCCCTTACTTACTGCCTAATTTTGAGTGAATCAGTTCCCCTCTTTTGGTTTCAATTTCTTCATCTGTAAAATGGGGAGGTTGGGCTAGACAGTCTGGTTCTTTTATAGGTCTAATATTGGGATTTTTTAATAATCTGTGTTCCCATTCCATCACCCATAAGATAGGGACAATATGTGTTTACCTCTGAGAGAGACAGAATTTTCCTTAATATTAGTAAAATATTTCAACATTGTGGCCATTCAAAAGTTAGGTCCTGGCAATGATCTAAGCTTCCACAGGTATTAGAGGCCTAAAACCAGTTTCTTATAAAATGTTTATAACTACTGTACAGTAGGAGTTTGTAAATAATGTATCTGTATGCTGATACAGTTGTTTCCCATAAGATAGTCATGTTGGAGGGGAAAAAATCATTAAAGAAGAGAAAGGGCATATAATTCAAATTTTAATAGAGGACAAGGAAGCAAAATGAAGTAGAAGGGGATCCAAGTGAAGTAGTAACGTAGGCTACTTGTACCATTGTCTATTTCTATAGTCATGTTTATGGCCACAATAGTCATCATTTCTCGAAGTGTTTTTTAAGGAATAGGCACTGTGTTGAGCTTACATATTTTATCTCATTTAATTCTCACAGCAATCCTATGTGGGCAGGCACTGTGAATACCACTTATTGGCAGAATGAGAATTTGAATCTTACAGATATATGACCCAGAACCCAAGCTTTTAAAGCCATCATATTTTACTAACTCTTATTTTTTTTAATACTTTATTTATTTGAAGGTTTTATTTATTCATGATAGACATAGAGAAAGAGAGAGGCAGAGACACAGGCAGAGGGAGAAGCAGGCTCCGTGCAAGGAGCCTGATGCGGTACTCGATCCCGGGACTGCAGGATTGTGCCCTGAGCCAAAGGCAGGCGCCAAACCGCTGAGCCACCCAGGGATCCCCCTACTAACTCTTATTTGGTACTGGGACATAAGGAAGTAGAATGCTTTCCCTTTCTAAAACCTCCTAGAAACCCAGACACTACTGGTGACTTATTCTAGTGCTGTGTGGCGTTGAAATCGTCATGGAAAACATACCCCAGGGGGATCCCTGGGTGGCTCAGCGGTTTGGTGCCTGCCTTTGGCCTCAGAACGCAATCCTCGAGTCCCGGGATCGAGTCCCGCGTCGGGCTCCCTGCATGGAGCCTGCTTCTCCCTCTCCCTGTGTCTCTGCCTCTCTCTCTCTCTATGTCTATCATGAATAAATAAATAAAATCTTTAAAAAAAAAAAGGAAAACATACCCCATTAGGAATCTGAAATTGGGGTTTTTTTGGACAAGATATAAGCTTTCTGGATCTCACTTTCCTTATTCGTAAAACAGAGAGCTACTGAAAGGTAGAAGGCCATTTCTTACTCATCTTTTTCCCCTTTGGATATAGCGGTGTTGGACAAATAGGAATGGAAGGGGGTAGACAAGATCGTCTCTATGCTGCCTTTCTCAATCTCTGATCTTCAAATGGGATCTTGACCAGGCAGGTGTACCATTTGTACAGCAATATTTTGCTTTCTATTTTAAAAACAGAAGAAGGCATGCCCAATACTCATTACTTAACCTTTACTTTGAGAGGGTTGGTCTTGACAGAATGAGCAGGAGATTGCGGGTGCTGCGGTCTGGACCTGTGATTGACGTTCGTATCCAAGGCCTCCTTTACTTTCCAGAGACTTGATACCACTGTTGCATAACAGAAACAACACTGATAAATTGTAGTAACCCTTACGAAGGATGGCTGGAAACCAGGGATTCACGGCACTGCCTATCCGGGAAAGCAGCTCTTAAAACTTAACGCAAACAAACCGTTTCAGGGCGAGGGGCAAACCCCTGACCGAGAAGACTGTCCTGCGTACACCCTGGTACTTGACCTTGCCCTGGTCGCTTCTCCTCCCAGACTGGTTTCCTCACCTGCAAAATGGTGGAATTGCCGCAGACCGACATCCCCGAGATTCTCCCCAAACCCCGAGCTCTAACTCCTCCCCTTGAGGGTGGGGGTGGGGCGAGCAGAAGGTCAGACCAGGAGTCACCCCCAGCCGCGGGGCGGTCCCTCTCCTCCTTCCCACTCCCCGCTCCGTCGCTCCACCGCGGTGAGGTCACGCGGGGGACGTCACGGGGTTGTGACGCCGCCGAGGGGCGGGGCCCCTGGAGAGGAAGGGGCGGGGCAAGGCGGGCGGCGCTTGCGCAGTGGGCGCGGCGCGGGAGGAGGCGGAGGCGGCGGCGAAGCGAGAGGCGGCGGCGGCGGAGGCGGCGGCGCTGGGGGGGGTGGGAGGGGGGGGAGCGAGAGTGTGAGTGAGTGGCTGAGTGAGTTTATCCCTATGAGGCGGTGAGAGGCCCGGGGCCTACCTCAAAGGAGCGGGGTCGCGGCGCCTGCTAGCAGCGGGCCCCCTCCCTGTCCCCGGGCCCGGCGGCGCGGCGGCGGCGGCGGCGGCGGCGGCGGCGGCTAGGTTGCGAGGAGGCGGGGAGGCGGGTGTCCGGCCCCAGCCATGGAGGGCATGGACGTGGACCTGGACCCCGAGCTGATGCAGAAGTTCAGCTGCTTGGGCACCACCGACAAGGACGTGCTCATCTCCGAGTTCCAGCGGCTCCTCGGCTTCCAGCTCAACCCGGCCGGCTGCGCCTTCTTCCTGGACATGACCAACTGGTGAGCCGGCCCCGCCGCGCCAGCACTGGGGCCCGCGGGGAAGGGAAGGGACACCCGAGCTCGGCGGTAGGGCGGGCCGGGCGGGCACTGAGGGGCACCCCCTTCCCAGGGCGTGGACGGCGTGTGGGGTGCCTCGGGGACTGGGGAGAAATTGGGGGGCTGAGCAAGGCTAGAGAGGACGTTCGAGGGGAGTGGGGGGCCACGGGTGCAGGAGGGGCGGAGGGGAGGTTGGGGAGGGGCTCCTGAGGTTCTGCGGAGAATTAGGGGCCGAGGAACGTCGGGAGAGACTTGAGTACGGAGGCACAGGAGTAGACCTGAGCGCAAGAGGGCTGTGGTGTTGGTTAAGAGTAAGCAGAATAGGAAATAGGAATTTGGGGAGTGGGAAAAAAGCTGGGAGTATGGAGTTAGGGTCGAGGAAGACCGGGATAAGGGGGAACTCCGGGAGATAATTCGGTGTTAATGGAAGAACCTGGGGCACGGGAGAGACTTGGGAGTTGGGAGCTGAGAACACATATTGTGTGTGCGTGCGTGTGCGTGTTTGTTTGGGTTTCTCCATTCGAGGAATGATAGGGAAAAAGGAAAACAATATTATGGGGGAGGACAAGTGAGTACGGTAAGAGAGATGACTTTCCTGAAGAGTTGTGCCAGAGAGGAGTGGGGGGGGTATGCTAGTAGATCTACTAACGGAAGGCCAGAAAAGTGCTGGACCTGGGGCTGGGTCCGGGAAAGCCTTAGGAAAGGTGAAGGAAAGGAGATCATCTTGGACGAGGGAACTTTCTGAGGGGACTGGAGCCCTGGACCCCAGGATGTCAGAGTGGGGAGGGGCTTATCTGAAATAAAGCTGAGTTATTTGGGATGTTTGGGAAAATGGAGAGCTTGGCTTAGGCTGGGAACCAGTTTTTTGGCTTGGTGTCTCCTTGTAGAATTAAGGCAGAAGACCATGGCACTTAGACTAAAGGAGTGTTTCTTGGCTTTGAATGTAGCACTTGCTATTTTTGATAAGCAGGGCTTCTCCTTGTTCTAGGAGAAGGGGTTGTGGAGTTCACTTAGGGTGAGTGATGAAGTAGAGACCATCAGACTTACTTTGAAAGGATTTCAGGTGAAACAACTCATTTTTCTTTGGTCAGAAAGCCATGGGATGAGTGCCCTTTGCTCTCTGTGTTTGGGCATTCAGTCCCCTGACATGTGGAATCTTGTTTCTCTTGGCATCACTTATACAACCAGCTTTCCCTTTATTCCATGTCCACTGAATGCCTCAGGCAATGCCAGAAAAAAAAAAAAAAAAAGAGGCTGTAAGCCTCCTCTTTATCTCATTCTTCTTCTAGTCCTTTCTGGAATGATGCTCATCTTACTTGTAGCTGTGGTCACACCAAGAGTGGTGTGTGAATTTTTTTTCATTGTTGCATCATTGGTAGGTCTTGTTATTTTACCTTTAAACTTGATTGTTGTAGCAAGAGTGGAGTTTTTTAGATTTTAGAAAACTTTTTGAGGCATTGAATGCAGGAGAAAGTCTTTATAATTGAAGAAGCATTTGTGATCCCCACTTCTATCTTTTATGTCTGGGATTATCTAAGAGAGGGACTTACAGCTTCTAGTAGTTTTCTGAACACCAACCTATGGTGTTTAAATAGTCCGTGGTAGAGGTTATTGAAAACATTGAGAACAAGTATTACACTAGTGAAATTTGGAAGTAAAGCTGTATCTTGATGAGGGTTCTCTTATCTACCTACTTCTGTACCTCCAGCTCTTTTTCTTCCTTGTTTATACTACTTTAGCATAGGAAATGGCATATTGTTGCTACCAGTTTGGTAGGGGAGGATCATTATTTCTCCCCACTGCTTTTTGAGTTGTACCACTGAAACCCTGCCCTTATAAGTTTTTAGTTCTTTAGAGTCAGTATTTATTAGTATAATTATTATGGCTACAGAACCAGTGTAATGAATTTTATATGTTTGAGGTGTGTGTGTTTAACATCTAAGATTGTTTTTAGGTGTTGTGAAAGATGAGGCCCAGTGTGGATAAGAAAAAAAATAACTTAAAAATTATAGTTGCCTTATAAAAATTTTACTTGGATTTTTAAATAAAAAATTATTAAGCTCAAAGACACCATGTATTCTAATGAGATGACATCTGTAAGAAACAAGGTGTGATAGGGACGCCTGGGTGGCTCAGTGGTTGAGTGGCTGCCTTTGGCTCAGGGTGTGATCCCGTAGTTCTGTGATTGGGTCCCACATCGGGCTTCCTGCGTGGAGCCTGTTTCTCCCTCTGCCTATGTCTATGCCTGTCTCTATCTCTCTCTCTCATTAATAAATAAATAAAATCTTAAAAAAAGGGAGGGGGGGAACAAGGTGCGATACACTTCTGAACAAAGCAATGAGCCATTAAAAGATGGATTCAGGTTTTAAAGTAGTTAGAAGTTAGTAGCTTCTTAGAAATCCAGGCAATTAAGTGATAACTCAGCTTTAAGCTACACTACCTTATTTTTTGGCTGTAAAGTCATATCAGGTTTTAAAGTGGTTAGAAGTTAGTAGCTTCTTAGAAATCCAGGCAATTAAGTGATAACTCAGCTATAAGCTACATTACCTTATTTTTTGGCTGTAGAAGTCATATTTTTTGTCTTTGATTATAAAATGAAAAACTATTTCTGAACTGAAAGGAGGCTTGGTATTCTTTTCTTTCTAATGAAAGTAGTTAGCTGCAGTATTGTATTTTGATTGCTATTTTGACCTGGCTAAATTTGTCTTCTTAGATTTTTGTTTTAAACAAATATTCATTATAATTAATAAGATCTAGTTAAAATAAATGAAATTGTACATTTGTACTTGGTCAAAACATTTGTGTGTTACATAGTCTAGGGGCAACTAGGTGGCTCAGTGGGTTGAGCCTCTGCCTTTGGTTCAGGGGGTGATACTGGGGTCCTGGGATCAAGTCCCGCATCAGGCTCCCCACAGGGAGCCTGCTTCTTCCTCTGCCTATGTCTCTGCCTTTCTCTCTGCTTCTCATGAATAAATAAATAAAATCTTTAAAAAAAAGAAATATATGATCTAGATACTTATTATTTTTAAGTATCGTTTAATATCCAGTTTTGTAAACTGTTGAGATAATCCTAATACAGGTTAGCAAAATCTCTCTCAAATTGTTGTGATTAACCTGTTGAATTTGAGATGATTAACTTTACTGTGACTTCATAAGTGCCTGCTGTGCATTTTAATAAATAACCATCATTTAGTTGTTTGATAACTGTTAGAAAATAATATGGTAAGTTAAAAATTATTTTAAAATGTAGGCCATAAGTTTTCTAAAATGAAACTCAAGTTGGAAAGACTATGCTTCTGTTTTCAAAAGTATTTTTTGTTTTCAGTAACAAACAACTTTTTAAGAAGCTGTTGAACTAAATTGAATGTTTTGGCTTTGTAAATTATCTACCCTAGAATTTTTTTTTCTAGTTGTTCCTTGTGCAGTATGTAGATATATTTATTTGTTTAATTTGGAACCAAGTATGTTTCAATGTAAGCATTTTTTTGTAGTGATAAACCTGAGTTGGCAGCCATGCTGCTGGAGAATTGATAGAACTGCCTCTTAAAAAAAGTAGTCAATTTTCAGTTCCTAAGTGAGTACATAAAATGAATAAATGGTGTGAAAAGACCCAATATCTGAAGCCAACTGGAATGGCTTATAGATTAGTATAACTTTCTGTAGGAAAAAAAAAAAAAAAACTTTCTGTAGGTATAATGTCTTGCAGAGAGATACTACTGGGCTTTGAGTATAGAATCTGGAATTCTAAAACTGGAAGCTGCTTAAGAGATCCTCTAGTTCATTTCAGTTTTTCCTGAAGAATTGAGTATAATACTTCCAAGATCGCTTATTCTTACATCCCTGAGGGCAGAGATTTGCATGATACCTTATTATTGTGTTTAATTACTTTTCTAGTTAGAATTTTGTCAAAACTAAATCTCTCTTACTACAGTTTAGACTTTTTCATTGCTTATACCCTCCTTGGAGATGGAGAATATCTAATAAACATCTTCCTTAAGAGGTCAGAAAGTTTCTGTTAATCAAATCACTAAAGCTTTTTAACCTTTTATAATTTAAGCACATTCAATTTAGTGGTTTCTCATCCTTTAATGTAGTCTAATACATTTTTTGTTTTAAGGGGAAACCAGCATAAAAATTTAACGTAAGCCATTTTATTTAAGTGTACAGTTTAACGTTACATAAGATTTTAAATTCACTTCTGGCCTTCAAAATCTTTTGTCTCGTGTTTTTAAAGTGAGTTCTTTAGCATTTGTGACAAGAGGCAAATAACACTTTTAGATTTTATTTTTATTTTTTATTAAAGTAGGCTCCATGCGCATCTTGGAGCTTGAACTCAAGACCTCGAGATTGAGAGTTGCATGCTCTACTAACTGAGCTAACCAGATCCCCTAGATTTTATTTTATTTTTTAATACTTCTAGGTTTTTAGAGGACATTAACTTAGGAGTTACAGGTATAAATACAATAATTTTGACTAGCATATAGCCTGTATTGACTGTTCATTTGGCTAGTGCTTTGCAGTTGTGGTGTTGCAACATCCTAGGTTATCTGCAGGTATCTTCAGGAAGTATTTTGTATTTTTTGGAACATTACATATGCCCATCATGGATGGAACAGATGTTTTCTAGAAAAGTAACTTGGAGGAAAATGTTTTTATCAGTCTTGTCCTGTTGACTTTGTCAACATTGTCAGAGGCACCCAACTGAATAAAATAAAGGTATAACTGACACAGTGAAGGAAAATCAGAATCTAGACATGAAAATCAGTTGTACCTCTTTTTTTTTTTTTTTAAAGATTTTATTTATTTATTCATAGACACAGAGAGAGAGGCAGAGACACAGGGAGAGGGAGAAGCAGGCTCCATGCAGGAAGCCCGATGTGGGACTCGATCCCGGGGTCTCCAGGATCACACCCCAGGCTGCAGGCGGCGCCAAACCGCTGCGCCACCGGGGCTGCCCTCAGTTGTACCTCTTATTTCACAGTACCTCTCCTGCCTGATCTTAATCCATTTCTCAGTCACCTGCATGGTAAATGAGTTTCTGATCCATTCTCTGGTTTATATGCATGAGTCTAGGAAAAGTCCCTTTATAACAGATAAACCATGATATTAATACTGGGTTTCTTGAAAATAATTTGTGCCAAGCAGCAATTTTAGGAAGAGGGTAGGGAAGGATTGCATAACATTCTATGACCTTTTTAAAAAATATTTATTTATTTAAAGTGGGAGAGGGGCAGAGGGAAAAGGAGAGAGAGAATCTCAAGCAGATTCCCTGCTGAGCACAAGCCCCACTCACTAGATCTCACAACCCTAAGACCATGACCCTGATCTGAGATCATGACCTGAGCCGAAATCGAGTCGGATTCTCAACAGACTGAGCCACCCCAGTGTCCTACACTCTATGACATTTTCAAGGAGATTGGGAGTTCTTGCTTTGGAGTTCTTCTCTTCTACTTTGTTCTTACCTTTTTTGAGTGACACATACAAAGTGGGACTCTGGGTATGATATAAACAAGTTTACAAATAGAGCATTTAGATTCATTTTAGTTTTAAAAGGAGCACAGTAAAACATACATTGTTGCCTTACAGGAAGTCTTTACAAACGGTATTGCTGTGGGACTTGTATTCCTGATCATAGATGAAGTCAAAACTAATCTCCATTATAGCTAGGGTGGGTGGAAGTGGTTTCTTTACCATATCTTATCTTCCCACTCCTTCCACACAAAATTTGTGTAGCACATAACAGCAAAAACTATCAACCAGATAGTATTTAAATGAATGTATTTCGGATAGATCCTTAGCAGACAGTGTAATACAAAAAGCAGAAGACAGCTACTATTATAATTTGTGCTCTAGTAGGAAAAGAACATGTCTGAAATGATCAGAGAAAATTTTCAGGATAATGCAGAAACATTCATATATCAATACCGAATTAACTGTATAAAATTTCAGACAGGTAGGAATGGACTGAATCAAATACAACCAGTGATTCACAAAGATTGAATGGCTGCCATAGGCAAGTTGTGTTCTTAGAAGTTTTGAAATAATTAGTGGATTTGAATTGATGGAAAAGCAGTATATTGTAGGTAAAGTCTATTTCCTGAGTGAAACCAGGAAGGAGCAAGTGGAGCAGAGCCATCTAGGAGCTTGGCTTGGGTAAAATGTGGTTGGTTAATGGACTCAGGAATGACAAGACATGGATTTATTTTTATTTTTTGTTTGAAATATTGTTGATTTTTTAAAAATTGAGATGAAATCAACATAACATGAAATCAAACCATGACAAAGTGAACAATTCAGTGGCATTTACCACATTCACAATGTGGTAGCTACCACTTCTTTGTAGCCAAAACATTTTCAACACCCCAAAAGGAAACCCTACACCTGTCAAAGCAGTTGCTCCTCATTCCCTGGAAACCCAAGCTCTGGCAATCACCCGGGTCACCATTTTCTTCCTTTGCCTTGACAACCATCAATCTGAAGTCTTTATCTATGGATGTGTACCTATTCTGGATATTTCATATGAAGGGAGCCATACAATATTAGTCCTTTTGTGTCTAATGTCTTCTAAAGGTTCATCCATATTGTATAGCATGTATCAGTATTTCATTACTTTTTGTGGCTAAATAATATTTCAATGTATGCTGATACCACAATTTATCCATTCATCTGTTGATGGATGTTCAAGCCACTTCCAGCTTCTGGCTATTGTGAATAGTGCTGTATGAGAATGCATGTACACATATTTGAGTACCTGTTTTTACTTCTTTTGGTTAAATACTTAGGAATTGAATTGCTGGGTCTTAACGGTAATTCTATGTTTAACTTTTTGAGGAACCATCGAAGTATTTTCCATAGCAATTGAATTATTTTATATCCCCCAGCAATGAACAAAGGTCTGTCCCAGTTTCTCCATAACCTTACCAACCACTATTATCCTTTATTAAATTATAGCTATTCATATGAGTATGAAGTGGAACCTCATTGCAATTTTTATTTCTATTGCTCTGATTACTAATGATACTGAATGCCTTTTAGTATGTTTTTTAGCCATTTGTATACTTCCTTGGAGAAGTGTTTTTTCAAGTCCTTTTGTTTTTTTTTTTTTAATTTGGGTTGTCTTTTTTGTTCAGTTGTAAGAGTTCTTTATATGTTCTGTATACTAGACCCTTATCAGATATGTGATTTGCAAGTATTGTCTCCCATTCTATAGGTTGTCTTTTCATTTTCTTGATAACATCCTTCAATGCACATGTTTTTATTTTGGATGCCATCTAGTTTATCTAATTTTTTTGTTGTTGCTTGTGCTTTTTGCATTGGATATAATAATCTATTGCTAATCCCAAGGTCATGAAGATTTATCTCTATGTTTTTTCTTAGAGTTTTAAGATTTCATGTTTTATATTTAAATTTTTTTTTTTTTTTTTTTTTTTTTTTTTATGATAGTCACCCACACACACAGAGAGAGGCAGAAACACAGGCAGAGGGAGAAGCAGGCTCCATGCACCGGGAGCCCGACGTGGGACTCGATCCCGGGTCTCCAGGATCGCGCCCTGGGCCAAAGGCAGGCGCTAAACCACTGCGCCACCCAGGGTTCCCTCATGTTTTATATTTAGATGACTGACCTATTTTGAGTTAATTTTTGTATAGAAAGTGAGGTAGGAGTCCAACTTAATCCTATTGTAGCTTAATTTTGTTTTGTTTTTATAAAAGATTTATTCAGAGAGAGAGAGAGAGAGAGAGGCAGAGACACAAGCAGAGGGAGAAGCAGGCTCCATGCAGGGAGAGCTTGATCCCGGGACTCCAGGATCATGCCCCAGACCAAAGGTGGCGCTAAACTGCTGAGCCACCTGGGCTGCCTTGTAGCTTAATTTTAATTTAGCTTAATATGCTCTGTGACTGGCTTCTCATTGACTCTGTATTAAATATATCCTTTACTTGTATAGGATATATACTCTCTTTGGCTAAACCTAAAAATTGGGCCAGAAAAGGGTGCAAGGTTTTCTCATGGTGGAATATGTTATGGATGTTATATTGTTGGCAAAACTAAATGTGTTTTTAAAAAGTCAATCTATCCTTTTCCCCATCCTACTAGCCCGCTTTTCATTCTGATTTTTCCCTTTTCTGTTAATAGCTCCATTGGTCTTCCAGACATTAGGCTCGAACTGAATTCTATCCAATGCCCTCTTGTTCCTGGAGACCTCAAATCATTTGCCAAACCCCATTCGTTTCCACTCTGCAGTGCACTTCCCAACTCTTTTTTCCATTCCCCTTGCCACAACCTTAACAGGAACACTCTCCAAATTGGCTTTCTACACCTGGCGCTCTTCCTTCTAATCCATTTAATGGACACACCACTACCAGATAAATCTATCTTTCTTTTTTTAATAAGATTTTTATTTATTTATTCATGAGAGAAAAAGAGGCAGAGACAGGCAGAGGGAGAAGCAGGCTCCATGCTGGAAGCCCAATGTCGGACTCGATCCCAGGACTCCGGGATCACGACCGGAGTCAAAGGCAGACGCTCAACTGCTAAGCCATCCAGGCGTCCTTTTTTTTTTTTTTTTAAATTTAAATTCAATTTGCCAACATATATCCAGTGCTCATCACATCACATGCCTTCCTTAATGCCTGTCACTCAGTTACCCTGTCCCTCCACCCACCCAGATTAATCTTTTAAATCACAGCTTTATTTTGGTGCATTTTTTTTCTTCTTAAAAACCTTTAACAATGCCCTTGTTGAATACTAGAAAAAGAACAGAGCTTGACATTCAGGGCCCTCCAAAGATTGGTCCTGGTTTATCTATCTCTACATTTCTGGCGTATCTTTTCTTTTCTTTTTTTTTTTTTTAAGATTTTATTTATTTATTTGAGGCAGAGGGAGTGTGCACATGCATAAGTTGGGGGGGGGAGCACTAGGAGCAGGAGAAGCAGGCTCTCAACTGAGCAGGCAGCCTGAGAACCCTGAGATTATGACATAAGCCAAAGACAGACAACTGACTGAGCCAGCCAGGTGCCCCCAACAAAAACCTTTCTGGTATATCTTTATTCTGGATATCTTCTTTCTCTCTGTTCCATTCAAACTGATTTGTTGGTCATTTTCCACACCTACTTTTGTTTTCCCAATTTTAAACTTTTTCTTCTACCTAGAATGTTCTTTCCTTTTCTTATGCCTCATGAGATCCTTTTTTTTTTTTTTTTTTGAAATTGGGACACTAATCACTGTAGTAGTGCTGTCTTCTCTAAACTCCACTCTTGCCTTTTTAATATCATTGATCACATATGATACGTACGCAGGAGAGGAAAATACACCCTAATAGTTTTTGGTTCTCCCAGAACATCTGCTGCCATGAATGGTATATATTTGGTGCTCAGTAAATATTTGAAGTAAGCTGTTTAGGTAAATGGAGTAAAGACTTCGTTTTTATAGAAATCTTGAAGAAATAAGTTCTATAATCTAGGCTCTTTTTAAGGCTTTTTTTTCTTTGTGGATTTCATTTGCCATAAGATTTAAATGTTGCCAGTATATATTCCAAACATGACGTGAAAGAAATTAAAATTAAACAGCAAGAATATTGTATCTGGAAGCAATTTGAGCCCTCTAAATATTGGCCCACCTTATATACCTACCTTTTCAGGCATATTTCCTTGAACTGAATATTAGGTAACATTTATTTAGATGTGAATGGAGAAAAATATTTTGTGGGGTCTCTAAAGTTTTTCTGTATTTCATTGAGGAAAAAATTTAAAAAGTAATATAAGCACATAGTAAGTTCAAGTAGTTTAGAAAGGCCTTCACAGGGGTTGCAAACTAAAATGTCTATAGATGTCAGGAGGCGAATCTGAACAGTTGAAGTGTTGGAAAGAAACAAGCGCTAGAAAGTACTTGTCTTTTTTAAGAAGGTTACTTCCCTTAATTCAAATATTACCAGGATGGAATGGCGTCCTAGTGTTCTTAGATTTTTCCATTTTTTCAAGAGAAGCCAGTAAATCAGAGTTTTATGGAAAATTTCCTGATTTTCAAATGTTGGCAACTAATTCAAATATTTTTAAAACACTGTATGGGCCAAATAAAGCACATCTATAGGTAGGATGTGGTCCTTGGGCCACTAATTTGCAAACTCTGGGCTAAAAGTGAGAAGCAGAAGTCCCCTTTCCTTTCCACATATAGCAACTACTGTCTGTTTTTTTCTGTACCTTTTAGAAAATTTCTATGCCTTTAGAATTTTGCATGCATATATATACACATATATACTTAGAGAAGTGTGTGTGCATATATGTATTTTAACAGCAGTGGTATTGCAATTTGAATAATTGTTCTTCCTATCCAGTATAATGGATACCACAGCCCTTGAACTGAATTAGTTGTCATGATACTTGGATGGGATGATCAAATAGATACATACTTTTCTAAAAGTGCAGAGGTAGATTTGATCTCTTCAAGTACAGTAGAATTTCTTCACTGTATTGAGCAACAGCCTCTCATCCAGTAATTACATATAATTATTAAAAAGTTCTTTTGCTATGTTAAGAGCAAAATGTGTTAACTAGTGAGTTCATCTGAATTTGCTTATGAGAGATTGTCAGGGAACACATTTTATGAGTTAAACTTTTTAGGAACCTAAAACACAAGACTGAAACTCACAGAAGAGGTTTAGCTCTTATTATTAAGTTGCCTTGTGCAGATGAAACTAATACATTTTTCACTTGTAAGCGTAATTGATTTTGTGAGTGGTTTTCTAATGATTTGCCAAAGTTAATATATGTCTTGGGAGGGAACAATTTATTCCAAATATGGAACTCAGGCCCACTGAAATTACTATGTACTGGATTTTAAAAGACTCACTTTAAAAAATGAACAGTGGTGTTTTCTTATGTTTGAGCCTTGGCTCTGTGAAGTGTTTCCAAAGGTTCACACTTGAATTATTGTGCTTGAGGTCAGTGATTCACAGCCTATTATGGAGCAACAGCCTACTACTCCATTGAATGATACACAGTGTGCTTTCTAAAGTGCTTTCTGGTTAGCTTTCCTTTCCTTTGCTTTGGCCTCTTTCCTCCCCTCCCCTCCCCTCCCCTCCCTTCCCCTTTCCCTTTTCTTTCCCTTTCCTTTCTTTCAATGGAGCACAAGCAGAGGGAGAGGGAGAGGCAGACTCCCTGCTCAGCAGGGAGCCTAATATGGGGCTTGATCCCCACACCTTGGGATCATGATCTGAGCCAAAGGCAGACACTTAATGGAGTGAGCCACCCTGGCACCCCCGCATTTCTGTTCTATAGTAAATTTTACTTTTTAATTTTTTGTAATACTTTGATAATAGGGTTTGGGAAAATGGAGATCACTGGCTGCAGGGTGGGTTTTGCATATAACTACAACTGGAAACCAACTGCCTTTAAAAATTTTAAATTAAAAAATAACTATTTTATTATGATATAAAGTTTTATTGTTACATAAATCATTGCAGATAAGCTAGAAAGTGCCAGTCAGCAAAAAGGGAGCAGAAATAAGCCATACTCACAGGAGCCAGAGATAAATAATTTTAACCTTTTCATCTCTATTTTTCTCATACTACAGTATGTGTGTGTACCTGTATGTTTTACAAAAGTGGAATATTTACTATATTCCAGATACCTTTCCAAGTAATTGTTTACTCTATAATTTAATGTTCACAATAATTTTAGGAAGTAAGTAACATTATCCTCATTTTACGAAAAGGAAAAGAGATTCAGTAAGGTTAAATAATTTGCCTAAAGTTACATGGATAATAGTGGTAGAAGTATGATTCAGATTTAAGCAGTGTGCACCCGATTGCTGTTTTATACACTAGGGACGTTGCTAGGGCTGCCATAACAAATTATCACAAATAGGGTGGCTTAAAACAAAAAGTTATGTTCTTACAGTTCTGGGGAGGCTAGAAGTTGAAGTCAGGGCATCAGTATGGCTGTGTTCCCTCTAAGGTTTTAGAGAAGAATCCTCCCTTATCTTTTAGCTTCTGATGACATTTCTTGGGGTTCTCTAGGTTTGTAGCTGTTTTCACTCTGATCTCTGCCTCAGTAATCACGTGGCCTTCTTCCTTGTGTATGTGTCTCCAGATTTCTCCCTCCCCAAAAAGACACTAGGCAGTTGGATTTTGGGCCCAGCCTAACCTGATCTCTTCTAAACTGCAGACTCTTTCCAAATAAGACCACTTTCTGAGGTTCTGAGTAGATGAGAATTTTGGTGGATACTCTTCATCTGCTACACACACTATTTGTAATCTGCTTTCACTTAAAATCTCTTATGGCTGTTCTTAGTTTTTAATAAATACGATTCTACACTTTTAAAGGCTTCATAGTATTCTGTTACATGGATATAAAATAATTTAATAATCCTTTTTCATTGGATATCAGGGTTTTTAATTTTTTGTCACTATAGCCTCAGTATTGAATATCCTTGTAGGTAAGTCTTTGCTTGGCATTCTTAATTATTTCCTTAGAATTTTTTCCTAAAAAAAAAAAAAAAAAAAAAAAAGGAATTTTTTCCTAGAATTAGGTTGCCGAGCTAAAGATAAACATGGCTTTTAGTGCTCTTAATATTTAATTGCCAAATTCTCTATCTCATAAAGGTCAGGCTAATTTGTATTTCCACCACTACTGTGTGAGTAATAATACCTCATCAATGCAGAATATTACAATTAAAATTTTTTTTCAGCTTGGTAGATTAAAAAAAATGAGACTTGTTTTAATTTGTATTTTGTCATTTCTGATGAGTACTTTTATGTCCTAAATATCCATTGTATTTTTTTATGAATTGGCTGAACATGGCCTTTGTCCATTTTTTTAAAAAAGATTTTATTTATTCATAAGAGACAGAGAGAGAGAGAGGCAGAGAGAGAGAGACACAGGCTGAGAGAGAAGCAGGCTCCCTGCAGGGAGCCGGATGTGGGACCCTGTCCCGGGTCTCCAGGATCACACCCTGGGCCGAAGGCGGCGCTGAACTGCTGAGCCACCTGGGCTGCCCTGTCCTTTTTTTTTTTTTTTTGTAACGAAGTATGCTTTTTGGAAAGTGGAATTTTTCCCCCCTGACTACAAAAGTAGTAATACTGAAAACCAACAAATTCAGAAATGTTGAAGGAAGACAATAAAGAAATAAAGCCACTTGACAATACTACTCAGTTGTCAGTTTGTGTTCACAAGTATGCATATGTAGATATTTGTACGTGAGAGAGGTATATAGTTTAAAGATTTTATTTATCTGACAGCATGCAGAAGCAGGGGGAGAGGCAGAGGGAGCAGGAGAAACAGGCTTCCCACTGAGCAGGGACCTCAATTTGGGGCTCAATTCAAGGACCCCTGGGATCATGATTTAGGGAAGGCAGACACTTAACAGCTTAACTGACTGAGCCACTCAGGGGCCCCTAATTTGCATTTCTTTGTTTGCTTGGTGAGATCTTAAGTTTTATGTGTGTACATTGGCTATTTTTTAATAGACTTACATTTTTAATTTGAAAAAAAAAAAAGTGTAATGAAGCCTGAGTACCCATCATTCTGATTTCACAGTCATTAATCTTTTTGTCTTTTTTTTTTCTTCATTTTTTCTCACCAGAAGGACAGTATTTTACTCCCTCCCCCCCCCTCAGAGAGCCCTGGGGGGTGGGGGTAGGGGGCACTGCTGAAGCTGGGAGGGAAGGAAGGAGAATCTTAAGCAAGCTCCACCCCTAGCGCAGGGATCGCACAATCCTGAGATCCTGACCTGAGCCAAAATTAATTAATTAATTAGTCAATCCCTTAACCAACTAACTGAGCCACCCAGGCACCCCCAGTTTTAGAACATTTCTGTCACTCCAGTGAGGTTTATGCCAATTTGTGGTCAGTCCTGTTGCCTTCAGCACCAGCTAACCACCATTTAAATGTGCAGTATGTGGCCTTTGTGGCTGGCTTCTTTTCCTGAGCATAATGTTTTCGAGGTTTATCTGTGTTATAGCATGGATCTTTTATGGAAATTCATTCTATTCTGTTTTACTGATGAATAGTCTAGATACATAAAAAAATAATCATTATTGTTAAAAAAATATTCAAACAGTACCAAAGTTATTTCAATGAAAGGTAAGTCTTCCTTTGATTCTAGATTTTATGTCTCTGTCAGAGATGGTACCTACTATCAGTCTCCTGTGTATCTTTCCAGATGTTGTTCTACATAGTTTTAATACCTGTAAATGTCCTCTCTTTTTGGTATCTTTGTCATTTTATTATATTTTATTTTATTTTTTATTTTTTGTCATTTTAAAAATTGGTATTTGTAAGTTATATGTTACACATGTTTTTTGTGTCTTGTTTTTTAACTTAAAGTTTTATTTAGATAATTATAAAACCAATACACGTTTTTTGTGAAAAGTTAGTATGTAAATCCTTGTGTTTTGTCTCCCTTGACTGACTCTCCAGAAGTGGCCGTTATTCTGTTTCTTCAGAGACGCTATGTACCTTTGTAGGCCTGTATTTGATCATAGTGGTCACAGAGTCCATATGTATGCTAATGAAGATTATAGCTATATCTCCTCCATTCTACACACAGATTTAAATCCTTCCTCCTACAGTTTTTTTTCTTTCTTTCTGAAAAAGAACTGTCTTCTGTATAGACAGTTAAAAGTCAGTGTTCGTGATAGTAGTCTTTAAGTCTTATATGTTAGGTCTTGGGAAATTTTTCTCCTCCACGGCACTTTAAAACAAACTTTGAGGGCAGCCTGAGTGGCTCAGCGGTTTAGCCCTGCCTTCAGCCCAGGGCATGATCCTGGAGACCTGGGATTGAGTCCCACGTCAGGCTCCCTGCATGGAGCCTGCTTCTCCCTCTGCCTGTGTCTCTGCCTCTCTGTGTGTGTGTGTCTCTCAGGAATAAATAAATAAAATCTTAAAAAAAAAAAAAACTTTGATATGTTAAGTGTGGACTTTAGGCCAGGTCATTTCAGATCTATCATCTACTTCACTTGTCAAGAGTTTTTCCGACAGAGATCATGATCTGTAGATGCACCATCACTTGCATAGAGGTCTTATCTCCTACCCCATGCTTGAAAATACGCATACACATGCAAATGGAGTCATACTATACATACTGTTCTTAGATTAGCTTCACGTCAAAATAATGCTGAAGACATCATTTATTTTAATGGATGCATGGTATTTTTTTCATTGTGGCTGATGATATTTTATTTAAATAGTTCCTTGTTGATGGACAGCTAGGGTATACGTATTTGCTTTAAAAAGCTACCCTGGTATGGGTACAGTTCTAGAAGTGTAATTACTGGGGCTGGGTGTATGGGCAATTTAAATTTTGATAGGTAATATCAAATTCACTTCAAAAATATTGTGACATTTCATTTTTACTGTCAGTGTACAAGAGTGCTTGTTTGCCACACACTTTTTTCAACCCAAGAATGATCTTTATATTTACATTGTTGCTGATCTGATGGGTTAAAGGTGTATTCATTTTATTTTGTATTCCTTTAATTATGAACGAGGTAGGACATCTTTCCATATCTTTATTGGCTATTTGTATTTTCCCCCAGATTTATTGAGGCCTTTTGTGCTTTTCTATGACTTACTAGTGTTTTCTTGTCTACCTTAATTGGATTGTTATTTTTTTCTCTTGTTGACTTGTTTGCATATTAAGGAAATTAGCCTCTTATTAAATACTTGCTTTTCCTCTAGTTTGTCTTTTAACTTGGTTTATAATTTTTTTTTTTTTTACTCTGTGGTACTTTTTTTGTGAATTTTTATGAAGCTGAAACCAGCAGCCTTTTTTGATTTCTGCTTTTGGTTTCATGCTTAGAAATCTTTTCCCCTCATAATTGTTAATATTAATTATTACTCACTTCTGTTTTCTTTATGATTTCAAAATTTACATATAAATCTTTTATATAGTTGAAATATATTTGGCAGTGTGGTGGGAGATCAATATCTAATATATTTTTCAGATAATTGGTTATTTTCCCCTACTTTTTTGAGAAATTCATATCCACACCCTCGTCCCCCCAAAGATTTGAAATGCTATCTTTATCATGTATCAAATACTTATTTATATTTTTGGTCTTATTTTTTCACTTTTTCTTCTGTCATATTAGTGTTTATGTCCAGTTTTCTAGGGTTGAAAAAGAGTTTTAAGGTTTACTTAAAAATTTAATTTTCACTTTATCCAAGTTATAAATGCACAGTTTTCAAGAGTAAAGTAGTTCTACAGGGATTAAGAACAAGAATTCTAGACCCCTTTTTCCTTCTTTCACTCCCCAAAACAAACAGTTCTTTTGACTGATTTTGAGATTTTTACCTCTCTACTGATTTTTTTTTTTTTTTTCCAGTTTTAACCATTACCTGTTGATTTCCCGCTGGGAGATGGAGATTTCATTCTTTGATAGCCAATGTGATGGTGAAGAGCAAAAAAGTTCAAAGTTCTTCTGCTACTTACTATTTGTGTGACTTTTGGCAAATTATTACCCTGTCTGTGCTTTGGTTTCCTCACATATAAGGACAATATCTGTTTTTATCTGATGATTAGACAAAAGATAGCTGTGCCTGGCACATGGAAATTTTTGATGTCAGTCACCCTATCTCCCATTCTCCTATCGTTATCATTTGTAATTTGGTTAAGTCAGTCTTCAGTTTTGTATTTTTTTTTTTTTTAATTTTTATTTATTTATGATAGTCACACAGAGAGAGAGAGAGAGAGGCAGAGACACAGGCAGAGGGAGAAGCAGGCTCCATGCACCGAGAGCCCGATGTGGGATTCGATCCCGGGTCTCCAGGATCGCGCCCTGGGCCAAAGGCAGGCGCCAAACCGCTGCGCCACCCAGGGATCCCCAGTTTTGTATTGTTTTAATTGTTTAAATGCTTATTGACACTTGAGTTTATTAGTATACTTAAGATTCATTTTCCTTTCCTGTACAATCTTTTGCTACCCCAAGGATAATAAATGTGTTGATTTTTGGTTTGCTTAGTCTCTTAGGTATTTTTTTCCTAAGTTACCCTCAAAGTCCTTGCCAACTATGAATCCCTTGGTAAGTTCAAACTGTTATATTTGTTTTACCTTTTTGAAGTTTCTTGTAGAGAATTTGACATACTCTGATCTGGACTGATTGAGCTCTGGGTGTGCTACGCAGCTCTTAACATCTTGGGTACCCCGGGGATTTCTTTCACACTCCTACTCCCCACCCTTTGTTGGAAACCTTGTTTCCTGGACCCCATTTTTAAAAATTTCCTGAGAATGTAGAGGAGATAAAATTTGAGACTTTTATATTCTGAAACTATATTTTACTCTGATGCTTAGTTGGTATCCCAGTTTTGGTTAGGTAGCAATTTTAAGGTTGGAAATATTTTTCTCAGAATTTTGAAGGCATTGTTCCTTTATCTTCTGTTTCTCAGTAGAAACGTTGAAATGTGATGCTGTTCTGATTCTTTGTTCTTTGTATGAATCCTGTCTTTTCCCTCTCTGGAAGCTTTTGGTAACTTTGCTGTGTCCTGGTGTCCTGAAGTTTGATGGTGATACATTTCAACATGTATTTTCTTACCTGTGCTCAGCTTTAGGGAGCCCTTTCAATCTGGAAACTGTCCTCCTCTTGTTCTTGGGAGATTTCTTGAGTTAATCCTTTAATTTTCTTCTTTTCGTTTTCTGTGTTCTCTTTTCTTAGATCTTCTATTTTTAGATTGGACCTTCTGGTCTGGTTGTCTCTCTATCTTTTCTCTTTTCAGCTTCTGACGGTTTTTGTTTTGTTGCTGTTTTCTGGGAGATCTCAGTGTTGTTTCTTCAAGTTTCCATTTCTGTGTGCTTGTTATAGTCTTTTTCTTTCACATTCGATGTCTTCTTTACCTTAAGTATTTGCTTGTTTTTGTTTATCTACTTCTATTTAAAAATCGGACACAGAAAGTGAATTGGAAGCTGTTGGACCTGAACATAGTTTTTGTTAAGTGAGAGCTTAAAAAAAACCCACCCGTTTCCTCCAGGGTGAGGCATTCACCAGGCTGCATACACAGTGTTTAGACAGGTCTACCTGTTGGGTTTAGGTAAATGCATAATCTCTCCTGTTTTTATCCATATCTTCACCTTCACTTGTAGGGTACCGGTGCTGTTAATTCCTGAACCTATTGGGAATCTTCATTTTAAGTCGGGTTGTTGCTTCTCTACTTTTCCCCACTGCTGGCTGAGGAGGATTCAGCTTTCTCAGGTTGGCTAAGTCATTTACCACTTGTCTGTCTACCTTCCAGGGCCCCAAATATAGCTTCCTCACTTGTTCATTTTGTCCTTGTGAATTTATGACTTTTTCTCTGATTTGTCTTAGTTTGTTCGGGCTGCTGTAACAACATCATAGACTGTGTGGTTTATAAAGCCCAGAAATTTATTTCTCACAAGATCTAGAGGCTTGGAAGTCCCAGATCAAGGTGCCAGCATATTTGATGTCTAGTGAGGGCCTGATCCTGGTTCATAGATGGCTGACTTCTTATTGAAATCCCACATGGTGGAGGGGGTGAGGGAGCTCTCTTATCTCATTTATGAGGGCTCCACCCATATGACCTAATCATCCCCAAAGGCTCCACCTCCTAAAACTGTCACATTGGGGGTTAGGTTTCAATATGTGAATTTTGGGGGTTACAAATGTACATTGTTACAATCTGCAGCATCATATCTGTATTTTAGAAGGGTTTGGGGGGAGACCTGAGGCTAGTACATGCATTAATTTTTTAAAGATTTTATTTCTTTATTCATGAGAGAGAGAGACAGAGACATAGGCAGAGGGAGAAGGAGGCTCCCTATAGGGAGCCAGCCCGATGTGGGACTTGATCCTGGAACTCTGGGATCATGCCCAGAGCCAAAGGCAGATGCTCAAACCGCTAAGCCACCCAGGCGTCCCAGTGTATGCATTTTTTTAATTGAAAACTGAAAGGAAGCATTGGATTTCCATCTAAATTTTTTTATTTTGCCTTTTCATTCTTATTATGATTTATGTGATTGGGTGCGATATAAAATTTCAGCATGCCAATTGATCAAGTTGTGATGATGTCATATATAGATAGCTTGCTTTTGCTGAAATGGAACTGTTACACCTGAAAGCTGAGGAACAAATTATTAATAGTTATCTTTGGCTATGAGATTATAGTTAGCTTTTATTTTCTTTTTTATACTTTAATTCTAAATCTTTCCTTTTCACTTTAATTTCTACAATAAATATGCATTACTTGTGTAATTAGGAAAAAAGAACACCTAAGTTGAGAAAAATTATTAATCAAATCCTTGGATAAAAATTGGCCCTAGATTTCAACATACTGTGTTCTTTTTTACACAGTTAAATACTTTAATCCTAAATTTATCACAGTTGTGGTACACATGTCCTTTACTTCCTTTAGGTAATCTGCAGTTACAAACACTAAATTTTGAGTGTGTGTGTTTTGCAGAATTCATTCTAATCTAACCCTTAACTTTTTATTTTGAAGAATTTCAAAATTGTAGAAAAGTTGAAAGACTAGCACAATGAATACCTATATAATCACCATTTTACCACACTTGTTTTATTTTTATATACCTTTACTGAAGCATAATTTACATACTATAAATAACCCATTTAATAATTGAATGATTTTTAGTAAGAATTGAGCAACTATCAGTATAATCCAGTTGAATAATACTTTCATCACTCCAGTAAGAGTTTTGTCTGTTTTCTGTTTTTGTTTTTTTTTTTTTTTCTTTAAAATTTTAATTTTAGGGACTCCTGGTGGCTCAGTTGGTTAAGCAGCTGCCTTCAGCATGGGTCATGATCCTGGGATACTGGGATTGAGCCCTGCATCAGACTCTCTGCTTGGTGTGGAGTCTGCTTCTCCCTTTCCCCACTCCCCTTGCTTTTGTTGCCTCTCTCCCTGTCAAATAAATAAAATCTTAAAGAATTTTATTTTATTTTATTTTATTTTATTTTATTTTATTTTATTTTATTTATTTTTTATTTATTTATGATAGTCACACACACAGAGAGAGAGAGAGGCAGAGACACAGGCAGAGGGAGAAGCTGGCTCCATGCACCGGGAGCCTGACGTGGGATTCGATCCCGGGTCTCCAGGATCGTGCCCTGGGCCAAAGGCAGGCGCCAAACCACTGCGCCACCCAGAGATCCCCAAGAATTTTATTTTTGAGTAATCTCTATACCCAACATGGGGCTGGAACTCACAAGCCCAAGATCAAAAGTCACAAGTTCCACCAACTGAGCTGGGTACCCCTGCCTATTTACTGTTAATTCTCATTACTACCCCCCAACCTCAGGCAGCCACTGATCTTTTTTCTGTCTCTAAGTAGTGTTTTTCTCCACTTTTTTTTTTTTTTAAACATTTTATTTATTAATGAGAGAGAGAGAAGCAGAGACACAGGCAAAGGGAGAAGCAGGCTCCCTGCAGGGAGCCCTATTTGGGACTTGATTCCAGGACTCCCAGGATCATGCCTTGAGCCAGGCGGACGCTCAACCACTGAGCCACTCAGGGGTTCCTTCTTTCTTCACTTTTATATCAGTAGAATCATATAATATGTGATCTTTTGTATCTGGCTTTTCTTACTTAGCATAATGCTTGTGAGGCATCCCTTTATGTATCAGTATTTCATTTTTATTTCTGAGCAGTATTCCATTGTATAGATATGTAGCATTTTGTTTATTCATTTACCAGTTGATGGACATTTGGATTGTTTCTATTTTTGGCTGTATGAATAAAATTGCTGTGAACATTCTCTAGGAAGACTTTGTGTGGATGTAGGTTTTAATTTCTTTTGAGTAGATACTTAGGAATGGATTGCTATTTTGTATTTAACTTTTTATGAAACTGCCAGTCTCTTTCGAAATGTAACCATTTACATTCCCACCAGCAATATATGAGAATTCTCTCTGTATCTCTTGAATCATTTGAGATAAACTGCAGATAGCATGGTATTTCAACCCTTGGCCCTTCAGCAAATATCTGTTAAGAACAGTGACATCATTACATTGCTGCAATATTATTGTCATTCTCTAGGAATTTAGTGAGGAAACTGTAGTATTAATCCAATATATATGCCATATGTAGATTTTCCTATTCCCCAAATACTCTTTATTTATAATGTGTTTACTTTGTGTTTTTGTTTAAATCCAGGATCTTCTCAAACATCTCATGTTATATTTGGTTGTCATGTCTCTTTAGTTGCCATCAACCTAGAAAATGTATCCGTCACCTTTGTCGTTTGGATGTTTTATGACATTAAAAATTTTTAAGATTCCATTTGTCCTGTCTTGATTAGTCTGATTGTTTCCTCACAATTAGGTTCAGGTCAAACACTTTTGTTGTTGTTGTTAGAAATAATGCATGAGGGACTCCTGGGTGGCTCAGCGGTTGAGCATCTGCCTTTGGCTCAGGATGTGATTCCGGAGTCCTGGGATCGAGTCCCACATCTACCTCTTTTTTTTTCCTTTGTAATTTTTTCTTTTTTTTTTCCTTTGTAATTAATAAGTAGTCTTTGACAGAAAATATCCTTTTCCCCATCAATCTTTCTCCCAGGTGTATTTTTTTTTTAAGATTTTATTTATTCATGATAGACACACAGAGAGAGAGAGAGAGAGAGAGAGAGAGGCAGAGACACAGGCAGAGGGAGAAGCAGGCTCCACGCAGGGAGCCCGAAACGGGACTCAATCCTGGGTCTCCAGGATCAGGCCTTGGGCTGAAGGCAGGCACTAAACCGCTGAGCCACCAGGGCTGCCCTCCCAGGTGTATTAGTATCCATTGATGATCCTTGCCCTGAGTTTATTGCCTGAGTGGGTTGCAAAAAGGTAAATTTCTAATTCTTTTGTTACTTGATTTATTAGTTGGCAAATCTTTTGTAAAGATATTGCTGATTTTTTAAAAATTTTTATTTATTTATGATAGTCACACAGAGAGAGAGAGAGAGAGGCAGAGACACAGGCAGAGGGAGAAGCAGGCTCCATGCACCAGGTGGGTGCACCCGATGTGGGATTCGATCCCGGGTCTCCAGGATTGCGCCCTGGGCCAAAGGCAGGCGCCAAACCGCTGTGCCACCCAGGGATCCTGATACTGCTGATTTTTAAGTGGAACTTAGAAAAATAGAGTCGTGAAGGATTTTATGCTGAATGAACAAAATTTTTGGTTGTTTTTTAGTGTGTGTTAATAGTGTGGAAAGAAGTGTATTTGCTTTGCCATCAGCCACAGAGGATCCAAAGAAAAGGTGCTGCAGAGAGACAGATCTCCTTGATTTTTGTAAAGCCAGAAATACATAAACTCCTGTACTGTGTTATTATTTTGGTGTGTTTGCTTGCTTTTCTCTCTTTGAGAGACCACTCTTTTTTTAGAAAGAATCAGAAAAAGCTACAGAAAGATTTTTTTCTGTTTTTATTACTTTTTCTTTGTAAACCAATCAGGTCGATTTCTTTCCCCTGGTTTTGTTTTGTTTTGTTTTGTTTTGTTTTCTTTTCTTTTTTCTTTTTCTTTCTTTCTCTCTTCTTTCTTTCTTTCTTTCTTTCTTTCTTTCTTCTTTCATCATTTTATGACTATTTTTGATAACAGTCTAACTGGTAGCAAGTATGCAGTGTCATGTAAGTAGCTATTTTTAAAAATACTTTTCTTTCGTAATGTATAAGAAATGCCATATTTGGATGAGCTGTCTAGACTTGACTACTTGTCATTTGTAGCTAGTTGCCCAGAACATTGAAATATTAATAGAATATGTGAGATTGTTTGCCAGTGTCCTAGGACTTTTAAAGGAAATTGTCTTTATTTATTTATTTTTTTAAAGATTTTATTTATTCATGAGAGAGGCAGAGACACAGGCAGAGGGAGAAGCAGGCTCCATGCAGGGAGCCTGACATGGGACTTGATCCCAGGTCTCCAGGATCACAGCCTGGGCTGGAGGCAGCTCTAAACTGCTGAGCCACCCGGGCTGCCCAGGAAATTGTCTTTAAATGTTGTCTTACTTTCTTGTTCTCTGTGATTAGTTACTGAAAAATGGCAGCAATCTCTGACATATTTATACTGTCATTTTATTATTGTGTAAAAGAAAAAGGTCTTCTCAGGTTTGTGAGCTATCATAAAATCTACCTTTATCATATTTCTACAAGTTCCATTTAATTTAGTCTCCTAGGGATCCCTGGGTGGCGCAGCGGTTTGGCGCCTGCCTTTGGCCCAGGGCGCGATCCTGGAGACCCGGGATCGAATCCCACATCGGGCTCCCGGTGCATGGAGCCTGCTTCTCCCTCTGCCTATGTCTCTGCCTCTCTCTCTCTCTCTCTGTGACTATCATAAATAAATAAAAATTTAAAAAAAAAAAAAAAAAAAAAAAATAATTTAGTCTCCTAGCTGTAAGTATGTAAATAGCGTTTTAAAGGTACCTATCTCATATGTACCAGGGAGTAGCCAAATGTAGCCATAGAGTTTTGGAGATGGGTTGGTTGAAGAGTAGAGTTGGCATTAACGCTATGTAGCATTTTTTGGTAGTGATGATAACATTGCATTGGTTTTGTTTATCATGTTACACAGAACTTAGTCAAGGTTTATGTACCTTTTTGTTCTTACGGGAAAAAGTAAGATTGATAACATAAGGGCTTTAGATTCTCTCTTAGATGTGTCTTCAGTATGTGTTTTTGGAGATGAGGTATACCGAGGTCTTCTTTTGAATTATCTCCAAAGATGGTATGGTTGGCATTGTTCATTAGGGGAGATGAAACTGAAAAGGCTTTGAAGCTGGCCTTGGTAGCATGCCATTAAGAAATCTCAAAGGTTGGGCAGCCCAGGTGAAGGCTTTAGCACCGCCTTCAGCCCAAGGCATGATCCTGGAGACCGAGGATTGAGTCCCATATCAGGCTCCCTGCATGGACCCTGCTTCTCCCTCTGCCTGTGTCTCTGCCTCTGTATGTGTGTGTGTGTCTCATGAATAAATAAAATCTTAAAAAAATATATCAAAGGCAAGACACTTAGGTATAGAGCATTTTAATCAATAGTGTATATAAAAAGATGTGTAGTATTTCTCTTCAAAGTTCATGCATTTTCTTTTGTATGTGGAAACAAAACTAGATTTGAGAATAGAATATTTACAATTTAGCCTCTAGGCCCTTTGTCCTTTTTTTTAAAAATAAAAACCCCATAAGTTCTAGTATTAGCTCTCTGACTAGGCTACAGGATAAGACACATTTGACCACTGCTGGTGTATTGTAAGTTTCCTGTTAGGTAAACATGCTTTTGAAAACCATACTTACTTATAGATTTACCTGATCATTTCATAACTGCTACTTAAAATTATGTCCCAAAGAAAGTTTCGTGAATAACAATAAACCACAGATGTTTTGTTTATGAAGATAGCTTTGTCTATCTTTGAATCACCATTTTTGTTTGTCATTCTGGGACTTTTCAGATATCATACATTTTCATGTCTCCTCTGGGCTGTTCTAGTTAAGTATCTTCAGAAATTTCAGTTAGCGCTGAAACTAGTGATTGTTACCTTTTCAGGAACTATTCATGACTGTTAAATTGGGGGCCAGAAAAATGGGAGTTATTTCTAAATATACATCTTTAATGGTTAGTTGAGTTCTTGAAAGCAGAGTTATGATGAAAGAAATGACTCAGTACCTTATTGTGATCTTTCTTTAGTCTCCTTTCATATTCATAGTTTTTTTTCTTTAATGAGTATTTTCAAATATATAGTAAAGGAGAAAGAATAATAAGACAAATAGCCAGCCATTCATAGTTTTTTGCTACTGTAATATATTATCACAAACTTAGTGGTTTAAAAATATATCAGTTTATTATTTTACAATTATGAAGTTCAGAAGTCCAAAATGGGTCTTACTGGGCTAAAATTAAGGTGTTATCAGAGCTGTGTTCTTGCTGGAGAATCCATTTCATTACCTTTTCCCCGCATCCAGAGGCCGCATGCGTTCCTCAGCTTATGGTCTCATTTTTCCATCTTCAAAGCCAGCATGCTTTGAGTGTCCTCATGTGGCTATCACCCTGGTTCTCTCTTCCAGTTCCCTCAGTCCTCTCTTAGAGAAGTGACTACATTGAGTTCCCCTGGATAATCCAGGATAATTGCCCCATTTTCAGGTCAGCTGATTAGCAGCCTTAATTCACATACCTTAACTTTTACATGTTACAGAGAGTAGGACATTTTGGGGTTGATGAAAGTGTTCTAAAACATGGTGATGGTTTTACAATTCAGTAACTTTACTAGAAAATTATTATATTTACAGTTGAAATGGGTGAATTTTATACTATGTAAATTATATTTCCATGAAGTTTTTTTTTAAACCTTTAGCTTTTCTCCTTTGCTTTTAGAACTCCAAATTTATTTTCTTTTAAGATTTTATTTATTTTTTTGAGACAGAGAAAGCACAGGTGGCGAGGAGATTCAGAGGGAGGGGGAAAAGCAGACTCCCTGTTGAGCAGAGAGCCCGACATGGGGCTCCATCCCAGAACCCTGGGATCCTGATCTGAGCCAAAGGCAGGCACTTAACTGACTGAGCCACCCAGGTATCCCTAGAAGTCCAAATTTCTTAATGAAACATAATGGTTTCATACTAATTAAATTTTTAAAAATTGTGACAAAACATAACCATAGTAATCATTTTTAAGTATATAGTTCAGTAGTGTTAAGCATGTTGTACAACCAACCTTCAGAACTTTTTCATCTTGTAAAACTGAAACTCTATACTCATTAGACAGTAATTCTCCATCTCCCCCCTCCCATCAGCCCCTGTTAGTCATCCTTCTACTTTGTTTCTATGAATTTGACTACTCTAGATACCTCATATCAGTGGAATGATAAAGTACTTGTTTTTTTGTTATGGCTTATTGTAATCCAAGTTCATCTATGTTTTAGCATGTGACTGATTTTCCTTTTTAAGACTTAATAACACTCCATTGTATGCATATACTATTTTTATTCACCCATTCACCTGTTCAGATGGACACTTAAGTTGCTTCTACCTTTCAGCTGTTATGAATAATGCTCTCAGCATTGATGTGTACATATCTCTTTGAGACTCTACTTTCAGTTCTTTTGGATATATATACCCAAATGTGGGATTACAGGATTTGAATTGAGTTTTAATTTATCTTTCCAGCTCCTCTTCTGCCTCTTATAACAGACACTTTGCCCCTACATACAGATTCTATCCCTGGACACACTATGTAATTTTGAATTCATCTGGGCCTATTATGTTGCAGGTAACAAACTCACTTCAGACTAGATAATGCTAAAGATGTGTGTGTTGGAGTGGGGGGAGGTATTTTAAGGATGTCGCTATGTTACACAGAACCCAAAGACTGGAATGTGTTTGGGCTTTAGGAAAAACTGGACTTTAAATATCTTAGGTTTCTTTCTCTTTTTCTTTTTCTTTTTCTTTTTTAAAATTAGGCCCCACGTCCAACATGGGGCTTGAACTCACATCCCTGAGATCAAGGGTTGTATGTTCCAACACTGAGCCAGCCAGGCACCCCCTCAGGTTTCCTTTTATGTATGTTCTGTGTAGGTTTTCAGTGGTCTTCTATCTCTGCTGAAGAAAACCATCACTGTCAGAAGCTCCCAGATGTGTCATTTGCAGCCCAGACACTATGGGAAAAACTCTCGGTTCCAAATTCCAGGGTGCCCTCACCCTTCTGTTAACTGTGCAGTGACCTCACTCTGTCCCTAAGGAGTCATATGTGGAAGTGAGGCCATTTGGCTAAACAAGTAACAGCTACAGATTCTCTCATCTCCCTCCCCAATGGGAGATGACTCCTACCTAGTCAGGTCCAGCTATCACATGGTGACTTACCTTCAAAGGTACCCCATCCCACCAGCTGAAGGTCTCAGGATGATAGCTTTGCTTTCCCTAGTTTGGTCTTGATTGGTCCAGATAAACACTTGCATGATCCTGCAGCTTGTGGGCTGATAGATTTTTTTTTTTTAAGATTTCATTTATTTATTTGAGATAGACAACACAGGCAGAGGGAGAGGGAGAAGCAGGCTCCCTGCTGAGCAGGGAGCTGGATGCGGGGCTCAGTCCCAGGACCACAGGATCACAACCTGAGCTGAAAGGCAGATGCCTATCCTAACCTGCCGAGCTACCCAGGCACCCCTAACTCATAGATTTTTTTGGTTCTCGTCATTCCTCTGGCCTCTGTCATATAGTCCCAGTATATAATCTTGAGAGGAAGACCAGATAAAAAGGAGAAAGGAAAAATACTATATTTTGGTTTCTAGTTTATTTCATTTATTAAGCACCTTTTGTGTGTCAGGCACTATTCTCAACCTGGGGTATATAAGCAGAAGAAAACAGAGCATATACTGTCTTCTACAGGGCAGGAGCAGTATAATACAATCAGCAAGTTTCATGGTCCCCTGTTAACTCATTTCACTGGCAGAGGATTGAAGGCTTTAGCCTGGCTTGCCCCAGAAGATTCCCCATGTCTGATATTCTTCAGGACCACCCTTGAGAGGAGCACAGGGGATAGAAGGACAGAGTGGAAGATTGTTCCTTTTATGAGGGCCATGCTGGTTTAGCTTTTTTCCCCTTCCAATAAGATGCAACCTTTTGGACCTAGGGTTTGACCAGGAGTATAATAATTACAGCCTCCTGCTGATAGACTCCTTTAAAACTGTAGTCCACTGCTCACCTATTTCATATTGGATCATTCCCTTTGATAACCAACTCCAGTAGTATTTAGGCTTTTTCATCTCTAAGATTGCTGAAGAGAATAACTAGGACCAGGTTTAATTCTCCTTAGTTTTGCTTATCTTTCTACCTCAGGGCATAGGTGAAAAATTCTGGATTTAGAGTTTTCTCAAGTCTTCTGTGGAGTCAGCCCTGAATAATTGTCCCCCCTCCCCAGCTGCATTTCTGTCAGATAATACTTTATGATGGGGGGAGGTGGGGGACACGCTTGGGTTGCTCAGTGGTGAGCATCTGCCTTCTGCTCAGTTCGTGATCCTGGAGTCCTGGGATCGAGTCCCACATCAGACTCCCTACAGAGAGCCTGCTTCTCCCTCCACCTATGTTTCTACCTCTCTCTCTGTGTCTCTCATGAATAAATAAAATCTTAAAAAATACTTTATGATGAGAGGGTATAGCAGTTAAGGGGAACCCTTTCAGAACACCTCAGTGTTCTGAACGGGGCTGTCTACATTGTATTTATCCAGAGTCTCAGTCTCTTAGTGGCACAAAGAATTCAGTTGCTGAAATTCAGCAAAGTAATTATTTGACCATTAGAGGTTTTGGATCTCTGGCTTTAGCAGAAAGGGCTTTGCTTAATTGTTATATTCTTGTCTTATGTGTCACAGCTCTCTAGTAGGCAGGATTGGGCTGGATTGTGTTTTGCAGATTGGATTGTTTTGCAGAACCTTACTGAGGTTAGCACAAACTTCTGTGAGCAATTTCTTTTTTTTTGTCCAAAGCTCCTTTGGAGTGTAACCAACTGTTTTGCTATACCTACAACAGGACTGCTAGGTTTCCCAGCCTGAGATGGAGGAAGCCCCATTTCACTTTAACTTTGTGACACATTTTGGGTTTGTCACTTTTGCAATACTTCAGTCTCTTATCAGGACTTTATTGGTGATTTTTCTTCATCTGTGTGCCTTTGCACATTCTCCATCTAACTGCCTCTTTACTTCTCCTCTAGGTGATTAATGAGTCTATCAGTTTTGATACTACCTGGCTGATGAAGCTTTCTCTCGATGCCTTAGTTTGAATTAGGTATTTCCTCCTCTGTACTTTCATAGTTGTTAGTTATATTTCTCCTCTGACATTTATCACACTGAATTGTGATTAATTGTTCCCAAATCTTTCTTAATAGACTTTGCAAATACTTTGTCTTATTTATCTTTATGTTTTCAGTACCTACAATCATGAATAAGTCAAAAAATAAATGAGTAAATATTCTATACTGATAGGCAGAGAGGGAAAAACTTAGTGCTTATAATGTAGTTTGATCCTTAGATATATGTTGTTGCTTCCTTTAGTCCTAGAAACTGGTGGGAACAGGAAATACCATTTAGGGTGATCTTGAGCATAAGGATTACAATACTTAAGATGAGGTGCCATGCATGTCTCAACTTGTTCTCCCACTTGATTTCCCAAATCTGAGCTTCACACTGTTGATTGGACTTGTCCTGTAAGTGTCACCAAGAGCTATGATCTTAAATAGAGCAGGATTCCACCCATACCCAAGAGTTTGTCCAGCTTTTTTTTCTCTTAAAAATGTTTGATTTTCTTCAACATGTGGTGCTGGGACAACTGGATAACCAAAGGCAAAAGAATTAAGTTCAACCCCTACCTTACTCCTATATAAAAAGTAACTAAAATGGATCAATGGTTTAAATATAAAAGCTGGGTAGCTCAGTGGTTAAGCATCTGCCTTCAGCTCAGGTCATGATCCCAGGGTCCTGGGATCAATCCTGCATTGGGCTTCTTGCTCAGCGGGGAGTCTGCTTCTCCCTCTGCCCCTCCCCCTGCTTGTGTGCATGTATGCTTTCCCTCAAAAATAAATAAAAATATTAAATATAAAAGCTAAAATAAGCTGTTTAGAAGCAGAGAGGGTTAAGGGTTAAATCTGTATGACCTTGGATTTGATGACAAAAGCATGAGTCACAAAAGAAAAACTAGATAAATTGGATTTCATCAAAATTAAAGCTTTTGGTTATCAAAGGACAATATTATTATTTTTAAAGATTTTATCTATTTGAGAGAGTGTGCATGAGCTGGCGGGGGAGGGAGCAGATCAGAAGGAGAGAGAGCCATGCTGAGCCTGAAGCCAGATGCAGGGCTTAATCTCACAACCCTGAGATCATGACCTGAGCTGAAATCAAGAGTCAGATGCTTAACTGACTAAGCCACCCAGGTACTAGTGTCCTCAAGGACATTATTATTAAGAAAAAGAAAAACCAGCCTGTTTGCAAATCATCTATTTGATAAGGTCTACTGTCCAGAATATATAGAGAACTCTTACAGGTTAGCAGCAGGATAGTAAGCAGCTTAGTCAAAAAATGAACAAAGGATTTGAGCAGACATTTCTCTGAAGAGGCTATACAAATGGCCAAAAAGTACAAGAAAAAAATGTTTAAGGTCATTAATCATTAAGGAAATGCAAATCAAAACCATCAGATATCAGTTTGCACCTGGTAGGATAATTATAATTGGAAAAAAAGAAAAGTGTTAGCAAGGTTGTGGAGAAATAGGAACACTTATACATTGTTGGTGGAAAAGTAAAATGGTTCTGCAACTATAGAAAACAGTTTGGTGGTTCATCCAAGACTTAAGCATTGAATTACCATATAACCTAGCAGGTTTACTTATAGGTGTATACTTAAAGAAATGAAGCCATATACTCACAAAGATAGTGTATATAAATGTCCATAGCAGCATTACTCATAATCAAAAAGTAGAAACAACCGAAATGCCCGTCAACAGATGCATGGATAAACAAAATGTAGTGTGTACATATCATGGAATATTATTCAGCCATTAAAAGGAATGAAATACTGATTAACATGCTACAATTCTAGATGAATCTGGAAAACATTGTGTAAGTGAAAGAAGCGAGACACAGAGGGTCTCATATTGTATGATTCCCTTTATCTAAGTTATCCATAATAGGCAGATTTGTAGAGAAGATTAATAGTTGCCAAGGAATAGGGGGGAATAGGGAGAAGGAGGAATGAGTAATGATTACTTAACGGGTATAGGGTGTTCTCAATAGGTATTAGGTGATGAAAAAGTTTTGGAGCTGGAGAGGCAGTGGTTGTGCAACATTGTGAAAATACTAAATGCCCCCGAATTATATACTTTAAAGTAGTTAATTTGCTATGCTAATCGCACCTCAATTTTTTAAAAAAGGAAAAGTCGTTTGATTATGACCTATTAGTCAAAGGCACTTAGATACTAAACTTCTACAATGCCAGTGTTGAATTTTCTGTGTCCTTGGAATCTGCTTTTTTAAACAATTAGCCAGTTTAATTATCTCAAGATGACAAGAATACCCAATGTAACATGGCTCTAGAGTTGCCAGATTTAATTTAGTGGTTTATATCTTCAAGGACACAACAGTTTTTCCCTCTTTCTGGATGGTTACTTTTTGTATATCAGCCACATCCTCATTAGGTACCCTGAGGCTCCTGCTGGATCTCTTCATGTTCTGAAGATAGTTGCAGTAATTCTGTTCACTGAATTTTCTTGGTATCTTCCAGTGGCAGGACAAAAGGATACCTTCTCTCCCCTTCTCTCTCTCTTTTTTCCATTGGCCTTTTTATCATAAACTTTTCAAACCTACAGAAAATTTTGAAGAATTGTAGTGTTTACCTAGATTCAACAGTGGTAAACATTTTTGTCATAATTTGTTTTCTCTGTATAAACTTTTTTTTAATCATTTGAAAGTTGTAGACATCACAACTCTTCATCCTTAAAGATTTCAGCATGCTTCTCTTAAAAATAGGCATTCTCTTAAATAACCACATACTAAGATATGAAGATAATTTACAAAAATTTTTTACTAGTAAAAATTATCTAGTCCATGTTTAAATTTCCTTAGTTGTCCCCAAATGTATCTTTTATAACCTTCTTTTGTGTTTTTAAAGAGTCTGAATTCAATCAAGGACTTCAAGACCATGTGTTGTGTTTGGTGGTTACATCCCTTTAAATCTAGTGCTGGGTGCCTGGGTGGCTCTCTGCCTTTGGCTCAGGTCGTGATCCTGTGGTTCTGGGATCAAGTCCCATATCAGGCTCCCCAGAGGGAGCCTGCTTCTCTCTCTGCTTATGTCTGCCTCTACCTCTCTGTCTCTCATGAATTTAAAAAAAAAAAAAAAATCTTAAAAAAAATCATCCACCTTGCCTTTTCATGGCCCAATGCTTGTTCTTTACTTTCTTTTTGGAAAAAGTATAACTACTGATGCTAGTTAGAAGGATCAGTTCTAAAAGTAATAAAATTAATGGATCAATAAATAGCCAGGAAAAAAAAGAGAGAAGAAATGATCTTGAACTTACTAGGGCTCTAAGAAGTGGGTGAATGCTGGTGTGAACTTGCTCCTTTTGATGAAACTTTTCACAAGTTCTTCCACTACCCCACCAATCTTAACATGTTAAATAGTATCTTCCTTGAGTTATTTTTTAGGTTTAAAAATACTGAGCTTTCTTCAGCCCATCTCCTGTTGCCTACCTGCAGTCATCTTTCTCGTTTCATGAAATTCTCAGTTTCTTCATATAGTCACAAGTACTTATTTTTTGACTTCTCTTTCTGGTCTTCCACATTTGATTCCTGTCGAGTTGATGTTGGAAAGCCCTAGTAAGAACCTTCTCTATTTTGCTGATCCTTTTTCTAGTTTGGTTTTTCAGTTACATCAGAGACTGCCACTGGGCTTGTGGCCTTAGCAGCAGCCTGTCCAGAGGTGAGAGAAGCTTCTTGTGGTTTGGAATAATCATGGCTCACAGCCCAAAGATGCTGTTGTTTGTGCTTAACTGGTTCGGTTCATTATTCTGATTTCCCATTTTCATTTGTGTCCAAAATTTGGGTAGTTTTTTTTTTTTTCCACCTCATAAATAATTTGGGTCTTTTTGAATTCTTGTTCAGAGAACAGAAAGAGAAGGTATCTGATTTTATTTTCCTTAGAATCTAAGCTAATTCTTAGTCTTCTGACATTCCCTCTTTAATTCTGATTTCCTGATTTTCTTAACTCTTTTCTACTCTCATATACATTCAGCAAATAGATTATTTTTCCTCATAAGATCAGTAATCTGACCTAAATATGTATACATAGTACAAAAATAAATGTTCTGTGTTTGTGAATTTTTGCAGGATTAGATACTTGGCCATAATTCAGCTTAAGGGAAGGTTACAACTAATTTGTTCATAGAATTCATGATGGTGGGGGTGACTGGGTGGCTTATTTCGTTAAGTGTCTGACTCTTGATTTCGGCTCAGGTCATGACCTCAGGGTGATGAGATCAAGTCCTGCATTGGGCTCCATGCTCAGTGAGGAGTCTGCTTGAGATTCTTTCTTTCTTCCTCTGCCCCTTCCTCCACTCATACGGGCTCTCTCTCTTTATTTACTTTAAAGTTAATAAATAAGTAAAATCTTAAAAAAAATTCATGATGGTAATTATTATGTTCTTAAGAAAATCAGGTGTTCGGAAGGTTATTAGATAATTGGAAAGTTCTAGGTAAGTGAAGTTTTATGTCTTTGAATAAATCTTCTAATAGTCTAGCATGAGACAGGTTATTTACCTGTTACTGGATTTGTAGCCTCCTCTATAAAATTAATGTTGGACAGTATTGCTTCTGAGTTACAAAATTGCATTTCATCAGGGAACACATATCAACATCACCAAATTTTTCTACTCTGAATCAGGTTAACCTGATTATCAGTGCAGTAGAGACTGTTTTGTGCACCAAGCCCGTTTTTCACACAGTAGGAAAAGCTGCCTTGGGCTGATAAATTACCTCAGTGTGAGAGACAGTTGGGAGTTACCCTTTCTGAATGTCCCTTGTTTGTGAAGTCTGCTAAACTAAGCTGTGTAGAGGGGCCTTGCCTGTCTTCCTATCTGTTCTGTCCCCTAGTCTCTGTTTGAGTGCTTAACATGTGGATAAATGCTCATTATTAGTTAAATATTGGTTGAATGCCAGCCCTAGGGCTTTTACACACATTGTCTCATACAGTCTTTGCAGCTAACCTTATCGTGCCAACTTTGTAATATAAGCCAGCCTTCTGATAACAGAAAACTCAGTTTTGTAGATGAGTAAGATGACATAGATTCCTAGCCACTTGTTCAAAACCCCACAGCCAGGCATAGGAGCTGCCTCAGAGCCATTTTAAATTTTACTATTTTAACCATTTTTCAGTGTACCGTTCTGTGGCATTAAGCATATTCATAGCCATCACCATCGTCTTGGCCTGTGCCTTTTTCCTCAGTTACACTGCCTTCCTTTGTTCTTTAGGGTGCTCTTGGTTTAATCTGAAATCAGATTAAAGACTTTTTCTGAGCAAAAATGCTGGAGGAACCTGAAAGTTTAAACTTTCAGCTTGGGTTGAATACAGAGTCTGTGTTCTTCCTTTTCCCATTTCCTCAGCCAGCTCTGTTTCATGTAGAATTTCTTGTTGGCTAATAATAACTGAGTATGTTGATTTGAACGGGGATACATGCTCTCATATCTACTTGTTCTCACACTGAATTGGAGCTGTTTGGTCTATTTCTGCCATTGCTTGGCCCAGCACGGCAGTGATATAAGTGATTTAAGTGCCAAAAAGCTGCGTACCCACATTTTAAGCTGTGTACCTGCCGGATGGGTTAGAGCAGCATTGGGCTGAAGTCCACACTTGGCTTTGTACTTGGGAAATTAATTTGCTTTGTCATCCTCCACTCCTGCTTCCTGCCAGAAGTCCAGTTCACTACTTTTGGTTTCATTTTGGGCTTTAAAAGTGCTTCTTAATCTTTCTCTGGATGAATTACCTATATAATACAGGTACAAATAAGTAGTTTTGTTGGCTTGGCCATGGGATGAGTTGGGCTGTGTGAAACAGGATTTGAGGAGGGGGCCAGCTCTGTCTCAGTAGGGTAGCTGAATGTGCTTATGTTTCTACTGGAGTGGTCTTGAAGTCCTTTCTGATATCAGGCAGAGCCAAGTGGTGAAATATGATACATGCTGGGGATGAGAATTGGCAATTGTCCTGAGTGCACAAATAGTTTCTTCCTCCCAAGCATATTTTACAGCCAAGTGAACAGAAAACAATTCAGCAGGCTGTTTGCTGAAGTTCCTGCAGCAGAAAATTATCTTTATAAAATGATAGACACATAGCTTTTATGAAGAGTTTTTAGAAGAACAAAAGGCAAACTGGGCTTACATTTCATTTTTTCATTCCCTGATTCCTAAGTGTATGGCTGGTTTCAGATACACTCCTATGGCCTGTTTGTGGGTGGTAGTGGCTGGGCGTCCCCAAGTTTGGCCAGTCACATTACTCATTTTGCATCACAGCTAGAGAAGGAAGTTGCTGGGAAGACTAAAGTCCAAGCCTTCCTATTGAATAGTCAAGCAAACAGGCAGTTTGGCCCCTGGCCCAGCTCAGCTCCATGTAAATTTTATCTAGTACACACACAACAGGCAGGCAGTTGTTAGTGGTGTAATTCTAGTTATTACTGACTAATATGACGGGCCACCATTGCGTGAGGCTTGACCTGAGGCAGCTGCTCTAAATATAGCCTTCCTTTCTGGCAGCTGCAAACACCTGGAGGAACAGGCAGGCCCCCAGCAGAAAGTATTTGCTGTCAATAATATGTCTGTTGAACAATTGTATACTACTGTTGGAGCTTTTTTCATGCTATGTTTATGCATAATTAAAAACAACCCACTGGATCCATTGGCTTATGGTTGGGTTATGTTTAGAAAAATTCAATTTGTATTGCTGTCTACTGTGGGGACTGGAGATGATGTCACTAGTTTAAGTAAGACCTTAAGAGGAGCAGTTAATGTAATTACTAGCAATTTCTTTGGTCTCTCTAATGAACACAGCTTGCTTAAACTAACCCTTAGTGGCCTTTGGTTTCTGGCATGAATGAACCTGCTGTCAATCATGTGTTTCAGTTTAATTAGAGACTCGATTTGTGTGGTTGGTAGTTCCTTCTGACATAAGGGGGTTTATGAGTAATTAAAAAGAACACTAACATTTACAAAATGGTGGTTCTAAAACAGAAACTTCAAATGGCTCCTAAACAGGTAAAAGATACTTAACCTTTTATGTAACAAGAGAAAACCATTTTAAGGGCTCACTGAGATCTTATTTTTTACCTATCAGATTGACACAAATCCAAAACTTTGGATGAACACTGTTGATGAGCAAATGGGGAAATAGACACTCTGATACATTCTTGATGGGAGCAGTAAGTGTACAACTTTATGGAGGAAGGTTTAGGATATATCTATTAAAACCACAAATATGGGGGATCCCTGGGTGGCTCAGCGGTTTAGCACCTGCCTTTGGCCCAGGGCGCGATCCTGGAGTTCTGGATCGAGTCCCACGTCGGGCTCCCAGCATGGAGCCTGTTTCTCCCTCCTCCTGTGTCTCTGCCTCTCTCTCTCTATGTCTACCATAAATAAATAAATAAGTAAAATCTTAAAAAAAAAAAACAAAAAAAACACAAATATATACTCTTTGACCCAGCACTATCTCTTAGAGGAATTTATCCTACAGATACACTTGCATGTTTATAAAAACAATATGTGTTTAAGCTTATTTATGGAAGAACTAAAGACTGAAAACAAACTCGCAAGTGGACTGGTTACATAAATAATGATGTATCTGTACAATGGATACAGCTATTAAAAACAGGATATTCATTATGTACTGACAGGGAATATCTTCACGAGAATAAAGCAAAGGGAAGTGTATAATATGTCACTAATTGTATAAAAGGGGGAGAAGTAAGAATATATATCATTTGCTTGTATATTCATGAGGAAGTTCTGGAAGGTTACTGAAGAAAGTAATATGAGCAGTTACGTGTGTGTGTATGTGTGTGTGTAGGAAAGAAGAGACAAGATGATTACTTTTCATTTTACAAAACTCTTTAAACTATCTGCATGTGTTGCCTTTTCAAAAAATTAAATAATTAGCTTGTCTTTTAAAATAGAGGGGTTTTTAGAATTCCAGTCAAAAGGTTGTAGAGGGAGCCCTCTCTTAATTGACTTCCTTACCCATACTTGCTCTCCTTGTGGGTAAGAGGAGATGTTGCTGATGGTGCTAATGTTTCTTATTTTTTGTGTGCACACCTTAGGAGGAAAGTGATGCATAAGTTTATCAGTCCCAGGCGTGCCTCAGCCAGAATCAGTGGCTCTGAAGATTTATATACCAGGAGCCTTAAGTTCTATTCCAAACCCTAAGAAAAAGGCTTTTTTCATTTATTTTGACAATCAGGATCATATACTCTGGCCAGGACTAAAGTAAAGTCTTTTGCCTTTTCTTTTTGTTTGTAGGAACCTACAAGCAGCAATTGGCGCCTATTACGACTTTGAGAGCCCAAACATCAGTGTGCCCTCTATGTCATTTGTTGAAGATGTCACCATAGGAGAAGGGGAGTCGATACCTCCTGATACTCAATTTATAAAAACATGGCGGATCCAGAATTCTGGTAAATACATAATGGTCAATTCTTCATTGCCCAGTTTTCTTTTTTTTTTAGTAGTAAAAGAAATAAGGAAATGTTTTAGCTTAAGTTATGTGCTTTTGTAACTGAACTTTTTCTTATATATGATGTAGTACTTTTTTTAAAGATTTTATTTATTTGACAGAGAGCACAAATGGAGGGTGGGGGTGGGGGCAGAGGCAGAGAAGAGGGAGAAGCAGGCTCCCCATTGAGCAGGGAGCTCAATGCAGGGCTTGATCCTAGGACCCCAGGATCATGATCTGAGCCGAAGGCAGACGTTTAACTGGCTGAGCCACCCAGGCACCCTGATGTAGTACTTTTTTATACTGGTGTGATGACGAGAAATCAATGAAAGGTCCCCTGCCATGGATCAGGAAAAATGATTTAGATCTTTTTCTTTCTTTCTTTTTTTTTTTCCAGGTCTTGATGGCCTCTAAACAATTCAGTATTCATTTGATACCAGCAACTAAGCCTGTGTGTGGTGGTAGTATTATCTCCACCTGTACAGTTCTACTCTGTCATTTTAATTCTGCTCTAATTAATCTTCCAGTTCTTTCCAGAAGGCTAGAGGAGGTACATCCTTGAATAGAACAAGGTGGTTAGAAAGAGCTGTGAGCATCTGCTCTTTTGAAAGCTCATTTCTTTGAAACCACAGGGATGATTCTTTATGAAATTTCTTTTTTTTTTTCTTTATGAAATTTCATTGAGATATCTCTCTGAAATGTTAATACCACTTTGAAAAATAGGGTAAGAGGTGTGGACATTTGCTCAGAATGGGAAATATGGAAAGATTGAGAAATTTTTTTGAAGCATTGTTGTAATGTACTGCCGACTTTAAGAAAAATTAAAAATAAGTTAGTGATAGTTCTTTGAAAATAGGATCTGAGTATATGTCTGGTAACAATTATTCCTTTTGCTAGTAAAATTCTTTTTAATGACTTTAAATTTGAGTGGAGTTAGTATTGCTTTTTTCATGCAGTAGTTATTCATGCGGCTGACTAGATCAGGGCGCTTTAACTTCCTTGTTACTGAGGACTTAACAGAGAAATTCTGAGAGTTGGGAATCTTGGCAGAAGGCATATTTAGCTAAAAATCTGTGTATGTGGGGGAACTCTGTCTAGCAAGGTGATCTGATGTGACGTGATAAAAAAAACTCTCAGGGCTCAAATAAACCTGTAAAAGTGACCTTTTATTGACTGTTTACTTTTAAGTTTTTGTACTGTAATTTTCTAATGATGGGGAAAGACTGGCTAAGCTAGCATTTTCTTTTTTAATTTTTATTTATTTATGATAGTCACAGAGAGAGAGAGAGAGGCAGAGACACAGGCAGAGGGAGAAGCAGGCTCCATGCACTGGGAGCCCGACGTGGGACTCAATCCTGGGTCTCCAGGATCGCGCCCTGGGCCAAAGGCAGGCGCTAAACCGCTGCGCCACCCAGGGATCCCCTTATATACTAACTAATGTACCAAAGTTTTATTCTTAGTTTTTCTGACTTTTTTAGGAGTAACTCTCCTTTGGATGAAAGTTCAGTGTATAATCCGGATTGACCCGATGTTGTAGATGACTGGAGATATCCATGGCTTTATAAAATTTTCATTAGCTTCTTTTCCCTTTTGGTTGTAACTGTGTAGGGCATTGTTAGTTTGAGGGACACATGGTGGTATGGGAAAATAGCCATGTTTTCTGTTTTTCTTGAAATTCTTTTTTTTTTCCAAAAAAGAAGCTTTTTTTCAAAGCTTAATTATTTTTGCCTGATTTCTTTCCCTTTTATTGGTCTGATTTCTTTCTTTCTTTTCTTAATGTTGTAGGCCCTTTTTTTTTTTAAGATTTTTATTTATTTATTCATGAAAGACACAGAGAGGGGACAGAGACATAGGCAGAGGGAGAAGCAGGCTCCCTGCAGGGAGCCCGATGTGGGACTGGCTCCCAGGACCCCGGGATCACACCCTGAGCCCAAGGAAGATGCTCAACTGCTGAGCTACCCAGGCGTCCCAGTGTTGTAGGCTTTTAAAAGTATTAAAACAATTTCTTTTTTAAAGATTTCATTTATTTTTTAGAGCGAGTGAGAATGAGCTTACATGGGGAGGGACAGAGGAAGAGAGAGAGAATCCCAAGTAGACTCTGTGCTGAGCACAGAGCTCAATGTGAGACTTGATCCTTTGATCCCAGATCATGACCTGAACCGAAATCAAGAGTCAGATGCCCAGGTGCCCCTAAAACAGTCTCTTTAGTTCAGCTTCTGTTCATCATGTTTCTTCTTTGAATTACTAAAACGTGCTAGTTGCTGCTCAAAACTGCTTTTGAAGCTTATTCATGAATTCAGTTTTATTTTTTAAAAAATTAAGACCTTGTTTATTTATAGTGAAACTACTGAAAATAGTCTGGCTTGCTGTGAATTCTTTATAGTGTTTTTAAATATTAAAAGTTCTGAGAGTACCACTGAAATATTTGAGCTACTCTTTTTTGCAGAAACCGATTTGTATGTCAAACATCCTCTTGATACATCCATTCACTTACCACACAGCTCCTTGAGTTAATGGGGAATTGGGAGGGGTTGATATAAAATTGTTAAATGTCAGATCAGAACCCCAAAGAGCCTGCCTTTCTTTCACCTTGACTTGGAGAAAATCTGTATCGGTGGGGCTCGCTGCTCTTTCCGCCTGCTTTTGCATGGTAACTCCAGTTTAAAACAGCCTCTGGGTCTGCATTGTTTGTTCTTTGAAAGGCCATTCTTGTGCCTGAACACTTTTTGAAGAGTTTGGGCAACAGTTGGCTGGAGTTTTTACCATTTAAGTTACTTTGAACACAAAGATTTTTTTTATCCTTTTGGAAATTGTTCATCCATTTTTAAATAGTTTTGTATCTATAAGCTGCATGCTTTCCATTCGATTAAGGAGAAACTGACCTTCCATAACTAAGTAATAGATATTAAAGAGGGAAAGCATGCACGTGTACTGGCATCGGCGTCATCCTAATCTGGCCTGAGTTCTTCCTGGAAATATAGTAACAGAAATAGGGCAGGCCTTAGCTATTTCTCCTTTGGCTCTTTTACTTTCATTCATAACCTTCTCCACGAGAGAAGTGCTCACTGAAATAGTTTCATAAATAATTTTCATGGTATCTCTCTGCTGTCATGTTTCAGGCATGTCAGGCATTCAAATATACAACAGATGAGATGTAAAGGAATTGCATATAGCTGTCCCAGCAGTTTCCCCAAAGAAGATAAATGTTACACATTGTTTAAAATTCAACTTTTAATATTGTTTAAATCCTTAGATACAGACCATGCAAAAACAGAAGTCAGACATTTCATGACATAGATGCAGAATCCCAGGATCCAGACTTTTGGCACTATATGAGTATTAGAAGCTTGGGAAACTTGAACAGGAAGTCTTATAATCAAAATTGAAAGTAAAAATTTGAAACTGCCTCTCCAAGGTGAAAATAGACAGTTTTCTTTACCAATACTTTAGCTTCTGAGTTTTTACAACCATGCTCTGTTTTCCAGTCATAGTGAATGTTAAGCTGAGTATAACTCTGGTGTTTCTTGGACTTTGGCAAAGTATGTGTGATTGTTGTATGAGAAAGTGGCTTCACAGTCAACTTTATTTGTGAACATAAGAGTTGAGAAAAGAACTTAAGAAAGAACAACTGTTTCCTCCATTTTTCTTTTGGCTCCTTAAAACAGTTAATTTCTGCCTTTCTCTTCAGGACGACTATAGAAAAGGCAATTCTGCTTCATCCATTCAGCAAATTTTATTATATTCCAGTCACTTTATATCAAGTACAGGAAGAAAATAGTGACAAGATCAATGAAGGTCCCTGTTCACATGCAGCTTAATTTGAAATGTAGTCTCCAGACTTTTAGGGCTTAAAAAGAATAGGTCTTTATCAAGGTTTGTCTTCCTCATTGGTCTCTGGATGTTCCTTACTATCTTCCAACTGTTTCTGTAATCACTTATACCTAGTAAATCCAGGCTTTCTGGAACTGGTGGACTTTTATTTCATTTTTTGCCGTGTTCTCTATCATCTCAAGTTGCCATATGTCAGGATTTTTTGTTTTGTTTTTACTTTTAATTTTTTTGAATAAAATTATATTCTATGATAACTGGAGAATCATAGCCTTGATCAAATGTGTGCTTGTGATACTTAAGTCATAAAACACAGATTGGTCTTTCTTTTCTTTTAGATGTATCTACCCTCCATTAAGCCAATTTGTAACTGAGACTTAATATGAAGGTCTGTTGTATTATACTTCTCAAATCTAGATTTTAGATATGCTGGTGGTCCATGCCCCTTACCAGTATTTCCTTTCCTTCTGTGTTAAGAACTAGTATCTTTGACCTTTTTAGAGTTACATGACTTACCAGGCTGTAAGAACTAAATGTCTTAGTAAACACTATTGGTAATTCTTATAAGGTAAATGATTGGTTCTTCACTTTATAGTAAATTAATACTTTAGGGTTGATGGTGGATAACTCATCAACTTTTTTTCTCCAACAAGCTCCCCAGGCACCATACGAATAGAGTATCTGGCATATTAAAAAAGATCAGGACAGTAGCTGCATAATTTGTTAATCGCTTCATGTTTACCAACTAACGCAGTCTCCCTAGAGAATATTGGCACTCCTCTTTTGCATAGCTGAGAGCTCTGTCCATCTCAGCTGCTTATGGTTGTCTGTGCAGGACAGCCAAGTATTTCCCACACCCAGTCTTGGTTTTCATTTTCTTAGAAGTTCAAAATCAGACATTCTTGGGTTTTCATACTAACATGTCTTGTTACAGGTGTGTGCATGTGTACGTGTGTGTGTTTGAAAGAATAATTGTGAATTCAACCCTAATATAGCAGCTTAACTTTTCTCTTGGATCTTGGTCTTTAAAGAGACTGGCAATTTCCAAGGTGCTCCATGCCAGCTGCTACTATTCTTGACCTCAGACAAATACGCTTTTGCCAAGACCATGGGCTCCAGAAATGAGAAACAATTTGCATGTATTGCCAGGGTATCATCACAAGCTTTCCACCAGCAGTGGTTGCCCTTTATAATGTTAACTTAAGGAGAGCACTTTGCTAGCAGGTATGTTTTTAAGAGGGTCTGACAAAACATTGTGCTTACTGTTTCATCTGCTACCCCTTCAGATCCAAGAGCCACAGAATGTGCCATTCGTTATGGGACTGAGATCTCAGCAGTAGAGCTGTAGTTACCTTTCTCTGTGATTCCCTTTTCAGTAGTAAGTCATCGAGTATATCAAAACCAGTCTCACACTTTGAGAACAAGGTATTGAGGCATCCTAGAATGCTCTCAGGAGTTACATTTCAAGCATGCTTTGTCCTAGAGTCCTGCCATGCCCATTTTTTCACAGTGATTTATTTTTTATAGTGAATTTATGTATCCCCCCCAAAAGATATATAGAGGTTTCTGTCTGTAGTAAAAAAGAGTATACTGGAGAGATTTCACCAGAAAGATAGCCTCTAGTCACTGTGTGGCCCTTTGGCTCTCAGAACTAGTCCATATATGGATTGCTTATTTTGGATTAGTTTACAGGTACACAGGAGGAGGTACCCAAATAAGATCTTTGTCACTTCCAAAGGAGGAAAGACCAAAGAAGGAAAGACGTTTCTGCCCGTGCCTTGTCTTTGTATTGCTATTCCTACTCTTTGTGCAGGTACCTCTTGCTGGTGTCATTCACCTCTGAGACCACAGATCAGTGTGTTGTTACCAGGGGAGTTCACCCCACTGTTCCTGTTTTCCCCACTACTTGTTTGAACCTGAAAATGAAACTTTCACTTGACTCCTCTCTCTCGAACTTGTAGGGTCATTTGCACCTTGGTCTTTTCATAGTTAAGGACTCCAGAAGGAAAAGTCATACATCAGGGGAAAAGTTTTAAAAAGAACATAATATAGAAATTATTCCTCATGTGTTTCATCAGCTTGCCTTGATAGAAAAACTGGTGACAATCAAATATGTTTTTACTTAGAATTAGCTTAAAAAGTTCTAGTGAAAATGGGCATGTGTAAGTAACCTTAGTGAAGAAAGCAGGCCTCCAAAGATGTGGCCTATGCTTCATTTCCACAGCTCTTCGCAGACATCATTCTTAGTTAGGTTCTGCAGATTCGGTGTGATGGGTGGCCTTTCCTGGGGTCTCTTAAAACACATTTTCTTGAGGAACTGCCTTGCTTTGGTCATATGTGCCTTATCTTAGGGATAGACTGTTGGTCAGAGGTTGTTAACTCTGATAATTCCTTCTGGTCAGTCTTGTGACATTTTATAGCTCAAGGATATGTGGCTAGGTTCACGTATGTGTGAAAGAGAAAAAGGGCTCTTCTACAGTTTTGTAATGAACTGCACCCAGCATAGGACCACTAATTGCCTAACATTTTTTTCTTTTGCTTGAACTCAGGGGCAGAGGCCTGGCCTCCAGGGGTTTGTCTTAAATATGTCGGGGGAGACCAATTTGGACATGTGAACATGGTGATGGTGAGATCGCTAGAGCCCCAGGAGATTGCAGATGTCAGCGTCCAGATGTGCAGCCCCAGCAGAGCAGGAATGTATCAGGGACAGTGGCGGATGTGCACTGCTACAGGACTCTACTATGGAGGTGAGTATGTTCTTATGCAGCCCGGGGTGAAGGAATTAAGGTAATATCTTACAGCATTCCCAGTGTTGCTCACAGAGCCTGTCAAATTACATAACAAGGCATGACCTCTTTTAAACAGTCACCCCATGCAGGTAAATGATTTTCATTCAGTGACTATCTAACAGATTCAGTCTAGTGCTCTCCCTTTTACACTAGCAGTTTAGTTAAAATTTAGTGAAGTGTGTGAGATATATATATAGATAGTGTGTGAGATATATATATAGATAGATATAGATATATAGATATATATCTATTGTGCATTCTAAACAATGATTTAGTAGTTCTGCTCTTTTTATTATATAATCTAGTAGGTGCTATAGAAATGCTAAAGGCAGTCCTTGTTCTCAGAGTCTCTAGATATAAGTCCTAAAAAAGATAATGCATAATGTGTGTACTTCTCCCAACCTGAGGACCTGACGACACCTCTCTCCACTCTTTATGGGTATACTTTTTGAGCAGAGTAAGCTAAACTGCCTCTTCTTCCCTTTTTCATTTGTTCTTCAACCTAGTCTATTCTTTCTCCACTCTAGAGAAATGAAAATCAGAGACTACCCAGTTTCCAAATTCAGCAGCCACGTAGTCTTCATACTAGCTTACCCCTCTGTCATTTGGCACCTGCTCCAAGTGTTTTTTGAAATCTATATCTTCCTAGGCTCACATGATACCTGTCTTGTTTCTCCTCTTCTGAATGATCTCTCTCTGTCTAGTTTCATCTTTGCCCCAGGATTGCTAGTGTCTGAGCTGGGTCCTCTTCATGCTCAGTGACCTCATCCATCCATGTAGGTTCAGCTGTCACCAGTTCAGTGTACATGGCAATGTTCAGATTCATCTCTGTGTCTGCAAACTCTTTTTGGAGCTCCAACCCTATGTTTTAACTGCTTTTGGACAGAACATGTAGACATCTTGTAGATTTCTGAATCTTATTATCTTCCAGGCAAAACTTACATTCTTCTCAACAACACCCCACCGAGGTGATCAGTCAGGAACCTTGGAGTCATATTTTGTTCAGTCTTAACCGTCCTTTGTCACAAACTGGTTCTTCTTGGTTCCACTATATCCCATGTCCTGGTAATCCAAAAAAATATATATAGTGAATAGTTCCCACCCTCTGGGAGCTCCTAACTGGACCCAAGGCCAGTGGGGCCTTTGGAGTGATTTCAAGGGGTCCTGGAATTAATGTTCGTCTCTGTGTTTTTGCAACCAGGGGAAACTACATATTTTTAGTAGCCTCAAAAAAAAAATCTTAATGTTAGAAAGGGTGTCTCATAGTGCTTATATGACATCATTCTTTGCCTGAAACCTCCCTGCTTACTGTCCTGAAGCCCAGTTCCTTGGCGTGGGGCTTAAAGCTGCTCACGATCTGGCCTCATTTTCACTTTCATTGTCAGTCTCCTCTTTACTCCCCCACAGCCAGTCCCCAAAGACACCACATGCTTTCACTTCACCATGTCCTTGCTCATGTTGTTCCTATCGCCAGAAATATCTTTTCTCTTTCCAGTAAATTCATCCTCAGGGATGAAGTCACCATTCCTCCTTCCCTCCTTGCTTACTCTCCTCACTACCCCATGGAAATTCATCCCTCCTTTTTTCATTAATATTATGCACGAGCTTGTTATTACGCTTGACACATTGTATTTTAGGTGTTTGTTTACTTTTTACTCATCCTTCTCTCCTGCTAGACTGTGAACTATTTGTTGAATGACAAATGAATATGCAATCATGTATCAGAATGCAGAAATTACTTGTTTTTTCCCTCTGGACTCCCTTTTCAGGCTACTTTTTCTAAGAACCTTTGTACCTGTACAGTTAACCCTTGAACAGCATAGGGGGTTGGGGATGCTGACATGTGAAAATCCAGCATAACTTTTTTTTTAAGATTTTATTTATTTATTTTGAGAGAGAACGAGAGAGAGAGAGAGAGAGACTCCCCTGCTGAGCAAGGAGCCTGATGTAGGGCTCCATCCTAGGACCCCTGAATCATGACTTGAGCTGAAGGCAGATGCTCAACCAACTGAGCCACCCAGATGCCCCCATAAGTTTTTGACTCCCCGAAAACTTTACTAATAGCCTGTTGACCAGAAACCTTACCAATAATATTAACAGCTAATTAACACATGTTTTGTAGTTATATGTATTATATACTGTGCTGTTCTGTTCTGGTAAAGTAAGCTGTTTTTCAGAAAATTGAGAAAATACATTTACAGTACTGCGCTATATTTATTTTTAAAAAAATCCATGTATAAGTGGATCTGGGCAGTTCAAACCTATGTTGTTCAAGGATCAACTAGCTTCTTCCACTGCTGAGATCCCATTTGCATTTTCTCCCCGCCAGCCATTGCAGTTTCTCTGCACTTACCCCCTTACGTCTCTTTGGCATTTTTCCTCTTTCTACCCAATTAAATTCGATGAATCCCTCACATACCTTTAAAACGTAAGGTGATACATGTCTTATTTATTTTGTAACTTCAGAAAGCTGAGCCCAAAGCAGAGTGGAGATTTTTTTTAAATGAATGTCAGTGTTTTTAAGGGAGGGATGTGACTTTAAAAAAAATCCCTTTGATGCAAAGATACTGCTTCTTACTGTTCTCTAGTGTTTCAAAACTCTGGTCGTGTGGTGTGTTTTAGTGGTAATATAAAAATTATCACTATGTGGGACATTAAAATTTGTACCTATAACATCTGTCATCAATTCTAGAGGTAGGTATAAATATACTAGCTTTGGAGGCAATAAAGAATTTAAAGCCTTTTGTGGTCATATAATCTGTGAATTGTTTCTCAGGACTTTGTGAAATCTAATACCTTCAAGAGATCTTAATAATTGATTTACTTCCATGATTTTCAAAGCATTTTAAAAAAATCAGTAGAACCCTTTCCTTTATAAGAGCATTTATGAATGCCCCTTCAAAAAAAGGGAAAACCTAAAAATGAAACTGATCTTGTTGAATTAGGAGCCTCCTTAAGCTTTGTTTGCCTTCTTGCCTTCTCTGATGACCTCTGGTGCTGTGTGACCTAGAGTTTGTAAACGGTTCATCTTCTCTAGTAAAGAATATAATTCTGTAATATTACAATATTTCACTGAATCCAGATTACTATTGATCATAATACATGCTGATAGCAGACATGGTAGATTGCTGGCAGAATGTGATATAGTATACATAAAACCATAGCTATGAGCACATGAAAAAAAACCTGCCTTGTTAAGCATTCTTTACCCTTCCCAGTTTTTCTGCTCTCACCTTGTAAGCTCATAGAGTATAGTATAGTGGAAAGTGTTTGGAAAGTAGGCCTAGGTTGCCTGGACACAAACTTGTACAAGTTAGGTAACTACCTTGGGTCTCATCTTCCTGTCTTAACAGCAAAGTTTATTTGTTTTGTTTTTGGTGGGTGGTCTCTTCTACAGTCTTTAGATGGTCTTCTCTAGAAAGAATAATTTTCTTTATTTTTTATAATAAGACTTCTGTTGTTTCAGTTCATTTCTTGTCCTCAAAGGGAATTTTTGCTATATTGAATAATTTATAAAGTGGGGCACCTACCCATTTTCAGTTGGCTGTGCTCTGAGAATCTCTCAAGAGAGGTGCTGTTGGTGTGTTGTATGGACAGTTCTTCATTATGTGGGGTGTGTGTATATGGCCCTTGGCCCTTACTAAATACCTTAGCTTCACATATTTATCTTTACCAGCAATCCTTTTTGACCGCACACATTTCTAATCATATCTGATTCCTGGCAGCTTTATTTTCAAACCCAAATATTTTCTTTTATCTTCTTTTACAGATTTGCTTTTTAGATAAAAGCAACCTGTTATTTAATACCTGCTGTATGTCAGACACTGTATTGGGCTGTGTACATATAAATTACTTTTTATAAAGGAAGTATTGGCTACATTTTATGGATGAGGAAACTGAAGACAAGAGATAATAATATGGTGTTCAGTAAAAGTTATAAATTATAGCTATAAATTAAGAAAAGTAGTTTTATCATTTTGATAAAATGATCTTTGTCATTAATTTGGTCTTCACTACTACATGGGGTTCACAAAGAAACTTTGACTGCAGGGTATTGGTTCCTGTCAGAGCTTAGGGTAGATGGGGTATTAGTCCCCAAGTCTTCTCTACATTTCTAGAGTAAGTTAGGGATGAGGATGGGATTAATATTGGTGAGGCGACTCTTAGGTAGTTGGGTAAATATCAGTGTTCTTCAAAGGAGTTCCTGCCTTCTAGAAGATGGCACACTTTTTTTTTTTTTTTTAATGATAGTCACACACACACAGAGAGAGAGAGAGAGAGGCAAAGACACAGGCAGAGGGAGAAGCAGGCTCCATGCACTGGGAGCCCGACGTGGGATTCGATCCCAGGTCTCCAGGATCGCGCCCTGGGCCAAAGGCAGGCGCCAAACTGCTGCGCCACCCAGAGATCCCAGATGGCACACTTCTTAAGAACACTTAGGACACTTGACTCTTGGGAAGCAGTAAGCAGCATGAGTGGTTGTCACCATTTTAGTCTTGATACCAACAGTAATATGCTTCCTCTCTTCCAATAATAGAGTACCCTCTTCCCAGTTCTGTAAGAGAGATTTACTCCTGTGCAGGCATTCTGGTTGTGAAGTAAGCTAAGATGAAGTAATAGTGTGGTCATCATCTGCTAATGAAGGTTTCTCCCGCTTGAAGTAGCTCTTCTTTTTAATAGTTCACATGGGTTCCTAGGGACATTGCAAATGTACATTAAATACTTACATGTTATTCATTTCATTTTTCTGAGGTAGAAATGGAACTTTCCTCATTTTTTAAAAGATGTATTTATTTTAGGGAGAGCAGGTGTGGGAGAGAGAGAGGAAGAGAGAAAAAGAAGATCTCCAGCAGACTTCTTGCTGAGTAGGGAGCCTGATGCGGGGCTCCTCACCACCCTGAGATCACGACCTGAGTCGAAACCAAGAGTCAGATGCTTAACCGACTGTGCCACCCAGGTGCCCCTGGAACTTACCTTATTAAGTTCCTAAGCCATAATAAGTCCCACATGCTAGGAAACTTATTGGGTGCTCTATATAAACCACAGTTTATTTCCTAAAACTTTTTAAAGTTCTTACATCTTCTCCAGTTAAAGAATGACTTGAGGTCGTGAGTTTGAGCCCAATGTTGGGCATGGAGCCTACTTTACAAAAAACAAAAAGCCTTGATATTTCTTATCTTTTGATAATAACCATTCTGACAGGTGCGAGATGGTATTACATTTTGGTTTTAATTTTCATTTTCCTGATGATTGGTGTTACTGAGCATCTTTTCATGTGTCTGTTAGCCATCTAGATATCTTTGGAAAAATGTCTATTTAGTTGACCTTACCATTAGAACTTTTCTCTTTTATATGTTATACTCAAAAGGTTGCCTCATTTGCTTCTAGAAGATCCTCAGTAAGGCATTCTTTGTTTGGATTCTGGTCTCTAGAATTCTGTAATATCAGAAATATGAGTAGCCCTTCTAGCCTAAGCTGATTGTGACTTGTGTAGGAAATGTTTTTATTAGAAGGGACGTCTCAAATGTAAATGAATCTGGAATCCTTAAATATGTTTATGTTGTAAGATTAATATTAAGTCTATCAGGTGATTTGCTATTTCAGCTTCAGAGAAGAAAGCCTACTGTTGGTGGTAGTGTTACCAGATGGTGGTAATTATTTGGTGGTTGTGTCTAGGTAGTTCCAAATGAGTCGAAGGCAATGTAAAATGGCTGTAGTGTTCAGATTAGCCTCTAAAATGCACATATGTGTCATGAACCTGTTTGGAACATAGAAAATCAAGAAATCAGAAGAATATACATATATATATGTATATATATACGTTTAATACATATATGTGTGTGTGTGTGTATATATGTTTGATAGAAGGGCAAAATATAATTTGAAAGCAGCATCTATTTTTCTTATGGTAGCTAAAGCCCTTTTGTTGTTAACAGAAACTTCTCTGATCTAGAATGTTAGGTTTCAAGGATTCAAAATTTAGGGATTGACATGACAGTTCCTTAAAAAATGTTGTTTTATTTTGATTTTAAAGATCTTATTTATTTATTTATGAGAAACACACAGACAGAGACAGAGACATACGCATAGGGAGAAGTAGGCTCCCTGTGGCAAGCTGATCCCAGGACCCTGAGATCACACCTGAGCCAAAGGCAGACACTCAACCACTGAGCCACTCAAGAGCCCCCTTAAAAATGTTTTTAACCAAATATAATTCTTTCTTAAAATATGAATATATTTCTTATTAAAAAGAAAATAGTTATAAAATCCCTGACAATTTTAAAGATTAAATACTTAAGCATAATTTGCTTTTAAAAAAATATGTATATAGGGAATCCCTGGGTGGCTCAGCGGTTTCGCGCCTGCCTTTGGCCCAGGGCGCGATCCTGGAGTCTCGGGATTGAGTCCCGCATAGGGCTCCCAGCATGGAGCCTGCTTCTCCCTCTGTCTGTGTCTCTGCCTCTCTCTATGTCTATCATAAATAAATAAATCTTTAAAAAAAATACGTATATAGAATCCCTCTTTTGTGTGTATGCATTGGTAAGGGCTGTAGCTGGGGGCTGGATCTAGTTTAAAAGTGTTTTTAGTTAGGGCAGCCCTGTGGCTCAGCAGTTTAGCGCCGCCTTCGGTCCAGGCTGTGATCCCGGAGACCTGGGATCGAGTCCCATGTCAGGCTTCCTGCATGGAGTCTGCTACTCCTTCTGCCTGTGTCTCTGCCTCTCTCTCTCTCTCTCTCTCTGTGTGTTTCTCATGAATAAATAAATAAAAATCTTTAAAAAAAAGTCAGATAGAAAATATTTTTTTTAAAAAGTGTTGTTACTTAGCATAACCCTATCATAGTAAAACACGTAAAAACTGCATTTCTTTGATCTTATGTGATAGCAATTTTAATATACATCATTCATTTAATGATTACCTTTCTTGCAGGGAGGGGAGGGTAGAGCCATTATATTAAATGAACACATTTGATTATATGATACTTTTAATTTCAGAAATAATAAAAATGAGGAAAAAAGGACATGACGGGATATGTATATTTCCACTTCTCAAAAAAAAAATATGTCCATATATGTTGAAATTGTTTCACGTGAGAAATTCTTAAGGTTTTACTGGATTATCATATGATGGGAAGTTTTAGTAAGTGCCATTGTGTGCAGTTTCTACTGAATTAGGCCAGATCATATCTCTTATAAAAGTAAGGAAGCAAGCATAATTGCTTTCCATTCAAATCGTGAATACCTACTTTATCAGTATGTGCTATAAACCTGCTGAAAATTGTGTGGTTATTTTGTAACAGATTGATGATTAGTGTCTAAAATGATCCATGTATTGGTCTCTTAAGCTTTATCTGATATCTTAGTTTTTCAGATGGAATTTATATTCCTCAATTACTGCTCAGAATGTAGCCATTACTGTATTTTTAGAAACCTCCCATTAGTCTTGTAGTTAAAGGTGGGAGTCTTTGAAAAGGGTGTCTCCTTACTGAAAAGCAAATGCATTCTGTTCCTGTAAATGATGCTTTGACTCTAGCCCCATAATACTCTAAGGGGTTTTTCCCTGAAACAGCAAAGATACTTGTCATTTAGAAATCAGTTCATTCTAAAAAAAAATTACATTTTTTAAAGCTTTCTTTATTTTTCTCCTTTTATCTCTAAAGAGCTTGTACTTCCCTTTCTTTACAAAGAGAGTTGTCAGTATTGGACCTTGGGGCTCTAGAAAGGAATGCTATGTGTACCTGTTAACCTCTGGATTTTGATTTGTAGTGATCAGTGTTCTTCCAGTTCCTCTTGATTTCTTTCTTTTTTCTTTTTTTTTTTTAAGGTGTATTTATGTATTTGTGAGAGAAAGAGAACACAAGCAGGGAGGGAGGGAGAGAGAATCCCAAGCAGGCTCCACATTGAGCATGGATCCCACACTGAGATCATGACCAAACTGAAGCCACGAGTCAGACACTCAACCAACTGCACCACTCAGGCGTTCCCCCCTCCCACTTGATTTCTAAGAGTTTTGCTTGTACTTTGTTTTGAGATGATTTTGAGAGCAATTGAATTCTAGAGTGAGTTAAGCTGTGGCTTAGTAGCCACTTCAAAGTCATTTTTTCTTTTTAGTTTTAGTTTCTGTTTTATGTTTAGAAATCAGAAGTGATTAAGAAAACAGATCCTACCTCTGACCTAAATCTTATGTGAGGACTTTTAAAAATGTTCAAAGTAATATATTTTATGTTAGGATAGCCAAAATAGGGTCATTTCAACATGAGGCTGTAGCCACATTTTTGGTAATCAATAGCTATCTGTCTGTGGCCAGTAGCCTGCCTCATGGACAATGCAGTTCTATAAACTAATATGTTGTGCTAATTTTTTTTTCCTTTAAGAAATTGTATAGAAATGGGGGTGTTTTTCTTTTAAGAAATTTGCCAGTGAAATCATCTGGGAGGGTTCTCTTTGGAATTAAAATTACTACAGTATATTGTCATAGTTATAGATCTGTTCAAGTTGTCTATTTCATCTTGGATGACTTTGGTTAATTTCAAGGAATTGGTCCTTTTCACTAAATTGTCAAATTTTTGTGTGTAGAGTTGTTTGTAGTACCTTTGTTATTGTTTTAATGCCTTCTGTCAGTAGTAATAATCTCTTCTCTCATTCTTTTTTTTTTTTTTTTTTAAGGTTTTCTTTCTTCTTTCTTTCTTTCCCTCCCTCCCTTCCTTCCTGAGAGAGAGGGAGCTCATGCGTGTGTGGACGCACCTGGGGGGGGGAGGAGCAGAGGGAGAAGGATAGGCATACTCCACACCAGGCTCAGAGGCCCACGTGCAGCTTGGTTCCACAACCTGGAGATCATGACCCGAGCCGAAATCAAGTCAGATGCTTAACTATTGAACCACCCAGGCGCCCCCTCTTCTCTCATTCTTGATGTTTTATGTTTTTTGTCCTTTTTTCTTTTTGCTTTTTTTTTAAAAAAAGAGATTTTATTTATTTTATTGAGAGAGCACAAACCAGGGAGGAGAGGGAGAACCAGGCTCCCATTGATCAGGGAGCCCAGTGCAGGGCTGGATCCCAGGACCCTGGTATCATGACTGAACCAAAGGCAGATGCTTAACCGACTGAGCCACCCAGGCACCACTTCTCTCCTTTTTTCTTGCTAGATTTCTTAATTTTATTGGTATTTTCAGAGAACCAGTCTTTAGTTTCATTGATTTTTCTTTATTTTTCTGTTTTCAGTTATTGTATTTCTGCTTTTAATTGTTTAGCCCTTCCATCTTAAGATGGAAGCTAAGGTTGACCCGAGACCTTTCTTTTATAATATAGGTGTTTAAAACTATTTTCTTAGCCCATTTGGGCTGCTGTAACAAACCTATTATAGATGAAGTGTGTTGTAAACAAATTTATTTCCCACAGTTCTAGAGGTTGGGAAGTCTGAGGTCAAAACTCCAGCAGATTGGGTGTCTGCTGTTTGCTTCTTAGTTCATAGAAGGCTGTCTTCTATGTTCTCACAAGGCAGAGAGTAAGGGCTCTCTCGGTGGTTGTTTGTTTTTTCTTAAGAGCATTCTTAACCCATTCTTGAAGACTCTACCCTCAACCTAATCATCTTCCTAAGGCCCCACTGCCAAATACAATCACATTGGAGATTAGGTTTCAACATAAGAATTTGGGGATGGGGGCATAAACACTTACTTTATAGCAACTGTAAATTTCCCTCTAAGCATTACTTTTAGCTACATAGCACAAATTTTGAAATATTGTGTTTTTATTTTTATTCACTCAAAAATATTTTCTAATTTCTCTTGAGAAATTTCTCTTTGAGCCATGGGTTATATAGAAATGTGTTGTTAAATTTCCAAATGTTTGATGGTTTTCCCATTACCTTATTTAATCATTTCTAGTTTCATTCCATTATGGTCAGAGAACACAATTTATTTTGATTTTGGTTCTTTGAATTTGTTAAGATGTTTTTGTCCCAGAAGATATTGTCTGTCTTGTTTGTGAATATTTTTTTTTTGGGGGGGGGGGGTTGTTCGTGAATATTTTATGCATACTTCAAAAGAGTGTTCTGGTATCTTGAGTGGAGTGTTGTATAACTGTCAGTTAGATCCAGTTGGTTGGTATTGGTTTTTCAATTTCTCTGTGTCTTTATCATTTGCTTGTTTTAGTCTAATAGTTCTATCTATTATTGAAAATGAAGTGTTGAAGTCTCTACCTACAGCTTTGGATTTGCGTATTTCTTCTTTCAGTTCTGTCAGTGTTTGGTCCATTTATTTTGAAGGTCAGTTGTTAGGTGCATACACATTTAAAATTATGTCTTCTAGGTGAATGACCCATTTATTTTTGTGTAATGTCCCCCTTTTCCCTGATAATTTTCTTCACTCTGAAGTCTACTTTGATATTAATAGAGCCATTCTAGCTTTCTTTGATTAGTGTTTACGTGATATATCCTTTTCCAGCCTTTTACTTTCAACCTACCTGTGTCTATATATTTGGAGTTTCTTGGAGACAGCATATAGTTAGACTAACTTTTCACCCAGTCTGATCATCTCTGTCTTCTAATTGGTATATTTAGATTACTCACATTTAATGTTTATTGATATATTTGAATTTATTTCAATCATTTTATATGTTTTGTGTTCTCTTATTTGAGGGACTTTTAAGTCTGTTATATCACTAAACTTATTAGGTATTTGCAATTAAATTCTTTTATAAGTGTATTTTTTCTGATAATAAAAGAAATATAGAACTTAGAATATACAAAAAATATAAAGAAGAAAACAAAATATTTACTCTTCTATATGGATATAAACACTGTTAATGTATGTGTCCAAATATTTTTTTAAAAATTTATTTTTCAAAAAAATAAATAAATAAAAATAAAAATTTATTTTTCAAATTTGATGTTATGCTACACAGTTGTGTAACCTACTTTTTTCCCTACTCACTAATATTTTAGGATCTTTCCCCTTGTTAAATACTCTTCAAAAACACAATTTTTAGGAGTTGAATATCATTCCATTGGATTATTATTAATCAAAATATTGTAGATAATTCTTTTCTTTTCTCTTATTTCCTTCTTGGTTGCTTGCTTGCTTGCTTTCAAGAGGGAAAGAGAGAGACAGGGTCAGGGAAGGGCAGTGGGAGAGAGAATCCTAAGCAGACTCCATGCCCGGTGCAGAGTTCGACACTTAACCAGTTGAGCCACCCAGCCTGCCCTAGATAATTCTTCTTTTAAAAAATTGTGGTAAGGGATGCCTGGGTAACTTAGCGGTTGAGCGTCTGCCTTCGGCTCAGGGCGTGATCCCGCAGTCCCAGGGTTCGAGTCCTGTATACGGCCTCCCTGCATTGAGCCAGCTTCTCCCTCTGCTTCTGTTTCTGCCTCTCTCTGTGTATCTCATGAATAAATCTTTAAAAAAAAAAAAAAGAAAAGAAAAAAAAAGATGTCCCATTTAAATAAATAATAATAAATAAATATATATATATATTGTGGTAAAATGTTAAAGTGTACAACTCTGTGGCATTTAGTACATTTGCAATATTGTACAATTGTCATCTATTTAGCTCCCACACATTCTTATTACACCAAAAGGAAACCCCATGCCCATTAAACAATCACTCCCTATTGTCATAGCCTCTGGCAACAACTAATGTGCCTTCTGTCTCTGTGGGTTGCTAATTCTTTTTGCTGAGGTGGGGCAAAGTGTATAAATAATGATAAAATAATAGATGTATTAGACAGCCATCTGAATAATAGAATCTGGGCTGCTTGCTAAGAATGAGTAAAACATAACTTTTTTGGCTTACTTATAGTTAAATTCATAAATTTTATATTAGTAACATATAGGGCAATAGAGTCGTAGTGTGGGCTCTGAAATCATACCATCTGGTTTTGACTTCTGGTTAATAGTAATTAGGAATATGACTGGTAGGAAATTATTTTATCTCTTAGTGACAGATTTTTTTAATCTATAAAATAAGGAAAACAGTACCTACTTCATAGGATTTTGAGGGAATTAGAGAGTTAATGCATGTAAAAGTTTATAAACCAGCATCTGGCATGATAAGCATTAATTGTTAGATGCTGTTATTATTTTAGCATTTTGTTATTATTATTAAAAGACCTGACTATATTGTGAAACCTGTAGTACAGTAGTCACTCCTCAACTGTTAACTTGTTTTGTATTAACTACTTAGTAAAGATTCCTTAAGGCTTCTGTCATCTCAGATATCCCAGGGATCTGTTTTTTGTTTTTTGTTTTGTTTTGTTTTGTTTTTGGAGTTCTCGTGGGATCTTAATGGTGAAGTCGGAGATTCTAGGTCCTAAAATCAGAAAGGTGTTGAACATTTGTGTTGAATACCCAAGGCAGAAGAATATTCAGCTTAATGTGAAAAAAGGCCTAAAATCTATAATCTTAAAAGCTTTTATCTTAAGAAACTAGAAAAAGAAGAGCAAGTTAAATCCAAAGTACACAGAAGAAAAATAATAAAAATTAGATCAAGAATCAATGAAATTACAAATAGAAAGTCAATAGAGAAAATCAGCAAAACCAGAAACTGGTTCTTTGAAAAGATCATTTAAATCAGTAAGCCTTGGGATCCCTGGGTGGTGCAGCGGTTTGGCGCCTGCCTTTGGCCCAGGGCGTAATCCTGGAGACCCGGGATCGAATCCCACGTCGGGCTCCCAGTGCATGGAGCCTGCTTCTCCCTCTGCCTGTGTCTCTGCCCCCCCCGCCCTCTGTGTGACTATCATAAATAAATAAAAAAATAAATAAATCAGTAAGCCTCTAGATAGGCTAAGACAAGACCCAAATTACTAAAATAAGAAATGAAAGAAGGGACATTACTACAGAACCTGTGAACATTAAAAGGATAATAAAGGCATATTATGAGCAACTCTGTGCCTAGATGTAATGGACCAGTTCTTTGAAAGATGTAATCTGCCAAAGCTTACACAGGAAGAAGTAGAAAATATGAATAGGCTTTTATCTTTTAAAGAAATTTATCCTTGGGCAGCCCGGGTAACTCAGCGGTTTAGCGCCGCCTTCAGCCCAGGGCCTGATCCTGGGGACCTGGGATCGAGTCCCACGTCGGGCTTCCTGCATGGAGCCTGCTTCTCCCTCTGCCTGTGTCTCTGCCTCTCTCTCTCTCTCTCTCTCTCTCTCTCTCTCTCATGAATAAATAAATCTTAAAAAAAAATAATGGTGAGAAATTAGAAACTTTCCCTCTAAGATCAGAAATAAGGCAAGGAAAAGACCACTGCTTTTCAGCATCATAGTGGAAGTTATAGCTAATGTGATAACACAAATAAAGGAAATAAGGTATATAGATTGGGAAAGAAGAGCTAAAACTGTACTTTTTTGCAGATGACTATCTATATAGATAATTTAAAAAATGACTAAAACTCCTGGAACTAATAAGCAATTATACAAAGTTAATATGTAAAAGTCAATCACTTTCCTGTAACACTAGCAATGAACAACTTGAATTTGAAATTATGTTAGCATCCCTCCAAAATGAAATACCAAAGTATAAATCTGTCACAATATGAACAAGATTTATATGAGGGAAAACAATACAACTCTGATGAAAGAAATCAAAGAATTAAGTAAGAGGAAAGGTTTTCCATGTTCACAGGTAGGAAGACAGTGTTGTCAAGATGTTATTTCTTCCCATCTTGATCAATAGATTCAACACATTCCCAGTCAGAATTACGGCAGGTTTTTGTGTCGATATCAACTGATTGATTCTAAATTTTTTGTGAAGATGCTACCCAGAGTAGCCAACTCATATTAGAGAAAGACAAAGGTGAAGAAATGATACTCCCTGACTTCAAGACTTATTATATAAAGCTACAGTAATCAAGACCACGTGGTATTGGTGAAAGAATAAACTAATAGTTTGATAGAACAACAGAATAGAAGGTCCAGAAATGGATACAGATACAGTCAGCTGATCTTTCATAAAGAAGCAAAGACAGGGGCGCCTGGGCAGCTCAGTCAGTTAAGTGTCTGCTTTCAACTCAGGTCATGATCCCGTGGTCCTGGGATTGAGCCCTGCATCAGGCTCCCTACTCCATGGGGGGCCTGCTTCTCCCTCTGCCTGCCATTCCCCCTGCTTGTGCATGCTTGCTCTCTCTTTCTCTGTCAAATAAATAAATCTTTAAAAGCAAAGACAATGGAGAAAAGATAGTCTTTTCAACAAATGGTGCTGAATCAACTAGATATCTACATGCAAAGAAGTGAATCTAGGGATCCCTGGGTGGCGCAGCGGTTTGGTGCCTGCCTTTGGCCCAGGGCGCGATCCTGGAGACCCGGGATCGAATCCCACAACGGGCTCCCAGTGCATGGAGCCTGCTTCTCCCTCTGCCTGTGTCTCTGCCCCCCTCTCTCTCTCTCTCTGTGAGTATCATTAAAAAAAAAAAAAAGTGAATCTAGACACAGATCTTATATATCCTTGGCAAAAATGAACTCAAAATGGATCATAAATCTAAATGTAAAAAAGACATTGCACCAGAGAAGATATATAGATAGCAAATAAGCATTTGAAAAGTTGTCATTATCACATCATTGGAGAATTGCCAATTAAATTAAAACATGATAGTTACTCTTTACCTATTAAATGCACCAAATCCAGAACATTGACACCACCAAGTGCTGGTGAGAATGTGGAGCCACAGGAACTGTCATTTACTGTGAACGTGAGTGCAAGATGGTATAGTTAGTCACTTTGGAAGACTGTTTGAAAGTTTCTTATAAAACAAATACTCTTGCTGTGTTTATAACTGTTTTATTCATAATTGCAAAAAATTGAACGCAACCAAGATGTTATCAATAGGTAAATGGGTAAATAAACTGGTACATCCAGACAATGGAATACTTCTAGCACTAAAAAGAAATGAGCACTTATTCCATGAAAAGGCATGGAGAAATTTTTAATGCGTATCTTTTTTTTTTTTAATTTTTATTTATTTATTCATGAGAGACACACAGAGAGGCAGAGACACAGGCAGAGGGAGAAGCAGGCTCCATGCAGGGAGCCCGATGTGGGATTCGATCCGGGGACTCCAGGGTCATGCCCTAGGCCGAAGCCAGGCGCTAAACCACTGAGCCACCCAGGAATCCCCCTAATGCATATCTCTTAAGTGAAAGAAGCCGATTTGAAAAGGCTACATCCTGTATGATTCCTATATGACATTCTGGAAAAGGCAAAACTGGAGACAGTAAAAAGATCAGTGAAGGCCAGGGGAGGGAGGGATGAATAGGCAGAGTGCAGAGGATTTTTAGGGCAGTAAGATTATTCTGTATGATACCATAGTGGTGGATGCACATCATTATGCATTTATCAAAACCCACAGAATGTACAACACCAAGAGTAACCTCTAATATGAAGTATGGACTTGGAACATAATGATGTGCCTGTGTAGGTTCATTGATTATAACAAATATTCCCTTGGTGAGGGATGTTGATAGTGGAGGAGGTTGTACATAGATGGAGGTAGAGAGGATATATGCATCTTCTCGGTGTTGCTGTGAACCTAAAAACTGTTCTAAAAATAAAATCTTGAAAAATAAAGTCTATTAAAAATACTTCTCTTCAATAATAAATATTAGAAAAAAACTTTCTAGATCAAATGGTCTAGAAAGGCTTGCCCTAATATGTGGTATTTGAACTAAATGGATTCAGATTGGTGACAGGGACAAGGCATCACATTTTCAGACTGCAATAAGTAAGCATAAACTCTGGTTAAGTGTGACTTGTGCAGTTTGACATGAGTGAGAATTTTGTGTGGGAAAGAATGGAAAATGGATTGGAGGTGATAGTACTCTGAGGAATATTTACACCATCAGTCATCTGGAAGAGAGATGAGTAGCAGCTATCATGGCCCAGACTAAGGGACCTAGGAGAGGCGTCTGTATATGCTGTACACCTCAAATGTGTGTGAGTAGTGAGATTGACTTTCTTTTAGAGGATTGACAAGTCCAGATGGTCATAAGTGAACCCTAAGATCCCACATGTGTGGATTTTGCTAGACCTTCTTCAGCTTAGGAATGAGTACTTATTCATTTCTCCAAAGGTCTGTGCCCAGATTTGAGCCAGGAAAATAATTTGGCCTATTAGGAGGCTGCAATAGGAAATGAAAGAGGACAGGGTGCTTGTGCAAGATATGCCAGACCAAAGAAATGAAGGAGAAAGTAAAAATGTGAGGAGGAGAATGAAGAAACATTTAGGAAGTTCTGCTTTGTCACTGTCTTTGACTCTGACTTGTCAGTGAATGTGAGGTCTGTAATGTAATTCTGGAGAGAACATTGAGGAGGAAGGGGTTTTGTTTTGCTAGTTCTTGCATTGGTCCTGCTTGGATGGTGATGTTGACTGGCAGCAGTTTCTCTGAAGCCAGAAACAAAGCCTGTCCTCTTTTAGGAGGAGGGGGAAGGGAGAACAGAGTTAATGTAGTGTGTTACCAGATCTCTAGGACAGAAAAGCTTTCACCAGGAATAACTAATTGTCATCTGTAATGCTGTTTACTACTTTTTGTCCATAATTATGTCAAAGATACAAGATTTGAATTTCTAAAAAAGACAAATGGGGCCTATGTCTTGTTATGCCTTTAAGTATTCAGAACATACATAGTAACTCTATAGAAAGGTATCATAGTCCTAAATTAAACTTCATCTTAGAAGCATGTGTACAAAGAGGAATGGCCTTTTTAAAAATATATGTATATTTAAGTTTGAATTAGGTAAATCAGTGGTTTAAATTTGACTTTCTGGGGATCCCTGGGTGGCGCAACGGTTTGGCGCCTGCCTTTGGCCCAGGGTGCGATCTTGGAGACCCGGGATCGAGTCCCACGTCAGGCTCCCGTTGCGTGGAGCCTGCTTCTCCCTCTGCCTGTGTCTCTGCCTCTCTCTCTCTCTCTCTCTGTGACTACCATAAAAATAAATTAATTAATTAAATAAATTAAAAAAATAAATTTGACTTTCTGATGAACTAAATACTTAGTTGGAAGTATTTCTGCTTAAATATTCTATTTTAAATTGTCCTTTGATGAAAATACTACAGATAGCAAGAAGTTCCAAGTGTGTGCTAGTCAAACTGGTTGAGAAATTCAGCAGTAGTAGTGAAAGAAAAAGAACACCAGGGATCCCTGGGTGGCGCAGCGGTTTAGCGCCTGCCTTTGGCCCGGGGCGCGATCCTGGAGACGAGTCCCACGTCAGGCTCCCGGTGCGTGGAGCCTGCTTCTCCCTCTGCCTGTGTCTCTGCCTCTCTCTCTCTGTGTGACTATCATTTAAAAAACAACAAAAAAAAAAAACAAAAAACAAAACAAAACAAAAAAAAAACACCAGCTATCTTTCTACCTATTTGCATATAAAATGGATAATATTTAAATATTAAGTCCTTTTTATCCAGCATTATGTTTAAGTGCTTTTCAACATAACTGCCAAAATGATTGTTAAAATGTCCGTTTAATCTGTATTTTTATGCCACTTGCATAAGTTTGGCTCTTGGTGCTGTAGCTGTAGTTTTGATTCCCTGCATTATTCTTAAACTTAACTGTACTCAAATTAGTATTTTAAGTTGCTTCAGTGTACTTGTAATCTATCTTAATTTCCTGCAGTTGTGCTGTTACCCACTCAGATTATGCTTTATTTGTAGGCTATAGAAGTTTAAATAATGAGAATGTTAATATTTCCATCTTTTTTTTGCCAGGAATAGTTGTCTGTGTTAACTGTTATCTCTTTCCTGATTGGTGGAACATTCAAAACTGACCAGGGATGGGAGTGCTACATGGTATTATAGATAAGCACTAGATTAGGATTAAAAATAGCTGACTTCTGTTTTTGTTTTTCATTCTGCCACATAATGTATTACTGATTTGGCCTTGAAGAACTAAGGTTTTAGGGTTTTTAAAAGATTTTATTTATTTGAGAGAGAGAGAGATAGAGATAGAGAAAGAACAAGCAGGGGGAGGTGCAGAGGTAGAAGCAGGCTCTCCAATTGAGCCATGCACCCAGGTGCCCCTTGGAGGACTAACTTAAAGTTACTGGGCTTCAGGGTATTTTTTGTATGTTTTAATTGTGGTGAAATACACATAACAAAATTTATCATCTTAACCATTTATAAGTATATGATTCAGTGGCATTAAGTGCTTTCACGTTGTTATTCAACCATCATCACTATCCACTTCTAGTATTTTTATCTTGTGAAACTGAAACTCTGTACCCATGAAATAATAACTTCTCATTTCTCTCTCTCTCTCCAGCCCTTGACATCACCATCCTACTTTCTGTCTGTATAAATTTGACACCTCTAGGTACCTCATATAAGTGGTTTCATACAGTATTATAGGATTTGTCTTTTGGTGACTGCCTTATTTCACTTAGCATAATGTCCTGAAGGTTCATCCAAATTGTAGCATGGATCAGAATTTCCTTCTTTTTTAAGGCTGAATAATATTCAATTATATGTATATACAACACTTTTATTTTATTTATTTATTTTTATTTATTTTTTTTTTAAATTTTTATTTATTTATGATAGCCACAGAGAGAGAGAGAGAGAGGCGCAGAGACACAGGCAGAGGGAGAAGCAGGCTCCATGCACCGGGAGCCCGATGTGGGATTCGATCCCGGGTCTGCAGTATCGCGCCCTGGGCCAAAGGCAGGCGCCAAACCGCTGCGCCACCCAGGGATCCCTATTTATTTATTTTTAAAGATTTTATTTATTCATGAGAGAGAGAGAGAGGGGCAGAGACACAGGCAGAGGGAGAAGCAGGCTCCTTGCAGAGAGCCTGATGCAGGACTCGATCCCAGGTCTCCAGGATCACACCCTGGACTGAAGGCAGCCCTAAACCCCTGAGCCACCCGGGCTGCCTATACTGCACTTTTAGAATGCATTCATACATCAATGGATACTTGGATTGCTTCTGCCTTTTAGTACTATGAATGATGCTGCTATGAACAAGGGTATAGAAATATTTCTTTGAGAGCCTACTTTTAGTTCTCTTGGGTATCCATCTAGAAGTGGAATTGCTAGACCATGTGACAGTTGTATTTTTAATTTTTTGAGGAACCGCCATACTGTTTTCCATAGTGGCTGTACCATTTTACTCTCCCATCAACAGTGCACAAGAATTCCCATTTCTCCCCTCCCTGCCAACACTTGTTATTTTCTGTTTTTTTGATAGTAGCCGTCCTAATGGGTAGTAAGTTTTACAGTTTTGATTTGCATTTCCCTAATGGTTGGTGATGTTGAGCATCTTTTCATGTGCTTTTTGGTCATTCAGCTTGTCAATTCAAGCCATTTTTTAATCACATTTTTCATTTTTTTAAGATTTTATTTATTTGAGAGAGAGCAAGTGAGCACAAGTGGGTAGAGGAATAGAGGGAGAGGGAGAAACAGACTCACTATTGAGTAGGGAGTCTGATGTCAGGCTCCATCCCAGGACCCTAGGATCATGACTCGACCCAGAGGCAGATAGATACTTAACTGACTGAGCCACCCAGGCACCCCAGGCTTTGGTTTTGTTTGTTTGTTTGTTTGTTTGTTTTTTAAGTAGGAGTTCTTTATATATTCTGAGTATTAACTCCTTATGAGATATACAGTTTGCATATACTTTCTTTATTCTGCGGGTTGCCTTTTCACTGTTGTGTCCTTTGATGCACAAAAGTTTTAATTTTGATGTAGTCCAATTTATTTTTTCTTTGGTTGCCTGTGTTTTTTTTTTTTTTTTTTTTTGGTCATGTCCAAGAAATGATTTCCAAGTCTAGTGTCATGAAGCTTCATCTCAGTGTTTTCTTCTAAGAGTTTTATAGTTTAGGCTGTGATGTTTAGGTCTTTGATCAATTTTGAGTCAATTTTTGTATATGGTGTGAAGTAAGGGTCCAACTTTATTCTTTTGCATATGATGTTCAGTTTTCCCAGCACCACTTGTTGAAAAGGCTGTCCTTTCCCCTTTGAATGGCCTTTCTAGTTTTGTCAGTAACCATTTGACCATATATGTGAGGGTTTGCTTCTGAACTCTCTCTTCTCTTCTATTGGTCTGTCCATCTTTTTAACAATACCACACTGTTTTGATTACTGTAGTGCTATAATAAGTTTTGAAATCAGGAAATGTGAGACTTCCAACTTCCTTCTTTTTCAAATTGTTTTGGCTATTGAAAATTGTTAGGGTTTGAGTGATGCTAAAAGTAATCAAAGGTTTTAGGTAGTGATAGCCTGATCCTTCAGTTGCAGAGGTCCTCCCTGTCAACCAACCTTTTCCCTAATGGTTTTCATTCATTGATAATTACTGCCGGAATCATTTCATCAGGGGTCACAATGTGATTATGTCTTCCTCATACATTAGCTGGAGTAGTTCTGGGATAAAAAGAAAAATTTTATGGGGCACCTGGGTTGACTCAGTGGTTGAACATCTGCCTTTGGCTTGGGTCACGATCCCGAGATCCTGGGATTGATTTCGGCATCAGGCTCCCTACAGGGAGCCTGCTTCTCCCTCTGCCTATGTCTCTCTGTGTGTCTCTCATGAATGAATAAATAAAATTTTAAAAAAAAAGTAAATTTTTTTTCATCAACAATGACAACTTGAAATTCATGTTTTTATAATAAGGCTAGGTTAAATTCTTTACCTTTAATTGCCAGTTTTTAGAGGAAGGAGTTGGTGCTCTGATTGCTTTCAGTGAAACTAATACGTGAGGATTAAAAGTTAAAGGGTTATATACCCTTCTTAGAGATATCATAAACACTTAGATTTCATATATGAAACCCATTTTAGTTCATTGTAGTTAGGGACCCAGGAATCTGTATTTTTCACATACAAACCACATGGTCTTTTTTTTTTTTAAGATTTTATTTATTTATTCATGAGAGAGAGAGAGAGACAGAGAGAGGCAGAGACACAGGCAGAGGGAGATGCAAGCTCCATACAGGGAGCCCCACGTGGGACTTGATCCCGGGTCTCCCGGATCAGACCCTGGACTAAAGGCGGCGCTAAACCGCCGAGCCACCAGGGCTGCCCCCCACATGGTCTTGATATAGGTGGTCTGCAGAGCAGACTGCTTATAAAGTTACATTATCAATTGAAAACTGTTTACTGTTTTGTTGTGTTGTCTTCCATACCACAGGAGGTGTTCACTGACAAGATAATGCCCAATCTTACCAAAGTATTTGATTTTTAAATTACGGCATTAAATGTTAACTTGCTTAAATAAGGTCTTTTCTGCTTTTTGTTAACTGTCATTGTTACAATCCTTCAGCTATAGTTACTCTTAACATTGACTGACTTCCAACAGGGCAACAAAATAAACATTTTTTTGTTTGTTTTTTAATGCAAGTAGTGTTGTGTAAATAATTGGCTGTTTATTGTGCTCCTATCCTATGCCAATCACCATCCTGCAAAATTTATCTCCAGCGCTTATTCCATCTCCTTTTGACCTAGGTTTTTTTGTTTCTGTTTTCTTTTTTTTTTTTTTCTGTTTTCTTTTTGTTGTTTGTTGTTTGTTTTTTCAGTATCTAGGGCATTTCTACTAATCTTAAGTCACAATTTACTAATGATATAATTAGAAGAGTCTCCCATTACTGCCTCCTTCAACGAGATACCCATTTTTATTTATTCATTTATGGTTTATCTGTACACTGTTGTTTTGCTTTGTCTTTCAAATGCTAGCCAATATATGTAAGTCTGACCCTATGCTTACACAAAAGTCCCATAACGATAGATACTGATCTGCATCTTTTTCTCCCCACTTAATAATATATTCTAGAGATCGCTCTAGAAACCTTTTTTATTTTTTTATTATTTATTTATTTATTTTAAATATTTTATTTATTTATTCATGAGAGACACAGAGAGAGAAGCAGGCTCCATGCAGAGAGCCCGACATGGGACTTGATCCCGGGACCCCAGGATCACGCTCTGGGCCAAAGGCAGGCGCCAAACCGCTGAGCCACCCAGGGATTCCCTAGAAACCTTTTTTAAAAATTTAATTATTTATTTGACAGAAAGCACAAGCAAGGGAGTAGCAGAGAGAGAGGGAGAAAGAAGCACGCTCCCCACTGAGCAGGGGGCCTGATGTGGGGTTCATCCCAGGACCTTCAGATCATGACCTGAGCCAAAGACAGACACTTAACTGAACCACCCAGGTGCCCCACTCTAGAAATCTTCATTACTTTTTATGGCTGTGGAGTGTCCCCTCTCGGGTCGATGTGTCATCATTTTTCCAGCCGGTCACTACTGATGGACATTCAAGTTTCTAAAAATTTCTTGCTGTTACATATAATATAATGCTGTTATTTCCTCCAGCTTCTCTCCCATTTTGCTGCTCTCCTTCATAGCAAAACTCCTTGGAATATTTTGTGTCAGTAATGACTATCCCCACCTCTTGATTTCTGTACTCCTGAATTCTTTCCATCAGGCTTCTGCCCCCACCACTCCACTGAAACTGCTCTTTTCAGTACCAGTAGACTTACATAATGCTACCTCCAATGCTTTGTTCTCACTTCTCAGCCTTACTTGGATTATTAGCTGCACTGGACCCAATTGATGAAACGCTTGTGACTAGGCTTCTAGAACACCATATACTCCTGGGTTTTCTCTACTCTTGAGGCTGTTCCTTCTCTCTTTTCTCTGACCCTCTTATCATTGAATGAATGCATTCCTCTTTCCTGTGGTATCAGCTGATGGCTGGGCCAACCTGGCCCACTTCATGAGAGGGCAGTCTGTAAGAGAAGGGAAGTAGGAAGGGATGGAGTCTGCATCTAGAAGTTGAAGCTGGGAGGGGAAAGAGAAAGCCAGAAGGTTTCAAAGGTCACCTGAAACAAGCCCCTAGCCTGATACAACCAGAATTTATTAATGTAATTCGGTGAGGGCAGGCTTTCTAGGGGGAATTGTGGAATGCCACACAACGAGAGGGAGAAGGGAAGCAGTCTTCATACAGTTTGGGTTCCTGCTGAAGGATTCTGAGAGGGCTCAACGGAAAGTGGGGATCAATTTTGGATTGGTTGCTATTTCTGAGGCAGGATTAGAAGGGAGGATTAATTAAGGTTTGGGTGCTATCTTGAGGCAGGGGCATTTTAACAATCAACAATCCTCAGTAATTGATGCTACAACAAAATGAGTCTGGGGGTATCGTTGGTAAGAAAGCAGTAGTCAATCCGAGGGTTGTTAGAGCATTTTATAGCAGCTACATGATCTTGGGAGAAATCATGTTTTCTCTTAACTTTGCACCTGCCTTTGTAAATAAGTGTCTGTCCTTCCAGCCCAGTTAATAGGGTTGTTTTTTTCTTTTTCATTCTGAGCTTATTTTCATCTTTTTAAAAAATATTTTTTAAAGGTTTTATTTAAGAGAGTAAATGAGAGTGAGAGCACGAGCAAGGGGAGGGGCAGAGGGAGAGGGAGAAGCAGGCTCTCTGGCTGAGCAGGATGCCCCACGCAGTCCTCTATCCCAAGACTCCAGGATCACGACCTGAGCCAAAGGCAGATGCTCAACCAACTAAGGCACCCAGGCACCCTGATTTTCATCTTTGATCTCAGATATGTTTTGACTCTTTAACTTCTATGGCACTGATTTCCTAGATTTGAGAGGTTGAAATTCTTGTTTCCTAAAACTGAAGCCAGTAATTAAATGGTTAAATGATCACTGTAGTCCCCCATCCTATCCCCAAATCAAGGTAGAAGCTCATAATTTTTAAATAGGGCATGATTTAGGAAAATTGTGAAGTAGGAATAGTTACTTTGTTGTTGCCATTTCAACTTTTCTTTGTGGACCTCTATCCCTATTAGGGGCCCCAGGGACCCATCACTGTCTCGTCTCATCCAGGCTTTCATTGCTCTTAGGCCTTTTTCTTTTCCCCTATGTGAACTTGGGCCTAGTGGTTGATTTGATAATGAGTTTAAGGTAGCTTACTATATTCCTTTGAGGGGCATTTGCATTTTAATTGGAAATTCCTGAGAATAATACTGAAATCCAGGAACAAGGTTTTAATGCATTTGTGTTAAGATGAGGTGGGGAGTAAGGGTGGGTAGGGAACAGAGTTTGAGCAGAGGCAGTCCTTCAGGTGTCACTCGGAGCACCTCATGAACTGGATGGAGCCCAGTTCTACCCTCTTCTCCCTTCAATGCCAAGGTAGGTAGGTGGTGTGTTGATAGATATAGTGAGTGTCTAAGTGCCTGGCCATTGTCATGGGAGCTCTGTGTTGAATAAATAGTGTGGAAATGTAGACTGGAAGTTGAGACTAGTTAGATTAGTGCTGACAATTGGAAGTACCTTCTTTTCCCAGTGGTACACAAACACTGCCGCCTTAGTAGTTCCAAGAGACAGACACAAATATGTTGAGACTTGCTCATAATGCTGTCCTTTGCACTACTTACTGTCTGGGAATGTTTCAGGCATAGACTAGCAGTGCTCAGACTAGGCAGTACATATCCAGCCTTCCTGTGGGAGATGAAATGTGAGCCTACAGCCTTTAGCTGAGCAGTTGACTGGAGCCTGTGCACCTGTCTGGATCCAAGTTGTTTCTTTTTTTTTTTTTTCCAAGTTGTTTCTTAATCCTCAGGGCAAATGTGAGTTTCTGTCATGCTTAGAAGATGGGTGGAGCTTTAGGAAGGATTTGAATCTAGCACTCCCAAACCTAGGTGTGACCTCCATCGTAGTCTTCCATGTGCATGCTGACAGAAGCCAGGATGTGTCTCCTGGTGTTGGGGCCCTCTGGTCTCATTGCTCCCTGGGACACGCCCAGGGCATTTGCTCTGGGGATCAGAAGCCCATCAGATTTCAGTCCGAGGCACAGTTTGAACCATTTTGAGGTGTCTTCGTAAACTGAGTTTGTAAAAGTTGTGCTTTCTCAAGTCCCCTAGCCTTGTCCCTTGGGAAGCCTAGACCCAAGTGGAGCATACTGATATGGCACATTATTGCTTTCTTCAAGTGACTTGCGTTTGTATTTTATGCATGCCAGAGGCATGCTCTGGAAGTCATTGGGCAGCTTCAGCCCAACATGCACATCAAGGTGATGGCTCATTTGTATAGCTGTTGCTGTTACATCTGTTTGAAGACTGTTGACTGGCCCTTACTGCTGTACTGAAATAGGGTAGCCCAGGAAGAAAAGAGCCATCACACTGCATATAGGAGTGAACTCCTGTGTCTAGTTTGAATGGACAACTTGTTAGAATGAAGACCTCAACACTGTGGCACATGTTGAGTTACTATTAACTGAACTCCAGACTTTATTTAGATTTTTTAAAAATATGGACCGCTTCATGAATTTGCATATCATCCTTGTGCAGGGGCCATGCTAATGTCTATAACATTCTAGTTTTCATGGATGTATTGCTGAAGTGAGCATAGACTTTCTTTAGATTTTATCTTTCTTTAGATTTTATTTCATCGTTCCATTCATGACTTTCTGTTCCCAGCATCTGGTCTATGGCACCACATGACATGTAGTTATCTTGGCTTTAGTCTCTTGACCTGTGACAGTTTCTCAGAGTCTTTTCTGTTTTCATGACCCATGACTGTTTGGAGGAATAATGGCAGGTATCCTTCATAACATACCCCAATTTGAGCTTCTTCTGATGTTTTCTTAAATTTATTTAGACTAATGTTATAGATTTGGGGAATACTACAGAGATGAAGTACCTTACCAGGGGGCACCTGATATATACATAACATCACTGGTGATATTAACATGGGTCACTTGATTAAATTGTTTGTTGCCAGTTTCTCCATTGTAAAGTTACTGTTTTTCTCTTTCCCTATTCTTTTTTTTTTTTTTTTAATATTTATTCATGAGAGACACAGAGAGAGAGGCAGAGACATAGGCAGAGGGAAAAGCAGGCTCCTTGAAAGGAGCCCGATGCGGGACTCAATCTTGAAGGGAGCCCAAGGCAGACGCTCAACCGCTGAACCACCAGGCGTCTTTCTCCCTGTTCTGTTCCTTGGAAGCAAATCACTAAGTCTGTCCCACATTCAATATGGATTGGGGGATATATAGAATTAAACTCCATCTTGTAGAAGGGGAAGTAACTACATATATTATTTGGAGTTCTTATGTAAAGAAATTTATCTCTACTTACCCATTAAGTCATTTATTTGTATCACTATGGACTCATGTGTATCTAATATCTATTTTATATTTTGAGTTATAATCCAGTACTATGTTATTTTATTGCCTAAATTGTTCCAGCTTTGGCCAGAAGGAGCTCTTTCAGGTTGCACCTGTATCCCTGTGACATACTTCTATCCTTTTTTTTGAAAGTGTTTTTTTGAACACTTTCTTAGTTTCTGATATTACAAAGATATTCCAGGCTCATCTTATATTTTCCATGTCTTAGCCCAGAATCAGCCATTTCTCTTTTTCTATTAGCGAATGCTATTCAGAAACCACTGGGCACTGGATATGTTCAGTACTACTGGGCTGTTATTACTTCTAGGCCTTCTCAGCAGACAGAGCTAGGTCATGTGTGTATACATCCTAACCTCTGTAAACAGACATATCTATCCTTGTTTCTGTGTTTCCTCATCTGTATATATATTAAGATAAACATGAGTTTATACTTCTGTCTCTGACTTTAATCCGGTACCACAGAGTTCATTTTAGAATGTTCCTTTCTTGATCATCTGTAATATCCTTCTTCAACAATGAGAAACCTTGCTCTCCCACATTTCACAATTCATTTACTTATTCAACTCCAGTTAACATGTACCCATGCTATGCATGTATTATAACCCATAACCCTACAAGGAACAAACTTACCAGTTCGAATATTGTACTGATTTTTTTATTATCACGTGATTTGATCTGTGATGCCAGCCTTTAGACGTATGCAATGTTTCTAACATTCCTACCATAATCTGAGATGTCTTTGTACATCAGTATGGTTCCTTAAGATTATGGAGTTGGGCTTCAAGTAAAGTATTTTCCTCTTTTTTTTTTTTTTTTTTTTCCCTAAACATGGGGCTTGAACTCATAACTCTGAGTTCAGGACCTAAGCTGAGATCAAGATTTGGATGCCCAACTGACTGAGCCATTCAGGCACCCCAAAATACTTTCCTTTTGCTCTGCATTTCTAATAAATCTAAACTAAAGAAGTACAGGGATCCCTGGGTGGCGCAGCGGTTTAGCGCCTGCCTTTGGCCCAGGGCGTGATCCTGGAGACCCGGGATCGAATCCCACGTCGGGCTCCCGGTGCATGGAGCCTGCTTCTCCCTCTGCCTATGTCTCTGCCTCTCTCTCTCTCTCTCTCTCTCTCTCTGTGTGACTATCATAAATAAATAAAAATTACCAAAAAAAAAAAAAGAAGTACAAAGTTTGTGTACTCTCTTTAGTAATTGATCATACATTTCTACAAAAGGAAGTTTATACTTATTATTAAAGTTATATACTTATTAAAGGTTTTATATGTAAAAGGGACAAGCTGAATGAAACTATTTATAGTACCATTTATCTCAAAAGTCCTGGCTCAGATTCTTTTTGTAAAACACCTTAAGGCAAGACATTCTAAAATCAGTTTCTCCATTGGCTTTACTAACCCATAAAGTATAGGCTTGGCACTTGATTCTACTTTATTGGCTACTTTTCTAGGACATCCTGTTGGCTCATTCTTGTTATTGGTACCAAAAATCATATATGTTTGTTGGTAAAGATATTATAGCCTGGGAAATGGGACTGACTTAATATAGCTGTAGTTCCCTGAGTTCTTGGATTCCCAAGTTCCTGTTGAGGAGAAATAAGTATGAGTTGGAAAAGCTATTCTGAGAGTTGAGTGTTCTTAGTCATCAGTACAAGTTGGCGTTTAACTTGAAGACTGATATCGGGTCCATCATTTCTGTCTCCAGACCTCGAATCCTGTATCTAGAAGGTGTAGCCTTTCATTTGATGACCCCTACGATTCCTTCCATCACAAGTAGTAAAATACATGGCTGGCAGTTCTTACCTCAGTAAGTAAGGCATTCTGGCAAGAATCGGTGGTCAGCCTCTCTGAAACAAGCTTATTTGGTCCATTTTGATCACTTTTTTCTCTTTGTTTAACACACGCTCATTCTCGCACATTCTGCATGGGACGAACACATTTTGAAACATGAGGGCTGGGGATCCCTGGGTGGCTCAGCAGTTTAGCGCCTGCCTTTGGCCCAGGGCGTGATCCTGGAGTCCCAGGATCGAGTCCCGCGTCGGGCTCCTGGCATGGAGCCTGCTTCTCCCTCCTCCTGTGTGGGCCTCTCTCTCTCTCTCTCATTCTCTCTCTCTCTCTCTATCATGAATAAATAAATAAATAAATCTTAAAAAAAAAAAAGAAACATGCGGGCTAGTAGTGCTTATTTAGATGGCTTAGATTATACCATGTAGAAGGTGTACTTTGCTGTTCATAATGACCCATCATGGTAATAATAACTTGGGAGGATCAGAGCTGGAGTGTTCATTGTTGGATGTTTATAAATCAGTGGTTTCTTAAATGACCCTCTCTTTATAGCTACAATGTAAAATCTGTGAACAGTATGGAAGAATAGCCACAGTAAAGAGAGTGCAGTGGCTTACGTATGATATGGCCCAATGAGTTACACGAAAGAAGTTTTAGTTCTTAAAGCCAGGGGAGAAGATGTCATTAGTCTTATATACTGATAATAGTCTTCAGAAGACTATCTTTTCTCTGCTTGTAAGCATTTAGTTTCCTGAGCAAAATGAAGGAAGTGTATGACCTGTAACTGAGTATGTGAAACATATCATGTGCTTAAAAGAACTTTGGAAAATAGATGGGTGAAAGAGAAGTAGTACGAATTAATGTACTGTAAGATAGGGCATATCTGTTTGAGAAAAACAAAAAATAAAGTGAAAAAATGTTGACTTTGGTTAGAAAGATAGGCTAGGAAAGCATGGAATGAATCTTCCTTAGCTGCCTGCCACTGAATTGTTCTTTAAGGCCTACGTCATGTTGGTTTATGAGATTGACTTAAGAGCTCTGAATCAAAGTCCTCTGACCTAGCACCATCCCATATTTCCAAATGAAGTGGCATGCTGCATATCCTGTGTTAATCAACAGATTGAACTTTTCTGGCACAAGTTTACATGAGGATTCACATTTGCTTTAATGAAAAATTGTGTCTGGAATGGATTCCCATTCCTAGGAGTCCTGCTAGTGCAGCTAGTGGCTGCAGAGGTGCTAATTCCAGAAGTCAACAGCAGATGTCACTGCATCTCTGCTTACTACAGTTCTGGCTCCTAGCTGGGTTCTGGCTCCTAGCTGTTTAATGAAGCTCCCAAACCACCTAATGCAAATGGGGTATTTATGGCCTTCATCAGACACAGAACCCAGATTGAAAATTGAGATTAAGCACAGCCCAAGAGTGTTTTCCCCAGTTTCTTTCACTATTCCTTTTAGTATTGGTAGGGCGGGGGGTTCCCTATTCTTAATATTATCTGAATTTCTGTGTGAGTAACTAATGGAATTTATTAGCCTTTTTGTATCAACCATTTAGCAGTTATTCAGGAGCTTTGGATAACTTTTCACATTTGCTTCAGCTGGATTCATACTTAAAAGCTTCTTGACCTTTCTGTAGCTTGCTTTTTAAAGGCCTTCCTAGCAGGAAAGTTGATGTCACTGTTCTCTGAATTGAGGTGCAGAACATCAAAGGGAACTCTTTACTCTTCTATTTGAACCTTTTGCTTTGGCAGTTGAGAAAAATAACTGAATTACGACCAAAAGTCCTCTTTTTAAGACACATCCTTATGGTTTCAATGTAGATGGTAAGGCTTCTATATGACAAAGGCAAAGTTGGTGTTAAATTGGATTATTTTAGAAAGTCTGGGCATACTGAATTTTTGGTATCTTTTGATCACATAGATCATTAGAAAAAGAAAACACCCCAAGTGATATTTGTCTTAATATACTCATGGTTAATGCTGGTTTACATGTGTGTCCTGGTGGTCATTATTACTAGCTCCCCTCTTTACTCTCCGTTGTCCTATTTGGACAGTATGTTGTCATTCTAAATTGCTCAAAGAAGTAGAGAGGAGGTAGTTGATAAGTTGCAATTTTAGTAATTATAAGCATTTTTTGGCTCAAGAATTATGCCTGCCCTGAGTTTTCTATTTTTTTTTTAAGATTGTTTTAAAATGAATTTATTCAAGGGAGAGAGAGTGAGACAGAGTGAGAGAGAGAGAGAGCACAGGGTGGGGGAGAAGGGGAGAGGGAGAAGGAGAAGCAGACGCCTCGCTGAGCAGGGAGCTCAACACAGAGCCCAATCCCTGGACCCCAGGATGAAGTGGAAGGCAGACACTTAACTGACTGAGCCACTCAGGCACCTCTGCCCTGAGTTTTCTAGTTACATACATTCAAACCAAAGCAAAACCACGAGCTTATAATTCTGGGAAAATAGTTTTTAGGTTTCTATCTATAGATCATTGTTCTCTGGAACAGTGATTTCCAAATATGGCTGTGCATCAGGATCAACTGGTAACCTTTTAACAGATACTTTCACAGGTCTTACCATAGACCTATACTGAATGTGTACTGGAGTTTGAATGTGATATTATCAAAAATGTAGAAATGCATGCAGTGCAAATGTACTGGACTACTTTGTCAGCCAGCTTTTAAAGGACATTCCTTCCTAAGATTTGGGTGGCTTTGAGAGGCATTTTGGAGTAATGGTGGTGGCTGCTTTGGGTCTTGAAGGAATGCCTGTCACTGACATGAATTGCCCTTTTGTTTCAGATGTCATCTGGGTGATTCTCAGTGTGGAGGTGGGTGGACTTTTAGGAGTAACGCAGCAGCTGTCATCTTTTGAAACGGAGTTCAACACACAGCCACATCGCAAGGTAGAAGGAAACTTCAACCCGTTTGCCTCTCCCCAAAAGAACCGACAATCAGATGAAAACAACTTAAAAGACCCTGGGGGTTCCGGGTTCGACTCGATCAGCAAAAACACATGGGCTCCTGCTCCTGACCAAACCGAGCAAGATGAGAATAGACTCTCACAGAACTCTGTAAATCTGTCCCCCAGCAGTCACGCAAACAACTTATCAGTAGTGACTTACAGTAAGGTAGGTGCCCTCGGAGAAGAGGAGAAGGGGTAGGTGGTGGGCCTTGGGATTTGTGATACCCTTTCATGGCAAACCTAGAAGCCTAGAATGTTCTTTAAGACTGCTTAGCTCTCCTGCCAACAGCAACAATACAAAAACCTACCCCTTCTCCCCTCCCCCTCCCCCATCTTCATGTCCTGTGGATTACTTTATCCACATTTATAATTTACTACTGTCTCTCTGCTCTGGTTTGGGTGTTGAAAGAACAAAGTTTTTTACATTTAGCATTTAAAAAAATAAAGTCAAAATATCACCAACTGTCCTTCCAGTGTAAATGTATACTAAACCTAGACCACATGCCTTTGGAATCTCTTCCTGCTTTGTTGTTTTTGTTTATGTTTTTACTTTGGCTTTGGGTGGGGCTTTCATTTTTCCAAGGAACAAAGACAAACTCAATTATATATCCTAAATATTGTTGTTGGGCTTTCGCTTTATTTACCTTATTTGCATGTCTTCTTGTTGATGTATTTTCAGTCTATTACGGCCTGTCTACCTCCTCACCCACAACCCAGAGTGGCCCAAGTGATATTTTGACTTTTTATGTGTGGGACAGTAAGTGAGAGAATTGTTGAGTTCACCATGAATTTAAATATTTTGATAGTTCTGAGACACTCTTCTCTGTGTTTGATTTATTGATCTGCTTCTCCTTGCTAGCTGATTAAACAGTGTCTTCTACCCTCTGCTAAGGTGATGATGGTTCTTGGTTGTTGGTTTTGGTTGGTTGAGTAAAGTCTTGATGCTGAGCGCTCACAGTTACAGATGTTTCATATGGTACGGGCCTGTGAGCATTCCTTTTCATTCTTCTCTGGTTAACAATGCTATGTATTAGGCCCAGCACCCCACCCTATACAATCATATAACTGTTAAGTCTGCCCTTGCATCATGTTGGGATTTACCCTCAAATTTTGAAAAATAAAATTGATGTTTATTTGAGGACAAATTGTCTGTTGTAAGAATGGTATTTTTCTGACTAATGCTTTATATATGGTTCAGATCAAGAGGCAAATTAAGAAAAGAAACCTGGTGATGTGAATCCTATTTCTCCACACATTCTAGTTAGTAAGAGAGACTTCATTCAGTAGTGGTGTAACAGAGGATTAATTTTTTTTGTTGTTTGAATGGTTGTCATAAAGGATTCTGTGGAGTCATGTTAGTTGCACAGGATATAAGAGAAGTCAATTGGCAAGACAGTAAAATGCCTGTATTTGAGTTAAGACTTCATATTGTAACACTATAATAAAAGGTTTTTTCCTCTAAGCTCCTATTTCTCCAGATTTTCCTCCTTAAATTTAACCCTCCAGAGTATAACCATTCCAGGTAGTTAAGTGAGCCAAGCCCTAGGGTAAGCATGTCCTGTTAGAATTGGAATTTGCAGTTGAATTCAATGGGAAGATGAGAGTCAGAGGAGGCAAAACGAGTTGCTTTGGTGCTTTGTATAATACAAGCCCCTCTCCCAACTGTGAATTACTTGGATCAGTAGTTCCTGTGGTTTAAGGAGGCGGCTGTTCTTGGCCACAGCACTGCATTCATCGTCCTAAGTTGTGAAACTGTTAGTTGTTTGCCACTCCTTTAGGGACTGATGCCTTTTCGCCAATTCTGTGGTGATTGCCCAGGCCTAGGGGGTGGGAGCTAGGGTGGGATTGGCAAGGGGTCAGAGTGGATTACCTACCAGCCTTAGTTGAGGTCCTACCATGTTGTCTTTTTTTTTTTTTCTTTGAAGGACTAGGCTATGGTGAGGGTAGAGACTATTGAGATTTCTTGAGGTTGATGAGGTTGATGAATTCATGGTATGTTGCCTTTTTTTTTTTTTTCCATGAACTCTGTAGGATCATTTAGAAGTAATATTTGCAAGAACCACAGTGAAAAGGTTCTCATTGGAGATGATATTCAAGAAGACTATTGGCTATAATGCATTGAGAATGTGGCACTTAGGTCCCAAAGAAAAACTGGAGCCTCCTTGTTTCTTTCTCTCTTTTTTTCCTTCCTTCCTTAAAGATTGATTGATTGATTGGTTGATTGATTGATTTTTAAGGTTAAGGGAAGGGCAGAGGAGAGGAGGAAGGAGAGAAACAAGCAGACCTCCGTTCTCACTGAGCAGGGAGCCAGTGTAGGGCTCAGTCTCATGACCCTGAGATCATGACCTGAGCTGAAATCAAAAGTCAGTCACTTAACTGACTGCACCACTCAGGCACCCTTCTTGTTTCTTAATTTAAGGAGAATCTTATTCAGAATGCATTTATGTGTGCATCTAGCAATTGCTCTGAAAGGATTTCTGGTTAAAGTTGAGTCAGCTCCACCTCTTAAGGCAGTAAGAGAACAGGATAGGGTATAGACAGACATCACTAAGTATTTATTAACACATCTGTGCACATTTTAGATCAGTGTACATTGTTCAGATGGAGACTTGAAGAATAAAAGAACTTACCCCTATCAACTAGCAGCATACAGTGCAGTAGGGGAGATGAAATATGCATACAGCAATTAGGAAACAATTTAGTTAAGTATGGAGAGACAAAAACAGTCAAAATGTGCAGTTTGTGTGTATGGCTGTGGATTAAATTTAGGGCAGAGAGGAAGAAGAGATTGAGTTGGTCTTTTCAAAGGATAGATTTGGAAAGAGGAAGGACAGTGAAGAACACTTTAAGTGCTGAGGGCAGAATGAGTAAGAGACATGTTCTCAGGAGATGTGGGTGACAGAGATGGGTTCAGGTTGCGGTGCTTTTCTTTGAGGAGCAGTGGATGAAATAGTCATAAATGGCTTTGAAAAGAATTGAGACTGTACTTAAATGGATATCTTAAAGCAGAGCTTATTCATAATGCTAAACATTTGTGTTTGGCTTGAGAATACAGATTTATCTTTATTTGTTTGTTTGACACAGAGCACAAGCAGGGGGGAGCTGCAGGCAGAGGGGGAGGGAGAAGCAGACTCCCTGCTGAGCAGGGAGCCTGATGCAGGCGCTATCCCAGGACCCTGGGATTATGACCCAAGCCGAAGGTGAAGGCAGACACTTAACTGAGTTAATGTATACTATACATTATAATATACATAATGTATACTAACATGGCACCTCCAGATTTATTTATTTTTGAAGGCAGGCATGCTTGAGTCAGCTCGAGAGTATGCTTGACACAGTGATGAGATTGGGTATACCAAAGTTATGTTCTAACTATTCCTATATGGCAAGTGTGTTGCCACGTACTTTACATGTTTGATCTCATTTTTTGGACAAGAAAACAAAGCTCCAAGGGACTCAGTAACTTGCTCAATATTACATAGCTATTGAGAGGCAGAGTTGGAATTCCAATCCAAGGTGCCACATTATTAAAATGTAGTATTAGTAGGTAAACCTGGGCTCTCCCTAGATCCTCCTGTTGGGCTGGAGGCTGTATTTGGTTAAAGCATTTACTGAGTTGATGATCGGTATCATCAAAGAGTGAAAAAAAGCAGAGTTGAAATAAGATCAGTGGCTCTAATGTAAACTGAAAATTGCCTGTGGCATCTTCTTTTTGAAGAGTTCCCTTGTTTGTCTTTAAAGTAGTTTTCCTGGTTAATAAAAATAAGAACTTAGGGTGCAAAACCTTTGTGGTGTTTATAATGATTAGCACCCTTTTGTTTATTAAATGAGTGGAAAGAATGAAGGGAACCTCTGGGCTTTAGACTTGGGTTGTGTGTTTGCAGTTCACCCCAGGTGCCACCTTTATTGGATAGGGAGGAGGAGTACCTGATGCCCCCATGTCAGGGATCAGAGTAAACAGTAGATTTGACTTACTCCCTGCCTCCCATTAAGGCTGGGAAAGAACATGATGCTCTTGGAAGCCCATGACCACAACTATAATAGATACGGTTTCCTACTGCCTCCATAGTTACAGTTTAACTTGGTGAGGTTGGTAGGATGAAATGAAAAGATTGCTTCATGCATCTGCTCTAGGAGGGCTGCATAGGTATGTCATCATAATGACACATATGGCAGTGTCAGGAACTGGACACCCCAGGAGCCCTTCCCCAGCTGTACTTGAATAATCATAAGCTCTCTGGACTCAGTGCTCCATGTCTGGGGGGAAGCTCTGGGTGAGAATGCCAGCTCTAGTTCCATCCCACAACTCAGAAGGCCTGGCCCCTCCCTGTGTGAGAGCTGTCAAAGAGAGTCAGAAAAGTAAGTATATGCTGACCTCCTCCAAATATTCATAAATCTGACTCCCTGCTTTTTGTTAGAAATTAGCTGGTCTCATTGCTCAATTGTGGCTGACCTGTCCCATGTGAACAGTCAGATCAAGTATTGATGAAGGTTAGGTGCTGTTATAGTGAACCCTTTTTATGTGATTAGCTCAAGAGCCTCTGAGGACAAACAGTCACAGTAGGATAGGTGCTTACTCTGTTGACTCAAGGCTAGTGTTGCCATGCATTCTAGCTCTCTGACTCATCTCTGGAGGCCAGGATAGCTTCTGTTTGGACAGTGTGAGAATAGTTTAAAAAAAAATTTTTTTTGGGATCCCTGGGTGGCGCAGCGGTTTAGCGCCTGCCTTTGGCCCAGGGCGCGATCCTGAAGACCCGGGATCGAATCCCACGTCGGGCTCCCGGTGCATGGAGCCTGCTTCTCCCTCTGCCTGTGTCTCTGCCTCTCTCTCTCTCTCTCTGTGTGTAACTATCATAAATAAATTAAAAAAAAAAATTTTTTTTTATAGAGGTGTGGAAGGAGAAAAGTCCTGTTAAAATTAGATGGCTTTTCCCCCTTATTTGCCAGTAATTTTTTTAATATCTAAATGTTTTCTAAGAAGGCTTTCTTACAGAGGAAAAGCACGCCAAACAGTCTGATGCAGGACAGATGGTAATAGGCGTGTGGCTGTCAAAAACCAAGGGGCTGTTCTTAAGGAAGGCCAAATGCTTCACTTCCTTTCTCTTAAAAAAGTAATAATTTACACTGAGGGAGCTGAAAAGAATCCCAGATTCATTTATTTTGTTACTTGGCCTATGGCTCTTATTTTGTATTTGTTCTTACTTTAAAAAATGTTTGGAGCTGGTATATGTCATATACTCCTCCTTTAAACTGGATTACAGTCTGAGCCACTGTTATTACTTCCGCCAAGTGCTGGTTCAGAAGGAGAAACTTGTTATTATCTTTGTGGGGAGGTTCATCGTGCTCCTCCAGTGTCAGCCACTGCCGAGCGCCATCTGCCCTGCCTGCCCACATTCCCACCTGCTTCTCTTCCTATCTCTCTCTGACAGCCAACCTTTAGTATGTTTTGGCTCTGGAGATAGAGCAGGAGTCAGTCTGCTTTTATTACATCGGAAGTCAGCTCTCTCTAGATCTGCTACAATCTATGTTGACTAAGGCATAGAGGAGTTATTTTCCCTCCATTTAGGTGAGAGTTTAGAAATCTTAGTAGAGGTTGCCTGGGGAGGTTTGGAAAAGGCAAATCTTTTGCTATGTGGGCCTGAGGATATAAGAGTGATGGATCTTCTTATCTATTTTGAAGTAGCCAGTTTAACATAATAATAGGGGGTGAGTTTGGGGTGACATAATGGAATTGGGTTCAACATTTGCCCAGAGCAGAGGGCCCTGAATTTGACCAGAAGGCAGGTGGTTGGTGTCTATAGCTGGGATAATTGGTTTTGTGAGGGAGTAGAGGGCAGTGTGACCTTCCCACTGCCATGGGACTTGAGTTTTCGCTCTCAGATGCCTACCCTTTTGTGAAAGGTTTAGAGATGATTCAGAGAGAAACTAGAAGGAAAACTTGAGTCACTTGATATTTTATCCAGTTTTTGTTTTCTTTTGGCAGGGGACAGGTAGCAAAAGCACAGGACACTCAGGTAGAGGCCAATCAGAATGCCGTAATTAGAGCTATAAAACTACCATTTATTGAGCACTTACTATGTCCAGGCACTGTGCCGAGAACTTTTTAAATTTAATTTTTGTTAAAATTATCAATGTATATAGTTTAAAGAGCCAAGTAGTTCTACAAAGTTTATTACAAAAACACTGGTCGCCTCCCTTCCTCCCCACCCCCAGCATTTGCTCCTCAGAGGCAGCAGGCTCAATGTTTGATATGCATTACTTCATTTAGTGCACACAACAGTACCATGGTTCAGGGATTGCTCTCTTCCCTCCTTTGCAGTTGCAGAGACTTGAAGTACACAGGTTCCATGATTTGCTCAAGGTCATGCAGCTAGGAAATGGTAAAACTAGGATCTGAACAAAAGCAATTGTCTTTGACTCTTGAGCCTGCTTTCTTAACAGTGTACTGCATTCATAAATCATAAATAGTGTTCAAGTACATATTCTTACCAGTTTAGCTAACAGCAGTGGGTTAGGAGAGAATGCTTTCTATACTATAGTGCTACATTTCAAATGAGGATCAAGCCAGTTATTAACTAAATATTATGTGACTTCTCTACTACTAAACCCTCTCCCCTCACAAGCTCTTATGGAAACTGTAGAAACCAGTTTTTCTCTCTAGCCTCCCAAAGAAAAAGATTCCCTAGACCCTCCATAGTTACTTGGGTTTAGATCTTTGCTGACATTGAAATTTCCATTAAATCACTCTTGTGACGGCAACATCTGTACCGTCTTGAAGCCACAAAACCTGTCTGTATTCCTCTATTATGGCCTAAAGATATAGTCTCTGAAGTTTTACTTTTCTGGAATGAATTTAAAATCTCTTTTTGAACATGCTTATTCCCTTTAAAGTCAGATTTTATTTCTGTAAAAGCTATCTAGAGAAAGCATATTTTAGGCAAAGGGATAGCCAGTACACACCCTGAGGTTGAAGTTTACCTGGTTTGTTTAAGGAACAGAGTGGAGGTGAAGGAGAGTAGAGAAATATGAAGTCAGAGGATGGAAACTAGATCGTGGGGGGGCTTTGTGGGCCCTTCCAAAGCTTTGGGCTTTCTCTCTTAGGAGCAGAGGAAACCATTAAAGGGTTTTGAGCAGAGGGGTGATAAATAAACCCCTTGCCTTTGGAAGGGGGTTGTAAAAGACAGTGGAGTAAAGATGACACCAAGGTTTTTGGTCTAAGCAACTAAAAGGATGGAATTGCCATCAATGGAAAGGGAAAAGACTATGGTAGAAATGGGGAGAAGTCAGGAGGTCCATTTGAGGCACACTGGAGATTTCTTTAAATATCCAAATGGAGATGTCAAGTGGGCTGTTGTATATCCAGGTTGCATTTAAAGTTTAGGAGAAAGGTCTGGGTGGAGATACAAATCTGAGAATTGTGACATACGGATTATATGTAATGCTATAAGACTGGCTGCAGTCCACTAAGTGATGAGTGTAGAGCAGGATTTCTCAGCTGAAGTACTAAGACTATTGACATTTTAGGCCAGATCTGTCTTGAGGTGGGGAGTAGGAGGGGGTGTCTAAATGCATTGTAAGATATTTAGCAGCATTCCTGGCCTTTACCCAGTCCCAGTACATGGCAGTAGTACCTTCCCAACCCCAAGTGTAACAACCAAAAATATCTCCAAACATTGTCAACTGTCCCTTGGGCAGGAAGATGACAAAATCTCCCTACTTGTGAATCATTGGTACAGGTAGAGAAGAGGTCCAAAGACCGGACTGGGCTTAATACTGTCTAACATTTAAACAAACTACTTCATGTTATTCAAAGCACATTTACTGTACTTATTCTCAATTTGTAACAGTCTCATGACTTCTGTAGTTACACCCTTCATTTGACAAAATAGGGAAGTTGTAAGTGACTTGTTCACCCTCACATAGCAGATTAGGGGTGGGGCATGGGCTGGAACCCAGGAACCCAGTTTGAGTCTAGTGTTCTTCTAGACCACACTATGATGAGGTTTGCTGGCAGAAGCAACGACCATTGGTTGTTCACTGAAAGTAGTCTACACTTACTGTCAGGTCGTAGGGACTTTCCCGTTCATCTTTTGGAGCTCCAAAAGAATTTATGACCAGGGAGGAAGCAGTGCAAAACTGAGGAACCTGTCCTGTTCATTGCCCAATTAGTACATTCTGTACCAGAAGGGAATTGTCAGGAAACTCTGGTTTAATGATATTACCATGACTCTCTTTTGAAAACCCAGAGGAGCCAGGAAAGTCCTCCCAGCCCTGCTGGTGTTTGCATTGGCATGGGTCATGTGTGCATTTTAAAAATAAATTAAGCAAACACTATGAGCCTTAGAAAATGTCTTTTGTTGTTTGTAACGTTACTGTCTGACTGAAAATAAAAAGTATCTCCAGGAACTCTCCCCTTTGTCCCTCAAGAGCTTCAAAGTTGTTCAGCTCCATTTTATTTGCTTTGGGGCTCTGAGCATTGTTTTAAACTGGTTTGATGCTGGGCAGTCTTGTAGCTAAAATGCAGCCAGTGTTCCCAGGATTGCCAGAATATTTTATTTTGGTTATGAGGGTGTTTTTCTTTCCTATGTTCTGAATTTAGCATTTTAATTTCTGATGGAAGTTCTCAAAGTGTAGGACTAGTGAAATCACAGGTTCAAACAGATAAGCGAAATTCAGAAGTGTGAGAAATTTCCCCCTGGTGTGTTCTCAGCTAAGTCTGCTGTAACTGTGTTCTAGCAGGACAGGTGGGGAATTCAAGGTTAGAAGCTGGGAGCTGTTGGACTTCAGGGGAAATGGGGGCTTCCTTAGAGTTCAGCTGCAAGGGAGGTTTTTTCCAAAGCTTTGGACACATCCACTTGCAAGGCCTGAGAATCTTGAACTTTTTGCTGTGATTTCATTGCCCAAAGACCAATTAAAACTGCTTTATACAGAGAGATAGCTTTGATACTATTTAGTTCATAAATGAGTGCTCAACCCATGCTAATCCTTATCTTCAAAGTATTTACTGTCTGATTACATACATGTGACTAGCTCATGGGAAAGAATAACAGCTAGTAAAGGAGTATATTGAGTTCCACTTGACTTTTAAGTAAGTGTTCATATGAATTTTGAGGACGGAGAAGGCACTGGTACCTTGGTACTTGTTAGGTTCAAACTGAATTGGAGGAAGAGGAATCACACGTAGGAAGGCCCAGAGGCATCCACAGGTGGTGTGTGTTCACGGGACACCGGCCAGCCTGCTGCAGAGTACGGTGTGCTTAAAGAGGGTGGGGCGAATTTTGAAGGAAGACCTTTGAAAGCCAAGCAAAGGAGAGCCAATGTTTAATGTGGAAAGAAGCAGAGTAACAGCAACACTCTTGAGCAGGATCATGGCAAGATGACAGCAAGTATGGCTGAATGAGACCAAGGAGAGACCATTTGTTTTCCTACCTCAGTTAGCCAGACACTGGAGGGCGGCAAGTGATTCTGTGAATTAATTGTAAAAGAGGTGGGAGACTGCAGTAGCCTGTAAGGAAGGGTATAGTTGACAGGTTACAGAAATTTGGAAGGAAATTCTAAGAGGAAATGGGACCAGCCGCCTCCCCCAGTGCTACAGCAGAATCCCCGCAGTGCAGCCAGCACCAATGGTGAGAGGGCTAGGAACTTGAGTAAGCTTCTCTCCCTTTGGGTGCCCTCCCCAGTGAGACTCCTGTCAGTTCTTTCTTCCTGTTTAGGAAGTTCCTCCGCCCTAGGAGGTGACCATGAGAAAGCTCTGTGTGCTAGCCCCCCAACTGGATTCTAACACACCTGCTGTTACATGGGATTTGGCAGCTAGAATGCCAAATTGTAAATAACTTTTTCTGAAGTCTTTACTGAAAGGGAAAGTCAAACCCAGCCAGTGTTCTTCATCTCCTTGTTTTAGAACTATAAATTATATGTTTAATTCACAATCTTGTTTGAGTTTTATTCTTTATGGTGATTTTCTTGAGTTGCCACACAGTAGGGTAGGTGAATGCTCTGAGAGTTGCCTTTGGCCATAGGGAGCTCTAGATAGATAGGAGGAAGACTGGAGGGAGGATGGGAAGAGGGATGATGAAGAGAGGAAGAATAAGAGTTGCATGATGAGGGGCACCTGGGTGGCTGGCTCAGTGGTTGAACCCCTGCCTTTGGCTCAGGTCCTAATTCTGGGATCCTGGGATCAAGTCCCATATCAGGCTCTCGCAGGAAGCCTGCTTCTCCCTCTATGTCTCTGTATCTGTGTGTCTCTCATGAATGAATAATAAAATATTTTTTTAAAAAAAGAGTTGCATGATGAAGGGTTGGATGGATGGGTAGAGGGAGAATGGATGGATAGATGACCAGGTCCCCAGCAGGATTGTAGAAGTTAGTTAAGAGCAACAGAAAAACTGTTACAGAGATAAGTATAAAAAATTGGTTTTGCAGGGCTTTAAAAAAAAAATCATCACACTTCGACTGAGTCAAGCTTTGAGCAGCTTTGGCACAAGCAGAAGGCTGTGAACTGAGCCTGCCCCATGATCAGCCCTCATGCATAAAAATAGGTTTATTTTCTTTCCTTTGGCTGGTTCTCATACTCATCCTCAGCCAGTGCATCAAATATATCTTTGAAATTTTGAGGACTGCCACATGAAAGTGGCTTGAACACCAGTGTGGAAGCATCTACAGAAGTACCTCTCCTGCTCACGTGGCCCTGCTCTTCCAGTAGGAAACCTCCTGGAGCAGTCAGCCGCCATTGAGGGAAGGATCCTGGTTTGAATTTTCTTGAGAGAGTCCTCATTACTCTGCCCATTATTCCAATAGAGACTTTATTTCTAATTAATAAGAGAAGAACAGGTTTGATCAGGGCGTGGTCAGTCAAGCCAGCCTTGTGAGCAGGGCCCCACCACACCATGTTTGCAGTACAGGATCAGGACAGAACTTAGTACTAAATCTTGTATTCTTCTGTGTTTGCATTCAGTGTAGTTAGTGATACAAAAGGAGCACTAGGCAGAAGCAGCGCTGACCAGGACTGGCTCAGGCAGTAAGGCGGAGGAGGGCTCTCCCGATGTTATCTGATGCTGCCATCAGTATACACCGGGAGAGCATGTTATTTCACAGCCCTGCAGCATACGCTCCTTTTTGTTAATGTGTGTGAACCTTTTTATTTATTTAAATCACAAATAAAAGCAAAATAAAGACAGGTATGTGAAAGTGTCCATGTTGTGGTGCTTTATCTACACAACTAACTTCCAAATAGAAAAGGTGTACCCCAAAAAACCCTTGTAAGACACACCGTTGTTTCAGTAGGTTTTTCAGCCTCCTTTTTTTCTCCCTGGAATGTTAAAAACCAAATGGCTCATCAGTGCAGAGTAGTTCACCGTCATTCACTCATTTGTGTTGCTGCTATTTGAGACTTAACTGTATGGAAGGCATAAAGAATTGGCAGAAGCAGGTTCCACCCTCTTCAAGGGCAACTTACTCTCCTCATAGCCCCATACTTCCTACTGTTGAAAATTGATGAGGAAACTTTTTAAAAATAGTCCAGCTGAAACAGAACTCGTGTCCTGTCTTTTTAGTACCTTAACATAGAGTTAATGTTTTCTCTGAGTGACAATTTTTAGTACTCTTCAAAAAGTTACTTTGATTTCTCTGTATTTTAAGAGAACTTTTGCAGGTCCACACTCACATAAGATTAGTGATAACCAGATCACTGGCTGAGAGTGACTCTGCTAGTCCACAGGGGGCAACTATAAACTATTGTGAAAAATCACAGATTATTTTTAGGTTTGTTTGAGAACAGATCACAAGTACTGGATCTTAAATTGTCTTTTTTAGGAGATTGTGGTAAATGGGACTGAGTTATGTTTTGTCCATAAATGTTGTCTTCTAAAAATATTTAAAAATATTTTAGAATTTTAGCTAAGTTATGGCTCTCAGTAGTTTTTCCATCATGGAAGTTCAGTTCAGGACCTGGTCCAACTACTGTGATGATTCAGCTGGCCTGAGGCCGAGGTCTTTTTCCCAGACACCAAGGAACAGAGAGGCACCTCTGTCTTAGCTGGTGGGTATGGAGCTTCTGTGCTTTAAGAGAGCTTGCCTGCCCTGGAGCCAAGTAGAATTTAGGTCCCAGGGCTCATAGCTACTGCAGCTGTGCAGTGAAGGGCTTAGGGAAGGCTGAAGCACACAGGCAACACCTCAGTCCCTGTGGACCTAAAGGCTGTCTCTCCTTTGCCAGGAAAACTTTCCTGTCCCCTTAACAGATGTAGCCTTTGAAAGCCTTGAAAACTGTGCAACTCAAATAGGCCCTGGGGAACTGGCCTTTAGACTTGGAGTCAGATACAGGACTTCTTTTCAGGGTTTGATTATTCATACCCTCTCTTAGCATGGATAAATCCAGCCTTGTGGTTGGTCTCTGTGTGATGAGGAGTGATTCCTCAGAGAGAGAAGGGCAGCCTTCTGCACCAGACTCCTGAGCTTTGCAATCATGCTGATGGCCACAATTTTCACTTGAGTTGGTTTAATTCAGGGCTCTGTACTAACTACCACCTGATGCCTCTGTCCCTGTTTTTCTTATTAGTAGAGTCACAGCTGTTTTAGGAGAGGTGTCAGTTGAAGCCAGTTTCTTGTTCCTCTGGATGGAGGTTGAAGAGTTGCTAGGCCCAGAAGAGAATGAACGTTATCTCTATTGCCAAACCCTGCTTTTAGGCTGGGGTTGGAGACATGAGCCACTAAAACCTGTTACACTGGGCCTTGGAACTCCAGTGGAACCTGAAATGTGGATGGGCCTCCTGTTTCAAATATACCTCCATCCCACTGCTAGGAAAGGCACTTCCTGCGTAGCCTCCTGCTTGGCCTCCTGCCATTGGATGCCCTGAACAAGCTGTTCTTGGAATCTCTGCCAGGCTTTTCCTCCACCACTAGTAATGCATTGCCTGTGTTCTGTGATCCATCTATGACACCTATAATCCTGCGTGTGGGGAGTCTAGATGATAAAGTGGTTTTGAAATAGAATTGGTTCCCTCTCCCTTCCTGGAAGTGATGGTAGTTAATTTGAAGGGTAGGGTGGGTGGGACTAGAGTTTGTTCTTCAAGCCACCTTTCTGCACCAATAAAACATCAACAACTTCCAATATGCCATTCTCTGGGTAAAAAGGGATTAGGTAGCATTTTTTTTCCCCAAAAGACACAGAACTTCAGCCACCAAGCTAAAGGCCAACAAATCCATAATCTAAGCTAGTTATATACCACACTGAATGTCCAAGGGCCAAGGCAGTCAAAAGTGGAAGTCTGAAAATGCTCATCGTGCTTTTGTTCCTCCCTCTGCCGGTTGCCCAGGACCCATTCTATTTATCTGTAAAATGGGAATGTGCAACAGCTCCTTAGCAAGGTCACGAACTCCCTTCTCCAAGCATTCCAGGCAAGTCACACGGCTATTGGTTGGATATTAAGGCCCATGTTGAAGTGTGTGGAGGTTTGGTCTGGAAGACAGTTAAATTTAGGGGAAAATATTTCATAGAAAGCAAATGCTGTTTGTCTTTTGGTGTCTTTCGGTTTTTCTTTTGTCTGTGCATTTTTTCCTGCACAGAGACCTTTGAGCATTGTATTGGTTCTAACTCTTGTAGGAATCAAGGCCGTTACTGCTTTCCTTGGGTTATTCCAGATGAACAAATACTGGGAAGTACTGAGGACACCTTGTTGTAAGCTTTCTATACTTTCTACTAATGGTGTGTGTGACCTCCAACCAGGCCCTACAGAATGGAGTCTGAGAGCCCTTTGGCTCCCCAGCCCACCCTTGTTAATCAGGTTGTACCATGGTAGCTGAGATGGTTACAGCCTTAGCCTACCTGCTGGAATGTAGTTCACTTGGGGACTGGCAAACATGTGGCCATTTTAAACACCACTGCTCTTACCAGTTATGTGCCCTTGAAGTTGGTCACCTCTCTGAGTTTGGAGATCTTGGTTTGTCTCAGTGAATCTTTGCAAGAATTACAGAGAATATGTTAAAGTGCCCCAGCAGCATCTCGTGTGTAGTTGATGCTCAATCCATGAAGGCCTGCCCATCCTCCAAATTCACCTGGTCAGGATTTTTTGTTCAGTGATAACCACCAAGCAGCTAGAGACATACTCCCGGTCTTTTGAGGCATTATGTAGGGGAGGGGAAAAAAGCGAAAGCAGTTTCAGTGCCTTCCACTGAAAACACTATAGAAACTTTAATCTCATGTTCCCTATTCTTGTCATCTTTGACCTCTGGCCTAAACATGACCAAAGGGCATCCTTTCTTAGAGTCCTATTTTTCAGTCTCTTGAGCCAGGCAGTATATTGAGTCAATACTCCTAGAGCTTGAAATCCTGGAAAGATTCAGAGAGGAACCCGAGACCCTCTGAGGAGAAAGGACCTTATGGTCACTTTGTGAGCTGGTGCAAAACTGGGAGTAGAACCCAGATCCCCTCCTCCCAGTTCTGAGCGGCCTACATCCCACAGCAGTGGAAACAGGGAGGGTCTTGCATCTCCAAGCTAACTACCTTCAGAGAGCCCTGCCTCTCTTGGGACCTAGGAGACTGTGACCAGATAGATGGTATGACCCCCAGGCACTTGTGTCGCCAGGCCTAAGCAGCTATTTTAAAACTTGGATTTGGAATGGCCAATATTCCTTCGACTCAGAGGTGTCTGACACTCCAGATAGTAGTCTGGGAAATACCTGTCCTCTTTTAGTTATTAATTCAACAAATGTTTATTGGGTACCTCTTGGGCCAGGCATCATGCTAGATGCTGGGGAGATGGAAGCAAACAGGACAAAGTTATACCAAAAAGGATTCTAATCACTGCCAACCCAGCAAGCAGACACTGTTTTCCCTCCTCAAAGAAATGTGTCATATTTTAATTTTTTTAATTTATTTTTATTTTTTTTAAAGATTTTATTTATTCATGAGAGACACAGAGAGAGGCAGAGACACAGACAGAGGGAGAAGCAGGCTCCCTGTGGGGAGCCCAGTGCAGGACTTGATCCCAGGACCCCAAGAGATCATGACCTGAGCCAAAGGCAGATGCTCAACCACTGAGTCACCCTGGTGCCTCTGTGTCATTTTTTTTTTTAAGACAATCAAATTCTGACTGCCCATATCCCATCAAGCTAATAGGAAATTTCATGTCAGTCATTCTTGTGCCTTCTCACTCTCGGTTGTGCCTAGTTTCAGGATTCTTAACCTAGTTGTCAAGCATCAACACTCTCCAGTCATTTGTCACAGTTATGGTTGAGGCATCTGCTCTTTGTACCCCTTTGGTCCATTTGGTCCAAGGGTCCAGCTGCCCATAGGCCACTTTAGGGTGTAGGACCCTAGGGAGGCTGGTCACCAGTTAGCTTTTGCCCTCCTAGGTCTTGGCATTGACCAACTCTTTCCAAAGAACACACTCCAGGAGGAGGGTGGGAAGGTGGAGGGAGTCACAGGGCATCCTCCAGCAAGTTCATGCCGCTGCTTTTTGGTGTCGGCACATCTTGGTGTCTCATTCTGAATATAAGGGAAAAGTGAGACTATGAAGCTTTTTCCACCCAAACAGTACTGAAAATAACTTTGGGAATAGAGAATAAACCTTATTATCACGTGGCAAGGGAGAGGCAGTGTGGGAGAGCAAAAATCAGACTTAGTTTTAAACCTTGGCTCTGCCTTATTCTACCCATGTGACTTGGAGTAGGTCTTTTACTCTCTGCAGTCAGATGGGCCCGAGTTAAATGAGCGTCGTAATACTCACCTGGCTTTCAGGTAAGGTTTAAAGACAATGTGTGCAAAGCTGCTAGTACCATGCCTGTTATCTACGTGCTTAGACAGTTGCCATTTCTGCTGCAGTGCTGTTGTTGGTATAAGGGGCATTAGCCAGAAGGTTAAGGTGCAGAAAATGGTGCACTGGGATCTTTAGCAGAAAGGTTGAGACGTTGTTGTCCAGCAGAAAGGAAGGCTTTGTGACCTGGATGGAGGAAAGTTGACACTGATTGATGTAGCAGTTGAAAGATGAGGACTGCCCCCACTGCCTCCCATCTCTTTGGTTGGTGTGATGGAGTGGGAACACTTAAGGGCAGAAATGCTGATATGTGGCCCCTTGAGGTTTTGGGTAGCAAGGACAACCCTCAGGCTTTGTCTATGCCTTGGGGCTTCCTTCTGGCTCACTGGGGACCATAGATTCTTTAACTTGGTTTAATTGTCAAGTTGTACCTGCTTTGTTTATCATCACTGACTATGTTCACTCTCTTCCAGGGGCTCCACGGGCCTTACCCCTTCGGCCAGTCTTAAACGGACACCGGCAAGAAGAAAAATTAACAAAAGACAGAAGGCCTGACTTTGGGGTGGGGGGGAGGGCAGGGGGTTCCTCTGGATTGCAGACCATACCGCATGGACCCCTGGCTCTGACCCCCCTCTCCCCCAATCCTGGAAGAAGAGGAAGAAGCAAAACAGACTAGTTTTGAGTAAACTCAGTATGCATGTGTGAATGCTGAATCGCAGGAATGGTGTTGAGGCTACTAAGAAGAAACCCATGCAGCCGCCTTGGGTTTTGTTTATTAGGCATCAGTCTAACAAGTCATTAGGTCACTTGGGAAGGAAAACAAAGTTTCAAATGGGGGAAAAAAAGCCATCTTTTTAAACAAAAATTACTTTGCCTACAAACAGGTTGTAGTTTTGAGCACACGTTAATTTTTTTCCCTCTTTCCCCACTCTTTTTTTCTTTTTTTCTTTTTTTTTTTAAGGTAAGGGATAATATACCCTTTCTAGAATAGCTGCTTGCTCTGGAAGCGATTCAGGTTACAAGCTGGTGTGGCATGTTTGGGGACTCTGTGGGTCTGTGCTACAGGTGGACATCTCCTGTGCCACCTGACTCCAGCAGTCTCTGACCCCATTTGTTTTTAATGGCATCAGCCAATGAGTTATCACCCTTTTCCTCTTCTTTTCTGCTTAATCTTCTGTTGATTTACACCTTTGACATTTGTATTCATCAACCCTGTGGCTTGTTACCATCAGAACCTCTCTGAAGACCAAACTTCCCTGTGTGGCCAGCAGAGGAAGTCTTGAAGACAGATCTTGGGCAACATGGAAGTTTCTGAGGCCGAGAGGTGTCCTTCTGCACACACAACAATTCAGATTGCTTTTTTCCATGTTTCTCTTGGCAGAGAGAAATGCCATCACGCTTACTGCTCTTTTGGATTCTTCATACACAGTGGCTCCCCGTTCGCGCTGGAAACAGTGCCTCTGTGTGTGTGTGTGCCACATGCACACACACACACACGAGTGTTGGTGCAGCTCACCAGCAAACATGCGGCAGGCAGGTGGAAAGGTGTCCAAGCTTCTCTGTTGTTAACAAACTCCCTTCCCTTGTTTCCCTCCCATTGTCTTTTGTGCTATTTTCACAGCCTGTTAGTGGAGGCTGAGCTGTTAACATATGAAGTTACAGCCCCAGATGGGGAATTGACCATGGGGAAGGGCTACAGTTACTGACTATGTGATTTGGGAGACCACACTTTGATGAAATGAGAGCACCCCCACCCTCAGCAGAATGCTTGGCTCTTGGGAGGTGGTGGGCGAGGGGCAGCCCAGCCAGAGCAGAAGATGATCGGCTGGCTGCCCACTTGGGCATGTGGCCCCACTGGCATCCTGTGGATCCCAAGCAGATTGAGATGTGGACCTCTCCATGGGATGCTCGAACCAGGCTAGAACAGCTGTCTGCCAAAGATACAAGAATATGCAAAGTCCCTCTTCTCTTTTTTTCTCACCCCCTCCTTCCCTTGAGTCTTGGTTGGTGTGATAGTCGGGGATGTGGATCTAGGGTGCGGTTGCAGGGTCACCTGCCTGTTCTCACACCTCCATCCACCCCAGGGGTGAGAGACAAGCAGAGAGACCAGGTGATGAGCGGCTGCAAGGGGTCATATAGCCTGGGTGTGGGTGAGGGTCTGCCTGCCTGTCTGTCTCTTGAGTGTCTGAGTTCCAAAAATGTGTGTTGTTTGTTCCTCCTCATCCTCTTCTGAGACTGTTGTTTTTTAAAGCTTGACTGTGGGAGAAAAGCTTGTATGAAGTTCCCCCTTTACCTCCCCACCTCCCAGAAAATAAAAGGATAAGCTTTGGTCCAGTGGAAAAGTGCTGGGGGAAGGTGGGGCCAGCCTGCCAAGGAGAGCAGTGCAGCTGGGTCTGGGGTGAAACTACGGCTCACCCCAAGCAGCCGCTTCCAGTGCACACAAGTGCCCCGCTCCTGAGCAGAGGGAAGTCCCTCTGGGTGCCCAGGCCATCACCGGCCCAAGCCAGGGGCTCACCATGGCTTTTTGTCTGAGGGCCCTCTGAGGCCCAGATTGCCACTACTGTTGGTGCCAACCTCCTGGGACACTGCCACCCTGGAGCCCACAGACACCCCAGCCATTCTCCTGGTTTGATGGCCCTCAAGACAGCACGTCTCCAGCTACTGCTGGCAGGATCATGGGAGGCTTTACATCACCTGGTTTCTTAGCTTCCTCATCAGCCCCACACCAGGTGTCCCTTCCCCACTTCCCAGGAGAGGCTGTCTGGCTTGATTCAGCTGGGGCTTTAGTAGGTCACCATTAGTGAGTCTGACCCTGCCAGAGGCATCCCACTCCTCCTCTTGCTTGGAGGCAAGGTGACTGTCCCAAGCACGTTGACTCCCCTCCCAAGAGCAAACCATTTCTGTACACATCCTTGGAGAGGTGAGCTCCTTGCAGAGGGCCAGAGCAAGCATAAGCCATGCGATAGGAGTAAGGGATTCCATGGCTGCCCCAGGACCATTCAGTCCCCTCTCACTAGTCTGAGTTCTGAGCAGTGCCTGGAGCCCCTTCTCCTCCCCTGCCTAGTGTGGTGATAGAAGTGACTCTCTCAGCCCCAGTGTGCTCTGCTCCTCTTGGACTCTTCCCCAAAAGTCAGGCTGCCTCTAGGCAGGACCACCAGTGTCTGGCACCCGTGAGAGGAGGCAGACAGCAGCATCCTTAGGGGCCTGAGCCCAGCGAGGGAGGCAGAGAGACTCAGGCCTGGGAAGAACCTATTGTGTGCATGGAGTGAGGTGTGTGTGGATGTGTGTACGCGTGCATGCCTTTTTTTTTCTTTTTGCCATGGGGACAGTTGAATTTGGGGTATTTTTCTACAAGAAACAGCCTTCTCTCCCCCAGTAAGGATTGGCTGTAACCTTAAGCTCATCATAGAACCTCACCAAGACAGCTTGTGTGGCTTGAGGATGGCCAAGATGGGATCCCCAAATTCAGCCGGAGCCCCAGCAGGAGAGGACGGTGGGGTTGCCAGGGCTCAGAAGTGCAAGCTGATTCCCCACCCCACCCTGCCTTGCCTTTCCTTCATTTCCTTGGTTGAGTGCTGGAGCAGCAGTGGCTGCCCGTCCAACCTGGACAGTGGTGTGTAGCAAGCAGGCTGGGTGGGTGTTTGTGGTGGGGCCTCTTGGTGCCTGGGAGGAGCTGAAGATGGGGAGGTTTTTCCTTACTGTATAAATGAATATTTGTATGATTAAATTAACACACACACACACAAAATCCTGTTTTCATGTGTGTTATTTTTATCGTGCTGTCAACTGCTACTCGCCATGTACTGCTCACCCCCACAGTGACTCTGTGATATGTGCTTTTTAGTCCCTGGGTCTTCTTTTTGCAAATGGGAAAACTGATTAGCCCTGGGGTTATAATTAGATCTACTGCCTTCCTAGCTTCAGTGACCAAAATGGTGAGGAAGCTCTTTCCAACGGCCTTTAGGTCCACAGAGTACTGTGCATCTATTGAGCATCTTGCTATCCCCAGCACATAAGCACCAGCCAAGTTAGTGTTGATCTGCCAGCAGACATTGTTTGGGCATTTACTGTGTGTTGGGTACATAGCACAGGTGTAGGAATAGCACAGGGAAATGCAGAGCATCACGGGCATCTTCCCTACGGGGAAAAAAGACAAGGCTTAGTTGAGGAGTCGTCCTCAGTCCTAGCTGGGCCCCTGGCATCCTAGATTTAGATAGAAGAGGGAATGCATCTTCTCTTAAGGTGGTTCCCATGGTGGTTGGGTTATAGTTCTTTGGTGGTCTAGGCACTGCTTCTGGCATATAATGAATTAGATAAGTTTTTGTGGACTGGCCTGGCAATCTGAGAGTCAGGTAGGGACCATGTTCTAGGCAATTGGCAAACAAGCTTGGAATCTTCCCCCAGTACTTAAAAGTGATACAGGCCTATGGTTACCTTGTCGTCAGATAGCATGTAAAGCTATTTGACGACTTAACTGGCATGATGGCAAATGGTGGATTCACTGGATCCATCTCTTCATGTCGGTAGCACTTTTAAGAGCTCAGAACTCAAGTTTGTCCTTAGTCACAATCACCCCTGTGGTGAAGAGATGAGATCAGAGGGGGGGGTTGCTTGAATCGTACAGGCTCAGACCCATGGCCTTGTCTCCCAGATTCTGGCATTAATTTCACTTAATTGCAGATCCTCAAATTGGCCTTCACCCTTGGCTGGCAAAGCTGTGTGTCCTAAATGATGGTGAGGCCATTTCCCTGTAGACAGCTCAGTGAAGGAACGGGTGGCCCTAGATTCATGAGAGAAATGGGGGTGCCACAACAGAACTGGCCTCTGCTCCAAGGGCCTAAATACAGGACTCGAGGAGTGTCTCTACTTAGCCTGATACCAGAGCCTCAAGGTGTGGGCGCCTGGCCCAGAGACCCCAGTGGTGGGTGCCCTCAGCCCCGCCCCCACGTGGTGCGTGACAGTACACCAGCGTCCTGCTTCCTTCCAGGCGCCCCAGGCTGTTTGTTCTCTTCAGGGGAGGGCCCCCACCCTGAACCTGGGTATCTGGCAGCGCAGACCCACTCCCAGGCCCTACTCGACACCCCTACCACTGGACACCTATTTGCTTGGCGGAATCTGTTTGTCTTTGGGGCTGTAACCTGTCAAGAAGTGACCAGGCCCTGGGAGAGGGGAGCAGCTTTGATGGCGGCTTCTGGCTCAAGCTATTCCCACGGGGGCTGGGTGACAGGGAGGGGGCTCTTGCCTGGGGTGGGGGCGGAGGTGCTGGGGAGGCCGTTGCAGTGGTCCGGGCCCGGCCCTCCTGCAGAGCAAACAGGTCCTCAGGCCACTTCCCTGCCCTAGCTCAGGTTGAACCTGGGTGCCTCCCACCCTGTTCTCCAGAAGGCCCCTCCCTCACCTGCTTGCTGTGACTCGGCTGCTTTCCCAGACGCCAACTGGTGTCCAGCCCTGTGTGGCGGCCAAGAGAGCAAGGCGCCCTGGGCACTCATGGGAGTGGAGTAGCAAGCAGGCAAGGCTGCTTTGAGCCTGAGAGTGTGTTCGAGTTTGGGGGTCAGGGTGTCCAGAGAATGGATTCTGACAGGTTAACATGACTGATGGATCGCAGATGCCTTCTCTTTTGTAAAACGTCCATGGCCATGTTTAAAAGCCAGGACTTAGATGGAGCTCTGGGGGGTGGGGGTGAGGTGCTTAATATCCTTCTTAGCCCTTTGAGATGCTGTAATCTAGGGCAGTGCTTCACAAGTTGAATGTATTAAATGCAACTTCTGATTTAGCAAATATTGGGGAAGCAGGCAAGATTCTACATGTCTAACAAGCTCCCAGGTGAGCAGACACTGCTCCCTCTGGGGACTGGAGTTTGCATGGGGACAGTAGAGAATGGCGTGAAGGGATCGCAAGCCCCCCACCTGCTGCAAGCTGTGAGATCGAGCTAGAGCTAGCCAGGGCTGTGGTGGCCAGACCCACTAGAATTTGGGGGTGTTGAACAGTAATACTCAGAATCTAGAACAGTGATACTCAAAATGTGGGCCATGGTTCCCCAGCATTTCCCAGGGATTATCCAAGGCTGTGACTTCTGGCTTACACGTTCCTTCTAGTGTATTGCCTTTGTCACAAACAGCAAATGTCAGAGTGTCCACTGTAAATGTGGCTATATTGGCTGACTGCTGTTGACCAACTCCTATTAAAACTATTTACATGAATTCATTGAATCCTCACAAGCGTGAGACAGTGCAAGGCAGGCCAGTCTGATGCTCATTTTGTGAACAAGAAACTCCTAAGTGTCACCACTCACGAAACAGAAGTGCAGGCACCACAAAGCATGTACCCCCACTTAGTCCAGGGGTGCCTGGGAGGAAGTGGCACTTCAGCCCAACTTGAGGATGGAGGATTGGGAAGGGAGTGGATGAAGCCGTCTGTGGGAAGGTTGGGGAGAGGGTAGTATGCTGAGCCCCTGACAGGAGATCAGCGCCTCTGTGTGTTCCTTCCTGTGGCCCCGTTTGTATCTTGAGGAGAGGAAGAAGGATGGCCTTCCCAGTCACTGCTTGGGAGAGCTCTGCTGCCCTCACCCCTGTGCACTTCATGTATTCACTCTTACTGAGCATTGCTTATATGCAATGCACTAGTCTAGGTGCTAGAGATAGGGCAGTGGCCAAAAGAGACGAAAGTCCCTAGTCTCATAGAGCCAACACTCCAGCCAGGGTTAACAGACAAGAAACACAGATGCGGTATGTCAAGAGGTGACGGGTGCTATGGGGAGAGAGAAAGAAAGGACAGGGAGTGCTGGTGTGGGAGAAAGGACTGCTAGAGAAGGCCAGAGAGGCCTTCGCTAAGAAGATGCATGAAGAGCATCTTGTGGATATGTGGAGGAAGAAGGTTCCAGGCAGAGAGAACAGCAAATGCAAGGGCCCTGAGGTGGGAACATGGTAGTTGCAGACTGAGCAATAAGAGTAGTAAGAAATGAAGGCACCTGGGTGGCTCAGCAGTTGCTTTCGGCCCAGGGCATGATCCTGGAATCCTGGGATCGAATCCTGCATTGGGCTCCCTGCGTGGAGCCTGCTTCTCCCTCTGCCTGTGTCTCTGCCTCTCTCTCTCTCTGTCTCTCATGAATAAATAAAATCTTAAAAAAAAAAAAAAAAAGAAAAGAAAATGAGGTAAGGGGCGCCTGGGCGGTACAGTTGGTTAAGTGACTCTTGGTTTTGGCCCAGGTCATGATCTCAGGGTCATGAGCCCTCCACTACCACCTCTTCTCTCAAATCAATAGAAACTTTCAAAATGAGGTCAGAAAAGTGAGGGGTGTGAAGTCAGGTGGGGCTTTGAGGTGACTGACATGGCTTTGGCTTTCACTGGAGGAGACGGAGGGCGGTGAGCACATCCTCTAAAAGAGACTACACTGTAGGTGTAGACAAGGGCAGAAGCGAGGGGCCCCAGTGTTGACCGGGTGCTGTCAGTGGGATGGTGAGAAGTGGTTAGGTTCTCAGAACACTTGGGAAGCAGAGCCGAGAGTCTGTGCCTCGGATAGGATGCCGAGTGCTGGGAGAGGGATGGTGTGCCAGATGGGGGCATCGCTGCTCCCCGAGACAGAGGACTGCCTGAGGAGCAGCTCGCAGGTCGGCTCTGAGGCAGGTGCACACCTGTGCCCGTTGGCATCTGTAGGATGCGCGGAGCAGCCAGGTGGAGACGCAGGTCTGCCACGTGCTAGGGAGACGGGGGGGTCGGAGACGAGGCAGGAGTCGAGCTGCAGGACTAGAGATGTCCATCACAGGAGTGCCCCCAGCTCTGACCTCATCTGTCCGCACACCCCCTCCAAGCCAGCTCGTTGCCCCCACTCCCTTGTGATGATCCTCCTTGACCCAGAGCTCCGAGTCTGCAGTTGACTTGTCCCGTCTCAACGGTCCCTTCTGTCCAGCTCTCTGTGCTCATCGTTCCTGCAGATGCGGGTAGAGGCATGTGCGGCTGCAGGCTGTCCAGGCCGGGGTGGCCTCACCCAGGAGCCAGGTGATGCAAGGGCCCCAGTGGGTTGTAACTTCATTCCCGTGGTCCCCTCCTCCCAAGGAGAGTCCAGGGCCCGGAGTCAAGTTCTAGGAGTTCCTCCTGCCAGGCTGTGGGACAGGGAAGTGTGGAGAAGATGGGGGCTATGTCTGAGTGGGGGACCCCAGGCCAGGTCAGCAGCTGGGACCCCCAAGATCCCTGAAAGGCTGGGCTATCACTACTTGGGCTTCTGAGCAGCCGAGGCCCCCCAGACGGTTGGAAGGCAGTGCAGTGTGGAGGGCAGTGCGACAGCAAGTGCCAGGGAGGGATTGCAGCTGAACCACGAGGAAGGCCCTCTAGGGGGGCGTGTAGGGAACAGGATCCGTATCCTTGGGGCCTGGGAGTGGAGCCACCTTGGAGCTGGTGTGGGGTTGGGCCCAAGGCCAGCAGAGGGCGCCCTGTGGCCCAGGCCTTGTCCAGAGGGATGTCATGCTGCCCTAGGCTGGCTCCCCTGAAAGTATGTTTCCCAGATCCGCACTGCTCCAGGGCATGTGGCCCCTGCTCTCCATTGCAGGTAGGTGAGCTTGAGTCTTGGATTGAGGCTCTGCTGCTCTTCCATGGTGGGCCCGGTCAGGGTATGCTCTGACAGCCTCACTGTCTCGGTCTGTAATGAGGACAGCTCCAGAGGTGTCATGAGAATTGAAACCCATCACAGAAGTTTAGCCAGCACCATATACCTGGCACATGGTAAGTGTCCCATGAAGCTGTTGTTATATTTTTGTGACCCGTCAGAGGTGGGAGGTCCAGGCTCCTGAGGAGAGGGGACTGGGACGCTGGGCATTTGGCAGACAGAGTCTAGAAAATCCACAACCTGAGCGGGAGTCTCCCTGCACCACAGCTCTTATTTCAAGCAAATCCTTGTGGCCGTTTCTTGGTCTGGGGTAGGGGCTGGGTTGCAGGAAAGGATCATTCTGGAAAGGAGTCTAGGAGATCCTAATTCTAAGAGGCTCTGTCCACAGTTGCAGGCAGTAGGCTCCCAACACACCTTTGTTGAGTGGAGAAAAAAATAAGTGTGTAGGAGAGGCAGCCTTGCGACTGGCCTGGTTTCTGGAGGTGGACACTGCCCAGCCCAGCCCAGCTCAGACCCCAGACGATGGTAGGGCTCCTAGAGGGAGAGGGTATCACAGGTGTGCCTGAGGTTGAGAATGACAGCTTGAAACTTATGCCTGAGAACTGGTTTGGCCACTGTGGTTTACCACTTCCGAGGGTGGAGCAGTGGGGCTGACACGTTTGCTTCCAGGTGCCTTCAAGGGCCCATATCAATACCAGGGCCAGGGATGGAGGCCAGGCCACAGGTGGGCACTGCAATGGTGTTTGCACCCCATCCTCGTGGGATTTGCTGGTGTCAGAGAGTGCAGAAATCTCTGACCATCTCTGGCTCTGACCCCTTTCCTCCCACACAACCTGGCTTCCTGATAGTTGAGCATGCTTTATCCAGAAGCCATGGGGGTGAAGGCTTGGATTGGGGGCAGTTGTTACCAAGCCAGGTCAGAAGGGCAGTCTGTGTATCTATTGCTCCCTTCCCAGCAACCCCCCATTGTGTGTCACCCAGGGTTGATGAAGACACATGTCCCTGTGGGGAGACAGGACCTAGGAGACAGGAAAAGTGAGCACCAGTGGGCCACTGGATAGGCCAAGTCCTGTGAGTGGGTCCCACAGTGAATACACAGTGCAGGAGAGTCTGGGACAGCCAGGCCTCTCCCCAGCAGCCTTGGGTTGGGGACAGTGACCATTCCAGAGCATCCCAATCATGAGACCAGGAAGAGGGGTAGAGCCTAGTCAGAGAGGGCACTGGCCTTCCCCAGAGTCCCACAGCCAGCATGGCCACACCCAGCCCGGGCTCTCTCCAGGACACCTGAGCCAGCAGAGACAGCCAAGGTCCCCCAGGGGAGAGAAAGAATCGGTGACTGGGAAACAGGAACCGACTCCAGCTGGCTCGGATCCTCAAGCTGGGCAGCCAGGCATCCGGTGGGGTCCAATCATAGTGGCAGTGGTTGGGCCTGAGGGGAGGCAGCCTTGGCTCTCAGGACTCTTTTGCATGGAGTGAAGAGGAATTTGCATCTTTGAGAAGTTACAGCTATGGGAAGGGAAGGGTGGCCGGGAGCCCTTGGCCAGGCCTTCAGTTGCCTGCCACCCCCTGCATGGGGTGGGTATGGGGGAATAGGCCCTGTGCCAGCCAGCCTCCGCCTTACCTGGTGTGAAGAGCACCACTGCATCCCAGTCCCACAGGCTCAGTGTTTGGAGTCCAAGGAACAGAGCCTCTAACACCTGAGTGTGCACAAGCACATTCACAAGCGTGTGATCCAGCGTACCTGTGCACCGCTGGCTCCGCTCACGCAGGAACGCATGCACACCACACACGTGCAGGCACATACTGACACAGGTGCCCACCCGTTACCACCCCTTGGGGCATGCAAGCTCACACCACCACATGCCCACCTGCACATGTCCGTACTTCATAGTTGGTTTTTTTTTTTACTAGTTTTTGCTATCGTTCAGGCGTATTTGAAGTTGCTCTGCTCAGCCTCACTGCTATTCTGTTACTGTCGTATATCTTACATACATAAAGAACACAAAGCATACAGGTGCAGCTTGATGAACTCGTTCCTATCAACGCCCTGCGTCACCATCACGCAGGCCAAGGTCCAGAGCACGTCCGGTGCACCCTCCCAATCAACAGCCTGCACAAGAAACCCTACTACTCTGATAGGGTAAGCACCGCTATTATTCCCATTTAAGCGGTGGGGAAACGGAGTCCCACGCTGAGAAATGGCCAGGCTGGCAGCTGTTCGACCCCAGACTACCACGTTGCCTAAATACCCCGCAACGCACACGTGCACACTCTCACATGCAGAGAGGGCTGTGGTCACAAAAGGGGTGGAAGGGCCTATTTTGTTTTTTCCATGAGGAAAGCAGCAGAGACAATTTAAGCTTTGTTTTCAATCGGCCCTTGAAAGGGTGCTTCTTGGCTCACAAAGACTGGGCGAGCTGTGTGCTGTGCTGGGCTGGGCTGTGCTCCCAGGGGCTGCAGCTCCTGCCCTGGGGCTTGTGGTGTCCGTGGGGGCAGAGGACGCATTGGAGGTCACTTCTGCACAGGTAGAGGCCGTTCAAGCATCTTCATCGTGCCCTCCATCTGTGGAAGCACTACTGGTGAAGCTTGATGTTTCTTCTTTTATTCACCCTGTTAATAAATAAGTATTGGGCACTTCCCTACCTTGGGCCCAGCCCAGTCTTCCATGCTGAGGAGGCAGCAGTGAGACAGACTAAAATCGTGGGGCTGAGAAACGTGAAATATATAGTATATGGGATGAAGAGGAGGGACATGGAGACTCAGAAGGGGATAGTGAAGGGAAGGTGAAGCGCGACTCTGAATGGGAGGTCCCCACTGAGAAAGTGATGATGTTTGAAGAAAGAGGTGAAGCAGCCGAGGGAGTGATCATTGTGATGTCTGGGAAAAGAGCATTCCAGAAAGGGAGAACAGCCATAAAAGGGAAAATGACAGAGATACCTGTTGTATTTTAGAGGCCGGGGTGGATTCTGTGAAAGGTAGACTCTGGCATTTCACCTGGTCCCGCCTTTGGGGCTGTGTGACTGCTGGAACCAGCCCCCCTCTCTGGGCTGTCTCTTCACCCACATGATGGGAGCTAATGTGCTGCAGTGTCCACCTGAGCACTCTGTCCTCAAGGGCCTGGCCCAGCCAGAAGAATAGCATCTGTGCTCACGCCCAGGTCTGCTCACGGCCTCTGGCCTGGCTGCTCTCACTCCCCGGGCTGGCCACAGCCTCAGTCCCTGGCCCTGACCCTTCTAAAATGCAGTGGGCAGGGCTGCCATAAAAGAGAGCCTGGCGTAGTTCCTGGCTATTAGAGCACTTTCAAATATTGGCTCTGTGCATTTGGAAGAATGAGGTGGTGGTATTGGAGTTTTTTGTTTGCTTTTTTTTTTAAAGATTTTATTTATTTATTCATGAGAGACACAGAGAGAGAGGCAGAGACACAGGCAGAGGGAGAAGCAGGCTCCCTGTGGGGAGCCCAATGCAGAACTCAATCCCAGGATCCCCGGGATCACGGCTTGAGCCAAAGGCAGATGCTCAATCACTGAGCCACCCAGGTGCCCCGGTACTGGAGATTTGTATGTGACTTGGATGTCATCTCTGCAAATTTATTGTTGAGAGGAACAGTGGATGAGAACTGAGTTTAGGGTCCCTTCAGACTCCAGCCTCCCTGGACACTCCCAGGCATGGCTCATCTCCAGAGGACCTATCTCCTGTCCACCCCCATCTCCTCCCAGGATTGGCTCCACATCTAGGCCCTGTTCCCCCTCCCTTCATCCCCTTTGCTTCTCAAAGGCCTCCTTAAGGGAAATGGTACCCAAGACCACCTAGACAAAGGAGATGGCAAAGAAGGAGATATTGATAGACCCTCTTAAATGATTTAGGAATTGCATTCTGCTGCAAGTAACATAGTCCTGAGGGACAGTGGCTTCAACAAGATAGGGATTTATTTTCTCTCATTAAATGTAAAGTCCAAAGGCAATTACAGGGCTGGCTTCCATCTTCAAGGCCTCTTCATGATCACAATGTAGCCACCACAGCTCCAGCCAACACATCCTAGTTCCAGGCAGAAAGGAGGAAAGACCAAGTCCCCTTTCTAAGGAACCATCCTGGCATCCCTGCCTAACAACTTCATGTATATCCCATTAGCCAGAACTTGGTAAACTATTCCTTCTGTCTGCAAGGAATGCTGGTAATATTCTATCCAGGAAAATTAGGATTCCATTAGTAAGAAAAGAGAGTGGATATTAGGGAGACAACTAGCACTGTCTTCCCTATGTATGCCCTGCACTCTTCCATTTCTGTGCCTTAATAAAGCCAGGTGTTCCCCCCCACCCTTCTATTCTCGGATAAGGAGCCTACAGCACATTTTCTGAACCCATTAGGGTTGCCAGTAACAGAAATCCCCCAGGGTTGCTTGAGTAAAAGGGGAGGGAGGATGGAGTTACTTATAAGAACAAGGAGCACCAGCCTATGATGTCCATCAGCAGAGAAGCGCAGGGCCTCCCCATTCGCTTGCATAGCAGGGACCAGAACCAGAGACAGCAGTGGACAAGGTAGGTCCAGTCCCTGCCTCTAGGAGCTGACATTCTGTTTTGTGTGGTTTTTTAAAAAAATATTTATTTATTTATTTATTTATTTATTTATTTATTTATTTATTTATTTATTTATGAGAGAGAGAAAGGTAGAGAGACACAGGCAGAAGGAGAAGCAGCTCCATGCAGGGAGCCCAACATGGGACTCGATCCTGGGTCTCCAGGACCATGCCCTGGGCTGAAGGCAGGTGCTAAACTGCTGAGCCACCCAGGCTGCCCTGAGCTGACATTCTGAGGGGGACACAGATCTGAGGGGGACACAGACCAAAACCTAAAGAAGGTCTTTTCAGGCTCCTCTAAGTACCAAGAAGATAAACCAGGGAAAGGCGGTAGATAGTGATGAACCAGATGATCAAGAAGCAGCAGGCACATGGCTGACATTAAGTGTGTGTGAATAAATGTGGGCAGCCCCCAGGAAGGTGGCCCAGAATCCAAAGGCTGTAGACCCTTGAGGGGCAGGTGATAGAACACAGCTCCGGATGGAAAGGCCCAAGGCAGGTGGCAGGTGCTAGGACCCTCAGCCCAGAGGCTGGCCCTAGCCTGGAGAAGGGACAGAAAGAATCACAGCGGGGTGTGGGCAGGAGGCCCTACAGCAATCCTGAGGCTGTGCAGAGGAGCTGCTGGTGTAGACACCTAGCACATGCTGGAGGTCCAAGACTTGTCTGGGTGGGGCCCCTGAGTGGTCCCCTCTAGTGGGTTGGGTCCCGTGTGTGTGGTTGTACAGTGGACACCTGACAACAGAGACGGGGCCTCCCTCCCCTCAGATCCCCACATCCCCAGGCAGACCCTCCTGGCCTCTCACTGGGCTTGGAAGGGAGCCAGCCCTACCCTCAAACTAGCCATATAAGAGCAGTAACTTTCACCACCAAGGGCAGAGCCCCTAAGCCCAAAGCATACTTCTCCACGGAGAAAGCTGTGTCAGGGCACTAGGAGAGGCGTAAAAATGAGCTGGTGCCCCAAATTGTCTCTTTCTGCAAGTCCTGCTGCAGGAGACCTTGTGTCTCACTGTGATGTCGCTGAGACCCTTAGGAAGACTGAAGAAACCCCTCACTGAGGAGCTAAGGACTGATACTGCTTACTGGGTCCCCACTGTTATTCAGTGATTATTATCTGAATAATAATCTGTTATTATTGTTATTCAGTAATTACACCCTATGTGTGCATGTGATGCATTTTCTCATACAGGGGCTTCCTGGAGCTTCCCTTGGGCCCTCTGTAGAGCGTGTTGTCTGCCCCCCACCCCACCCCCCGCCCGCTGCCACCTGACACAGAAGAACTCCGAGGCTCAGAGACAGGAGTACACATGCTCAGACTCCCCCAGAGGGAAGTAACAGGGGCAGAACCGGATCCTGCAGTCAAGGTCTCGGATACCTGCGGCAGCAGTGAGCACTGCTCACTATACACCCCCACGATACACCCCCTATACAGCCCCACGATAAAAAAGCACACCCACATCCATCCCTGGGACCACTTTGCTTTTACGCTTCCGGCAGTGTTCGCAGATACTATCTCAGCTTCTCCCACTGATCAACCCAGAAGGCGTGTTACCCCGTTGTACAGCACGGGAAACTGAGCCCTGTGGAGGTAGAGACCCGTGCCCCAGGTTTCAGAGTGTCTGGGCCAGGTCCTCTGGTTCCAGGCTTGCCTCTAGGTGCCCAGTGCCTGTGTGGCAGTGCCGAGAGCCAGGTGTGCGGGCAGCACATGGGCTCCAATGTCATTCATACCCGGCCAGGTGTGGCCTTGGGCAGTTCACGGATCTGCTGGCCTCAGTGTCCCCACTCATGAACTGGGACTAGTTCCCACTTCACAGAATCTTCGTCCGACTCCGCTGAGCTCATGCTCACCAGGGGCCTCCACCCTCCTCTTGGGACCAGGCAACAGCCGGGGGCAGTCCCCACTCTGCCCCTGTGCCCCCTTCCTTGCCCTGGCCCCGTGCCAGCTAGGCCCACCCATGCCACATCTTCCAGATGGCACCATAAAGCCATCCTCAAGCCTGGGCCACCCGGGAACAAACAGTCCCTCCCCGGCCCCTCCCAGGAGGCCACACCCCACTGGAACCCTCATCAGGACAATCCCCTCCCGCCCTCCCACCATGCCTCACTCTTGCCTGGGGGCTGAGGCTAAGGTCTGTCCTTCCTGGGGGGGAGGAGGGAAGCCAGCCAGGGAGACAGAAGCTGGGGCAAGCTGTGAGAGCCGGGCCCAGGACACCGGAGCAACCCCCAACCCTCTCTTCTCCTCTCTGTTTTCCACCCTTCCTCCCCACTCTCGAGAGAGGCAGACTGACCCACTTCCAATCAGCTGGTGTGACCGTGGGCAAGACTGAAACTCAGAGAGCTCTAAGTGTGTCCCTCTGTGAAATGGCCCCCTTCCTTGGGGGGCTGTGAAGGCTGAAAGACGCTGGCCTCCCACCAGCCCAGCGCCCACCTACCTTGGCGGCGCAGGGAGAAGGGAAGGGGAGGAGAGGATCCTTCCCCAGGTGGGCCGGGAGAAGCCTGGGGAGCTGGGGCTCAGGACCCTCAGCCCCTCCTCCTGGGCCCCCAGGAACTCACCCTCCACCCTCGGTGAATCTTGGTTTTGCCCTGTGCAATGGGAGTGTCAGGGTGGGCGTGGGGCCAGGCGGGGGCTGGAAGAAGAGGGCCTGGTGCCTAGGGGACAGAGACCCAGGGTCAAACCCCGTCACCAGAAGACCCAGGCCTCGACCCTGACCCACCCCTTCCCATTCCCCGGTCACCAGGACTCAGGCTTTCTTCTGGGAAACTTTGATCTGCTCCCCACTCCCTTCTCTCGGGCAGGGAGAGTCTGTCCCGTACAGGTAAATTGGTAATTACAGATTGCCTGTCCACAATTGTTTTCCTTTGTTTCCTGTGCACATCGGGAGGGGGTAGAGCATGGTGGTTCTGGAGCCAAGCTGCCAGGGTTTAAATCCTCATTCTGTGCGTGCCAGCTGCGCTCCCTGGGAGGTCATGTAACCTGTCCTCTGCCTCAGTTTCCTCATTTGTAGAACAGGTTTGGTGATAGTGCCCGCCTCCTAGGCTTGATGTGCGACTTCAACAGTTAAAATATATAAAGTGTTGAGAATTTTGAGGGTCTGTGCACGGTCTCGTTGGTATTTTGTCCACTTAGTGAGAATGGGGCCTCTTCCCAGAGGGCACGCAGGGAAGCTCCCAGACGGAGCAGCGCAGAGAAAGAGCAACTGTTACCACAATGCATACAGCCAGCCCTTGCGTGTGGATGGGCTGCCAGCACCCCCGTGCCCCATCCCTGCTGAGGCCTGAGCAGCCCCAGGAGGAGTGAGAGGCACCCCATCCTGAAACTGGCCGCCCTTGGGTCTGTTGGGCTGGAGGTGGTCCTGGTCTCCACGGGGCTGGGTGACCACCTAACCCAGGTGGAGAGGCAGAGGCATGGAGGTCAGGCTCCTCCTTCTGCCCACTTCCCTTCTCTGGGTGTCAGTTTCTTCAGCCCTAAACTGGAAATGAAAGGGTCCTCTCAAGGGTGTGGGGGGATGAAATGAAACGACATACGTAAAGGGTCTACCTGACCAGAGTGGCAGTGTCGGGGATGGCGATGGAGAATAAATCCAGTGAGGGGAAGATTGGGAGTCCCTCCCCACAACCACAGGGCTGGTGGGCAGGTACTGGGAGAGCCAGACGGTCTAATCCAGCCGCTTGGCTTTCAGAAGACCGGGCTGAAGCCCCGAGAGAGAAAGGAACGTGTGGAGGTTGCACAGCAAGTCCAAGGCAGAGCTAGGTCTTGAGCTCCCTTGGCTCCCGGCCCCCCTGCTTTGGTGCTACCCCCCACCCCCCACCCCCGACTTCCCAGTCACCCTGGCCAGCCCCCTTCCAATCAGCTCTGCTTTGGCTCAGCCACAGGCGGGCTGCCTTCCCTCTGCCCCCTCAGCTGGTTTATCTCCGAAATGGGAATCAGAAGAGGACCCAGAGGACCCCCACAGGGTTGTGAGGGCCCAGCAGGGCCCAGGCCCCTCTCACAGCACGCACTACGGGCTCTCCTCCGCTGGATCTGAGGAGCCAGGCCCCTCCTCACCTCCACCCACAGTCGTCCTGACACCCGGGGAGGGGAGGCCACTCCCCCATGACTCGCTCCCTGCCTCCCAAGTGAGAAGCACCGAGCACAGCACCGCCTGGGGTTGTGGTTTGCTCAGCATGTGTGTTCCCTCCCCGCCGGCTGCATCCTAGCTGCCCCCTCCGGGCCTGGCCGCTGCGCCCCTGCCCTGAGCCCCGCAGCCCCGCGAACCCCCCTTCTGCCCTGGGGGCCTTGCCAAGCGCCCTGGGCGCCCCGAGGGGAGGCCCAGGAGGCCGAGGAGGGAGGGAGCGAGGCCGGTGGGGCGACACCTGAGATGCCCGGAGGCCGCTTCCTGCAGCCGCTGCCAACCACGTCCCAGACTGGGCGCGGGATGCTGGCTTCCCTGACATGACGCAGGAGTGGCGTCGGGTGGCAGGAGAGGGCAAGGGTCATCAGTGGGGCGGGAGGGCGCAGGCGGCTGGGGCCAGCGAAGGGCACGCATGGCAGGAGGCCTCCAAAGGCGGAGGGAGGGGCTGGACAGAACGACTTCCTAGGAGGACTCACGACCCAGTACAGTCGGCCGTGTGAACTGGCAAGTCAATTAACTGCTTTGCTTTTCTTTTTTTCTTTTTTCTTTTCTTTTATTATTATCTTTTTTCAATCAATTAACTTCTCTGGGCCTTGGTCTCCTCGCCTGCAAACGGAGGTTATGCTACCTACCCACGGGATTGTGCGAAGGGGAAGGACGTTATGTAGAGAGGGCGTTTATTCGCAGATCACAGAAAGCGTCCAATAAACGCATAGTAATGTGATTAATATATTTATTAGAATAAATGCACAGAGACCATAAAAAACTGAATTGAAGTCACACAGCAGGGAGAACCAAGGACAGACCGAGATTCCCCCCCCCTTTTTTTAAGTTTTATTTATTTATTTGAGAGAGAGGGCGAGCATGAGCAGGGGGTAGAGCTAGAGGCAGAGGGGGAAGCAGACTCCCTGCTGAGCAGGGAGCCAGATGTGGGGCTCGATCTCAGGACCCGGGATCATGACCTGAGCCAAAGGCAGATGCTCAACTGACTAAGCCACCCAGGCCCCCTGACTAAGACTCCTTGGGAGTCTGCCTGAGGCACTGAGACAGGCGGCCTCGGCTCAAAGGTCAGCACTGCTATTCAACCTGTTGACTCCAGGCCACCATCTTGACCTCTTTGTATCTCAGTTTCTCCATCTGTAAAATGGGGATTATAATAGTGCACCCCCCTCCTAAGGTTACTGAAAGGATTCAGGAGTTAATACGGGTAAAGCACAGGGGAGAATGCCTGGTACCAGAGCAAACAGTCCAGAAACTGAGCAGTTGGTGCTGTGTGACCTTCAGCGACTATTTTTCCACTCTGGGCCTTTGCCAAATCCCTGTAAAACGAATCATTAGACTAGTTTAGCCAGAAGCTCCTTCAGCTCTGAGATCCATAGTTGCGTGGAGCAGAAGCATCTGCACTCACACAACACCCATAAAATGGGAATTTTATGGTCCTTGCACACCTAAGAACAGCACCCCTCCCCAGCCGCTGTTCTCTCTCCCTCTCTCCTTTCTTATCCTCCAGATGGCAGCCAAAGGAGGGCGGCCCTAGCGGGGAAGGAAGTAGGGGAGGCAGTCACAGTGTTGGAATGGTGGGAAGGAGAGAGATCTACCCCTTCCCCCCAACCCTCAACCCTGTTTCTGCTCCCCACTGGTGTCCCAGGGATAGGCCTCGCCTCTGCTCTTCTCCAACTGGGTAGGGACCCTCAGAAGGCAGCTTGCCCTTCCACTAGGAAGGGGTGATTCTCAAAGAAACCCCTCCATGGTTTGGCAGAGCTTGGGTAGACCTTGGCTGAGAATGAAGACAGCAGGGGCCCTGAGTCAAGCCCTGGCCCACTATGCCACCCCAGGCAGCCCCCGTATTCTCTGTGAGGCTGTCTTGAGTTCTGAGTGTGGGGCAGACAAGGTCTCAGCCCCTCCTGGCACTGGTGACACAGAGGTCACAACCCAGGGAGGTAAGAGCTCACTATCCCTAACCCCCAGAGGCCCCACATGGGGTGGGGGGATGGTGGTGTCTTGTACTGCCCACCCTGCCTCCAGTCTTCCCTGCTCGGCAGGGCTTAAGTCACTTCAGGGGAAGGGTGCCTCTGACTGGAGTGCCAGGTGGGGTAGAGTGGCTGGAAACCCCAGATGAGGAAACAAATCCTGTTCTCTGTCACCCCTTCCCTGACCTTCCTTCCCACACGCCTATGGCCATTGTTGTCGGGGCAATTAGGTCTCACATGGGAACCAAGAGAAGGGAACCCAGCCCTGCACCTTCCCCACACCCTCTGTCCACCCCAGGGACATTCCCAGACCTACCTCAGCTCAGCCCCTGTTCCCATCCCACTTCCTGGTTGATAGCCCCATCCCCAACAAATTCCATCCATCCATCCATCCATCCATCCATCCATCCATCCATCCTTTTATTCCATGCACAGCTATGTGCTGGGCAAATAAGACAAAGCCCTCTCTCCATGTACTCCTTGCTCAGGGCAGGAGACAGACCAGAAGAAGGACAATTGGTATGGTGGGACGTGTGCTGTCATCTCAGGGTCCTGCGAAGGGCAGGATCGGGGAATGCTTCTCAGGGGAGAGATGATGCACAGGGATTCTGAACACAAAGGACGAGTGCCCGTAGCAAGCCAGGAAGAGAGAGCCATCATCAGCCCCATCAGCCCCATCAGCCCCGCAAGGGCAAGGCCTGTTTCACTCCCTGCGGCGGCCCCAGGATCTAGAACAGTGTGGCACACAACAGATGCTCAGTCAACGCTGGAAGAAGCAAGTGTTTAAGGAGAGCTGCCGGCAGCTCCTAGAGCTGAATCTGCACGTGCGGTTGCAAGCAGGAGCAAGACAGGCAACGGGGCAGAGCCAGCAGGGCTCCGCTTTCTCTGAGGGCCATGGGGAGCCATGGGAGGATAGTAAGCAATGGAGGAACAGCCTCCCCTGCCCCCCACTTCCTTTCCCTTCCCCGACTCTGACTCGGATCCAGTATGAGTTCCCATGGCTCCCCTTTCCTTCATCTGATAAGCTGATGTCCTTTGATTTGGGGGAATAAACACATAGCAAGGACTTACTATATGCCAGATGTTTTGCTGTGAGGTGGATCAGGCAATTCTGGTAGCATTTACCCTCCATCCAGGACAGAGACTCTTATTCTGGGGTTCATGGAGGGGTTTCAGAGGCTCTGGGAGCCCCTGGAATTGGTGTGCTTGTGTGTGTCTGTGTGTGTTCAGAGGTGAGGAATCTATAGCTTTCAGCACACTCTCAAGAGTGACCAGTTCCCCATGTAGGTCAAGACCCACATGTGTGAGGAAGAAAGCTCCTGCACCATGTTGCATCTAAATACTGCTGAAAAGATTCGGGCCCCAGAATTTTCAATCTCAGCCTACCCCTGACTCTGCCAAGCCCTCCCCAAGCCCATGTGGGGGGCTGGCTGTTCCCAGCAGCAGGCCAAGCACCTGGCACTTCCCGGCTGATGGTGCTCCTGCCCAGCAGGGGTGCCCCGCCCTCACCCCAGGCTCCTGGAGTGGCTTTAGCTCTATTCATTTTAAGACATTATGGGAGGGATTCCTGGGTGGCTCAGTGGTTGAGCGTCTGCCTTCAGCCCAGGGCATGATCCCAGGGTCCTGGGATCAAGTCCCGCATCGGGCTCCCTGTGTGGAGCCTGCTTCTCCCTCTGCCTGTGTCTCTGCCTCTCTCTCTCTCTCTCTCTCTCTCTCTATGTGTGTGTGTCTCTCATGAATAAATAAATAAAATCTTTTAAAAAATAAAAAAAGAGGTTCTGGGGAACTCTGTGGCTGTCCTGGCATCTGGGAAGTCCCCAAAGAGGAGGGAGCAGGGTCTCAGGGTCAGGGCCCAGACAGTAGGATGTAAAGGTCCCATCCACCACCGGAGGGGTGAGGCGGTAGCAGAGGGGCAGCTTTCAATGCTGAGTCCCACCTTGCCCACTTCCCATCTCTCCCTCCTCCATTTTTCGTTTTAATATCATTCTCCGTCTTCTAGCATCCTCATTCATTCATTCATTTCATTTCTTTCTTTCTTTTTGGGCTACCACCAAGAAAGAGCATCAGAGGGTTGTTAGGAGCACGAGGCTCTTGTGTCATTGAGCTGGGCTGGGTCGGGGGGAACCCCTGAGGGGCCAAGAGTTGGCCTGGGGAGGCCCCGGGACGCAGGGAGCCCCCAGACCAGGCAGGCTGCTCCTCACAGCTCCCCCAGGTGAAAGATGGGGCCCGCATGGAAAGGGAGCTGCCAGTGGCTATAATCCCCTCAGGAGAGCTACCCAACCTGGCAGGGCCAGGGTGGGGGTTGTGTGATGGCATCATTGTCCAGAGCTCCGTCTTCCTGGGGCCCAGAATGGAAGTCAACTGGAAGAAAGCACCCAGTGCATCTCCAGCATTGCCCAGTGGGGCAGGTGCCCTAAACCCTCAATCGTGCCTTGGTTTCCTCACCTGTAAAATGGGGGAGACTTCAGAGATAAACTATTGGACTGATGTGAGAAATAAGTAAGTTAATACATGTATCACTGCTGGTAATAACATTGACCCTGGGTTGGCAGTGGGTTCACCATGTTCATTATATTATTAAAAATTAAAGGAGGGCCACGCATGCATGGTGAGTGTGTGTCATAAACCCAGATTTACCGTAAATCCGATTAATGTGAGTCCTAAAAAAGAAGCCGCTGAAGTGCTTGGCACATGCGGAGTGCTCCCTAAACTCTGGCCATTGTCTAGTGGAGGGCCACAGGGAAGAGAGCCCGCTGTGGACAGGCCCACCTGCATGCCAGGTACTCCCACTTCCTCTCTCCTCATTTGCTCCTCATGACATCGCTCTGAAGAAGGAGGCCTTATTCCCCTCTTACTGAGAGAAACAGGCTGAGAGGGGAAGCGATTTGCCTGATTTGCCCAATAAGGTCATGTAACGAGAGTGCAGCAGAGCTGGAATTTGAACTCGGTCTCCAGACTCTTTCCCAACTGCCTCGGGTTCTTCAGTCCCATGGGAACGGTGGCCTGAGGGCCTCTGATGCCCACAAGCCGGGCCCCAAGGAGATGGCCTGCCCAGCAGCCGGGCAGCTCGAGCCACCTTCAGCTTCCATCCGGTCACCTGTCCCCACAGAGCCCGACCGGCACAAGTCTGCCCACCCGGCCCCCCCGGCCCACGTGCTACCTGCCCACAGAGAAAGTGGGAGGCTGCGCTGGACCCGCCCCGGAGAAGGCAGCTTCTAGAAGAGCACGCCTTGAGGTCGGGCAGCTGGTGCACTCCAACGTCCAGCGAAGACGGGGACTACATGGGGGCGGTGAGGGAGCGGGAGGACCGCGACACTGGGCGGGAGGACCGCGACACTGGGCCCGGGGCATGACACTCATCCTCCAAGAAGACCCTGCAGGCCCCGGGCTGCAAAAGGCAGTGTCATATGGCCCTGAGCATCTGCCGGCCCAGGCTTAGCCCGCTCCCCCGAGGTGCCCGGCAATGGCCACAGCATCCTGCCCAGGGCCTGCTAGTGGCCCAGGCAAGGGATGCCTGGAAGGGCGGGAAGTGTCCTCACTGGGCTCTAAGCCTGTTGGGCTCTGCTGCTGTTGTGCTGTGTGACCTTGGGCCCCTCACTGCCCTCTCTAAGCCTCAGTAAATAAAGGAGTCTGTAGGACCAGTTGATCTCTGCCCTCCTGGTGCTGCCCTTCTGTGGCTGTGGTTCTTTTTTTTAAGATTTTATTTATGAGAGGCAGAGGAAGAAGCAGGCTCCATGCAGGAAGCCCGACGTGGGACTCGATCCAGGTCTCCAGGATCAGGCCCAGGGCTGAAGGCGGCGCTAACCGCTGAGCCACCCGGGCTGCCCTGTGTCTGTGGTTCTAACAACTGCATTGATGGGGAGCAAGGAAGGATCCTTCGGATCTTGATTCAAGCATCACCCCCTCATGCACACACCAATCGTGCCCAGCACTTCCGTGTTTCTGCTTTCTTCTTCTTTTTTTTTTTGTTTCTGCTTTCTTTATGCCCCGTAGCGGCACTTGTCACCTCTGACACACTCCACGTCCTACTTATTTGTGTGTGTTTCTCCTCTCTCCCAGCCCGCGAACGACAGCTCCATAGGAATGAGATTGGTCTGTGCAGGGCCTGGCCCTAGTAACTGCTCAATAAACATGTGCTGAGGGCGTGCCTGGGGGGGGCAGGCATGGGTTGGGGGGTAGGTGGGGGCCGTGCTCCCCCGGCACCGAGTAGGAGGCGCTGGCTGAGAGGTCTGGAGACAGAGGTGAGGGCGCTGAGTCCTGCGGGCTTGGTGCAGGGGTGTGTGGCGGGGGCGGGGGGTGGCGCCCACCCTGCAGGTGGCCCTGTGCACTCCCACGGCCAGGTCCTCCTTCCTGCCGGCCCCCCGCACGGGGTCTGGGGCAGAGGCCGGGCCAGGGGGAGGCACCTCAGAGGCACCCTCCGCAGCTGGGCACAAAGGCAGTGCGGGCGGCCCTGGGGGAGCCCGCCGATAAGGTGGGTAAATTTCAAAGGGGCTCCTGGGGCAGGGGTGGGCAGGGCTGCTGATAGCGCCCCGCTGCTGCGCCCCCCCCCCCCCCCCGCCCCCGGGCCCGCCGCCCAGCCCCACAGCCGGCTGGAGCAGAACAGGTTCCGATTGTGCTCTTATCTGGGCTGCGGTTTGGTGAGGCTCTACCGGCCCTGCGCTAACGGGGGGAAAGGCAGCGCTGGGTGCGGGCGCCGCGGCCCCTCCGCCTCCACCCCCCACGACGCGGGCTGGGGGGGCACCTGGCACTCCAGAGCGGCCCAGGGACACCTGCCGCGCCGCCCCGGCCCGAGCAGGGAGGGGGCCCTGCGGTGGCTGGGAGCGGGGCTTTGCTCCAGGGCCCGGCCCCACGCCCGGCCCTGCCCGCAGCTTCCCTCTCTGTGCCTCAGTTCCCCCCTCCCCCCCAGGTTAAAATAGGCTCCCTGGTGCTAGGGGTGCCACCTCAAAGGGCCCTTAAGATGACCAAATAAATAATGGCTGTAAGCGGTGGCACCCGGGTCACCGGAGCCCAGGTAAGTGAGGTCCCGGGAAATGAAGAGGCTGGGCCTTCAAGGCCCTGAACGCTGGCCCCAGCCACACCGCTTCCCTGGCCCCATGTCCTTCCACTGCCTTCTCTTTCTGCCCCAGCCGGACCGGCCTCCTGCCTGCTCCACAAGCACCCAGGGCACAAGCCCACCTCGGGGCCTTTGCTCAAGCTCTGGGGCCCGGAATGTTTACAGATAACGGCGGCGCCCTCGCCTCCGTGTTTGTGCTCAAACCTCACCTCAAAGGGATCCGCACTGACCACTGACTTGAATACTGCTCCCCACGCCCCACCCGGCACTCCTGACATCCTTGGCCCTCTTTTTCATGGCATTCATCACCTTCTGGAGTTCTATTATAATGTGCTCATTTATTACTTTTACTGTTGACTCTGTCTTTTCCCTTTAGAATGTGAACCCAGTGAAACCCACCATGCCTGGCCCACTGCAGACCAGGAGGCCACGTATTTGTGGAGCGAATGGATTGATGTGGCAGGGACCGGGCCAAGGGGACACCCAACCTGCTCTATCATCACTGGAACCAGTAGGGAGGATGGTGTGTGTGTGTGTGTGTGTGTGTAGTGCACACCCTCTCTGCCCCCTGCAAGCCTGCAGGGTTCCTCAGGTTTGGAGACCACCTCTGGCAAGAGCCCATTCTGGCTCAGTTCACAGGAAACTCTGGGGACCCTGAGGGGGCCCTGGGAAGGAGTGAAGCCTCCTCACATGGGATCCTAGCTGTGAATGGATGATGGGGGTGGGTGACTGAAACCACAGGGAAGGAGGTGACATACAACCTATCCACTCAACTTCCCCCTTAGGGGTCTGGGGTCTCTTTCTGAGGCGTCCATCTGAAGAGGAGCAGGAGCATTGGTGAGGAAGCCCAGAGTCTGGGGAACCAGGCCCCAAGCTGGGTAGAATGGAGAGGGCCACGCATTATAGCTCATTGCATGTAATAGGTGTTTGTGAATCCAGTAGCCCCACAGATGGCTAGCCTTCGGAGGGCTGCTAGGGGCATCGGGGCCCTCTGAGACAGAGAGACACTGTGGCCCCCAGTCCATGAGCTCCTTGACGACAGGCTATTTCTGGCCACACAGAGCCTGGCATAGAATAGGTGCTCAAGAAATGTGTGCCAGTTGAACAGAGAAACATGTCACGGCTCAGGGGTGCCCAACAGTCCTCCCCTGGACCGAGGTGGCATCCTACATGCTCTAGTTAGTGGAAATGCCTAGTTGTGTGGTCGCTTAGGACATAGTTGCCACCCCACGCCGTTCCTGGTCTCCTTGTCCACTATTTGGCTAAAGCATGGTATCCTGGAAAGACTCCAACAGACCCAGCCCGAGTCCTGCGTCTGCCACTTTCTAGCCTTGAGTTTGGCGATGCCTAAGGAGCCCCTGTTCCTCATCTGTGGACAAGAAGGCCAACAGAGCACTCAGGTGCTGGACTTCTTAAGATTAGATGAGCTAGGGACACCTGGGTGACTCAGTGGATGAAGCATCTGCCTTGGGCTCAGGTCATGATCCCAGGGTCCTGAGATCAAACCCCACATTGGGCTCCCTGCTCAGTGGAGAGTCTGCTTTTCCCTCTCTGCCCCACATCCCTGCTCGTGCTCTCTGTCTCTATCTCAAATAAATAAATAAAATCTTAAAAAAAAAAAAAAGATTAGATGAGCTGGCACACACCACACAGGAGCACAGTTGGAGGCTGGACTCCTATCCCAGTCCTTTTGTGTGTCCTTGGGTCTGCGCCCCAGCGTCGCTGGTCTCAGAGTCTCCCACTGTGCCACGAAAACTGCATGGTCTCTGGCGGGTGGCAGGCCAGGCTTCCTGCCCATCAGCCCCTGCGGTCCCATCTGAGGGACCAGCCCCAGGCTCTCTACACCTCATCAGGGCAGTCTTCCCTCCTTCTCAGGGCCTTGTGTCAACTGGGAGGGACAGCCCCATCTCTCTGGCTGGCATGAGGCCCAGCCTTGACCCTGCCGTCACCCCAAGGCTGCAGTTCCTAGGAGGACCCAGGTGGGAGGATGGGGGAAGAAAGCTAGGAAGGGGACGTTCTGACCAACCGACCCACCAACACTGACTGCCCTTTCCACAGTACTTCCAGCCGCCAATGTCAGCGGCCACTCACACATCTCGGTGCTCTATTCACAAGGTCAGCAGGGCAAGTACGATCTCCACACAACAGAGGAGGTAAGCGAGGCCCAGAGGGGCCTGAGCCGGCTTCCCGTCACCCTGCTAGTAAATGGGCCCTGCCCCCACTAGGTGCTCTCACTCTCAGATGGGTGATGGGTGAGTGGTGGCAGGAGCACCCCGGGAGAGGGCTCAGGCTGTTGGCACCAGGACCCATAATCTGTGTGCAGGCTCCTGTGCTGCCACAGCTCAGGGGCCCCTGCCCTGGACAGGTGAGAATCTTAGGGAGAAAAGAACCACTGGGAGACATTAGAGTACAGGGAAATGGGAAATGGGGAGTCTGCAAGGGCTGGAGGGAACACGAGAAAACCTTCTGGAGGTGCCAGCTCTTGAGATGGGGCTTGAAGCATGAGGAGTAATCCCAAGTAGAAGAAACTCAACGTAAATCCATTTGAGCAACAGACAAAGGATGTTACTGGTTCATCCGGGTGTTGACTCAGCAGAGGCTCCTACTGGGGTCTTGTCCTGGGGCTGTCACAGCATACTGTCCCTGGGGCTGGGGCTCAGAGCTCCCAGTGGCAAGAGAGAATACACTATCTCAGTGAGTTGGAGAAGAACCCCAAGAAGTGGCATCAGGCCTCAGGTCTGGAGGGTGCCCACAACAGGTGGGTGGTATGTGGATGAAGGAGGTACGTTTCACCTGATGGGAACTGGCCAGAGGAGAGTTGAGGAGGACACCAGCCAGAGGGGGGAGGGCCATGGCCCAGTGGACCCAGTGACTCATGCCCGGGACCTGAGACTTGACCCTGAGGGGACAAGGGATAGTAACAGGGTCCTACCAGGCACAGCACAATCAAGGAAACTCCAGATTTGAGTTTGAGTCTGCTTCTCAGCATGACCTTGGGCAAGACATTTCTCACATTCCAGCCTCATTTTCTTCACCTGGAAAATGGACATAGCAATATCTATGGAGAGGTTGCTATGAGGAGTTAGATGACACACATCAAATAGGGGGGCTGTGGTTGGTGCAGCAAGACATCGGGACAGGTGTCTCGATTCACAGAACACATTCACCAATATTATATCTCTTCCCACAGTGGCTCTGAGACTTCTCTGGGGATGGGGAGAGGGGGTTTCAGCAGGCTTCAGACACTTAGACAAAGTCCTGAAGCTGGAAAGTGAAAGAACCTGATTGTATAGTTGGGTCAATTTCTGAGTTGGTGCCACAGCATGATGTTGGATGGATCAAAGTGTTGAGAGGTGTGTGTCCCCCAGAGTCCCTTCACGGGGTACAGATAGCTTATAATTGGGCCTCCCTTCCCCTGGAACCCAGCAGAATGTCCTGAGTGACCACCAAATCTGCCTTGAACCCACCTCTGAAGTCACTCAGAGTCACCTCTCAGTACCTTAACCCATGTGAGCCCCAGCTGAGCAGATGGAAAGTCTTCTCTTGGTTCCCTCTTGGAACTTCCCAGCTTCCAGAGGCACATACTCTAGGCTTGGGCAGATAGAATCACTGTCCACCCTCAGCACAGCTTAGCCTGGTCCACCCATTCAAGTCCACCCATCCCTGGAGACACCTACAAGGTGCTCCCTTGCAACCAGAGTAAGGCTATCCGGCATTCAAAGGCCAGCCTTCCCAAGGCCAAGATTGTCTGTGGCACAACCAGGTGCCTTCTCAATGCCACTCAGCCATGGGATATCACTTCTGGCTGGAAGAGGGTTCTGTCTCTTTTAATTTTTTTTAAAGATTTTACTTATTTATTCATGAGAGACACAGAGAGAGAGAGAGGCAGAGACAGAGACAGAGAGAGAAGCAGGCTCCATGCAGGGAAACCGACATGGGACTCGATCCTGGATCCTGGGATCACGACCTGAACCAGAGGCAGACGCTCAACCACTGAGCCACCCAGGTGCCCCAAGTGTGTTCTATCTTCATCTGCCTATTTTCTTGTCTCAGCTAGGATCAAAGTTGGCTTTTAATATTAAAGACCACACTTAACAAAAAGCATAAGGTCTATTTCTCTAATAAATTTACCAAGACACGCAGAGCAGAGCCAGTATGGAGGTTTTATGCAGTCCTCAGAGACCTGGGCTCCATCCAGCTCACTGATCCACCACCTGGTCCTCATGGTCCAAAATGGCAACCAGAATTCCCTCCATCACAGCTGCATTCCAGGCAGCAAGATGGAGGAAGGTTCCAGAAGAAAGGGGCAAATGGTACATGCCAGTTTACCTTTAAGAGATATTGTTAGAAACTGGCACATGAAACTTGGACCTGGACACACAGTCTGGTTGCGAAGGAGTCTGGATAGTCTTTATTCCAGGTAACCAAGTTCCCAGGCAAAAATTAGGGGCTTGTTTCTGAGGAAATAGGGAAAATGGACAATAGGGGTGACTATTTCTGACACCCCATCCACTGAAAAAGCATTTTGGGGGTCCCTGGGTGGCTCAGCGGTTTAGCGCCGCCTTCAGCCCAGGGCATGATCCTGGAGTCCTGAGATCGAGCCCCACGTTGGGCTCCCAGCATGGAGCCTGCTTCTCCCTCTGCCTGTGTCTCTGCCTTTCTCTCTCTGTGTCTCCCATGAATAAATAAGTAAAATCTTGAAAGAAAGAAAGAAAAAAAAAAAAGAAAGAAAGAAAGAAAGAAAGAAAGAAAGAAAGAAAGAAAGAAAGAAAGAAAAAAGAAACAACGAGCATTTTTGGGGGTAGTCCTTGTACTTACCCATGTTATAGTACATATTTTATATATATGTATATAATATTATATATATATAATATGATCAATATCTTATTTCCTGAGTGTCAAGCAGCACCTAGTAGGTGCTTAATAATGAGCAGTGGTCATTATTACTACTGCGTCACAGTGCAGAGAAGGGCACAAGATTCTGCGAGACTGGAGAGGAAGGCTGCCTGCCAGGCAGGGGAATGGGGTATGAAAGGTATTCTGGAGGAGGTCCTGCCTGGGACGAAAGAGGTCTGTCTTTCTTTGTCTCTTTGTTTCTTTCGTTCTTTCTTTTTTCTTTTCTTTTTTTCTTTTTTAAAGATTTCATTTACTCATTCATGAGAGACACAGGGAGAGAGGCAGAGACACAGGCAGAGGGAGAAGCAGGTTCCATGCAGGGAGCCCGACGTGGGACTCGATCCCAGATTCTGGGATCGCGCCCTGAGCCCAAGGCAGACAGGTGCTCAACTGCTGAGCCACCCAGGCAGAGACAGGTCTTTCTTTTTATTGGCCCTGGTGGGCTGGGCTGGTCGCCCGTAGCCATTTTAGGTTTTTGCCTAAAGACCTATCTTTATCTCCAGCCCAGGCTGCTTCCACTTTTTCTGGGGACTGACTATGGAAATATCCTTACCAAGTTGCCGGCGACCATAACAGCCAAGCACAGGGCTCTCCAGGATGAGGGGTCCAAGCAGATGCTGGAGAATTGGGGCCTCCGTTACGGTGAGAGGGCCAGTGCCGAGGGCCTTGGAATCTTCCTGCAGCCCCAGAATACTCTCACTGTGAGCAGCCACATGGTTCCTTTTGAAATCAGAAAACAACAGTGAGCATCATCTAAGATGCCCTCATCTGATAGAACGGGGGTAGTAGGGGTGCCTTCCCAGGGTGATCCAAAGGAAGGAAGAGCCAGCCCCTGCCCTCCCGGGACATCCCGCAACCCACCTGGCAGGATGGGGAGGAAGTGGAGAGCTCGGCTCTGCGGTCCTCCTGGGACTCATGGAGGTGGAGGGGCCAAGCATGGGTACCTCCTCACCTGCATCCTTCAGAGGCTGTTGGGGAGCAAGCTGCTGCTGCCTGTCACCCCCACCCCCGGCTCAGTGAGCTTCCAATCGTTCCTGAGCACCACTGCACGCTAGACCTGCACCAGGCCCGGGGGGACACGGACAACACTGGCCCCACACGCAGTGAGTGGGCTCACGAGCTTCTGGTCCTTTTCCACAGGGTTCTCTGAAGTTCCCTCCATCCCAGGCCTGGAGAGCCAGATGGCACCTCCTCCAGGAAGTCCTCTCTGACTTGCCTTGCTGGGTGCTTCCACAGACCTCCGTTGGAGAGGAGGCATGGGTGGCTCTGACTTTCCACAGAGCTTGCTTGGCTGTTCCCCAATCTTGGCTGTTCCCTATCAGGGCCCTACCCCACGTCCCTCTAGATGTACCCCCTGTGCCTTGCACATACTAGATAAGCTCAGTAACTATGCATCAACTAATGAACATGAGTGTGTAAGTGAATTAATGAGTGAATGAGTGAGTGGGTTGTCTAGCGGCGAGAGTGTGGCTCCCCCTTTGAGGAGAAGGAGGCCTGCAAGGGTTAACTAGGAGCCCGCCTGTGGTCTGAGGTAAGCAGGGAGCGTATTTGTTCAGGTAAATAAGGAAGGATTACTTATAATGGGAAATCAGGCCTGGCCAACTCTTCATCTCACGGCTGCTTGACTTCCTCCCAGCACATTCCTGCACTCTGCCCGTGTCCACACTGCCCTGAGCCCACCACAGCCTCCATGTAAGCCCCTTCAGTAGGTCCTGCCACCGTGCCAACAGGTGGCCCTGGGGCTGGGGGCAGAGGGCTCCCTGCAGGGCACAAGGCCCCGGGATCTCAGAGGGCCACCCCTTGAGGGTGGCCAGGTCCCCAGCGGCCCACCCGAGCACCACCTCTGCCCCCAGCCCTGCTGGCCTCCTGTCCCACTGGTCCCCCAGATGCCTGGCTGAACCCCAGCAGTGGCCCACGCTGCCTCCGCCTTCTCCTGGCCTCCCCCAAGGTTGGCGCTGCGGTGGACGACTCCCTGGCACGAGGCAGCTAACGGGTGAGTCTGGTGGGAACACTGAGTGCCTTGCGGGGGTGTCCTCCTCGCAGCTGTGGGGAGGTGGGTGACGGGAGAGCAGGACTTGGAGGCATGGTCTGTGAGCTCAGAACTGGCCTCCCAGGCATTGCTGGCCCTCTGCTCTGGGTCCTTCACCCTCAGAAGCCCCTGCCCCTGCCACCCATCTGCCTCCCTGGGTGGACCCCAGAGCCTGCATGAGCCCCCAAGGCCACACCTTGAGCCCGGGCTGTGCAGCCTGAGGGAGGCGGCTCTGCAGGTGCAGAGCCTCGGCCCCTAAGACACGGCCAGTTCTGCTTGGCTAGTAAAACACAGGCGACCTTTTTGCTCTGCCAGCTGCAGCTGCTCTGCCAAGGGAAGGGTCTGCCTGGGGCCAGGCCACTGTGTCCAGGGGCTTGCTGAGGGCTGGAGGCTCGGGGCCAAGCTCAGGCTGGGAGCAGTGGGGACAGGCCCAGGGCCAGGGCTTGGGCTGCGGCAGTGGTGGGTGCAGGACCCAGGTGGTCTGGGGAGCTGCAGAGCTAACCGCTGGGGGTTCAGGGACCCAGGGAAGCAAATGGCCTGTGGGCCCCAGTCTGAGTGCACTAGCAGGGAAATGGGATGTCCCTGAAGACCCCCCTAAGATTTGCCAGATGCCTTCTGTGGAGAGAGGGAAGTGACAGTGGTAATGATGGGATAGAGAGCTGAACGGTCTGGATGTTGGGGGGTCCCCCTGAAGCTGGACAAGGGGTATGTATGTATGTGCATTCCTGTGTGTGTGTGTATGGGTATGTGCTTGCAGGTGCACGGGCATCTGTGTGTGTGTGTTGGGGAGTGGGCAGGCCCAGAGCCAGGCCACAGGCCTGTCCCCTGTATGACAGTATGGCCTTTCTCCCTTTCCTTGGCCAAGGCTGGGACGAGGCCTCATTTCCTGCCCCCACCACCCCAATAAACAGCTTCACAGGAATCCCCAATAAAGCTGCATCTCCCCAGCACCAGCTGCTCCACTGAGTAACAAAACAAACAGGCATCAGGCTGCCCTGGGGCCTGAGGTGGCAGATGGGATGGGCAGGAGACTCCCCAGCATATGTGTGGACCTGTGCCAAGCCCTAGCCCAACTGGGGGTGGGGCTAGAGCCGAGGACTCCCAGCGTGGGGGCTCATTACCCCAAACTTACAGACTCGGGACCCCTGGAAAGGTTGAGGTGTAGCAGAGATGGTCTCTCAGGATGGGGAGCCACCCTCTCCTTTGAGAAATGACAATAATTTCCTCTGCCCCAGGCACTATGGGGGGCCCCAGAGACCAAAACTCAGTCCCTCTTAGACCTGCTTACTGTGAGTCAACCTGTGATAAAATGCCACTTATAAAATGAGATATAAATGAGATGCCATTCGATTTTCACAAGGACCCCCTGAATGAGACAGGGCCTCTCTGTCCACCAAGCTTGAGGGAACAGGGTGTTCGCTCAGTTGGCGATCTAAAATTGCGATGTTGGCAATAAGCAGGAAAACCAGGAGAACCCACTTTTTACCACTGAGGTCAGTGCAGGTGTAAAGCTAATAGCCCTGAAACAGTCAGAGCCCCATTTTTTCCTCAGGCGACTTGGTGAGGCTTGAGTGTAATCTGCAAAGTCGTTTCAGATTGACCTGCAGACAAAGATGCTCTGGGTGGAGGGCAAGAAGGGATGGGCTTAAGGCCCATGGTGTGTGACCTTGGCCAAGTCACTCTTCCTCCCTGTAGCCCTTGTCTGTGTAATGAGAAGGTTAGACAAGGTGGTCTCCTCCGTAAAAGGAGGCTTTCTTGGAAGGGATCATCTGGAGCTGGGTTTTGCAGGCTGTATAGGAGTTGGTGGAGGCTGGCTAGCTGGCTGGATTTGCCAGAGCTCGAAGATGTGTGCTTTCCCAGCCTTGACCCCTAGGCTCAGGTCTGGAGAGGCGGGCGGCTCTGGCTTTGGCTCTGGCTCCTCCTAGAGGCCAGAGAGGGGTGAGTGAGGCCAGTAGCTGCCCAAGACTGACCTAGAGGGCAGGATGACCTCAGGTAAGGCCCAGGCCTCCCTCGTTGCCAACCTCAACTCCTCCCCAGGCTCCACCGACCATCACCCCCTACTTCTTCCTTTGTTACCCTCATTCTTCACCCCATTGCCATTCCCTCTCCTCTTCCTACCCCATCCCCTCATCTGCTCCCAGGTGCCACCTTCCTGAATGTTAAGCCCATCTCAGTTCACACGGAACTTTCATCCACCTTCATGCCCTCAATCTTTATAGCTCCTTAAAGCATGCTCTTGACAGCCCATTTAACAGACAGGATCACTGAGTCTCTGAGGAAGCCAAGTGACTTACACCAGTCCCAGAGCTAGACGGCCAGGGGCTGGGGCTCAAACCTAGTCTGGGACCCTGCCCCAGCCCCACCCCCTCCCTTTCTTCACCCCACCCTGCACCCCAGCCTAGCCAGCAGCCTGTCAGGTAGAACCACTCTTCCCAAAGCAAACTTTGCACAAGCCGATTTGCCCTGGGCTCTTCCTGACATTTAATGCTGGGCTCCTTTCCCCTGCCTCGTTTGCATGATCCCTGCTCAGGAGGCGCCCCCTGCCAGATTCTCCTTTCCCACCTTTCAGCAGCTGAGTGGGGCCCCAGACTGGGGGAGGGTGAGCCTCCTCATCCCTCCTGACCTCTCCTCCCTAGCCAGGCACCTGAGTGTGACTCTGCTGGGGACCAGTCCGACCAGAGCCCACCCAGGATCTTCCAGAGGGACAGTGAGGTCTCTGGCCGCCACCAGAACTGAGGAGCCCTTCCTTCTCGCTCTAGCTCTGGAGTTCAGGAGAAGGGTCTGGGGGTGACTGCCCAGCTAGGGTCTCAGCACCTAGGACCAGTGACACTGGTGGGGGCCTAGGTCTCTCTACTCTGGGGCAGCAGGTTCTTCCTGCCTCTGACTCCCACAGCTACTGCCAGAGCTCTGGGCCTGAAGTGTCAGCACTTCAGTGCTGCTGGGGGGTACCCCACACAGAGGGTCATATGTGAGGCAAGAGGCAGCCTGGCGGGGGCCTTGCTGGGTGAGGAGGCCGGACCAAGTCTCTCAGAGGCCCTGGACACCAACTCCAGAGGAGGCAGGGAGGAGACATGGCCACATCCTTCATTCTGCCCAAATGTCCTCCATGAATTATGTTTCTACTCGTCAAAGTAGCCCCTGGAATCCACCTCTGTTTCTCCACCATCCACCTTTCAAGCCAGGCTGAGGGGTGAGATGGGGACAGGGGATCGTAGAATCCAGACACCGTGGGGTTAGAAAAGCCCTGAGAGATGACTCACCCCTTCGGAGCACAGAAGAGGAGACCGGGGCCCAGAGGGCACCAAGCGCTGCCCAGGGCCTCACGTACAGTGCGAACAGAGCAGGACAGAGACCCACATTTCCAGTGGAGCAAACTCAAATACAGGGGAAAGCATGGTGCTGAGGCGGGTTCCTGCACCTCCAGGCTGCAGGCATCCGTGCCACCCAGGGCCCTTGTGGGGCTGGCACCTCCAAGGGGCTGGGTCAGTGGGTGGCCTCGGCAGTGGTGACAGGTGTGGGCAGCAGGGGAGACCTGAGGGGCTGGGAGGTGCCAAGTCACAGTACCATGTATAAAGAGAGAAGTGCTCAGTCCCCACGGACTCACGCCCGCATCTGTCAGGTGGGAGTAATAGTGGCTGCCCCACGGGATGGCTGTGGGGCCACGGGACACGGGCTGTGCCCCACGGGACAGCCCAACGAAGGAGTTTACTCAGTTGGCCTCCACCTGGTCTCAGAAGGGGTTGCAAGCGATGTCAGTGAGGCGGCATGGATGGACACCAGCGGTGCTCACGCAGCTGGAGCAAACGGCAGCCGTAGCTCATACAAATGTGCCTTTGGGCTCCTGGCTGCCTGTGGGAACTATGGGAAAAGTAGGCTAGACCAGATTTCCTTGAAGTTCCCTTGACCTTTCTGCTCCTGCCACCTGGCCCTGTGTCCCGACTCCCTACCCAGCCTCTGATTCCTATCTAGCCTCACCCCCACACCCCATTCTTTACACCCACCTCCTGGGCCCACTGACTGGCTCCACAAAGTGCACCCCCCAGGGAGCAGGGCTCCTGGACCGTCAGGCCAGTGGCCTGCACGTGTCTGGGATCTGAGGAGGTGAGAGAAAGCCAGGAGGCCTAGAAGAAACCTGCCTCCCCTGCTCCTACACTGAACCCAAGACAGGTGAGTTCTCCCCCAGCCACCGCCCACCCCCGCCGGACCCACCTCCCTTCTTCTTGCCTTGAAGACCCCAAGGGGCAGCAGGTGTGTGGGGATGGCCCCAGTGGGGTGCTGGAGGAAGGCTGGAGCTGCCCGAGGTGTTGAGCCTGGACATCTTCCCGGGCAAGAAAGTCGCCTGTCCAGTGCAGAGAGGCGGTGCTCTGGACAGCGAAGCCTGGTCAGTAAGGAGGAGGCGGGGTAATTTTCTTGGGTCCAGCTTGTTTGAAGAGCAATTTCACAGGGCAAGGGGGCTGGGGGCCCCTGGAGGGCAGCAGGAGCGTGGGAGGAGAAGTGAGGGGACAGTAGGAGGAGTGGAAGGTGAGAAGGTAGAGGGGAGAGGCAGGGAGGGTTCAGAGAAGCCAAACACAGTTGCTCGGGCAGGTCGTGAGCACTGGCCCCCGACTCCACTCCGGGCAGTCCCGGCTCCTCTCGCAGGTGCTGACTGGGGGCCTGGGGGGCCGGCCCCTGTGGCCCCTACCCACTCTGCCCTCCCGCCGTCCCCACCTCCCTCATAAGGAGGCCCTTGCATGGACAGGGAGGGGCTGCCAGCCAGGACCATGGCCGAGCAGTGAGGAAGCCTGAGGACGGCTGCCCTGGTTGGTGGAGAAAGGCCAGCTCCGTGGTAGGCAATGTCACCCCCTGCCCCACCGACCCTCCCTTGGTGCTCTTCTCACTGGGGTCTGCAGCCAGGGTCCTCAGCTCAGGGCAGACTGAGGTTGGTCCCAGGATTGAGAGGGGCTTGAGGACATTTGTGCCACCCACAATCCCTCGCCGGGTAAGATGTGGGAGCCTGGACCGAGCAGGATACGGGAGACGGGCTCCAATCCCGTGACAGCCCAGGGCCTCAGGAAAGACCTCCTTGGTAACTGCATCTCTCTGAGGCTGTGCCGTCAAGAGATATCGGGGGATCTTTTGCTGGTGCCAGGTCAGGGTGGGAGTGAGAACTCGGGAGGGAGGGGAGTTATAGGGCCACAGACCTGGCAGCGGCAAGGAACAGCTGCTATAAATCTCTTAACTCGGGGTCCCTCTGCCCTCTCTCCTTGATCTGCCTTCCCGAGCGAGTGGGAGATGCTGAGAGAAGGGGCCCCAAGGTGGCTAATCCCTCTGGCCACTGCCCTGTCGATTCCGCCCTGTATTTGGGCTTTGGCCTCCACCAGCTGTTACCAAACTTTCTTTGTCTGAAGTCTGAGCCAGAGCCTCTGGGGCAGGAGGGAGCCAGGACATGCTGAGCCTTAATCCAGACATGTGGTTTAATCCAGAAGAGATCAACTCGAGGTTTCGGAGCTGAAGGCATTGCTCGGGAGACGGGCCTCACCTCGGGCCCAGCAGAGGCCGGTGGGAGGGCCGGGCCTGCCTTCTGAAGGCCCTGGACCTGCCAAACACAGAGGCTTGTCCCAGGGCCCCAGGCCTATGGAGCAGGGGCCTGAGGGTCAGCAGGGCCCCAGTTTGGTCCTAGTCTGCTGTGACTGTGGGCATGTCCTTGCCACTCTCAGATCCTCATTTTTCCCAGTGTATATGTGTCTTCTCGGGTGAATGGTCACCTGTGAACATAATCATGGCTAATTACGTGGCACAGATGGGGAGAGCTGGGAAGTCAGAGAAGGAACCTGCCAAGGAGGACTTCCTGGGAGAGGAGGGCTCTGGGCTGAATTTCGATGAGAGGGAAGGGGCATGCACTGGGCAGGGGGATGGCAGCACAAGAGAAAATAGCCACTTTGTACCCACAGCACTGAGGCCAGGGGGAAAATGCCATTGCCCTTAGAGCCTGGATATTGTTACGATGTCAGTCCATCCCTGGTTCTGGTCTAGACCCTGCCACTGACCAGCCAACGAATCCCTTCCCCATATGTGATCTATAAAATGATTACGTTAACGCATGGTCCTTCCAACTCTGATTATCTGGGCTGGAGAGGAGGTGGGCTTAGAGGTGGGTACCAGTCATTGGAATTGTGCAAGGCTGGCAATGGGGAGCTATGGGAGGTTCTTGAGCACAGGAGTGCCCAGTGAAGGAGTGTTAAAGAGGAAAGAGCTTGACGGTGGGGTAGATTGAGCAGCCAGGAGGTGGGAATGGACTTTAGAGGGTCAAGTTGCCCAGTCAAGAAGTGAGCAGGACCCTGGGAAAATGGACCGGCCGGAGCAGAAGCCTAAGAGGGAATGTGGTACAATGAGCAGAGCCTGCATGCGGCCAGCTGAGGACTTCAGGCAAGCTGTGTAAGATCTCTAAGCCTCACTGTTCCCACCTATGAAACAGGCCCACGTCCCCCCAGGGTTGTGGGTAGTTAGGGGGATGTGGGCATGAATGCTTGAGACATAGGATGTACACACTGAGTGGTTCTCTCTTCCCTCCTGAGTCCAACCCTGGAGCCTGGAGGGGACTCCAGACTAGCAGGCTAGGCACATAAACCACTGGCTCCCTGTCCAGTAAACCAAAATCCCCCCAGATGTGGGCTGCTGGGGTCAGAGCATTCCCCACCACCACTTATAGACAGTCAGATCTTTCCTCCCACCTCATGGTTAATTGTTGACCTATTTTTCAGCAGGGAGGTATCGGGAGCCGGGATCAAGCCTTGGTTAGGAGCAGGTGCCTTGGCATTTAGGAGCAAGGTGAGGGGAAGCCAGACTGTGGAGTGGGGAGGAGGAGGGAATTCTGTGCAGGTGAAGAAGCCCTGGGCCAGGAGTCCAAAGGCCTGGATACAAATCCCTTAGTCCTCTGCACCTTCACTCCCCTCTCCACGGAGCAGGAATGTGAAGAAGGCCCGGGCTGCTTCTCTCAGGGAGGCACGCTCACTGCGTGTCAGGGACGTGTCATCACATCCCTGCCTAGCAAATGCTGCCACCTGCCCTGCCCATTCATCCTCACTGACCCCCTCATGCCGCTGTGCCCCGAAACACAGCAGCCGCCTCCCATCCTACCTGTGGCTGTGGCCAAGCAAACAGGAGTGCCATGAGGGAAGCAAGTTCTCCTGCTTCTTGGATAAGCTTCCGTCTCCCTGGCATATGGCCCAGAGTGCTGGCAGAGACTGTCCTAACGTGGCAGGCCTGGGAGTTCTGGGGACGTGGATGGGGCAGGAGGCAGGTAGGGGTGATGAGGAAGGGGTGGGAGACAGAGAGGGGGCTCTCCTGGGGTGGGGCCTCCTAGGGGGTAGGGCGTGGGCACAGGCCGGGGTGGGAACCCAGGAGCAGAGCGGGCTGTTGGCACTGCCTGGGTAAATAATGTTGGGCTCACAGCACACATGTGTGTTTGCACAGAAGGCCTTGAAATGATTCCAGGCCTGCCCTCTGTCCCCCGCAATCCCAGCCCCCCTCCTTCCCTGCTCACCCTACCCCACCCTGACCTTTCCTTCCTTGTCACTTGAAGGAGCCCTTGAAAGGGAGAATCGAAATCAAAGGGAACACCCTTCTCTCTTGCTGGCATTCTCTCTGCCACAGGAAACTACACAGCTGCCATGTAGAGTTAGGAAAGTTGGCTACTGCACAGGGAGGGGACAAGGGGGAGTTGAAATGCCCCTTGAGCTCCATTCACCAAACTGCTATCCAGAGAGAAAGATCGCTGTTTGCTGAGATATTTGAAGGTGTGGAAGGGGCTAGCTGCAGCCCTAGAGAAGCCAGAAGTATCTTCCCAACTGGATTCTTTAGGGCAAACACACACCGAAGCTAAGTGGGTCAGTACCATGGGGTGACTTGCAATGGGCCAGGGAGCCCCCTCTCTGTCCCAGTGTGGCACCATAAATGCCCCCAGTAGAGCCTACCAGTCCTTTGGTTAAAGCCTCTCCCTTTTACTGGCCAGAGGCTTCTGAAGCAGCAATTCTCAAATGTGAACGTGTGTTAGGATCACCCACAAGCCCCACTGAAATGCATCGCTGGGCTTTCCTGAGCTTCTGATCCTGTAGCTTCCAGACAGGCCTGAGAATTTGCATTTTTACCAAGTTTCCAGGTGGTATTGTTGTTCCTGGTCCGAGGCACCACGTCGTGAGAAACACGGCTTTAGTTTGTTTCCTCTAGTTAAGAGTCACTCATGGTTTGTCTCCCTCTCTGATGACTTCCCATCCAGTTTTCCCTCCCTTCCCCTATGACCCTCTGTGCTGTCACTGGGGGGTGCTGGAGGGGGGGGGAGGGGGTAACTGGGTGGTGGGCATTAAGGAGGGCACGTGTTGTGATGAGCACTGGGTGTTACACACACCCGATGGATTACTGAACTCTAAATCTGAACTAATGATGTACTATATATTGGCTAATTGAATTTAAATTAAAAACAGAAAAATAGAGGAAAAGAGAAAGAAACACGGCTTTAAGAACACACGTTGACTTGCCCTTATCTGCTCCTTTTGTCCCTACTGATTTTATTGGGAGCCTATTGATAACCTTCCACTGGGATTTATTCTGAAGTCCCAGGCCCACAGGTCCCAGAAATAGTCCCAGAAACCCTGGTGTGATGGTGTATGTACATCCCCCGGGTCCCTTGCCTCTCCTGAGCCACCTACTCTAATATGGGGTTCAGAGAAAGAGGGCTGGGAGGCAAAGCAGAGCCTGCATGACCGATGGGGAAAGAGGCCTTTAGCTCCTGTGTTGTGGTGCCCCCCCTGGGGGCCTTGGGACAGCAGGAGGAGTGGGTGTCTGAGAGGGAGGGAGAGAGTGAGTGAGTGAGCCAGCAGGAAGGAAAGGAGGCAGAGGGAGAAGCAGACTGCTCCCTGAGCAGGGAGCTGAGGGATGTGGGTCCCAACCCCAGGACTCCTGGATCATGACCTGAGTCGAAGACAGCCGCTTAACCAATTGAGCTATCCAGGTGCCCCAAGAGTGGGTGTCTGAATCGCTGGGGGCCTCTGTGGCTCCCTAGACCATGGCCCTCTAACCACACCTGACCTCCTCTCCCACTCTCACTCTGCACCCCTACCAGCACCCCCTCCTCCAGCTCACCTGTAGGTCCTCAGCCCTCATTCCTCCAGCACAAGGGGAAAGGAGAAGGCCCCGGGAGCCAGGAGGGCCGGGGGCAGCATCTTTGGGGAGGATGAGGTGGGATGGGGACCAGAAAGTCCTCTTGGGTTGGTGTGGTGTTGTTCGGTGACTCCTTCAGAGGTGTTTAGCTGGAAATGTATCCGGCCCCCAGATGGCCCCGTGGAAGGGGAAGGGGCCGGCTTCCCCGACTGGTGAGAAGATGCTAACCTGTCACACCCCTCTCTTGCTCCTTTCTTCCTTCACCTGACAGGTGAAGGTGATGGTGACCTTCTCCCTTCTCTATCCTCTTTAAGGAAGAATAAAAGAACACAAACTCTGCTACAGCGAGACAGATTTAGGTTAGCTCTCAGTAGGAACTTCCTCCACAGAGCCACAGACTGGGATCTGGGCTGGGGCTGGACATTAAAGACTCCTTGTCCAGGCCTCAGTTTGCTCATCTACCAAATGGGGCTAATCATGCCTTCCACGGTGAGGATTCAGTGAGGCCAAGAACCTCAGAAGGTGTCTAAGGCACACCACATGCATAAAGATTCACTGCTTCCAACCAAGCTGGCTTCCTTGGGGACTGAGGGAGCTGTCTGCTTGTACCTCACTGTCTTTCCCAGCCAGAAGCCAATCCGCCCAGCCCTGTCCTAACTGTCCAATGACCCGGAAGCCCCAGCTCTCTCTCCCAGGCCTGGCCACTGCCCACTGGGCCCCTCATCCCCGTAACCAGCTTAGTGGCCCCCAGGGGGATGGGGAAGCAGCCAGAGCCTGATTCTCTGTTCTCTCTTACTTCTGTAGACACAGCTACCGGCCCAAGCGACAGCGGCATGGGCAGCGCCAGCCCCGGCCTGAGCAGCGTGTCCCCCAGCCGCCTCCTGCTGCCCCCTGACACCTTGCTGCGGACAGGCCTGGAAAAGGCGGCCGTGGGGGCAGTGGCCCCTGAGAGACGGGACTGGAGCCCTAGCCCACCTGCCACACCTGAGCAGGGCCTGTCCACCTTCTACCTCTCCTACTTTGACATGCTGTACCCTGAGGACAGTAGCTGGGCCGCCAAGGGCCCCGGGGCCAGCGCTCGGGAGGAGCCATCTGAGGACCCTGAGCAGTGCCCGGTCATCGACAGCCAAGCTCCTGGGGGCAGCCTGGACTTGGCACCGGGGGGGCTGACCCTGGAGGAGCACTCCCTGGAGCAGGTGCAGTCCATGGTGGTGGGCGAGGTGCTTAAGGACATCGAGACAGCCTGTAAGCTGCTCAACATCACTGCAGGTGAGCCCTCCCGCGGGCCCGCCTCCTAGGCGGGGCACAAACAGGGCTGAGGTCACAAGGGGGAGGCGAAGGTACTGCCTACAGCACTCTGGTCACCCCTGGGCCTGCATCCACAGCCCCAGGGATGCTGCTGATTCTGCACATACAGTCAGCCCATAGCACCTAACAGTTGTGAGCCTAGGAAGGTTGGACCCTCTCTGAGCCCCGACTACGGGAGGCAGGGAATCCGAGCTCTACACCATCTGGCCCACCACGTCCCCGTGGACACCTCTCCATGCTCTCCTCGTTTACTCTGCTCCAGCCACACCTGCTCTTTGCTGTTCCCATGACATTCATACTTCAGGACCTTTGCATCTCCCTGTCTCTCAATCTAAAATCCTCTTCCTCCAAATATTTACTGGGCTCGTGCCTTGCCTGTTTTGACGAGGCTTTCCCTGACACCTCTCTTGAAATTATGTCCATAACCCCAGATCTTATTCTGCCTTTTCCCCCTCATCACATGAACTAATACCCTGCATATTTTATTGATTTATTGTATTTGCTGTCTGTCTCCCCCACTGGAATGTACACACCCCAAGGGCAGGGATTTTCATTTGTTTTGTTCACTGCCCAGTTCCATATACCCAGTCCCTAAGAAGGCACCTGGCACATCACAGATGCTCAATAAACAGTAACTTCTTAATATGCCAGGCCCTGCTCTAGCATGGGGGAGTTGAGCGGTGAACGCAACACAAAAGCCTCTTCCTTCATGACATGCCAGTGAGGGAAATGGATCATAGATACGTAGATGAATGTGTCCCTGGTCTGGTAGTGAGGAGAGCTCTGATGAGGGGGGGACTTCAGGGGTCCAGGCACATGTGTGTCTGAGGGACCCGGAAGATGTGGATATGGCGCTGACTCTGTGGATCGAGGGGCTGCTGGGTCTCCAGCCCACTGTTCACGCATCATCTCTCCAGCTTTGGGCAGGCCTGACCCATCTCCGGGGATGCTGGGTCCTGGTGTCTGGGCATCGCCGTCTAGTGCTGCTTTCATACAGAAAAGTCCTCAGGGGTCCCCCAGGTTCAGCCCCTCCCCATCAGAATCATCGGGCCCCGGGCCCTCCCGCCACCCATCCCAGCTGGTGTCCCTCGTCTGAAGCGGCTACTGCCCTCCTCTACCAGTTACCCAATGCCCATGCCAGCTCCCACCCCTGGAGATTTTCCCACACAGGGAGAGGGAAGGGCCTGCCCTTGAACAATGAGGACAGAAACAAATTGCTTTGACCCTGGGAAGGAAAATGGGTTTATTAAGTGAGGGCAGCCCAGCCTGCAGGTCACTGAGCTGGGGCACCAGCTAAGACCACGGTGTCTGCTTGGAGGCCCATTGTGACCATGCCCATCAGCCTGGCCTCCTCCCCGCGTGCCCTGCCAGGCTCAGCCCAGAGTAGCCCCCCAGGAAGACACCCAGGACCTAGCCAGTGACTCTCTTCCTGGCCTCTGAGGCCTATAGGTGCCCCATGATCACTTGATGTCCTGCCATTCATTCATGCAGTGTAGATACACTGAGAAGCTACTATGCACACCATAGGACTAGGGGCTAGAGCTCTCTGTGCCTCAGTTTCCTCATCTGTAAAATACAGCAGGGGTTGGGGGTTGGGGTTATAGGACTACTTCCTAGTCAGGTTTTCTGGCTCCTTGAAGGGTTTGGGGAAAGCAAGAGGCAGCTGGAAGATAAGCTTAGGTGTCTCTGGTTTAACTCTCCCCTCCAGGGCTGGGGCTTCCTGAAAGATCCTTTGGAGGGACTGCAAGGGTGGGAAGAACCTGAGGTCCCAGTGAGGTGGGGTCGTGCAGAGGCCCCAGGCTGCCCTGCCATGAGCCAAGTTTGCCTTTAGGGCCTCTGCCCTTTCACCCTCCTCCACGGGGTTCCTCAAGGTCCTGTCTGGCCTGGCCCCTTCTCATCCCAGAAGCAAGTGGTCCTGGCCACAGGCTGCTTCCAGTTCCCACAGGCACCCCACCAGAGGTTGGGTGGTGCCCTCAAGTAGCTCGTGGAACTGAGGGAGTATCTCTTGCCCAGACCCCGTGGACTGGAGCCCTGGCAACGTGCAGAAGTGGCTCCTGTGGACGGAGCACCAGTACCGGCTGCCGCCTGTGGGCAAGGCCTTCCAGGAGCTGGGGGGCAAGGAGCTGTGTGCCATGTCAGAGGAGCAGTTCCGCCAGCGCTCACCTCTGGGTGGGGACGTGCTGCACGCCCACCTGGACATCTGGAAGTCAGGTGGGACATGGCCTGGGGGAGACAAGCTCCTTCCAAGCCCCAAGCCAGGGACACCGAGGGGGATGCTTAGGCCAGGATGCCAGCCGGGCTTGCTCTCTGTTGGGGCCACAACCCTTGGTCCCAGTCTGGGCTCAGCCCACTTGCACCTGCCTGCCTGGATCCTGGGCTAACTCACCAGCCCTGACCCACTCCCAGCCCTGGTCAAGCCCACAGAACTTAGGGCAGAGCACGTGGGAAGTTAAAAGGTAGGAGTTTAAAAAAAAAAGGTAGGAGTTAAATGGGGGGGACATGGATGGCATAGCTGATGGGGACCGTGGATACTATGAGGTCCTTCTTTGTCCTTTTAAAAAAGTTTTGCTTTGCGTTGTTTCTCATTAAAGAAATAATGAGGTAGTACACGTGCATGATTTCCAAGAAGACCACAGTGAAAATAGTACCATGAAAAATAATCTTCTTGGTCACTCGTGACCCCCAGACCCTCTTCCTAGAGGCAAGCACAGTCCACAGTTTCTTGCGCACCTTGCTGGGGAGAGTCCACACATGCACAAGGAGATATACATGTGTGGTTTTCACCTGTTTTAACACGAATAGCACCAGAGTATCACACCGGTCTGCGGGTCTGCTCTCGGTGCATCTCGGATCTTGTTCCCCCATCAGCATCTCTACAGCCGCCCTATTTTTAATGGCTGTGTGCCAACTCCTTAACCCTTGACTTGTCTGGCATCCCACTGTGTGCCCTACACAGAGCCAGTGCTGGGAGGAAGCAGTGCTTGCTCAGTGAGTCAAGGCCCCTGCCCTTAGGGACCTGGGATGAATAAAGGCCTACCCACTCGTAGAGACCGCTAGAGACCACTGTCCTGCCCAGCCCAGTGGCCAGCAGGGTAGCAGCAGTCAGTGCCCGGCTAAGAGCCTGGTGGGGATGCGGACAGAAGCTGGCTGCCTCCGTGCCCCCTTGCTTGGCCACAGAGGGGCGTTTCTGCAGGCCCCACAGTCCCACCCAAGCCCCCCAACAGCCTTGGGGTCAGCCCTGGGTCTCTAGCCTTCTCTCCCTGCCCTGCAGCGGCCTGGATGAAAGAGAGGACTTCTCCTGGGACCGTTCACTACTGCGGTGAGCCAGGGCTGCCAGGGAGGGGCCGGGGCCGGGGCCGGGGCCGGGCTGGAGGGCTGGCTGCGCCCGAAGCAGGGGGCCCCCCACTCACCGCCTCCCCCGCCGGCTGCCCAGCCTCGACCAGCGAGGACAGCTGGACCGACAGCGAGGTGGACTCCTCGTGCTCCGGGCAGCCCATCCACCTGTGGCAGTTTCTCAAGGAGCTGCTGCTCAAGCCGCACAGCTACGGCCGCTTCATCCGGTGGCTCAACAAAGAGAAGGGTGAGCCACGGGGAACAGGCCTCAGGGGGCTGGCGGGGACCTGCTGGCCTCCTACCAGGTGCCAGGCCCCGGGGGGCTGGGGGCAGGCCGAGGGGTCTGGACACCCACTCCACACGGTGCCCGGGCCACACTAAGGGGTTTGAACTTGGCTGAGAATTGGACACGGTCCTCGCCTTCAACACTGTAGCTTCTCGGGGAGCCGGATGGGGTCCAATGAGAAGCCCGATAGGAGCCGCAAACGCAGCCTCAGGCTTCCAAGTAACCACGTCACGTTATCAAACTTTTTTAAAAGGCGGCTTTAATTTTGAGAACACGTTTATTTAATCTGATATTAACCGTTATTAAAATGTCAACATATAATTAGTCGAAAATTATCAATGAGGTATTTTTATTAAGTCTTCAAAATCTGGTGTATATTTTACACTTAGACCACACCTCAGTTTGGACTTGCCACATTTCAAGTGCTCAAGACCACATATGGCTAGTGGTTGTCTCATTGGACAGGACCAGGTGGGGTGTGTGTATGTGTGTGTGTGCGTGTGTTGGAAAAAACTCCAAGACAAGAAACCTGGGTTTTAGACCCCATCCTGTCATCTGTAGCTGTGGGTACCGGGACCTCAGTCTTCTTATCTTAAAATGGACTGGATTCATTCACCCAACAACCTCTCCTTGAGTACCTCCTCTGTCCACACTTGCCCAGGCAACATTTATGGACAATCAGTGTCCTGACGGTAGAGGGAAGATTCAGCTGCACCCCATCCTGGAGGGACTTGCAGCGTGGTAGGAGAGCTAGCAGTGAAACGAGCTGGCCTGCAGAGCATGTCGGCGGTGGGGCCAGCTGTGCCTTGGTCCAGGAGGATTTCACGGGGGAGGTGACGGGCTGAGTGCGAAGGACGTACAGGGCTAGAGGAGGTGGAAAGAAGTTCCAGCACAAGGGGCGGTAGCCCTCATGTATATTTGAGACTTAATGTGAGCCGGTCCTCGGGGAGACAGTTCCATGGTAGACTTCTAGGGAAAGATCAGGGAAGGCAGGGTGGTCTGGGAAGGCTTCCTGGAGGGGGTGTCCTGGCCTGGGTTGGCAGGAGAACTGGGGTGTTAACAGTGTAATGGTTCCTCTCTGGGGGCACTTCCTTCAGCCTCCCCTGTAAGCTTTTTCTGTCACCATTCCACGAATGGTAGTCGCTACGACCCCCTCCAATGACTGGATAAAGGGGCCTCAGAATAGCTTCCAAAGGTAGAAGAGGGCAGAACCAGTCTTCGAACCCAGTTCAGCCTGGCTCAAATCCACGGCTTCCTCTGCCTCCTCGGAATCAATCTTACCAGATAGGGCTGTGCTGGCTTAAGTGTCTGAGGATGGCCAAGAGCTCTTTTGGGCTTGGAAACTGCTGGTGAAAGTGGCAGGGGTGGGGGTGGAGGTGGGGATGACCTTGAAAAAGGAGCTGTGGCCACAGCTCAGAGCCCCCCAGGGCTTCTGAATGATAGTGCGAACACAGGAGGAGCAGAGGCTGGCACGGGCCATGCCTCGAGGACCCCAAATAACCCACTACTGTACACAGGCTCACCCTGCACTCAGGAGGTCTGTGACTCCATGGTATCACTTGCCACTTATTGGGCCCTGTGATGCACTCTGCACAGAGAGCCTCCAACCCTCACCGTAACCTTGGGTATAGGTACTGCTGCCCCCACAGCCTGGCCCTTGCTTCCAGCTGACACCGACCCCCTTGGCTTTCTGAGTCTGACCTGTTGGTTTTGGTCTTTTGCCCGCCCCTGGCTCTGTCTCTGGGATCCCTGCTCCCTCAGGCATCTTCAAGATTGAGGACTCCGCCCAGGTGGCCCGGCTATGGGGCATCCGCAAGAACAGGCCTGCCATGAACTACGACAAGCTGAGCCGCTCCATCCGCCAGTATTACAAGAAGGGCATCATCCGGAAGCCAGACATCTCCCAACGCCTCGTCTACCAGTTCGTGCACCCCATCTGAGGGCTGCGGGCCAGGCCCTGGGCCTGAAACTCGTCCTTGCCAGTGCCCCCTCCCGCCTGCCCCTGCCTCCGCCAGACCCTGAGCTGAGGGCAGTCTGCTGGCATCGGAGCCCAAGGTCAGGGAGGGGACAGCCCACTGCTCCCAGGGGTTTAAGTGAGCTCTCAGGGGCCCAAGGGACCCCAGGGTGGGGGTGCATCCCCCTCAGGCCTGACTGCTCATGTGCCCAGTCCACTGGAGGATAGAAGGAACCAGGGCAGTCCTCAGTGTTCACAACTCTCCAGGAAAGGCCGTCCCTCCACCCCAACCTCTGACCCCAGAACTTCCAGAGCAGAGCCAACCGAACAGCAGTGACTTAGCCAAGGCCACTCGCAGTCCGGTGCTCCCTGCCACCCATTCTGCACCATGCTTGCCATGGTGCTAGGACACCTCTGCACCCCTAGGTTGGGGAGCCAAGGGTGCTCCTGGGAACGGGTAATAAAGATACTAGAAACCAACGTGGCCTCCGGTGTCTGCAGCAAGTGAGTGGCACAGCCCTGAAGCCACCAATGCTCAAAGTGGTTATGGTCACAGTGGCCTGGGGGTGGTCAAAGGAGGCTTCCTGGGGGAAGCAGCATTGAGCTGAGCCTATCAGGAAAGGGATAATTGATGGGTAGAAGCTGTGGGAGAGAGGCAGTGAGCCCTCAAGGCCAAGGAGGGGCTGGAATGGCCCACATGTCCTCCCCTCCAGGTGGGGGCCGAAAGGAAGGAGTGGGGCTGGGGCTGAAGGGAGTCTCCCCTACTTAGGAATGGAGAGAAGGTGGCTTCCTCATGCTCTGCTGTACATCAGGGCTTTCTGCCTGAAGTGGCCAGGGTGCTAACCCTCTTTCGAGGGGACCCTGAACCTCGGGGGCTCTGGATGGGGCAGCAGGGGTGCAGGAGAGGGTGGGCACTTCAGCCTCCTGCCTGGGACCCTGGCTCTGCAGCAAAAGGGGTGGAGGAAGGGTGGCTTGTCTGCAGTGTCCCTTTCTTTTTCCTTTTTTTAAGATTTATTTATTTATGATAGAGAGAGAGAGAGAGAGAAAGAGAGAGGCAGAGACACAGGAGGAGGGAGAAGCAGGCTCCATGCAGGGAGCCTGATGTGGGACTCGATCCCGGGGCTCGATCCCGGGGCTCCAGGGTCACGCCCTGGGCCAAAGGCAGGCGCCAAACCGCTGAGCCACCCAGGGATCCCCTGCAGTATCCCTTTCTTAGAGAGTCATGGACCTCTGCAAATGCGCCCTGCAAAGCACCCCATGCTGTTGGGGAAAGGTGGGATCAGAATGTGTGTGTGTGAGGGGGGAGTGCGGGGGGAGAGCTGGGCCCACCAGCAACCATCTCAGCTTCTTCAGATTTGTTCAGCCAGCTTCCGCGTCCTGAGGACCGACTATGTGCTAGGTGCCTCCACCGCTTTTTTTGTCATGAACCTTTCCAGCAAAACTGTGAGGTAGGGGTTACTCCCCTATTCTGCAGACAATGAAACTAAGGCTCAGAGCAGTTAAATGACTTACTCAGAGTCACACAGCCAATCAGTGGCAGAACCAGGAGCTGAACCCGCAGGGACAGTGCTCTCTCTGCCCCTCCACTCTCCTTGTTTTGTGGCTGGTGAGCAGCTCTAGCCTCCATAACCGTCCACTTCTGATGCCAGGCTCCAGGAGACGGGATTGGGAGGCAGCCAGAGTGGCCCAGACCATGGAGGGTTAAATGCTACCCTAGACTGCTGCCTTCTGCCCTCAGCAATTTTATTGTCTCCAAAAGAAAGTTTACTCCTGGCAGTGAGCAAACACCACCTTGGCATCTGTCAGTTGGGACTGGACTGGCAGGAGGAGGGGGCCCTGCCCCAGGCCTGTGCCTCTGCCAGGGGGGTGGAGGGGGTGGGGGGGCTGGCTGCCTGCCTCCTTCTAGGGAGGGGGCCCGATTGGGACCCTGGCCAGAACTCAGCTCTACTCTGCTAAACTGGTTTTGTCTCCCGCCTTCCTGGCCTGCCCCCAGTTGAGTCCCTGGAGCCACCTGCTTGCATGTCCCCAGCTGGACCTGGGCCTGGAGCAGCTTGGGGTCTCAGGCTGGGGCGAGGAGGGAGCAGAGGACGGAGGATTAGTGGCTAGGAGTGGGGAGCTGGAGCTACTCCCAGAAAAGGTGCTCTGGAGAGGGGTGAGGCAGCTCCTTGCTGCGTGGATCTGCCACGAGGCACACATCCCCTTGGCAGGCACACACCCCTCCAGTGACACCTCGTGCACTGACATCAACTCCAGAGTCCTCTTCCTCCTCCACACACCTGCCCATCGGAACTCCATCCTGCCCAGGTGTTTCCTGGCCCTCCTCCCAGGACAGTGCCTGCAGGGCTCCCCACAACCGCACAGAAAAGCCTGCACAAATAAGACCAGGCCACCCTTTGTCTTTATTTGAAGGGTCTTCTGTGTGGCTAAAACCAGGGGCTTGTCACTGGAGGTGGATGTGGGGGATAAAGGACACAAGGTGGTGAACAGATCAACCCCCACCTTGACCTTTCCTCCCTGGCCTGAGGCCCCAAGCTGCCAGGGCTTGGGGGCTGCGGTACATGTGCCTCCAATAATGGCTTTGTGTTGGGCCCCACCAGGCTGCCAGGGCCAGAGGGGCCTCAGAAAGATATCTGACCTGACTGGGGGAAGCTGAGGCTGGGGTGCAGGTGGGGATGCAGCGAACTGGTGGCAGAACTGGCCCAGACCTGGGACTCCTGCCTAACCCAGAGGAGACCTACCTGCGAGTGGAGGGTGGGTAATGGAGCTGAGAGCCCAGGACCTCGGTCCTGCCCACCCCCCTTGAGCAATCCTCCTGGGGGAGCCCTCCCAGGGTTCCCACACAGAAATGCTGTCAGAGGACAGGCAGGATACAGGAAAATGGGCCATGACCTGATGCCACACCACAGGGAGCCCTGGGACAGTGAATAACTGGAGCCACAGGCCTCAGCAGTCACTTTTACAATTTTGCTTTAAAAACTAAAACCTGAGGTGCCTGTGTGGCTCAGTCGGGTTAAGCATCCTACTCTTGATTTCAGCTCTGGTCATGATCTCAGGGTCGTGGGATCGAGCCCCATGTCAGGCTCTGCACTCAGTGGGAAGTCTGTTTGTCCCTCTCCCTCTGCTCCATCTGGCCTCACCCTGCCCCCACCCCCGGCTTTCTCTCAAATAAATAATCAATAAAATATTTTTTAAAAATAAATTAAAATAAAGCTTCCTGGTTCAGTGCCCCCCCCCCCGCCCCCGCTATAAATAAATAAATACAAACCTATGTAGGGGTCACCCTTGAACTGTGAGTTTGGAGCCCCAGCAATCTTGATCAGTGCTCATCTCTGGGCACCCAGGACCCTAGGGCCACAGCGTCAGAAGCCTCATCTGTCACCTACCACCCTGTGCAGACAGCCCAGGGCCCTGGAAGGTTGGGGGGCCAGCCCTCAGTCCTCCTGCCCATCAGTGGTCAGCCAGGACGGCACACAGTATGCTGGGCACCCCCTCCTTGACAGGCCCCCCAAGTACAAACAAGTTTCAGAGAGTTCGAGAGACACACAAGACTCAAGAACACCACGTCCCACTAGGTTGACACAGTTCTGGATTTTATCCACAGTCATACGATCACAACTGATATATATATATATATTTGTATTTATATACCTTTAAATTACACAATCATGTACAAAACAGGTGCATTGCTGAGACCACAGCACTTCTCGGAGTGTCACAAGTGTTGGACGAATGGAGTCAGGAAGCCTAGGGCAGCAGATGGCGGGCGGCGGGGCAGCCCCAGCCCCTTGCAGAGCCAGGCTGTAGAATGGTGATTAACTGGGGACAAAACACATTAGTTGCCGAGCCCCAAGGGGCGGGCCCGTGCAGCATTGAGGGTGCAGGTAGGGGCTACAAGAGATGGTGGGCACGGTGAGGGGTGCGGCCCCCACACTTGGTGGTGAGTGCCCTGACACCAGCACTGACGGGTGGGGCTAGGCCCCTAGAGCTCGGGGTGGGGGGGACGGCCAGGTGGGAGAGCCTCCCACTCCGGGGTCCTGAGGAGCCAGGGGACTAAGAGAGAGTGGTCCCAAATTGGGCCATGGAGGTGGTTGCTCAGAAAGAATGGGATCTCAAGTCCCTGCCCCAGAAAGGGCAGCTGGAGTGCTGAGGGGGACAGGCCTGGGATCCAGCAGGGACCCCAGGCCCTCCCCAGGTGCTTGAAAGCCACTGGCACAGACAAAGGGAGCCCAGGCCCCAAGGTGCAGATGTGCCAGCTTCCTGCCTTCCAAGGGTCCATGGTGAAGGGCAAAGACTCCCAACCCCAACTCCCACCCGAAGGAGAGGCTGAAGAGGCTTTTGGTCTGGAGTCAGATGGGCAGAGGGCTTCCGAAATCCTGCTTTGGGCTCTGAGGGGCCTAGGGCACATCTCAGGCTGCAGCAGACGCCCAGAGAGCAGACAGTAGCAAGAAATGGGAGTCCACCTGTCCCTGGGGGTGTCATCACCTCCACCCTCCAACTCTCCTGACCCTCAGGGAGCTCTGCAGAGTCTGCCGGGATCCTCCGTGCACACGCCAACAGGGTCAGGGCCTGGAGGCTGGGGTCCACCACCTGAAAGTGGACTGATGGCAGAAGCAGCCGGAGCAGAAGGACTGAGGGGTGCCAGAAGGCTGGGGTATCACCCGGGCACCAGGTGCTGTAGAAGGGGGTGGGGTGTCTGCAGCCCTGAGGCTCAGAAGCTCTCCTGGTGCTACAAGAAGTCCCAGAGGTTTCCGAGAGACTCCTCTTCCAGCCACCCCCCCACCCCCCGCCCCGGCTGCCTTGAGGTTTTTGTCCTGCCCTGGTCTGGTCTGCTTCAAGCCCCTGTGCCCACATGTGTGGGAGAAGCTGGTACCTGGTACTAATACTTGGTAACCCAACCCTGCTTTCCTTCACCAACCACAGGAAACACTGACTCTGGGCAGGTCCTTTGCCTCCTCTACCCCCACCCCCCACCTCCCAAAAAGTCCTTTGAGACCCAGGCCTAGAGATACGGAGGGGCTGCCAGCAGGGGGAATGCTGCTCCAGGGGCAAGGACCAGTTGAGGACGGGACAAGGAAGAAAGACACTGTGACTGTCCTGCTCCGGAGAGCCTGGGAGCCTCCTTCTTGCCAAAGCCACATCTTTCCCCTTGGTGCTACTGTGTTCCTAGTGGTCCCAGGCTGGAAAATCCCTTGGACCCTGCAGCATCTTCTCGGGAAGGCCAGAGAAGGAGAGAGAGGGATGGGAGGCCACAAGGCTGTCTGGCAAAAGGGCGAGTTGGCGGGGGGGAGGGGTGCTGGCTGAACTTAGTGAATCTAGGAAGATTCACAAGGAGGGGGTGCACAGGGAGGGACAGGGGTGGTTGGGCAAGGTGCCCTTCTCCTCAGGGAACGGGAGGAGGCTGCTACAGTTGCTGGCTTTGCCCTGGGCTGTGAGGCCTCTCCCCCTGCCTGAGGACTTAGGAGAGAGGGGCAGGGTTTCTGCAAGTCACTGAAGGGTATGGCTCCAAGCAAGAGCCTGTGCCCAAATCGCCAACAGCTGGAAAGAAGCGCCCCAACCGGGTCTTAGTGCCATAGCTGAGCCTGGTGCTGGGGTTGCTGAGGGCCTGGCCCCCCTACACTCATCCTTCTATACCCCAGTGACACTGTCACCAACTCCAGCTCACCCCGTCATGTCTGGGGGCATCTAGGGACCCCAGGACATGGCTATGGGAGAAGACAGCGACTGTTCCTCCTCCAGGCCCACCAGTCCTTAGGGGTGAGGCCAGGGGAAGAAGGGTACTCCCCAGGGCAAAGTGGAAGACTGAAGACTGGGAGGGCCCCCTTCTCTGGGGTCTGAAGGGGAGGCCTTTGACAGTAGGGTGGTGGAGGGAGAGGAGCATGGCGGGACAGAAGGAAGAGGTCGGGGAAAGCAGGCCCCGAGGAGAGGATGGGGAACAGGTGCTGGCAGCCTGGGGTTGGGAAGTGTAGTCTGGGGAGTGCGGGTCCAGGAGACATCCCTCAGGGCTCAGGAGACTCTTTGGTGGGATCTGAAGAGCAGAAGTAATGTCTCTGTTGGGCTAAGTACTAAGACCCTCACCTACCCTGGGGCCATCACCCTGAGTCCCACCACCCTGGCCTCCAGGCGGCCCTGCAAATGCTTCTGTCTCTGTATTTTTTGTTTTGTTCTGTTTTGACTTTTAAAAAAATAAAAGCTTGATCGGAAAATATGTCTGGAACTCTATGGCGAGGGAAGAGGGACGAGAGAGAAGGGAGGGGAGGCAGTGGACGAGGGGTGAGGGGGGTGTGGAGAGGAGCAGGGCAGCTAGATGGCCTCCACGTAGTTTGCGGGGTAGAGGCCCAGCTGCCCACTGTCCAGCCGCCCGCGGCACCATCCCTGCTCGTCCTCCTCGCCCAGCTTGGTGAGCTCATCTCCTAGGAAGGGAACACAGAGGAGCTCATCGACAGGGGCTCAGAGAGAGCCACCCCCACCCCCACAATGCTAGGTGAGCTCTCTAAAACTGGTTATTCTGGGCCATCCCACTGCCCTCCCATCACTGTTCCAAAGCCCGCTCTGGAGCCCAGCCCCAGCCACATCCCGACACCCACGTGCGGCCCCCAGCCAGACACCTGAACTGGGTCTCGGCCCTGCCCCCCAGAGCCCAGGCCCCGTCTCGGGATCCAGCCAGGCTTGGCCCGGCCCCAGCCGCACTCCCGCCCAATCCCGGCACCCCCTGCCCTCCGCCCCGGCCCGTACCAGCCTTGAAGCTGAGCTCATCCTGCTCCTGGCCGTCGTAGTCGTAGAGCGCCCGCACACGCACTCCCTTGGCGTCGTCCTCGAAGGGGTTGGAGCCCCCGTTGGCCTCATTGCCCCCAAATGGGTTCCCACTCTCGTCATCTGACCACTCGGTGGCATAAGGCTGGCCCCGGTCGTAGCTGCTAACGCTGGGACGCAATGAGAGGACCCCGCATAAACTGCCCCTCCCCTCGTCTCTAGGGCTGCCCCGTCCTGCCCACCAGGGCTCTGGCCCCAAATTCCACCAAGGCTGGTGTAGGGATGGGCCTCGTAAGAGGGGGTCCCGGTCCAGTGACGCTCATTGACAGCTCTTTCGATAAATATGAGGCAGGACTATTAGCATTATTACCCAGCCCTTGAGTGAGGGGGCACTGCATGGGACCCCTGAGAACATCTGACCCTTCATCTGAGAAGGGCAGCAAGTGGATAAGGAGCTTGACCTTTTTTTGTCTTGTTTTGTTTTTTAAGATTTTATTTTTATTTATCCATGAGAGACACAGACAGAGGCAGAGACACCACAGGGGAAGAAGCAAGCTCCCTCCATGCAGGGAGCCCAATGTGGGACTCGACTCTGGGACTCCAGGATCACAGCCTGGGCCCAAGGGAGGCGCTCAACCACTGAGCCACCTAGGTGTCCCAGGAGCTTGACCTTTTGGACATCATATCCCAGCTCTGAGGCTTACTAACTAGCTGTGTGGCCTTGGGTAAGTCACTTAATCTCTCTGGGCTTCAGTTTCTCCATCTGCAGAATGGGACTCTCTACACACTTCTCAGTGTTGGGAGGCTTCCAGGAGTTAATATATGGAAAGGGCTTACAGCAGTGCCTGGCACGTAGTAGGAGCTCTCAAAGGATGACCTACCACTATCTTTGAGAGGAGCATGTGATTCCTGTGATTCAGACCATTTCTTGTCTCCTGAGGTAAAACTCATCTGCCCCAGTATGTGGGCCCCTCCAGCCCCCTCATGAAGTTCTGCAGGAGGCACTCACCTGCCACGGTCCCCAGCCTGGGATGTGGTCTCCACCACTCCAGTGGCATTGGTCAGCGTCACCCCCTCTGCCTTCTTGGGCTGTTTCTCTTTCTTGGTGGCAGTGTGAGGAAGGTCTGGGTTCCACTCCTGGTGGGTACCAGGGGAGCAGTGAGGCAGGGAGACCCCTGAGGTCCCTTCCAGCCTTTTCCGACTTCCCTTCCCCATCCCCACACTTCCTCACCTCAAACTGGGGCCAGTTCATGGGCATACCAGGGCCGCTGGTGCTGCGGAACCACCTGAGGTCATCCTGGGCATCGGCCCCCCGGATAGCCTGCTCCAGCTCCCGATACACATGGACATAGCTGTGCATGGGGGAGATGGGGAGTTGGGGGGCAAGATGCACCATGGCCCCTTCTCATCCTCGCTGAGGGCCAGAGGGAGCCCATTCAGGGCCAGCTAGGTAGAAGGTGGGCTGGCCAAGGAGCGATCCCTGAGTGGGCAGCCCCGGACACACCAGGAGGTTCTTATCCCCACCTCAGCCACTCACCCATCCATCCAGGCATGTTTCCCCGGCAGCCAGGCTGTGGAGCCTCTTCCTTCTTGGCCCTTGCAGCTCTGCCCACCCCTCCTGTCCCAGCGACATCGGGCCCAGGGGGCCTTGCACACCACTTCCACCCCCTGCCCTCTGTGCCCGTGCCCCCCATGCTGCCACTCCCAGCTACCTGCTATTCTCAGCTAGGTTTAGGTGACGTTTGATGTCCAGCAGCACCTCCTTGAGGAAGACCAGCCGCTTTTCCTCAAACTGCTGGCACTGTTCGAACACCTGCTCCATGCCCTCCATGTACTGGGGTGTGGTCTTGCCCACGTCATCCAGCACCTTCTCATACTTCTCCTGCGTCTACAGGCACCAGGGCGAAGGAAGGGTGAGGCCCAGGCACACGGCTCCCAGCCCCCACCCACTCCCAGCAGCTCTCAGACCCCAGCCCTGGGGCACCTTCTGGACATCCTGCTTGCACTTGTCCACTTTGTCCTGCAGCTTCTTCTGCTGCTCGGGCGTCACTGACTGCTCCGTCTTGCTGTTCATCTCCCGTGTCATGGCCAGCTTCTCCTCCTTGCAGGCCAGATGGTAGGCCTTCTTCGCTGCCTCTAGCTGTGGGCCGGAGGGAACAGGAGGTAGAGCTCCTACTTATAATCAGGAACAGATGCGGTCACTCGTCAAGCCCTCCCACCTGCCGGGGGCTGGGGAGCACATGTCCTAAAGAGGCAGAAGGGATGTGGGCCCTTGCTCCAGGTATTTGGGAGCAGTGCCCACCCATCTGTGGATGTTTCCCTGCACGGCACTGCCTGCTGCCTCTAGGGACACCCTCCCATTGGGCACCGTGATGCCCGCCCCATCTGTGGCTATTTCTGCCATCTAGGCAATGCTGATCCCCGGCAGGCACAATCCCGGCGGGTGAGGTACCGCCCACCCTCTCCAATCAGACTGCCCCTCTGAGCTCAGCTGCCCACCCTCGCCCCAACCGCAGCAGCCACCCCTGGGCACCTCCTTCATCTTCTTGGCCCAGGGCTTCTGGGCCTTGCGGAAGCCGTCTTCAGCCTCCTTGGTCTCCTTGAAGCCGCCCATGATCTGCTTGTGATAGGCATCCTTTTGCCAGTTCTTGACCTTCTCCAGGTCCTCATTCAGCAGATTGTTCTTTACTTCCTGGTGCAGTTCGCTCACCTTGTCCGCCTCTGTCATGATGGCACCCCAGGCCCTCTCCAGGCTGCCATACTGTGGCCCTGAGGAAATGTCACAGGATCACGATGCCCTCATTACCCCCTGCTCAGAGGCCTCTCTCATGCCTCCTTTCTCTGAGGCTTTCCCCGTCCATGCCACATGCACAGAAATGCCCTCCCCTGCTCTCTTTATTGTTTTATCCATCTTTCAGGGCCCATGTACCTCCTCCAGGAAGCTTTCTCTGACTGCTCTGTTCTCACACCCTGCAGCCTGCAGCCCTCACCCTCACTGAATCCTTCATACAGCATCTGCCTCTCTCTACTCCCTATCTCCCCAGCCAGCTGGTGAGCCCCATGGTGGGGGGCAGCCTGGACCCGGCAAGCTCTCACAAGCCCAGCACAGCACCTGGCACACAGCCAGTGCTTCAGGAATGTTGACTGAGTATAAAACTGAAGAAGCAGCTGGTGACTGATGCCGGGAGGCCACTGGAACCATACATTCCACAGTCGTTTGTTTGTTCATCTGTATATTGGGGATCAACTCTGTGCCAGGCACAATGCTGGGGAGTACAGGTTTAGCCCCTGCCCTCATGGGATTTAGGGTCTCACGGAAGAAAAAAAAAATTAACAAATACCTGTAAACCCTAACCTGAAAGTGTTCCAGATTAAAGGACTCTATACACAGGATAACTAAATGCAGGATGTGATTCTGGATTGGCTTCTGGACCAGCACAAACAATTGCTATAATAAAATTTGCATATGAGTCATATTAAATGTCCTGAATTTGATCGTTGAACTATGGTTATGTAAGCAAACGTTCTTATTCTTGGGAGATATATGAAGGATTTAGGGTAGAGTGGCATGTCTCCCACGTAAACAGTTAAAAAAAAATGCATCAGAGAAAGAAAGAGGGACTGAGAATACAATGTGGTAAAGCGTTAACTGGTGAACCTGGGTGAAGACTACATAGTTCTCTCTCTGATTCTTGCATCTTTTCTCTAAGAAGTTAAAAGTATTTGGAAATAAAAAGGTCTGGTTTTGTTCTGTCTTTTTAATCCAACCTAAAATCGTACAAAGTCGAGTAGAACAGGCACAGGGAGACCTGGCTTGGTCTGGGAGGGTCAGGGCGCAGTGTGGGGCCGGCGCCGGGGCTGCAGGCGCATCCGCGGGGCGGGGCGCCCTGGGGCCCCAGACCGTGGGCAGCGCGCCCGGGGTGGGCATGGGAGCACCTTTCTCGATGAGCTGGCGCCAGCGCTTGGCCCAGTCGGTGAGCTGCTGTGCGTACGCCTTCTCGATCTTGGCGCGCTCCTGCACGCAGTTCATCAGGTCGTTACACAGGCGGTGGCCGTCGTCGATGCGCTTCACCGTCCGCTTGTAGTTCCCCACCTGGCGGCCAAGGAGCGAGCACGACTCCCGCGGGCTCCCCGCGGCCCGCGCCCCCGCCCGCCCGGGACGCCGCGTCCTGCAGGGGGCGCCGCCGCGCCCTCCTTCCCCCTCCCCACCGCCTCACCGCCCCGGAACGCGCTGGGGGCCCCTCCTCCTCTCACTTTGGGGGGGTTGCTCAGCACCCTGCGCCAAACCTCACGGCCTATACACTCCCTCACCTGGCTTGCCACATAATTTTCTCGCTGCCACAAAGTGCAAGATTTTTATAATTTGGACCCAGACTTGAATGAATTATTCATCTTGTTCTTGCAGCTAAACGTATTATATTTATAGAGTCATGTAAGTGTTGAGCTGAGCTGCAGCTTCTTGACATAATATTATGTTTTGTAGACATCTCATTAAACACTTATTAATACAGGCTTGGCAGTTTTTGCTTTGGGTTTAGGAAGCCGATCGAAAACATGTTATTCCTTGGTCTCAGATAGTTTGGGAGCCGCCTGAAATGCTGGCTTCTCCTCTGGTCTCCACCTCTTTGTTGCTGTGGGGCTTCTGGAATTCACGGTACAGGGTAGGGGGTGGGGAGCCGCAGTGAAAGGCTGTGTAAGCTGTGAAGCCCTGCACCTGCCTTCCTCAAGGTCAGGGTCTGAGTGAGATTCCCTAGAGCAGCCAGTCAGGAGGAGCCTGTTCCACATCACAAAATGCGGCAGATCTCTCCAGGGGCAGCTGTGGGGCAGAGGGGCTCTGGGCTTGGTGGGCAGTGGTTTTTACCCCCACTTCATGGCTACGGCTGCCTGTTGAACGCCAAGGAATTTGGAGGGACCCGAGGGGCTGGGGAGCAAGGTTGTGGGTGGGTGGGAGCCTGGCTGCCACAGGGCCAGGCCATCTGGTCTCCAGGACTGGGGAGCGTCAAAGCCTCACCTCCCAGAAGCTGTCAGTGGTCTCCTCCGGAGCTAGCGAGGCCTCGTCGTAGGAGCCAGACATGGTGTAGCCGTGGGGGGACAGGTGGGTGTGCAGTGGTGGTCAGCAGGCTGGGCTGCTCATGCGCTGGGAAGGTAAAGAGAGATCCCTGGAGAGGGGAAGTGCCCCATGTAGCCCATTCCAGGCCTGAGGCCCAAACCTGCTGTGGGGATGAGGGCTCCACAGGCTTGAGCCTTGCATGGGGATGGGGACTTCCTGCTGGGGGACAGGCTCCCCATCCTTACAGTAACCCCAAGAGTAACCTCGTAGCACCCCTTGTGTAGACCCCCCATCTTGCCTCCCTTCACTCCATATCCTCTCCCCCAGATCCATTCTTCAGCTCCAGTGTGGCAGCTCTTTTCAGAAGCCAGCCCCAACTGCCAGAACCATGGCACCCACAACTGTTTTTGTGCTCCTGGACTCAAAGTTAAAAGTCAGAACCATACACTTACATATTTCTTTATATAAACCTGCAGTTGGCCTCAGAAACACACACAGCTCCTCGAAGGCAGCAATCAGGCGAATCTTTATGCACGTCCTGCCTCCCCTCCCCAGGACCTGGCATCCTGTAGGGCCCACTGAGGCTCCGTGACCCCAGCTGGTTCTCAATCTGCCCCCCTTAGCACTGCCCCCACCCTGATCCACCTGAACCCTTGCACCAAATATACCCTCCTTAGCTCTCCCACCCAACAGAGTCCCTGGTCTCAGCCCCTAGAGCCTCAAGTCCCCCACCCGGAACCTGGACCTGAGCTCCCTGGGAAGCCGGCAGCAGGGCCCGCCTCCCATCTCTGGCCCAGGCTGGGTCCCTGTAAATGCCCTTTTGCCTGCCCCGGTGCCAGGCCTCAAAAGCCTCCATCAGCCACTTACATGTCTCTTTAAGAGTCCCAAACATGCAGCTTCCTGGCCTACAGGTCAGACCACTGTGATCTGTGTGAGCACTGGAGTGGCTGTGTGTGGCCTGGATCTGTCGGCAGGCATCAAGGCTGTCCAATCTGGGCCATGTGCTGCCCCGGGGCTGGGATGCTGCCCTTCCCCGTGCTCCCACCCTGTGCTGCCAACCCATGCAAGAATGGCTCAGGAGACAGGACCCAGAGGGCCAGGGACCTGGTCTTCAAAGGGGCAGGGAGGCCAGGGCAGGAATGACCCCATGAGGAGCTGCCAGCCTCAGGGCAGGGGATGCCCAAGGGATGCCTCCCTGCATCTGCACTGCTCAGGGACTATGAGCCCTCTCCAGAGGAGGGGCAGCCCGAGTGGCTCCGTGGTTTAGCACCACCTTCAGCCCAGGGCATGGTCCTGGAGACACAGGATCGAGTTCCATGTCGGGCTCCCTGCATAGAGCCTGCTTCTCCCTCTGCCGGTGTCTCTGCCTCTCTCTCTCTCTCTCTGTGTCTCTCATGAATAAATAAATGAAATCTTTAAAATAAAAATAAAAATTAAAAAAGAACCTTCTCCTGTGAGGATACTGGGGGAGGGTTGGCCTCTGCGAAGTTCACACCCACCTGGGGGTCCCGGGGATGCCCAGCCCCTATGGCAGCTCACCTTCAGGCTCAGGGCAGGTGGCATCGCCACGTGAGGATCCTTGGTCAAGGACATCCCTGCCTTCCCTGGCTTCAGTCTCCCTGTCTGTCCAGGGGCTACTGCCCTACTCCCAGTAATAACCCAGTACTGCCTCCTCTTTGCTCCTCCCAGGCTCTAAATATATTTTGTTCCACTCCCCTTCACAAAGCCTCAGACCAACCTTCCCACAAACTCATGCACAGTGGGGGTGGGTGGGAGGAAGGGCGGCATCAAGGGACAAAGAAACAAGTCTGGATTTTTATTTTTCTGAATTTGGCACTTTTCACCTACAAAGCAGCGTTCACTTCATAAAGAGCAATGCACATAGATATAGGAAAGTGAAAGGCAGGGATATTTAATGAAGGACTTTCAGCCAGGTTAGATTAAGTATCTCTGGGACCAGAGCCCTCTCTAGAATCCTTGAAATCATACAGAACCGTGCTCTTTGGGGATTCAAATAATGCTCAGTTGTCATCAGGCTAGCAGTGGGGGCAGGAAGGGGAGGAGGGTAGGGACATGCCCTCATGAGAGCAAAGGTCGAACCCACCCAGGTAGTGGGGAAGTGACTTGACCAGCCTGGATCAGAGGGGGCAGGGTGCATCTTCTCTCCCCATGACAGAGGCATGCCTCCCTCACCCAAGCAATGCCACTCCTAGGAATTCACCTTCCAGCCACAGGGCGATGCTGCCTAATTCCATTTGCTGCAGCACTGCTTGCAAAAGCCAAAGGCTGGAAACATCCCTGCTTCCCAGCCAGGGGACTGCCTAAGGAGATTATGGTGCAGACACATAACAGAATGCTCTGGTCCTGAACCGAACCCTCCCCAAGCCATGCCACTAAGACAAAAGGAGCAGGGTGCAGAAGAGCGAGGCTGCGGATGCTTCCATTTGTATGGGGGGAAAAATACAGACAGGGAACACTTCTGGAAAGCTGGTAGTGGTGGTTGCCTTCAGGGAACTAGTTGGCTGGGGAATGTGATGGGAAGGAGAGTAGGCATCTGGCATCTGCAGGTCCTTTATGCCTTTTAAATTGTGCTTTGTATGCATAAATTGCATATTTTTAAAAACCCTCTGGCCCAGGGCACTTGGGTGACTTAGTGGTTGAGTGTCTGCCTTTGGCTAGGGTCCCAGGAGTCCCGGGATCGAGTCCCACATCGGGCTCCTGGCATGGAGCCTGCTTCTCCCTCTGCCTGTGTCTCTGCCTCTCTCTGTATGTCTATCATGGATAAATAAATAAAATCTTAAAAAAAAAAAAGAAAACCTTCTGGCCTGCATTGGAAGGGAGCTGAGGGAGCTCAGCCAGGACCCAGAGTGTACCAGACACACAGAGGAAGGGGACAGCTCTGCAAAGACCTGGCATGTCAGATGGGATGGGAATGCATGAGGGCAGAGACCAATCTCCACTCTGTCCGGGCCCAGGGGCAGGAGAGTGGATTTGCTGGGGCCCCTCCCTCAGTGCAGGTAAGTCATGGGTCTCAGGGCTCCCAGCTGAGTTAGCATGTGTAGTTCTAGCCTTGGGGGTCCCTGCTGTGTCACCAAACTGCGGTGTGACCTCAGGCAATTCACATGACTTTGTCAGGCCTCGCTGTGAAATGAGGATGGTACGACCCAACGTGAGGCCTGGATGAAGCGGTGAGGGGCCAGGCTGGACCCGCACAGAGGCAGGCTCGGGGAGACAGGCAGGCAGCACTGGGGAGAGGATGCAGGAGGGGGCAGGCCCCCAGCACTGCCTGGCGAGACACCCTGCACCCACCTCCTGCAAATCAGCCTCACACCCCACCCTGGGCGCAAGTGGGAGGCTTAACTCTGGCAAATGCCATGGTCTTCCTGAATGGTGGTCAGGAGCTGCCGTCACTGAAAACACTGCATCTCTCAGAGTCAGGAAGCTGGTGTGGCCAGCATCGATCATGCCCATGGGCAAGCCTGATGCACTCTTAGCAGAACCCATTGAATGGGCACGATGCCCATCAGACTTTTTTTTCCTGGTGGTTGTAAAGCAATTGCGGCCCTACAAGCCCTTTATCATTGATAATAACAACTGGCATTTATGGAGCACATACTTGGTGCCAAGGACTGTTCATGTGTCTTAATTCATCAAATCCTGCAAGCAAGCCACTACGGCAGGTGCTACTATCACCCCCACATTATCGGAGAGAGCATCCAGAGGCTGGGACATGACCGAAAGAGCTTGTCACCTCTCATTATTGATTTGTCACCATTGCTGTAGTGGGGGTGGCAGGCCCATGGCGGCGCCACGTGGGGCGGGGTGGGGTGCTATTTTTGTACAGCCAGGGAAGGAGCCAGGTCTCTCTTGCCCACAAAGATAGTACAGCCCTCAGTGTGCTGACCAGGGGGCATGGGCTCTGCTCCAGCCCTACCACTTCCTGGTGGAATCCCAATCAAGTCCTGTGACAGTGTCCTGGTTTTCTAACTCCTCCGATGGGAAACAATATTTCAGTCTCATGTGACACTCAAATGGTAAAAGGGTAGGAAACTCTTATTGAAAAATACAGACCATTTATGGAAGTGTGAAGTTTGCATGTTGGCCTTGACCTTTACTCTATAGAGAGAAAGGAGCCCCAGGGTGAAAGGTGCCCCCCTTAGGGCCCCAGGCTTCTAGTCAGCTGCCTCTGAAAGCCCCTGGAGGGCTGGGGCCTGTTCACCCTGGAGTGAAGAAGGGTCAGAGGATTAAGAGCATGAGCCCAGAGAGAGTAGGCCTGCTGTGGACAAAGGCACCATGTGGACTCGTGCATCAGAGGTCACTAACAACCACAGGCCTCAAAGTCACCCCAGCCCATTTCTCTTCCCGCCACCACCCAACGCATCAGCAGATCCCGGGCCCTGCTCTCAATCACACTGGTCCCAGCCCCATCACTCTCCTCAGTGCCCTCTTTACTGGCTTGCCTGCCTCTGACCTTGTGTCCCTCACCCCTGTGCCCACTCCAGTCTGTTCCCCACTGCAACAGCCAGGGGACTTTAGTAATTCCTAAGTCAGACCCCACCACTGCCCTACTCGGCATCCTCCCGTGACTCCCCATTTCCTCCAAGTAAAAGTCTAATTCTTTCCCAGGAGGCCCTGCATCTCCTCCAGCTCCACCAACCTCCTTGCTGCTCTAACCCCAGGGCCTTTGCACTTGCTAGGAATGCCCCCAGCCCCAGATTTCCATGTTTGCTCAAATGTCCTGACCTCCCACCATCTCACTTGACACTCTTTTCCCACCCCTAGCACTCTCCTGTCTCCCTGTCCTTGCTTTAGTAATCTCCACAGCACATGCTACCATATGCCAGGCTCCCAACATTAGAGTGCTCATCCTGTTTGTGTCTTCCTCTCTCACTGAAATGTCAGCTTGCTAAGGTCAGTAAATTTTGTCTGTCTGGTTCTCTGCTGTATTTCCAGCATCCAGAGCAGTGCCTGGCACATAGTTAAGTGTGTGATATGTTTCTGTTGAATGAATGAATAAATGCCAAGCACCTTCTGGAACATTCATTCATTAAATAGCAGAAATACTGAATTCTATACCTCAGAAGCAAATACGGCGCACAGTAGGTACTCAAGAAATGTTGATAATGATGGTGATACAACCAAAAGCCAGAATCTCACAAGGCTTCCAGATCCCACCTGTCCTCTGTTCTCAGGCCGCCCACTTCTCCTGGCATCCCCCCTTCCTCTCCTCTTGGCCAACCCTCAGGGTCCAGTTCCAGGGTCTCTTCCTCCCGGATCCCAGTGACGATTCTGCCCTAAGGTGGTACCCTCCCTCCTCGGGGATCCGCATCATACAAAAGAGGTTGTTCTAGTACCCTCTCTTCACTCTCCCCCTATATCAGCTATGACAGTTGAGTACCTGCAATATGCCAGCCTCTTCCTACCCTTCACCCCCAATCCTCACGGCAGCCCACTGAGATGGGCAGTGACTCCCATCTTCTCTGAGACGCAGAGAGGTTAAATGACTTGTCCAAGGTCACACAGCAGGGAGGACACGGAGTCAGATCCAGGCCCAGGGGTGCATCCTTCTGCCCCCCACCAGGTGCCCAGTGCAGAGCCAGCACCCCCCGCCCCATGGGTGTCACCCTGGCCCTCCTGCCTAAGACACTCTCCCAAGGGAGCGGCTCAGCTCAAACCTGGACGGGGCCACGGGATGCTTGAGCCGCCTCCCCCTCACCCGGAGTGGGTCTCAGGTCCCGCACACATTCCCAGCGGCAGCCCTGCTCCTCCCGATACCCTGAGGTGGACCCGATACCCTGAGGTGGACCCGCTCATCGCGCCTGACGTGGGGCCACACAGGGAGCTGCCAGAAGAGCAAGATGCAGCAGGAAGGATTGGGGTCAGCTGTGAGGTGCCGTCCTCCGCTCCTCCTCCCCACCCTGTGTTCATTCCAGCCTCTGCTCCTTCGTTCACACCTTCCCCCTGCCCGGGGTGCGTGCCATCACTGCCTCCCATCACTGTCTCTCCCAAAATAAAATAACCCTGCTTCCCTTCCAAGGGCCCTCTCAGTCCCACTTCCTCCAAGAAGCCTTCTCTGAATACCCCAGCCCTCACCTACTTCACCCCTACGCCCTGGTGCAGTTCTTAATCACACCTGCCACAAACCACCACATCTTGCTGGTTCCCTCTCGACAAGCAGAGAAAATCCTGCTATGTTAGCACAGTAGTTGAGAGCGCTGCCTGTGGGGCCAGACAGATCAACTGAGTTCAAACCCCAGCTCTGCCGTTTGCCAGCTGTGTGACTTTGGTAAGCTGCTTAAACTCTCTGTGCCTCAGTTTCCCCATCGGCAAAATGGAGGTGAGGACAATGGCTACCCCATGGGGTTTTTGTGCAATGAGTGCCCTGGTGCAGGAGGCCCCATGTTAACTATTGGTATTATTATCAGAGATGTTATTACCTGTGCTTCTACAGCTGCAGAGCTTTCAAAGCAGGAGACGCTCATCTCCCTGGAGGGCTTCACATCCCCCCCTCAATTTGAGCTAATGCCCCCCAGAGACCTTTGCTAAAGACTGACTTGCATCCCCACTATATTCATGTGCTAATATTTATCCCCTCCCCAATGTGACTGTGGTTTGGAAACAGGGCTTTTAGGAGGTGATTAAAGGTACATGAAGTCAGAAGGGTGGAGTCCCCATCGAATAGGACTGGTGGAGGAAGAGAGATGCTCACTGTCTCCCTCTGTGCCTGCATTGAGAGAAGTCGGTGTGAGGACAGGGCAAGACGGCAACCATCTGCAAGCCAGGAGGAAAGGCCTTCCCTGGAACCCAGTAGGCTGATACCTTGATCTTGGGCTTCCAGGCTCTGAGACTGTGGGAAATAAATGCCCGTAGTTCATGCCATCCTGTGTTCTGTGCTGGCCACCTGAGTTGAGAGTCCCTTCCATGACTGTTGGGCCTCATCTGGGACCCCCAGGTCTCCAGGTGCCCTGTGAGAAGAGTCCAGGCCTGGCTTCCTCTTGCCTTCTCTCTGGATATAAAACCCAGGCCTCACATCCTCCATCTCCTCTAAGGTAAGGCCCATGGGGCAGTCCCCAAGGGGCCCTCCCTTCAGAAATGAGTCCCAAGGTAGGGTGGAAGAAAGGGGATGGAAACACAAATGGGGAAACTGAGAGGCAGAGCCTGGATCTGCATTGAGGCTGGAGGGCCCCAGAGAGGCCCAGGGTCCGGGGGACCAGGTAGGATCATCCTCGGCAGAATATGGTTAAAGCCAGTGATCAAAGCCACTCCACCTCAGCCACCCTGTCCTCTCCTCCCCTCCTCCCTAGACTCTGACCTTTGGCCTTTACCCTCCCTATTCTCTCCCTCTTCCACCAGCCCCAGACACTCTCTCTCTCTCTCCTCCAGAAAATCATCACTAAAGGTGGCCCCACCCTGCACCCTGCCAGGGTCCCAGGCCAAGTGGATGAGGAAACATCTCATCCAGCGGCCTGTCCATCTCCAGGGAGCCCTAGGACAGTGCTGGTGTCCGTGCCGTGTAGCAGGCTTCACAGGGAATGAGGCTGGCCTCCCATGGAGCCTTTACCCGCGCCAGGCGGAAGGCCCAGAAGTGAATACATATCATCTTGCTCGCTAGGCGGTAGTGACAAGAGTTAGGGGGACACCAGGCAGGTTGAGGGGGTCAGGAGCGGCCTTCAAGCAACGGGGGCATATGGTGCATACACACTCCAGCAGCCCCTCCCGGTGGGCTGAGCCCAGGGTGGGTCCTCCAGTGCCTCCCAGAGGTCCCCAGCAGGACTGCTTGCAACAGGCTCCCTGTCTCACCTACACATGCTCATTGTTTCCACGGGCCATCACCCAAATCAAATCCTTGTCTCAGGGTCAGCTTCTTGGGAAGCCCAAACCATAACACCACAGATGACGAGGCAGGAGTGGGAGCTGGCAATACACAGGCCCCCATCCTCTGTGTTCTGGGTGCATCTCTCTCCTTGGGAGCAGTCATCCCACATACCTGGCTCCCGAGAGGGTGGGTCCTGTCCTGAGCCCTCTGTGTCCATGGCCTCCTGGAGGATGGGGGCCAGATCGGGCTGCTGCTGTGTAGGGGCAGCTCCCGATGGGTGCACTGCATGCTTCTCCCCCACCCCGGGCAGAGAACTTTGGGATGAATTCCCACCCAAAGGAAGCTACCCTCTGTCTTCAGTGGGACTGGGGGTGGAATGTATACAGCTCACTTTCCTCCCCTTCCTGGCCAGGTAGAGACATCCTGGCGATGGCTGGAGCAGCTTCTGCACAACATCCTGTCCAGCTTGATGCCCCTGAGGCAACTGTCCAGCCAGGGGGCCCTGCGCCCCTTCCCTTGTGAGGGCCCAATAGCAGGCCCTTCATCACAGCACAGACGCAGAAGGCCAGCCCCAGTTTTATTCTGCAGTCCAGGTCCTTGCGGGGCAGCTCTGAGCTACGGTGAGTAAGACAGAAACCCCCATGCCCTCACAGAGCTGACGTGCAGAGGCCCTGAGGTGGAAGCATGGCTGCCATGGTTGAGGAATAAGGGGGCCATGTGGCTGGAGGGGAGTGAGTGACAGGGAGAAGGAAGGAGTCAGGTCAGGGAGGTTGAGGTGGGGAGGCTGGGGCAGGAGGCTGACCCCACAGGGGCCTGTAGGGCAGAGTGAGACCTCTGACTTCCTGCCTCAGAGTGAGCTGCGGGGTTTGAGAAGAGGTAGGATGTGACTGGGCTTAGGTTTTGAAGGATCCTTGGCTGCCAGGGAGATAGTGATGAGGGCAGGACGGGGGGAGCAGAGGGCAGGAGGCGGCAGGCAGGTGCCTGCAGTCCTTGAGTTGAGAGCAGACCAGCTCCAAAGGCAACCGGGGCAGGCACAAGTGGCTGCAGGCTGGAAATACTCTGACTCAGGAGCCAATGGGATTTGCTAATGGCTTGAAAGAGAGCGTGAGGCACGGAAGGAGTCAGAGACACTCTGGGGTTTGGGCCTGAGTGGCCGGCAGGTGGAGGACTATTTCCTGAGAAGGCAGCCAAGTAGGAGAAACTGTTTGGGGGAGCCTAGGACCTTGACTTTGAAGACTTAAGATGCCCATAAGGAGCCTCCTTTCCCCCAGAGCTCCTACACAGGAGGGGCCAGCCTAGGGCTAAAGTGTCCTTCTAGCCTGTCCCAGGACCCCAGCCCCTGGCTAAGCCCCAGGCCTCTGAGTGTCCTTTCAACCCCTTTCTGACACCGAGAAGACTAATTCAGAGAGGCTGGGTCTCACACTGGCTTCCACTGCGGGCCCACTGGGTGCAAAGGGGTAGACTTGGGAAATATGCTCCAGGAGGCCATCCTGGTGGGCTCCCTGCCCCAAGTGTGGGGATAAGACAGAGACCCAGAGCAAGCACAGCCCCTAGGGACATGTAGGGCAGAAAACAATGAAGAAGAAGAATGTGGCCTAGAGAAGGCGGTGAGGAGCAGAGAAGGGCAGGGCCAGGCCCAGAGGGTCTGGGGGAAGGGATGGCTCCTTCCAGCTCTTGCCAAAACAACCTGCTCCCTGTTCTGGCTGGGATGGAGGCAGGCTCAGCTGTAGAAGGTGAGGCAGGACAGATGACCGTGCCAGGCCATGGTGGGGAGGGGGGTCCCCACCTCCTTGCGAAGGAGAGAGATGAGCAAAGAGGGTGGCGGGGTTCAGAGGAGCAGGGGGCCGACTGTGACAGTGTATATGGGTTACCTGGCCACCAGTTTCTGGGCAGATCGACACCGCCACCTTGTCTGGCCTTCTCACTCCCAGGCTGTCAGCCCCACGGCGGAAGTCCCCTGCGCCTAACGTTCAGCAGGTGCAACTAATGTTTGCAGAAATGAACGAGCTTCTTGGCGAGTATTACCCCACCCTGGTCCCTGCACCTAGTACTCTGACCCCCACGTGCCCAGGGAAATGGGAAGCCCCATAATGTGATGCCAAGGCCCAGCAGAGGACCCAGCCCAGCTCTCGGGGTACACTAGATGGGAAGATCCTTCTCTGCCCAGGCACATGGAGCAAACCAGGGCTGCACACACCAATCCCCTGCCCTTATTGGGCTAGGATTTGTCCCCCCAATGCCAGCCAAGGCCCTTCAGCGCTGTCCCAGGGCAGGACCAGACCAGGTGCAACTCACGCGATGAACTGCACGCCCTCTCCCGTCCTTTGGGCGCCCAGGTCCTCCCGGAGCCCCAGCCCCGCCCCCTCCTGAGCAGCGGGCAGAGGCTCCTCCGCAGTGCCAGTGCCGGAGCTCCCCAGCAGCCTCGAGTCTGTCCCCAGGAGCAATGCAGCAGAGGGACAGACACGGGGGAGGGAGGACCACAGGCACCCCCCCCAATCCAACATGGAGACCCTGGGCTTGCTGGGGAAGGGCCCGGGGTCCCCCAGGAGGTCTGGGGCTCAGGACTGCAGGGAGAAATGGGGAGCAAAGGGCCTGAGCTTGGGGGAGGAGAAGGATGCCTCTTGCCCGACCAGGGGGCTTGAAGCCCAATGCCCGAGATCACCTGGGGCCAGCAGAGGCAGCTGCTGTGGAGGGTGGGACGTGAATCTGCTGCTCTCCAACGGCCAGGGCCTAGCAGGGCCCTGAGTGGGAGCAGGGGATAGCCTCACCTTTCCCTGCCCACCCCTCCAGCCTCAGCCTGGGGAGGGGTAGCCCTGTGGATCCCTGGAAGTGCCAGCCTCCCCGCAGCCCACGCCTCCAGCGGGAGAGCGGTTCTACAGTCAGGACCTGTGGCGAGAGGGACAGGAGTGCAGAGGGGGAAGGCAGAGGTGGGGACTGTCCTCCTGTTCTGAAGAGGGCCTCCCAGGATGCAGGCTGCTCCCCCCCAGGTCCACTGACCCCGGCCCCTCCAGCCAGTATGCTTCCTACCAGGTGCTTGGAGGCAGGGGGACCCCACTCTCCCTGCAGCCTCTTCCAGCTGTCCCCATCGGGATGCCTACCTGGGCCTGTCTGGGCACCAAGCCAGGGGCAGGTAGGTGCTCACCACCCCTGCTGGGCCAGGCCAGGGCCGGAGGGGCTGGCTGTCCTCCACCGTCTCCGTGGTGGTGGGCAGGGAGGGGGCCTGGTGTCCGGGTGGGGGGCTCGGTCCTCTCAGGTTCCCTCCACCACCGGCTCAGGAAGGCAGCAGCGCCAGAACTGCAGAAGCCAGCTCCCCGCCCCCCACTGCTGCCTCCTCCCCTCCCTCCTCCCGACCCGCCTCCTTCCCCAGCCACCCACCTCCTTCTGCTCGTTTCTATGGCAACCGGGCAATGCTGCACAGCCAGCCTCCCTCCCATACACCAGGGGACGCTGGCCTGCTAATGTGGGGAGGACGTCACCTCGGGCGGGGTGAACAGACGGGCTCACAAGGCCACTCTGTGGGGGACCCTGCTCCAGGCCCTCTGCTTTCTCTCTCCCCAAGACCCTCCCTCCCAACATCCCTCGGAGACACTGCGAGCAGCACCTTCCCAAGCACTTGCCTTGGGTCCTTAAACTTCACTGCCTGCTGCTCCGTAAGCATTTGTTTGCTTCATCATTTACACTCACTTGGTCATTCTTCACGATTTTATGTTGAGCCCATTCTGGGGTAGGCTGAGTATGGGATGCTCATCTGACACTCTCATCCCTTTGAGAATCCATACCCATTTTACAGACTGGAAAAGCTGAGGCCTCCAGTTGTAAAACAACTTGTCTGAGCTTCTGAGGCTCCTGGGCTGGTTACTGGCAGGGAGGCCTTGTGATTCCAGTTCTGGTGCTGCTCCCACGGGGCCACCGCTATCACATACCCCTCAAAGAAAACAGCTAGGCTCGCACTGTACACGTGTGATCTACATGCGCCAGCCACGTGCCACATAAATGTACACCCCAACAACACACTTAAAGATACAAACACCCACATGTATTTGCACCCATGCAGTTCCACAAGTCTACGTGCACAGGTGACAGATGCATATGCATAACTAGAACTGTAACATCAGCATTTATGCACCTTTAAGACACGTGTGCACACATCTACATGGATCCAGAACACGCAACACATAAACCCTTTCTACACAAAATCAACAGCTGTCCACACAAGCCCCAGCCCTAGCCCACGGGAGGGGATCAGTGACACAAGCAAGAATCCAGTGTCAGAACCAGAATCCACTTCTGGGAAAGACCTGTCTGCTCTGCACCTGCCCTCCAGAGATCAGACTCTAATCTGCCCCCCTGCCTCAGCTCTGCTGCAGGAGGCCTGGGCTCGCCCTCCCCTAACTCCTTCCCTCATTCTGATAAGTCCCCTGCCTGATCCAGACTAAATCCTACCTAGAGCCCCTGCCTCGGCCCAGGGGGCTCACAGGTATCTCCACCCTTCCCTTCCCTCCCAACCCCCCGCAGTTGATGTCAGGTCCTGAGACTTAGAATTATGACAAATACAGTAAAGGGGGCCCCTCCTCCTTGGAAGGAATCCCAGGCTCAGATGACCCTGCCATCCCCCAGGAGGGGCAGTATCTGGTGGAGGCGGCTGGGATGTCAAGTGGGGATTGGGGCCCAGGACACACAGTGTGCCCTACAGGATGCACTGCCCCCACCCCAGCACCACCTTGGAAGGACCCTGGCAAGGATCATTGCCAACCCCGTGTCCCAGGGCACTTCTCAGGGGCTTCATACAGCCCAGAGAAGGCAGATACAATGGAAAGACCCAGAAGCCCACTCCAAAGCTGTTAATAATAATAGCCTCTTCCATATTTCATCCCATCTAAGACCCCCCTCAACCATGAAATTGCCACCAATTAAACCAGGGCTATAAGCTGTATGGCGCATGCAAATGAGAGATGTCAGCTGGGAGGGGGAAAACCATGTTGGGATAGGTGAAACAAGGCATCTCAGTCATCCAGCAGATGCTTACTGGGCACCCACCAGGTACCAGGGACTGTTCTAGGAACTGGGACACAGCCATGGGCAAAACAAAGTCCCTGACCTTGAGGGCGCTGACCTCCTGCCTTCCTGCAGCACCTCTGGCTGTCACTGCAGCCCTACAGGTGAGGTCACAGAACTGACAAGGAAACAGAGGCTCCAGAGACTGAGCAATTTGCCCCAGGTAATACAGCCGGTAAATGCCTGGGTTGGGATTCAAACCTGCTGCTTTGCCAAGCTTTTTCCAATGCTCTACATTGGCTCCATTAAGATCTGATTGGGACACATGGCAACAGCCACCCATTTTCTAGAAGTTTCACAGCCACATGTGCTTCTCATCCTTAGATTAAAGGCAAAAAAAAAAAAAAAAAAAAAGATTAAAGGCAGAACAGGGTCATATGCATTTGAAGTGCCAGTCAAGAAGTGGGCATGAGTGAAGACCCCCCCGCCAAATGACCTCAGAAGTCACTTATAGCCTGACCATCTGGAGCCAGAAGCCTGACAGCCATCCCCAGGCCTGAAGGTTCTCAGTGGAGGGTCAAGTCAAGACCCAAACCAGACAGTGGGGCTGGCACCTGAGAGCCAGGGCTCCCTGGAGAGGGGACACCTTAGTTGGGGGTGAGGAGGGATTGGGTTTCCAGGCACTGTAAGCAGAGCCCCCTACCCACCTGTCAGGCCCCCAGCCCCAGATCATCTTTCTACTAACGAGCCAGCTCCATTCTGCATTTTGAAAGATAGCTGCTCTCCGCTTCCACCCCTGCATCAACCGGACCCAGCCCCACCTGCTGCTGGGCAGACCCTCCAGTTCTTCCTTCCCAGGCTTAGACAAGCTCTGTGGAAGAAGGTGACCCTTCTGTCACCCCCTCTCTGCCCAGCCTGCAGAGCATCCACCTCCACGCTGCCCCACCATCAGCCTGATCCAGTCTCATCTGCTCCTGGGAAGGCCCCCAAGCCACCAGTGTGCAGCCATGTACTCTCCCACCTGCAGGTCTCAGACAGGCTCAGGGACATCCCTACACCACACACACACACACACACACACACACACACACACACCCATGCCCGACCTCAGCTCTACTCCCGAACCTTAACAATAGTGCAGTCCCACAGGCGCGAGCAGTCAACATGAGGAAGGGGCCTCATGCCACCCAGGAGAAGCTGACCCCTTCTCGTCCAACCCAGAAAACATTCATTGCCCCCTCCTTCCCATCCCAACACAGCTATCCCACAGTTCCCCAGTGCCAGGGCAAATGCAATCAGGGCTTATTAGCTGCTGCTTTGCATCTCATTTGCATAATGTTCCCATGACTGTCAAAATGCCAGAATCCTCCCCAAACCCCTGCCCATGACAGGCAGGGCTGGTCAGCTCTGGAGAAATAAGATGGACAAAATTCCACTAAGGGGCTAAACATGGAGGGATAGGGAAGAGCAGAAGGAGAAAACCAAGGCAACTTCAAGTTCCAGACCCAGATAGGCAGCCAAAGGAAGAGCAGTAGATACTTACCAGGCACCTGCTAAGTCCAGGCACCATGCACAGTGCTTTATGCACTTTAGCTATTTGTTTTTCACAATGAACCACTTTACAGATGTGGAAACTGAGGCTCCAAGCTGTTAAGGCTTTGCTACTCAATGTCTAAATCTCAGGACCAGCAGCTGGGGTGTCACCTGGGAGCTGGGAGGAAATGCAAAAATTCAAGTCCCACCCTAGACCCTGAACTGGAGTCTGCATTGCCACAAGATCCCAGGAGACTAGGGTAGGAGAAGTACTTGTTAAGGGAGCTGCCCTCTGATACACAGCCAGGAGATGAAACTGGTGCCTGAATCAGTTAATCCCAAATTAACAAATCTTTCCTGAGCACCTACTATGTGCAGCACTACACTAAGGAGAGGGACACAGGAGATAACCCAAAAGACAATATCCATAACCTTGCAGACATTTCATAGACATTCTCCCAAAGCAGGAGACACAAATACAACAAACACATAATTGCAGGTCAAGTGGTGATGGGGTGATGGGTGCTACTGAGAAAAATACTGTGGGGTAGAGAAAGGATGAATGAGGTGACATGTTAGGATCCCTCTTTGAGGAGATGACATTTGAACAGAGACTTAAATAAAGGGGGAAGAGGAGGTATATGGTGATTTGCGGGAACAGTGTTTTCCAGCACAGAGAACAAGGGCAAATGTCCTGAAGCAGGAGTAAGCCAGGCACACTGAAGACACCCCAAAACTAAATGGATGTGTGGAGGGATGGACAGGCAGGTAGACAAAGGGATGGCAGGTAGAAAGAGATAGTAAATAAGGTAGGGATAAAGAAGAGGCAGGCAGCAGCTATATCCTGCAGGGCCTTGTAGGTTATGGGGAGAATTCTACTTTCTTTCTTTTTTTAAAGATTTTTTAAGATCCTCCCTGCAGAGGGAGAGGGAGAAGCAGACTCCCCACCACGCAGGGAGCCTGATGTGGGGCTTGATCCCAAGACTCTGGGATCATGACTTGAGCTGAAGGCAGACGCCCAACCAACTGAGCCACCCAGGCGCCCCTACCATCTTATCTAAGTATGAAGAGAAGCCATTGATATATTTTTTAAGATTTTATTTTTAAGTAATCTCTATACCCAACATGGGACTCAAACTCACAACCTCAATGTTAAGAGTCACACACACCACCAGCTGAGCCAGCCAGATGCCCCAAAGCCTTTGGTATTTTTGAACAAGGGGAAAACGGGATCCCATTTATGTTTTTAAAAGATCGCTGTGGCTTTTATGTGGAAAAGTGAGTAGGAGGAGGCAAGGGCTAAAGAAGCAAACCAGTTAAGAGGTTTTGAAATATTTATTTCCAACAGAAAGGAGTTCTGTGGGCACTAAAACACACGTCCAAAAATATTTGTTCATAACAGCAAATTCTCTTCAAAGCAGCTCTGTTTATAATAGCTCCAAACTGGAAGCAACCCAGATGCCATCTACAGAAGGGCTGATCAGCAAATTGTGTGGTTTACTGCACAGTAAAAGTAGGTAGCTTGTTTTTTCATTGCTGTATAGGATTCTACTGGGTAAATTCCACAGTGTGGTTTGTATAAGGTTATCAAACCTTATACAGCAATAAAAAACATCAGACTACACACAACCACATGGTCAATCTCAAGACATCATGCTGAGCAAGGGAAGCCAAGCTTAAAGAACATCTGTAGTGATTCTATCTACATGAAGTTCAAAAACAGGTAAATCTTGGCTTCTGGTTCCTGGGCCAGATGAAGCAGATACACTTTTTCCTACTTCTCCTGTGAAGTACAGCTAATGCCCTGGATGTTATATATAAAACAAACTTACAAAGACTCTCAAAAGGGAGAGAAGAAAGTAGACTAAGGAAGACCCAAGGAGCAACACAGCAGTGAGTTCTCTGGGTTTTCTTTATTGCCCCAAATATCTCAGATTTGGAGCTGGAGAAGTCAGCAACCCAGAAATACCAATGAGCATGGACAAAAACAGCCTTAAGAAAAGCATCTTCTCCCTATCTCAAGGACTGGGAAAGGCAGTCTAGCAAGACAAAATCTTGAAAACAATAAATGCCCTACTCTAGCCAAACACTATAGAAAAAAACTGTGGCCCCATCCCCTCTACATGACCAGACGCTGAGTGGAGAGCTGTGCCTGGTTGTAATCAGGACCCCATTCCCCTACCACCAGGTGGTTACAGAGAACAGGTAGGGAGCTGGGACTTCCATCCCCACCCAACAGTACCCGCCACACTGGGTAGGGGCCTAGGAAACCCAGTTAGGACCTTCACCATCCTCACTAGTGAAGACCACACAGGGAGCAATCATGAGCTACCCCTCTCTTCCCAGGCAGGGAGGTATCAGTGGAGGTCTGGTGGATAATGAGAACTCCCATTCCCACCCAGCAGTAAGGAGGAAGTCTTCTCCCCCACCAGGTTGTCAGCTGAGTTCAAGTGGGGGAAACGGACTTCCACCCCCATCTGGCATCAACAGGCAGTCTTAGAGGAGACCCACTAAAACAGGAGGCTTGAATAAGAGCCAGTGTCTCATAATACCCCAATGTCCAGGATACAATAGAAAAATCATCTGTCATACCAAGAGCCAGAAAAAATCTCAATCTGAATGAGAAAAGGCAACCAACATATGCCAACAGCAAGATGACACAAATATTGGAATCATCGGACAAGGAAGTTAAAGCTGCAATCTTAAAAAGGCTTCCACAAGCATGAACACCCTAGAACAAATAACAAACAAAATAGAAAGCCTTAGCAAAGAAACAGAAGATACGAAGGAGAATCAAACTGAAACTTTAGAACTGAAAGGTCATTGGAGGGGCTCAACAGCAGGTTGGAGACAAGAGAGGAAAGAATCTGTGAACTTGAAGATAAAACAATAGAAATGACCCAATCTGCCAACAGAGTGAGGATGGACAGGGTGGAGGAATGAACAGAGCCTCTGGGCCCTTAGGCTCATAACAAAAGAGCCAACATTCCTGTTGTTAGGGGGGTGGGTGGGCAGGACTAAGGGTGAGGGGCTGAAAGTCTTCAAAGTAGTGACTGCAAAAATTGCTCCTCTCCATGAATCTCTGGAGTCTGTACTTACCCCCACAAGGAAAAGGAGAATGAGAGAAACTAAGGAATTTGTCTGAAACCACATAGCTCATGGTGATCTGAATCAGGCTCTTTCCCCTCCCAGGGGTTGTCTGGCTTAGGGAAGCACCAGAACCATCTGGAGGTTTGGATAAAATGGAGATTCTGGCCCCAGCCACAGAGATTCTGATCTAGCAGGGGTTTCAGTTATGTCACTGCATGATAAAGCTCCTCAGAATTTAGCGACCTAAAACAATGATTTATTGTATTTTGCAACTCTGTGGCTTGGCTGGGTTCACCTGGGTGATTGTCTCTTCTACAGTGGCCTCAGCTGGGGCTGCAGTGTCCGAAACAGCTTCTTCATTCCCGTGAGTGGCCTCAGCTAATCCAGGCAGTCCCCATCCCCCCAGGGGAGGGATGTCTTTTCCCCCAGGCTGTGGTCTCTCCAGCAGGAAACCTTAAGACCTACTTACATAGTAGCTCAGGGCTCTAAGAGCAGACATTCGAAAAGTACAAGTTCCAGCATGCAACTTGTCTTTCAAGTTATCTTATCTATCAACCCTCTGCTTCTCTCAAGCTGGCCAACGTCAAATTGCCCATAGCAGGTCACACAGCAAACCCAGAGTCAATGGGGGAGGGGAGAAGGGTGGAGGGAGGGAAGGTGCTACACCAGGGTGTACATAGTGGGAGGTGGGGTTCACAGGTGACAGCAGGGAGCACCAATGTATCAGACCACAGTTAAGTCAGTGATGGGGCCCACGAATTTGCATTTTCTTAAGATTTTATATATTTATTTGAGAGAGAGAGAGCGAGAGTACGTGCACAAGGAGGCAGAGGAAGAGGGATCCCAACACTCTGGGATCATGACCTGAGCCAAAGGCAGACATTTAAATGCCACTGAGCCACCCAGGTGTCCTCAGATTTGCATTTTTAAGAATTTATTCATGAGAGACACAGAGAGAGACAGACACAGGCAGAGGGAGAAGCAGGCTCCTCACAGGGAGCCCGATGCGGGACTTGATCCCAGGACCCCAGGGATCACACCGTGAGCCAAAGACAGATGCTCAACCACAGAACCACCCAGGCATCCCCTGGATTTGCTTTTTTTTTTTTTTTTTTTTTTTTTTACCTCTTTCCAGGTAAATCCCCACTGTGAGGGGGATACAGGCGTTCCAGTGACCGCACTGCAAGAACTTCCTACCCTATTCCTACACCTATTCTGTAACACCAACATCAAAGAGGCTTCTCAGTCTCCCCGCTGGTTCTAGTCATTGATCAAAGGGAATGTCACAGACACAATCACTGTCTTGGAGGAGGCGGAGGTGGACAGCCCAGAGCAGATCCACACACTGGGTCACAGGAACACTGTTCAGATAGTGGCTTCTCCAGTAAGGGTGGGACTGTGGCTCTGAGTCCTGACTCAGCCCCAGTCCAGCCAGGTGACTTTGCACAGGGCACTCCCTCTTGGGGTACCAGTCTGCTGTCCTCAAAGTGAGCCGGTGGGACCAGATGAACAATCTCTGCACCACCGAGGGACCCTTTACATATTTCTTCACCCAAGAAGCTTCACGTTTGGAAAGACTCTTGTCTAACAAACTGCACGAGCTGAGAAATTTTTTTTAAGCTAAACCACAAATTACTCCTGACTCAATTAATTACCAGGTAGAGTTTCTGATCAGCAAGGCATTACCAACATTTCTATGCTGAAAGGATAAAACTCCCACCCAAAGCGAAGCATTCTGAGGCACTGGCTGGACTGTACTGCCTCAGTCTGAGAAATGCTCAGTTTGGGGACAGTTTTGGTAATATTCAAAATAACTGAGCTCCACTCTACCCTTCCCCCCAATCTCTCTCCCTCTCTCTCTAAAATAAATAAATAAAACCTTTTAAAAAGATACAAATGCAGATATGTCCAACACGACACATTTGACGGGACCCAAAAAGAGAGCTCCTACACATCAAATTCTAGGTGCTCTACTGCTCATAGGATGTGATGGAACTGCATTTCTTTTTTTTTTTTTTTTCAAAAAAAAAAAAAAATTGGCTCCAGAACAGTGCAAAAATCACACTTAGGGATAGAGCCAACCATATTTTTTAAAGATTTTATTTTTAAGTAATCTCTATACCCAACGTGGGGCTTGAGCTTACAACTTTGAGATAAAGAACCACGTGCTCTACAACTGAGCCAGCTAGGCTCCCCAGGATACAGCCAACCTTGAAAGTCAGGTACTAAAAAAAAAAAAAAAAAGAAAAAGAAAGTAATTTACTATGTTTATTTATTTATTTTTTTATTTATGATAGTCACACACAGAGAGAGAGAGAGAGGCAGAGACACAGGCAGAGGGAGAAGCAGGCTCCATGCACCGGGAGCCCGACGTGGGATTCGATCCCGGGTCTCCAGGATCGCGCCCTGGGCCCAAGGCAGGCGCCAAACCGCTGCGCCACCCAGGGATCCCTCATGTACTATGTTTAAAGAAAGATGACTGGGGTGCCTGGGGTTCAGTTGGTTGAGCATCTGTCTTTGGCCCAGGTTATGATCCTGGGGTCCTGGGATCGAGCCCCGTGTTGGGCTCCCTGTTCAGCAGGGAGCCTACTTCCCCCCTCCCTCTGCCCCCACCTTCACCTCTCATGTTCTCTTTCTCATTCTCTCAAATAAATAAATAAAATTTTTTAAAAAGATGACTAAGGTCTTGATAGAATTGCCTGACCAATAGTATCTAGGCTAAGCCACCAAGTATGGCCCCTACTCAGAACCGGCCCCGTAGGGCTCCCTGCACCCTCAAAGAAGGAGAGCCAGGGGCCTTGGCTCATCCTGACAAACAGAAATCTCTTTGACCCTGCAAGCCCCGTGCAGCTATTTCTAAAAGGCTGTTCTGCAAGGGGGCAGTGTGGGAAGGGTGGGGGGCTGTCTGATTTATTGTGAAAGTAATTTTTAGCAGCCGACACTGCTGGTTGTCTAACCCACAGCTGGTCCTCCTTTGCACTTGCTGATTGGAGCCCCAGCTGCTTTATGAGACTCAGAAGAATGCCTGAATGGCCTAGGGCAGGCTTTCTCGACCTCAGCACTACCGAGATTTGGAGCTGGTGATTCTTTGTTGGGGGCTGTCCTGTGCATTGTAGGAGGTTCGGCAGCATCCCTGGCTTCTACTCACTGGATGCCAGCAGCAGCCCCACTCTGAGTTATTATAACCAAAAACTCTGCAAACATTGCCAAATGTCTCCTGGGGCACAAAATTAACTCAGGTGGAGAACCTCTGGCCTAAGGTATGAACTCTGCCTGTGGACTTGATAAAACACAGATTCCTGGGCCTTACCTCCAAAGTTTCTGACTCAATAGGTCTGTGGTGGGTTGGAGAATTTGCATTTCTACTGGGCATCCAGGTGATGCTGAAGCTCCTAGTCCAGGGACCCATTTTGAGAACCATTGGTCCCGGCAGCCCAGATGGCTCAGCGGTTTATAGTGCTGCCTTCAGCCCAGGGCGTGATCCTGGAGACCCGGGATCAAGTCCCACGTCGGGCTCCCTCCATGGAGCCTGTTTCTCCCTCTGCGTCTCTCTGTCTCTCATGAATTAATAAGATCTTTAAAAAAAAAGAGAGAGAACCACGGGTCTAAGCCATTTGTGGCACTCCTGTTCCCCCTGGCCAATCAGACCAGAGGGAAAGAGCTTCCAGGAAAGGTTTCCTTGTTGATGGTAAGAGGCACTTGGAAAGAAATAGTCATTTGTCTTCTCAGACATTGTGGAGTCTGCATGTGATGTCTGGAGCTGTAGCAGCCATTTTGTGCTCCCAGGAGCTTGAGGGCCAAACCTACCCACTGAAGATAGAAAGCTTGTTCCTGATGTTGGTTGAGTCACAGAACTCATACTAGGGTTAACCTCATGAAATCTTGATGAGCAAGATAGCAAGATTTCCTTTTAGTTTAAGCAAGTAGTTCCCAAATTTTACTGCCCATTAGAATACATGGGAAGCTTTAAGACTCCTCTCACATCAATTAAGTCAGAACCTCTGAGTGTACAATCCAAGAACCAGTATTTTTTTAAAGTTTCACCAGGTGTTTCAACATTTAATCAAGTTTGAGAACTTTTTTTTTTAAGATTTTATTTATTTATTCATGAGAGACACACAGAGAGACACAAAGACACAGGCAGAGGGAGAAGCAGGGTCCCTGCAGGGAGCCCAATGCGAGGACTTGATCCCAGGACCCCAGGATCATGCCCTGAGCCAAAGGCAGACACTCAATCACCAAGCCACTCAAGTGTCCCCAGTTTAAGAACTCTTGCTACTGCAAGTGTGGTTGATGGACCATCAACATTAGCATTATCTGAGAGCTTGTGAGAAATGGGGAATCTCAGGCCCCACCCCACACTCTGGGACCTACTGACTCAGAGCCTATATTTTCACAGGTAATATGTAAACTGTATATACAATAAAATTTGAGAAACAATGGCTTAAGCCATTTTGAGTTGTTTTTTTCTGTTACTGACATCCCAACTGTTACCATCTATGCAGCTAACACACCTGAACACAGGATTTACACATTTAAATCACATTGAAGTAATTCTTTCAAGAGGACCCCAACAGTCTTCCCAGCACTAGAGAACATTGTGGCCATGTCTCATAAAGCTGACCATGCCCATACCTGTAACTTAGGAATTCCACTTAATGGCATACCCTCTTGAGAAAAACTTACATATGTTCAAGAAAACAAACATAAAAATGTCCTTTGCAGTTTTGCTACATCAGAAAAGGGAGAAATGACCTAAAGGTCCCTAGTTGGGGAAATTAATAAATTACCGTATATTCATATTACCATGACATTAGTTAACATTTTTTAAATTAACTAATTTATTTTAGAGAGAGAGTGTGTGCTTGCATGCAAGTGGGGGCAGGGGCAGAGGAAGAGAGAGAATCCTCAAGCAGACCCCCTCAACTGAGTGGGGAGTCTGATGCAGGGCTTGGCCCAGTGTTTGATCCCACTACCCTGAGATCATGACCTGAGCTGAAATCAGGAGTCAGGCATTTAACCAATTGAGCTACCCAGGCGCCCAACATTAGTTAACATTCACTAAATGGATACTCTCTTTTATAAATGTTCTACATGAATTACCTTGTTTAGCCTCATAGCTTCCCTATTAGGCACGCATTATTAGAATCCCTATTTTACAGATGAGGAAACTGAGGCACATAGCAGTAACCTGCCCAAGTTACTGCACAAAACCCACAGAACTAGGTGGGATTTTAAACCAAATAGTCTGGTCCTAGAACTGACCTTCTAATCATTATAGCAGCCTACCTGTGCGGGGGGAAAAAATCCCCCCTGACCTCCTGACCTTTCTACACAGACATACCCAGTTTTCCCACATACATACTCATGTCTATCACTGCACATGTAATACTTAACTGCAACTATCACTTTCATGACAATCTGCTAGCTCCTCTTAAAGTGCTTTTCAAATCCAGATGCACATCAGAATTACCTGGAACACTTTTTTTAAAAGATTGTGGTAAAATATGCATAACATAAAATTTACCATTTTAAACATTTTTAAGTATACAATTAAGTACATTCGCATTGTTATGCAAACATCACTACAATCCATCTCTAGAACTTTTTCATCATCACAAACTGAAACTCTGTCCTCATTAATAAACTCCCTGTCCTCCCTCTTCAATCAGCTCCTGGTAATCACCGTTCTACCTTCCATGCCTATGAATTTGCCTCATCCAGGGACCACCTCATAGTAAGTGGAATCACACAATGTATCTTTTATGTCTCGCTGCTTTCACCTAGCTTAATGTTTTCAAGGTTCATCCCTATTGCAGCATGGGTCAGTACTTCATTCCTTTTGAAGGCTGACTCCTATTCCATTGGATGTATATGCACCATTTTCTTTATCCATTCACCCACCAAGGGACGCCGTGTTGTTTACACCTTTTGGCTACTGTGAATAATGCTGCTATCAACTCTGTAATTCAGTATCTGTTTTGAGTTCCTGCTTTCACTTCTCTTGGGTAGATACCCAGAAGTGGAATTTTGGTCATATCCTGTGTTTAACTTTTTGAAGAACTGCCAAACTGTTTTACCACAGCAGCTGTACCATTTTACATTCCCATCAGCCATGCAGAAGGGGTTCCAATTTATCCACATCCTCACCAACAGTTATTACTTTCTGGGTTTGTTTTTTGTTGTTGTTGTTGTTGTTTTTTGTTTTTAATAATAGCCATCCTAATGGGTGTGATGTGGTATCTCATTGTAGTTTTGATTTGCATTTCCCTAATAATTAATGCGGTTGAACACATTTTCAAGTGCTTATTAGCCACCTGCATCTCCTTTTTTAAAGGAATATCTATTCAAATCCCTTGCTTATTTTTAAACCAGGTTCCTGGTTCTTTGTGTTGAGTTGTAGGAGTTCTTTATATATTCTGAATATTAATCCCTTACCAGACATACTATTTGCAAATATTTTCTCCCACTCTGTATGTTGTCCTTTTACTCTCTTGATGTCCTTTGACGCGCAAAAGTCTTAATTTTTTTTATAGGGGGTAGGGGCAGAGGGAGAAAGAGAATCTTAAGCAGGCTCCCTGCCCAGCAAGGAGCCTGACACAGGGCTTGATCTCATAACCCTGAGATCATGACCTGAGCCAAAATCAAGAGTTGGATGCTTAAATGACTGAGCCACCCAGGTGCCCCAAAAGTCTTAAATTTTTATAAAGTTCAATTTATTTTTTCTTTTGTTGCCCATGCTTTTGGTATCATATCCAAGAAATCATTGCCAAATTCGACATCATGAAGACTCCCTTCTGAGTTTGCTTCTAAGAATTTTATATTTTTAGTTCTATTGATTCAATTTAGGCCATTGATCCATTTGAGTGAATTTTTGTATATGGTGGTAAAGTAAGGGTCGAACTCCATTCTTTTGCATGCGGCTATCCAATTTTCTTGCTTAGGACACTTTTATTTTTTTTTAAAGATTTTATTTATTTTTTCATGAGAGACACAGAGAGAAGGCAGAGACATAGGCAGAGGGGGAAGCAGACTCCCCTCAGGGAGCCCCATGTGGGACTCAATCCCAGAACTCCAGGATCACGCCCTGAGCCAGAAGGCAGATGCCCAACCGCTGAGCCACCCAGGTGTCCCTGCCTAGGACACTTTTAAAACTCCTTCTATACCCCAGGATCTCTATGGTGGGGCCCAAGCATCAGTGAAAAGAAAAGCTCCTCAAATGGTTCCCAAACACATCCTGGGCTATGAACCAATGTCCTACTGCCCTGAAATTTTAGTCCCAGGTCAGCCTGCATTGGTCTCGGCTGAGTTTCTAGCAAAGGTGAGGCCCATGGAAGTATTCAATGGGGTTTATGCTGGGCCTGGGGTGACTGTGGGAGATTCTGGCCCTAGAACTTTTTAAACACATGGTTCTCCACGCTATGTCAGGTGCATCTAAGGAGATAAATAAGATCTGGTCACAAGGTCAGCTCCAGGGGAACAGGTGTAGACTCTGGAGAAGCCACAGAGTAAGATGGTAATAGGGTGCCAAATAGCATGAGACAGGCTGTCCAAACCACGGAATCAGAGAGGTCCGGCTGCAGGGAGGGCTGCCTGGAGACAGGCTGGGGTTCAGCCTTGAAGGGACAGATAGGAAGGAGAGTTTCACAGGAGGAGGAGCTCCAGCAGAGGCACATGGGTGAGTATACCTGGGGCAAATGGGGAAGACCTGCTGGAGAAACTTCCCAAGGAAGAAAGAAAAAGAAATAATTGTACCGTCTGCCAGGAGCCTATCTGCTCATGCTTTCCAGGGTCGTGTTTCCTCATCTTTAAACTGGGATAACAGCAGCACTTGGCACACAGGGCGGCTGGGAGGATTTCGTGATCTGGGCCAGGAAAGGCCCCTGGAACCATGCCTGACACGGAAGAAGCAGTCAATAGTGCCAACTAGATATTTCTTCATTATTATCTCCTTTAATCTCGGCAGCGACCCTAAGAGATGGATACCATTATACCATTATCTCTATTTTTCCAAAGAGGAAACTGGGGATCAGGGAGGTAAAATCAGTGGCCCAGTATCACACAGCAGGAATGAGCCAGGATTGAAACTCTATTCTGTCCCACTCCAAAGCTACGCACAAATCTTCTGCAAAACTTGGAAACAGATGCTGGATTCCTGGGCCCCAGAGCTGGAAGGTGCCTCCCAGAGCCCCTGCATCTCCTTTCTCTTGTCGAGAAAGACAACCAGAGAAGGTGGGTGATGGCACAAAGCCAACCCCACAGGATGTCAGGCTGAGGGGGAACCGGGACTGAGTCTTCCAGATGGACTGATGGGCAGGTCAGATCACCACGCTGGCCTCAGGCTCCACATGACTCGGTAAGCACGAGGTGCCCCGAGCTGCAGCCACCTCAACTAAGAGTGCGGTAGGGAGCCCAGGTGCATCCTGGAGGAGGAGGCTTCTGCACAGCGGCAAGCGAGTTCAGTGGCCTGCCACCCACCTCAGGCTGCCTGAGGCCGCCCCCAGGGGCTCTGGTCCCCCTCCCCCTAAGCTTGGGCCTGCAACCCTGAGACACCCCTCCCTGAGGGGCCCCCACCGCAGTCTCCTACCCACTACAGGGAGGAATTCAGGCAACTACAGATGACCTCTGCAAGGGAGCAGAATGTAAAGTGGAATCCCTTTGCCTGTGCAATCTTCATGATTACCACAGCAACAATCCTCAGCGAGCCACTGTGACCAGGCTTCAGTGCAGGTGCTGAGCCCCCAATGGACTTTGGTTCTTGCCTCCCCCGTCCCCCCACCCCAGGGCTGCCTTTTGTCCCTCCGCATAATCTGCTGCAACTGCACAACCTGAGGCCTCTCCACTCTCCAGCGACAACCACAGGGTGGGCTGCAGGTGGCTGGCTTCAGTCCCATTGCAGAGGTGAGCAAACAGAGGCCCCTCCTCACTGAGTTCTGGTGGGAGCTTAGCCTCTCACATCTCATCTGGGTCCCCTTTATTCCCACTCAGCAGTTTCCTGGGTGAGATAGAAGGACCCTCTGAGTCATTCTCCTCTAGAAACAGAGGGGAAATGGATACACGAGTAGCACCCATGGTATAATTTAGGGAAGCAGTTTCTAAACTTGGATGTGGGACAAAAATCTCTTTCAAAGAAAATGCACATTCCTAGTACCCACTCTGGAGAGTCTTGAGTCTGCGGATCTGCGGTAAAACCCAAGTGTCCCTGTCTTGTTTTGTTTTATTTTTTAAAAGTTCCCTCATATGATTTCAATAACAAGCCTAAGCTTAGGAAACATTAGAGGGCAGAGGAAATAATCCCTGAATAGTCTCTGATCTTTCCCTCACTGTTGACTTTTCCAACAACCCAAAGCACCTTCTTTTTCACATCTAAATAACCCCTGGAAGAGGTAAGGGAAGAGATGTGGGTCATTCACACTTTAGTATAAAGAAGTTTACTTAGCCACCTTTCTGCTTAATGTCTAGCTGACATTCTGCCCATTTAGGGGAAGACGAGGGTGGGAATTAGGAGTGTTGAGCCTCAGTGGCTCAGTCAGTAGAGAGTCTGAATCTTGGTTTCAGTTCAGGTCATGATCTCATGGATTGTGGGATTGAGACCCATGTCAGGCTCCCCACTCAAGGAAGAGTCTGCTTGGGATTCTTTCCCTCTCTCTCTTTGCCCTTCCCCCTGATTGCGCGCTCTCTCTCTCACACACACAAATACATAAGATTTATGTATTTAAGATTAATGTGTTAAGATTTAAGCCCCACCCCCCAAAAAAGAAAAAGGAGTGTTGAAGAAAGAAGAAAGTAGGAAGAGGGAGGGAACAGAGATGCTCTGAGACAGGTAGTAAGAGTAAGGGGCTTTTAACTGAGCCAGATGACTTGACTGGTATGTCTCATGGTGGAGAAACCAGAGGGAGGCTTGAACTTGCCGTAACTAGCACTCCTGCCAGAATCCAGATGGTTACTAACCAGTGTCTGCCTGAGTTCCATGGGGGATGTCAAGCCCAGAACAGAGACCTGCCTGCACAGCCCACAACTGGGGAATGGTCTAACTCTCACAACTCAAAGTGTGGTCTGTGGACCAGCAGCACTGGCATCACCTGGATGTTTGTGAGAAATGCAGAATCTTGGGCCCACCAGATCCTCTGACTCTGAATCTTGGAGCAAAGTCCCCAGGACACTTCTGAACCCATCAGAAGCTCCAGCCCAATTAGCAGTTAGCCCCAGAGAGCCCCGGGAATTACTTGCTTCTGAGAGAACATTAACGGGCAATAGGCAGGGGTCCCTCATAAAACAAGTGGAGGACGAGGAAATTGGGGAGAGGAGTGAAAGCCCACCTGAGCTGCTTTCTCAAGGAAGGGAGGGGGGTCACAGGCCAGTAAGATGTAAAGTTAGGACCCATGACTTGGAGTCCATCGCTAGGTGCATGGCTCACTTTGCCACGAATGTGAGGGCTGCTGTGAGGCCCAGGGGAGCTACAATGAGAAAGCATTTTGGAAACTGTGAACCACTAGACAGAGTGAGTCACTGCCGCTGCCTCCTGGTGTCCTCAGGAGACCCCGCATAAACCTGGCAGCAAGCTTACCTGTTTCCTTCCCATGACCCTTCAGAACTGGAATCTCAGGCTGAAAGGAGTTGGACAAACCAAGTCATGTGACGGTGTTATTTCCTGATAATGTTTTAATGCATCTGTCAGTATCTGAAGAAGGCCCCTAGAAGTGGGTACCAGGTACAGTCAGGTGGGGGTGGTCCAGGTTCTCCAAATCTCACATCCATCCACCCACCAGGGAGCAGCAGCTCCCCACCATGACTGCACGTAAGAATCAGTGCTGTCTGGACCACCACAATGGCTAAAATAAAAGGACAGATGGTTTCAAGTGCTGGCTAGGATGCAGAACAACACCTCCCCCGGTAGTTGAAAATGGCCCCCTTGGGGCACCTGGGTGGCTCAGATGGTTAAACATCTGCCTTTGGCTCAGGTCATGATCTCAGGGTCCTGGGATCAAGCCCCACATTGGGCTCCCTGCTCAGCAGGGAGTCTGCTTCTCCCTCTCTCTCTGCCTCTGCCACTTCCCCCTCACTCATGTGCTCTCGCTCTCTCAAATGTATAATTTTTTTAAATCTTAAAAAAAAAAAAAAAAAGAAAAAAATGGCCAGCTTGGAAAACCACTGGGAAAAATCTAGCAAAGTTCGCTACATGCATACTGTAGGCCAACACTTCCACTTTTGGGTGTATGCCCAACGGTGATGAGTGCAAACGGCCGCCAGAGCGCCAAGCATGAATGCTCACTGGGTGGTATTTGTATTAGCCCCACACCACCCAAATTTCCACTGACAGCGGAAAGATGAACTAAACTGTATGCAGTGGCTTCAGGCCAAAGGTTCCCTTACCCCAGCTTCAGGGAGTGTTCACTGCTGACAATTCTTTTTTTTTTTTTTTTATTCATGAGAGACACAGAGAGAGAGAGGCAGAGACACAGGCAGAGGGAGAAGCAGGCTCCATGCAGGGAGCCTGACATGAGACTCGATCCCGGGTCTCCAGGACCACATCCTGGACTGAAGGCGACGCTAAACCGCTGAGCCACCCGTGCTGCCCACTGCTGACAACTCTTGGTGCCTCCCCAAGATCTTCCCTCCACCTTACAAAAAACGCTCCAGGCAGGCAGCTCACATCCAATAACTGGTTGCCACCAGGCCTGGATCCATCTCCCTAACAAAGGACGACAGATGTGAAGTACCCCGGCAGACTCAGAGCCCCCTCTGGGGTCAAGTGAGGCCTGTGTTCAGCTTCTCCCTCTCTGCCCAGTCCTGGGTCCCCCTCTGGTGGCTGGCAGTGAGCACCTCGGCTGGGTAGGAGAAGTACCAGCAGCCTGCAGCAGTGAAGCTTGTTAACACCTTCCTGGGCTGCAGGTGGAAGGGAGCAAGCTGAAGGGGCAATGCCTCTAGAGTTGGAAAGGTTGGGGGAGTAGTAATTACAAAGCCTGGGAAAGTGAAATGGGCCGGCTATTGCTGGAGGTTCTTGTGCCCCAGAGAAAGACAGTGAAAGGCTAGAGTGATGAATCACTAATTCAAGGCCAAGTGTGAAAGCCAACGGCCTCCTTAGCAGCATATAAATTCTCCCCCGCAGCTGAAGGTGAGGGAATCGCTGAGGAATAGAGGCAGGGCTTAATGACAAGGGGAGCAGAATATCAGAGCAGGCTGGATTCTCAGCCCACAATGAGTCTTTGGCACCAAGGTCAGGCCTTGCTTGGGAGGGGTGGGCCTTGGAAGTGACCCCCTCAGAGCCAAGCATGCTTTCACGTTGAAGATGGTGCTGAGGATCCTCCCTGGGATCGGCACCCCACCCCCACCCCACCCTGGGGCCCAGCCCAATGACCAGGGTAAGACACACCTCGGCCCGGCTGCAGATGGGGCCACCGTGCCCTGGCAGAAACCAGGGGAGCATTCGGGTGCCATCCGAGGGCGGGATCAAGGAGTGTGGGGGCCAAGAGGCTGGATAATGAAGAATCCCACATATAAGAGAGAGAGACAGCACCGATCACGGTGTGAGAGGCAGAGATGCCAGGCCTGCCGTGTCACCCTAGAAGATGGGGGCAGAGCCTCGGACAAGCGGGCGCAGTCAGTGGATAGGTCAGTCAGGCCAGAAAGCCCACCAGAGGTCTGTCTACCTCCTGTAGGACTGACGGACCCTCCCTTTGCCAAAGCCATAAGGGAGGTAGTGGCCTGAGCAGGCCCAGCAGCCCGACGAGCTTAGGGGTGAGTGTCCTTGAAGACCGAGACTAGGAGCTGTCGTTACAGAACTGGGTGTCCAGATAGCAATGAGATGACAGTGCCCCAAAATAAGAGGCCAAGTGGCAGCACTTACTCGTCAGAACCAAGGTGGGTGCAAAATCATAATTCCTGGCAAGGTCGGAGCCACAGCTGGGATGGCCTGAGCCACCAAGCTATGGAAATGGTTAACAGAATCCGGCGGCCCCAAGGGCAAGCCCATGGGCAGCCAGCAAGAACCCCGCCCACTCTAGATAATCAAAAGAAAGCAAGGCCTGATGATCAATAAAAGTCATGATCCTCTGCCCCATTTCCAGACCTGAGCAAGGTTTCAGACCCAAGTGACTGCAGTAGAGACCAGGTCCCCCAGAGGAAGAGACCGGTGACCCCAGATAATGATTTGACCAATCTCCCCTAGGGACTTACACAGCCATTTATTGGGGTAAGCATCACTGGGGAGGGAGGAAAACCCAGGCCTTTCAAGGGCTATTAGACACAAGGTCCAAATAGATATCAATCCCAGAGGCCCAAACAGCCATCATGATCGCTGTGTGGTGGCAGCATATGAGGCCAGATGACACTGGCTTCGTGGCCCAGGGTGGGCTCACAGGAGTCCACTGCGTCTGCCCTGAGCCACTCTGCATGACCTTGGAGCAGTCATCTCCCCTGTCTGGGCCCCCGGCTCCCCCTGCAGGTGAAGGGGAGGCTGCAAGGGCAGGATGTAGACTCAACCTGAAGTCCACACTCCTGTACAAACATCCCAAGGAGTGCCTTAGGGATCCACTAGACTCTGATCAAATCTCGACCCTGTCCCTTCCTGACAAGTCACCCTCAGGCCCATTTTCTCATTTCTCATTTTCTGCGAAGCGGGATGACAGCACCTACTTAACACGGTGGCTGTGAGAACTGCCACGGAGACCAATGTTTCACAACACCTCCTCCTTCTTCGCTCCAGCTGACGCCGGTGCTGTTTTCGGGAGAAAATGGGAGCAGTCTGCCGAAAACACCCCTGCACTCGCTCTGCCCCCACTCACCCCAAGCTTTGCCTCCCTCGCACCAGGCGCTAGCCCTTGCCCTCCTGGCTTTCCAGCCACGATGATCTCCCTCCCATGTGATCAGGGTTCCCCCCATATCAACTCTTTTCTCACCAAGGGAAAATTAAAAAAATAAAGCCCCCCCCCCCCCCAGAACTGCACACTGCCCTCAGTTCCTGCCCCATGGGCCTGCTCCCATGGTTCACAGGGGATGCTCTGGGAAGGCCATCCACAAGCCCTCCTTCCCAAAGACCCCCCAGTCAGGCTCTGGCCCTCCCTGGTCACCACTGGCCGGCACCACCAAAGCCCCAGCCCCATCAGCCCTGACATGGTGGCCTTTCTGCTTCTGACACCACACTCTCACTGCCATCTTTCCTTGGCTCTCTACTGACCTATGCACCCAGGGCTCAGCCCTGGGACCCCTTTTCTCCCTTGGGCACATCTATTCTCCAAGTCATCTCCCCTAGGCCTATGGCTTTAAATGTCCCCCTTGTGTATTTCCAGCCCCAACTTTGGGCATTGAACTCCAGCCTGATAAATCCAACCATCTCCTCAGCATCCCATCTGGATGCCCAACAAGTTGACCTGTCCCCAAAACACTCTTGATTGCTCTGGAGTCAGCTCCAGCCCTCGTCATCTCCATCCCCCAAAATGACATCGCTGTTCACCCAAGTGCTCAAATCAACGAAGTGGATTCCTCTCCTTCCCTCGCCCCCACATCCACGGACTCTCCTCTCCAACTATCCCCAGAATCCCCAGCTACTCCACACCTCCTCTGCCACAGATAGTAGGTCAGCACCATATGATGGAGTCCTCACTTGGAGGACTGTGTGGCCTCCTAGCAGGTCTCCCTTCCACCCTTGAGCCTTACCACCTATTTGCCAGATACTCCTCTCTTTAAATCATAAATATGATTTTGACATGTCACATACTCCCATACTCCTGCAAAGCCCTCCTGTCGCTCACCATCTCACTGAGAACAAGATCCAAGGGCTTTCCCAGCCTGTAGGTGGAACATGGAGGGCCCCAGCCTGTTTGCTTACCCTCACCTCTAGCCACTCCCCCATCCCCTTCTCCCTTCTAGGCACTTTGTCCTTCATATACATCAGGCTCTTTCCTGCCCTAGGGCCTTTGCATGTGCCCTCCCTGTGCTGGGATACTCTTCCCGATGTCCACAAGGCTCATTTCCTTGCCCTGTTAGGTCTCTAATGTCTCTGTCCCCTAACCCATCTAAAAGCCAGCCTGTCACTCCCTAGCCCCCTACTTCTGTTTTACTTTTCCTTTGCAACACTCATTACTCCTTGATGTTACTTTTTTTAATTCATAGGCTTTATTTTTAGAGCAGTTTTAGATTCATAGCAAAACTGAGCAGAAAATACAGAGAATTCCCACATATCCCACTCCCCCGTTTCCCCTACCACCACTATCACATCAGTATGGCACATTTGTTATAGTCAATGAACCAACAGTGACGTCATCACCAACCAAAGTCCATAGATGACGTTAGGATTCACTCTTGCCGTTGTACATTCTGTAGATTTTGACATACATATAGTGACATGCACCCACTGCTACGGTATCCTACATGATCATTTCATTGCCCTGAAAATCTCCTGTGTTCCACCTACCCATTCACCTATCCTATCCCTCTAACCCTTTCTCCCTCTCCCCAAACCCTTGGCAACCATGATCTTTTTATTGTCTCTGTAAGTTTTGTCTTTTCCAGAATGTCATATAGTTGGAATCAAAAAGTATATAGCCTTTTCAGACTGGCTTCTCTCACTAATTTCTTCAAGGATTCTCCATGTCTTTCGTGGCTTGATGGCTCACTTCTTTTGAGTCCTGATTAATATACCATTGTCTAGACATACGAGTTTGTTTATCCATTCACCTATTACAGGACGTCTTAGTTTACTCCTAAATTTCAGCAATTACATACTTTGACATTCACAATAGGTTACACACATAGGTTAAAGGCACTGATAAGTCCTGCATAAAGGAAACTCTTTACCTTGGGTGTACCTCGTTTCTCCCAAATTTGACCACTGATAATGCATCCAATGCATTGGAGAATGCAACCTTCCACCTCCTGGGGCCACAGGAGTTCATCGCAGACAAGCCCTCTGGGCTGGGGCAACCAAAGAAGCTTCTCCTTGAAAGAAGAGAAGCCAAGAGCCACAAAACAGAGCTGGAGGCACCGAAGTAAAGAGAATGGCTGAGTCTAGGGGTTTGGAGGATGTAGGTTGGGCTAGGATGAGGATCCTAAGAGGAGTAATGGGAACTACAGTGGGGACCTAAGTCTGGTGACCCCTAGCCACATAGCACTGGGTGCCCCTGCAAGCCACCTCCCCCCTCTACTTCTCAATATCCCTGTAAAGCAAGGGGATCAGGCAAGGCTACTCCCTACAGCCCAAGGCCCTACTGCCCAGAGCTTCTGAGGCTCTGGGTAGGTTCTTAGGTTGATTTCTAGAATTCAAAAAGCATAATGCCTCCAACACCCAGACTAAGTCTCTAACTACCATTCCTCATTAAATGGATCCAGAGAGGGGCGCATGGGTGGCTCAGTTGGTTAAGCATCCACCTTCAACTCGAGTCATGATCTCAGGGTTCTGGGATTGAGCCCTGCACCAGGCTCCTGCTCACTGGGGAGTCTGCTTCTCCCTCTTCCCCTGTGCTCCAATAATTTTAAAAATCTTTTTTAAAAATAAAAATAAAGGATCCCTGGGTGGCGCAGTGGTTTGGCGCCTGCCTTTGGCCCAGGGCGCGATCCTGGAGACCCGGGATCGAGTCCCACATCGGGCTCCCAGTGCATGGAGCCTCCTTCTCCCTCTGCCTGTGTCTCTGCCTCTCTCTCTCTCTCACTATGTGCCTATCATAAATTTAAAATAATAATAATAATAATAATAATAATAAATAAAAATAAATAAAATAAAAATAAAAATAAGTGAATCCACAAAGAAAAAACAACTCACAGAAATGAGGAAAAAAATTTGCAAGTCATATATTTAATAAGTGTCTCATATCTAGAATATATAAAGAACTCTAAAAAAACCTCAACAATAAAAAGAGAGAGGGGCAGCCCAGGTGGCTCAGCAGTTTAGTGCTGCCTTCAGCCCAGGGTGTGATCCTGGAGACCCAGGATTGAGTCCCATGTCGGCTCCCTGCATGAAGCCTGCTTTTCCCTCTGCCTGGGTCTCTGCTTCTCTGTCTCTCTCTGTGTCTCTCATGAATAAATAAATAAAATCCTTAAAAATGAATGAGTGAATGAATGAATGAATGAATGAATAAAGTACCCGATTAAAAGTTGGGAAAGGAAGTAAAAAGATATTTCTCCAAAGAAGATACATAAAAAGCACATGAGAAGATGTTCAACATCATTAGTCATTGGAAAATGCCTATCATAACCACAATAAGATGTCACTTTACACCCTCCAGGAAGGTTACGATCAAAAAGATGGATAATCCTGGGATCCCTGGGTGGCGCAGCGGTTTAGCGCCTGCCTTTGGCCCAGGGCGCGATCCTGGAGACCCAGAATCAAATCCCACGTCAGGCTCCCAGTGCATGGAGCCTGCTTCTCCCTCTGCCTGTGTCTCTGCCTCTCTCTCTCTCACTGTGTGCCTATCATAAATAAATAAAAAAATTAAAAAAAAAAAAAGATGGATAATCCAAAGCGCTGGGGAGGATGAGGAGAAATGAACTTTCATACCCTGCTGGCGGAAATGTGAACTAGCACCATCTGGGAAACAACCTGGTTGGGCTTCAGAAAGTTAAAGGTACATTTACCATGTTACCTGGGTATATATCCAAGAGAAATGAAAGCATATGTCCTCTTGCACATAAATGCTCATAGAGGCATCATTCATAACAACCAAAAAGTAGAAACAACTCAAATGTCCATTAAGGGATAAATGGATAAACAAAATGTGTATATCCATACAATGGATTATTATTCAGTCATAAAAACTAATGAAGTAAAAAAAAAACCAAAAAACTAATGAAGTCCTGCCCCATGCCACCACAAGATGACCCTTAAAAACAGTACTCTAAATGAAAGAAGCCAGTCAGAGAAGTCTTATATGAGGGGCACCTGCGTGGCTCAGTCGGTTAAACATCTGCCTGTGGCTCAGGTCATGATCTTGGAGCCCTGATCATAATTGATCAGGATTGAGCCCCAAATCTGGCTCTGCACTCAGCTGGGAGCCTGCTTGAGGATTCTCTTTCTCTCTCCCTCTGCCCCTTCCCCTGCTCATGTGCTCTGTCTCTCTGTCAAATAAATAAATGAGGGACACCTGGGTGGCTCAGCAGTTTAGCACCTGTCTTCAGTCCAGGGTGTGATCCTGGAGTCCCAGGATCGAGTCTCACATCAGGCTCCCACATCAGGCTCTGCTCCCAGAGCCTGCTTCTCCCTCTGCTTGTGTCTCTGCCTCTCTGTGTCTCTCATGAATAAATAGATAAAATCTTTTTAAAAAAATAATAAATAAATAAATAAATAAATAAATAAGAGAGATCTTTAAAAAAAAGAAGAAAAGTCTCATATGAGTCCACTGGCCATAAAAGAATTATCCAGAAGAGGCAAATTTATAGAGACAGAGTAGCCTGGTGTTTGCCAGGAGCTTCGGGAAGGAGACCTGGAGGAGTAGGTGCTCAAGTGCATGGGGTTTCTTTCTGGAGTGATGGAAATGTTCTGGAACTAGACAGTGGCAACTTCTAAAAGTACACAACTTCATGAATGTGCAAAAAGCCACCGAATTGTACATTTTAAAAGGGAAATTATGGTATAAAATTATATCCCAATTTTTAAAAAAACATATATAAAATGACCCAGAGCTTCTTGAAGAAATGGCTGATGGCAGCTCTGAGAAGCCTAGAACATCTGCATTCCAGAAAGCAAGGATATTTCCAAATACCAGTGCACATGTGTGAAAAGGATGCCAGAGACAAGTTGAAGAGGCTCCCACTGGCCAAGGGTAGGACAATGTAGTGAATACAGGACTGAAACTCATCAAACTGATAAAAACCCATAGTGATAATAAAAATTAAAATCTAAAAAAACTTTAAAAGTCTGCTAATACCCCAAGGTCTGCGAGAATGTAGAGCACTGGATGCAGTGCACGCGGCCTGTACTCGTGTGGACTGGTACGACCACTTGGGATAACAGTTTAGCATTATCCAGTAAGTGTGAAGACACACATACCCTGTGACCCAGCAATTCCACTCCTAGGCATGTAACCCACAGAAACACAGAGTGTGTTTATTTAGAGAATGTTCAGGGTGGCATTTTTCACAATAGCCACAAATCAGAAACCACCCTGACGCATGTGAATGCTAGCCTGGGTAACTAAATCACAGTCTATTCACATACTAAAATGCTATACAATGGCGAAAACGATGAAAGAATCACTGCTACAAAGAACACTCCAGATGCATGGTAAAAAGAAAATGCAAATACTAATTGAAAAAAAAAAAAAAACTAGCCATGAAAGGATAGTAATTTTATTAATTAAAATTCAAAGACAGAACTATTTGATTCTGGATGCATACTTAGGTGGTAAAACCAAAAACAAAGCAGCTAATAACACTATTTAGAACAATGGGTCCCTCTGGGAGGCCCAATAAGGAAAAAGGATGCAAAGGGGGCCTTTTGCAACTATAGCAATTCTCTGGTTAGACCTCCAGGGTTAGTGACTTGGATGTTGGCTTTGTATTTATTTGTTACAATGCATAACCTATTTTATACACTTTTGTATTTTAAAATGGGAAAAATACTCACTGGTCACCATTGGAGGTTGCTAGAGCACCAACTCATTTATTTTGAAACTGATAAAGGGAAAGAAGCAAGCCTTTATTCTACTATACATACCATATTTCAGAACGAAGGGGGAAAGTTCTTTACAGAAGTCTAGCTAATGCAAACAAAATGATCAAATTAGAAAATCACCATCTGGTGAGGAGGAAACTATGATGGAAATCAGACGTTAACTTGCAGTAAGGGTGGGGTGGCTACAGCTCTCGGGGCTCCCACCTCCCCTGCATCCCTGTGGCTGCTGTGAGCACCTCACTTCCCTGCAGACCAGAGCACTCCAGCCATCCAGGCCAGGCTGTAAGCATAGTAACTGCCCCATTAGCCACACCAACAGGGTGGTGGGCTTTTTTGCATGTGCTTTGCCTGCTATTTCATGTCTAGAATATGCACAAATATTCCTGGAGTTTTTGCCAGGGGGGGCATAGACCCCTTCTGGTGCAGTCCCTGGAGGGAGTCTCGAGGCCTGAGGAAAGAGCCTGGCCTCCAGCACCCAGCTCAACTGAGCAATAGTCCACAGCAGCTTGGAGACAGGATAGAAAAGAGCCCTAGGGAGAGTGGGGGTCTCAGGAATCTGGAGCTGATGCTGATGTTGGGGGCCCCATCCCCATTCTCCTGACTCACAGATCCCCATCACCAAGGCAGCCAGGACAGGGGACCCTCCCTTACCTTATATACCTAATGCACCAGTGTTGCAACTTATTTTCTCCCAGTTGGGCTTGTCTTGACCCTGTTTGGGAAGTAATGAGACACGAAGGAAGCCCGTTGTGATTTGCCACCCACCCCCAGCCCTGTCCAGGGACACCCAGGCCAAGCCAGCTTTGCAGCTTACCAGGCCAGTTGGTGCAAGTGGGAGGGGGCCCCAATGCTCAGGCCACTTGGGGCTGGCCCAAGGGCCCACCCAGCCAGTCAGGGCCGTGACAAAGGGACTGGGGGCGTAGGCGGGGGCAAGAATCCAGGGCCCAGTAGGGTGGGGGAGAGCACCCATCAGAGGTGCCCTATCTGGGGCCTGTCCAAGTGGGGCAGGTGAGATGGCAAGTGGTCACCCAACACTCGGGGAGCAGGAGAGGGTAGCAGCCTGGTCTCCGATGGAGCTGCTGATAGAGGTGACACCAGATAGCGTGCTGTGGGTGGGGCCGGGGAGGGGAGGTGGATGCGGGGAAAGCCATGTTCAGACCTAGTGTGAATCCCAGTTCTATCACACATTTGCTGGAGACCCTGGCCCAAAACCTTAAGCCCCTCTGCAGCCTGAGCCTCATGCCCCTCTGCATGGGGTGCTGTGAAGCTCAGGCATGTTATTCCACAAGAGGAGTCTAGCACAGTGCCCAGCATACAACAAGGACTCGACAGTTGTCACATGTTTTCATTCTGGAAATTGGAACTTAGGGCTCCTCTGGGGTAAAAAGGGTGTAGATAGACCCATCCCCAGACAGGAAGGGGGCTCACTCGCCACAAATGGCCAGCACTCAGGTCAATATGGCACCCAGTACTGGATACCTATTTGCTGAATGAATGAGAGTGATAGGGAACAGACAGCTAGCTAAGGACAAAGCACAAGCCTGGGGCAGCACATTGACAAGTCCTTGAAACAGTCAAAGGGACCTTCCTCTATGGACTCAGCTGCCTCGATGTTCATACTTTGCTAAGGACTGAAGCCAATCTCAGCCCGACCCCCAGGATCCTGTAAGCCTACAGGATATATTTTTATATGTTAAACATATAAAAATTCCTTTATCTCTAAACCCCTAGGGGCAGCCCGGGTGGCTCAACGGTTTAGCACCGCCTTCAGCCTAGGACCTGATCCTGGAGACCTGGGGTCAAGTCCCACATTGGGTTCCCTGCATGGGGCCTGCTTCTCCCTCTGCCTGTGTCTCTGCCTCTCTCATTCTCTCTCTCTCTCTCTCTCTCTCTCTCTCTCTCTCTGTCTTTCTCTGTGTGTGTCTCATGAATAAATAAAATCTTTAAAAATAAATAAATAAAAATAAACCCCCAAGATACATGTTGGCAACCATCCCCCATGCACCTGGCCCACCCAAACATATCTGAAGGTCTCATGACTCAGGTTTTGTGTTTTTTTTAAGATTTTATTTATTTATTCATGAGAGACACACAGAGAGAGGCAGAGACACAGGTAGAAGGAGAAGCAGGCCCCATGCAGGGAGCCCGACGTGGGACTTGATCCCTGATCTCCAGGATCATGTCCTGGGCTGAAGGTGGTGCTAAACTGCTAAGCAATCCGGGCTGCCCCTCAGGTTTTATTAGATGGTAATAAGTGACCTTTTCCCAACAACAGCTGGCCCCCTCAAGGTCCTGGAAACCTTGCTTCCAAAATCCCTTAGACACTTACCCTATCCCTAACCACCTCCCAACTCCCAGGAATATAATCAGCCACCCCTCACGGGCTCGGGGCAGCAGTTCTTCCTGTCCACAGGTTCTGTCCTGCTTTAATAAAACCACCATTTTGCACCAAAGACAACTCAAGAATTCTTTCTTGGTTTTCGGCTCCAGACCTCACCCCACCAAACCTCACCTATATTCCAAAACTTCATCAAGAGGAATATCAAGAACCAGCAGCCACTAGAGGGTCCCAAGGAAGAATCTGCATGCACATCCCAGGTCTGTGCCTACCTGGCTATGCCACCCCAGGCCAGTCATTCCACCATCCTGCCCCCAAACCTGGGCTTCTTCACCTATCACACAGGAAAAGTGGTCATTAATAAATACCTCCCTCTGGCCCCTGGGAGGCTCAGTCGGTGAAGCATCTGCCTTCGGCTCAGGTCATGATCACGGGGTCCTGGGACCAAGTCCCACGTCCGGCTCCCTGCTCCATGGGGAGCCTGCTTCTCCCTGTCTTCCCCCACTTATGCTAGCGCGCGCTCTCTCTCTCAAATAAGTAAATAAAATCTTTTTTTAAAAAAAAGAATAAATAAATAAATACCTCCTGGCAGTTGATGGCTGGGCTCAGGGCAGCAATCGGATACAAAGAAAGTGGAGGAGGGGTGCCAGATACCCTGTACTGCGGCCCCTTCTCCTGAGAGTCTCCCCAGGTTTCTAGGTGAGCAGCCTCACTCAAGACGCCTGGGAGGTGATGCCTTCCCCCCAATGATTGCCTGCTAAAGGGGTAGAGAGGCCTGGCCCCTTGCCCCCAGGCAGGACAGCCCCAGCCCCAGCCCCCTCTCAAGCGCCCCGCAGCACACCTTCCCTGCCCTGCCGGGCAGATACCCTCCCTCCGCTCTGTGAGCATGCCTGCAGTAAATCACTTGCCCAGGAATCCTTGTCTTAGGTCAGATTTCCTGGTATCTGACCTAGGACAGGAAGTATTTTATAAACTCTGAAGCATTGTTTTATTTTCCAGGAAATGCTGAAAAGAGAGGAGCTGACTGGAGCCACGCAAGTGGGAGAGGAAGCCTGGTCTATGGGCAGTCATGCTGCCCTGCCCTCTTGGGAGCACACAGGCGGGTAGGGGAAAAAGAGGGGAAAGCAACAATATTTTAACACCAAGGATGGGCAAATGCCAGGAAGGAAGCTAAAGCCTGGGCGGGGGTGCAAGGGCCGCTATTTTAGATGAGATGCTCTGGGAAGGCCTCTCCAAAGAGGTGACATGGGTAGGAATGTGAACATCACGAGCCATGCTGACCAGCCAGGCACAGGGAGTAACAGTGCAAAGGCCCTGAGGCAAGAGGGTATCCAATACATCCTCATCCCAGTGAGGAAGGAATGGTGCGAGGCGGTTAGAGGTACTACGCAGCCAGATCACACAGGAGCTTGTAGGCTGTTACAGGACTTTTTATAGAACTTTGAGTTTTATTCCAAAGAAGAAGAAGTCATTGAAATTTTGGGCAAAGGAGGGATGGGATCGGATTTTTTTTTTTTTAAGATTTTATTATGAGAAGTGGGCTTCCCCTGTGTGACTCGATCCCAGGACCACTCAACTGCTGAGCCACCTAGGTGCCCCTGATTTAGGTTTTAAAAGGGTCTCTTTGGCTGCTAGGACAAGGAGGGAGGCCGGAAGACCAGGTTGAGGCTACTGCAATAATGCAGGGAAGCTAGAGTGGAGACTCAGAAGTGGGGGTCGGGGGTAGCAATGGACGTGGTGAGAGGTGGTCAGATTCTGGGCGTCATGAAGGTAAAGTCAGGAGGGTTTACTGATGACTGGATGATGAGGAGTCCGAAGACAGATGCACCCAACTACCCAATTTAGTCCCCTGCCAGGGGACAGAGGGACATGTTAAACTACACCACAGGGATCAGGGATGCAATCAACAAAATCCAGACTACAGGAAATTCTGCAGGACAAACAAGCTGGTTTCTCCAGTAGATCAACTGTCGAGGACAGAAGAAATGATGAAGAGGGAAACCACAGATCAAGAGAGACTTAGATACATATCAACCAATCAAAGTATGTGGCCTTATTTGGATCCTGAGTCAAACTAAGCATAAAAACAAAACAAAGACATGTTTGTAACAACTGGGGACATGAACACTCGGTGGGTATGTGACAATAAAAAGGAATCGTTTCTTCTCAGGTGGAATAACGGCATTGCGATTATGTCAGAAGTCCTTATTGTTTTGAGACACATCTTGATGTATTCGTGATGAAATGACGTCTGGGATTTGGTCTGAATTGGGGAAGGGGGCAGAAATGACATGAAACTGGCCATGAGTTGAAGCTGAGCAATGGATACATAGTGGTACACTATCCTATTCTCTCTACTTCTGGAAATGCTTATATTTTGCCATAATAGAAAGCTTAAAAATAAAGAACAGGAGAGGGAACTGAGTCCCAGGAAAGATGCTGAATGGCCCAAGGTCCCTCCACGAGTGGGTGTGAGGGCCAGCACCTCGTCTGTACCACCCCCTCGTCCCCCTGCTCCCAAGCCCCTGCTCCTCCCCTGCCTCAGCTGTCTCTCTTGTCCTCCAGTGGTCAGTCAAGGCTAGACCCAGGCAGGTGAGGAATAGGGTACCTCGCCCCTGGGGAGGACCAAGCAGAGCAGAAGAGGGCTGAGGGGTTGGGCCATCTGTTCCAGAGAGTCCAATGAGGCCAATGGTTTAAAATATTTGCCACATGCTCCACTAGCCTCTACTCTCACTTCCTCCCTCAGATTCCTGTGCTCATTTCCTCCCCAGCCCCTACATACAACCAGCTCCCGTGCTCCTCTACATCTCTGTCCCTGCTGTCACTTTGCCTGGAAGGCACCTTCCACCTCTCTGAATCTACCATCCTTCCCTTCCAGATCTACCTCCTGCAGAAGACCTTCCATGGCCAAGCACCCTCAGTCTTCAGGAGCATGCCTATCTTCTCTCCCTAACAAGACGAGCCGTGGCATAGAAGTTAAGAGCAGAGCCTCTGGGGGTGCCTGGGTGGCTCAGTCGGTGAAGCATCCAATTCTTGGTTTCAGCTCAGATCATGATCTCATTGTCCTGGGATCCAGTCCCGACTCAGGCTCTGTGCTCAGAGAGGTGTCTGCTTAGGATTCTCTCTCCCTCTCCCTCTGCCCCTCCTCCCCCCATTCAAATAAATAAATAAAATCTTTTAAAAAGAATTAAAAAAGAGCAAAGTCTCTCTGGATCCAGATCACATGGGTGTGAATCCTGCCTCAGCCACTTGCACTGTGAGCTCAGGCAAGTCACTTAACCTTATTTTCCACATCTGTAAAATGGGGATGACCTTGTAAGGTGACTGAGGAAAACTAAATGAGTTCATCAGTATGGATAAACAAAACAGTGCCTGCCACACGTCAGTGGACCTCAGGCCCCCGCCCCTTGGGCCCCTTGGGCCCCCTGGCATTGCTGTCCAGGGCCCACCTCCCACCTTCATGTCCCCTGCCCCCTGCCAAGACAGCTTACCCGCTGCGGGTGCCCAATCACCACTTTCATGGAGACTTGGCTTCTACGATGCTCCTTCTGCCTTCCTGGTACCCAGACTTACCTTACCCACATGCCCACCCACCGGGTCTCATCCACTCGCAATGAGGACGTGAAGAAAGAGAAGAGAAAGACACCCATGCAGGGACCAGTTCAAAACTAGCCACAAATAAAAATGTAAGCCCATCTGACTCCGATGCCATCAAACTAAGGGGAATGCAATTTAAATGCTCACTTTTTTAAAAAAAATATTATTTATTTATTTATTTATTTATTCATGAGAGACACAGAAGGAGAGAGAGCCAGAGACACAGGCAGAGGGAGAAGCAGGCTCCATGCAGGGAGCCCGATGTGGGACTCGATCCTAGGTCTCCAGGATCACGCCCCAGGCTGAAGGTGGCGCTAAACCGCTGAGCCACTGGGGCTGCCCTAAATGCTCACTTTTTTAGATTCCTAAGAAGAATCCCAGATATTATCAAGCATAATATTAATTATGTTTTTATGAGGAATGATATTCGTTCTATAAAATGCAAACAGCAGGATGCTGGGTGGCTCAGATGGTTAAGCGGTTAGGTGCCTGCCTTTGGCTCAGGTCATGATCCCAAAGTCCGGGGATGGAGCCCCACATCAGCAGAGAGTCTGCTTCTCCCTCTCCCTCTGCCTACCCCAAACCCCCCTCATTCTCTCTCCCACTCTGTCCCTCTCTCCCCATCTTTCAAACAAATAAATAAAATCTTAAAAAATATATAAAATAAATAAAATTTAAACAGCACAGGCTGGCCGAAAGAAAAAGGAAATATTCCCGTCCTGCCTGGCACGGAGCCTCCTGTTACCTGTCCCCAGAGGTCAGCTCAAAAAACACCTGAGTATGCAGTCTAGTCTTCTGAACATGTTTATGCAATAGGAACACACAGATACATGTGTACATTTTTAAAATGGGATCATACGAAATACATCATCCCACAAAGTCACTTGCCTTCACTTGCCCATACATTCTGACCATCTGTTCTTCTCTCTCAGCATCCCTAAAGTATCTAAAACAGTGCCTGGCACACAGGAGACATGCAGTGGAGATTCACTGACCAAATGAAATAATTGAACAGCTGCTCAAAATCCCACTCGCTGAGCTTTGCGCAGTGGCAGTATCGTAGCCAATGAGGTTTATCCAAGGCGCGATTATTGCTAATTGAAAAATCCCACTGGCTGGAGAGGTCCTAACTCTGTCCCTCCCGTTGGGCATGTAGCTCTGCTGCACTGACCATTTCCACCCAGCTGTCTCTGCACCCTGGAACCTGTGAAAGAAACTACCAGGTCAATGCTTTGATCACTATTGCCAGAAAGGCAGTGCCAACCTACCCTCCCGGCTGACAGGGAGTTCCAGTTTGTCACACCCTCTGCCACATAAGAGCTTTCTTATGATACAGATATCTATTTCTTGAATGAATTAACATTCTTTAGGGACTCCACCCTGGATCCTCAAATTTCCTGTCCCTCTTGAATAAATGAGAGGATGTATCCTTTATCATTTCTGAATGGCCCTAGGGAACCCAAATCCACAAGTAAGGCATCATTCTCTAGACAACAAACAGGTTACATACGCAAAATTTGAAATATTTCATTGACTTCAAAGATGGACATGTTGGGCAGCCCTGGTGGCGCAGCGGTTTGGCGCTGCCTGCAGCCTGGGGTGTGATCCTGGAGACCCTGGATCGAGTCCCACATCGGGCTTCCTGCATGGAGCCTGCTTCTCCCTCTCCCTCTGCCTGTATCTCTGCCTCTCTCTCTCTGTGTCTATGAATAAATAAATAAAATCTTTAAAAAAAAAAGATGGACATGTTAATTTTTTTTAACTGTCAACTCTAAGCAAGTATCCACTGACCCCTCCCACAATACAAAAGAAGAGAGAATTAGAACCTCTACACTGCCCCCTCCCCCTCCAGATTTAGCAACTTAAAATAAAGGACACCTACTTATTTTTTTTAATTTTTTATTTATTTATGATAGTCACACACAGAGAGAGAGAGAGGCAGAGACACAGGCAGAGGGAGAAGCAGGCTCCATGCACCGGGAGCCCGACGTGGGATTCGATCCCGGGTCTCCAGGATCGTGCCCTGGGCCAGAGGCAGGCGCTAAACCGCTGCGCCACCCAGGGATCCCAAGGACACCTACTTAAATGTGACTTTCAGATAAGCAACAAATAAAATTCTTAGTGCAAGCATGTTGCATGCAATATTGAGGACAGGCTCCCGCTAAACAAATTTGTTGTTTATCTGGAGGTCCAATTTAACTGGGCATCCTGGATTTTATCCTCGAAGCCTACTGCAGCCCCCACCCAGCATTTTAATATCAAGTGTTTTTTAAATAGCAGCCGAGGCTTCCTCTGCCTGACCAGCCATCAGGCAGCCTGCTGCCCCTCACGGCGGAGAAGTCTCCAGAGGAACTACCCCCACCCCCACAGTACACCCCCACCCGGAGATGGCCCCACTAACTTCCCTGACACTGGTGTTCCCATCCCCTCAGAGCCAGCGGGGGCCAGGTTCCTGCTCATCTTCTCCCCTGGCCTATCATGCAGGAACGCATCTGTCCTTTCCGGGGGTAAACACCACCTCTCACCCCGGCTGCTGGGGGTGATGTGGGCACAGGACTGTCAGGTGGCAGCCTCCAGGCACTGCTGCCACTATAGAGCCACCTGCCTAAGGGCAACCCTGCCCCCTACCCAGCGCCTGCTGGCTGCTTAGGTCTAGACGCCTGACAGATCCAAGTTCAGCTCTAAAGGGTGACGCCAGGGATGCCTGGGTAGCTCAGTGGCCAAGTGTCTGCCTTCGGGCCAGCTCCTGATCCCAGGATTCTGGGATCGAGTCCCGCAATTGGGTTCCCCGCGGGGAGCCTGCTTCTCCCTCTTCCTGTGTCTCTGCCTCTCTCTGTGTCTCTCATGAATAAATAAAATAAAATCTTTAAAAAAAAAAAAAAAAGGTGACTCTAGCTCCAGAGCACACCTGGATCCCTGGGGTTGCCCACTTCTCCCTTCATCCTGTCCTGCCTGCTCCCTTCCCTGTCCCACCTGCCCGCTAATGCTCCCCCTCCACTTTCTACCCCACCTGTGTCCAGTCCCCCGATTCCCCCCCTCCCCTGCCCGCCACTGCCCGTTTCCTGCCCTAGTCTGCTGCCCCTGGCTGGAAACCAGCCACCAAGTGCCTACATCAGGTGGGTGTGGCACATACAGGCTAATGGATTTGTTTGGCTTTCTAGTACTTTCTCAATTCTCCACCGCAAGCACATATTCCTTTGGTCATAAGAAAATAAGAGGTTTTTTTGTTTTTAAACTTCAGAAAAGTGTAAGACCAAACCAAGCATCCCTCCTCCACCTGGCTGGCACACTCACTCCTACCCCATCCCTCCACCTGTTCCCCCTGGGGAGGACTCTTCCGCAGATCACTGACCTCTCCCACCTGTCCACCAGGTCCACAGGTGGTTTCACTTCTCCAGTGAGGGCTTTCTACCACCAGCCCATCCTTGTTGGGGGACAGTAGGGGGGTTATGCAAATTTATGAGTGGTTTCCCCAATTCCCGTGGGGAGAAGAAAAATGCTTTCTGTGTCCTGAGGTTGGTGATGTGAGGGACCCATACGTACTCACTCATTCTACAAGTGACCTAGGGCTACATGGTGCCAGGCACTGGAGACACCAGGGACAGAGCACAGACCTCGCTCCTTGGACTTCACAGCCTTGCAGTGGGAAGATGGGGCAACAAACCCAACGCCCCAGAGGGCACCGCGTGAGGGGTGGTGAGCAGGATGCCCAAGTCGGGAAGCTTCTGGGAGGAACAGAAGTCTCAGCCACCCCAACTCCAGGGTGAGAAGGAATGTGGAGGGAAGAGGACAAGAGTGTTCTCGTGGGGGAAGAGCCTGTGCGCAGGCCAGCAGGTGAAAGAAGCATGACTTTCTTGAGGAACTGAGAGCAGTTCAGAGCAGCTGGAAGGCAGAGGGAGGGTGAAGAGAAGGAGGAAACTCAGACTTGGGGAGGATAAAAGTGCCACATTAAGGAGACTGCCTTTAGTCCTCAGGGCAGTGAAGAGCCATTGAAGGATGTAGAGCAGGGGACTGATACAGGGTCAGGTGTGCATCCTATGAAGGTCACACTTGCTGCTTACTGGATTCTTATTCTCAGCAGCCCCAACACACAGTCACAGCCATGCACATCGCACCCACCCTGCGTGAACTTCAGCCATGGAGTGCCTGAAACCCGTGTCTCCAAGGAGACAGCAAGCCCCCATCAGTCAGCTCCATAGCCCTCTTGCTCTGGCAATAGGGAATACAGGCTAAGAGCCTGGACTTGGGAGCTGAGGTTCAAATCCCAGCTCCTCCACTTTCAAACTGTGTGATCTTGGACAGATAACCTCTCTGTGCCTCAGTCTCATTTCTCAAAATAGGAATAATAATGGTATCTACTTCAAGCTACGGTGAGGACTGAATGAGTTATAGTTGGGACAGGACCTGGCACATGACAAATGCCTTGTGTTGTTAGTTTTTACTGCTGTTACTGCACCCTCTTCTGGGGACCCCCCCCAGGGCCAACCCCCTGCAGGTACTGACTAACTCATCCTCCACTTGTCTCCCCCTATCCCTGAAGCACCCCTCCCGTATTATCTTACCCCTGAAGCACCCCTTCCATATTCTCTTACTCTTTCCATTACTAGAGGTCAAGACAGAGCCAAAGACTGGGAACTTCTGGTTCTACAACGATCACACTCTGACCTGGCATCGGGGCCTCACCCTAGCTCCCTGGGGCCCCATGGAGAAAGCACTGGACTTGGAGGCAGGAATTAAGTGCCACCCCTGGCTTGCTGCTAAGCTTCCCTGGGCCTCAGTCTCCCCCTCTGTAAGGCCAGGACAAGAACAAATTGCAGATGTCTTATCAGCATGGCTGTCAAAGGAGCAACAAGGTGCTGAAGGTCCACATCTGTCGCAGACCCCTGGACCTTTGGCTTCTTCTTCTTCTGGCCTGGGTTCCTCCTCCACACATGGAGTCATGAGATTTGCTCTGAGCTCTCTATGAGGACCCTGGAAGCTGAGGATGGCCTGGCTGGGGCCTTCCCAGACTCCCTGATGCTGACCAGGACTTTCCCATGATCTGAGCTGAGCACCCAAGAGGAAAGTGCCCACTCAAGGGCATGAGGTTAAGCCAGACCTTCACTGGGGCCTTCCCCAAGTTTGGCTTAGACCAGGGCACTCAAACCAGGAGCCCAAAAAGACCCTCTTAGAGCCACTGGGACTGTGACATTTATCTCCAAATGCCATAGTAGCCATCAGCTGCAAGACCAAGAAGGGCCAAAAGGGAACTGTCTGACTTTGGTGGCTCTCCTTCCGGGGGATGGAAAGAAAGCTCAAGAGGAGACTCACTCCCCATCTGCAGGTTGCCAGCTATCTCCCATACTTCAAACCCATTCATTCACTCATTCCACAAACATTTACTTGGTGCCAGACCCTGGCCAGGCGCACAGTCAATGACAGAAATGAATCAAACAGATTCCTATCCCGAAGGCACTTCTGGTCTAGAGGGTGACAGACGCGCCATAAATAACTAAACCACAAGGCGACTAGGTGGGAGAATGCAGGGCAGGAGGCAGGCAGGGATTTCACCGGAGCATCAGGAAGCATCCTGGGGGGGGGGGGGGGGGGGGGGGGGGGGGGCGGGCGGGCGGGAGGCTGTGAGCGGTGATTTGCATGTGATGGGAAGGTCAGGTGGGTAAGGGCCAGAACCTCCAAAGTCATGGACAGACAATTCTGTTTGCACCTCGGCTGTGCCACAGCCAGGGCAATGTGGGTTATTTATGGTTATGCCCGGAGAAAAGCGGCCACATGTGTCACTGCACGTGGGGTGCAGAGCTGGGCTGTGGGGGCGGGGGTGGGTGGGGCTTGAGGCCGGGTCTGGCCAAGCTCCGGGGTCTGCCACTGCGGCCCTCACACCCTGATGACCTTTTAATACATTCACGCCCTCCTAAGGCAAAAAGAAGACGGAGAGGTAGTTCCGACGGGCAGCAAGTGGCCTGGGGGATGGGGAAGAGCGTCGGGAAGAGCGCCGGGAAGACCCCGGCTTCGGCTTCGGCGTCTTTGCAGGCTGTGTAGCATCCCCTCCCCCGCCAGCTACGCGGGAAGGGGCGGACGCACGGAGCACAGGGCGCCTCGGCTGCTGCGCTTCTCTCAGCCCACTCTGGTCCATGAACAGCCGCCGCACCCAGCGGGCACGAGCCCACCCCGCGGGAGCAGCCCGGCCCGGCCGGAGCCTCGGGATCCCCGGGCCCGGGTGCCCGCTCCCAAGGCCCCGCTGCCCGGCGCTTCCCGGGTAAGGCCTCCGCCGCCAGCTGCCTGCCCGCGGGGCCCGGCGCAGGGGCCTCCCGGCACCGCCCGGGTGACGCCCCCGCCCCCGCCCCCGCCCCCGCCCCCGGGGCCCGACCCCTACCTGCGGGCAGCAGCGCCTGGCACCCTCCGCGCGCCGCAGGGCGGAGCTGCGCGTCCGCGGCGGCCTCAAGCCCGGACGACTGCCCGGGGGAAGAGGAAGCTGCGCCGCCGCCGCGTCTCCCCGGAGCGCGGGCTGCGGGGAGGAGGAAGGTCAGAGCGGGGGCGTGCAGCGCCGCGCGGATTAGAGAGGCATTTCGAGCGAGCCAATGGCGGCTCGGCGCAGGGCGGCGCGGTGCCCGCTGAGGAGGCAGCGCCCGGCTTAGCGGCACCCGGGCGGGGGGCGGCTCCCCGGGTCCCGGCCGCCCCCTGCGGTGCTCTGCGGCGGGGCCGCCCCTGGGGTGCTCTGCGGCGGGGCCGCCCCTGGGGTGCTCTGCGGCGGCCGGGCGGGTGCCGGGAGCACCCCCGTGCCTCCTCCCCGCAGCCCTCCTGCGAGCGCGCCCGCGGGGGCACTCTCCCCTCCCCTCGTTGCCCTTCCACACCTTCTGGGACATTCCCCTGGCCCTGTCTGACCGTCCGTCTGTCGGTTGCTGGCCTCCCCTACCCTGCGTCTTCTGGGACGAGAGGGTGCGTGTACGGGGTGCGCGCGCCCTGAGTGACGGCCCCTCCTCTCCCACCCACCCCCGTCCTCCCCCACCAATAGCCGCTCTCCCGGAGGTGCCCCACTGACCCTCAAGGGGCAGCCACTAACCCTCGTGCCTTAGTGTCTGCCGCACCTGCTGTCATGGAGACAGACTCCAGGCCGGCTCCTTGGGGTTCCCTGGGAGGCTTGCGGTGACCCCGAAGGCCCATCGCTCTTCTTGACTTGAACCCCGAGTGTGTCCGGGAGCCTGGAGCCTGCAGGGGGGACTCGGGCAGCTCTCTCCGCTGCAGGTACGTGCAAGGGGCTGATGATTTATTCGACACAAAACAGCACCCTCCCCCTCCCCCCAACAAAAGAAACAACAGCAAATCTCTGCCCTTAGGTAGTTCGCATTTGTCAGGGAAAACAAATGTTGAATATAATAAATAGGATAGAGATATTTTAAGATGGTAGGCACAAAGTAGAAAAATAGAGCCAGTGAAAGGGAAAGATAGAGTGTTCACAGGGCGATTGGATCTGGGACGTTTGTGGGGAGTAGGGGTGGCTGAATTTGACTGTAAGCCCCTCACTAGGCATCCAAACTCTCCTTTGCCACAGACCTCACCACTCTCTGTTGTACACCTGGGCTGGTCACACATATTTCCTGTTATCCCCCTCCCACCCATCCTCACCATAGCACCAAAATTCATGACCCCAGTGATCCAGGGGAAGGCTGAAGAGCAGAGTTTATTCATTCAATTGGAATTCTCTGAGCACTGGGTGCATGGTAGGTGTTAGAGCCTAGAGGAACTCAACACCTAGTTAGGGAGGCCAGACGACAGTACCTACACCAAGGATGACGGGGACAGCCAAAGCCAGCGGACAATGTCCCAGAGAAGGTCAAAGGGCTCTGGTTTAGGGCCATCCAGAAAGGCTTCCTGGAGGAGGCAGCCTTCTAATGGGTGTGCTGGGATTCTGCTGAACCAGATGGGGCGAGAGGCAATGAAGGACTACTGAGACAGGTCAGCAAAGCCAGGAGACATTTGGCAGGTGGCTGGGCTGGGGTCCCAGAGCAGGCTGGACCCCCTCCATGTAAGGGATGTGCTCATGTCTGGAGCTGATGAAATCTCACTTTGCCACCCCAGTCGCCTTCTGTCAACCTGGAATTTCCCATTGCCAGGAGGAAATGTGTTGAGCTTGTGGAGGAGAAAACAGACTTCACTCAGTTGTTTGTTTGCTGGGTAAAAAAGGACATATTGTTGAATCCCTCTGAGGTTCAGCCTCCTTAATAGCTGTGTGACAACTTACTACAGTGATCTATGCCTCAATTCCCTCATTTGGAAAAAGAGACAACCACAGCACCTGTCCCACAGGTCATGTGAATGTTACACAAGACAATAAAGATGAATTGCTTAGCACTTAAGTACTCAGAGAATTTTGTTGTTTTTATCATCATGATAATGACACTTGCTTCACAGAGTTTTTGGAATTAGACAAAGGGTTTAAGGCACCTAGCCTAGTGCCTGAAACATAATAGGTATGTAATAAATCATATATATTATTATCATTAACTATACATACCCCCACATCTCTCCCCTTTGGGTCTCCATGGCGCTGCAAAATTCTCGTTAGAATTTTCTCAATGTGTGGGCAGCCCAGGTGGCTCTAACTTCAGCCCAGGGCATGATCCTGGACCTGGGATCGAGTCCCATGTCAGGCTCCCTCATGGAGCCTGCTTCTCCCTCTGCCTGTGTCTCTGCCTCTCTCTCTCTCTCTCTGTGTGTGTGTGTGTGTGTGTCTCGTGAATAAATAAATAAAATCTTAAAAAAAAAGAAAAGAATTTTCTCAGTGTGAAGAGGTTAATTCCCCATGAGCTGTTTAAGCACACTCTGTTTAAGTCTATGGCTAGACTACAATACTTGCCCCTCCCCTACATCCGCCTACCCAGTGCATCATCAGAGCCTTGGTGTAGATGCCCAGGACTGGGATGTTTTGAAAACGTAGCGAAGGGCAGCCCTCATGGCTCAGCGGTTTAGCGCCGCTTTCAGCCCAGGGCCTGATCCTGGAGACCCAGGATCAAGTCCCACGTCAGGCTCCCTGCATGGAGCCTGCTTCTCCCTCTGCCTGTGTCTCTGACTCTCTCTTGCTCTCTCTGTGTCTCTCATGAATAAATAAATAAATAATCTTTAAAAAAAATGAAAACGTAGTGAAGTCCAGAGCACAGGACACTGGCTGATCAAAGATGCTCAGTTTCCCTTGGCAGCCTTGGTGGAGGATGGCAAGAGTGGGAAGGGTACAGGCACCCCCAGGGGGTGGGGGTCATAATACAGAGGATAAGAAAGGCTGGGGGGCTGGAGGTCGACAGAAACTGGACCCAGTTAGGGCAGTTGTGGGGAGAAGAATAGAGAAACAGACCTGATTAGGCAGGTGATGGAGGGAAGTGAGGAAGTGGACAGGCTGGGCTTACTCCCTTTGGAGTAGAGGTGTGCCCAGGCTAGAATTAAGACCCTGGCAAGCCCCAGCTCTGGAAAAAAAAAAATAATAATAAGAGTAGAAAACACACACACGTGCACATGCACACACACCTGTCCATGTGTAAACCCAAATAAAATGTTATTTTTGAAATTGACACAGAACTTCTTAAAGTTGAACTAGTTTCCTTCTCAATTTTCTGATTGCAAAACTTACGCTCACCAAAGCTGACCACCCCATCTCTCCCTCTCTCTCTCTTATTCTGTGCCCCATCCAGAGAGTAAGACGTTTATCTGTTTCACTCCTGAAGGCACTTTTGACATCTCTTCTTTCCCCAACAATTCACTTTTCTCAGTCCCATTAAGTTCCAACCTATCTGGGATGCAATGGGACTGTCCTCCCTCCCACTGAGAGCCCCAAGCCATGCCTTGGTCATACTACAACTCCTCTGCTAGAATCTACATGCCAGTCAGAGCAAGGAGACTCTCCCCAGATGAGTTTTCAATGCAGACAAGACAAAAAGGACACGTAGACAGGAGGACAGACCAGCACTGAGAAGCCTGTGGCATCAACCGGTGAGCAAAATTGATTAGTGATCAATATCACCTTTCTCCTGGGAGAGGTGGGGGGGATGGGAATGACTCAGAGTCCCTTTTGCTCCATTTAGTATGGAAGCCTTCAAGGGGGAGGTGAGGTTTTGAGGAGTTTCTCTACACTCACCACATCTCTAGTTGGAAAGGAAGAACAGGGAGTGTGTCCCAATTTTGGCAGAGCAGGACTCTGAAGCCCAGAGAGGAAGTGACTCGTCAAGGTCACACAGCACATTGGTGACAGAGCTGGGCTAAAAACAGATCTCTTGACTTCTGGTCAGGTGCTGTTGTCACCAGATGCCTCTACCTCCCCCGCAAGGTTGCATGGAGGTGGGGCAGGACCTGACGGGGAAAGCCATTGGCCCAGTAGCCCATGGTGTTTTATTTTCTGAGCTGCCTCCCAACAGCATGCATGGAGGTGAGCAAGAAAGCCCAGAGGGACAAAAGTACTTTAAAAACAGCCTCACAGCCCCCTTCTGCCCTCTCCTTATCTTCTCACCAGCTGGCTTCACACTTGCAAATTGGTTTCTGTCACCTGCCTGGTGGACAGAGGCTGTTTGTTGCCAGCTGCACCCTGAATCCAGAGACCAGGGTGTCGGGAGTTTTGGAATTGTAGCTTTCTCTGTCCATGACTCATGCCTTGAAGACCTATTGTCTTGACAAGGTACTCAATCTTGGGAGGTGCCCAAATTTAAGACCTAGACTATACATGAGAGAGGGTTCGCCCTAGGACATATGTAGACAGTGGCAAACTCAGAGCACTCTTCTTGGACCAGGTGCTTTCTAAGCATTTTAAGCATATGAACTATGGGGATAGGTATGACTACTAGCCCCATTTACAGACAGGGAAAATGAAGGCCCAGAGAGGTTAGGTAACTTGCCCAAGGCCACACAGCTGGTAAGTAACAGAGCTGGGATTCAAACCCAGGCAGTCTGGTTCTAAAAGCCAGATTCATGTCACTTAGCTAGGAAAGAAGCAAACACTTACTGAAGGTCTTTCTGTGCACAGGAGGATTTTACGTGAACTCATCTAGTGCTAGTATCCCCATTATACAGATGAGGAAACAGGCCGAGCCCGGTCCTTCAGTGAGACCTCTCTAACTATTAAAAAGAACTTCCCAGATGGTCCTTGGGGTTTGTGCTCAGAGCACACCGCAGTGGTCTGGACACCATCGCCACCTAGTGGCATTGTACCTTCAATGCAGGTAGACTGTCTAAGCAGATGCTGGGTATCAAGTTCAACACCCCACAAAGATTTTGTGTTGTGGTTTTTATTTATTTATTTTTAAAGATTTTGTTTATTTATTTGAGAGAGAGAAAGCGAACACAAGCAGGAGGAGCAGCAGGCAGAAGGAGAGGAAGAAGCAGGCTCCCCGTAGAACAGAGAGCCCGACAAGGGGCTTGATCTCAGAACCCTGGGATCATGGCCCTAGCTGATGGCACTTAACCAACTGAGCCACCCAGGTGCCCCTTGGCTATGATTTTTAATTTCTGTGTCCTGAACAACAGAGAGATGTGGCTCACTAATAATCTTACATTGAAGATGTGATAATGGGCAGAGTTCACCTTTTTTTTTTTTTTTTTTTTTTTTTTTATTCATGAGAGACACACAGAGAGAGAGGCAGAGACACAGGCAGAGGGAGAAGCAGGCTCCCCTCAGGGAGCCTGACGTGAGACTCGATTCCGAGTCTCCAGGACCACACCCTGGGCTGAAGGCAGCGCTAAATCGCTGAGCCACCCCCCCACCCCCCCCACCCCACCCCACCCCACCCCACCCCCTCCACCCCCGGGCTGCCCGAGTTCACCATTTGTAATACCAGCCTCAAAATGAATACCTAGGGGAGAGGAATTTAAACAGTGTGTTGATTTTTTAATTTTCCAGGAGCTGTCATATAAATTATCTCATTCGACTCTTACCACATCTGGTAATTTTAATGAGGGAATGAGACCAGTCAAGGGTGCCTTGACTGAGCCTCCAACACTGAGTTAGTGTTGGAACCTATTCCCAGTGGCTCCAGAACCTGGATCTTGTTACTGGAGAGGCCCCAATAGATCAAGCTCCCAACTTCTAGGCCCAGGGAGGCTAGGTGACTGGCCCAAGGATCCCATGAGTCAGTGACAGGCCTGGGTCTTGATCCCAGGTCTCCTGAATTATAGGACTGGGTTCCTCTCCACCCGGGGACTGTGTTCCAGCTTCTACTTCCTCCAAAGCAAACCCTACCTGAAGAAACAACAAGGCGCATGTAAGGGCTCTGCCATGAGGCTCGCTGCTGCAACACACCCCCTGCGGCCCATGATCTCTGCTTGGCTGCTTTCCACTCTGAGGTCTGGGGTTTTCCATCCAACCGGTTCTCTTTCAGCATGCAGCCAGTGTTAGGCCAAGAAAGAGAAAAAGACCACACTGATGGATTTGCCTGTGCACCGCCCCCATGCTCCAGCCACCTGTCCCCTTCTATGCTGCCCACCGCCTTTTCCTCCCACCCCGATCCCAGAGCCAGGAGGCCCAAGCCAAGATGAGATGAGGGTGCAGAGCCAGGGGACTGGAAGCTGATCTGGTTCTGCCACCACCTGGCCTTGGGGCCTGGGCTGGGGGCGTGCATTTTGCCTCTCAAACCTTGGTCTCCTCACCAACACAATGAATATGGATCACAGCACAGTGAGTTAGAGCTAACTACTGCAAACCAGCAAAGTGCCCTTCCGCAAGGAGTGCATTAGAAGCACCACGGCACAACCACACAATGAAATGGATTTTTTCTTTTTTCTTTTTTCTTTTTTTTTTAAGTAGGCTTCATGCCCAACGTGGGGCTTGAACTCACGACCCCGAGATCAAGACTTGCGTGCTTGGGGAACCTGGGTGGCTCAGTCAGTGAGCTTCCAACTCTTGGGTTTGGCTCAGGTCATGATCTCAGGGTCGTGAGATTGGGGACTGCGATGGGCCTCAGGTCAGCTCCACGCTCAGCATGGAGTCCGCTTGCAATTCTTTCCCCCTCCCTCTCCATCCCCCTTTGCTCCTACCCCTGCTCTCTCTCTCTCGCTCTCTTTCTAAAAGAATTTTTAAAAAGAAAGAAAATGGTGGTGGAAGACTATATACCCATGTTTGCTTATAAAATGGAGAGGGTATTTTGGTAGGACACAGGACCTGGAAAGAGTGGCTGCCTCCCTGAGAAGAAAGCAGGTGGCTGGATACCAGGCAGGGAGACTCCGCTCTGTGGACTCACATATTCCTTTTTGATGTATGAACTATTTCAGCATATCATCTATTTAAAAAATTAAATTGCAGGGACACCTGCGGTTGGGCATCTGCCTTCGGCTCAGGGCGTGATCCCAGGATGCCTGGATCAAGTCCCACATCAGGCTCTCTGCATGGACCCTGCTTCTCCTCCCTCTTCCTACGTCTCCACCTCTCTCTGTGTCTCTCATGAATAAGTAAATAAAAATCTAAAAAAAAAAAAATTCCTTAAAAAATAAATAATTAAATTACATATCTTAAAGATAGAAATAAATACAGTGGGGGAGTAATAATCATCATCACCACTCACATGGGCTTGCTTTCTCTTTGACACTATTCCAAGTGCCCACAGTTAATACCTCTCTTATTTCTCAAAATGAAGCTATAAAGCGAGGCATCCTTATTACCCATTTTGCAGATGAGGAAACCAAGGCTTAGAGAGGCGAAAGAGTTTTCCTAAGTCATCTTGGAAGAGCAGTGCTCTGGCCTTCGCTGCTGTACTGCCTCCCAAGCCCTGTGGTCCACATCCCCCACAGAAATCGTGATGGGCGTGGCCACGCAAGCTCTTTGAAGAGTAGAGAGTGCTCTGCTAAAGTGGGAAACTTCTGTTTATCTTGGCAGAGCCCCACCTCAATGTCTGAGGCTGTGACAGAGTGTATTTCCCAAAGATGGCCCCAATGGCACTTCCCACCCACGTGCCCTTCCACATGTCTCTCCAGGAAGAGATGGGGTCTGTTTCTCCACCAGCCTTCAATCCAGGTGCCCAGTGACTACTTGGACCAATATAATGTGGCAGGAGTGATGCTGTGTTAGTTCCCAGCATAGCCCTTCACCGACCTGCATCTTCTGATCCCTGCTACATGAAGGTGTTCCAGCCAACAGCATTGGCTGACAGCCAGCACCACCCAGCAGCTGTGAGAGAGAAAGCCATCCTGGACTTCCAGATCAGTCAGGCCTTCAAATGACTCCAACCCTAGAGCAATCTGACTGCAAACACCCAAGAGATCTCAAGTGAGTAAACCACCCAGCTGAGCTGAGTCAACCCACACACAGAGTTGGGAGAGAGAATAACACACTGTCGTTTGAAGCCACTAAGGCTTGGGAAGAGGTGGTTCATTACACAGCAATGAATAACCAGAATGGAGGCCCTAAGGGGAGCCTACTCGTTGTGGAGCCCAGTTCTTGACTGTGGTTCGGTTGCCCCATAGTGTTCAGTTGGCGGAATGGAGGGAGAGAGGCAAAGACCCTGGCCAGGCTCCTCGGTGACAACCTCCAGTGACAATAGCCATCACAAGATGTAGGCTCAGCTGCTGTCAAAGCTGCTGTCAAAGCTCCACCTCCTTGTCTCTCCTTTTGCCCTGATGGTCTGGCTAGCATCAGGGCAAAAGAGGGGGAAAGCACCATTTCCAGTTGTGCTGACACATGCCTTGCTGCCCCTAAGCCATAAGTCACCACTTGGAGTAACAGTAAATCAAACAGTGGAGCAGAGACTGCTTTGTTGGTTATCTGTCTCCCTAGCAAAATTGGAAGCTCCTTGGAACTTAGCTCATCCTCAGTAGAGTAGGATGGCTTGGCCGCATCACTGGGGCCTGGGACCCTTCTCAGTCCTGCACTGTTTCTCTCTTACCCTCTGCCTCTTTGTCTCCAAAGGTTCCCCATGGTTTTACTCATGGGTTATGAGACAAATACAGACTGGCAGTGTTCTATCCAAGCCATACTTCATTACTTCATTCATTCCAAGTATTGAGGGCCCTCTGTGTCCCAGGCACTGTTCTGTGTGCTGGGAATATAGCCGTGAACAAGTCGGGCAAAATCCTTGCCCTCATGAGGCTTGCAGCCCTGTGGGGAGAGAGATAATAAGCAGATAAATAAGTATACAATCATGTCAGGTGGTGATAATGCTACGAAGAATAACGAGACTCAAGAGAGTAACAGGGGATAGGGATAGTCTTTACGAGGGAGGTCAATGAACATTCCCAAGAAGTCATCAAAATAACATAAAAATGACCCAAAGAAAGAAGCAGAACTTCTTGACAAAACTCATATCTGTAAAATCTGATCAGGGAAATAATACTTGATAGAAATATGAGCACAAAGAAAACTCACAATCTTAGGAGCTCTAGACAGTAAAACTTGATATGTACTTTCCCTCCACAAAAGTCAATAAATCACATGGGATTTTTAAAAATTATTAGTGAAGAATTGATCCCAGTGACAAAAATCTCAATAAGGTAAAAATTAAAATGGGCAAAATTTTACCATATATTTTAGAAAATTGGTCAAGGAATTATCTTCATATCATTCACTCCAGAAAACATTTTCTCAGTGAAAATTGATAATGGGAAAAATATGATTTAAATGTTATATTAAACAATGGAGTCCATAAGCGAATTCATGCAGACAAAAATTAGATTAGTGGTTGCCATAGGATGAGGAGAGGGATGAATGGAGAGTGACAGCTAATGAGTGCTGGACTTCTTTTTGGGGTGTTGGAGATGTTCTGGAACTAGATAGTGTGATGGTTGCACAACATTCTGAATATACAAAATGCTACTGAATTGTGTGCTTTAAAATAGTGAATTTTATGTTCTGTAAATTATTTCATATCATTCATTATATCATGTGAATTACATATCAGTAACAAAATTTAAAAAACAGAATCAGACTTTTCACTGGTCTCTTGATAAAGTCCTTTGATGCACACAATCTTTAATTTTTATGAAGTCCAATTTGTCCATTTTTTCTTTTGTTGTCTGTGTTCTTGGTCTTATGTCCAAGAGATCTTGCCAAATCCAATGTTGTGAAGTTTCCCCAATATTTTCTTCTAAAAGTTTTCTAGTTTTAGTTCTTATGTTTAGATCTTTGATCCATTTTGAGCTAATTTGTGTACATGGTGTGAGGTAGGGATCCAGCTTCATATGTTTGCATGTGGCTGTCCAGTTTTCCCAACACCATTTATTGAAGAGAGTGTCCTTTTTCCATTGAGTAGTCTTAGTACCCTTGTCAAAACTCTTTTGGCCATACACATAAGGATTTATTTCTAGGCTCTCTATTCTGTTGTATTGATCTGTCTTTTTGCCATTACCACACCATCTTGATTACTATTTCTTTGCAGTATGCTTTATTTTTTTAAGATTTTATTTATTTATTAGAGAGAGAGAGAGAGAGAAAGAAAGCAGGGGGAGCATCAGAGGGAGAGAGAGAAGCAGGCTCCCCGCTGAGCAGGGAGCCTGATGTGGGGCTCAATCCCAGGACCCTGGGATCATAACCCAAGCCAAAGGCAGACTGAGCCATCTAGGTGCCTCACTTTGCAGTAAGTGTTTTTTTGTTTTTTTTTTTAAGATTTTATTTATTTATTCATGAGAGACACAGGGAGAGAGAGGTAGAGACACAGGCAGAGAGAGCAGGCTCCATGCAGGGAGCCCGATGTGGGACTTGATCTCAAGACCCCAGGATCACGCCCTGGGCCAAAGGCAGATGCTCTACCACTGAGCCACCCAGGCGTCCCTGCAGTATGTTTTAAAATCAGAAAATGTGAAATCTCCAACTGTGTTCTTTTTAATTTTTTTTAAGATTTTATTTTTAATTAATCTCTACACCCAACATGGGGCTTGAACTTATAACCCCAAGACCAAGAATCACATGCTGTACTAACTGAGCCAGCCCAGCACTCCCAACTTTGTTCTTTTTTAAAGAGTGCTTTATCTAACAAGTGACCCTATCTATTTAGGGTCATTTGAATTTGATGATGAGTTTTTCTATTTCTGTAAAAAAAAAAAAAAAAGGCTATTGGGCTCCTCATAGGAATTGCCCTGAATCTGTTCATTACAAAACCCCTTTTCTTACTTCTGAGGCTACCTGGCCTGCCCAGGGAAAGCCTGCAGAGCCTTGGGCCCAGGCATTCTTGAGCCCCGACCCAGGCTCTGCCACTTGCTGGCTATGTAAGAGTGAGGCTGGGCCCAGGCTGAACCCTTGGGCTCACCTTTCCCATCTACAACATGGAGCAAACAGTGGTCACTTTGGAATTGTTGTCAGAGAGACTACCAATAATGTGAGGACGTGGTGGTGCTCCATGAAGGGATTGGGGAGACTACTCCACTAATGGCATAGCGTGTCCACTTCTTGAAGGGAAGGATTTTTTTCTCCTGGAAAATCTGGATCTTGACTGAGAAAAAGAGTTTGGCACTTTTTCCAGAAAGGAGACCCTTCATTCTTCTCCTGCTCCTCTTTGGCTCTGGGTCCCCGTCCCAGAGAACTGAATCTGCATTTGCCCTGACAGGAGAAAGCTGGGCAGGCCACATCAGCTCTGAGCCCCCTTCTATCCCCACCACCCCACTCTGTCCCCTTCGCTCTGCCGGCAGTGGAGCAGGCCAAGGCAGGAGCTGAGGACCAGGTCTGCTTGTGAGCACACCCTGCCCCTGCCCACACGCCATGAACTCCATGAAGGAAGAAGGAAGAAGAGAGGCATGGTGACTGCGAGATGCTCATCCATGAGCAGAATCTCTGTCCCATCCCCCAAAGCTGCAACCTTTACTCAAATTATAATACAGCCCAACGCCCCAAGCCTCCCAAGCCCTGCCACAGAGCCTAGCTGGCACCCGGCCCCAGAGACAACACAGGGCCATGGACTGAGCCCCACACCCACCAGACCCCAGAGACCAAGCATGCCTCTGCGCCTTTCCACTTCCTTCATTCTGGAGTTGGGCCTCCTCATTCCTCACCCTGCACCAGGCTCCCTGGAGGGACCTCAGTGTATGCACATCCTTCAGCAAACTCATGCAACAGACACTGCCTGGCATCTTCACTGAATGCAGCCCCCTTGTTTTATAGTCTCTGTCATTATGCCCATTTCACACATGAGGACACTGGGACTGAGACAGTAGAACACCTTGTCCAGGATCACACAGCTAGTTGGTAACGACCTGAGATCAGAAGATAATAATGATCACCCACCTCACCCCTCCTTTCTGCTGATCTCTGTGGAGTAGGCAGAAAGGTGGCCACTTCTCCCAAAGAAGTCTACATCTAAATCCTCAGAACCTGTGAATATGTTACCTTTTGTGGCAAAAGGAACTTTCCAGAAGTTACTAAATTAAGGCTGTTGAGATGGAAAGATTATTCTAGATTATTTGGGTGGACACAATGTAATCACAAGGGTCTTTCTAAGAGGGAGAGACTTCTGACTACAGAAGAGAGGAAGGCAGTGGGATGACAGAAGTAGAGGCTGGGGTGAGGTGGCCTGTGGCCAAGGAACACAGGCAGCCTCTAGGAGCTACAAGAGATAAAAAATAGATTCTTTCTGGGGCACCTGGGTGGATCAGTCAGTTAGGTATCTGCCTTCTGCTCAGGTCATGACCCTGGGATCCTGGGATGGAGCCCCTCATTGGGCTCCCTGCTCAGTGGGGAGTCTAGTCTGCTTCTCCCTCTCCCACTACCCCTCCCCCCACTCATGCATGCACTCTCTCTCAAATAAATAAGTAAAATCTTGAAAAAAAAAAAAAAAAAGAATAGATTCTCTCCTGGAGCCTCCAGAAGAAATCAGCAGTGCAGTCATGTCTTTAGCTCCATAAGGTTCATTTTGGATTTCTAAGCCACTAAATTTGTGTTAATGGCAGCCATAAGAAATGAACACGCTCCACTTGGCCCTCACTCTTATATCAGCCTTACAGGATAAAGATCGTTATTGCCATCTGACAGATGGAGAAACTGAGTCTCAGAGAAACTAGGACGTTCCTAAGGCCATGCAGCCAATGAGAAACATAGCTGGGACTTGGACATGGTCTACTTCAACAGACCCCACTGGCCCTCTTCATGGAGCGAAGTGGGACCCAGACCCAGGGCTCTGTAACCACCCAGGCTACTTCCACTTTAACTGTGTGTCTCGGGATGAGTTAGGTAAACGCTTGTATGTCTGTTTCATCATCTATAAACTGGGATCATAATCATAACAGAGCTAGGCACACAGTAAACAGGCAACCCATTTTCTCTGTCATCGTTTTTAGTGTTCTTTTTAAAAAGGGTTTTATTTATTTATTTGAGAGATGGAGTGAGAGCATGAGCAGGGTGGAGAGGGAGAAGCAGACTCCCTGCTGAGCAGGGAGCCCAATGCGCGGGACTAGACCCCAGGATCCAGATATCAATACCTGAGCCAAAGGCAGACATTTAACCAACTGAGCCCCTTAGGGACCCTCACTGTTCTTAGTGTTCTACCAAGCGGCCATTAGGTTGCATTTGCTGGTGTGGTCACATAAGACCAGGAACCCTCCCAAGATGCTGTGCTGTCCCATCCCCTGAAGCCAGGGAGTCAGACACAGAAAGCCCAGGCATTGATAATAGGGGCCCACTGCTTCATGCCAGCCCACCCACAGCACCCCAACCATGTGTCCATGCTTGTCTAAAACAAGCTCTCACTCTATCTGCCAGGGAAATGGAACAATGTGGGCTCACCTTGGAGGCATTCTGGGGAAACACAGTGGTGTTCGAGAAAGGGCTGAGTTCCTCTCTAGTCTGAGTGTAGTGATCAATCCAGTCTCCTGGCCAAGCCCTCAGGGACTGAGATACAGGACAGCCCATCTGGCAGGTGAACGTGTTCGGTGACCTGAGAGGTGGCCCTACGTTGAGGACTAAGCTCAGACAAGGCCTCTTCCTTCTCTAGGCCTCACATCCACTTGGACAAAAGGAGGTGCTTGGCAGTCATATGTCCATGTCAAATGCTTTGTGACGGTTAACTAATTTAATTCTTACAGCACTCCTATCTGTGAGTAGGTGTCATCATTCCCATCATACAGATGAGAAAACTAATGCACTGAGAACACAAATTTTTTTTCTAGGGTCACTTTAGTTGCCAGGCAGTTTAGTTTCAGCACCTGTTTTCCTAATCATGTTATCTAAGACAAGAAAAGGTACTGGGTTTAAAAATTACCTGAGGACTGGGGTGCCTGGTTGGCTCAGTCAGTTAAGCGTCTGACTCTTGGTTTGGGCTCAGGTCATGATCTCAGGACTGTGAGGTCAAGCCCCACATTTGGCTGTACTCTCAAAGCAAAATCTGCTTGAAATTCTCTCACCCTCTACCTTTCCTCTGCTTTTGCATGTGTGCATATGTGTGTGTGTGGGCACTTGCACACACTCTCTCTCTCTAGATAAATAAAATAAGATCTTTAAAAAAAAAAAAAGAATTACTTGAGGGCTGCTTAAAAAGCAGCTTCCCACAAAAAAAGGGGGCAAAAAGAAAGGCAACTTTCTTTTTTTTTAATTTATTTATTCATGAGAGACAGAGAGACAGAGAGAGAGAGAGAGAGGCACAGGCACAGGCAGAGGGAGAAGCAGGCTCCATGCAGGGAGCCTAATGTGGGACTCGATCCCAGGATTCCAGAATCACGCCCTGGGCCGAAGGCAGGCACTCAACCGCTGAGCCACCCAGGGATCCCTGAAAGGCAGCTTTCTGAGCCTCTTCTGTAAGGATTCTGATTCCAGAGGTCTGGCAAAGCCCAGGAACCTGCATTTTAAAAAATTGTTTGCATTTGCAAATGAAAATGAGTCCATTTTTTAAAAATTGTTGTTTAAAAAGAAAACATGCAGGAGTGCCTGACTGGATCAGTTGGTTGAGTGTCCAACTCTTGATTTTGGCTCAGGTCATGGGAACAAGACCTGACATGGATTCCATGCTTCATGGAAGTCTACTTGGGATACTTTCTCTCCTTCTCCCTCTACCCACCCCCACAACCTTGGTTCCCAAGAGTTTTTTCTCTCTCTCAAATAAATGAATAAAACTTAAAAAAAAAAAAAACACAAAATGTTACATTTTCTACCTTAATTGGGGCACCTGACTGGCTCAATCAGTGAAGTATGCAACTACTGATCTCAGGGTGGTAAGTTCAAGCCCACATTGGGTGCAGAGATTGCTTAAAAACAAAATCTTAGAAGAAAATTCCATCTTAACTACTTTTAAGTGCACAGTTCACTAGTGTTAAGTATATATATATATTTTTTTTTTTAAGATTTACTGATTTATCTTTAGAGAGAGGCAGAGAGAGAGTATGGGGGGTTACAGTGCAGAGGAAGAGGGAGAGAATCTCAAGCAGACTCTCCACCCAGCATGGAGTCTGACCTGGGTCTCGATCTCATAACCCAGAGATCATGACCTGAGCCAAAATCAAGAGTTAGATGCTTAACCAACTAAGCCACTCAGGTGCCCCAAGTATATTTAAGTTATTGTCCATAGATGTCTATAACTTTTTCACCTTGTAAAACTCTATATCTATTAAACACTAATTTTCCCTTTCCCTTCCCACAACCCTTGGCAACCATCTATTTCCTGTATAATATTTTTTAAAGATTTTATTTATTTATTCATGAGAGACACAGGGAGAGGCAGAGACACAGGCAGAGGGAGAAACAGGCTCCGCTCAGGGAACCCTATTCGGGATTCAATCCCAGGACCCCAGAATCAGGACCCTAGTCAAGGGCAGACGCTCAACCTCTGAGCCACCCAGGCGTCCTTGTTTCTATAATTTTGACTACTTCAGGTACTTCAGACCAGTACAATCATAACATATTTGTCCTCTTTTGACTGTTTTATTTAGCTTGGCATAATGTCCTTGAGTTTCATCCATGTTGTAGTGTGGGACAGGATTGCCTTCTTCTTTCAGGCCATGTACTATCCCTTGTGTGTGCATATGCCACATCTTCTCCACCTCTTCATCGAGCCATGGACATTTGAGTCACTTCTGCCCCTTGGCCACTGTGAACAATGCCTACAATGAACACAGCATGCGCAAATGTCTCTTGGAGACTTGGCTTTCAGTTCTTTTGGTTATATACCCAGAAGCGGGATTGCTGAACCTGCTTAGTTTAGCAATTCTTCTTTGAATTTTTTAAAAAAACTCCATAGCACCATTTTCCATTTCTGCCAACAGTGCACAGGGTTCCAATTTACCCATGTCCTTGCCAAGATATGTTGTTCTCTGGGGCTTTTGATAGTAGCCATTCTAATGTCTGTGAAGCATTATTTCATTCTCCTTTGATTTGGATCCTGACATTTTCTAAAGCTCCTCAAGAGACTCCCACGTGGAACCAGGGCTACACTTTGAGAATCAGAGCACTGAGATGTTTCCTGATGACACCAAATACGGGGCGGGGGACGGGGGGTGCAACCTACACCAAGACATGACAGTAGCAGGGGGCTCCACACTCAGCCTGGCTCATTTTGGCCCCCTCTGGTCCGCCTGACACCAGAGCTCACCGTTAGCCCCACAGCGAAGATAAGTGGGGCGTTCTGGTGGGTAGGACTCCCTGTCTCCGATTCTTAAGGAGGAAAGGGTCAGTCTGTAGAATCTGATGTGAGGCAGAAAGTCAAATCTTCCCCTGAAAGGGAAGAGCCAGGCACAGGAAGCAGCTGGAACATGGCTCGGGGCCTGCTCTCCAATTTGCAAAAACCTACTCGTATTGCTGAGGAAGTGGAACTGCCATATGGCATCAGCCTTGCTGGCACTCCCAGCCAGCCCCAGAACAAAAGTTGAAGCATCAGAGAGTAAAATGCCCTGCCCTCTCCTCCCTCAGAATGCCAGGGCTCCTGGCGGTGACTTGTCTTCACGTTCAGCCGGGAGGCTCAGTCCCACGCACAGAGGAGCAGCAAGGCAGGAACAAAATGATGACTTTGGGGGGTGGCCCTGACTTGTCACATTATCCGCCCTCCCCTTCAGCTGTCCTCGCCCTGCAGGCTGCAAGGAGCTATTGTGCCAAGCTGCTCCACATGCAGTCTGAGGCCAGAGGTGCTTCCAGGATACTGCAGAACCGCGCAATGGGCCTGCAGAGCAGCCACGACACCCAGGACTGTTATTTATGGTGCTGGCCATGCTGGCTGGTCGGTGCCTTCTTCCCGTTCCATCTGGCCCTTCCTGGCAGGGCTCCCAGCTTAACTTACTACCGGCAGGGCCATATGTCCTGCCAGCCCTCAGAGGGCCTATGAGTGCCAGGGGCGGGGAGGAGAGATGAGAGCTAATTTCTTCCCTTCTCACAGTGCTGGTCCCTGGAGACAGAGGGCTCACCCATCCTGGTGCCTCCCCAGAGCCCCGGGTAGAAACTCCAAACTAGGTGGAGTATGGTGGAGTTGGGTGGGACACCAAGATTCCCTTCTGGAACTGGAGGCCAGGAGCCCCCTTCCCCCAACCCTTCCCTTCTTGCCTTACCCCTTAGTGACAGTGACTGGCACAGGCTTCTGTGGGCCCCAGGGTTGGGGATGGTGCTTGCTTGGGCTCAGGGTCAGACAAGCTAGAATTGGGATCTCCAAAGATGGCCCAGTCCATCCCCTTCAGGGTGAAACTGCTGCTCCTCCTTTCAGAAGGTGGCGTCTGTTTCTCTCTCCTTGCATCTGAGCGGGACTTGTGACCCACAGAATGCAGTGGGGGTGACCTTGAGGAGACCTAGCAGCTTTTTGCTTATGCCGATTGAGGGTTTTTTGGACCTTCCAACCTAACCCAGCCACCAGCTGAGTGAGTGACCCTAAGCTGTCACCAAAAGCCACAGACAAGGTTTACAACACAAGTGGTGACAAGCTGTCTCCACGGAGCCTAAAATGCAAGTGGATGAGGACAAATTGCAGACGGCTGCAAGACTCGCATCTGTGGGGGAAGAAGCAGAGTGAAGCAATCGGGGTAGCATCTGGTGACCTGAAAACAGGAGAACCCCAAAATAAGCAACAGATATTCATGGAAAGCACAGCATCCAATTTGAGAAGAGCAGCTGACATTAGAGTGTGACCAGATGCGAGGTGCTTGAAGGGGCTGGGAGGTGCAACTCCCATAAAGTCTTGGAGAGATTAGCCAAGGCTCCCTGCCCACGGGACGGGACCCCCACACTAGCGAGACACTGCTGGTCATGAAATTAAATTGAGCCATGGGACAGGGACATAGAAATGAAGGAAAGAGAAGGGCCAGGAAAAAGAATGAGTGTGCCTATTATTAATTTATTTGCCTCCCAGCAACAATACCATGCTTCTTCTCCATATCAGATGAGATCCCAAGGGATTATATAGATTTTTCTAGTCCATCCACCAAAAAGACCAGAAGCAGTGACCAACTCAACAGCAATGAACTTCCTGAAAGCCCAGATTGTGGTCCTGAAATATCATTTCCCAAGAACATAAATCAAGCTTCTTGGAGAAATGCCTGGTTTCGAGTCTGGAGCAGGAAAGTACTAGATGCAAGGTACACAACAAGCCTTGATGCAGCAGCTAGCAGGAAGCTCTCGAAGACTAACAGGATCATGTCAAAAAGACTCAGGAGCCAGTTTGAAGAGGCTCCCACTGGATCCTGAGAGCTTCAATAAGGATAAGAAATGCAATGGATTCAAATCAATCAAATATGCTGAAATCTACGGGCTCACAAATAATTGGCCATGCCCCAAATCTTGGAACGACCTGACCTTGCAGATCTCCAGCCAGTTTGGGAAACTCCAAAACTATGCTGTTCCATTTCTCTTGAAAGTTTACGCCAAAGAGGGGTTGGGTTTTTGCCATTTACAGGGTTGGGACACAAAATAACTGAGTGGCAACAGCTCTGGGAATAAAAATGGAGTGCCCCCCCCCAAAAAAAAATAATTGGCCACCTGGATAGGGAATCAATTTATTGTCTTGGAAATTGGTAAATAAAAGAAATGACTCAACCATTTATACTGCCTTCCCTATATGAACTATGCCACTGGATAACCAAGTAATAGATGAAGGAAAGAATCTCTTTATAAAAGTGTTGCAACCAATAAGTTCAATAGTAAAAATAGAACATCATCTTTTCACCACACCCTGTGAATTAACTGATGTAGGCATTGTCAATGACTGCTAACATCACAAAGAGAGACAGCCAGACATCATGTGCCTCCTGAGGGAATATCACATTGCCACCTAAATGTTGCCAAAGGGATCTAACCTGAGTCTGGTCAATCCTCTGAGTCCAGTTACCAGTTTGCCAGAAATACAGGAGACAGAAGAATATGTTGAACTGCACTGTGTGTGAAATCAGAATATCTAGACTGAAGTGAGCCTGGGTGGCTCAGTCGGTTGAAGGTCTGACTCTTGGTTTTGGCTCAGTTCATGATCTCAGATCGAGCCCTGCCATCAGGCTTCATGCTCAGCAGAGTCTGTTTGAAATTCTCTCCCTCTGCTCCTCCCCCTACTCATGCACACTCTGTTTCAAATAAATAAATAAATAAATAAATAAATAAATAAATACATAAATAAATACATAAATAAATACATAAATAAATACATAAATAAATACATAAATACATAAATAAATAATTTTGTGAAAAGAAGGAAAATCTAGACTAGGAAACTCTACAGTAACAGCCCAGTACCTTAACAAATTAACTCAAGAAAAAAGTGGGTGCAGGGATGCCTGGGTGGCTCAGGGGTTGAGTGTCTGCCTTCAGCTCAGGGTGTGATCCCAGGTCCAGGGATCGAGTCCCACATTGGGCTCCCTCTGAGGAGCCTGGTTCTTCCTCTATGTCTCTGCCTCTCTCTCTGTCTCTCATGAATCAATAAATAAAATCTTTAAAAAAAGAAAAGAAAAAAGTGGGTGGAGAGTGTGATGCACATATCCTAAGTGACTCCCCTACAAGTCATGACCTTGAACAATCCCTTCCTTGTGAGTGCAAGTGTGACCTGTGACTTGCCCCAAGCCAAGAGAATATGGCAAAGATGATGGGCTGTCACTACCATGGCTGTTTTGTTATGTAAGACTCCATCTACACAAGAAGTAGAAATTCTCTTATTCATTTGGAATAAGAAAACAGCCATGCTATGAACAGCCTATCGAGAGGGTCACATGCCAAGAAATTTGGGGCAGCTCTTAGAACCTAAAGGCAGCCTCACTCAACAGGCAGCAAACAGCTGGGGCTCTCAGTTATGCAACCGGAAGGAAATGAGTTCTGTCAACAACCTGAATGAGCTTAAACATGGATTCTTCCCTAATTGGACAACCAGACAAGAATGCAGCCTGGCCAACACATTAATTGCAGCCTATGAGACCCTGAGCAGAGGACCCAATGCAGTCATGCCCAGACCTTTGACCCACGAAAGCTGTAAGATAATAAATGTGTGTTCAAATTAAAATCACAATGGGAGGCCGCCTGGGTGGCTCAAGCATGATCCTGGGGTCCTGAGATCGAGACCCACATTGGGCTCCCTGTTCAGCGGGGAGCCTGATTCTCCCTCTGCCCCTTACCCCACTTGTGCGCATGTGCTTTCTCCCGCTCTCTTTCTCTCTCTCACTCGCTCTCACTCTCTTTCTCAAATAAATAAATATAATTTTTAAAAGAAAGAAAGAAAAACACAATGAGATTTCACACCTGTCAGAATGGCTAAAATCAAAAACACAAGAAATAACAAGTGTTGGCAAGCATGTGGAGAAAAAGAAACCCTCTTGCACTGTTGGTGGGAATGCAAATTGGTGCAGCCACTGTGGAAGACAATATGGAGGTTCCTCAAAAAATGAGAAATAGGGGCAGCCCGGGTGGCTCAGCAGTTTGGCGCTTACCTTCGGCCCAGGGTGTGATCCTGGAGACCCAGGATCAAGTCCCACATCGGGCTCCCTGCGTGGAGCCTGCTTCTCCCTCTGCCTGTGTCTGTGCCTCTCTGTGAATCTCTCATGAATAAATAAAGAAAATATTTTTAAAAATGAGAAATAGAAATATCATATGATGCAGTAATCAGACTACTGGTATTTACACAAAGAAAACAAAAACAGTAATTTGAAAAGATTTATGCACCCCTATGTTTATTTTTATTTTTTTTTTTAAATCTTTATTTATTTATGATAGTCACACAGAGAGAGAGAGAGGCAGAGACACAGGCAGAGGGAGAAGCAGGCTCCATGCACCGGGAGCCCGACGTGGGATTCGATCCCGGGTCTCCAGGATCACGCCCTGGGCCAAAGGCAGGCGCCAAACCGCTGCGCCACCCAGGGATCCCGCACCCCTATGTTTATTGCAGGATTATTTACAATAGCCAAGATATGGAGGCAACCCAAGTATCCTTCCATAATGAATAGATAAAGACTTGGTATCTATATATGATGGAATATTATGCAGCCACCAAAATAATGAAATCTTGCCATTAGCAACAACATGGATAGACCTAAAGAGTATAACGCTAAGTGAAATAAGTCCATCAGAGAAAGCCAAATACCATATGATATCACTTCTACATGGAATTTAAGAAATAAAACAATTGAGCAAAGGAAGAAAAAACAGAGAGACAAACCAAGACGCAAACTGATGTTATTAGAGTCAGTGGGGGAATGAGGGAAATAGGGGATGGGGCCTACGGAGTGCACTTGTGATAAAAAACAGTATGCTTGTCCTGATGAGCACTGAAAAATGCGCAGAATTGTTGAATCGTTGTATTGTACACCTGAAAGTAATTCAACACTGTATATTAATTATACATCAATTAAAAACATCTTTTTTATGATTTACTTATTTATTTGAGAGAGGGCGTGCATGAGTGAGTAGGAGGGGCAAAGGGAAGGATGCTTGGGTGGCTCAGGTCGAATGCCTGCCTTCAGCCCAGGGTGTGATCCTGGGGACCCAGAATTGAGTCCCACATCGGGCTCCCTGCACGAAGCCTACTTCTCCCTCTGCCTGTGTCTCTGCCTCTCTCTCTGTGCCTCTCATGAATAAATAAATAAAATCTTTAAAAAAAAAGAAAAGAAGGGGCAAACGGAAAGAAGATCTCAAGCAGTCTCCCTGCAGACTGTGGAACCTGATATGGGACTCAATCCCACAATCCTGAGATCATGACCTGAGTTGAAATTGAGAGTCAGACACTTAACCAACTGAGCCACCTAGGTGCCCCCAAAACACAGTCTAAGATAATAATAATTTTTTTAAAATGTGCACTGTTTTAACCCACTAAATTTGTGATGATGCATTATACAGCATAGAAAAATGAATACACTGGGAAAACCTATAGATTAAAAGACAGTTTAGGGGCTCCTGGGTGGTTCAGTTGCTTAAGCAACTGCCTTTGGCTCAGGTCATGATCCCAGGGTCCTGGGATTGGGGCCTGAGTTGGGGGGGTCCCTGCTCAGCAGGAAGCCTGCTTCTCTTTCTCCCTCTGTCCTCTCCCCCCATGCTCTCTCTCAAGTGCTCTATTTCAAAGAAATAAATAAAGCTCTAAAGATAAAATAAAATAAAAGAGAGTTAAAAGACATCAATTTTTTTCTTTCTCATTCTTTTTATTTGTGTCTGTTGTGTGTGTGTGCTACAACACAGATAAATATTGAGGACATTATGCTAAGTGAAATAAACCAGTCACAGGAAGACAAATACGGTGATTCCACTTATTTTAGATACTTAGAGTAGTCAAAACATAGAGACAGAAAATGAATGGTTGTTGCCAGAGGCTTGATGGAGGGGGCAATGGGAAATTATTGTTTAACGGGTATAGAGTTTCAGTTTTGCAAGATGAGAAGAGTTCTGGAGACGGATGGTGGAGATGGTTGCACAACAATGTGAATGTACTTAATGCCATTGAACTGTACACTTCAAAATGGTGAGGATAGTAAATTTTATGTTATATGTATTATACCACAACAAAAAAGTTGGGAGAAAAACATCTACCCCCAAAAGTCATATCCGGTTTTTTTTCTATCTCATCCTTTTTTATTTGCACCTTTTTCTCTTTTTTCAAAGATTGTATTTATTCATTTGAGACAAAGAGATACAGAGAGAGCATGAGCAGGGAGAGAGACAGAGGCAGAGGAAGAAGCAGGCTCCCCACTGAGCTGGGAGCCCAATGTGGGACTCCAGGATCATGACCCTCATGAACTGAAGGCAGATGCTTAACCATCTGAGCCACCCGGGCACTCCTCTTTTTTTCTTTTTTAATAGACCTTATTTTTTAGAGCAGTTTTTTTTTAAGATGTTATTTTTAAATAATCTCTACACCCAACGTGGGGCTCGAACTCACAATCCCAAAATCAGGAGTCACACGTTCCTTTGACTGAGCCAGTCCGGCGCCCCAGAGCCGTTTTAGATTTACAGCAAAATCGCACAGAAAGTATAGTCCTCATGTAGCCCCTGCCCCTCCCCCACCAGATTGGTACAGCTGTTACAATCAGTGTCCGTACATTTAAAAAATCTTTTTCAAAAAAAGATTTTATCTATTTATTCATGAGACACAGAGAGAGGCAGAGACATAGGCAGGAGGAGAAGCAGGCTCCTTGCAGGAAGCCCAATGTGGGACTCGATCCTGGGACCCCAGTATCAGGCCCTAAGCCAAAGGCAGATGCTCAACCACTGAGCCACCCAGGGGTCCCTAAAAATCCTTTTATTCTGAGCTAATTTGAGACCTGGAGAAAAGTTGTAAGAATAGTACCAAGAGTTGTCCTACAGCCTCCACTTTTTTCTCTTGGTGTTCATACCTTCTCACCAAGGATAGGAAGGTAACACAGGTACAACACAAATTAAACCACAGATCCGACTTTAATTTCATGAATTTTGTACTAATATCCCTTTTTGTTTCCAGAGTCTGATCCAGGATCCCACACCGCATTTAGTTGTTATTTCTCCTATTCTCATTCAATCTTTACATTTTTCCTTTTCTTTATGATGCTTATCAAAAAAACTTTTTTTAATGAGCAAACCAAAACAAATTAAAAAGAAAAAAGAACAAAGTTAGAAATCTTGCAGTATCTGATATCAAGACTTTCTGTAAAGCAACAGCATCGGGGAAGTATGGTGCTGGTGTCAGGAAGAACCACAGAACAGTGGAAAAGAAAAGAGTCCAGAAGCAGATCCACAAATTTATGGTCTATTGATTTTCGACAAAGGTGCCAAAATTGTTCAATATAGAAAGAATAGTGTTTTTAACAAATACACTGGAAGAACTAGATGTCCATTGGAAACAAAAAGAATCTCAATCCTTATACCACACACAAAATTCAATTTGAAATGGATCATAGATATAAGCATTAAAGTTAAAACGATGTATAAGACTAAGATTTTATTTATTTATTCATGAGAGACACAGAGAGAGAGAGAGAGGCAGAGACACAGGCAGAGGGAGAAGCAGGCTCCACGCAGGGAGCCCCCTGTGGGACTCAATTCTGGGTCTCCAGGATCACGCCCTGGGCTGAAGGCGGCGCTAAACCGCTGAGCCACCCGGGCTGCCCCTTTTTCTCTTTCTTTCTTTCTTTCTTTCTTTCTTTCTTTCTTTCTTTCTTTCTTTCTTTCTTTCTTTCTTCTCTTTCTTTCTTTCTTTCTTTCTTTCTTTCTTTCTTTCTTTCTTCTTTCTTGTTCTTTTCTTTTCTTTTTTTTTTTTTGAAAGAGAGAAAGCAAGAGCAAGGAGAGGATCAGACGGAGAGGGAGAAACAGACTCCCAGATGAGCAGGAAGCCTGACTCAGGCTCCATCCCAGGACCCTGAGATCATGACCTGAGCTGAAAGCAGATGCTAACCAACTGAGTCACCCAGGTGCCCCCACGACAAAACTTCTAAAGGAAAACATAGAAGGCTATCCTTGTGCCCTTCAGGTGGACAAAGATTTCTTAGATGGGAAACAAAAAGCATAGTTGTTAAAAAATTAATAAATTAGGGACGCCTGGGTGGCTCAGTGGTTGAGAGTCTGCCTTTGGCTCAGGATGTGATCCCAGATCTGGCGATCAAGTCCCACAACAGGCTCCCTGCGAGGGGCCTGTTTCTCCCTCTGCCTACATCTCTGCCTCTCACTGTGTCTTTCATGAATAAATAATATCTTTTTAAAAAATTAATAAATCAGACTATTAATAATTGATTAATTAATTTAAAACTTCTGGTCTTCAAAAGACATTGTTTTTGTTTTTTTTTTAAGATTTATTTATTTATTCAGAGAGAGCGAAAGAGAGGCAGAGACACAGAGAGAAAGAAGCAGGCTCCATGCAGGGGAGCCCGACGTGGGACTCGATCCAGGATCACACCCCGGGCTGCAGGTGGCGCTAAACCGCTGTGCCACAGGGGCTGCTCCTCAAAACACATTGTTAAGAAAATGAAAAGACATGCCACAGAGTAGCAGAAAATATTCATAATACATATATCTGAAAAAAGTACTGCCATCCAGATTATATAAATAACTCCTACAATTCAATAAGAGGAAAAGTGATCCAGGTTTAGAAATAGGTAAAAGACTGCCCATATACTTAAAAAGTAGTTAAAATAGTAAGTTTTTTTTTTTGTATAAATTTTATTTATTTATTCGAGAGAGACACACAGAGAGAGGGGCAGACACACAGGCAGAGGGAGAAAGGCTCCACGCAGGGAGCCCGACATGGGACTCGATGCTAGGTATCCAGGATCACGTCCTGGGCTGAAGGCGGCGCTAAACCGGTGAGCCACCGGGGCTGCCCCTAAAATAGTAAGTTTTATGGGATGCATACTTTACTGCAAAAAGAAGGGGTTAAAAAAACCAAATGATTTTATATTTTTAAAGATTTTATTAATTAATTAATTGATTGATTGATTTGAAAAGAGAAACAGAGTGTACCAGCGGTGAGGGTGGGGGGCAGGGGAGAGAGAGCAGAGGGAGAGGGAGAAGCAGGCTCCCCACTGAGCAGAGAGCCCACAACACTGGGCTCCCAGGACCCCGGGATCATGACCTGAGCTGAAGGCAGCTGCTTGAGCAACTGAGCCACAGAGGCGCCCTTCATATAAAATTTAACACAGCTCTTTTATTTATGTAACCTACCAATCCCACTCCTGGGTGTTTACCCAAGAGAACAAAGGCATACATCCATACAAAAACCTGTAAACTAATGTTCACAGCAGCTTTATTCATGATAGCCAAAAACTGCTAACAACCCAGATGTCCATCAAAAGCGGAGTGTAGGGGCAGCCCCGGTGGCCCAATGGTTTAGCGCGGCCTTCAGCCCTGGGGTGTGATCCTAGAGACCCTGGATCGAGTCCCACCTCGGGGTCCCTGTGTGGAGCCTGCTTCTCCCTCTGCCTGTGTCTCTGTCTCTATCTCTGCGTCTGTCATGAATAAATAAATAAAATCTTTTAAAAAAAAAACCCACAGAAGCAGAGTGTATAAACATCCAATATATTTGTTCAATGGAATACTACATAGCAGCAATAGGAATAAAATACTGAAACAGGCTAGAGTGTGAATAAATTTTAAAACCATTATGCTGAATGAAAGAAGCTATTCATTAAAAAAGAATATACCATATGATTTCATTTACACAGAAGTTTAGAAAAGGGAAATTTAATCTGTAGTGACAAACCAGAGCAGTAGGGATGCCTGGGTGGCTCAGCGCTTAAGCACCTGCCTTTGGCCCAAGGGCCTGAATCCTGGAGTCCTGGGATCGAGTCCCACATCGGGCTCCCTGCATGGAGTCTGCTTTTCCCTCTGCCTATGTCTCTGCCTCTCTCTGTGTGTTTCTCATGAATGAATAAATAAATAAAATCTTAAAACAAAAACAAAGCAGAGCAGTAGTTGCCTGGACTCAGGAGTAAGGGAGGAGGGTGGAGTGTAAAGGAGCACAAGGGAATTTTTTTAGGTGATACAAATGTTCTTATATCATGATTGGTGGTTACATGACTGTATATATTCGTCAAAACTCATCAAACTGCACACTTAAAATTGGTGAACATTCTTGCATATAAATTATACCCCATAAAGTTAATTTTTAACCTGGGCGAGACTGAACTACAGTGTCTAGAGATGCACACGTAGGTGATAAAACTCCATGGAAGTGAATACTATGAGCCAGGCTGGTGGTCACTGTGGGAGAAAGCCAGGAGCTGTACCTGGGATGGGGTGGTGAGGAGGGGCTGCTGGTTACAACAAAGTTCTAGTTCTTGACATGGATGGTGGTTACAAGTGCATTTGCCTTATAAAAATTCACGAAGCTATACTTTTATTTTCTGTAATAATAAATAATTAAAATAATGATAAATATTAAATAATAAATAAGTACAGTTAATAAAAATAAAATATGATTTTTTAATTTGTTTTTTAAAAGATTTTATTTATTTATTTACGAGAGAGAGAGACAGAGACACAGGCAGAGGGAGAAGCAGGTTCCATGCAGGGAGCCCGATGTGGGACTCGATCCTGGAACTCTGGGATCACGCCCTGAGCTGAAGGCCAACACTCAACTGCTGAGCCATCCAGGCATCCCAAAATACGATTTTTTTTAAAAGATTTTATTTCTTTGAGAGAGAATTTGCACAAGCAGGGGGAGGGGGAGAGGGAGAGGGAGAAGCAGACCCCTGCTGAGCAGAGAGCCCCACTCAGAGCTCCATCCCAGGACCCTGAGGTCACAACCGAAGCTGAAGGCAGATGCTTAACCAACTGAGCCACCCAGATGCCCCTGTTTGATTTTATTTTACAATGAAATAGTAAAATATAAATTGAAAAAATTTAAAATGACACTAACATTTCTTGAGTGCTTCTCATGTGCAAGGCATTGCTCCAAATGCATCACTTGTATGAACTCTTAGAATCCTTCCCACAATTTCACAAGGTTGGTACTATTATTATTTCCAGAAGACAGATAAGGAAACTGAGGCATAGAGAAGCTAAGAGATAGGCCCAAGGCGCCACAGTGATAATGGGAGCACTGGGATTTGCAACAGGCTGAGTAGGAGTCTGTGCTCTCAATTGCAGAGGTAGAGAGAGGCTCCAATGGGGGCCAGAGAGGAACTCTCCAGATAGGGGCATGGCTATCTTGCTTGTCCTGGTGGTCTGTGCTGAGGAAGGAAGCTCATTAGGGAGAGGATATTGAGCTGGGAGTTTCAAAACCAAGATGCATCACCAGCTTCATTTATTAAGAAATCTTTATCGAGCCCCTCATGTGTGCCAGGCACTGTCCCCGGCTGCTGGGATACCCGCTCACCAGCTTCACTTACTGCTGGCAGAAATCCCTGCCCTCGCAAGCGTCAGGTTGTCCACCTGTAAACAGGTACCCAAAGATGTAATTAGTCAGCTAAAAAGAAAAGGAAGTATGAAAAGTGCTCAGAGGTTTATGGGTGACGGGGGATGAATCAGACCTTGACAGCAAGGTAAGATCATCTCTGCAGCAGCAACAAGAGCAGGAATGCAAGACAACAGATCCAACAGCCTGAAAAGTGTGGCAGTCCTTGAACTCTGTCTACTGTTTTCGCCTCAACACTGATCATTATCAAATAAATTGGGGAGGGGCGCCTAGGTGGCTCAGTCAGTTAAGCTTCTGCCTTCAGCTCAGGTAATGATTCCTGAGATCAAGCCCCACATCGGGCTCCCTGCTCAGTGGGGAGCCTGCTTCTCCCTTTCCCTGTGCCCCTTTCTCTCTGTCAAGTAAGTAAAATCTTTTTTAAAAAATTTTTAGGGTTGCCTGGGTGGCTCAATGGTTGGGTGCCTTCAGCCCAGGGCATGATGCTGGAGTCCCAGGATCAAGTCCTGCATTGGGCTCCCTGCATGGAGCCTGCTTCTCCCGCTGCCTGTCTCTCTCTCTCTCTCTCTCTCTCTCTCTGTGTCTCTCATGAATAAATAAATAAAATCTTAAAAAAAAAAAAACTAAAACTAAAAAAGAATTTTTTTAAATGAAACAAATAATTTGGAGAAATAATCATGGCCGCTCCAGGCAGGTGAGGTCCGAGGAGCTGCTCCAAACAATGACAGGCAATAAGGTGATAGTCACTGAGGGAGAGGTTTCCATAATACAGTTCGCCCATGTGGAGGAGATGGTCAGGTTCCACTTAGAGGAGAAATTCCACCGTCAGCCCCATGGCACCAAATGTGGGTGACTCATGCATGCATGCATGCATGCATGTATGCATGCGTGCGTGTGTGTGTGTGCACGAATGTGCGTGTGCATGCATGCATGTGTGTGTGTGTGTCCAGGAATGTATCAGCAGCCATTTACCTACATATCACAAACTCACATATGTTGTGGGAGCTATAAATGAAAAATCACAGCACAGATGGCTCTTTTGAGGAGGTTTCTTCAGGAGTGGGAGGAAGTAACAGGCTACAGGATTAGAAAGCTATTCTAGACGTGGTGAAGGGAGATGTGGGGAAATGGTGAGGCCCACGGTGTCTGCTGGGGAGGTGTGATTCTCTGCTGTTACAGCCAGTGCCTCACCCTACCTGGGCCATGAAAGGGCATGTCTGCTCTGTTCCCCGATACTCAGAAATAGAGGCCACCATGCTGGCCATAGAGGGCACTGCTCCCCAATCTCCCTCCATCCTTGCAGCGACACAGATTCTGCTAAAAACTCCAGCACCTCAAAAGGAAAGGAACTGCAACTAGAAAATCTTTACAAGCCATAGTTTACTTATTTCCAACGTGCAGCTCCCAGGGGGCCCCAGGGCCCCAACCCTGACTTCTTTTTTTTTTTTTTTTTTTTTTCCAACCCTGACTTCTGCAAGAGTACTCAGGAGTTTAGAGATTTCTCAAAGTTGGCGGTTCTCAAGGCTGGCTGCTTCAGAAACTGCTGCTGCCCCACACCCATGTCCACCAGAACATTCTCGGCAGTTTTACTTACAGTGGCCAAACACTGGAAACAACTTAGATGTCCATCAACTGGTAAGTGAGTAGGCAAATTGTCATATAACTATACAGTGGAACATCACTCAGTAACAAAAAGGAACAAACTGCTGATGCCTGTGATACGGCTTCTCACAGACCTAATGAGTCACGAGAGGAGGGGTAGCCAGACACAAGCAGATACATCGTTGTGCTATCAGGTCAGAATAGGTGGCCCTGGGAGTGGACATGGTGAGTTGACTGGAGACTTCTGGGGTCTGGTCACATTCCATCTGTTGATCTGGATGGTAGTTCACGTGGATTTATCTACATTTATCTACATTTATCTTCACACACACATTGAAATACATTGAGCTGGAAGCTTGAGAGCTGTGCATTTTACATCTATTACACATCAAGAAAAATGGAAAAATAAAATACTGACCCCTGGGTTCCACCCCCAGGGCAACTGACTAAATTGGTCTAGGGTGAAGCCTGGGTGAATGGATTTTTTAAAACCTGCCAAGGGATTCTAACAGGCCACAGGGGTGAGCCCCAATCCCAGGAAGGCCAGAGTCCTTCCTCTCACTGCACTGAGTTCTCCACTCCCTGCCTCTGCCCTTGGCCCCAGCAAAAAGTCCCCATTGCAGAGAGGCAGCCTAAGGCAGCAGTCAGACTCCAGTTCTATCACCTCTTACCTCTGTAACCTAGCAAGAAATATCTATTTCTCTAAGCCTCAGATTCAGGTTTTTGGTTCTTTAGGGTTTCTGCATCTTTAACATGTGGCAAGAGACAAGCTTATACCTTATGCACAATATTGCATGGGAGTAATCAAAACGGTATAGATCTTTATAAAGTTAATCTCCTTAAAACATACATCTGATCCTGTCACTACTTTTTAAGATTTTATTTTTATTTTTAAGTCACCTCTACCCTCAATGTGGAGCTTGAACTTAAAACTTTGAGATTGAGAGCCCCATGCTCAACTGACTGAGCCAGCCAGGCGCCCCCTGTCACAACTTCTTGAAACCTGTGGCTTTTTCATTACACTTTAAATAAACTGCAAACTCCTTTCTGAGGCCACTTTAGCCTGTCGGGGTGTGCCTTGTTCACCATGTCCTAGCCACGCTGGCTGCCTTTCAATCCAAGCACTTCTCTGCAGTACAGCCTTTCATAGGAGGAGCCTGTCCCCAGCCTGTTCTCAACTCAAGCTCAACTTCTCCACAGGTTTCAACCTCCTCACTCCCCATTACCTTCTGTCACCACACCCTGGTCATTTTCTTCATAGCTCCCAGCACATAATAGAGGTTGTGTTGCTTGGTGTGGGACTCGTGTGTGCTCCTGCCCCCAATGCTTCCCTACCATCTGGCCCAGCACCAGGTGCTCCGTGCCTAACTGCTGAATGGAATTCAAGTGAACCCAAAGATGTACTGTCATCAGAGAAGTCTTCTGTGAAGTCAGAGAGTATTACTGTTCGTCCTCCTTCCCTACTCAATAACCTCTAATCTCTTCTGCTCCCCATGAGGTTGCTGTTTATTCTGGAAACATTTATTAAGTATACCTAACGTGTGAGACATTGTGCTCACTGCTGTAGAGGACACAGAGAGAAAAGCATGGTCCCTGCCCATCAGCAGGCCCTATCCAGGGAAGGAGACACCCACAGGAATACCATCTAAGGTCCCTCCTCACCCTCTTCTCGTTCCACACCCTCTCTAGATGTTCTCATATCCTTACACGTTCAGTTGATTCCCTCACCTAATCTAACCCAGCTCTGTCCCACAGGACAACTCCTGAACTCTTTTTTTTTTTTTTTTTAATTTTTATTTATTTGTGATAGTTACACAGAGAGAGGCAGAGACACAGGCAGAGGGAGAAGCAGGCTCCATGCACCGGGAGCCCGACGTGGGATTCGATCCCAGGTCTCCAGGATCGCGCCCTGCGCCAAAGGCAGGCGCCAAACCGCTGCGCCACCCAGGGATCCCCAACTCCTGAACTCTTTATCTAAAATTATACTGGGGTTGGATCACTATACTGCACATCTGAAACTAATATAATACTGTAGGTTGGGGATCCCTGGGTGGCTCAGCAGTTTAGTGCCTGCCTTCGGCCCAGGGAGTGATTCTGGAGTCCCAGGATCGAGTCCCGCATCGGGCTCCGGGCAGGGAGCCTGCTTCTCCCTCTACCTCTCTCTCTCTCTGTGTCTCTCATGAATAAATAAATAAAATCTTTTTAAAAAATACTATAGGTTAACTAACTGGAAATAAAAATTTAACTTTAAAAATAAAAAAATAATACTGGTATTTTCACCAGTGTGTCTCATAGGCACTAATGCAACAAATTCTAAAACTGAATTCATCTATCATAAACAATTTACTGGTATTTTATAGAAATAGAAGCTTAGGGCAGCCCGGGTGGCTCAGCGGTTTAGCACGGCCTTCGGCCCAGGGTGTGATCCTGGGAATCCCCGATCGAGTCGCGCATTGGGCTCCCTGCATGGAGCCTGTTTCTCCCTCTGCCTGTGTCTCTTCCTCTCTATGTGTCTCTCATGAAAAAATAAAAAATCTTAAAAAAAAAAAAAAAAGAAATAGAAGCTTAGCTTATTGAGGAAATGATGTTGAGATAGCAGTTAACATTCAGAGGGGGAAAATTTTACATCAGAAAACACTCTAGGAAGATAAAAGATCTAAACATAATTAAGTCACAAAAAAGACAATATTTTTGAAAGTGAACAAGGGAGTCATTGGAGGTTTTAAGCAGGGGAATGACATGGTCTGATATTGTAGAGGGATCACTCTAGCTATTATAAGGGAAGAGACTTGAGAGATTCAATTTCAATCGAGGGCATTCCATTATTGCTGCTAGGAAGAAAGAAATCCTACCTGTCTTTTGCTTTTTAGATCTTCTCTTTATTTTATTGCTGTTTTTCTCTTTTGTTTTTTGATATGCTGCAATTTCATCATGATGTTTAGGCATAAAGTTATATATATATTATTTTTATGTTATTTGGCAGTTTTTTCTTTGTGGGGATGGATATGTTTTTATGTAATCCAACTTGGATTTGGTGAGCTCAGTGAATCTGAAATGTGCTGTTTTCTAATAATTCTGGAAAATATTCTGAGGGTCTCTCTTATATTCTATATTACTTACATTCTCTATTATTTCACTATGAGACTTCACTTAGACATACAGGAGACTTTGTCTATCATTCGTATCTCTAACCCTTTCTTTCAGATATTCCATCTCTTTTCTCTTTTAAGATATTATTTATTTACTTGACAGAGAGAGAGCCCATAAGCAGGAGGAGCAGCAGGCAGAGGGAGAAGCAGGCTCTCAGCTGAGCAGGGAGCCTGACATGAACTGGATCCCATGACCCTGGGAATCTGACCTGCCCTGAAGGCAGACGCCCAACCATCTGAGGCACCCAGGAACCCCCAAATATTTATTTCTATATAGTAAGACCACAAAAATATTTGAAGAAACTAGGTTAATATTTACATAATCTTGAGATGGGTTAAGTGACTTTTTAAGCATTGTACCAAAGTCTGTAGCCATAAAGATTTGGATATGAAGGAATGTGAAACTTCTACTTCAAAATACCATGAAAATCAAGACAAATGAAAAAATGGGGGAAATTTTTGGAAAAGTATGTGACAAAGGATTAATAGCTTTCATATGTAAAGAGTGATTTCAAATCAGCAGGAAAAAACTTTCAGTAGGAAAACTGATCGTGGAAATGAACGATTTATTAAAGAAGGAATACAAATGCCTAAAAAGAAAAATGTTGAGCCACAGATGTAATCAAAACAAGTAAGTTAAAAGAGCAACGAAATTAATATTTCTTATTTATCAGACTGGCAAATATGAATAAGAACATTATCCAATCCCAGCAGGGTTAAAAGGGAAGTGAGCCTTGTTAATAACTGCTGACTAGAATGAAATGGATGATGCCTTCTTGGAAGTCAATGCGGAGTGTGTAAAAAACGTAAAAATGGGTGCTTTGTTACTCAACAATTACAACTTGCAGGAATGCATGCATCCTAAGGAAAATATATTGGGGCAGTTGTGCAAATATGTGTGTAGTATTGTCACCTATAATAGTGAAGGGTCTTAAAATATGTATCCAGTCATAGTGTTGATCAAACTATCCACCAGTGGGCTCCTGTCATTACAACCGTAGGCATTAACACGAAAAGACATTCATGAGGTGTCGGGAAGCGGAAAAGCCAAGGTCACCAACCACACCTTACATAATGTACGCGCGAAACAGCCCGTCTTTGTTAAATACGTACATGTATGTATTTGCGCGGGTGCATCTGAGTTTGGAAGAGCAGATACCAAAATGTTAAGAGCCATTACATTTGGCCCATAGGATGCTGTTTTCATTCTTTTATTATTGTTATCGTTTTGTCTGTCCTGTCTCCGTTCAAAGAACATCTATCACTTCCATAATCACAGGTCATCCGTGGGAGGTCAAGGAGCAGCGCGTTTCCGAGGCGCCAGTCCCAGCACCAAGGCAACCGCCTTCCGCCCGGCACCAGGCTCACAGGTGCCAGCGTCCGCTCCACGTACGCGCGCCGCGGGAGCGCTCAGGGTCCGCGGCGGCCTGTCAGGCACCGCCGAGGCCACCCCAGGCAGCCCGCGGGTCCTCGCGGGGGGGCGGGGCACGCCAGCCCGGAAGAGACGCCGCGCCGCGCCGCGCATGCCCCTTCCTTTCCAGCCCCGGTCCGGGTCGTAGCAGGCGCCAAGGTGAGTTTCTCCGTGGTCCGGCTCCCATCGGCGTCCATCCTGGCTCTCCGGCTGTCGCAGTCGCTGCTCCTCCCCGGGGACGGGGCGGGGGGCCGCTCTCCCGCTCCTAGCACGCCCGTTTTTGAGTAGTGAGGGGGCCGGGGGGCTCTAGTAGGAGAGGACTGGCGTCCCGTCGGCGGAGGCCGAGGAGGGGAGGTGTGAAGCCCTTGTGTCGCGGCCAGCCTCAGGCGAGGTGAGGGAAGCTGCGCCTCGTTTGCCCGCTCGCCGCGGGCCGCCTCCTTGCCCGGCCCTGGAGCTCTAGTTTGAGGGAAGAATGGAAGGGGGTGAAGGTGCGGGCCTCCTTGCTCGGCCCTTTGCTTTTGGGTCCGCGGCCCGCCACGAACGGAGGGCCCTCCAGACCCTCCCTGCGTCCCCGAAAGTGTGCCGCGCCCTTCCGCGCTGCGTACAGTTGCTGATCCTCCCCAAGTGCCCCGGGGTGCGGGGTTTGCGCCCGCGCCCCCCTGGCCCGTTACTCCTCCGTGGGTCTGGAGCGTTCGGGAGCCCTGCCCCTGTTTCTGCTCCAGTGTCACGGCAGCTGTCTTCTCACGCGTCTCTGGGGAGTGGAGGAGGGTCACTGGCGGCGTTCCGTTTTGCAGGGTTTCAAGATCTCCCTGCATGTTTTCTGTGCTGTGGTTTGAGGTTTCAGCCCGTTGGACGGGGTTCGGGGTGGTCGTGCTGGGGTCTTGCACGTAGCTCACCCGGCTGGCCCCTAGCTGCACTGCTTAGAAACGCTCCGGATGATTTTGCTTCATTCCAGATGTTGATGCCCAAGAAGAACCGAATCGCCATTTATGAACTCCTTTTCAAGGAGGGGGTGATGGTGGCAAAGAAGGACGTCCACATGCCCAAACACCCTGAACTGGCCGACAAGAATGTGCCCAACCTTCACGTCATGAAGGCCATGCAGGTAGCCTGGGGGCTGCTGGAGTGGGGTGCAGATGGAGGGATTTTCCACTAAACTAGAGGCAGATTCCAAGGAGAGGTCAGGACAGCCAAGCAGCTTGTTGCCTCCAAGGGCGCTGAGGTAGATACACCGTGAAAACTTGTCTATGCAACGTAGCTTCCTTTTGCACTGAGTTGCTAGATTGAAGTCTCTGCTTGTGTCTTGACGGTGGTTTTCTTTCTGTCTTACAGTCTCTCAAATCCCGAGGCTACGTAAAGGAACAGTTTGCTTGGAGACATTTCTACTGGTACCTTACCAACGAGGGTATCCAGTATCTCCGTGATTACCTCCACCTACCCCCCGAGATCGTGCCTGCCACTCTGCGCCGCAGCAGACCGGAGACCGGCAGGCCACGGCCCAAAGGTATGTCGCCCGAATAAAAGACCTGCTCTGCAACTGCTCTTTCTCAGGAACGGTGTACGTGAAACTGCGGAGGGCAAAGGAGGCCTTAGGATACACCATTGGGGTCGGCGTTAGAGGAGCCCTGCATGCAGGACCTAGGCCTCGTCCTGGAGCCTCTGTCCCCTGACATGGGACTTAGACTTGTAATGGAACTGCAGTCAGGTCAGTTCTTCAAACCATCCCAGGAGATCCCATTAAGCACAGAATATAGTCTGTGTCCAGGCACATGTGGTAGAGTATTGAGTAACTGGCAGGACGGAGCAAAACTGTTTGCCACATGTGAGAGAAATGGAATGGAGAATTTTCTAGAATTTCTTGGCGATGGGAGCAAAAATAATCAGAAGTCAAATAGGGGAAAACGGATGTGTGTATGATAGTGTGAAAGGATGTGCTTGTGGGGGGATGGTGGATTACGTTCTGGCTCAAGACCATTGCTGGCTCACAATTGTGTTTTCTCAAGGTTATGGTTCTCTTTCCCTAGTTTCTGAAAGAACTTGTTACAGGAGCTTGGTAGTAGTAGTCTGTGGGCTTGGGTGATGAAGTGCAGAGATCCCTAAAAACAGATGATCACCAAGACTGTCTGGGTCCCGTAGGGAGAAGCTTGGTAGCTCAGGAATCTGTATTTTTTATGAATTCTCCTTAGGGGATTCAGGTGGTTAGGTGGTGGGGTTATGTATCTGTAGAGCAGAGGTTCTCTGCTGCATCTTGGAGTCTCAGGGGCAGTGGGATACCATTGTCTGTGCCCCTACAGATTCTGATTTTGTTGGCATAGATGGAACCTGGCATTTATTTTAGGTTCAGTCTTCTTGGGCTGAAAAAATAATAACATAATTGACCTTTGAAACAGCTCAGGGCCTGGGACACCTGTGTCGTCGTCCGTCTCCCCCAACCCTACCCGCCTCATAGTCCAAAATCCATGTATAACTTGATTCTCTGAAAACTACTAACAACTTGCTATTGACCGGAAGTCTGTCTGATAACAAATAGTGGATTGGCGTACAGTTTGTACATCTGTTATATACCCTATCCTTATAATAGAGAAAACATTATTAAGAAGATCATAAGGAAAATAGATTCATTGTGCTACTATAATCTCATTGATCAAAAAGATCATGAACCCATGCATTTCAAACCTGTCTTGTTCAAGATCGACTACAGTTTATGTTCTAATCATGTGGACTCGAAAGTAAAGTTGGCAAGTTTGCAGGGTAACTAGGAAAAATACCAGATTAAATTTCTAGTGTTTATGATAATGTTTTAAAAGTAGTTTATATGTCTGCCTTCATATATATCCACACCCTAGTGAGGTGTGTGGAGAAGCCCAGGGCAACTGGAGGATTCTTGGTGGCCTCTATATTTATACACTGACTACTGGAGTTGGGGCTTTGCTGTTTGCACAAGAGATTTTCCACTTCAGAGTTGAGTCAGGTTCAAAATTTGGGCTATTTAGATGTTTGTGGAAGTGGTTGGATTGCTTAATTTGCCAAGTAATTGGAAAGGGTGTGTATGTTGAGAAACAGTAGAAAAAAAGGCAGTCCTTTTGCAGATGGATGGCATTTTCATTATTAATGTCCTCGACCTTTGAGGAGCTAGGGTCAGTGATTGACATTTCTGGCAGACAGCTCAGTTGTGTCCCTTTAACCCATCATAACTAAGTTGCTGCCAGTGAGCATAAGGAGAGCAATTCCAAAAAAAAAAAAAAACCAAAAAAAAAAAGGAGAGCAATTCCACTTTTCTTGGCCTGAAGGCAACAGAGTTCCCTCATCGCCTTACATTCACAGTGTGGTTTAATTTATAGGTCTGGAGGGAGAGCGACCTGCAAGACTGACACGAGGGGAAGCTGACAGAGACACCTACAGACGAAGCGCTGTGCCCCGTGAGTAAAGCATCTCTCTCAGGGGCTTTGGGGGAGAATCTCTGGGTTCTCAGTCACCCTGGCTGGGGTTTAGCCCTTGGAAATGCCAAGGTGACCAGGAAGGATTCGTAGTCTCCAGGCCATCTTTAGCTGGAGTCCTCTATGTCTCTTACCTGGTGCAGGTATTTGATGGATGGGATTAAGAGACAAGCCCCCTCACTGGGGATACCAAAGGCTTGAGTTAAAGACCTTTAACTAGAGCAGCACTGAAAACTCAGGAGAACAACATGCTTTTCTTTGTTTTCTGGTTGTATTCCTGTGTCCCAAGCTCGTTGAGGGCAGGGCCCGTTTACGTTATCTTTGTTGTTTCCTTTCCTTTCCTTTTTCCTTTCCTTTCCTTTCCTTTCCTTTCCTTTCCTTTCCTTTTTCCTTTCCTTTTTCCTTTCCTTTTTCCTTTCCTTTCCTTTCCTTTTTCCTTTCCTTTCCTTTTTCCTTTCCTTTCCTTTTTTCTTTCCTTTCCTTCCCTTATTCACAAGAGACACAGAGAGAGGCAGGCAGAGGGAGAAGCAGGCACCTCGCAGGAAACCCGATGTGGGACTCGATCCCGGAACTCCAAGATCACACCCTGGGCTGAAGGCAGGTGCCAAACCGCGGAGCCACCCAGGCATCCCTATCTTTGTTTTCTTAATGCGAAAATAGTTAGAAATCTTGTTCTTAAGTAGCACGTGTTTGTATTGACTTGGAATAACAGATGTTTGTTCTTCAGTCAACACATACTGAGTGTCTGACTTGCCAGGTTGTGTTCTAGGGGTTGGAAAGGCAGTAGTGTGCATAACAGACAAAAGACCTTTCTCGTTGAAATTGTAATTTAGTGGTAGGAAACTGGTAAGCAGAAATGAGTATATACTATGTCCATGGTGTGGGTGCTCCAGGGAAAAATTCAAGTGCAGATGGTGCAATTTTCAGTAGGGTTTTCAGGGAAAGCCACAGAAATGTGATTTAAACACCTGAAGGAAGGAGTCAGCCAGTGGCTCTCTGGGGAAAGAGCATTAAGGCACCTGGCTTGTTAAACCAGAAGACAGCAGGAGAGCAGATGGAGATACAGGTCCCTAGCTCCGTGGGCAGACTTGGGATTTTAGAGTCTGTGTCTTTGTTGAGAAGCAGTTAACTGTGTTAAGAAAGCAAGGTATAAAATAAAAGTGAGCACTTGACTATGTTACTGGGTAGTGAGAACAAATTTCTCCAACGATCAGACTAACTTGAGAGAAGGTTAATGGTGGCTCTTACTAGAAGTCCCACATGGGAGTTAGAGAGTGGTTCTCCAGAGAATGTAAGATTGGACCTGAGCCTCAAAGTTCTAAAATGTTATTTCAGTATGTAATCTATAAATACTAAGATACTTCCCATCCTCTGAAGTCTTGAAATGTTAGATGTATTTTCACACACCTCAGTTTGGACTCTTGCCTGCCATACAGGTCAGGGCAGCACTGGGTCTTTCATCTTACTTGTTCTCTGCTGTGGTCACCACAGGGTTGCTTTTGGCTTCTGTGGGCCTTTTTGTCCTTTATCTCTTCCCCTGTTGCTAGATGCTTATCTGAAGCATGTAAGTAACTCGATGGAAGTGAGGGTCTTCTTGGGCCACATAGAAGGGCATATAATCTAGGCTTTGTGGTCTGGGCAGCCTTCCTGGAGGTGAAGGTTTGCAGGTAAGTTTTGAAGGATGACTTAAGGGAAGCTGCCGGGGGTGGGGGGGGGCAGAAGTGGTTCATGGGGTGTTTCCCACCCCTGGGTGTAAGTTACTTGTACTTCATGCAGTGTATTTGCTGACATGGCTTTTTCTGCAGAATTAGGCCAGAGGCTTATCTTCGCTTGGTCTGTAATAGATGATATCATATGATGACTGAATTGGTATTTCTCTTTCCAGCTGGTGCCGACAAGAAAGCTGAGGCTGGGGCAGGGTCAGCAACTGAGTTCCAGTTTGTGAGTATATCCCTATTTGCTCTCCATAGGTGGTCACTGTTCTGGTCTCGGCCCTGGGGTCTGCAAGTTCTAGGGGTATGGTATGGTGTGCTGGATCCCACCCCTCCCCCAAAAAAACCCATGTTTCAAGAGCTTTTACATTAAGATACAGTATGCAAACTTTTATAAATACATAAGTTACTAAAATGAGTCCCCCACATCAATACGCTGCGTAGTGGTAGCTGCTTCATTAATGAGCATCATAATTGTAACTCTTAATTTCATGAACTAAAAATTATAAAAATTAGGGTTATGCACGACAAGCTGGAAATTGAGTGAGCTCTAGGTCCAGGATGGTGTGGGGCCAGGTCCTTCATCTTCTTCAGGGCTCAGCCCCTCCGTGCTGCAGTTTCCTCATCCTGATCGTGGTAGCTCTCTTGAGAACTTGTGATATTAATTATATAGGGTGAGGCATATCACTGTTGCAGCAACAGCTGTCCTGTGGCAGGTTTCAGAGCACACCAGTGTTGTCTGAGGCCTCATTTGTGAAAAGATGTGTGTGGCAGACGGGGACTCGTCCTGTGCTGGGGGTGCGTGCGTGTGTATATAAACACTCTTGAGTGGGTATCTATATTCCCATTTTACAAATGTGGAAACAGGCCTAGAAAGTGAATGTAGCCTCGTAGCCAGTAAGAGGCAGGACTGGGATTTATGGCCTGAACTCATGAGCCCCTATATTCAGGGCCATGTCCTGTGAGAGTGAGGCCTGCTCCCTGGCATGCTGCTAATGCTGATGTATGTTTTTTCTTGCAGAGAGGCGGATTTGGTCGTGGACGTGGTCAGCCACCTCAGTAAAATTGGAGATTGTTTTGTGTTGAATAAATCTATAGCCAGAAAAACATTAATCTTGTGTGTCCTGTTTGGTTTGCATTTTGTGGCCTGAACAGGAGTAAGGATCAGAATGTAAATGGGGCAAGATTGGATCCATTTAAGGAGTTGCCTTCATCCAGGGTGGCATCACTTGGCCACTGTGAGAGCTGCAGGACTTGGCTCAGACGTGGGCCCTCTGTTCCAGCACATGCTGCCCTGTTGAGTCTGATCCAGTGTGGTTACCATCTGGGGGGTGATTGGGGAGAGCAGGGCATCCTCCACTAGGCAGACTGCACTTGTCCAGTGTTCCTGGAGGCTTTTTAAGTGGGAGCCCTGCATGTGACATTAAATGGATGAGCAGTGACATTCCCCAGTGGGGCCAAGTGCCCCCAAGGGCTTTGCTGGGACCGTGCTGGCCCTGCACCACAATAAGCCTGACATGGTGTCTGGAAGTGGCCCTATGGGTGTAGCCCCTTAGAAGTTCAGGGACACCATCCCACAGGTTTCCTGGGTCAGATGCTGGCTTTGGCTTGCAGATCAAACCACAGATGGTGATGGTTACAGTAAATACACAGGACAGGGTCAGCATATGAGGCAGTGGCTCTGGGCCAACTAGTAATGGGACATTTCTGCCAAGTAAGGTTTTTTTTGGTCAGCAAAACTGGTAACTGGATATTAAGGGGATGCAGGGCTTGGGAGTCCTATTTATGGGTTACTTCAGTCCAAGCATTGTGCAGATAAGTAGCCAAGTGAGGTTCATAACATTAGAATCGCAACAGGTGGTTTTGTGCTGGTAGCCACCATGATCCTAGAGTCCTGGGTTTGATCGTTGTAATTTGGACCACAAGGTGGCAGCCGACAGCAACTCCCAAGTGTGCACTTCATACTTCGTTTTGGGAGATGAGCTTTGTATTCTGAGCCACCAGTAAGTAGAAGCTTGCTTTGGCAGAAAGGTGGTGTTTGGGGAAGCTGTTTCAGTGCGGCCTTGGCTGCCTTGTCAAAGATTGCTTTTTATCCAATTTTTCTGCTGGCTCAAGTGATGTCAAGTGGTTTGCCCGTGTTCACACGCCTTGTGATTGTTTAACCTGGATTCCACTGTGAAATGTTAGTAGCTCCTGGCCTTTCTGTTTCCCACCGAAGCCAGCAAGCAAGCAGATGGGTTTCCTCTGTAGCCTTGCTGATTTTTCTGGCAGTAAAAAGTAAGTCTTTTACAAAAAAGTAAAAGTCACTTTTTTGGCTAAGGCTCTTTGCCAGCCCTTTCCTTCGTGATTTAAGTTAGTTCCAGGAGGTATTCTCCAAAATCCCATGGACTCTGGGAAAACCCAAGGAATATACAAGGTAGAGTCATCGCCTGTGGATGCAAGCCAATGGAGGCTGCTCTTCTGCCCGCCAGTCCCTTGTCCTACCTGGGCAGATTGAAAGCCCACTGCCAATCAATAACCATGGATTAGTTGTTCAGGGATCAGTGCTAATATGTGCTCTGGGAAACTGAAGCCTCAAGATCTGCCTTAAAAGACTTCACAGTCTAAGGAAAAAAAAAATAATGCTACACAGTAAAGTTCTGCTTGCCAGGAGCACAGGCTGGTTCAGTCTAGAGCATGTGACTATCTTGGGTCATGAGTTAAAGCCCCATGTTGGGTATAGAGCTTTTTAAAACTCATATGCCAAATACTATATAAGTGATAAATATGTCCAAAGTGAATTTTTTTTAAGATAGTTACTTGAGAGGGGTGCCTGGGTGGCTCAGTTAAGCATCTGCCTTCAGCTTGGATCATGATCCTAGAGTCCTGGGTTTGAGCCCCAGATTGTGCTCCCTGCTCAGCGGCGAGCCTGCTTCTCTCTCCATCTGCTGTTGCTCCCCCTGCCTGTGCTCCCTCGCTCTCAAATAAAACTATTATTATTTTTAAAAGATTTTATTCATGAGAGACAGCGAGAGAGGCAGAGACAGGCAGAGGGAGAAGGAGGCTCCATGCAGGGAGCCTGATGTGGGACTTGATCCTGGTCTCCAGGATCAGGCCCTGGGCTGAAAGTGGTGCTAAACTGCTGAGTCAGCCAGGCTGCCCAAAATTAATTATTTTAGAGCATGAGTAGGGAGAAGGGGCAAAATGAGAAAAATTAAGGGTTTGGGGGATAAAGGTAGATGTTGACTATTATAAGCACCCAGGAATGTTACCCGAAGTGGCTGGTTACAAGGGGCAGTGAGAGGCCTGCATGAGCACAGCCATCAATGGGTGAAAACTCTGGGACAGTTCATCTCTGATTCCCTAAAAGTCCCAACTGTAGATCTTTAAGAAGCTGCTACCATATGCCTATGTTAGGTGCTGGGAGACAATGTTGAGAAGGATGCATCCTCTAGCCCTGAACATGAGGGTCCCCTGGAACACTGCTTACTCAGTGCCTGGCATGGGCCTCCAGCAGGGCAGCATGGGCTCATCTGGCTAGAATCCCCCATCTCTTGTTTCCAGAAGCCAGGCCAGTTGAGAACTAAAATGCCCACTATGCTCAAACTGTTCTCCAAGGTTTGGGAATACAGCCAGTAGCAGCCCCATAGCATTATTGGGGTCATGAGCTCCTGCTGCTGCTGTATTGCTGAACCCTTAGAATAGATTTATCCTTTTCCTTCCTGGACCTTGGAGAAAGATGGGGAAAAGGAGTCTTATTGATAGCACTAATTAGGACACTCGTTTCAAAGCCCACGGGTGAGGGAGATCCTGATTTGATCACTGTCTTGGGGACAAGGTTTATCTATTTCCAATGAGTGTGAAGCACTCTTGGCTCTCAGAGGAAGTATCAATGACTGGTGAGAGCCTTTTTTGGTTAAGCTTTCAGGACAAGGACTTGGTCTTAGGATGCTGTGGAAGGAAGCTGATGGTCTACTGGCCGGTGGGTGGCTGGGCCCAAGGTGAGAGCAGAAGTGTAACAGATCTCCAGTTTCAAGAACTTCCCTCCCTGCCCATGCCTCAGGCAGCTGATATCTTCCCCAGAACCACTGCAATCCTTTCCTAAGAGGTTTCCTGTCCCCAGCTTTGCCCCGTCATATTTTAGAAACACAAATGTGACCAAGATATTCCCCAGCTTAAAATCTTTCAAAAGTTCTATGTTGCCTTCTAGAGTCTTCTAGAATCTGAACGAATGCCGAACTCCTTGTGTGGCCAGACAGGTCCCTCACAACTTCTCATCTGCCTACCAGAACAAGGCTCCAAATTCCAGAATCCAGCTAACGCAGCTCACTCCCTTGGCTCTTTGCATGCTGTGGTCCATTTATACCTGGAAGCTCTCCCACCCCAACCCACTCAGGGCTCTTCTTCATTCTTCATTCTTCAGATTAAATATCATCTCTGGGAAGCTGTTCCTGACAGAACTCACTCCTACTTCAAGTTAGGCTCTCCTTGTTAGAGCCTGCAGCATCTCTGGCTTGCGCAGGCTGTGCTGGAATGCTTGAACAATTGCTCATTTCCTCTCTGATGCTGAGCCTTGCTCTAGGGGCCTCGTTTAGTGCCTTGTATGCAATGGCTCCTTTTTAATTGTTAGCTTTGTGAATGATGTCCTTAAGGAGTCATCTCTGAGATGCTGTCCCCTTCTGTGGAAAAGAACACTTGTAAAATTAAAAGAAAAAAAAAATCCCTTCAAACCTACATTGGGCCTATGAAAGTAACCGAAACACATCCTTACTACCGAAACTAAGCTCTGCCAGCATAAGGGAAGGCAGACCTGGAAATACATACTAGATGGTAAGTGACCTAGTGGTTATGGGTAGTTGTCTTGGTGGCTTTCTTCAGGGAGGAGGGAGCAATCAGCTCTCCAAGGGAAGGCTACTGAATCTTTGTGATCAGTGGTTCACCATGACCATCTGCACTAAACCTTCAAGTCTGGACTTGTTTTAGTCCAAACTCAAAACAGCATGAGGCAATAATGTGCCTGGCCCAGGCAGTCCCCATATCAGAGTATCAGAGAGTATCTCAGAAGGCTGGGGCTTCCTTGGCCAAGTCTAGGAATTGTCTTATTTTCCATTCTTTTCTTTTTCAGCTTTATTGAGGTGTCATTGACCTAGACTAAAGTGCATGTATTTAGACATACAATCTGATCAATTTTTACATATGTATGTGCTTATGAAATCAAGACACTAAACATATCCATCACCCCAAAAGTCTCCTCCTGTTAGTTTGTAATCCCTCATCCTCCTCCACGCTCATCTCCAGGCAAACAGTGATCTGCTTTTTGTGATACAGAAAAGTTTGCGTTTTCTAGAGTTTTCTAAAAATGGCATAAGAAATCCATTCTTTTGTAGTCTGGGTTCTCTTACTTGACATCACTGTTTTGAGATTCCTTGGTGTTATTCCTTGCCTCAGGAGTTCTTTATTGCTGCGTGTATTCTGCTGTGTGGATATACCACACATTTTTAAGGAATGGAGGCGCTGGGTCATGTGGTAATTCTGCGATTAACATTTTGAGGACTCGCCAAACCGTTTTTCCAGGGTGGCCGCACCATCATCTCACCTTTCCCATCAGCAGTGGACTACTTTTCAGTTGCTTCTCATTTTTACCAGTACTGGGTCTGCTCAGTCTTTTTATTGTAGCCATTCTAGTAGTAGATGCGAAGAGTTTGGATTTTATCCCGGGAGTGCTGATTAACAATATAAAGGTGAGGATTGATGCGACCAGGAGTGCTGGCTGCTTGGGAAATACTTGAACCCCTGCAGCAGGAAATAGTAGGCTGAATCTGGGTCTGCACAGTGACCACACTGGGGCACTGAGTGGTCATGGGTAAACCACTCAGTCAATAGTGACCACAATACACATTCAGCCTGCTAACGGGAAAGGGAGGGGGCAAATCCATCATTTAATTGCTCAGTTTTAGAAAGGGAAACTAGGACAGAATGAGGGCATTAAGGGGGAGAAATGAAAGGAATTGTTTAAAAAGTTACAGCCCATAGAAAGCCTGGAGCCTATTTCTTTTTAAAAGTGCTTTATTGGAAGCCCGTGATAAATGCATGGCACAAATCCAAAAGAACAGCCACTTGAAAAATAAGCCCTGCATGGTTTACTGACCTATCAAAGAGGCCATTGTGAGGGAAAGGGCATCTTTAAAAATAAATAAATATTAAGTGGGAGAGGATACCCAAGCGCAGGGAATAAGGAGAACTTAGAGGGGAAAAAAATAATTGTAGAACCTAAGAATCAAATGGCATTAAAAATTTTTGAGGCATACCAGCAAAAAATGTCAAAGCAAATAGCTCTAGCTTATTTAAGTGCATGAAAAGGAGGAAGTCAATTTGAGACTCCAGGGGCATTGGTTCATTAATGTGCAAAAAGCATCCTGGGGGAATGAGCAGTCAACTGACTCTGTGACATCTCTGCCTCCATCACACAATTTCCCTTTCTATCCAAATTAACAACTTATGGAAAATTTCAAACACATATAAACGTAAGAGAACAGACCACCATACACCAACCACCAAGTTTCAGCAGTCCCCAGCATTCTGCCTCTCGTCATATCCAACCATACACCCACTCCCCACTCATCCCTAACTCAGTTATTTTTTTTTTTAAGATTTTATTTATTCATTCATGAGAGACACAGAGAGAGAGGCACAGACACAGGCAGAGGGAGAAGCAGGCTCCATGCAGGGAGCCCGATGCGGGACTCGATCCCAGGACCCCAGGATCCCACCCTGGGCTGAAGGCAGGCGCTAAACCGCTGAGCCACCCAGGCGTCCCTCAGTTATGTTTTTAAAGTCAGGCTTATTGAGAGGTGCCTGGGTGGCGCAGTCGGTTAAGCATCTGACTCTTGATTTCAGCTCAGGTCCATGATCTCAGGGTCATGAGATGGAGCGCTGTGTCAGGCTCCGTGCTCACCACAGAGTCTGCTTGAGATTCTCTCTCCCTCTGCCTGCCCCCAGCCCACCAAATAAGTAAAAATCTTTTTTTTTTAAATGAAAAATAAAGTCAGACCTATTGAGGTATAATTTACATGCAATAAAATTCATCCTTTATATGGATACAGTTTTGAGTTTTGATAAACAGGCATAGTTGTATATCCTACACAGTTGTGTTATCCTGTATTGTGGGGGTGGGGGGGGAGTGCAATCGCAAGGGTCCTTATAAGGAAGGAGGGAGACAGGAGAGTTAGAGATGTGATGGCAGAAGCGGAGAGCAGAGAGAGAGAAGTGGCCAGGAGTGCTGGTGACGTGGTAAATACATGAACCCCTGCAGGAAATAATAGACTGAATTTAGATCTGCACGGTGACCACACCGCCACAGTGTGGAAGACTTGCCATCACCTTAAAGAGATCCCCTGTGCTGCCTCACTGTGGTCCACACCTTGGCAACCACTGTTTTGATCTCTATTATTTTGCCTTTTCCAGAATACTAGATAAATAAATGGAACTATTTATAGTTTTCTGTCTGGCTTCCTTTGCTCAGCATCATGTTTTGAGATTCATCCATAATGTTGCATGTATCAGTAGTTTGTTTTATTTTTGAGTATTCCATTGAGTGGATATATTGCAGTTGGTTTAGTCATTGTGGTTGTTTGTTTTTGTGTTTTTTTTTTTTTAAGTAAACTCTATGCCCAATGTGGGGCTTGAACTCATGTGGGGCTTGAACTCATGACCCTGAGATCAGAAATCACATGCTCTGCTGACTGAGCCAGCCAGCTGCCCCAGTCATCTTAATTTTCTTTTTTATGCAGGCATGTTTGGGTAAAGTTGAAACATACAAATTTTAACTCCATCTTTTTTTTTTTTTTTTTTTTTTTTTTAAGAGAGAGAGAGTGCAAGTTGGGGTAGGGGCAGAGGGAGAGAGAGAATTTCAAGCAGATACTCCACTGTGTGCAGAGCCTGATAGGGGCTCAATCCCACAACCTGAGATCATGACCGGAACTAAAATCAAGAGCCAGATTCCCAATTTAATGAGCCACTCAGGCACCTCCCCATTCTTTTTTTTTTTTTTTTATTCATGAGAGACACAGAGAGAGAGAGAGACAGAGACAGAGACAGAGACACAGGCAGAGGGAGAAGCAGTCCCCATGCAGGGAGCCCGACGTGGGACTCGATCCCGGGTCTGCAGGATCACGCCCCAGGTTGCAGGCAGCGCTAAACTGCTGAGCCACCCGGGCTGCCCTCTTTTTTTTTTTTTTTTTTTAAGATTTTATTTATTTATTCATGAGACACAGAGAGAGAAACGGAGACATAGGCAGAGGGAGAAGCAGGCTCCCTGCAGGGAGCCCAATATGGGACTTGATCCCAGGACCCCAGGATTATACCCTGAGATGCTCAACTGCTGAGCCACCCAGGCATCCCACACCTCCCCATTCTTTTGATAAATGGGTATAACCATATAACTCACACCCCTAAGAAAGAGAAAAGCAGCCCCTGACATCCAGGAACTGGCCTCACCCTTACAGGTAGGTCTTAGTGTGTTTGAAATTGGCCTGGGAGATACCTGGGTGGCTCAGCGGTTGAGTGCCTGCCTTTGTCCCAGGGAGTGATCCCGCGGTCCTGGGATTGAGTCCTGCATCAGGCTACCTGCATGGAGCCTGCTTCTCTCTCTGCTTGTGTCTCTGCTTCTCTCTCTCTGTGTCTTTCATGTATAAATAAATAAAATCTTAAAGAAAGAAGAAAGAAAGAAAGAAAGAAAGAAAGAAAGAAAGAAAGAAAGAAAGAAGAAGAAGAAGAAGAAGAAGAAGAAGAAGAAGAAGAAGAAGAAGAAGAAAAAGAAAGAAGAAGGAGAAGGAGAAGGAGAAGGAGAAGAGGAAGAGGAAGAGGAAGAAGAAGAAGAGGAAGAGGAAGAGGAAGAGGAAGAGGAAGAAGAAGAAGAAGAAGAAAGAAGAAGAAGAAAGAAATTGGCCTGGCACTCATAGTGAGGCCTCACCATTTTCCTCTTGGACATAAACAATGCCATCAAACAATAACACCAGACAAGGTCACTTTATGACTCTGATGATGTATACAAAAAAATCAAGACTTATTTTTTTAAGATTTTTTTTTTTTTTTTTTTTTTTATTTGTGATAGTCACAGAGAGAGAGAGAATGAGGCAGAGACACAGGCAGAGGGAGAAGCAGGCTCCATGCACCGGGAGCCCGACATGGGATTCGATCCCGGGTCTCCAGGATCGCGCCCTGGGCCAAAGGCAGGCGCCAAACCGCTGTGCAACCCAGGGATCCCTATTTTTTTAAGATTTGAGAGAGAGAGAGCACACATACGGAGGGGTCAGAGGGAAAGAGAGAACCCTTAAGCAGTCTCCATGCTGAGCACACAGGGCTCGATCCCAGGACCCTGAGATTATGACCTGAGCCAAAATCAAGAGTTGGTCACTTAACTGACTGAGCCACCCGGGTGCCCCAAGACTATTTTATAATCTTATCTAAGAACATAAAAACAAGTTCATTGTGAAAACCACCAAAATACCAAAGATCCCCTCTCCCAGTTCATAGGAATAGACTGCTACTTCTCTACCAGTTATAAGTTAAGCCATGTTCATTCCAGACTCTTTCTAAGTAAGATTTTTTTTTTTAAGATTTTATTTATTTATTCATGAGATACAGAGAGAGAGAGAGAGAGAGAGAGAGAGGCAGAGAGGCAGAGACACAGGCAGAGGGAGAAGCAGGCTCCATGCAGGGAGCCCGACATGTGGGACTTGATCCCAGGACTATAGGATCAGGCCCTGGGCTGAAGGCGGTGCTAAACCCCTGAGCCACCTGGGCTGCCCCTAGGTAAGATTTTTGAAGATACCCAATCACAGAATCACAGAATCATCCTGCTTCCTATTAGCATCCAATCCAGAGCAAAGCCCTGCTTCCTGAAAACCTCCCCCAAATCACCCAACACAGGCCCAAATCCTGTAATAAGTCATTCTTAAGATCTTCTTCCCCAGATACCCTATGCTTCTCCGTGGGAGGTATCCTCCCTCATTTCAATCAGCAAAAAAAAAAACAACAACAACTTTGTTCAACTACAAGTGTGTTCTTGGTCTTTGCCTGGAGGGCATTAACAGCCCTGTCAGATACAGAACATTTCACTTTCTTGTGGACACCTGTGTTGTTTGGTTATTATGAATAAAGCTGCTGTGGAACATTTTGTAAAGTCTTTTCATGAACCTATGTTTTCATTCTTGCTAGGTATATTAGTTTCCCATTGATGCTAAATGAATTATCACAAACTCAGTGCCCTGAAACAACACAAAATTACCTTACGGTTTTGGTGGTCAGAGGTCCAAAATGGGTCAGCAGGGCTGCATTTCTCTGGCAGCTTTGAAGAGAATCTATTTTCTTGCCTTGTCCAGCCTCTAGAAGCCACCTGCAAACAATGGCCCTTCCTCCATCTTGAAGCCAGCAGGGTAGGTAGCATCTTTAAATCTCTCTCTATCTGCTCCCTACTTTGGCCACCACATCTCTCTCTCTGAATCTCCTGTCTCCCTCTTTAGGGACCCCTCATAAGGACCTGCATTGGGCCCAGAAAATACATGATTATATTCCCAACTTGACATCTCTCTCTACTTTACTTCTGCAAAATCCTTTTCCCATATAAGGCAGTGTATCCACAGGTTCTGGGGATTAGGATGTGGACAATTTTGTTGGGGGGGTGGCGGGGGGCTATTATTCTATCACACCGGATAGATACTCCCAGGAGGGGAATTGCCTTGTTATTAAGTAGATAATATGTTTAGCTTTATAAGATACTTTCCTCCAAAGTATGTGTACTATTTTGTGTTCTTGACAGCAGTGTATGAGAATTCCAGTTAATTCAAGATCCTTATCATTTGATACTGCCAATCTTTTTAATTTTAGCTATTCTAATAAATTTATTTTTAAGATTTTATTTATTCATGAGAGAGAGAGGCAGAGACACAGGCAGAGGGAGAAGCAGGCTCCATGCAGGGAGCCCAATGTGGGACTGGATCCCAGGACTCCGGGATCACGCCCTGGGCCAAAGGCAGGCACTAAACCACTGAGCCACCCAGGGATCCCCATGGCCATTCTTTTTTTTTTTTTTTTTTTTTTACTTTTTAATTTGTTTTTTAAATTTTTATTTATTTATGATAGTCACACAGAGATAGAGAGAGAGAGAGGCAGAGACATAGGCAGAGGGAGAAGCAGGCTCCATGCACCGGGAGCCCGACGTGGGATTCGATCCTGGGTCTCCAGGATCGCGCCCTGGGCCAAAGGCAGGCGCCAAACCGCTGCGCCACCCAGGGATCCCTATTACTATCGATAATAAAATGTGAATATTTTCTCATATCTGTGGCTTGGCTATTTTCTTTCTTTTCTTTCTTTCTTTCTTTCTTTCTTTCTTTCTTTCTTTCTTTCTTTCTTCTTTCTTTCTTTTCTTTCTTTCTTTTTCTTTCATAAACTGTACCCTCAACATGGGGCTTGCACTCATAACCCTGAAATCAAGAGTTGTATTCTCTACCGATTGAGCCAGCCAGGCAACCCATGGCTATCCATTTTCTGATTAGCAGAACATTAAAATTTTGATGAAGTCTAATTTATCATATTTTTTTTTTATTGTTATTGCTTTCTGGGTCCTACTCAGAAATCTTCATTTAACCTCAGGCCCTGAAAATATTCCCTATGATGTCTTCTGAAAGTTTTAGGGTTTTAACTTTTACATTTAGCTTTATGATCTACCCCTTTTTTTGATCCACCTTTTTTTTAATTTTTAAAGATTTTATTTATTTGTTAGAGAGGGACAGAGGGGGAGGAAGAGGGAGAAGCAGACTCCCCATGGAGCAGGGAGCCCAACACGTGGCTTGATCCCAGGACCCTGAGATCATGACCTGAGCTGAAGGCAGATGCTTAACCAACTGAGCCACTCAGGTGCCCCCTTTATGATCCATCTTGAATTAATTGTGGTGGATAGTGTCAGGTAGGTATCAAGGCTCATTATTTTTCATGCAAATATCCAGTTATTCTAGGACTATTAGTTGAAATATTTCCCATTTCATTGAAATCAGTTGATTGTATAAGTGTGAGTCGATTTCTGGACTCTATTCTATAAAATTTCATGTCTATCTTCATCAAAATCATAGTCTTGATTACTATGGCTTCAGGGTGTTAGATAAGTCCCCCATCATTTTTCTTTTTCAAGATTGTACTGACATTTTATTTTATTTTTTAAAGATTTTATTTATTTATTCATGAGAGACACAGAGAGAGAGAGACAGAGACATAGGCAGAGGGAGAAGCAGAGGGATTCAGTCCTGGGACTCCCGGGATCACACCCTGAGCCAAAGGAGCCTGCTTCTTGGGCAGGCTGAGTGGGCAGCCTGGCTTGGGGCTTGATTCCAGGACCCAGGGATCATGACTCCAGCAGAAAGCAGATGCTCAACCGATTAAGCCATCCAGGCTCCCTGAGAAGTGACTTCTTAACATTGTCAAGCCTCTTAATCCATTCACATGGCATATCTCTGCATTTATTTAGATCTTCAATCTCAACAAAATTTTATAATTTTTAAAAAAGATTTAATTAATTTATTTGAGAGAGAGTGAGCATGAACAGGGGAAGAAGCAGAGGAAGAAAGAATCTTAGACTCCACACTGAGTGCAGAGCCCCAGTGTGGGGCTCGATTTCACAACCCTGGGAACATGACCTGAACCGAAACCAAGAGTCAGATGCTTAACTGACTGAGCCACACAGGCGCCCCCCCAATTTTGTAATTTTTAGGGCAAAGTCTTTTGCTAAATTTATTCCTGAGTCTCTTTGTGATATCTTAAATGGAATTGTTTTATTTTATTTTCCAATTGTTTTTTGCTAGGATATTAAAAGTGATTGACTTTTAGATCTTTTAATTAAGATGTAATAAACATACATAAAATGTACAGATCTTAGATATTCAGTACAATGAGTCTGACAATTGCTCACACCTGTTGAAATACTTCATAAAATGAGAGATACATTTTCAACCCCCTGGAATGTTTTCTTTTGTCTTTTTCCAGCCAATTCCTTCTCCAACCACCCTACAACTCCTATCAGATTTCTTTTTTTTTTTAATATTTTATTTATTTATTCATGAGAGACACACACACAGAGAGAGGCAGAGACACAGGCAGAGGGAGAAGCAGGCTCCATCCACGCAGGGAGCCTGACGTGGGACTCCATCCCGGGTCTCCAGGACCATGCCCTGGGCTGAAGGCGACACTAAACTGCTGAGCCACCCAGGAATCCCTCTTTTTCTTTTCTTTTCTTTTCTTTTCTTTTCTTTTCTTTTCTTTTCTTTTCTTTTCTTTTCTTTCTTTTCTTTTCTTTTTTCTTTCTTTTTCTTTTTTTTTTTTTTTTTTTTTGGTGCCGTCACTTGGATACGAATTCTTTTTTTTTTTTTTTAAGATTCTATTTATTTATTTATTCATGAGAGACACACAGAGAGGGGCAGAGACACAGGCAGAGGGAGAAGCAGGCTCCCCTGGGGAGCCTGATGTGGGACTCAATCCCAGGACCCCGGGATCACAACCTGAGCTGAAGGCAGACGCTCAACCACTGAGCCACCCAGGCGCCCTCTGTGTTTGTTTCTATATATTAGGTAAATCAGCTATGTCTCTTGATCTTGAAGAAGTGGCCTTATATAGAAGATTTCCTGTGGGGCTCAGAAGTTCAGTCCTTCCTGGTTACCAGAACCAGGTGCCCTAATAAATAGTCAATCCCTTGTGGCTGGGCTGCAACTGCTGCGGGTGCTCTGGTTCGTGAGACTGGCCCCCAGCTGGCTGGCTGTGATGCTTGGATGTAGGTGTTAGAGTGCACTGGTGGGAGACTGGCCCCCCATCCCTCCATGGGAGCCAGTCCAGGCTGAGGCTGTCCACTGGCTGCAGCAGAGTGGAAGCCATTTTGAAGAGGCATCTGCTGGGGTGGGCAGGTTGGGTAGGACAGGTCTGCAGTGGAATACCTGGCAGGGTGCTAGCAAGGTAGATGGAGAGTGTCAAAAATTATGCCCACCAGTGCCAAGCCTGCTAGGTAGAAAGAGGGTGAGATTAACAGTGACTGCTAATGCTTTTATTCCCACAGAAAGTTCCTACAGATCCTTGCCCCTCTGGCACATACCCTAAAATTAGTCAATAAATTTCCTTCTTATATGGCCCAGATGCTTTTTAAATGGCTGTCTCTGTGCTGGATTCAGAGCCAGTAAGTTTGTGCAAGTGCCCTTTAAGAGCAGAGTCTTGGCTTCTTATGGCCCTCTGCTTTCCCAGAGTCAAGCCCTGCTGTTATTTCTGAGTCAGGTATTTTGTGGGCTCATCTTTCTGGTGGAGATCTTCAGGGCAGAGGCGCCTGATGTGGGACATGAACTCTTCACTCTTCAGGGAGGCCCTCTGCATTTGTGATGATATCACTCCTGTTTGTGGGTCACTGCGCTGAGGCTGTGGGTCCCGACCAGACCACATCTCTGCCCCTCCTCCCTTTCCATGTGTCTTTTTCTTTGTATCTTTAGCTGTGGAAGAGTTGTTCTGCTAGTCTTTGGGTCATTCTCAGAAAGAGTTGCTCTACATGTAGCTGTAGCCTTTATCCTGTCTGTGGGAGGATGTGAGCTCACTACTCCATCATCCTGCTCCTTCTCTCTAGTTCATTTTATTTTATTGTTGAGTAGAATTCCATTGAATAAATACACCTCAATTTTTCCATTCTCCTACTGATGCACAGTTGGGCTATTTCCAGTTTGAGGCTGTTACAAATAGGGCTGCTACAAGCATCCCTACTCAAGTTTTTTAATAAGCATTTGTCTTCATTCTGTTGGGTAAATACCTAGGACTAAGCATGTTTTTAACTTGCTAAGAATGTTCTAAATAGTTCTTCACAGGACACCTGGGTGGCTCAGTAGTTGAGCGTCTGCCTTTGGCTCAAGTCCTGATCCTGGAGACCCGGGATCGAGTCCCACATCGGGCTCTCTGCATGGAGCCCTCTTCTCCCTCTGCCTGTGTCTCTGCCTCACTGTGTGTATGTCTCATGAATAAATAAGGTCTTTAGAAAAAATAGTTCTTCAGTGTGGTTGCTTCATTGTACAACCACTATGCAACAATAGTGTGACTGTCTCAGTTGCTCCATATCCTAGCTAGTCAGTATTTGCTGTTGTCTTTTTTATTTTACTCATTCTAGTGTGAACTTGTGTTTTATTGTAGTTTTAGTTTACAGTTACCCAATAACTAATGATCTTAATTAAGCACTTTTTTTAAAAAGATTTTTATTAGGGGGTCTGGGTGGCTCAGTGGTTGAGAGTCTGCCTTTGGCTCAGGATGTGGTCCTGGAGTTATGGGACCGAGTCCCACATCAGGCTCCCTGCATGGAGCCTGCCTCTCCTCCCTCTGCCTATGTCTCTGCCTCTCTCTGAGTCTCTCATGAATAAATGGATAAAATCTTTTATAAAAAAAAGATTTTTATTTATTTATTCATGAGACACATAGAGAGAGAGGCAGAAACACAGGCAGAAAGAGAAGGCTCCCTGGAGTAAGCCCAATGCAGGACTCGATCCCAGGACCCCAGGATCACAACCTGAGCCAAAGGCAGATTCTCAACCGCTGAGCCACCCAGGCAACCCATTAAGGACTTTTTTTTTTTTTTTTAAGATTTTATTTATTCGTGAGAGACAGGGAGAGAGAGAAAGAGAGGCAGACACAGGCAGAGGGAGAAGCAGGCTCCGTGCAGGGAGCCCGACGTGGGACTTGATACTGGGTCTCCAGGATTATCCCCCCGGCTGAAGGTGGCGCTAAACTGCTGAGCCACCCGGGCTGCCCATTAAGGACTTTTTAATGTGCTTGTTGGACTTTTTTTTTTTGCTTCTAAGATATTTATTTATTTATTTATTTACTTATTTATTTATTTGAGAGACAGCATGAGCAGGAGCAAGACCAGAAGGAGAGGGAGAAGCAGACTCCTCATTGAGTGGGGAACCCAACATGGGACTGGATCCCAGGACTCCAGGATCATGACCTGAGTGGAAGGCCTGCTTTTGGACATTTTTAAAAAGATTTTATTTATGTATGTATTCAGAGAGAGAGCGAGAGAGCAGAGAGCTGGGGAAGGGCAGAGGGAGAGAGAATCTCAGGCTGACTCCACGCTAAGCAGAGCCCAATGTAGGGCTTGATCTCACAACCCAAAGATCATGACCTGAGCCAAAACCAAGAGCTGGGAGCTTAAACAACTGAGCCACCCAGGTGCCCCTAGTTGGACATTTTTATGTCCATCTGTTTAATTATATTTTCCATTTTTTAAGAATTGGGGTGTTTGTTGTATTGTTGATTTGTGTACATTTTAAAATTATTTTTGGATACCAAACATTTGTTACATTTATATATGTATTACAAATGTGTTTTCCAGGCTTGTCTATTTGTTTTCTTAATGGTGTCTTTTGATGAGCAGGCTATAACTTTGGTCAAATCCAATTAATCAGGGTGCTTGGATGGCTCAGTTCAAGGAGTGTGTGACTCTTTATCTTGGGGTTGTGAGTTCAGGCCCCATGTTGGGTATAGAGATTACTTAAGTAAATAAAACTTTTAAAACTCTAATTAATCAAGTTTTTTTCTTTTATGGTTTGTGCTTTTCTTGGCCTCTAAGGCATTTTTACTGACTTTGAGGTCACAAAAATATTCTTCTCTACTTTCTTCTAGAAGTTTTATGTTTAGGTCTATTATCACCTCAAATAAATTTTTGTGTATGGAGTGAGATTGAAGTCAAGGTTTATTTTTAACCAGCATTTTATGAAAATCTAGCCATGTACTGTTAAGTTCTTTATTGAACACTTACATTCCCACCACCTTGATTCTACCATTAACACTTTACATAATTTCTCACTTATCTGTCTTTCTATCCATTCATCCATATATCCATCCATTAACACAACCCACTTTTAAAATACATCTCTGGGGCTCCTGGCTGGCACAGTTGGTGGAGCATGCAGCTCTTGATCTTGGGGTTGTGAATTCAAGCCCCATGTTGGGTGTGGAGATTACTTAAAAACAAAAAAATATTTAAAGAAATAAAAACATGGGCGCCTGGGTAGCTCAGTCAGTTAAGCATCTACTTTTGGTTCTGGTCATGGTCCCAGGATCCTGGGATCAAGTCCCACATCAGTCTTCCTGCTCAGTTAGCGGCCTGCTTCTCCCTCTCCCTCTGGCCCTCAACCCCAAACCCCCACTCATGCTCTCTCTCACTTGCTGTCTCTCTCTCAAATAAATAAAAAATCTTAAAAAAATAAAAGTAAAAATAAAATAAAATACGTTTCCGAATAAATTGCAGACAACAGTACTCTATCCCCTAAAAGTTTTTTTCCCCTAAATGTTTTTGTTTCCCCTAAATGTTTTAGCAAGGATATTATTTAGTTATAGGTCAATATTATTTACACAGATAAGAAACACAAATCCTAAGTGTGCATTCACTGGGTTGTGACAATGTGACCTGTGTAACCCTAACCTCTAAGATATAGAATTTTACCATTTTTTTAGAAAGATTCCTCATTCTTCTTCCCAGTTAATCCCCATCACCCATACCCATAAAGCAACCATTGTTCTCTTGTTTTTTTCCTCACCATAGATTAGTTCTGCTTATTCTAGGACTTCATATAATGGAATTACACAGTATGATTCTGTGTAAGGATTATTTTACTCAGCATAATGTTTCTGAGATTCATCCATGTTAACATGTCTATTAATAATGCATTCCTTTTTTGTGGATGAATAATATTCTATTGTGTAGCTTTACCACAATTCATTTACCCATCCTTCTACTGATGGTTATCAATATCCTTCTGGAATGTTGCTAAGTTTTACTTGATGGATTTACATGATGGATTCTCATGAATGAATGAGAATGAATGTCAACTCTTTGAAAAACACACACACACAAATTTTTGGTGAATATATATGTATTTTTTAAATTCCCTTGGGTAAATACCTAGAAGTGGAATTATTGGATCATATGATATGTATATTTTCAACTTTTTGAGAAACCATCAAACAGTTTTCAAAAGTGGTTGTACCATTTTACATTTCCACCAACAATGGATGAGAGTTGCAGTTGATCCACATTCTCTCAACAACATATGTTGTCAGTCTTTTTCATTTAAATATTTCAAAATTTAGCCATTCTGGCATATTGCATATGGTTTTATTTTCTTAATTTTTTAATTTTTAAAGATTTTATTTATTTATTCATGACAGACACAGAGAGAGAGAGAGAGGCAGAGACATAGGCAGAGGGAGAAGCAGGCTCCATGCAGGGAGCCTGATGCAGGACTTGATCCCAGGACCCAGGATAACAACCTGAGCCAAAGGCAGACACTCAACCACTGAGCCAACCAGATGCCTCTGTTGAACACTTTTTAAGGTACACATTGGCTATTCCTTATATATTTTTTTGTGAAGTGTCTGTTAAATCTTTTGCCCAATTTTTAAAACATTAAACTTTTTTCAATTGTACTTCCACAAAGCTGGAAAAAATACAATTGAACATTCAGAAAAATTAATCTTTTAATTTTGAGATATTTGTAAATTTGTATGCAGTTGTAAAAAATAGTGTAGAGTCTGTTTGCCTTCTACCCAGTTTCTCCTAATGGTAACGTCTTGCGAAACTATTATTTTGAAAGTAAAATATCGTAAAACACTATCGCCACCAGAATATTGCTATTCGTGAAGTCAAGGTACAGAGTATTTTCAATACCATAAAGCTCTCTCATATTGCCTTTTAATGTTGCCCCACCCCAATAGCCTCCTGAACCCTTGGCAACTGCTGGTCTGTACTCCATTTCTACAATTTTGTTATTTCACAAATGTTATATAGATGGAATCATACAATATGTAACATTTGGGGATTGGCTTTTTCACTCAACATAAAATCTGGAGATCATCCTAATTGTGTCCTTTTTTCTTTTTTTTTAAAGATTTTATTCATTTGGTTTTTTTGAGGGGGGAGGGGCAGAGGAAAAGCAGGGAGGGAATCTTAAGCAGACACTGAGCCTGAGTGCAGAGCCTGACATGTGGCTTGACCTCACAACCCTGAGATCATGACCTGAGCCAAAACCAAGAGTTGGACATTCAACTAATTGACTGTGCCACCCAGGTGGCCCAGATTGTGTCCTGTTTCGATAGTTTATTCCTTTTTATTGCTTAGTAATAGTCCATGGTATGGATGCACCACAATTTGCTTAACTATTCTTCATTGAAGGACAACTGGATTGTTATCAGCTTTTGGCTATTACATATGCAGCTGCTATAAACATTTATGTACATGGGGCACCTGGGTGGCTCAGCGGTTGAGCATCTGCCTTCCGCTTAGGGTGTGATCCCGGGGCCCTGGGATTGAGTCCCACATCAGGCTCCTTGCATGAAGCCTGATTCTCCCTCTGCCTATGTCTCTGCCTCTCTCTATTTATTCATAAATAAATAAATAAATAAATAAATAAATAAATAAATAAATAAATAAATCTTTAAAAAATTTTATGTACAGGTTTTCAAGAAAACATAAATCTTCATTTCTCTAGGATAAGTCCCAGGAGTATAATTGCTGGGTTGTATGATTGTTGCATGTTTAGTTTTTTTAAGAAACTGTCAGGCTGTTTTCCAGAGAATTTGGTAAAATGTACCAAATTACATTTCCATCAGCAGCATACGAGTGTTTCAGTTTCTTTGCATCTTTGCCAGCATTTACAATTAATCCCTATTTTTAATTTTAGCCATTCTCAGAGGGATGGAGTGAGATTTCATATGGTTTTAATATACATTTCCCTAATGGCTAATGATGCTGAACATCTTTTCATGCACTTATTTGCCATTTGTATATCCTCTTTGGTGAAATGCCTATTCATGTCTTTTCCCCATTTTCTAATCAAATTGTGTGTGTTTTTTAACCAGTGTGTTTTGAGAACTCTTTATTGTAAATACTAGTTCTCTGTCATATATGTGATTTGTAAATATTTTCTTCCAGTGTGTAGCTTGCTTTTCATTCTCTTCCAGGGTCTTTTGCAAACAAAAATATCTAAATTTTTATGAAGTCTGACTTATTATTTTTTTTATTTTATAGAGCATTTTTTAATATTTTATTTATTCATGAGAGATACAGAGAGAGAGAGACAGAGAGACAGAGACACAGACAGAGGGAGAAGCAGGCTCCATGCAGGGAGCCCGATATGGGACTTGATCCTGGGACTCCAGGAACACGCCTGGAGCCAAAGGCAGATGGTCAACCCCTGAGCCACCCAGATGTCCCTAAAATTAAAAAGTATTAAAATTAAAATATAAATCCCCTAATTCTGTTCTTAAAGACTTTTTTGGCTGTTCTATACCCTTTTCATTTCCATGTTTATTTTAGAATCACTGTGCCTACTTCTTCCAAATAATCTGATGACTTTTTTTAATAGAAATTTCACTGAATATGTATATCAACCTAGGGAGGATGGATTCTTTTCAATACTGAGGTTCTTCATCCACAAACATGGTATATGTTTACATTTATTTAGGTCTTCTTTAATTTCTCTCAGCAATATTTGTTTTCAGTATACAAGTCTTGTGCAATTTTTCTTAGGTTTGTTCCTAGATATTTGACATTTTTTGATATTATCATAAATTATATTTTGTTTAAATTTCATTTTCCAATTATTCATTGATGGTTATACAAATATACCTGATTTTTATGTATTGACCTTGATTCCTTTCACCTTGCTAATTTCATTTATTAGTTCTAATATGTATTAGTATTTGGGTGTAGCCTTTTTTTTGGATTTTTTTACATATACAATCATGTTGTCTACGAGTAGTGATGGTTTTACTTCCTTCCCAATCTTATGCCTTGTATTTATTTTTCATGTTTTATTTCACTAAGTTCTCTAATATAATATTTACTAGTAGTGGTGGTGAGATAGTCTTGCCCTGTTTCTGATCTTAGTGGAGAAGCATTTATTCTTTTACCTTTAGGTATAATGTCAGCTGTTGTTCAGGGATATCCTTTATCAAGTTGAAAAAATTCATTTTTCAAAAAGATTTCACTTATTTATTTGAGAGTGAGAGAGAGTACAAGTAAGTGGTAGGGCAGAGGGAGAGGAAGATATAGGCTTCCCTGCTGAGCAGAGAGCCAACATGGGTCTTAATCCCAGAACTCTGGGATCATGACTGAGGCAAAGGGAGATGCTTAACTGACTGAGCCACCCAGGTGCCCCTTACTTTTTTTTTTAAGATTTTTTTTAAAAGTAATCTCTACACCCAATATGGGGCTTGAACTCATGACTCCAAGGCCAAGAGTCACATGCTCCACTGACTGAGCCAGCCAGGTACCCCCAAAATGTTCACTTTTATTCCCAGTTTGCTAATAGTTTTTATTATGAAATAATAATTTATTAAACATTTTTCATCAAATACTTTTCCTGGATCAAGACGATCATACAGTTGTTTTCTTGTATTATGTTCAGGAGGTTCATGTTATTGTTTGATTTTTGTAAAGTTAAACTCACCTTACATTCTTTTTTTTTTTTTTCCAAAGATTTTATTTATTTATTCATGCTAGATATATATATAGAGAGAGAGAGAGAGAGGCAGAGACACAGGCAGAGGGAGAAGCAGGCTCTATGCCGGCAGCCCGACATGGTACTTGATCCCGGGACCCCAGGATCGCGCCCTGGGCCAAAGGCAGGCGCTAAACCACTGAGCTACCCAGGGATCCCCTAACCTTACATTCCTGTATTAAACTTCTTTGGTCATGATATATTTCACTGTATATGTAGGTGGATTCTATTTACTGATTTTTTGTTCAGGAGCTTTTTTGTATGTATCTATATTATTAGGAATATAGGTTTGTAACTCTTTTCTTGTAATGTCTTTATCAGATTTTGTAATCAGGGTTATTTTTGCCTTATAATGCAAGTTGGGAAGTAGTCTTTCCTCTTCTATGTCCTGGAAGTTTGTGTAGGATTGGTATTACTTCTTCTTTGGATATTTAATGGATTTCACCAAAAATATCCCAGACACTAGAGTTTTCATTGTAGGAAAGCTTTTAATTTTTTATTAATTTATTATTTTTTAATAGACTTTTTATTTTAGAATAGTTTTAAAGGTGCATGGGTGGCTCAGTCAGTTAAGTCCAACTCTTGATTTCAGCTCAGGTCATGATCTCAGGGTCCTGGGACTGGACCTACACTGGGCTCCTCAATGGGCTAGGCATGAAGCCTGCTTGTGATTCTCTCTCTCTCCCTCTCCCTTTACCCTTCACCTCATTCTCTTTCTTTTTTATCAAAAAATAAAATAATATAAAAAAATTTAAAAAAGAATAGTTTTAGATCTACAGAAAAGTTGTAACAGTCGCTATATAACCCCACTGTTTCTCTTATTGTTGGCATCTTACATTAATATGGTACTCTTGTTGGGGCACCTGGATGGCTCAGTTGGGTGTCTGCCTTCAGCTCTGGTCATAATCCCAGGGACCTGGGATCGAACCCCATGTTGGGCTCCCTGCTCGGAGGGGAGCCTGCTTCTTCCTCTTCCCCCTGCTCCTGCTATCTCTCTCTCTTAAATCAATAATATTAAAAATATATATGGTACCCTTATCACAACCAATATCGATACATTGTTATTAACTAAAGTTGTGAGAAGGCTTTAAGCAAATTCAATTTGTTACATAGATAAGGATGTTCCAACTTTCTATTTTGTTATTTTTGGTAAACTGTTTTTCTAGGAATTTGTCTAATTCCCCTGAAATTGTTGAATTTGTTAAAGTTTTTCATGATATTCTCTTATTACTCTTTTGATGTCTATAAGATCTGTAATGGCATCTCTTTTTTCATTGCTAATATTGGTAATTTGTTTTTCCTCTTTTCCTTTGTATCAGTCTTCCTTATGATACGAACTTTATCAGTATTTTCAAAGAACTAACTTGGTGTTGTTAATTTTCTCTTTTGTTTCTTTTCTATTTCATTGATTGCATCTCTATATCTTCTGATTAAATTGGGTTTAATTTACTTGGTTTTTTTCTAGCTTCTTAAAGTTGGAACTTAGATAATTGATTTTTTGTCTTCTTTTCTAATATATGTGTTTAAAGCTATATATTTACTTTTAAGCACTGCTCTAGTTGAACTCCACAAATTTTGATATCATTCAGTAATCTCTACCCCCAATGTGGAAGTCAAACTCATGAGGTCAAGACTGGCACACTCTACCAACTGAGCCAGGTAGATGCCCCAGTATCATTCATTTAGAGATACCTTATAATTTTTTCCTGTGATTTCCTCTTTGTTTTATGGGTTATTTAGGAATAGAATGTTTAATTTACAAATATTTGGAGTTTTAAAGATATCTTAGTTATTCTTTAAGTGTTTTTTTCCAAAAAAACATATTCTGTAAGATTTTGATGTTTTTCCCAAAGATTTTATTTATCCATTTGACACAGAGACAGAGATAGCACAGAGAGAGAGAGAGAGAAGAAGACTCCTGGCTGAGCCTGAGAGCAGGGAGCCCGATGGAGGGCTCCATCCCAGGATTGTAGAATCATGACCTCAGCTAAAGGCAGACACTTAACCAACTGAGGCACCCAGGCACCTCAGATTTTGATCTTTCAAAATTTATTGAGTATTGTTTTACACCAAGCATGTGGTCCATCTTGGTGCATGTTCTATGTATACTTCAGTATTTTATTTTATTTTATTTTAATTCTTTTAAATTTATTTATTTTTTATTTATTTTTAAGATTTTATTTATTTACTCATGAGGCAGAGAGAGAGAGAGAGAGGCAGAGACGCAGGCAGAGGGAGAAGCAGGCCCCATGCAGGGAGCCCGACATGGGACTCCATCCCAGGTCTCCAGAATCATACCCTGGGCAGAAGGCAGCGCTAAACCGCTGAGCCACCCAGGCTGCCTGAGCCACCCAGGCTGCCCTGCTGTTTAAGTAATCTATACTCGATGTGGGGTTTGAACTCACAACCCTGAGATCAAGAGTTGCACTCCATCAACTGAGCCACCCAGGCACCCCAGTTCATGTATTTTGAAGCTGTTTCATATTTATAACTGTTAGATTTTCCTTAAATGTTTCTCTTTCTCTGATGGTATTCTACTTTTGAAGCAAACAGGGAAAAAAGCTTGGTCAGGTGAGATGAGCTACAATCACATAGTGATAAATATAGTAGCATCAAAATAGATGGAAAACATGGGCCAAAATTTGACTGTCCCTATGGAAAGGATGAGTAAATATGGTCAATTTTGTAATCCTATTAAAAATTTTCCCTAGACTTGCCCTGGGACTTGAAATGTTATTTACTAGATCTTTACCTACAAGACTTTTGGAAAATTGAACATTTTTAGAATTATGTATTTGTTAATTTATTTGAGGGGTGCCTGGCTGGCTCAGTTGGTGGAGCATGTGACTCTTGGTCTCAGGATTGTGGATTTAGGCCCTACATTGGGTGTAGAGATTGCTTAAAAATAAAATCCTTTCTAAAAAAAGATTATTTAAATCTATTATCACCCACTATCATCCTTGGAAGGGTAGCCTATTCTCAAGCATTATCTCTTACCTCCTTCCCCTCTGTTAGGTACACTGCCTGGGATATATGGGCAATGAATGAATGAACTAGAGACCAGGTAAATTTTATATGAGGTGTGACAGGCAGCTTTAACTATGGACCCCAGTGATTTTTTCTTTCTTTTCTTTTTTTTTTTGAAGATTTTATCTATTCATGAGAGAGAGAGAGGCAGAGACATAGGCAGAGGGAGAAGCAGGCTCCCTGCAAGGAGCCCAATGCGGGACTCGATCCCAGATTCTGGGATGAGGACCTGAGCTGAAAGCAGACACTCAACCACTGAGCCATCCAGGTGTCCCGACCCCAGTGATCCTTGCCTTCTGGTACAAGGTATAATCTTCTCCCACACTAAGTCAGGCTGACTAATGTGGTCAATAGAAAGCTGTGAAACTAACAAAGTGTGACTTTCAAGGCCAGTTCATATAAGGCATTGCAATTCATTCAGTTTTTGAGTCTTGTATTGTTTGCTTTTAGAGGAATCTGACCACCATGTTGTGAGGATGCTCAAGTAGCCCTACGAAGTTCACATTAAAGGGCACAGAGCCTCTTCTACCTGTCAGCCATGTGAGAGAGCCCCCCTGGACGCGGGTCCTGCAGCTCGTCAAGTCTTCAGATGACAGTGGGACCAGCCAACACCAGCTTGCTCACCTTATAAGGGACACAGAGCAGGACTGCTCAGTCAAGCCACTCCAGGATTCTTAACCCACAGAAATCATGAGAAATAATAACTGATTCATGTTCTAAGCCACTAAGTTTTGAGGAGATGTGTTATGCATTAATAGGTAACTTGTACAAGAGCAAAGATCAGACCCAGTAGGTGCTCCTGGGGGACTTGAGGGGATGGACAAGGTAGTCCTGGGAGGGAGGAGAGAAAGGCATGTTAAAGGAACAAGACAGAGTAAGGCACTTGTGAAAAACAATTTTCTGGGGATCCCTGGGTGGCGCAGCGGTTTAGCGCCTGCCTTTGGCCCAGGGCGCGATCCTGGAGAACCAGGATCGAATCCCACATCGGGCTCCCGGTGCATGGAGCCTGCTTCTCCCTCTGCCTGTGTCTCTGCCTCTCTCTCTCTCTGTGTGGCTATCATAAATAAATAAAAATTAAAAAAAAAAAACAAAAAAACAAAACAATTTTCTGTATTTTGTTTAACATTTTACCCAAGATCACACTAAAAGTTATTACAGATGATTTCTGACATGCTGGGCCAGGATAATGTTATGTGATCTTCATTCAGAGGACCAGATTTTAGGTGTGTCGTGTGGGGTGTTCCTGTGGACAAGTGATTAAGCTTTATACTCAAGATCAGGTTCTGGACGGGCAGTAGTTGTTCTTTCACTAATAAAATGTTTTCAAGGTTGATTCTGTTAGGTCCTGGGAAAATTGCTGAGTGAAATAAGCAAGGATGAGTGAGACACAGACTCTGACTTCAATACATTTGAAATATGAGATTGGCAAAAAAGAAAGTGACAATGCCATGTGACAATGTGATAAAGCAGGACAAACTCAGGCCAGTAGGAAGCATAGAGGCAGTTATGCAGTCAGAAGGAGGGAACTTTTGAGTTTTATTTATTTATGATAGACATAGAGAGAGAGAGAGAGAGAGAGAGAGAGAGGCAGAGACATAGGAGGAGGGAGAAGCAGGCTCCATGCTGGGAGCCCGACGCAGGACTCGATCCCGAGACTCCAGGATCGCGCCCTGGGCCAAAGGCAGGTGCTAAACCGCTGAGCCCCCCGGGGGATCCCCAACTTTTGAGCTTTAAAGGATAAATATAATTTGGCTTCTTCTCTGGGTACGTGGGGAGGGATAATGGAATAGGTGAGGGTATTGGAAGAAGAGCCTAGAGCCTTCTGGACACCAGGGAAGCATGTTCAAAGGCTTACCCTGGTATACTGAGACCTGGAATACCATTTGCAATTCTGCTCTCTCAACCCTAATAAAGTGGCAGATAGTACCATGTAGCTGTCTAGCTGCTGGAATGATTGTACTCAGACAACTTTTCTGGGAAGGCTTTGGCAAGAGGTAGCAAGAGCCATAAATATGTTCCTACCCCCTTGATCTGCCTCTAGGAATTCATCCTAAAGGAATATCTGAAATAGGGACAAGGATTTATATACAGGGACATTCATTACTGTTCTAATGAAACAGAGGACACCATCTAAATTTCTAACAATGAGGAAAATATAAAATAATTGATGGTCATCCCTATGATGGGCTATCAGGTAGTAATTAGAAAGGTATTTTTTTAAAAAAAAGATAACATAAGGGGAAAGACGGGGGGGGGGGGACAGGCTACAGATCTCTATAGAATGTGCTCAAAGATACATGATTTAGTTTTTTATGCCCTCTGTATTTTTCAAAATTTTGACAATGATCATGTTACAGGATTTCTACAGCCAGAACTTTTTTTTTTCTTTCCTTTTAGAGACCTAATGGCAGAAGAGAAAATTAGAAAAGCAACCAAAATGACCAAGATTTTGGGAATTCTATTGCATGAAGATTGACCCAAATTAACTGAAATTCCACATTTTATGTGGCTAGGATTAGGTGAAATGCCATTGATATTATTTGCAATGTATTAAGTGACTAATTGCCAGACAAAAAATAGAAGCAAATAAAACATGTAACCGAGATTCCAACAAAGGCTTGGTTTCAAAACCTGATTTTTTTATGTGCTAAATACAAGCAAATTAAATAAGGGCAATAAGCAACTCACAGACAAATCCCGCACAGGTTTTACACCACGTTCAAGGAATGGGCATGGTATTATGTTTGGTCTGGGCTGCTGGGAATATTCACAGGTTATATTTCATTTTCCCTTGCTCCTGTGTCTTGCTATATATTTTCTCTGGAGAATCTGACGTCCACACTATAAAGTCCTCGTTTAGTGCCAGAAATAAGGATGTTTTACAATTTGCATTATGTGTGTAGAGCACATACACATGTATCTTCCTTGTCTGGCCCTCCTGTTTACCTTAACAGGAAGCATCTGTCTTTGCACCCGTCAAGGGCTGCGGGATGAATACGTTGGTGCCCCGGTGCTCAGGACTCCCAGCGCTCTGGAGGTCCAGGCTCTGTGCACAACGCCCCTCCCTCCAGCCTCCTCTCGCCCGGGGCCGCGCAGTGCCCGATCCTGGGTAAATCCCGTGGACGCTCCACAGCGTTTAACCGCATCCGGCTTTTTCCTCCAAACCTTCCCCTTCCCCGCTCCCAGAGAACCCGCAAGGCCAAGGCGGGCGGCCCGACCTTGGGCAAGTCCCCGCTTCCCCCTCCGCGACCCCGAGGCTAGAGAGGCACCTCTCGGCGGCCCCGGGCGACCCCGCGCCCGCACCCCGCCCTCCCCCGACTTCCTCCGCGCGCGCCCCGCCTTCCCCACCCCTCCGCTCCCGGCGTGGCGGCCGCCTCCGTTCGCACGGCCCTTTCATTCCAGACGCTCGTTTACGCCGCGCGGACTGGGAGGGTGCGATTCCCGGACGCCGCCTGCGCTGCGAGCGCGCGGCCGTCCCGCAGGCCCGCGCGGCCTTACGCCGCTGACGCAGCGCGCCCAAGATGGCGGCGCGGTCGTCGTCGGGGGTGGCGGCGGCAGAGGGGGCGGCGGCCGTGGCGGCAGCAGCGACGGCAGCCGTGACGGCGGCGGCGGCGCGGGGCCTGGGCCGGGGGGAATGAGGCAGCCGTGGCGGGCCAGCGGCCGAGCCGTGTAGCGGAGAAGCGGCTCCCCCTCCCTGCTTCCCTCGGCCGAGCCGGGGACGCGCGCGCGCGCCGCCGTCCGGAGCGGGCTCCCCACCCTCGACTCCCGCGACCCGCACCGCACCCCCACCCGGGCCCGGAGGATGATGAAGCTCAAGTCGAACCAGACCCGCACCTATGACGGCGACGGCTACAAGAAGCGGGCCGCGTGCCTGTGTTTCCGCAGCGAGAGCGAGGAGGAGGTGAGGCTCCGGCCGGGCGGGCCGGGGGTCGCCGGAGCCGGCCGAGGTGCGGGGGGCGCGGCCGCGGGCCGGGGGTGTGCCGGGCCCCGGGCAGGACTGCCCCTCCCGGCCCGAAGGAAGTGCCGCCGGAATTCCTTGAGCCGGAGCGGAGGAGGGAGGAAAGAGGACGGACGGTGGGCGGAGGGGCAGCGGGTCCGAGCGTGGCCCCGCGCGGCCTGAGCACGGGTCAGGCCGGGGGAGCGTGGGAGCCGACCGCCTGTCACGGGGCCGGGGGCCGCCGGGAGAAGGCGGTGGGTGCGGGACAGCGTGTGGCCTCGGGGCCGGGCCTCCGGCGTCGGCTCCAGGAAGGGCGGCCCCGCACTTGTCAGCCCGCACATGTGTGCAGAGGCCGCCGTGCACGAGGCGCAGGCCGGCCCTTTGTGCCAGAGAAATAGTCCACTACCGGAGCAGGTTTGGGGGTGGCCGAGGGGTTACGTGTGTCTGTGAGCCCATGGGGGTGGTTGGGGAGATTTAGGGCGTTGTACAGACGCCAGAGCCAGTTGTTTGTTTATTTTACAATGCGCTGGGTAGCCTTTCTGGTGTAGCTGAGAAGAAAGGACGTTCGATAAGAGAATCTTTATGACCTGAAAATACTTCATTTTAATTGGGAAGCCCAAAAGCCATGTTTAAGATCTGTGCCCTGACATTGCCCTATCGGAAACTCTTAAGGATTGAATTTGCTAGCAAAATGGACATGCTTAGAATCAGTTTCTTTTTTGCATGGAGTACCTAAAAGAAAAAAAAAAAAAAAAAAGAAAGAAAGAAAAGAAAATCTCAGCTTGCCAGAGCCGTTTTTGTGGTGATAAAGGGAATTTAGAGAAGGCAAACGTTTTTGTAAATCCACAAAGAGTAGCTGCTTTGGAAATTCATAAGATGCCTGTGGGAAAGCGTTTCTCTCCTGTGCATGGTGGTAAAATGGCAGTTAAACTGGAAACAATGAAGGACAGTGAAATTCAATATGCTATATTCTGGCATTCAGCAGCGGGCTATAGTGGCAGGGCTGCAAGTACAGTGCATCGTGTTGAAATGGGGGGAAAGGAACTTGACCCGTTAGTTATGAAAAGAAGCTGTGATGAAAGAGACAGATGGATTGCCAAGAGTTGCTGTCCAGAGATGTTTAGGAGGAAGTGGGACTTTAAATTATTGCCTGAAAAAAATTAGTCAAGCAGTAATTGTGCTGTTGAGGGACTATGTGTGTGTGTGTTCCCTTTCAGCAAAACAGAAGGAGAGGGAATTTGGAAATGTATACTTCGTGTTTTATCATATATTTTATCATATATTTTAAAAGTCCCCAAAACAGATGCATTGTAATGGGGTACTAAGCAGGGCCATGCTGTGAATGATGCAGTTTTGGAATATATACTTGAGTAAAGTAAAATTTTTGGTGGTGTTTACTGCTCCAGAGGCTTTGTTCTTTTCATTTTCATATCATATTACAGGAAATCAGATGGGATCACAGTCTGTTTTAACTGGAGGGAAAATTAATTAGCATAATAACATGTCTTACTACAGTACTGTGGTTAAGTCTGTGAGCACCCCAATTATAAGTAGAAGGGTGTATAATTTAGTTGTATGAATGATGCAAGACTATTTGTTTAAAAAAATCATACTGAAATTGAGAACATGTGAGTATTTTGGATAAATTGGAAACTTCATAGATCATAAGCAAACTAAGACTTGATTTTCTATTTTTTCTTAGTTTTGTTATTTACTAACATTAACAGACTTAATGTTAAGACATTTGGCTGATTGTGGAGTTTTCTCTCTTGAATTTCTTTTTGATCATTGGTTAATGAGCAGAAGATTCATGCAAATTTTTAAATTTATTTTTATTTATTATTTATTTGTTTCATGCAAATTTTTAAAAAATAATCTGAATTTTATTTTTTTATTTTTTTATTTTTTATGATAGTCACGCACAGACAGAGAGAGAGGCAGAGACATAGGCAGAGGGAGAGGCAGGCTCCATGCACTGGGAGCCCGACATGGGATTCGATCCCGGGTCTCCAGGATCACGCCCTGGGCCAGAGGCAGGTGCCAAACCGCTGCGCCACCCAGGGATCCCTCATGCAAATTTTTAATTACAGATTCGGTGGATGTTACAGCTAAAGCCCAGAAAGGACAAGAAAATTAATGAAATGCACCCATTTTAGACTTGTTCAGTTCAATTAAACAAGTATGTGTTAAGAGCCTACTATGGGTGCAGCATTCTATAATGTGAGATTTAAAGATAAATATCCCTTTCTGCCCAAAAAAGTTGAGTACTTTTTGATGGGATCCCTTAATTGGGAGGGATTTTGGACCACAAAATAATCTCTAGGGTGCCGTTCAGCTCTCAGATTACATAATTATGTTAGAAGGGAAGTAATTTGTTAGTTCCGGGAGAACTTTTATGTTCTCAATAGAAGTGCCAGAAACTGGAAGTATTAACTGCCACACATTGTGGGAATGTGAAATTCAAATTCAATAGGACATTCAACCCAATTTTATTTTTTAATGGGAAGCAATGGCTTTAATCAAGATAGAATAGCTTACAGAATACTGTTAGCATGAATACAATAGTAATGTAAGAATAAAGAGACCCTGGTTAATAAACTTAACTAACCAGTGTCAGGAAACATACATACAATGTAAAGAGAAAGAGATAGAAAATATTGGAATCAAACCTTCGAACATTCTGTTTTTTCAGCCCCAGAAGATTTTATATGCCAGCAGTGACAGTTGAAACACTGATCCAGGTTAGGATGTGTGAACATATTTGGCAAGTTGGCAAGTTTACAGAGCAAGTTTATTGAGATACTGTTACATATAGGGAGTTTAGAGTCTAGAGGGGGCAACAGAAGAACAGGCCCAACAGCATGAACAGAGTGTGTTCCTTTCCGTCAGACCTTGGACTGCTTTTCCTGTGAGTAGACAAGAATCAATAGCAGGAAACTCCCCCCACTTCAAAGTTTTACTAATTGTTATCAACATTTTGATAAATTAAAACCTTTAGGTTTAGGGCATTCATGATAACATATTTATTACTGTACTTTGAACCTACTGATACACAGTAGACAGTCTCTTACCCAATCTCCATTTAAACCAGCTTGGTATACTGAATACCCTTGTTATTCTGTGAGCCACTGGGTCTCATATACACCCCCAACCCAATCAGTCCTGTGCTTACATAGAGTCAGTTGTATTTATTCCTGTATTTGTGTATGTTCATCTTACTTGTTATTGTAATTATGTAGTGTAATTAAATATGATATAAGCATGTGAGATTTGAGTTCAAAAATAATGGTTTTGTGAGTATTCTAAATTCTTTGGAATGACTCAATAATTTCAAGTCATTAAAAGAAATTACTGCTCAATTATATGGATAAGCAAACTGCGAAGGATGGAGAAGAGTCTTAAAAGTCTAAAAGGACTCTGCACATAGATCACTTCATGAATGTTTTCAGGTTTTCGTTTTTCTTTATAGAAACCTGGACCAGAGAGGGCACCTGGGTGGTTCATTCAGTTAAGCGTTTGATTCTTGGTTTTGGCTCAGGTCATCTCAGGGTTGTGGGATCAAACCCCGTGTCTGGCTCAGCAGGGTGTCTGCTGGAGATTTGCCCCCCTCCCCCCATGTTCCCCCTATCCCCTGCATGTGTGCATGAGCACGCTCTTGCTCTCTCTCTCTCAAATACATGAATAAATCTTAAAAAAAACAAACAAACAAACAAAAAACCTAAAAACCTGAACTGGAAAACAGGTCATGCATGATGGGTGTGGTATATGAAAGACAACTCAGCCGTCCAATGATAGATTCAAGACAAGATCTTAGACCTACAAAGATTAGCAAGTAAGTATACATTTGTATTTTTAGTCTGCCTTATCTTCCCAGTTAATGTTTTATCATAAGCAGTATACAAGACTGAAACTGGCTTCTTGAGTAAGATTTTATTCTTCTGGACTGGGTGACAATAACAATCAACTTTGTCATATTGTTTGTCTTTGGTTCTCTGAAAGCACTTCCGGTTGAGATTTTTCCCTTATCCCTCTTTTTTTGAGGCTCTGTGATGACAGGAAGTGAGGGACACTAGAGGTGGGCTTGCTTGTGTTCTTGTACTCTCCCCAGAGTGGAGTGGGGGAGTGGAACAGGCATTTTAGACAGTTGAAATATCTAGCAGTGTGAAATACCCTCCTAGAAAGGCCAGTGACACAGTCTGGACACCAGATGATGTCACAGTGCTTGGGAAAGTTAAAGCTGCGCCTAAGGGTCTATTTTTACTCAAGGTAAAACACGAGTATTGATAGGATCATCTTAGATTTCTCTGTGTATTAAAACTGCTTTTAAAAGGAAAGGATAGATATGCCAGGGTAGCTCAGCTGTTGAGCATCTGCCTTAGGCTCAGGGCGTGATTCTGGGTCTGGGACACTGGGCTCTCTGTGAGGAGCCTGCTTCTCTGTCTTTCTATGTCTCTGCCTCTTTCTCTATGTGTCTCATGAATAAATAAATACATCTTTAAAAAATAAAAAATAATAGAAAGGTCAAAACTGTCCTTAAGGGTCTTAGGTTTGTTGGTTGAGCTTTTCCATCTCTTGGCAAGGGACTGCTGCTTCGCACTTTCTCTGAACTCACGAGGGTGGGTGGGGAGATGACTGACATTGAAGATCCTCAGTGGGCAGGGACTCTGGTGGCCTGAGTGTTTGTTAGTAAGAATGTCCCAGAGGAGCAGGTGGACGTCATGGCAGACCACACCTTCTCCTGGGCTCTAGAGAGGAGAGTAAAGCACAGGCAGCAATCCCAGAGGCAATAACCATGACAAAGAGCTTTCAGTAGATCCCAGGCTGGTTGGAGAGTCTTTTTGTAACATATCTCTGGTCATTGTCCAGTATTACATTGTTCTAAGATCATGATGAGTGCATTGATCCAGTCATCTGATTGGACATTACTGATGCTCATTTCTCTCATTCTTTTCCTGGTGGCTTCTTGTGTGTGTGCTCTCTCGTGCTTACGTAGTAATACTGGTTAGTCAGTTAAACATTTTTCCCATTACCTCCTTTTCTATTTTGCTTCCTGAGATGTGAATTCTGGTCTGAAATCATACTGCAATCTCCATTCTTCTTTTCTATTCTTTGCCTTAACCTTTTTTGCTCCTGAGTGATTCTCATTTCTCAGTAAATATCGGGTTGCATATCTACTTTGTATGAAGCAATCTCTCATTTTCTTCATAGCCTAGTCCAAAAAGGAAGGGCCCTTGTTCAAGAATACATTAGTTTACTCATTTTTTGAGGGCCCTATTGTGGACTAGTCTCTGTGCAAGATCCTGCAGTGTATCTTTACACTGGTAAATAAGTCTATGGTCCCTCATAAAGTCAGCTTTTCTATCTGCTATGTATTTGTGCCCATCCCCTCCTGCCAGCCCAGCAGGGGTGGGTGTCCTATGGGTGTCCTGTCTTTCCTGCTTCATTACCAAATCCTTCTCTACTTTATCATTCCCAGCTGAGCAGGGTAAAGTATTTTCCATCTTAAAAGAAATGCTCCCTTACCCCATGTTCCCTCCAGCTACCATCCCATTTCTTTCTTCCAGTTCCCAGCAAAACTTTTCTGTATTCCTTGTCTCCACTTTCCGACTTCCCATTTCTCTTGAACTCATTCCAGTCAGGCACTCTTTTTTATGATTATGCTGGAATCAGTCTTCAAGATAACAAGTTAACAAAACCAGTGGCCAGTTCTGAATCCTTGCTGCCTCATCATTACTTTCTTCTTGAAATACTTTCTTTACCTTGCTTCTAGGACATCTTTCTAGTTCTTCCCCTTCTTATTGGTTATTCCTTCTTAGTGTATTCCTTCTCATTTTCCCGAATTCTTTTATTGTAGTGCACAAGGACACAATCTTTGAACCGGTTCCACTCCCCATACTTCCTACACATGCTCATACAGTAGGTGATCTCATCCAGTCCCATCTTTAACTACTGTATTTATACTGATAACTTTCAACTGTATTTTTAGCCCTAATTTCTCTCTTGAAATCAAGGCTTGACTATCCTGCAAGCTATTTGGTGTTTCCATTTGGATATCTTCTCGGCATCTCAAACTTAGAATACCCAAACTGAATTCTTGATTCCATCCACCAAAAACCAAACAGCAACAGAAACCTGCTTATCCTAATTAGTTGTGCCTCTTTCAGTAAAGGAAATATCCATGCTCCAGGTTAGAAACCTTGGAGCCATCCTTGACTTCTCCCTTTCTCCTAAACTACATCTAATCTTACAGCAGATCCTGCCTAACCTTCTCTCTTCCACCTCCACTGTGCTATTCTAGCCTAACCCATTATTGCCTCTTGCCTGGACTACAGCTGAATCTTCTTAACTGGTTTTCCTGCTTCTGCTCTCACTCTTCTAGTCTTGTCTACCATAGCTGCTGTAGTGATTCTTCCAACATAGATGTCAGATCATGTCACTTCTCTGCCCCAGTGGTATTCTCAGTGAATCCAGTGTCTTAATCATGACCTATTTATTTATTTATTTATTTATTTATTTATTTATTTATTTATTTATTTATTTATGATAGTCACAGAGAGAGAGAGAGAGAGAGAGAGAGAGAGAGGGGCAGAGACATAGGCAGAGGGAGAAGCAGGCTCCATGCACTGGGAGCCTGACGTGGGATTCGATCCCGGGTCTCCAGGATCACGCCCTGGGCCAAAGGCAGGCGCTAAACCGCTGCGCCACCCAGGGATCCCTTAATCATGACCTCTAAGGTTCTGGATGTTTGGGTCCCCTGCCATGTCTCTGACCTCATCTCTTATTACTCTCCCTCTTACTCATCCCTTTCTTGCAACCACATTGGCCACTGTGCTGTTTCTCTGTCATATTATCGGTCCCTTTTCTTTGCTTGGTTTTCACCTCATCAGACAAGTCTTTAATGATCATGTTATAGAAAATAATACCAGTCCATTGTCACTGTATCTCCTAGGCTTTTTTCTTTCTGGGCAGCACATATCATGAAGACATGTTATATTCCCATTTGTTAGTTGTATTGTTTTCTCTCACTAGAATACAAGTTAGTTTATGAGGATAGAGATTTTTGTCTCTTATGCACTCCTGTATCCTTGGTGATGAGAACATAGTATATGCTTAATATTATTTCTTGACTATGTGAATGAATGAATGAACACATTGTCCCTGAAGAAGTTTATAGTCTAGGGATACCTGGATGGCTCATTGGTTGAGCGTCTACCTTGAGCTCAGGGCATGATCTCAGGGTTGTGGGATCTTTACAGCTAGTAGAGGAATTGAAAATACCCCCAATACACTGAATGCTAGTGCCTACCAGTAATGGGTTTCAGGGAAGTCTTCTAGCTCTTATTTCCAGTGTCTTAGTGACAGGGTGTTTGATAATAATGTTGAGTATCAGCCCAGTGGGAGTGTATGTGTATTCGGTTGTAAATCTTTTGAGTCTCAGTGGATCCTTTTTCATAATAGGACACTTAGGATTTCTTTTACATGTTGAACTTGTGAGTCTGTGCCATCTTGCAGGATTTGTGTTGGGTAGTTGATAAAATGTACTGATCCTTAACCGTTAGTGATGCAATACCTGAGGAAAAAGGATTTTCATTTTGCTGATAGCCTTTTACTAGTAGATAAGAAAATACATCAACAAACTACCATCAAGTAGTAGATACTATTTTAATGACTTGTCCATAGTGGTTGTAGCCAACCAACAATGTATATCAAATCTGGATTCCAAAGTTTAGTTAGTAGTAATCAATTTGCAAATGAAGGTTGATAAGGATGGTCATAAAAATGTTTTCTGTTGTCATTATTTTATTCTTTATCTAGGTCAAAGTGAAAGAGACACGATGTCAAGTTTGTGAGTATGGAGTCTTGAAGCATTTGATTTATGGTGGTTAATGTATGAAATGGAACAAAGGATCCATCATAGGCGAAGAAGATAATATATAAATAAAAGAAGAATAAGTAATTGAATTTAGAAAAAAAGTCCCCAAACCTAAAATTTAGTAATAAAACATATGCATCCAAAGTCAACTTGCTAAAAAAAAAAAAAAAAAAGTCAACTTGCTGAGTAACACCTTCCAAATACCCAAGAAAACTTCTTGAATCTAGTTTGAGAATTTCTGTCCTAAAATAACATGGAAGCTCAAGGATGTCAACAGTTTTTCCCAGTCTTCTTGAAATCCTTGCTTCCTAGCTTACTAAGCCTTTGAGTGAGGAAAACCCTTCATTTTTTAAAGGTTTTATTTATTGTGAGAGAGAGCACGTGTGCACATGTACAAACAATGGGAGGGGCAGAGGGAGAGAGAATCTTAAGCAGGCTCCATGTGGGGCTAGACCCCATGACCCTGAGACCATGACCTGAGCCAAAATCAAGAGTTGGATGCTTAACTGATTGAGATACCCAGGTGCTCTGAAAAATGTTCATTCTTATAGTCATTCATTCATTTATTCATTGGTTGTACAAACTTTTTTTTTTTTTTTTTTTTGGTTGTACAAACTTTTATCGAGTACCTGCTTCTAGGCCAGATGCTGTTTTTGGAATGCAGTGGTGAACAAGACAGGATGGAAGCTCTTGCTCTTGTGAAGCTTCTGATATCAGATGCAGGGAGATGGTAAATGAGCAAAAATATTAGTGAACTTGATTTTAGGCAGTGGTGATACTGGGCAGGAAACAAATATGTGATGGGACTGAGACTGGGGGTGGGGGTGTTGGCAAATTGGGGTCCAGTAGTCTCTGAAAAGCAAGGCAGAGGGAAGAGACCCCTAATGGCAATGAATTTGGCAAGGAGGAAAAGCAGGAAGCTGGCCAGAGTGGCTGAAGGCCAAGTGGAGGAGAGTGGTGGGAGATGTTGCAGAGGTGGGAGGCTACCATTTCCTGTGGAGGTTTGTTACTCTTCTAGTTTTCCTGGTTCTCCTTTACTCTGCCACCTACAGCAACCCAGCAAACAAACTAGTAATATCCATGAAACCACCTTCTTTCCCTTGTATGTGAGGAATAGAAGTGATGGTGACAGGATGGTAATAGAACAGTAAGAGTTGATTAGAAAAAAACTTGTGCTTAAGAAATGTACAAGTGGAGATAAAAGTATTGTTCTGTAATATTTTATTTTATTTTATTTTATTTTATTTTATTTTATTTTATTTTATTTTATTTTTTTAATTTTTATTTATTTATGATAGAGAGAGACGGAGAGAGGCAGAGACATAGGCAGAGGGAGAAGCAGGCTCCATGCACCGGGAGCCCGACGTGGGATTCGATCCCGGGTCTCCAGGATCGCGCCCTGGGCCAAAGGCAGGCGCTAAACCACTGCGCCACCCAGGGATCCCTTGTTCTGTAATATTTTAAAGAAATAAATCTGAAAGGACCCAAAGACAAATCCCTAAAGTTTCTTTACACTTTATTAGGGTAGTTAGTCAGAAAGGCTACTTTGAATAGGTAGTATATGCACACAGTACAAAATTCAAATGGTACAAAGGATATGGAACAAAAGATTCAGGTAGTTGTTAGCTTATAAAAGATATACTGCAGGGCATTACAAGTGAAAGAATGGGGGGTATTTTTGTTTAATAGAGGTTTTTGCCAGTTTTTCCTAGAAATATATATTTTTTTAATGGCAAATTTTTAACTAACATCTTTATTAGAAATATGTTTTTTTTTTAAAAAGATTTTATTTATTTATTCATGAGAGAGAGAGAGAAAGAGAGGCAAGCAGAAACATACGCAGAGGGAGAAGCAGGCTCCCCACAAGGAGCTTGATGCAGGACTTGATCCCGGATCCCGCCCTGAGCTGAAGGCAGATGCTCAACTGCTGAGACATCCAGGCATCCCTAGAAATGTGTTTGAACCCAGGCCATTTAAGCAGTATAGTTTTTGAGCACTTACCTAATTTTATTGAAGTTTGGTTACCTTAAGTGCTGGGGATCCTTCTGGAATGCGGAACTGCTAGGAATGGAGTGGTCTGCATGTGTGCATTAGAATCAGTGTTGGCAGTGGGCTGTGTGTATCAGGAAAGTGCTATGATGTGGAAGCTGCTTGTCTAACTGGCCTTCAAGCCCCTGAAAAGCAGCTTAGCAGTTGTCTGGGTCAAACTGGGCTTGCTGATTTCTAAACTCTCGCTGTTTACACTACGCAGAGTCGACCTTTCAAGCCAAAGTACCTTCCTGGTAGTAGTAGGAAACAGTTCACTTTTAGCCATATGCTTTTGTCCCAGCTGTGGAATGAGAAGGAGGTAGAATTCTGAGTGGAATGGTGACTTTTCAGCTCTTCCTGAGAGACTTGAGGTAATAGAAGGCATGTATTGGTCTCTGCCCCTGGTTCCTGGCACAGAGCTCCTAATATTCTCACTATGTCGGAAGTGATAAGAACACGAGAGCATCTCTTGTTCTAATATTGGTCTTTGACCTCTATTCCTGACACAGGGCTCCTGATGTAATTTCCTGGATGATAGGAGTGTCTTTTGTTCCAGTGAGGCAACTCTGGGTGGGTTCCTGGATGGCTCCGGGATGAAGGCCAGTCACTAGAAAGACCAAGCCATGATTAGCAGCTTGGAATTTTGAGCCCTGCCCCTCATTGCCTTGAGAAGGGAGAAGGGCTGAAAATGGAGTTAATGACCCATCATGCCTACATGATGAATCCTCCATAAAAATCCCAATAGTACAGGGTTTGGAGAATTTCCAAGTTGGTGAACACATTCACACTGGGAGGATGACACACTTCACCTCCATGGAGCCAGAAGTTCCTTGCCCTATGTAGCTCTTGATCTGGCTGTTCATCTGTATCCTTTATCATATTATTTAATAAATTGGCAAACATGAATTGTTTCTTTCAGTTTTGTAAGCCACTGGCAAATTCATTGAGCCCACAGAGGGGGCTGTTGGAACCTCTCATTTGTAGCCAATTGGTCAGAAGCATTGGTAGTAATGGGGGCTTGGGACTGGCATTGGGAAGGGTGGTGGTGGACTTGTGGGACTGAGCTCTTAACCTGTGTGATCTGACTCTGTCTCTGAGTAGAGAGATGATGGCATCCAGAGATAGCGTCAGGATGGAGTAAAATTGTAGGACACCCAGCTGGTTTTGCAGAGACCTGTTTGGTGTAGGGGGAACCCCACACATTCCATGACCAGAAGTATCAAAAGTGATGTATGCTTTGTGAGTAGTGATGGAGGCTCTCAAGAAGGAAGAAAACGAAGATTTTTCCTTCTCCCAGCCTGTGCCTTAACCTTTTCTATCCCCTTGCATCAGTCCCCCAAAATGCCATCCCAGAGCTGGGTATGGGAAACTTGATTGAAGAAGATCATCACAGTGCAACCTCCTTATTTATGAAATAGAAAAGAATTACTAGAATGATACAACCATATTCCAATGTGAGCACGAAAAGTATTTGCAAAGCAAACATGAGTGGGTTGTTTTTTTCTGCTTCTCGACATTTTATCATGCATGTTGTGTGTGCTGCTGCCTGCTGCTTTCTTAGTGCAGTTAACCAGAAGTGGGCTGTGTGCAAATCTGGTTACATATCTGAGGCAGGTAAGATCATATCTTTTGTGTGCTTTATCCAAATATACTTTTAAAAATTCCTAGGCAGTTTAGGACAGTTTTTAATTCTTTTTCAAAACGGGAAATTAATAACTTGAGTAGCATAAAACATTATCTTACGTCTGTGTGTTTTGTGAGCATTTCCAAAAGGAGATAAAGCAGGTGAATTTCAGCTCCACGTAAAGAAAATTATTATAAGGGACGCCTGGGTGGCTCAGTGGTTGAGCATCTGCCTTCAGCTCAGGTCGTGATCCTGGAGTGCGGAGATCGAGTGCCCCATCGAGCTCCCCACGGGAAGCCTCCTTCTCTCTCCACCTATGTCTCTCTCTCTCCCTCTCTCTCTCTGTCTCTTATGAAAAAAGAAAATCTTTTTTTTTTAAAAAAGAAAATTATTGCAAAATAACAAAAACTTAAATCTAAAGCAAGCGGAAACAAATCTGTACAGAAGACAAGACTATTATATACATTAAAAAGAAATGGTCCCTTAAATAGACTTTCTTTGTGTACACTTAGTTCTCTTTGTTCATAGAACAGTAAAGTCCTTTTTTTAAAATTTTATTTTTAAAAGATTTTATTTATTTATTCATGAGAGACATATAGGCAGAGACACAGGCAGAGGGAGATGCAGACTCCCCACAAGGAGCTTGATGTGGGACTTGATCCTAGGACTCTGGGACCATGCCCTGAGCTGAAGGCAGAGGCTCAATCACTGAGCTACTCAGGCACCCCACAGTAAAATCCTTTTAAAGAACTGCCTGAAGGGGCACCTGGCTGGCTCAGCAGTAGAACATTCTACTCCTGATCTTGGGGTCGTGAGCTTAAGCCCCCCATTAGGTGTAGAGATAACTTTAAAAAAAAAAGAAAGAGTAATGAAAGGATAATGATTTTTCTTCGAATATTCAGGAATTCTAGTGAACTTCTTGAGGCAAAATACCTGCTTTTATAAAACACTTTGTAAATGTGAGTAGCTTGAATTAATGTTTTGAATAATTGGAATTTTAATTACTTAATGTTTCATTTTCTTCCTCTTGGAATAACTTGGTTGTTAGACTTAAAACAATTTAGTAAATTAGCGCTTACTAAATGTGCTGAGCCCTGACTCAGGGCTTTTGCACCTCTCACTGCAGTGCTGATTTTTTTCCCGGGAGGTTTTGCAGTTTAGGTAGACTGCTTTTAATAATAATGAGATGAAACTTTTAGATTTTATTGGTAGAATGAGTCAGAAAAAATAATCCAGAGAGTTTCTGGATTAATTATTAATTATACTTCTATGGTGTTTTCAAAGGTTCAACAACTATTTAATAAGGACATAGCTTGGGGTCATCCTTCTGCCAGATACTAGAGTGATTTTTTTTTTCAAAAAGGAATTTTTTTAAAAAATTACAGAAGTAGTGTGTCTCTAAAGAATACTCCGAACTGAGGAGGTTAAGATGTATGGAATAGGATGTGAGCTCCTGAGGAGCTGTGAGCTGTTGGCAGGATACAGTGTAGAATGTAAAATGCAAGCTAATTAAAGAGGCGATGGAGAGGAGTGTTTATGAGTATTTGGAGGAGTCTGTGAAAATGAACTGGAGTGTCGGAATCGTTTTAGGGAGTTTGTAGGGCCACACCTAGATGTCTTGGTTAGATTTGGGTAGCTGACAAAACTGTATTCTAGATGGAGGACTTTGGGCCAGGTGGGTGACCTCATGGAAAGTCAGAGGCCTTTGGAACCCTGTTTGCCTTGAAGTTTTGTGTGAGGACCACATACTGATGGCTCATGGCTGTGTGTGGGATGAAAGATGATAAAAAGCAATTTAAAAAAAATTAGTTGCCAACATTTTAATTTGAAAATTTTTGAATAAGGAATCTGGTCTTTAGTTTTTTTCTTGAAAAACCAGAGGATCTGGCCTCATTACACCAGCTTCCCTATGTGAGGACTGCAGCCAGAGCTGATTGGTGGCCACCCTTATGGACTGACTGCCCACCCCTCTTCAGTGGGCCACAGTCCTTACCATTCCCTGTGGTCCCCTAGATAGAGAGGCCCAGTGACCGCTAACATTTATTGGGGTGGCTGAGGTGTTACCGCCTTCTCAAGGTAGAGTTAAGAGTAAGGTCAAAGATTTCTTGTACCCATGTAAATTTCAAGAAAAATGGGGAGAGTGCATATTTCTTTGTGGAGATGGAAATATTCCTACCTCTTTAGACTAGTCAGTGTCAGAGATTCCGACTGATTTCACACTCCTGTGCACCCTGCCCAGGTCCCATAAAATGGCGTTTGAGTCTCCATGTCTGTAGTGTTGAAGAGCTTAGGCCCTAGAGTCAGACATACCTGAATTGGATCCCTGGCTGTCACACTCACTTGTCTGGTGATCTTGAGCAAATTACTTTACATCTCTTTGCCTCATTTTCTCACTTTTAACAATAATAGTACCTCTCTATTTTATTGTTGTTGGAGGACAAGTGAAATCACTTAATATATAGAACATTTAGTCCAGTGCCTGGCACAAGTTAACATTCGGTGTCAGCTATGTAAATATAAAGCTAAGGAAAAGGCAATTTCTAACTTTATAGCAACCTGGGCTTATAGCGAATTGTGGTAGGAAGAAAGTTATGGGAATTTGTTTGTTAATTAAATCAGTTTGTATCTCTTGAGCTGTGGGTTCTGTGCTGCATTACAGTGAATGAGGTGAACACAGCCCCTGCTTTCACGTTGCTTACGATCTGTGGTGGAGATACATAACTAAGCCAGCAGTTGCAGTACAGTGTGATATTTGAACTAGAAGGCCTTAGAGGACTTCAGTCATTCTCTGTTTTCATCTTTTATGACAATTATAGTGTTAGGAGGGGTGCCAGACAGGGCAGAGTACTTGGTGATGGTGGGCCCTGTTTGTAAGAGCTTGGCACTGTTAAGTGGTCCACCATCTTTCCTTCCCCTTTCCTCAGATCATCATTTATGGAGCATCTACCATGATTTGGGCAAATGTCCAAGCCTGACAGAGAAAACAGAAAGAGAAGCCTTTCTCTGGATAAAGAAAGCTCTTATCCTCAGCTTGCCTCCCCCTCACACTGTCCCAGATCTGTACTTGGAGAAAGAGAAATTAAGAGGGTCCAACCCACCCAGTGTCTGGGAGAGGAATAAAGACACTTCTCATCCTCAAAGACTTGAAAACAAGAGGCTCAAGAGAGAACCCTACCAGTTTGAAACCTTGGAGCTGCCACTGGAACCAGGAAAATCCTTCAGAATTGAACTTACTTTTTATTTCATGATATTAATACTTTGTACCATTAAAAAGTCGTACTTTATAGCATGTCTAAGAATTTTTTTTTTTTTTTTAGATTTTATTTGTTCATGAGAGACACAGAGAGGCCGAGACACACGCAGAGGGAGAAGCAGGCTCCATGCAGGGAGCCAGATGTGGGACTCGATCTGGGGACTCCAGGATCATGACCTGAGCCAAAGGCAGACGCTCAACCGCTGAGCCACCCAGGCATCCCTAAGAAAATATTTTAAATGCATAAAATAAAAGTGATTTATTTTAACACCTTGAATTTTACTTAAAATAATCCCTGTAGCTTGATTTTATAATAAAACTTAAAAATTCTTTAAACTAGAAATATAGTGCTGTGGGAGAAAGAAGTGGGGAGATGAATTCTTTGGCTTAGTAAGGTGCATGTCTGGGAAGGACTTGGCATAGGACCTGGTCAAGGGACCTGGGGGAGGATCTGCTGTGGTCAGATGGGATAGAAGAGGCCAAGGGCAGCTGAGGCAGTGGCATACACATTAGAGTCTCTGGAGAACAGTTTGTGGGCTATGGTGTAGGGATGTAGAGTCTACCAAATGATTGATTTTTCTGGCAGAAAATCAGGGCATAGAATGTTTGTGGAGTCATTCTGTGAGTGACTTTGCAAGTGGGTGCATATCTGTGCGAGGGATAACTGCTTTTTATTTCTAGGGTCTCTGGTCAGCACCTCTTTCCTCAGAGCATTCTTCTTTTATTTTTGGAGAAATCCTCCTTTGGAGAGGAGGAAGGGCCCACCCTAGCATCCCAAGAACTGAATGGGCCAATGTGCTAGCTTCCTTCTCTGGTGTGCCAGTGTGGATGCAGGACTCAGGCTCCATTAGTTGGTGGCTCGGTGCTTTGAGTCTGGGTCCTGAGGACGCCAAAGGGAGAGCAGGGGAAAGACAGCGGCTGTATGCTAACCAGATGTTTGTGTTTTAGTTTCAGGCTGTGGCTTTTGTTTCCAGCCCTGGCATGCCATGATGTGGGCCCATCTTCCAACCCTGGCCTTCCTGTCCCTGCCACTCCAATTCTCTGAGCCTTTGATGTTTCTTTCAGTACATCCCCTTTGGCTACACATGGCCAGTCTTGGTTTCTGTTGCTTGTAGTCCAAGAACCCTGTCTACTGCACCCCCTGGGTAGTTTTTAAGGTAACCTCCTCACTAATGCATTGTGCTAGAAGAAATGTATATGTGTGGAGTCCCGAATTTTTTTTTTTTTAAGATTTTATTTATTTATTCATGAGAGACACACAGAGAGAGAGAGAGAGAGAGAGAGAGAGGCAGAGGCATAGGCATAGGCATAGGCAGAGGGAGAAGCAAGCTCCATGCAGGGAGCCCGATGTGGGACTCCATCTTGGGACTCCAGGATCATGCCCTGAGCCAATGTCAGGCGCCAAACTGCTGAGCCACCCAGGGATCCCCGTTTTTAAAAAATTTTTAAGTAATCTCTGCGCCCAACATGGGGCTTAAACTCCTGACCCCTAGATCAAGAGTTGCATGCTACACCGACTGAGCCAGCCATTATCCCCAAAAATGTTTTTTAATGATGCAAGTTTATGAAAACCGCAGGATGCTTCTTGAAATACACATTATAGTCTCCTATAAGAGTTTATTGAGTCCTTACCTATATAAAGTACTATTCTAGATGCAGTGGTGATTTTTAAAATGGGATGTGTTCCCTGGTCTCCAGGAAGAATGCTTTTCTAAATTGGTTAATTTCCTTTAGCCATTTCAGTGCAGTTGAACAAGCAACTCTTATGTGTCTTATGTGGGGGCAGATTGAAAAATGGAAGAAATAGGACTTGAAGTACATGGAGCAGTTAGAGAAAGTGTAGAGAGACTGTACTTTGGAGGGACTTCGTGTTGGAGACAAAACACTGAAGTAGTCAATCTTGGGTTTTAGGAAAGGATAGGATTTAGATAGGTGGGAAGGAGGGGAATGGGTATGTGTAGAAGGGGATCCAGCATGGATTTGGGTTGATTAGGATAGGTTTTTAGGAAAGAAGTACATTTTCATCTGAGATTAAAGTGTGGATAAAAGAAAAAAACCTAGAGCTTGAGTTATATTGATGTGAATTTGAGAAAACTTCTAGGTGGCACCATCTTTCTGAGAAGTAAAATGTATATACTGAAAGTGGTCTGGTCATAGGAGTTTCAGAGGCAAGAAAAAGTCTGGCAGACTGGTGGGGTTGGGATCAAAAGGATAGTTTTATAATGTTGGAGGTCGAATGGTGTGTATCCTCACAGGCAGTTGTGGGCCTGCTTGTGTGTAGAGCACTACAGAGGATAAACTATAAGCAGGAAAGTGTTTTATTTTTTTTAATATTTTAATTTATATTTTATTAGCAAGATAAACTCAAAGCAATTCATAAATCAACGTTTCTTTTTTTTTAAGATTATTTATTTATTTATTTATTTATTTATTTATTTATTTATTCATGAGATACACAGAGAGAGACAGAGAGACAGAGAGACAGAGACACAGGCAGAGGGAGAAGCAGACTCCAGGGAGCCCGACGTGGGACTCGATCCCAGGTCTCCAGGATCAGGCCCTGGGCTGAAGGCGGCGCTAAACCGCTGAGCCACCCAGGCTGCCAGGAAAGTGTTTTAGAATTCTGGAAACTTAAATTCCATCTTCAAGAGAGAGGATAGAATTTATAGTGCTTACATTTTCTGTATTTCCCTATTGCTTTGCATGTAGGAGCTGGAGAGGAAATGAAACAGGAATGTTTCAAGGTTGGGGACTGATTCAGGAGCTATAATGCTTATATAATAATAAGGTCAGGGGAGTAGGAAATTGACCAAGAGTCCGTTTTTTCAGCTGTAAAGTGGGAATATATGGTACCTAATTTATGAAATTCTGTGGAACTTGTATGAGGGAAGATAGCCCTTCCCAGGTACATATTGAGTACTCAAGAATCGTTAGCCATTGTTACTAAGACAGGAACCACTGAAGGAATCCCAGTGGTCAACAGATAATTATGATGTAGTGAGAAAAGTGTTATAAAAGAACCTGGTACAGGGATCCCTGGGTGGCGCAGCGGTTTGGCGCCTGCCTTTGGCCCAGGGCGCGATCCTGGAGACCTGGGATCGAATCCCACGTCGGGCTCCCGGTGCATGGAGCCTGCTTCTCCCTCTGCCTGTGTCTCTGCCTCTCTCTCTCTCTCTGTGTGTGACTATCATAAATAAATAAAAATTAAAAAAAAAAAAAGAACCTGGTACAGAATGCTTAATGAACGAGGTGACTAATGCTGAATCGGAAAGTTGGAAATAGTGGGAAAGGAGTAAATCTGGGTGTTGATGGGTGAGTAGAAGTTTACTGCATTAATACAGATTGTGCAAACCTTAAAAAAAAATCAAATCCTGCTCATAAGGGCCTAATACAGCTGCACAAAGATAGACTTCAGTATGGCATGTGATCCAAAAACCTAGGAAGTGGGAAAGAAGGAATTTAATGGAATAAACTTTAAAAAGTATTTAAATGCAGTAAATGGACCTGTGTGAGTGTACTTTGAAAGGGCGTTATGGAGAGAGGTAAGACCTAAGGTTATAGAATCTTGAAATTTGTAAACCTGGAAGTAACCTTAGGCAGAACCTATCCAACCTTAGGCAGAACCTACCCAACCACTTCAGTGAGATAAGGGAACTGAAACCGAAAGGGCATCCAAATCTGACTACTGTGCTATTTCTGGTGAAATGCGTACAAAGGTAGAAAAGAACACAGGTTTTTTTTTGTTGTTGTTGTTGTTGTTTTTTGTTTTTTTTTCCCCTGACAGATCTACAAGAAGGAGTTAAATAAGTGGAAAGGAAGAAATTTGAATAAAAATACATTTCTAAAGCTGACTCCCAGCACCAGCATTCAAAACAAAATAAAACAAAGGTGGATTGAGAGGCTGTGATACAATTATAGAAACATAATCTATACTGACTTTAGCAGCATCCATTGCTTATTGTCACCGTTGGCTGCAGCTGATCACGCATCACAGAGCCAGCACATATGTGTTGTGGGAAGAAAACTGAATTTATCAGAAACATGGATATTTTTGGCAAATTTTGAATGCCAGAGACATTTTTTTGAAGGCAGTTTTATTAGTCTTCTTTCCATTATAAAGAAAGTTCATGCTCACAGTAGTGAATTTGGAAAACATTCCCTCTTTTGCTCCCAGTAGGTTGTAAGTTATCAGAGTTCTAATGTGTCTGTCCTGCTCATAGTTCATCTTCCCTGGTGCCTAGATGGTGCTTTATACATAGCAGGTTCATGGTTGTTGGGAGGTTAAATACCTTCAAATAATTTCTAAAACATAGGGAGGAAATTCTTTAATCGTTATGGTTTTTGGTTCTTAACAAAAATGGTAAAAAAAAAAAAAGTGATTGACAAGTATAGTTTTATAAACTGTTTTTTCAAAGATTTCATTCATTCATTCATTCATTCATTCATTCATTCATTCATTCGAGACAGAGAGAAGGCAGACATAGGCAGAGGGAGAAGCAGGCCCCTCACAAGGAGTCTGATGTGGGACTCGATCCCAGAACTCCAGAATCACTCCCTGAGCCAAAGGCAGATGCTCAACCACTGAGCCACCCAGGCGTCCTGTTTTTCACATTATTATAAACAAATTTTTTTCCTAATCTGAACTTAGCGTAAACATTTTAATGACTATGTGCCCGTTGAATGGATGAAAGCATTTACTTAATGTTCTCTGTTGTAAATGATATTGTTAAATCACAGAAGAAGGTAATATTGGCAAACACAGTAATTACTGTTTTATCTTTCTCTGGTTTCAAAAAGTACACATTTTAAAAAATATGACTGCCAACCATCTTAAAGAATTACTGCCCTCAAAAAAAAAAAAAAAAAAAAAGAATTACTGCCCTCCATTTGCTACCCTCTTCCCCCAGTGCTCATTAATCAAGTATTTAGTGAAAAGAGTGGTGGTATTTTACCTTTTTACAAATCTCCTAAATTTACAAATCTCCAAATACCCTTAGATAATTGATAGCTTAGTTTTCATATATGCTATTCAGTACAGATTCTGTGTCTTTTGATACGTTGTTTTGAGGTAGCTGAAGAAAATTGAGTCCCATAGAGAATATGTAGTGAAGTATTTCGTAGATGTTCCTTAATTTGGGTCTCATGGTTTCTCATGATTAGATTGAGGCCATGCATTTTTGGCGGTAATATCACAGAAGTGCTATGTCCTTGTCAATGCATCATAGCATCATACCAAAAGGTACCTGATATCAGTCTATCTTATTACTGGCGATGTTAACCTTGATTGGTTAAGGTGATGTCTGTCTTGTTTCTCTGCTGTAACATAATTACAAATCTTTTTTTCTGATATTGAGAACTTTTAAAATTTACTTTCTTAGCAACTTTAAAATAACTGTATACAATAAAATACTGTTAACTGTAGTCACCATACTGTACATTACATCCCCAGAACTTATTTATATTATAATATAATTATAATATATTATAATTATAAAGTTTGTAGCTTTTGACCTTGTTCACCTTCCCACAACCACCTCTGCCAACAACTACCAATCTGTTCTCTGTTTTTCTTTTTTTAGGTTCCACATGTGAGATCATACAGTATTTGTTTTTGACTTATTTCACTAAGCACCATGCCTTTAAGGTCTGACCACGTTGCAAGCGGCAGGCTTTCCCTTTTCTTTGGCTGAATAATATTCCTCTTTGTGTGTGTGTGTCATGTTTTCTTTAATCATTCATCCATCTGGTGAACACTTAGGTTGTTCCCATGTCTTGGCTGTTGTAAATAATGCTGTAGTGAATGTGGGCATGCAGATATCTCTTTGAGGTAGTGATTTTGTTTCCTCGGGATATATACCTAGAAGTGCGATTGCTAGATCATATGGTAGTTCTATTTTTCATTATTTGAGGAACTTCTTTTTTTTTTTTTTTTTTTTTTTTTTTTATGATAGGCACACAGTGAGAGAGAGAGAGGCAGAGACATAGGCAGAGGGAGAAGCAGGCTCCATGCACCGGGAGCCCGACGTGGGATTCGATCCCGGGTCTCCAGGATCGCGCCCTGGGCCAAAGGCAGGCGCCAAACTGCTGCGCCACCCAGGGATCCCTATTTGAGGAACTTCTGTACTGCTTTTCATAGTGGCTGAATCAACTTACATTCTTAACAGCAGCACACAAAGTTTCCCTTTTCTCCACATCCAACACTTTTAATGTCTTGTCATTTAACAGCCATTCCAACAGTTGTGAGGTGATATCTCATTTTGATTTTTCTGCCCATTTTTCTTTTTAGATTATTTATCTGAGAGAGAAGGAGCAAGCACAAGCCAAGGTGGGGGAGCTGGGCAGAGGAGAGGGAGAAGCAGACTCCCGTTGAGGAGGGAGCCTGATGCAGGGCTGGATCCCAGGACCTCATTATCATGATCCAAGCTGAAAGCAGATGCCCAACTGACTGAGCCACCCAGGCACCCTCTTCTACCCATTTTTAAATCCTATCTTCCCCCCCCTTTTTTTTTGGTTTTTGTGTTATTGAATTGTATGAGTTCCTTGTATATCTAGGGTATTACCCTTATCAGATATCCAATTTGCAAATATTTTCTCCCATTTGGTAGGTTCCCTTCTCATTTTGTTGATAGTTTCCATTGCTCTGCAGGAGCATTTTTTTAGTTTGATGTAGTCACATTTATTTATTTTTGCTTTTTTTTTTCTAAGTAATCTGTACACCCAATACAGAGCTTGAACTCATGACTCCCAAGATCAAGAGTCTCATGCTCTGCCAGCTGAGCCCGCCAGGTTGCCTGTTGCCTTTGCTGTAGTGTCAAATTAAAAAATCATTGCCGGACTGACCGCCTGTGCTTTCTTCTAGGAGTTTTCTGATTTCAGGTCTCACGTTAAAGTCTTTAATTCATTTTGAGTTGATTTTTGTGTATAAGGTAGTGGTGCAGTTTCATTCTTTTGCATGTGGCTGTACAAGTTTTTCCAGCACCATTTATTGAAGAGACTGTCATTTCCTGTTACAGATTTTTGGCTCCTTTGTCATAAATTAATTGATCATAAACACAAGGGTTCATTTCTAGGCTCCCTATAATGTCCTATTGATTTTTTATCTGCCAACAGATTGTATTCTGTCTTATTGATCTTTGTATCTGCCAACAGTTGATGGTAATATCATACTGTTTTGATTAGTATAGCTTGGTAATATAGTTTGGAATTGGAACATGATTTGTTCTTCCTAAGATTGCTTTGGCTATTCAGGCTCATGTGAATTTTAGGGGTATTGTCTTATTCTGTGAAAAGTGTCATTTGGAATATTGGTAGGAATTGCGTTGAATTTGTAGATTGCTTTTGGTAGTATGGAACATTTTAACAATATTCTTCCATCCATAAGCATGGAATAACTGTCCATTTATTGTGTCTTCACTTTCTTTCATGAATGTCTTACAATTTTTAGCGTACATATCTTTCACCTCCTTGGTTAAATTTATTCCTAGGTATTTTATTCTTTTTGATGCAGTTGGAAATGGGATTTTTCTTTCACAATTTCTTTTTCTGATAGTTCATTGTTAGCGTATAGAAATGCAGCTGATTTTTTTTTTTTTTTTTTTTTTTGTATATGGTGTTTGTATCCTGTAGTTTCACCAGATTTATTAGTTCTAACTTTGGTGTGGAGTCTTTAGGGTTTTCTTTTAAGATTTTATTTATTTATTCATAGAGATGCAGAGAGAGAGAGAGAGAGGCAGAGACACAGGCAGAGGGAGAAGCAGGCTCCATGCAGAGAGCCTGACATGGGACTCGATCCAGGGTCTCCAGGATCACGCCCTGGGCTGCAGGCGGCGCTAAACTGCTGCGCCACTGGGGCTGCCCAGGGTTTTCTTATATATAAGATCATGTTATTGGCAAATAGTGTAGGTTTTACTTTTTCCTTTCCAAATTGGATCCCTTTTATTTCTTTTTCTTGTCTAAGTGCTTTGGCTAGGACTTCCAGTACTATGTTGAATAAAAGTGGTGAGAGTGAGCGTCTTTGTTCTGTTCCTAATTTTGGAGGAAGAGCTTTCATTTTTTACCTTTGAGTATAATGTTAGTTGTGGGCTTGTCATAATATGGCCTTCATTATGTTGAGGTATGTACTTTTTTTACCCACTCTGTTTAGAGTTTTATAATGAAATGTTTAATTTTGTCAAGTGCTTTTTCTGTATCTATTGAGATGATCATGTCACTCTTATTTTGTTAATGTAGTGTATTACATTGATATGTGGAACTATCTTTGCATCCCTGAAATAAATCCCACTTGATTGTGACATATAAAATATTCAATTCTTTTTTTTTTAAACTTTGATTAGTCTCAGAATGATATTTTAGTAATAATATTAGAAAATAGCTTCTTTGTGCGGAGCCATCTGGCTGGCTCATTCAGTAGAGAGTGCTACTCAATCTCAGGGTCTTGTGTTCAAGCACGTGTTGGGTGTAGAGGTTACTTAAGGAAATTTACAAAAAAAAAAATGAAGCTCAAGAAAAAAAATACCTTGTTGGGGCATCTGTCTGGCTCACTCAGAGAATGCTGCTCTTGATCTTGGGGTTGTGAGCTTGAGTCCCACATTGGGTGCAGAAATTACTTAAAAATAAAAAATCTTTAGAAGAATACCTTGTTGCATAAGATATAATAAGGTAAATTACTAACATCTATAAAGCTAGAGGTAGGAAGGCTTCCATCATATTTTTGTTTCTTATTTACAGTTTCATCCAGTTTCCTTGGAGTAGACTCCTCCCTTTCATGAATTCGATAACTCACTGATGTGGTCAGTTTCATCATTTTCAGCATCTTTAGACACGGATGGTGCAACTGTGGGTTGAGAAATCAAATCTCCTAGTCTTTCCTTTTTAAAGAAATGATCCATTCTTAAATATAAAAGAATTATACATTTTCTTTTATTTGAGAATAAAATATTGTTAAAGTCATGTTTATTATTAAAGGCTGTTTAAGTTTTAGATACAATTTAAAAATTTAGAAAAATTTGAAAATTTGAAAAGTTGTATTATAAAACAAGACCACAAAAGGTACTGCTTGTGTTTTTGTGTAGGCATAAGCAAAGCTTCAGAATTAATGAAGTAATAGTAATGGTATATAGGGCAATATTCAGGTTACAGAAATTTAAAGCAAGTGTAAATGGTAATGACTGGTAAAAGCACAGAATGGAGATCAATCTAAGTTAATCTCTGAAAGACATATTTGTACCCTAAAGCATCATTATCTTAGAAAATCTGGATAACGCAAGACTATACAAGCACACATTCCATTAGTGGTTGGAGTGATGGCTTTGTTACCAGTCACGTAGCCTCTGGAAAAATCCACTGTACGCATATGAGAGAATAGGAGTGGAAAGGGCAGATAACATCTTAGTTTTTTTTAACATCTTAGTATTAAGATGACAATAGTGTTGGCCCCTCTGGGGCCTGTGATCCCCCAGGAATCTTTGAGAACTGCTGTTTCTAAGTGATTCTGACTACAGCCTGATGTGAAACTGGTGGAAGGAAAGGCATTAGTCAAGTGCTTTTTGTGCCAGGCACTGTGTTAGGATCTTCACAAGATACAATCTTATTTAGTCAAGGTCTTTGTAATGGTGGCAGTGAAAGTGATATGAGGTCACAGTTGGGTTATATATGAAGATGGGATTTTGTTGAGTGTAAGATGCAAGTCAGGTCAGGGGTGGCCTTTAGGGTTTTGACCAGAGTAACTGGAAGGGTAGAGCTGCCATTTCCTTGGCATGAAGAAAAGTACTGAAGGAGCAGGTTTGGGATGGGGAAGAGACCCACTATATACAGAAAATAGTGTTTAGGGGAGAGGAATGGGCTGGAGGTATAAATTTGGAAGTTGTCAGCCTATCAGTAGTATTTTAAGCCATAGTCTCGGACAGAGTCACAAAGAGCATAAGTAGCTATAGAAGAGAAGACACCTTAAGGACTAAGGCCTCTAACACTGCATGATTTAGAGGCTGAGGAGATAGCAAAGAGTAGCAAACAAGGGAGCAAGAAAATCAGAAGAGTATGTATTCTGGAAGCCAAGGAAAGGTTGATTCAATGCAGAGTGAATGTTACTATGACAAGGGCTAGTGGGTCAAGTGGATGAAGACTGAGTTGACTATTAGATGGGGCAACAAGAAGGTAATTGGTGACTTTGATAGGGGGCAAAATTCTGTTTGCAGTGGGTTCAGGACTGAGTGGGAAAAGAATATATATTAGTATAGACAATTTTACTGAATAATTTAGCTATAAAGAACAGTAGATAGGATATGGAGTCACGAGAGGGTTTGGTTTTCTTAAGGGAGAAATACAGCATGTTTTATGCTAATGGAAATGATCTGATTTGGTAAAGAGGTGAAATGTTAAGATTCAGAAGAGAGAATTGCTGGAGCAGTGTCTTTAAGTAGGACAGAGAGAAGATCTTGTGCACAAATGGAGGGGTTGGTTTTCACTTGGAGCACAGATAGTGTCTTTGTAGGACTGGGAGGAAAGGCAGGGTTTATGGACATGGATGCAGATAAGTAGCTAAGTTGTAGGATGGAAACATGGATATTCTTTTTAGATTGTGTCTATTCTCAGCAAAACAAAAACCAAGAGAGTGAGGGTGGGGCAGTTAAGGGTAATGTGCCACATCAAGTATAGCTGTGAAATGGCAAAGAAGCCATAAAAGGACCCTCTGGGGTATAACAAGAAATAGGCTAAGTGTGAATTTCACATCTGATTATCTCAAGTGAATTCTAGGATTAAGTGTTACAGAGCTTCCATTTTGGTTCCATAGTCTCACTAAATAAGATATATTTACATTTCTTTAAGTTTCTAATGTGTTACCTTTCTTATCAAGGAATATTTTTAAAGTACTGCCTGATTAGTGTATGATATTTTATTTGTACTCAAAGGATTAGCTTTTGCAGTCAGGTTGCCTTAGAATTATCCTTGTTTTAATGGTTATATTATACTTCACAGTTCTTGTAAATAATATACAAAGATGTTAGAAAAACTTAATATTGGGAAAGCAAAAGGACAAAACCAGTTGATTACATCAAATCTATTTTATATGCTAACAACACTAGTGAAATAACATCCATTGGTTATGTAAAATGTGTTTTGAACTTTGATACACAATACAGATCTATGAAACCAATGGCCAGTTGCTTTCTAGTGAAGGAAGAAAACAAATCCAAAAAAACAAATCACATTTTTTCAAGTCGTCCATTCCTAGAACTCTTAAGGACTTTGCCTAATCAGAGTGATTTATTATACATTTGAAAGTATATTGCTTAATAGTTACTCTTTTGTGTGAAACCTAGATTCATTTTCTTTATTAAAGTATATAATTGAAGCTTTTAAACAGTTAACTTTAGGAGAAGCAACAAAACAAAAACCAACCATACATCATTAATGTTTTTGTAATTCTTTCTTTGTTCTTGATCCTTAGCGTGTCATATGTATATCGTCATTTTTTTTGTATTTTCAAATGATGCTGTAAACTGGTGTCGTCTTGTGTGTAAGTTTGAAAAGACAATACATAGGTGAGTAGCCATTTTCTCACTCTTAATGTGGATAGACTTTGTTGCTATGTGACTGAGTCCAGGATTTGTGGAGTCATCTCTTATTGGTAGCATAGTCCTTCTGAAGTGGTCAGGCTGATCAGCTGTCGTGTGTTTTTCCCTGCCTGCCACAACTCTTAACATTGCTATAGGTCTGAGTTTCAGTGCCCTTAACATGTTTCTTTTGCATCCTGGATTAATGGTTCAGGAGTTTCTTGAGAATGATGATTGCCTTGGTTGTGTATAGGAAGATGACAGCCCATAGTACAGAATTAACACTATATTGTGGGCTGACAATAATCCTGAAGATTGCTAGCTGAGACTTACCCGGAAGAATTATGTGTACAGGCAAAGCTTTTCATTGAGAGTATGGAAGATCTCAAAGCTGTCCACCTAATTCCACTTGTAGGCAATAAGCTGAAAGATAAAGAAGTAGAAGACTGATCAAAAAATCTATACACAGGGTGCCTGGCTGGCCCAGGAGTGTGCAACTCTTGATCTCAGGGTCGTGAGTTCAAGCCCCACATTGGACATGGAGCCTACTTTTTTTTTTTTTTTTTTTAAGATTTATAGATTTATTTTAGAGAGAAGTGGGGGAGAGGCAAGCAGGGGAGGGGTAGAGGGAGAGAGAGAGGGAGAAAAGCAGACTCCCTGTTGACTATAGAGCCCAGTACAGGGCTTGATCTCACAACCCTGAGATTGTGAACTGAGCCGAAATCAAGAGTCGACATAACCAACTGAGCCACCTAGGTACCCCTAAAACATAGCTTTTATATACATTGGGAAACCAAAAAACTCATTTGACTCATTTTATGGAAACATTTGCTTTATTTCATGGTCTGGAAACCACACCCTTGATACCTTGGAGATGTACCTGTGTTATGGAGCTTTCTTGATGCATAGATAGATACATAGCATTTGAGTATTCCTAGTGAATGAAGGCCCTCACTATCTAGCTGCAATTGGCAAGAATGATTAGTAGTTAACATGGATTATTTTCATATGAACAAGTGCTTAAGGGTGTTTAAATTTATTTGGACCTTACTGTTGATTTACTTAGCAGGTCATGTGAATAAAAGTTAAATTTGTAATCAGCTCCTCAGTTATAAATTTGGATTAACGTTGTCTGAGTTAATTGGTGAAGTCTGTTCTACATGCTTCATGGAATTTTTGTTTAAAAGATACTTTGATGGGGCACCTGGGTGGCTCAGTGGTTGAGTGTCTGCCTTCAGCACAGGGCGTGGTCCCTAGGTCTTGTGATTGAGTCCCTCTCAATCTGGCTATGTCTCCCTCTGCCTGTGTCTCTGCCTTTCTCTCTGTGTCTCTCATGAATAAATACATAAAATCTTTTTTTTTTTTTTTTTTGTTAAAGATTTTTGAGGGCAGCCCTGGTGGCTCAGCGGTTTAGCGCCGCCTTCAGCCCAGGGCGTGATCCTGGAGATCCGGGATCGAGTCCCACGTCAGGCTCCCTGCATGGAGCCTGCTTCTCCTTCTGCCTGAGTCTCTGCCTCTCTCTCTCTCTCTCTGTGTCTCTCATGAATAAATAAATAAAATCTTTAAAAAAATAAAAAATAAAAATATTTTTGATAATTTAGTCTCTTGGCCATTTATTTCTTAGGGTCCTAATAGCACTGTAGTTCTAAGAAGTATTGAAATTAATGTTCAAGATGTCACTGTCTAATTATATGAATTGTTACATTAAATGTTAACATGTTCTAATAGAATTATTTAAATCTGATTTAATTTCTAGTTTATTCTGCTTTCTGCCTATCACCCAGAAGTTTTAATAAAATAAAAACATAAACCATATCATTTAATGTCAGTTTACCACAGAGTGCAAATGAAATGACACTGTGATGATGGTTGGATTATATTGCAGAAGGAATGTTAGTGGTGATCACAAGGGAAGCAGAATGGAGTGAAGTCCTGGGGCCTCTGCTGAAGCATTCCTAATAGAAATATGCTTGTCAGCCATCTGGAGCAGGACATGAAGGGAAGTTCCTGGGGTCTGAGAGGGAATTTATCCTCCAGTCCTTTGATCTTGATTTTGGGGAGGGAGGACAAGCAACTATACAGAAGAGTGAAAAAGAGACCAGGCTGTTGATTTATGTGGTTATTTTTGGTGGGTAATCATGATACTTCCATCACAGGAATGTTAAGGACTCCAATATCTCAAAGGAAAGACTCTGCAAAGGGAATAAATCAGAGTGATTTCTCTGTTGCCACTTGAGGGAAACTGAGACCAAAATAGCAAATGATTTTTAAAAACTTTAGAATGTGTTTTGTTATAGGAAGTTTGAAAGCAGTTCCCTTGATAGTCTTAGGTGGTAAAATAGATCATTCACCAACTACCGTTAAAGCATTGGCTGTTCTGTCTGCCAAGTCCTGTACTAGATGCTTGGTATTCAACGATAAGCAAAAATATGGACTCTGCTCTTTGAACTTTAGAGTTAATCACACTCAGAAACGTTTGATCACAAACTGAAGTGGCATTGTCTAGGAAAAGAACATCATTAGTCAAGTGAACCCATTTGACAGAAAACCTTGATATGGACATGGTGGGCAGGCTGCCCTGATCTCTAAAGAATGAGTAAGAGTTAACTAGGGAGGGCTGCCCTGATCTCTAAAGAATGAGTAAGAGTTAACTAGGCATTGGGCAGGGCATTTCAGATTGAGGGAACAACTGTGCAAACACTGTATCAAGAGGGAGTGGAGTGTTTAAAGAATTGAAAGTAGGCCAATGGTACAGAGGTGCAGAGTACAAGCATGAAGTGAAGTCAGTGGGGCCAGACCGTAGAGGTCCTTGTTAGCCTTGGTCTTTGGCATTGGGTCTTTGTTTATTTGCTTCTTGGTGGATATTTACTTTTTAACTTTTTTACTGTGGAAAATTATGAACATACACAGAAGAGTGACAAATATACACTACTTAGTGTAGTTATCTAGCTTTAATCAGTACTTGACCAATCTTGTTTAATTTATATTTTCACCTGATAAAAGTTGTGATTCTTAAAGTAATGGGAGGCATTAGAAGAGGTTTTTTTTGTTTTGTTTTGTTTTAAATATTTTATTTATTTATCCATGAGAGGTATACAGAGAGAGAGAGAAGCAGAGACACAGCAGAGGGAGAAGCAGACTCCATGCAGAGAGCCCGATGCTGGACTTGATCCCAGGACTCCCGGATTACGCCCCAGGCTGAAGGCAGGTGGCAAACCACTGAGCCATCCAGGGATCCCCACATTTGAAGAGTTTTAATAAAAGCAGGAGTGAGTCAAAAACTGGACCAGATTTTTGTTTTGAAAGATAATTCAGGCTGTGGGGTGGGAAGAAATTAGAGGGGGAAGAGCACAGGCAGACAGGTAGACAGTTTACTGTAGTGGTCCTGTCATGTAAATACCTTGAATCAAATTAGCTGTTGTGGAGCTGAGAAGAGTGGACAGATTTCAAAAATGTCAATGGGAAGATCCTCTGGATTTGGATTTGGTAGGAGGTTGGATATAAGGGATAAAGGAGAGGGAGAAGGTGGCCCTGGTAACCCCTTGGTTGCTGACTTGAACTTGGGATGGATGAAAGATCCTGAACTTAAAGGATGGTTGGTGGCACTGCAGTGTGAAGACCAAGTACAGGAAGAAAGCAGGCACCTAGTTTTGCCATCTTATCCCCTCCTCAAACCTCCAATGCTCTTTCTCCAGATGACATGGCAGTTTGACCTTTCATACTGAGGCCAAAGAGCTAAGATGAATTTGAGCTGTGCACTCTTTTTTTTTTTTTTTTGTAAGATTTTATTTATTGGGCACCTGAGTGGCTCAGATGGTTCAGCGCCTGCCTTTGGCCCACGTCATGATCCCCGGGTCCTGGAATCTGGCCCCATGTCGGGCTCCCAGCTTGGTGGTGAACCTGCTTCTGCCTCTGCCTCTGCCCCTCCCCCTGCTTATACTCGAGAGCATGTGTGCTCTCTCTCTCTCTCTCTCTCAATTGGATAAATAAAATTTTTTAAAGTGTAATTCATTCATTCATTCATTCATTCATTCATTCATTTATAGAGCAAGCACAAGCAGGGGGAGAGGCAGAGGCAGAAGGAGAGGGAGAGGCAAGCTCACTCCTGAGCAGGGAACCCAGTGTGGAGCTTCATCCCAGGAGACCTGAGCCGAAGGCAGATGCTTAACCATCTGAGCCACCCAGGTGCTCTTTTAATAGTTCTCTGGAGCAAAGGATATGGTCATATTTGGGTTCAAAGGACATCCTGGAAATGCTTTGTGGATTGGTGCTAAGAAGGCAGCAAAACCAACTTTATCTACCAGGGCAGATACAAACTATTAGAAATAGTCCATAAATAATCCACTTGGATTTTTTTTTTCTACTTGGATTTTGAGTAATATTTGCACTATTTTTTTCAGGAGTCGCCAATTCTTAAAAATAAACCAGACCAAAAAATGTAACACTTTCTAAATAATATGTTTCAGGCCCTTATGCAGGTAATTAATTTATGATAAACTGCCTCTAGGGAATCTCAGATTTGTCTCCAAGAATCTTTTTTTTTTTTTTGTCTCCAAGATTCTGAATAGTATGTATTTTAACACAGGTGCCTGTGTTAGTCTTTCCAAGAAGAGGATGGGGTTAGTCTCCCCACTTTGGAGTTGCACCAGCTAGCTGCTCAGTAACTCTGTGAGGTTCCTGAGAAGACCATTTGGACACCTGTTCAAGTCATGGCTAGCTGTAAACCTCTGTAGGAATTCTTTTTTTTTTTTTTTTTTTTTTTTTTTTTAAGATTTTATTTATTTATTCATGATAGTCACACAGAGAGAGACAGAGAGGCAGAGACACAGGCAGAGGGAGAAGCAGGCTCCATGCACCGGGAGCCCGACGTGGGATTCGATCCCGGGTTTCCAGGATCGCGCCCCGGGCCAAAGGCAGGCGCCAAACCGCTGCGCCACCCAGGGATCCCTGTTTTTGTTTTTTTTTGTAGGAATTTTTAAAAATCTTTTCACCATGCTGAGGTGGGATGTGATGAATAAATAATTTTAAGTAAAAGATGAATCTCTTTATATCAGTCTCTTGGTTTTTCTGAGAGGTCTTGCCTGGGTCTCTTTCATGTACCTCTCCAAGTCACACACTGTCACATCATGCTCTTTTTCTTCATGACGCTTATCACTGAAATCACCTTGTTTACGTGTTTTGTGACTCCCTGCCTTAACAGTGACTCCAGAGCTGCAGTCTCCTGTTGGGTTCATCAGTGTAGCTCTTGTGCCTAGACAAGAGCCCAATGTGTGCACATTCTCAAGAGATAGTTTTTGAATGAATAAATGAATGCTAATATATAAATATATTTCTGTCTTCATTTGCTAGATAATTCACATTGTTTAGTTTAATCATTATGAATAGTGTGATTTCTCAACAAATAAATTATTTGGTACCTAATGCATATTGAAATGTACATTGAGATGTAATTGTGCATTATGGTTTACAAAATAGACAAAAGTTGCTTATATGATGTGATGTCTGGAGTTTTTACCTTTGATTTTTCAAAAGCTACTGGTTTATTTTATATTTTTAGAATAATTTTATTTCTTTTTTTTTTTTTAAGATTATATTTATAAATGAGAGACAGGGAGAGAGGCAGAGACACAGGCAGGGGGAGAAGCAGGCTCCATGCAGGGAGCCCAATGTGGGACTCGATCCCGGGACTCCAGGATCATGCTCTGGGCCGAACACAGCGCTAAATCGCTGAGCCACCGGGGCTGCCCAATAATTTTATTTCTAAATGATGAGAGAAAAGAGATTTCAGGATGCCTTTTGCAAGTATCTTTCAGTAACATGAAAGTATGAATAACCCTTAATTCCCACTAAGAAAAAGTCCAGATGGACTATTTATCATTCTGTCTTCTTTTGCTGTTAGCTTCTGAAGTGTGAGAACCTAGCCCAGTTATATATAATGATTTTGATCAATTGAGTGCAACTTGCACATCTGATAAGAAATTGTTGTGAAAGAATGTTGCAGACTTATCTGCCTTAGAAAGTTACATTTTTATGCTAGTGCTCCTTCTGTCTTCTGTATTCAAATGAATGTTGGTTGTGACACTTGTGACACTATTATTGGTTGTGACACTTGTGTTGAATCTTAAAGGATGGATAGAATTTATATAATGATTTCTGTTATTTAGAAACTGTCCTTAGCAGTTCATTTAGAAATTATTAGTAAAAACAGGGACGCCTGAGTGGCTCAGCAGTTGAGAGTCTGCCTTAGGCCCAGGGCGTGATCCTGGAGTCCCAGGATCGAGTCCCACGTTGGGCTCCCTGCAGGGAGCCTGCTTCTCCTTCTGCCTATGTCTCTGCCTCTCTCTCTGTGTCTCTCATGAATAAGTAAATAAAATCTTTAAAAAAAAAAAATAAATTGGGGGTCCCTGGGTGGCCCAGTGGTTCAGCGCCTGCCTTTGGCCCAGGGCATGATCCTGGAGTCCCGGGATCAAGTCCCACATCGGGCTCCCTGCATGGAGCCCTTCTCCCTCTGCCTGTGTCTCTGCCTAATCTTAAAAAAAAATTATTAGTAAAAACACAAGTATTTTAAAATACAATGTACTGATTTTTTATTATTTAACAATTTTTATATTCAAGTGTAATTTATATAGTGTTACATTAGTTTCAGGTGTGCAGTATATTGATTCAACAATTCTCTACATTACTCAGTGCTCATCATAATAGGTGTACTCTTAATTTCCTTTGTGTATTTTATCCACCCACCGCCCCCCCCTGGTAACCATCAGTTCTCTGTATTTCAGAGTCTGTTCTTTTGTCTTTTTTCCTTTGTTCATTTGTATTGATTGTTAAATTCCATATGCGAATGAAATCATATAGTATTTGTCTTTCTCTGACTTACTCCTCTTGGTATTATACCCTCTAGATCCATCCATGTTGTAAATGGCAAGATTTCATTCATTTTTATGGCTGAGTAACATCCATCGTGTGTATACATAACACACACACCAGGTCTTCTTTATCCATTCATAATGCCACACTAAACATAGGGGTGCAGATACCTTTTCAAATTAATGTTTTCATTTTCTTTCGGTAAATACCTGGTAGTGGAAATTCTGGATCATATGATAATTCTATTTTTAATTTTTTAGGAGCCTCCATACTCTTTTTCCATAGTGGCTGTACCAGCTTACATTCCCACCAACAGTGCACACGGGTTCCTTTTTCTCCACATCCTTGCCAACACTTGTTTCCTGTGTTATTTATTTTAGCCTTTCTGACAGGTGTGAGGTGCTAATCTCTTTGTGGTTTTGATTTGCATTTTCCTGATGTTGGGTGATGTTGAGTATCTTTTCATGTGTCTGTTGGCCATCTGGATATACTTTGGAAAAATGTCTCTTCAAGCCCTCTGCCCATTTTTTCCTTGGATTATTTGGTGTTGAATTCTATAAATTCTTTATATATTTTGAATATTAACCCCTTATTGGACATATCAATATCTCCTCAGTAGATTGCCTTTTTGTTGATTTCCTTCCCTATTCAAACAAATACTTGTTTTTGTTTTTGTTTTAAGCTTCTATAGAAGAGATGCACAGGTTGAGCTGCTATTGGAAATAACACAGGAGTTTTTTCAGTGCTAAAGAACAGAGACTGAGCTTTTTAAATGAGAGCATTTAAATAGAGTTGTATTTGCAATGACAGTAAGGGCAACTTACAAACTGTTTCTGTTTCCTATGTCAGTCTTCTTTTCTGACTTTTTAAAATCTTCTAAAATATGTCTGTTGTTTCTTGATGTCCAGCAGAGGTAGATAAAAACAGCCATTGTGATATAATAATTTGACAGCGACAGAAAATACCAGCTGAGAAATGTGTGACCTAAGACAATGTATGGTCAAGTCGGGTCTTACTTGAGAGCTTGACTCAATCTGGTTAGTTAGCAAATAGCTTCCTTGTTCAGCCTCCCGAGGATGAAGCCAGGAACAGATGCCTGTTCTAGGTGGCTGACACCTAGAAGTCTCTGCCACATTTCTTTTCCTTTCCTTCCTGCTTTCCTTTGGCTGCCCCCCATCATGCCCACCCACAAATCAGATGTGGAGCATAGAGTAAGTTCCGTTGGACTGGAGGCAGGGGTGTAGGGTAAGTGAAGAGGAATGGTGGGAGTGAATGCTGTACCTGTCAGGGTGGCTTTACAAGGTCACAGGGCAATGGCAGAATCAGTGTTGTGTTTCTGTTTTGTTTTGTTTTTAAGATTTTATTTATTTTTTTTGAGAGAGAGCACAAGCTGGGGGAATGGCAGAGCGGGAGAGGGAGAAGCAGACTCCCCATGAGTAGGGAGCCCAATGCAGAGCTCTGTCCCAGGATCCTGGGATCATGATCAAAGCCAAAGGCAAGTCACTTAACCAAACTGAGCCACCCAGGTGCCCCAGTGCTGGGCTTTGGTCTTGTAGTTATTTCCATTGTGAAGATGATTGTGGGGGTAGGAATAATTTTTCTGGCATTTTAGAAGACTGCTAGCTAAACTAATTTTGAACTGGACATGTGAATGTTGTAAATGTGCAATTACTAAAAATATGTGCTGATCAGAACTCTCACCTTGCCATGTTTAATACATCTATTTTGGGCCATCTTTTCCCACTGCCAAGACTCCCTAATCTCCCACGACTGCTGAGTTTGCTTCTTACCCTTAAATGACAAGCCTGCTTCCCTCACTCCTCTTAATGGGCAAGGATAAAAACTGAGTTATTTTTTGGGGCTGAGGGTGGATAAGGAGTTCAGTCTGCTCTTTGTGTTTTCCTTTTTCTGGTTATTTGCAATTTTGGCTGATCTGTCTTCGGTAGCTCCCTTCCTCTAGTGGAAGTGATGAAATGTCAGTACTTGTTAGCTTGCAAAGGAACCCAGATAACCCTTTATCCTTGTTAAGGTGAGTCTGTGGATCTGGAGGACTCCCAGGCTCCACTGGCTTAGAACAGAATGAGTCTTGGTCTGGCTGTTAACATGTAATGCAGCCGCATAGCTCATAAACCAGCTATGAACATGTCAGCTTTTGGTTACTCAGAAAAGTGGAGAGCAAGAGGACACTTGTACTGGTATTTTTTGAGTATCGTGATTAATCATTATGATATACTGAGGATGTTTTGCAAATTGAGACCATGTGCTATGGAACCAAAGTTCCAAGTGTAATTTGCTCTTTCTACAGACACAGACTCCCAGGATTCTCATTATGAGTGTTAGCTCATGGTGGGTAGTGCAATAGCATTCAGCCAGAGTCCATGTGGTGGAAAGAACATGGTGTTAGTCAGGTCTGTAGTTCAGGTCTGAGTTACTCTTCTTAAACCAGTTTCTTCAAGTGTAAAATAGAAGTGCTAAAATAGAAGTGCATCCACTAACAACATCTTAATTCCTAGGATTATTATGAGAATTAAGTTAGATTATATTAAAAGCACAGCAAATAAATAAATATGAATATATTTAAGACATTTTAAATTGCTATACTAATAATTCTGTAAGCTTAGATTGAACCTTTACCGTTCCTTTAAAGTAGTCCAGCAATTGTGTTTTAAAATATACTAGTACCTTTAAAAAATATTTGAAAGCTTTTTTAAATAGACTTTGTTTACCAGAGCAGTTTTAGGTTCACAACAAAATCGAGTGATAAGTACAGAAAGTGCCTGTATGCCCTCTGCACCCACACACTTAAAACCTACCCCATTGTCAGCATCCCCCACCAGAGTGGTACATTGGTACCACTCAATGGTACAGTGGTACAGTGGTACAAGGCACTGATCCTACCTTGCCACATCATTATCACCCCAAATCCATACTTTATATGAGTGTTCGCTCTTGGTGTTGTATATTCTGTGGATTTTGATATATGTATAATAACATATATCACCATTGGAGTGTCATACAGAATAGTTTTACTGCCCTAAAAATCCTCTGTTCTCTGTTTCATCCTTCCCTGCCCCCAACCTTTAGCAACTATTCATCCTTTTTTTTTAAGATTTTATTTATTTGACAGTGAGAAAGCACAAGCAGGGGGAGTGGCAGAGGGAGAGGGAGAAGCAGACTCAATCCTCTGTTCTCTTTCCGTTTCATTCTTCCCTGCCCCCAACCTTTAGCAACTATTCATCCTTTTTTTTTTTTTAAGATTTTATTTATTTGACAGTGAGAAAGCACAAGCAGGGGGAGTGGCAGACGGAGAGGGAGAAGCAGACTCCTCATTGAACAGGGAGCCCGATGTAGGGCTTGATCCCAGGATCCTGAGATGACCCAAGCCGAAGGCAGATGCCTAACAGACAGAGCCACCCAGGTGCCCCAAAAAAACTAGTTTTAAAAAGTATTCTCTTAAATGTTTTTCTTATAGAATGTTCTGTTATTAAATGGCAACTTATAATTCATTATGATTTCATGGATAAAAAGGCTTTGTTTTCTACATACTTCATCAGGTGGGTGTTGTGAGGATATTTCATTCTCCAGATGCTTTGAAGTACAATTGAGAGACAAATTTAGGATCACATTGTTAAAGTAAAAGTTTTAGAGGAATTACAAAAATGTGGCCAAATTAATTGTTCAGGAATAATGCTTTTCTCAGGGTAGGACAGAGTAATTTTTAGTTTGGTCTCCTAATGGCTGAATAAAGGAATGTCAAGAATATAATTTTGGGTTTCTTTATTTTAAGAAAATAATTTATGAGAGTTTGCATTAAAAATATATGAAACAGGGGCTCCTGAGTGCCTCAGTCAGTTAAGCATCCAGCTCTTGATTTTGGCTCAGGTCATGACCTTGGGGTTATGGGATCAAGCCCTGCATTGGGCTCCGTGCTCTTTGTGGAGTCCACTTGAGATTTTCTTTCTCCCCTTTCTTTGGCCCCTCCCCTTGCTCGCACGTGTGTTCCTTCTCTCTGTCTCGTTCTCTCTCAAACAAACAAATAAATAAATCTTTTAAAAAATATATGAAACAGAACAGGTAAAAAATTTAAAAAGATCAATAGAAGAGATATTCCCAGAATGGGCAGTCATCCACTAAATCTAGATCCCTTATGGGTTAGCTAAAAAGAAAGGAAAATGTGATAGGACTAATGGCTTTTTAGAGACTGACAAAGAACAAATATAAATTAGTCTAGAAATAGACTTTTCCTGACATTACATTTTAAGATGTATTTATAGAGTAATTCTCATGTATAGGGAATTTGAATGTTATAGTGGCAGTATCTTTGAATGTGTTTGGTTTATTTTTTTTTTTTAAGATTTCATTTATTTATTTATTTATTCATGACAGACACAGAGAGAGGCAGAGACATAGGCAGAAGGAGAAGCAGGCTCCATGCAGGGAGCCCGATGTGGGACTCGATCCTGGGACTCCAGGATCGTGCCCCAAGCAAAAGGCAGACGCTCAACCACTGAACCACCCAGGCGTCTCTTTTTATATGATTTATTTTTTATTTTTTATTTTTTTCTTTTTATATGATTTAAAATTCAAAAGGTGCAGGGTGCCTGGGTGGCTCAGTTGGTTAAGTGTCTGCCTTCAGCTCAGGTCATGATCCCAGGGTCCTGGGGTGGAGCCTTACATCCAGGTCCCTGCTCAGCCTGAGAATCTGCTTCTCCCTCTGCCCCTTCCCCTGCTTGTACACGCACATGCATTCTCTCTCTCTCTCTCTCTCTCTTTTTCTCCCCTCAAATAAACAAAATCTTTAAAAAAATAAAATTCAAAAGGTACAGTTGGGATTCAGTGAAAATTCCCCTTCCCATACTTGTCCTCCCAGTTACCCAGTTTCCTTCCTTGCAGTCAACCAGTCTTAGCAGTTTCTTATGATTCCTATAATAGATGTTTGATTATAGAAGATTCATTTATATTAACTTTTTAAAGGTTTTATTTATTTGACAGGGATAGCACAATTTTAAAGCAGTTGCTACCCATTTTTTTCTGATTTCTAGTGACACTCTCCATCTTCCTAAATAGAGTAAATGAAGTATAATTTGTGGTAGAATAAAATAGTTCAACAGCTTGATTATGTTAGAAACAGAAATTTGTGAAATAATAGTATTTGAAATGACATAAAATCTTTTCATCTTAATTTTCTCGTATATAGTTAAATATTTGGTTTATTCTTGGAGCACCTTATATGTTTGACCTCTTTTGTGTTTTCATTTTCATAAGAATGATAAGCTGGAGTTCACACATATGCGGTCAGAGTTGCAAAAGAATAGTTATTTGTGACCTGCCTGCCCCCTACTTACTGCTCATCTGACACTACCATAAAGTGTGGCTTTCCGGTACATCTGCTCGTGGCTATAACTGGGCAGGCTGTAGCCATGGTGTAAACCATTAGGTTTATAATACATTGGTGTAAAAAAAAAAAAAAAAAATAATACATTGGTATAAAGTTAAAAATTGCTTTTTTTACTAAAAATAATTTCCTTTTATTTTATTTTTTTTAATAATTTCCTTTTAATCATTTGATGTGCTTATGTGTGGATTTAATATTATTTTAATAGTAATCTGGAAAATTTTGGTGTGATTTCTTTGAAATAATAAGCAGCAGAATAGTTAGGAGCCCATTATAACAGTGACAAAAAATAATAAACTGAAGAAATAGGTAAGATGTGTGCAAAGAAAACTTCTAAAATGTCACTGAGAGGATGGAAAAATGTACCGTTTTTCTAGGTAGGAAGGTTCAGCATCACAAGATGTCAGTTCTTGCTAAGTTAATCTACAAATTAAACTTGTTTCTTGTAGAAATTAGAAATGTCTTATTTAAACAGCTCAAGCAATTTCTGAGGGTCAAATCGATAAATAAACATGGAAGAATAGCCAGTAAAATTTGGAAACAGAAGAATGAAGGGTGGTAGTGGTGATATCTAGTCCAATTAAACCATGTTGCAAAGCTATGTTACGTAATATAGAATGCTTGGAAATTGGATCAGGAGTAGGCAAATGAATCAATGCAACAGAATAGGTAGTCCAGAAATAAATTGGCGAGTCATCTAAAAAATATAAAGTTGGATTTTTATGTTTATAGCGGAATAGCTTCCATTGTAAATAGGAAATATAAATAAGAAACTAAAACCATAAATTTCTGTAAGAAGACATAAGGTCGTTTTGTTACAGTCTTGGACTGGAGCAGGACCTTCTAATTATGCCATTTAATTCCCAAATATATATGGAAGTACATGGCTAAGAATAACCAAGACATTAAAAGAATGTTACTGAAAATTTCAAATCTTGACTCTTAATTTCCCCTAATTTCAGGGTAGTGAGATCCAGCCCTGAGTGGGGCTCTGAATTCAGTGGGGTATCTGCTTCTCTCCTTCTCCCTCTTTTTCTCTGCCTCTCATGTGCCCACCCATGTGTGCTCATGTATGTGTGTTCACTCTCTCTCAAAAATAAATCTTCTAAAAAAAAAAGAAAATTTCAAATCTGTACAAATGTACACTAGATAGTATAATGAACCCATACGTATCTCTCTGTCAGTTTCAGCTGTTAGCAACTCATAGCTGGTTTTGCTTCATGTGTATTCCTAACCACTTCTCTCCTCCTCTGTTATCTGATCAAATCTTAAACATCATATAATTTTGTCCATAAATTTTTAGTAGGTACTTTTTTTTTAAGATTTTATTTATTCATGAGAGACACACAGAGAGAGGCAGAGGAAGAAGCAGGCTCCCTGCAGGACCCCGGGATCATGACCTGAGCCAAAGGCAGACACTCAACCACTGAGCCACCCAGGTGCCCCTAGTAAATACTTCTGAAATAGAACTCTTTTAGAACCCCATCCACAATATCATAATCATACAGTAAAAAGTTCATACAGGAAAGGTAGGTTTTCCCCTTAGTGTAGCATTATTCCCCAAATTAATGAGTACATCACCTATGGTTCAATCCATGAGTTCATCATATTGATTTTTGACTAGTAGGAGTCTCTTCAAGTTAACTCCTGAGTCCCATTTGTATTTATTTAACTACATCTTAGCAACTTGAGTCCACCAATATACAAAAAGAGTAATAGATGATGACAATCTAACCACATGAATTCCAGAAATGCAAGGCTGATTTAACATTTGAAAAATCAATCAGTGGGAATGCCTGGGTGGCTCAGCGGTTGAGCATCTGCCTTCAGCCTGGGGCGTGATCCTGGAGTCCCGGGATCAAGTCCCACGTCGGGTTCCCTGCGTGGAGCCTGCTTCTCCCTCTGCCTCTGCCTCTCTCTCTCTCTGTCTCTGTCTCTGTCTCTCTCTCTCTGTCTCTGTCTCTCTGTCTCTGTCTCTCATTAATAAATAAATAAAATCTAAAAAAAAGAAAAGAAAAATCAATCAGTGAAATCCACTACATTAACAGACTAAAAAAAAGAAAAACCATATCAATATCAGCAGATTTAGAAAAAGTCTTAGACAAAATTCAATATCCATTTATGATAAAAAGCCTCAGCAAACTAGGAAAAGGTAGGAACTTCCTCAACATGATAATAGCTACTCAAAACAACTACCATTATGCTTTACTATATCTATATATTTAATATTTTATTTATTTTTAAGAATATGAGCCAGGGGAGGAGCAGAGGTGGAGAGAGGTAGAGAGGGAAGGAGAGAATCCCAAGCAGACTGCCCTGAGCACGGAGCCTAACTTGGGACTCAGTCTCATGACCGTGAGATCACAACTTAAGCCAAAATCAAGAGTCAGACACAACCAACTGAGCTGCCCAGGCGCTGTATACTTTAGTATTGAAAAAAATACATACATTCTCCTTAAGATGGTGAACCAGACAAGGATGTCTGTTCTTACCACTTCTGTTAATCACTGTTCTGAAAGTCCTGTCTAGTACAGTAAGGCAAAAATGAATGAATGAATGATATGAGAGGAAGAAGTAAAACTGTCTTTTTTTTTGCAGCTTACTTGATCATCTATGTAGAAAATCCTAAGGAATCTATCAAAAAGTTACCAGAACTATTTTTTTTTTTTGAAGATTTTATTTATTCATGAGAGACCTAGAGAGAGAGAGAGAGGCGGAGACATAGGCAGAGGGAGAAGCAGGCTCTTTGCAGGGAGCCTAATGTGGGACTTGATCCCAGGACTCTGGGATCACGCCCTGAGCTGAAGGCAGATGCTCAGTCGCTGAGCCACCCAGGCGTCCCAGTTACCAGAACTAGTAAGTGATTTTAGTGTGGAAAAAGGATAAGATCAGTATGCAGAAATCAGTATTTTGTGTATACTAGCAGTTAACAGAAATTGAAATTTTAAGAATATCATTTAAAAGAGCATCAAGGGCAGCCCAGGTGGCTCAGCGGTTTAGCCCTGTTTTAGCCAACAGCCCTCCATTTTCCTAGAGTTAAGGGTCTCTTACGGTTTGTCTCCCTCTCTGATTTCGTCTGGGAGGGAGAGGATCTTAAGCAGGCTCCCTGCCCCATTTGTGAGCCCAGCATGGAACTCAGTTCCATGGCTCTGAGATCATGACCTGAGCCAAAATCGAAAGTTGGATGTTTGACTGAGCCACCTAGGCACCACTGTAAATAAAGTTTTCAAGAATCATAGCCACATTCATTTATGTATTGTCTCTCACAGCGTCTGTGCTGCAATGGTAGAGCTGATAGTTGCAACAGAATATACAGCCCACAAAAAAAAAAAAAAAAAAAGAAAAGAAAAGAAAGAATATACAGCCCACAGAGCTGAAAATATTTACTACCTGGCCTTTTATTGAAAAAGTTTGCCAACCCCTGATGTAGAAGAGCTTTATGATCTCAAGGAAGGGGCGGATTTCTTAGCCAAGAAACAGAAAATACTAACCATAAAGGGGAAAAAAAGTGTATTCATCAAAGTTAGTAACTTGTGTTCATCAAAAGATACGAAAGAATGAAGAGAGTCCTCAAGAATGGGAGAAAATATTTGAATGTATAACAAAATCTGTAAAGAACTCCTACCAACCAGAAAAGAACACAGTAGAAAAATGGACCCTAAACTTGATCAAGCCCGTGATAAAAGTGGAAACCCAGATGGCCTGAGAACATTTTTTAAAGTACTCAGCCTCATTAGTAATCAAAGAAATGCAAAACCCCCCACAATGACATACTGTTAAACTATCAACCAACATACTAACTAAACTAACATACTATTAAACGCTCTTACCAAAGAGAATGTAAATTGGTACAGCCATTATGGAGACCAGTTTGGAGGTTCCTCCAAAAATTGAACTACCCTATGATCCAGCAGTCCTATTTCTGAGTGCCTCTGAAGGAAATGAAGTGAGTATCTCAGATAACTGCACCCCTTTGTTCCTTGTGGCATTAATTCACAGTAGTCAAGACATGGAAACAACCTTAGTGTCTGTTGATGGATGAATGCATAAGGAAAATGTGGTGCATCTGCACTCACACACAGATATTATTCAGCTAAAAAAAGAAGGAAATCCTACCTTTTTAAGATTTTATTTATTTATTAATGAGAGACACAAACAGAGAGACACAGGCAGAGGGAGAACCAGGCTCCATGCAGGGAGCCTGACGTGGGACTTGATCCCGGGTCTTCAGGATCAGGCCAGGCCCTAGGGCTGAAGGTGGTGCTAAACTGCTGAGCCACCTGGGCTGCCCAAAATCCTACCATTTGTAACAACTATGGGTAAATCTTGAGGGCATAACGCTAAGTGAAGTAAGTCCAACATAGGAAGACAAATGCTCTAACGATCTCACTTATACGTAGAATCTAAAAGAGTTGAACTCAGAAACAGGGTAGAATGGTGGTTACCAGAGTCTGGGGGATGGGGAAAATGAGGAGATGTTGATCTAAGGGTATAAACTTCAAGTTGTTTTTGTTTTTTGTTTTTTGTTTTTTTAAGTAACTTTTATCCCCAACTTGGGGCTCAAAATTCACAAACCCAGAGAGCAAGAGCCCCATGCCCTACTGACTGAGCCAGCCAGGTACCCGAACTTGAAGTTATAAAATGTAGTTCTGGAGAGCAAATGTATACAGTGGTGACTGTAGTTAGTAAATACAGTGTTGCATACTTGAAATTGGATATTCTTAAAAAAAAAAAAAAAATTGTTGGATATTCTCACCAGGCACACAAAATGGTGACTATATGAAGTAATGGATGTATTAACTAACTTTATTGCAGTAATCCTTTTACAGCATATTATGAGTATCAAGTCATTATGTCACACCCTGTAAATTTATAATTTTATTTTTTAATAAATAGTAAACAAACAATACCTCATTAAAGCTGGGAGGGGGAACACATCTGACTGGCAAAAAAAAAATATATATATATATATATACACAATTACAGAAAAATAGAAAGCTTCTACATGGCAAAATCACCATAAAGTCAAATTGACAATCACCAGGCTAATTTACTTAATATTATGTGAAGAGCTTCTCCAAATCAATGAGGAAAAAACCAATAACCCAATAGAAAAATTGGCAGAGGGTATGCAAAGGAAATACAAGTGACTCTCAAATATGTGAAAGATGCAACACCTCTCTTGTAATAAGAGAAATGCAAATTGAAACTAAAAGGAGATGGCCATGTTTTACCTGTGAGATCGGCCAGTGTCAAAAAATAGGATAATACCACATGTGATAAGAACGTGAGGGAACAGTGAGCCTCATACACTACTGGCAGGCATGTATAAACCTGTAAAACCTCTGTGGGAGGCAAAGTATCAGCATTTATTAAAATTACAAATGTGTCTTATCTTTATAGCAGTTCTTAGATTGTATAAAGAAAATACCTTTATCTTGATCCAAATGACCTCTATGTTATCAAATCAAATGCTCCATTCTTATTAGTCTTCATCTTTCTTGACCTCTTAGTGGTGTTTAACTCAGTTGGTCGTTCCTTCCTCTTTCAAACACTTTTCTTGGTTTCTTGCATGCCTTTTTGCTTGATTTTCTTTCGCACTCACTATTTGTTCCTTCTTGGACTCCTTTGTTGAATCCTGCAAAACATTGAAGAGCCCCAGGGCAGAAGCTAGGAGTGCTCCAGATTTTCTCTCTAAATAATCTCGTCCAGCCCCAAATTCTGCACACTGCTAGATGTTAATCTCTGTCTCTGACCTCTTTGTTGAACAGCAGATTCATCTCTCCAACTGCCTTCTCAGCAGCTCCATCTGTGTGTTTGATAGGCAGCTCAGACTCAACATGCGCAAAGCTGAACTCCCGGTATTACCTGCCAGACCTGCTCCTCCCATTGTTTTCCCATTTTGTCCATTGGCTCAGGTCCAGGAACTGAAGTCATCTTTGACTTCCTTCTTTTTCTCATAGCCCATATCAAGACTTCTCTTGGCTCTACCTTTAGAAGAAGAGTCAGAATGTTACCACTTCTTTCTCCCTGTTATCCCTTTAGTCTGAAACCATCTTCACTTCTCTCCTTGGACTAGCATAGATCCTCCTGTTTTATCCCACCCTTGTTCAACCTTGCAATCTATTCTCCAGTAACTGTTCCAGATGTTTGCTTAGAACCCCTCAGGGGCATTCTTCTTCACTTGGGATACGATCCCAAGTCCTTACCTCCTTAACTTGTGATTCCCTCTATGACCTGTTCCCCTCCTCCTACTTTTTTCCTTACTTATTCTGCTCTAGCCATGCTGGCTTTCTTACCTAGACCTTGCGGCCTCAGGGCAGGAACTTTGTTTCTGAGGGTACCTTTCCCTAGAGAGCCAAAGGCTTGTTTTCTTCACTTCAGTCAGATCTGCGCTCAAACATCCCCTTTTAGGAGAGACTTTCCCTGACCTCTCTGTCTAAAAGAGTACTCTGTTAATTTCTACTTCCTTTTTTGGTCTTTTTTTTTTTTTTTGAGATTTTATTTTATTTTATTTTTTATTTTTATTTATTTATGATAGTCTCACACACACACACACACACACACACACACACACACACACAGAGGCAGAGACACAGGCAGAGGGAGAAGCAGGCTCCATGCACCGGGAGCCCGATGTGGGATTCGATCCCGGGTCTCCAGGATTGTGCCCTGGGCCAAAGGCAGGCGCTAAACCACTGCGCCACCCAGGGATCCCTGAGATTTTATTTATTTATTCATGAGGGACACAGGGAGAGATGCAGAGACACAGGCAGAGGAAGAAGCAGGCTCCATGGAGGGAGGCTGATATGGGACTTGATCCTGGGACTCCAGGATCACCCCCTGGGCCAAAGGCAGGCACTAAACCACTGAGCCACCCAGGTGTCCCTGGTCTTTTTCTTCTTATTAGTATTTCTGATCACCTGACTTTATTTTAGTTTATTGTCTGTCGTCTTCCATTAGATTGTACATTCCAAAAGAACAGGGCTTTTGTTATGCTTATTGCTGTCTCCACAGTGCTTAGACAGTGATTGGCCCTGAGTAGATATTCAATGGCTGTTAGTTTAATGAGGGAATGAATTTATGAATTCTATCAGTATATTCACATTTGGAAAGTGATTTGTGTATAGGGCTGTTTATTGTAGCATTGTTTTAATAGCAGAAATTGGAAATACCCAAAATGTCCGTCAAGACGTGTGATTAAATAAATTGTGGTACAACCATATCATAAAGTCCCCAGTTGGAGATATGTATGATTTCATTTATATGAAGACCCAGAACAGGCAAAACTAATCTATGATGGTATAAATCACAATGGCGATTGTTTCTGGGTTGGGGGCATTGACAGGAAAGAGTCACAGGGAACTTTCTGGGAAGATGGAAACATGTATCCTTATAGGAATGTATATGGGATCAGGTGCATGCATTAGTCAGACTCATTGAGCTGTGCCCTGACAGTCTGTAAGTTCCAGTGAGTGTGAATAATAATTCAGTTACAACAAAATGTATTTCCTATAAATGAAAAAACGAATTTGTGTATCAAGTTAGTGGCATAATTGTACAGAAGGTAAATCTTTCATGTGACTTTAAAACAGTGTTTTGATTGAACATCTCTAGTAGGATCTATCCTTAAGCTAAGAAGAACTACAAAGAACCTTGAACTGTAGTTAGTGGTTTTATAGCTAATAGTGCTATTGATTTGAAACTATTATATTACAGGACAACTCAGATAATTATATTAATGTTATCTTTTAGGATAAAAAATATATGTAAGCATAAAATCCAATTAGTTAAAAGCTCAGTAAACTTTTTAAAAGATTTTAAGTAATCTCTACACCCACCACGGGTTCAAACTCAACCCTCTGATCAAGAGTTGCATGCTCCATCATCTGAGCCAGCTAGGTGCCCCAAAAGCTCAGTAACTCTAAATCTGAAATGGAAATATCAGCATAACCCATAATTCATTTTTCTCTTCAATTATCCTATTTTCATTTTTTTTGTAAAAAGTATTTATTATTTGAGAGAGAAAAAGAGTGAAAGCACCAGCCAAGGGAGAGGCAGAGGGAGAGAGAGAGAAGTAGACTCCTCGCTGAGTGGGGAGCCCAACATGCGGCTCGACCCCAAGACCCTGGGATTATGACCTGAGCTAAAGGCAGACACTTAACCGACTGAGCCACCCAGGTGCCCCTATTGTTTCCGTTCTAATAATACATATTTCCTATCTGCCATTGAAAATGAAAGGCTTTAGAAACAATGACAACACAACAGTGCCAGTACCTAAATTGAGGCCTCTAAATATCATTTCCCACTAAGAACCAGCTAAATTCAGATTTGGGGCAGGCAGTGCTTACAATGACCCTGAGATGTGACCGTGACAAAAAAGCAGACAGCTATACAAGATTAAAGACTTATGTCAAAAATATGTGAGATAAACAAGATTTGTAAAACATTACTGTTAGGATATATGTGGTAAGCCTGTGGGTGGCTACCATATGGTTCTTTCAACTTAACTGTATATTTGAAAATTGTTATAATTAAGTGCTAGTTGAAAAAGACGGAATCCAACCTGAAGCAGCTCTTGCTAGACTAGCTAGAACTAGCTCTTGCTGGTTAAAGGTGGGAGAACCAAAAAACTAATGACTACAGGGCAGCCCTGGTGGCTCAGCAGTTTAGCGCTGCCTTCAGCCCAGGGCTGGATCCTGGAGACCCAAGATTGAGTCCCGCGTCTGGGCTTCCTGCGTGGAGCCTGCTTCTCCCTCTCCCTGTGTCTGCCTCTCCCTCTCTGTGTGTCTGTCATGAATAAATAAATAAAATCTTAAAAAAAAAAAAAACTAATGACTACAATCGATTGAAACATAGGAAGTATTAACACAGTAACAAGAGTAACAACAAAATATTTGGAGGTAGCTTGGACACTCTCATTTTTCTAAAAATTAGTGAATTAGGAGGAGGAAAAAAGCATTTATCTTACCTTTCCTCTGTTAGGATAATCAGTCAGTGAAGAAGTTTCTTCTTTGTGGAAATTTCAGTTAATATAAAAGGGATGATAGAATTAGAAAATTATCATTTGTATTCCCTAATGCAGTTATGGATATAGAATGGGTATCATTAATAGATGCTACAACCAGTCAAAGAAAGGCTGACGGTGAGCTCTGTCATGGATAGATCACATGGGAGCTCTTGACACCAGTTTCATCTCATCATTAAAGCTGATGTCAAATCTTATTGTCTGACAATGCAGTGCTATAGCAAGTATGTGGCACTGGCAGTGAAGTTTTCTTGCCAAAATAAAAACAAACTTGATTAGGCTTCAAGATCTTCCCACCTGAGTACAGGAACTGTGGGAGAGAGAGGACCAAGTTGAATATTACCACAGAGGGAAGGCACTAGAAAAAGCAGGAAGTTGGGAAATCCTACAAGATAAATGTTTTCTACAACAAATAAATGGTTTGAAAACCATGGGCCAGGAGGGGGAACTGCTTTAGACTAAGGCTTATGAGTCATACCAACCAAATGCAATGATTGGACTTCTTTGGGATCTTTATCTAAATAAATCAGTTGAGGGCAGCCCCAGTGGCGCAGCGGTTTAGCGCCGCCTGCAGCCTAGGGTGTGCTCCTGGAGACCCTGGATCGAGTCCCACGTCAGGCTCTCTGCATGGTGCCTGCTTCTCTCTCTCTGCCTCTCTCTCTCTCTCTCTCTCTCTCTGTGTATGTGTGTGTGTGTCTCTATGAGTAAATAAGTAATCTTAAAAAAAATAAATCAATTGTAAAATAACATTTTTTAAACGATTGGAAAAATTTGAATATGGCCTGTTTATTAGATGATTATAAGCAATTACTCATTTGCTAGGTTTAATAATGACATTGTGGTTATATATTTTTTTAAAGATTTATTTGAGAGAGAGAAAGAGAACAGAATGCACACATGCAAGAGTCGGGGAAGGGACAGGGAAGAGGAGAAAATCTCAAGCAGACTCTTTGCTGACCTGAGGAGATAGGGTGCATGATGCGGAGCTTGATCTCCCCACCATGATATCATGAGTTGGATGTTTAACCAACTGAGCCATCCAGGCGCCTCATGATCATATTTTTTAAAAGTCCTTATCCGTTAGTGATAATGTAACTGGAGTATTTAGTGATGAAATATATCGATGTCTGGGATTTGCTTTAAGCTACTCTGGGAATGGGGTTTAGGCAAATAAAACATGATAGGCAAAATGTTAATAATTACTAAAGCTGGGTAATGAATATGTGGAGATTCATTATATTTTTCCTCTACTTTTGTGTATGTTTGGAATTTTCTAAAATAAAGCAGTTTTTAAAATTACCGCATGGCCATTAAGAGAAAAAAAACAGGAGGGGTACCTAGGTGGCTTAGTGGTTGAGCGGCTGCCTTTGGCTCAGGTCATGATCCTGGGGTCTTGGGACTCCCTGTGGGGAGTCTGCTTCTCCCTCTGCCTATGTCTCTGCCTCTTTCTGTGTGTCTCTCATAACTAAATTAAAAAAAAAAAAAAAAGGAGTTTCTTTGGTATGTAATGATACGATGATTTCTGCGATTAAAGTGAAAAACTAAGGACAGTGTATGTGATGGCTTACTATTTGAGGTAACAAAGAAAAAAATAATATGTATCTATTTATACTCATATATGCTAAGATATCTCAAGAAGTCTTCATAAGAAGTGCCTCTGGGGTCAGATGTAGGAAAGAAGGCTTACTTTTCACGGAATGTCCTTTTGTACTATTTTAACAAGTGTAGTGTGTACCACTAAAAAAAATATATTATAAAAAATAAAAAGAATTAGGAACCACTCTTCCAGGCACACACACCTGTGTAAATTTAGAACAATGGAATGTCAGTGCTGGTGAGGATTTTGAGATTATTTGAACAACCTCATTTTAAAACTGAGAAAGTTGAAGTCTGTGGGGTTTTGTTTTGTTTTTTTTTCAGTCGTGTGGCGAATTGGTGTGAGGCCGATTTATAAGCCAAGTCTCTGACTGCCCTCCTCTATAAAGTAGACAGCATACAAGTATGGTTTTAAACTTTGCCATCTCAAGTTAGATTGAAATGTGATTGATACATTCCTGCTACTCTGGGGACAAGATACATACCTGCCTTTGAATCTGCAGGAGCATCGTTTTTTATGAACCTGCATTTTGGAAGACATCATTTGTGTATGGCTCAGCAAAATCAGTGTTATTGATAAACAGTGATTTTACAGTGTATTCCTACAGTTCTAAGATCGTGTGTGGGAAAATAATGCAGCTTATGGATGTCAGGAATGTTGTTGCTGTGGCTTTGTTTGTTTTAATGACCTCAGGAAACTTGAACGTTCTAAATATTTCATTCACTCTTATTTGGTTTTCAGAAATTTCCTAGGGAATAATGCTTGGCATTTTTCTTGGCCAATTATAAAAATCTTAAATGCTTGTTCTAAAATATTCAAGCTGTACATGAGATTTTAAAGAAATGCCTTTAAAGAAAATGCCTTCTCCTCCTTAGTGCCACCAATTGTACTATACAGAGGCAGTCATTGTTTCTGGGGTGAATGCTTTCAAATGGAAAAATTTTTTAATTTTTTTAAAGATTTTATTCATTTATTCATGAGAGAGACATAGAGAGAGAGGCAGAAACATAGGCAGAGAGAGAAGCAAGCTCCATGCAGGGAGCCCAATGTGGGACTTGATCCCGGGACTCCAGGATCATGCCCTGAGCCGAAGACAGACACTTAATCACTGAGCCACCCGGGCATCCCTCAAATGGAAATTTAAATTGAGGTTGTGAAGTTCTCATCACATGGAGTACAGGAAACTTCTCCTAGTGCCTCAAATTTTTTTTCTTTTCCCATCTGCTCCCCTCCTGTGTTTCTGTCTCTTGAAAAATGGGTATCTCTGTCTGCCTGTTGACTCCAGTAAAATGCCTTAGCCTCCACATCCCTTTCACAGCACCCATATTTCTGATTAGTTAACAGCCCCTGCCGTCGCTCACCCCTAAATATGACTTAGCCACTTGCTCCCCGTCTTCAAGGATGCTGATTACCAGACCTCTCTGTTTCGAATAGCCCATCACTCATTACCTTTCAGATTCAGTAGGCTTCTCAAACAAATGAAATTGCCATTTTCCTCTTCAAAAACCAAGGAGGATTCCCAGTTGCCTTCAGTTGCTGTAACTCTTTGGTAATGCAAAAATGGAGTTTTTTATATGGTTCCAGTCTAATTTATCAGTCTCCTCCATTCCTCTCTTTTTCTTTCCCATCATGCACCCTATACCATTATCAAACTACTCGGATTTCTCAGCATTCCTGGGATATAACACACTGTTTCCACAACTGTGCCTTGGCAGTTGCAGTCCCCTTTCTGGAGCACCTCTCCTTCCTGGGCACAGGAAAGTCCTCTTGGCCCAGTTCACAGGTTCCTTTTGGAGAAGTGTTCTGGGACCCTCTCAGAGTCTTCTCTCCTCTCATAAGCCTTATCAACATGATGTTGTAGCTATTGGGCCCTTCATTAGATCAAGGCTTGGCAGAGTTTTTCTGTAAAGGACCAGATAGAAAATATCTGTGCTTTGTGCACACCTGATTTTTACCAGGACTACTCAGCTTTTCCCTTGTAACCTGAAAGCAGCCATAGACTGTAGGTAAATGAATGAGCATGGCTATGCTCCAGTAAACTTTATTTATGGACACTGTGATTTGAATTTCGTATAAATGCACATGTTCCCAAATACTCTTCTTTAGACTTTTTCAAACATTTGAAAACCATTTTTAGGTAAAGACCATTCATAGGTCATGGGCCATACAAAAACCATCAGTAGGCTGAATTTGGTCCATGGGCCACAGTTTGCCAATCCTTGCATGAGAGTGGGCTGTTCAGAGGTAGGCTTTCTATATTTTTATACATCTCTGCCTCCCACTCACCCCCCCTTTCTCCGTGCCTCACTTCCTTTATAAGCAAGTGATAACTGGACAATAGTTTGTTTTTGTTTTTGTTTTAAGGTTTTATTTATTTGATAGAGCATGAGCGGGGCAGAGGGAGGGCAGAAAGATAGGGAGAAGCAGACTCCATGCTGAGCAGGGAGCCTGAGGGGATGCAGAGCTTGATTGCAGGACCCTGAGATCATGACCTGAGCTGAAGGCAGACGCTTAACCGGCTGAGCCACCCAGGCGCCACTGGACAAAGTTGTTTATATAGTATATGTGCTGTCGAAGCGAGCACAACAGTTGTTTATAGAATAAATGCTTTAGTGATGAATTACTTGGATTATGGTGGTATCTAAACATGTGAAAAATTACAGAGCATCATATTGTGAATTAGTAGCCATTTTTTATATTTATTTTTTTTTTTAATTTTTATTTATTTATGATAGTCACACAGAGAGAGAGAGAGAGGCAGAGACACAGGCAGAGGGAGAAGCAGGCTCCATGCACCGGGAGCCCGATGTGGGATTCGATCCCGGGTCTCCAGGATCATGCCCTGGGCCAAAGGCAGGCGCTAAACCGCTGCGCCACCCAGGGATCCCTTTTTTTTTATATTTATTAATAAACATTTTTAGAAAAGAAAGTGTACAGAAGTTGCATAATTAGAGGAATTCACAGGTCTCCTCTATGTAGAAAACAGCTCTGGCCTCCAGAAAAGATATAATAAACAAGCAAATAGTCTCTGCTCATAAAACTGGTCCAAATCCTTGTTTTGTGGGTTTTTTTTTTTTTTTTTTTTTTAGATTTTATTTATTTATTCACGAGAGACACAGAGAGAATGAGGGGGGGGGCGGGCAGAGCCACAGGCAGAGGGAGAAGCAGGTTCCATACAGGGAGCCTGACATGGGACCCGATCCCGGGTCTCCAGGATCACACCCTGGGCCGAAGACAGGCACTAAACTGCTGCACCACCCGGGCTGCCCCAAATCCTTGTTTTGAATTCAAGATTAGATCAGGATGCCTTCTTCATCTTTTCCTTTTATCTGATGGCAGTTTTCAGAGGGTTTTTCTTACAGGGCTAGCTAGCTATATCATGGGGATAACAGGCTCTAAGTGGCCTGGTGGTCAGAGTCAGACATGTAGACTGTGTTTTGAATCCTGGCTCAGCACTGACCTTTTTTTTTCTGTGCCCTTTGCCACATCACCAAATCATCTAAGTCTTGGCTTCCTCATTGCTATAATGGCAGGTACTGAAGAATACCCAGCTTGTATGGTTGTTTGAAATTTAGGAAGAGTATATTAAAAATAGAATATGTAAAATGCCAGCACCTGGCACAAAATTGGCACTGAATAAATACTACCTGCTGTTGTTATTATTTATTTCCCCCCAGGATTAGTCTGTTTTCGTTCAGCATAGACAAGGCCTGTGGGAGTGGGGGAGATTTACAGAAATACCCCGGTTATATTGAAACATTGTAATCCAACAATGTTTAGTCTCTGTTTTTTTCATATAACCTGCCAATACAGCCAAGCTTATTGGTTTCTTTAGTCTTCTTTTTTAAAATAAAGTCGTTGACTACCAGGCAGTGTAAATGCTTTGGTATTTTAACATCAACAGTAACTGAGGAAGATCGTGCAGACCACTCTCTCACTTAGAAGACCAGAGTATGCTCTGTACCCTGGGACTCAATACTTAAGAATGCCGTGCAGGAGAGTTTGTGTTTCTGACTACCTTTTCATATTCTTAAAATACCTCTTTGTTTCCAAGGTAAAACTGTCAAAATATCTATTCACAGCACAGTATGATGTTTCTTTGTACTAGACAGAGAATTTCCTTTCATTAAATAAGCAGTCTGATTAGCTAGATAAAGAGATGTTTATAAGGCATTTTGTAAACTGACTGTTTATGTCCCCTTGAGCAGTATTTTGAGCTCCTGTGTTGGAAAAAAATAGAGGGTAAAATGGTTTCAAAACTCTAGGAACTGATACTACTAATACTTGGCCCTGTGATTACTTATTGATTTAACTTGAACAAGTTATTTGACTTCTTGCTGAGAGCTTAACTCATCTTTTTGATATTTTTATAGGGTCCTTCTACACAAGAACTTGTAGCAGCTGTTCTCGAAAATATTGTGTTATAGGGCAGCTGGGTGGCTCAGTCGGTTAAGTGTCCCAACTTTTCATCTCAGCTCAGATCTTGGTCTCAGGGTGGTGAGTTCAAGCCCTGTGTCGAACTCCACACTGGGTGTGGAACCTACTTTTTAAAAATCTCAAATATTTACACACATACATAATACATTCTGTAAAAAATAGTAACATTTCTGTTTATCTGGAATCCAAGCAGATAATTATTCACTATTATTTTGGTCTTATTACAAGAAGGAGCACAGAAATGATTACAAACTACTCTGTAAAGTAGTTTGCAGAGCATATCACAGATTTGGTAGGGTGCAGCCCTTGTGTCATCTAGGATACCAGCAAAGTTCTCTGGCAGTAATGGCTGTGCTGAGGGGCTGTCAAATGTCAGGGGCATTGTATTGTTGGAAATGATATCATGTTGGGTGTATTACTGAATGTAGTTTTCTGGAAATTAGTAATATATCTAAGATCTATAGCTTGTTAATCAGGATTTCCTGTGATGTAGATTATCAGCATAATCTTTTTTTTTTTTTTTTTTTTTTTTAAGATTCATTTATTTATGAGAGACAGAGAGGCAGAGACACAGGCAGAGAGAGAAGCAGACTCCATGCAGGGAGCCCGATGCGGGACTCAATCCCTTGTCTCCAGGATTACACCCCTAACTGAAGGCAGATGCCCAACCGCTGAGCAACCAAGGCATCCCTTTAAAAAAAAAAAAAAAAAAAAAGGAAAACATTTCCAGAACTTTAACCTAGGATATGTGGAATATATTTACCCCCACTGTGGTCTTGGTGATGGGAATAGAAACTTTTCTGACACCAAGAAGGGTGAACAATAGGTAGAGCTTTGCAAATATGTAAATTCTCTCTTGTGTTAGTCTCATCCTGGCTCAAAGAATCTAAGACCATTTTTTCCCCCAAATCTTCTTCTCTCTTACCTCCAGTCCCACATTTATATGTTTGTCCACTAGAAAATATTCACTAGAGGGATGCCTGGGTGGCTCAGTGGTTGAGCATCTGCCTTTGGCTCAGGTCATGATCCCAGGTCCTGGGATCGAGTCCCACATCGGGCTCCCTGCATGGAGCCTGCTTCTCCCCCTGCCTGTGTCTCTGCCTCTCTCTCTCTCTCATGAATAAATAAATAAATCTTTAAAAGAAATATTCACTAGACATCTCATTATATTTTCAATTCATATGTTCAGAGGATATCCTCCTTGTGGTTTGCTCCTCCACTGACCTTTCACATTTTCCTTGGAGGGCAGCTCCACCATTGACCTAGCCCATAATCTGTCAATCATTTGGTCCTATGGAAGCTTCTTTCTCTTTATCTGAGAACTTGTAATTTCCCTCCCACTCTCACTTCTGTCCTCCTCCTTTCTCAACCGGAATTAAATGTGTGAACCTATTCTGCTTACCAAGCTTGCCCACGTCCAGCTCAAGTCAAAGTGACCTTTCTAAAACCCAAATTGGAAGAGTGCTCCTAGCCACTTCTAGTTTGGTGCTGCCCAGAAGGCTTTAGTTTTTGTTTAAATAAACTCTTAAAATTAAAAACAAAAACAAATTGGGTTATGTTATTTCTTTGCTTAAACAACTTGCTTGATTTACCCATTGCCTTCAGGTTTCAATCCAAACTCTTGATAATTAGACCCCTGCCTTTTGTTCAGCCTCCCTGAGTAACCCCTTCTATATGCTTTCTGCACTCCTTTTTTAAAGCACTTGTTTGTTCATTCAGTCATTGGACCATTCTTTGATTTGCTCATTAAACTTTTATTGGACACTAATAATGGGTCAAGCTCTGTGCTTAAGGTTTGGGTATGAGGCAGTCAACAGAAGAGATCCTTAGACATTTCACTGACCTCTCACACTGTTAATCAGGATAAACTAGGTTATGCTGTAATGACAGATTAACCCCCAAATCTCATTGTTTTAACACAACACAGTTGTATTGCTTGTTACAAGTCACTTTTCAGAGGCTGTGCTTTACACAGGGTCTCTTCCAATCAGAGGCCCCATCTTACAGCTACACCAACTGGAACTCACTATGTCCTTGGGCACTGTGACAGAGGAAGAGAAAAGAGACTGGGTGGGTTTCTCCCTGCCTTAGCCCAGAAGTGAAGTGTGTGTCCCTTCTGTTCACATTTCCTTAGTCAGAAACAGTCAGGTGGCCCCACCTAATAGCAGAGGGGCTTCAAATACCATAAACAAGCACATAAAATATCTGATGAACATTATGATCTCTGCCACAGTTACTGAAATAGAAACAGTTCCTGACTTCTTGTCTGTCTTATCCACTGGACTTTAAATTTCTTGAGAACTGAGATTGTATCTACCTTGCTTTTATGTCCTAATAAGCACATGGGCACACAGTAAGCTTCTGATTTTTGTTGAATAAATGTCGTTCTTGAGCTTGGATTTACCTCAAGTCACTCCCTTTAAGAAACGTCTTATCCCTCTACTGCCTTCCCCTCCTCCTGCCCCAAGCCTGGGTTAGGTGTCTCTTTTCAGTCTTTGTAGTATCCCGTGCCTACCTCAACCAAAGCATTCCTCAACCTGTATTATTACTTTTTTGTCCCTTCCTCTCTCCACTAGATACTCATTTCCTTTGGGGCAGGGGCTATGGCTTTCTTTTATGTATATATATTTTAAGATTTTATTTATTAATTTGGGAGAGATAGAGAGCATGCATGAGGAGGAGCAGAGGGAGAGGGACAAGCTGACTCTGTGCAGACCCTGGAGCCTGATGTGGGGCTCAATCCCAGGACCCTGAGATCATGACCTGAACCAAAACCAAGAACCAGAGGCTTAACTGAGCCACCCAGGCACCCTCTTTTATATTCTTTTGAAAATTTGGGGACGCCTGGGTGGCTCAGCAGTTCAGCATCTGCCTTCGGCCCAGGGCGTGATCCCAGGATCCAGGATCCAGTCCCACATCGGGCTCCTTGCATGGAGCCTGCTTCTCCCTCTGCCTCCGTCTCTCCCTCTGCCTCTCTCTCTGTGTGTCTCTTATGAATAAATAAATAAAATCTTTTAAAAAAGAAAAAGGAAAATTTGTATTAAGCATTTTTAAAGCAATTTTTAAAACCTTAAGAAATAAAACATTACTATTCCAAGCTTAAGTAAGCCCTTTATGTAACTCTTCCCCCATTAGGTTTATCATTCCCATAGATTTCTTTAGTCTTTCATTGCATATTTGTGTCCCTAATCAATATAAGGATTTTCCTTTGTGTCCATGTGGATAACAACCTATCCCCCAGCCCTACCTGTTGATCTCTCCCTGCTCTATAGGACCACCTGTACCATAAATCCAGGAGTTGGATATGGTGTGTTCTCTAGGTACATTTATCCATCTCTGCACTGATAATCACCTGTCTTGGTGATAACAGTTTCATGAAAGGTGTGATACCTGGTTGTCCAGTCCCTTACTTTGAACTGCCTTAAAATTGCAGAGGTTTTAAGCTGCAACTGCCATTCCTGGTTTATAATGATGCTTAATGAATGTTGAATAAATAACAAATTGTTTTTTTTTTCCTTAGTATGTCATTTATAGGTTTAATTTTGTCATTTAATTTTTTCATTTAATTTCTTTTCAGATAATTCTGTACTTAAAAATCAAGCTTCAGAATCAGAATTTACTGACCAGAAACACCATTTAGTGTTTTCTAAGATAGGAAGGAGTAAAGCCTGTAGCTAAAGTAAAGAATGTTTTGGTTTTTTTGCAGTAAGTTTTCAGTGGGTTGTCAAGGAAACTAAGCCAGGAGAACTGTTTACTGGTAATGGTGTTTGCTTTGAAGAGTGACTACAAAGTAATGAGGCTTGTTTTTCCCAGTGTCACTATTATATGTAGTATTACCTCACATAGCCATGCTTTGAATGTGCAAGGTAATAACACTTTCTAGATTTACTAATTAATATTTCACAAGGATTGAAATTTAGAAATTAAATTATACTTTATGTTAGAGGTTTTCTTTGCTTTGGCTTGCAATTGTCCCTTTCATTTGGACTATAACCTAATTGGATGGCCCTAGTCAGCTTTTCAAGCAAACGCTTAGGTTTAGAATGGCTGTGTAACACTTTGCCAAGTGGGAAAACTCTAGGAAGAAAGACTATGTGTTGTTTATATAACAAATCAACGAAAGATTAACCAATTTTTCTACTCTTTCTTCTTGAGTTTTCTTTGCAGATTGGATTGATAGGACTTAAATGCCATTATCTAGAAAGTCTTTGGAAGACTTTTTTTAAAAAGGTGCTTAGGGGCACTTCGGTGGCTCATTCGTTAAGTGTCTGCCTTTCTCTCAGGTCATCATCCCGGAATCCTGGAGTTCTGCATCCAGCCCTCTGCTCATCAGGGAGCCTGCTTCTCCCTCTCCCACTGCCTGCCGCTTTGCCTATTTGTGTGTGCTCTCTTTCTCTCTCTGTCAAATAAATAAGTCTTTTTTTTTTTTTAAAGCTGTTTAACTGAGACACCTGGGTAGCTCAGTGGTTGAACGTCTGTCTGCCTTTGGCTCAAGGCGTGATCCTGGATTCCCAGGATCGAGTCCCGCATCGGGCTTCTTGCATGGAGCTTGCTTCTCCTCCCTCTCCTGTGTCTCTGCCTCTCTCTGTGTCTCTCATGAATAAATAAACAAAATATTTAAAAATAAATAAATAAAGCTGTTTAACGTAAATTAACAAACATGATTATGTTTGGATTTTATTTGTATATTTATTAAGATTTTATTTATTTGGGGGAGTGAGCGAGAGAGCATAAACAGGAGGAGGGGCAGGTGCCCCTGTTTTTATTTTGATAAGAAAGTTTTTCTGCTTCTCCCTCTGCCTGTGTCTCGGTCTCTCTCTCTTTCTGTGTCTCTCATGAATAAATAAATAAAATCTTAAAAAAAAAACTTTTAAAAAGTTTTTATTAAATTCTAGTTAGCATATAGTATAACATTGGTTTCAGGAATAGAACTTAGTGATTCATCACACATATAACACCCAGTGTTCATCACAATAAGTGTACTTGATAAGGAATTTTTTAAAATGTAAGATTAGCCACAATTATAAGATGGGAGGAGTATGGCAATGATCTCCCTCTTCTTTTATGGAAATAGTATATTATTTCAGCTTTATGATTTAATATTATATGAAACTAAGGATAACTTTTGGGAAGGCCACTCCCTTGGAGTGTAAGCTCTGAGATAGAAAGTAATAGCACTGACTCCTAAATTTAGCTTTTAAAAATTTACTATGATTTTAAAACCAGTTTTATTTTATTGGAAGGAAGTACACATAACATGACATTAACTATTTAAAAGTGAACAAGTCAGTGGCATTTAGTTCCACTAATTCAGTGGCATTTAGCAACCTTTAGGTAGTTTCAGAACACTTGGATCACTCCCAAACAAAATCCTATACTCATTAAGCAGTTACTCTCTGTTCTTCCCTTCACCCCAACCCCTGGCAACTACCAGTTTGCTTTCTGTCTCTGTGCATTGACCCATTCTGCCTATTGAACATAATTGGGATCTTACAATATGTGATTTTTTGAGTCTAGCTTTCACTTAACATAATGTTTTCAAAGTTCATCAGCTGTGTGTTGTGTATCAGGGCTTCATTCTTTTTTTTTTTTTTTTTTTTTTTTATTTATGATAGTCACAGAGAGAGAGAGAGAGAGAGGCAGAGACACAGGCAGAGGGAGAAGCAGGCTCCATGCACCGGGAGCCCGATGTGGGATTTGATCCCGGGTCTCCAGGATCGCACCCTGGGCCAAAGGCAGGCGCCAAACCGCTGCGCCACCCAGGGATCCCGGCTTCATTCTTTTTATGGCTAAATACTCTTCCTGTGCATGTGTATGCCACATTTTGTTATCCATTCATTCATTGATAGACATTTGTTTCTACACTTTGGCTACAGTGAATAATGTACATTTATGTGTAAGTATTTAAGCACCTCTTTTCAGTTCTTTTGGGCATATACCTAGGAGTGGGATTGCTAAGTCATATGGTTTTTGTTTGTTTTTTTGAGAGCAGGGATGGGGGTGCAGAGTGAGAGGGAGAGAATCTCAAGCAGACTCCCCACTGAGCATAGAGCCTAACACAGGACTCATTTTCACAACCCCCAGATTATGACCTGAGCCAACATCAAGGGTTGAATGCTTAGCTGACTGACACCCAGGCACCCCTTATGGTAGTTTTTATTTAGTTCTTGAGGAACCACAAACTTTCCATAGTGCCTGAACTATTTGACATTCTTGTCTTGTGTTTAAGGGTTCCAATTTTTCTACATCCTTGCCAGTTCTTGTTATTTTTAAAAATATAGCCATTCTTGTGGGTGTAAAGTCACATCTCATGTTGGTTTTACTTTGTACTTTCCTAGTGACTAATGAGGTTGAGCATCTTTTCATGTGCTCCTTGGCTATTTGTAGATCTTCTTTGGAGAAATGTTGCTTGTCTTTTTGTTGTCATTGTATGTATTTTTATGTATTCATATTTTGGATAGCAGGCCCTTGTCAGATGATTTGCAAATATTTCCTCCCATTCTGTAAGTCACTTTTTCATATTCTTAATGCTCAGAAGATTCTAATTTTAATGAAGTCCAACTTATCTAATTTTTGTTGTTCATGGTTTTGGTGTCATGTCTAAGAATTCAGCATGTCTTACCAAATTCAAGGTCATAAGGATTTATTGCTGTTTTATTTATTTTTGTTTTTTAAATTATTTTTTAAAGTAAACTCTACCCCCAGAGTGAGCTCAAACTCATGACCCCAAGATCAAGAGTCACATGCTCTACCGACTGAGCCAGCCAGGTATAGACTGTATATTGGTGACTGTATATGGATTCACAGATTTCCTTCCTCCATGGTTCCCTGAGTCAGCAGATCACAGGCTTTATAGAGGAACATCAAGAGAATCTATCATGACATGAAGAAAAGGGATTAAGGATGAGAAAAAGGTAGAATTTCCAAGGGCTCATGTAGTTGCAGAAGCCTCAAGGGATAGATGGAAGATGACCAGAAGGAAGGTCACCAGAAGTCAGTAATGGAATCTACAAGCACTACAGAATACATAGCATTTTCTTTCAGGCAACAAGGATGACTGCGGAGTAGAAGTGAAGTGCACAGGTGGAATAGGGATGGAGGGTCAAAATTGAGACTTTGTCAGAAAGGGATGGTGTAGGGAACTATAGAGGATTCCTTTCATTTTGGAAGTAATGCCCACCCAATTCTACCTCCAAAGGAGAAGTCTAGCTAACTGTTTAGCATCTGTCCTAGAGAGGGGTAAGGAAAAGGAAACTGAGACCTTCCAGGATTTTATTTCATCCATAACTAGGATGCTGGTTAATTTTGCATTAGTAAACCATAGTCTCTATCAGGATTTTATATGTGTGTTTGGTTGGTCTTCTCTCCTTTCTTAATAAAATTCCCTAGTAAGAAGAGTTCTAGTTTTATCTCAGCTGAAAGCATGATGAAGATTTTGACTTCATGTAGATGAGGGAGTTGGGTTCTCAGTGCACACTTAGAACTTAGGGGTGGTGTGTGGTTTTGGTCTGTAGCCATCTGATGGACCAGGAGTGAGGATCTGGGAAAGAAGGTATTGGGACGATGGTACCAATTAGGGCTAAGGACTTCTTTCCTTCTGGCCAGCCCTCACAGCGCTCATGGGCTTTTTTTCCCCCCAGTCCTTGTCAACTCTGTGTTCAAAGGGCTTTAAAGAAAGGAACAAAGGAGAGGGTAGATGGGATAAGTGACTGAGAGCCTGAGGGAAGGGAGAGGTACTGGACACTAGGTCAGATGCCTTTCTGCTTTTACCAGGTGGACTATCTTACTTTTTCCAATAGAAGCAAAAGCTACTCTACAAGAAGTGACCTGGAGAGGTATAAACAAAAAATGGGTCTCAGGTCCCAGAGTCTGAGTTTGTACAAATAGTGTCTTTTATTTTTAACTACCCACGTGACCCCTGTGACTTTCAGGTGCTGCTTGTGAGCAGTAGTCGCCATCCAGACCGATGGATTGTTCCTGGGGGAGGCATGGAGCCTGAGGAGGAGCCAAGCGTGGCAGCAGTCCGTGAAGTCTGTGAGGAGGTACGCACTGAGGAGGAAAGGCATGGCTGTACCTCGTAATCGTGAGTCTGTCATGTCTGTGTAGTTCCTTATCACCACTCACTGAGTAAGCATACTCGTGATCACAGAAAGAAGGAGTTTACCAGTTACCTTGTGCTTCCTTGATTAAAGGGATGGTCAGGTTGTGACCTGGTAATGTTTGTTGGGCACTCTGTGTAGGGCGAAGGCTCTGGTAATGACCATATCTAACCATACCAGATAGTCTTTTGTGATTTCCCCATGGAGCTCTTTCAGCATTACCTCTCTTACCTGTAGCAGAAGATCAAGAACAAGTAGTTCATCAGCCCTAAGAAATAAGAGGGACAGGCAGTATTGATATATGGCTTGTTCTCATTAATGAGATGGAGGAAGAGGCTGTTGTTCTCCTCTGCTTCCTGGATCCTGGCTATACAACAGTGGCTAAAGCAGCAATTCTGTTAGCCAGAAAGTGTTACTAATAATGCCATTAAAGAGATAATAGAAAAAAAAAAGAGAGATAATAGTTTGTTCTTTGTTATTTAGTCACAAGTTATTCAGCATATATGTCCTGAATTCCTGGACCACACCCAGTATATTTTACTAGATAATCTAGAGTAAGTAGTCAAAAGAAGTACCTTAGTTCCCTTACTTCTAGAGTTTACAGTTTGGGCAAACTGAGATACAGATTGCAGTTCAAAGCCAGGAGGAAGGAACTAACATTCCTCCATAGCCTGCAGTGGTGATGCCATGCTGTTCCTTGCTTTGCTTATGTTATTTCACTTAAGACTCCTAACTTGGTGATGTAAGTTTTATCACACCCATTAACTTGCCCTGGCCATATGGCTAGTGCTTTTTAGATCCATTTCTTTGTTCCAGAGGGAACTGAAAACTGATGCTAAGGACATCTAAAATAGCACTAAGAACAAGTCTCCTATATTTCTTTTGGGTTCAGCCCTTGCTGAAGTGCCCTGAGACTAATCTTACCCATGGAATATGTAAGGAATTCTTTCCTCGCTCTGAACTCCTACAGGCTTGTGTTGACTTGCAACTCTGTCATTTTATCATTTATCTGGAGTCCATAACTAGACTATAATCTCTGAGAGCATAAAGTATGTTTTGTGGTTTATATCCTCCTTGCATGTGCACAGTACACAACTAGGTGAACAGAAATTTTTTTTTTAAAGATTTTATTTATTTACTCATGAGACAGAGACGGGGTGGGGGGGGGGCGTGCAGAGACACAGGCAGAGGGAAAAGCAGGCTCCATGCAGGGAGCCTGATGTGGGACTCTATCCCAGGTCTCCAGGATCATGCCCTGGGCCAAAGGCAGGCGCTAAACCACTGAGCCACCCGGGCTGCCCGGTGAACAGAAATTAACGAATACATGCTTCTGTGACAGGTGGAGCAAGGGATGCAACAGTAAAAGTCCTGAAGGGTTACCCCAAATGGAAATGATCAGAGTGTAGGGGAGTGATAGATACTGTCCGAGAGGATGTGAGAAGGCCTTCTCACAGTAGTAAGAATTGGTGTCCCCCGTTCTTATCAGACCTGAGATAATGGGGAATGCATAGGGGTAGGGTGGCCTGGACGGGCAGATGTGATTCTGTACTCTGCCTTTCTAGGCCTGAGGGCACCAGAATCTTTTTGCCTTTTGGCTGCTGTAGGTTCCACAGTACCTAAAGCAAAAGTGATGTTTGACAGAGCTTCTGTGGCAGTTGTAGATTCAGAAATGTGGTTGGTAAACCTGAAATGGAGTGATGGTTTTAGAATACAGAGAAAGGGAAAAAGTTCAGAGACTTTGTGCAAAACTTGCTACTTGGTTTTAGGAGTTGTGGGGGCACATCTGACCACTATACCTTTGTGGACCATGTTTGGATTTGGCATCTGTCTCAGGAGAGCATATATCAGTTGCCATTACTGTTGTTGGATTCTGAGTGTTATAGTTGAGTCATCTGTGGGTTATACACATGCAGTGAAGATGGAGAGAACTAGGTGATAAGTAGAAATGTAGTGAGGGACAAGTAAGGGTGTAGGGTGCCCTGCTCACTCTTTTGTTTCCTGGAAATGCCATTCCACAGGTAGTGAGAATGAGTGGGGATGGGGCATAGTGCTTGGATCCTGTCCTCAGATATTCAGGATCTGCACTCCCTCCTGTCTGCACAGGGTCCTGAGCTTGAAATTAAACCCTGCCTGACTCTGAGCAAGTCAGAGGAGAGTCATACCACACCCTGTACTTTGTTCTAGCATTATTGAGAGGATAAATGTCTGTGAACTCTAGAATACAATACAGAATAAATCAAATGTTTGCACAAACAATAAAAATTGGTGAGATGTCATTGTGAAAACAAACATTCCAGTACTTCTGTCAAAATAAAATAGAGGGGATGGTTCTTCCAATTCCACATCCATCAACAGAGCATAAGACTTGGAATCAGAGAGGATATAGAAAGATTTTTCTTTTTTTTTTAAGGGTAGCTTTTGTGAGCAGAAATCACTATTCAGGGGTTTGTTTAGGTTTCAAAATGATACAACTTGGGCAGCCCGGGTGGCTCAGCAGTTGAGTATTTGCCCTCGGCCCAGGGTGTGATCCTGGAGACCCAGGATCGAGTCCCATGTTGGGCTCCCCGCATGGAGCCTGCTTCTCCCTCTGCCTGTGTCTCTGCCTCTCTCTCTCTCTCTGTCTCTTTGTGTCTCTCATGAATAAATAAAATCTTTAAAAAAAAAAACAAAAAACAAAATGGTACGACTTTTGTAAAGTACACATTCAAAAAGTTAATTTTTTTCATAATGCTTACAGCTCTGATTGTTCTCTATATAAACGTAGGAGATTTTACTGGTCACTTTTGGATAGTACTTAGACCAGTTAATTCAGAGGTTTCAAATTGGATTTATAGAGCTAAATAGAAGTACTTTCTAAAGAACTTCAGTTGTCTGACTTAAAAAATAAAAACCTTATGAAGCTCTTCAACAAAAAAGTCCTGTGAATCTCACGTATTAAACGTCGTGCGCCTGACTGGCTCACCCAGTGGAACATGCGACTCTTGATCTCAGGGTCTTGAGTTTTGAGCACTACATTGGGTGTAGAGATTACTTAAGTAAATAAATATTAAAAAAAATTTTTACAAATGAGGTGAGTCTTAGAATCTTAGATTCTTAAAATATTCCCATAACATATGTAAACTGAGATTTTCAACTTAAAAAGACAAATCAGAAAAAAATTATTCAGTTATATTTTGAAAACCAAGGTTATACTCTAATAGGCCAAGTTCTTTTTTTTTTTTTTTTTTTAAGTAATCTCTGTGCCCAACATGGGGCGCAAACTCATGACCTTGAGATCAAGAGTCACATGCTCTGCCGACTGAGCCAGCCAGGCGCCCTAGGCCAAATTCTTTTGCACATTACAAAATTATAAAATATCTCTGGTTTCCTTCCTAACGTAGAAATATATTACAATTTTGATTCTCTTAAATATTTCTGTATTTCATTCTCAAGATTTCTAGGATTGAAAGACACCCACCCACCAAAGAAACCAAGCCCTCCCTGTTAAGTGAGGCCAAGACTCTTAGGTGGCCTGGTTGGAAATGCTGATCTAGTCCACTTTTGCTCTATCAAGATTCTAACTTGAGAAGGCTAATGGTTGTAGATTCTACACTGGGCAGGAATGTGTACTGAGTGAACACTGCAGTATCTGGCATGCCTGGCTAACTTTGTCCTTCAACCTGAAGGCTCCTTCCTCCATAAAGTCTTTGTGATGCCTCCCTGTAGACTCACTGCTCTTTCTGTGTGTTTCCCTTGCAGTTTATACTTCTAGCATCATGATATCTGTCATCTTTGTTTAATTGTCTGTCTCTGTGTAGTTGGGCACCATTCCTTTTTGCTCACTATTCAGTCCCCAGTGCTTAACACACAGCAAGTACTTAACTCACAGCAAGTACTTAACAAAACAAGTGTTTCAGTTATTGACAGGACTACTTAGAGCAGCCCCATAAATACAAGGTAGGCCCTTTTGAGTTGTCAGGAGTAAACATACCGGCAGGTCTCAGTTAAACGAAGAAGAATAGTTCAATGTCACAGTAGCTGTCCAGCCAGGCACGCAGGACTGGAAACTTGGGTCACAGGGTGCAGACAGGCCTTGCTCACAGTGCCTGGAACGGCGGTGGGAATGCAGTATGGCTCCTGGAACCTAGTCGCTGTCTTCTGTAGATGAGCTGCTTCTCTAATCTCTTCTCAGCCTCCTGGTTTCTGCTCACCTGCATCTCACATTCAGCTTTCCCAGCAGAGATGACCTGACCCATGGGTGCAGCTGCCAGGTGACATTATTAGCTCCTGGACATTTTGAAGACATTTGCCTTAACTTTGCTTTGATTGCTGATTTCTTATTTCTCTTGCTGTGTTCAGAGTGTCAAGATATCATGTGCTATAAAAGTATGGCCGCTCATGCTTCAGAACATCTGCAGCAGCTTTACTGGGAGGATCCTGTGTATGTGGGGAAAAAAAATATTTACTAACACAGGAACATGTTTGCAGCACATTCCTAAGTGGTCAAAGCAGACTATGAAACAGTATTTATGATGTAAAACCATTTAGTGGAAAAGAAATGTGTGTGTCTATTTGTGCGGAAAAAATAACATTGCTTGCACATCTACTATGTGTCAAGCTCTGTTCTAAGCATTTTGCAAATATTGCCTCATTAAATCCTCTCCAGACCCTATGAGATAGTGGAACTGTCACAGTCTACATTCTGCGGGTGAGAAAAAAAACAGGTTTGAGCCAGCCAAGCGCACAAGATTAAGTAATTTGTCCAAACAAATTGTGCCCAACCAAGTGTGCTCAAGGTAAGATTTCAACCCAGAACATCTAGTCTCAGCACCCACATGCTTCTATGCTGTGCTCATTGAAAGAATGTCTGCCAAGATGTTCATTCAGGTTATCTTTGGATTAGCTCAGAGATTATCATCTTCTGCATTGAACATATATTTATTACTAGAAAAATATTCTGTATAAACATGAATGGAATAGAATTACTAAGTAGCTGTTATGGCCTTGTTGTTGGGCCAAGATACCATTAAACTCAGTCTGTTTGGGGTGCCTGGGTGGCTCAGTTAGGTAAGTGTCTACCTTCAGCTCAGGTTATAATCTTAGAGTCCTGGGATTGAGCTTGGAATCGGGCTCCCTGCTCAGCTGGGAGTCTGTTTCTCCCTCTCCCCCTGCCTACTGCTCCTCCTGTTTGTGCGTGTTTGTGTGCGGTCGCGCGCACACGCTCTCTCTCTCCCTCTCTCTCTCATAAATACATACATACATACATACATACATAAAATCTTTTTTAAAAAAGAAAAAGACAACTGAATCTATTCAGAAGCTTTGTTTAACCCAGCTTAAACATTTCAGCATGTTGGCTGAATTTCAGAAACCAATAAATCTGTAGCACTTGAAACATTAGCAGTCACATTTCAAGGGCTAAAATACTCCCTTTTGGAAACTGGCCTCCGTTTTTTAGCTGCTTATGGTCAGAATCCTATTAAAGTGACCCCCATTGAGTGGGAGGGCTGGGGCTCTCTCCCCAGGCCCCCCAGGAGCTTTGGTAACAGTGCATCTCCAGCCCAGGGCAGCAAAGGCTCGTGTGAGCCAACCATGAGACACCCTCTGTAATCAAAAAGAAAAGCACCTCTTTGTGTAGTTTTCAGAGCTATTCTTTCTTGCTAATTCAATAGGAAAGGTAAAACTGTTGGCTAACAGAGAAAAAAAAGAGAAACTGGATCTGAAACTGTTGTGTCTTCTGTTGATGTTTCATCTCTCTTCTCACCTTGAGCGAACCAAGAGCGTTATCACAAAAATAAAAAACATCTGAAAACAGAATTGGGAGAAAGATACGTGCATACCTTCAACTGTGACCTCTTCAAGGATGTTAAAGATGGGGATCCCTGGGTGGCGCAGCGGTTTGGCGCCTGCCTTTGGCCCAGGGCGCGATCCTGGAGACCCGGGATCGAATCCCACGTCGGGCTCCCGGTGCATGGAGCCTGCTTCTCCCTCTGCCTATGTCTCTGCCTCTCTCTCTCTCTCTCTCTCTGTGACTATCATAAATAAATAAAAATTAAAAAATAATAAATTTAAAAAAAAAAAGGATGTTAAAGATGGGTGCCTTCTGCTTTTATAGAAGTGTAGTCTGTGGTGACAATTGAAAATATGTGGCCAAATGCCAGTTCCTTTTGTCTGCTGCTTCATGTCTGGACAAGGCCTATGTCCATGGAGCCATTTCCAGCATACCCAACTATAAAGTATTTGTAGGCAGCTTGATCATTAATCTATGACATAGGTACAGCTTTAAAAAAAAAGGTGTAGCTTGTTCTCTGACTTCCTCACTTGTCTCATGATACCACATTTTTCTGCTACTCCTCTGACTCTTAACCACCTGTTGCTTTGCCATATAAACTCACGATCTTAGAAATTTCTTTAATGAGGTCTTCTTATACTTCCCTGTACTTCTTGTACAGGGAAAAATCTCAAGTTTTTAATACACTATACAAAACGTAAAAGTGTCACAGAACGTTTGATTTAATTCACCTTCATTTAGGAGTTTTTTGAGCGTCTAGGTGCCTTAGTATAATATCAAGAGTCACAGTTGCCTTAGGAGTGGAGAGGTGTTTGTTGTTATCTCTAGCTTTCCTAATCTTACATCATCCCATCAGGAATCTATTATAACCCTTCATGATCTCATTTTCAGATAAGAGCGTGGAAGATACTATAGTGGACTTTATTTTCAAAATCTGTATCATCATCATCATCATTGTCTTTTTTTGAGAAAGCATATGCATGAGCCGGGGGCAGGGGTGTGGGGAGGGCGGAAGAAGAGAATCATAAGCAGGCTCCACACGCAGCAGGGAGCCCAGTGCAGGGCTCAGTCTCACAACCCTGAGATCCTGACCTGAGCTGAAATTGAGAGTCTGACTCTTAACTGACTGAACCACCCAGAGGCCCCATTTTTATCTCGGGCCCCTGGGTGGTTCAGTCAGTTAAACCTCTGACTTCAGCTCAGGTCATGATCTCGGGGTCCTGAGATTGAGCTCCACATTGGGCTCCCTGGTCAGGGAGTCTGTTTCTCCCGCTCCCTCTGTCTCCCTCCTTGCTCTTTCTCTCCCTCTCTCTCTCAAATAAATAAATAAAACCTTTTTTAAAAATCTATATCTTCTTATCGAACTCTTGTACTCTGTGTTCCCTGTCTCTGCCAAAAAAAGAAAAAAATAGTTGTACTCTAATATATATGTCCTAGCAACTAGAAAGCTCCATATGGAATCTCAGAACTGTCTCTAACAAAGAAGCAGTCTTTCACAGCTCTTGTTATACACAAGTAGAACATTTAAAAAGCCTGTAACTATTTGGGAATAATTTAAGATACTACTTTGTCACCCTTTCTTTTTAGGTCATAAGTATTTGACTCTATTTGAAGTGGAGTAAAACGTAAAGGCTCTGTGTGACTACATTGTATTTTCATCTTTATTTTTTGGCCTCAGCCTGAACAGTTGTGTCCAAAAGGTGGGGATAGGGAATCACAGAATTTGTTAGAGAAATAACATGATTCTTTTAAAATCCCAAAGTTTAATCACAAAATATGTATCAGAATATATTACAAATATTTTTAATCAGATTAATATGATGGGGAAAAGGTGGGAAGTAATGTCATGGCTAGGGGTCCTCCAGCTTATAAGCTTGTATGTAGGGAAGTGGACAAGCAGTTGATAGTGGATGTAGTTCTAACCATATGGGGAGAGCCTGCCCTGGTCACAAGGCAATTCCTACTCAGGCCTAGCTGTTAGTTGTCATGTAGCAATCAAGACCCGATATGGTTCTGATGTTTCAAGAGAATCTTGAAAGCTAGAGTCTCATGTGAGATCTGGTCTTTTAATATAGGCAGCTAATATTTTTTAGAGAAAAAGAGGCACACAAGGTTGGGAGGTGGGGGGAGGAGGGGAGGGTGAGCAAGAGAATCTAAAGCAGGCTCCAGATCCAGTGTGGAGCCTGAAGTGGGGCTCAGTCTCACAACCCTGAGATCATGACCTGAGCCACCTAGGGTACCCCTAGATAACTAATTTTTAAAAATTTTTTTTTCAAAAATTTTTTTCAAAAATGTTAAAATAATACATGCATATGGGTTTAAACAACAATAGTAATACTAAAAGGTCCATATGAAAAACAACCAGGGGGGCCTGGGTGGCTCAGTCGATTGAGTGTCTGACTCTTGGTTTTGGCTCAGGTCATGATCTCAGGGTCGTGGAATTGAGCCCCACATTGGGCTCTCTGCTCAGCAGGGAGTCTGCTAGAGATTGTCTCCCTCTCCCTCTCTCTAAAATAAATAAATCTTTTTTTAAAAGTAAAAAACAAAACAAAAAAACAACCAAAATGTGTTCTTAGTGAGGTTGATGAGCTGTGTTTCAGATTTTTACTTTATTTTTAGCTGTAAAGTGATGAGCTTCAGCCTCTTTGAAGAAGACAGTTTTTTATTTTTCAGTCTTCTAAATGATAAGTGAAAGCAAATAAAGGTTTTTAATATTGGCAGCATTTCACTGTTTAATGGAAATGTTAATATGAGGAAATATATCCATATATAAATTATTGTAAATCAAGAGAGACCATAAATCAACCTAAGATGTTGAAAAGCAGTTTTCATTTAAAGACTATTCTCTGGGGGGATCCCTGGGTGGCCCAGCGGTTTAGCGCCTGCCTTTGGCCCGGGGCGCGATCCTGGAGTCCCGGGATCGAGTCCCACGTCAGGCTCCCGGCATGGAGCCTGCTTCTAAAAAAAAAAAAAAAGACTATTCTCTGAATTTCCAGGATTTAATTTTTAAGAAACTTTAAATTACATGATTTTGAGTTATTAATAATAAGGTATATGCATGGCTATGTGCACCTACAGATTTATCTTAAAAATAGGGACAAAAATAGGCAAAGAATTTTTCTGTATATTTGAACCTTTTCAAAATAAAAAGTTGGTCAGAAAATAACCGTAAATGCTTATTATGCATCAGCTATATTCAGATCTTGAGGAGGAAACTATGAAGTAAAATGATATGCTGGATTCTACTTTCCTTAAGACAGATTGTGTTTTGTTAAGTACTACCGAGTCCTTATTTTTACTTGGGGAAGGAGGTATTTTTAGCTCATTTGGTCACAGCATTATAGAATGCAAGAAGCATCATGTCTCTTAAAATATCTTATTCTGATAGTTAATTCCTTTTAAAGAATTTGTTTTAGAGTCAGAGGCGAGGGAGAGGGAGACAGAGAATCCTAAGCAGGCTCCACACTCAGCACAGGAGCCTGATGCAGGCTGCTATCTCATGACCCTGAGAGGATGACCTGAGCTGGAATCAAGAGTTGGATGCTTAATCAACTAAGCCACCCAGATGCCACCCCATCTCCCTTTAAAGAACGTAATAGGAAATGTGGTTCAGTGATGAAAAAATATCAGGAAATTTTTGTTTACCTAACATGGACATATTTTTGCATGTGGAAACGTCTTTATTCTGACCTCCTAAGAAAGCTTACGTGCAAAAATATCAAGAGAAAAGAAGACATAGCAAGAGAAGAGCCTTTTCCTTAGAAACAAATAACTTCAAATCTGTAAGATGAACAGAGAAAGCATACCACGTTTTAGTGTGGAAACGTGTGTGAGGCTGTTTTCTGTTAGTGGGCGGAATGAGTCCTGCAGATCGCTGGCAGAGGCCCGTAAGTAAATCCGTATTGAATCTCCTGTTTCTGGCAGCTGAGAACTTGCAAAGGGCCTTTCCTCCCAGTTACAGTTCAGGGATGAAAGGAGACCTTGGCATAGACACCACCTCCAGTGAAGGGCCTGGCTGAGGCGTATGGTGCTAATCCTCGTGCTCAGCTTTTGCTCTACACTCACGTGGCCAAGAGTGTAATTCAACTCTGGCCCTAGAGCAAGGAAGCCTCTCTTTCCTTTCAGAGGAAGGCACCTCTCCTCTGTTACGAAATGGGAGATGGCTACTCCTGGATTACTTCCATGGTTACTTCTGGAGTCCACCTTAAAATGATTGACAATTTGTAGGACTATCATTTTGACTTTTGCAAAATTACTGAGTAAATACTCTCAGCTTTGTGAATTTGACATATTCAAAACGTTATGTTACTACATATTTGTGTTAGCATTTTAGTTTAAATATATAGGTACTTTAGACTATAAATCTCCATGAGTGGTTTTAAAAATGGAAACAGTAAAAAACAAAAAAAAAAAATGGAAACAGTATAATCTGAGCAGTGCCCAGGGGGCACCTGGCTAGCCTAGTCTGTGGAACATGTGGCCCTTGATCTTGAGGCTGTGAGTTAGAGCCCCATGTTGAGTGTAAGTATTACTGAACAGTACTCTTAATCTGAGGGCTTTTGTGTGCTCCTTGCAGGACTTACTGATGTTGTTAGCAGAGCAGTTTGATTACTTGATTAAACCGGTGACTACTATAGCTCACCATTTTTCCTGATTATAAAAATAATTTATGGGATGCCTGGGTGGTTCAGCGGTTGAGCATATACCTTTGGCTCGGGGTGTGGTCCCAGAGTCCTGGGATCAAGTCCTACATCAGACTTCCTGCATGGAGCCTGCTTCTACCTCTGCTATGTCTCTGCCCCCCCCCCCCATATGAATAAATAAAATCTTTTTAAAAAAAAATTATTTAAAAAAATTTATGTTCCTAGCAGAATGAAAATCCAGAAAGCACAAAGAAGACAGTATATTACCATAATTCCATGGCTGGCTCTATTTTCCTCAGTGTTTTAATCATTTCAAACATATAAGAAAAAAATTTTAAAAGTGAAACAAATACTATATTCTTCTAGATATATCTGTTGGCTTTTTGCTCTATCTCTATACATACTTTTTTTTTTTTTGCCAAGCCATTTGAAAAGAAGTCATACATATTATGACATATCACCTCTAAATTCTGTCCTTTATGGCAGCCCTGGTGGCTTAGCGGTTTAGCGCCACCTTCAGCCCCGGTGTGATCCTGGAGACCCGGGATTGAGTCTGACGTCAGGCTCCCTGCATGGAGCCTGCTTCTCCCTCTGCCTGTCTCTGTCTCTCTCTCTCTCTCTTCTGTGCCTCTCATGAATAAATAAATAAAATCTTAAAAAAAAATTCTGTCCTTTAGCATGCATCTTTTTAGAATAAAGCCAGTTCCCTACATTACCACATGCCATTGTCACACCTAAGAAAATTCATAATTCTATAATCTCTTATCCCCACCTAAAAAGTCCAGGATCATTTTCTAATAGAATATCTCACATTCTGATTTTCTTTGGTTGTTTCTTCTTCGTGTCCTTTAACTTGTTTCCTTATCCCGTATTTCTAACAACTTCTTTTAGAGCAGTGCTGTCCAGTAGAACTTTTCGGAAGTTATATATATGCACTGTCTAGTGTAGTAGCCACTAGCTATCTATGGCTCTTTAAGTTAGTTAAGATCAAAATTTTAAATTCATTTCCTCAGTTATGATAGCTGCATTTTAAGTGCTCTTTAGCTGCTTGTGGATAATGGCCATCATATTAAATAAATAGCACAGGGCTGGAGGCTTGTTTAGCTTTAGGATAGACATTTTTGATAGATTGCTGCATCAGTGATGCTGCATGCTTCCTAATATTTAACATTAGGAGATGCATAATGTCAGGTTGCCTAGCCATTATTGATAAAATGTTTGATCATGTTGCTACTGACTGATCTCTCCATTGTAGCAGTGCATGTCTGCCTATGCAGCAGAATACCTAAATAATCTATTGAGTAATGCTTCTACACTATATGAATATCCTGTCTCCCAGCAATCTTTCAACCCGTATTAGCATCTTCTGATGATCCTTACCAAATAGATCCTTACAGTAGAGACTGAAATACAATGATTTTCTGATATTTTCTTAATTAGCTGAAATTCTTCTGTAAGAGAAAGCTCTTTTCCTTGTTCCTCTTTCATGCTCCTTGCCTTCCCATGTTTTTCTTATTTTGTTTTTAAAGTAAGCTCCATGCCCAGTGCAGAGCCCAGCATGGGGCTTAAACTCACCACCCTGAGATCAAGACCTGAGCTGAGATCAAGAGTTGGACACTTAACCCACTGAGCCACCCAGGTGCCTCTTTTCTTCTTATTTTAAATAACCTCCTGGGTTCATAGATCTTAATTTTTTTTCATTGTGTTATAGTCAGTTACAGTCGTTATTCTCTTTAATTATCTCAGATTTGGTCAGCGTGTACCCTTTCAGGCAGCCTTCTGTATACTTTTGAGTCCTTCCTTGCCCTGTAATGCGATAAAGTTATGCATGGAGCCTGCTTCTCCCTCTGCCTAAGTCTCTGCGCCTCTCTCTCTGTGTCTCTGTCTCCTTCTGTGTCTCTCATGAATAAATAAATAAAATCTTTTTGAAAAAGAAAAATCACGATTTCACATTAATATTTCCACTTCAAATTTAACATTACAAGGTTTTTTTCCTTTTATTTGTATCTCTTTTACTCTTAAGATACTGGTTTTTAATAATATTCTGATACTGTTATTAGTTTCTAATAACATTATTTGCTTTTTTATATTATAAGATAGTATGAATGAATTTGCATCATTGATACTTTCACATCACTGGTACTTTCATTGTTAATACTTTGAGGAGTCTGACAATGTGTTCCAAGCTGGTTAGTGTGAACCTGTTGATTTTAGGGAGGAGTACTCTAAGGGGTAGAATTAGCCCTTGGTGCTAATTTGGATTATTTAGGGATTGGATCTGGGTTGTTTTGAATTGGTAGTAAATGACAAGACGATATTTATTTAAAGAGGAAGTAATTGGCATCAGCAAGGAGGTAATCACTTTTCTTTGTAAACCTGGGTTATAGTTTCCTTTACTTAGGAACAGTATACCTAATATAACCCTTCTTTACCCTATCTGGGGGCCACTTTCAGGCATAGAAATAGTAAGATAGGTTATGAAATATAACCTAAGAACTGAGTAGGAGGGTTTGTATTGCTTTTGTGTAGTAGATTTTTGGTCTGTAGATGTCCTTCATTGTGTGTGTTGATGAGGTTATAGGCATGGAGTAGGGCCTATACTTGTACCATTCTCTACCTGACCTCCTACATTTGCAAATGATTGTTTAGATTGGAGTAGTTCTCAACCTTGTCATTTGGATTCTAGGCTCAGAGAGTTAAAAGCGGGATTCCCACCCGACATAAATGTATGGTAGGAGTTTGAAAATTCACACAGGATAGTTCTTGAGTGAGACCATCTTTCTTATGGCAGTTTGTCCAGCATTTCTGGTCCCATCTTACTAAGTACCAGTTGTGCCCTCCAGTCATCATGACAACAAGAAACATGCATTATCTCCACAATGCCCTTGGAGACAGTCGCACTTGTAGAAAACCTCTGTTGAATGTTCTAGAGAGTTCCTTTTGTCCTCCAGATCTCAGTTGCTTAATTACTCATGCTTAGTTGGTAACTATTTGTCAGACTCCTGCTGTAGGCTCGGTTAGGGTTAGGACTAGTGTCCTGAACATGGCAGATGATGTAGAAGCAAAGAACAGGTTATGAGTGCAGCATGGTGGAGAGCCTTGACATCCTGGCAGAGGGATTCACAGTTGAGAAGGTTCTAGGACTTGGGTATCTTGGTGAAAGTGTAGTACTGCTCATTGACCTGCAAACTCAGAATAGAGAGAGAAAGATAATGATTGAAGAAAAGTAGTTCTTCCTTGTGTATTCCCACTTTTTAGTGGAGAGGTAATGATAAATGAAAAAAATATATATATTCCATCTCACTAGTCATCAGATAAATGCCAGCTAAAAAAAAGCTGGTATCTTGGCTTCTACCAAATTAGCCAAGGTTTAAAAAACTATTTCTACCCAAGATGATGAAGGAGGCAACATGTACTAAGAGCCTTAAAAATGTCTATACTGGGGGTGCCTGGGTGGCTCACATGGTTAATCATCCAACTCTTGATTTTGACTCAGGTCATGATCTCAGGGTCGTGGGATCAAGCCCGACATTGGGCTCTGTACTCAGCGTGGAGTTTGCCTTGTCCTTCTCCATCTGCTCCTCCTCCCACTGTCTTGTGCTCTCTCTCTCTAATAAATCTTTAAAAAAAAAAAAAAGTCTACTGTTTTCAGGGTGCCTGGCTGTCTCAATCGGAAGAGCATGTGACTCTTGATCCCCAGGTTGTGAATTCTAGCCCCATGTAGGGTATAGAGATCACTTAAATGTCTAAACTGCTTTTGGACACTGTACACCAGTCATTGCAAGTGCTCTCCATTTCAGGACATACCACACACGTGACATCATGTGATTCCCTCCAACTAGAAAGCTTGCCCTGTTCCCTTGCCACCTAGCACACTTCTTTGAGTTTTCAGTGCAGTCAATTTCGTTTTATGGAAGCTTTCATGACTTTCAAGGCTGATACATAGGTTCTTCCCCCACCATCCCATTGTAATTGTTATTTATTCATGAGAGAGAGACAGACAGAGGGAGAAGCAGGCTCCCTGTGGGAACCCGACATGGGACACTATCCCTGAGATCTTGGGATCACACTCTGAGCTGAAGGTAGATGCTCAACCACTGAGCCACCCAGGAGTCCCAAAAGGGACAAATTTAAATTTCTCATACTCCCCACTAGGAACATTTTTCTGTATTTCATGTGTTTTTGCCCATCAGCCATCATCCAACTTGACTGTAAGTTTCTCAATAGTAACCTCATACATGGGACATGAAAGAGCACTGGGAGCTCATAACAAATATAAAATAAAAAGGAGGCAGGGGTTTTCTGACTTTAATCTTTGCTCTCATTTTCTGTTTTCCTACCTCTCCTCCCCTCTCTCTTACCGTAGGCTTGGAGACCTTGACCAAATCTTGTGACTTTTTGTGCTTTTTGGTTCATATTTGAGCCCAGCATTTTTCACTTCTGAGTATCTGTAGAGAAATGCTTATTCACAGGCAGAAAGAAACATGTACAAGAGGTTTGTGCCAGCTTCAATGTGTAGTAGCAAAAACTGGAAATAATCCGAGTGCCCCTCAGTAGGAGAATGACTACTTCAGTTGTGAAATATTCATATTACATATTATCCAACAGTTTAAAAATAATAAAGGAAATGTATATATCCTAACACATAGAGCTATCAGAAGCATTTAGTGAAATGAAATGGCAAGTATGATTGATTTGTGTAAAATAAAATGTCCTAAAACATATTTATGTATGTGCATATATATGCAAATACTTAGAATGGAGGCTGGAAAGAAAACCACTAAACTGATTAGAATGATTACCTTTGGGGAGGGAAGAGGGACTAGGAAGCCTATGGGAAATTTTGCTTTATCTAAATGGGGGGGGAGGGTTATAACTCCATCACTTTTTCCAGAATCTGGGTAGAAATGTGAAGCCATCAAGCAGTTGTAAAAGTCAGTACTTAAAATGTTTAACAGTATAGCCAGAATCCTCCACGGAATTCTAAAGGCAATATATTTAAGCTCAGAAAGATTAAAACTAGACTTGCTGAAATTCTGTACTGTATTGTCTTCTGCAAGAAAGTGCCCTCTCTGGTGGTAGTCAGCAAAGCTTCAGTTAGGTTTTTGTTTTAGTCTTTGATGCAAGCTTATTTTTAGCTTTGCAACCTGATCTTGCTATGCTATTGTTTCCTTTTTTTTTTCTTCTAGATTTGAATTAAATGATTACTGAAGATAAGATAGTTGAGAAAGGGATGATTCACATGGAGTTTGCTGTTTCCAGATGACTAGATTAATCTTTAATGGAGTATGAGTAGAAGTGATCCATGAAAAAAACATCAGTTTTGCTCATCAGCCTGAGAACTAAGAATATTGCTGTTGGATATATTTATGTGAACTCTTTCTGTTGGTTATGCAGACAATTATGACTTTAGAAACTGTTATATAGAAAGGAAAGAAGAAGGAAGGAAGGAAGGGAGGGAAGAAAAGAAAAGAAAAGAAAAGAGAAAAGAAAAAGAAAGAGAGTTATTTACTGCTGTCTCACAAAACCTGAAACCAGACTAACTCAGTTTCTCTGAGACATGAATTCAGACAAGGCGCTGCAGAGACGGCTTATCCACAATGACTGGGGCCTTAGCAGGAAGAATCAAAGGCTAGGAGCAGAACACTGTTGGAATAGAAATCTTTTTTTTTTTTTAAGGTTTATTTATTTATTTATTCATAGAGACACAGCTAGAGAGAGAGAGGCAGAGACACAGGCAGAGGGAGGGGCAGGCTCCATGCAGGGAGCCTGATGTGGGACTCGATCCCTGGTCTCCAGGATCACGCCCTGAGCTGCAGGCGGCGCCAAACCGCTGCGCCACCGGGGCTGCCCAGGAATAGAAATCTTGAATGACTTTTTCTCCTGCATCTGAGTGTCTTTGCTGTTTTGGTTGGAATATCCTAGAGTTGTCCTTTTTCATTTCTTTCCTTGTCTGTCTTCCATCTCCGCCTTGGTGATCCGGCTCAGTCTCAAGGTTTTGAATATGGGAGATGGTTAGTCGGTAGGTAGGTAGATGCACTTTCATCCTCAACCAGAGCTTTCCTTAACCTGCCTACTTGGTATTTCTATTTGGTTCTCAGACTGGCAGCTGAAACTTAATATATATAAAGCTAAACCTGTGATTCCAGTACCTTCTCTCAAACTTGCTCCCCCAGCAGTCTTCCCCAGCTCCATAAGTGTAACTCCTTACTTTTAGGTGCTTAACCCAAAAAACTAGGAGTCATCTTTAATTTCTTTCATTTCTCACACCCAGTGTTTAGTTTACCAGCCAATCCTGTTGACTTTACCTTCAGAATGCATTTATATCCAGAAGCCAACCACTTCTTACCAATCTCTGTTATTACCACCTTGGTCCATGTCACTGTCATCTCTCCCCTAGTTCTTACTTCTTCGGTCTGTTTTCAACACAGCAGGTGAAATGATCCTGTTAAAAGAAGCCAGGTTGCAGTACATCATGTCACTGTGTAAGCTGAAGCCCTTAGAATGGCCTATGATCTGGCTTCCTCTGGGACCTCACTTCTCACTTCTCTCTCTTGCTCACTTTGCTCCACCCGTCCTAGTAGCCCCCTTGCTGTTTCTCCTGCTTCATCATCATGGTATTGACATAGTCCCTAGAGACTGAATCTGGAGGAAAGAGACCATCCTGCTGGTTTTTCCTAATGGCTTTTATGTATGGCGATTGCCTTTTATTGGTGATGAAATGTCATGGTATTGAGGATGGGAAATTAACAGTTTCAAAAAAACAGATGTAATCTATACTGTAAGTAGCAGGCCCATGCATTTACATCTATGCCGAACGAAATGCTGTTTTTCATCCATACCTGCTGTTCTTGCTCAGCTAGATCTTGCCACACTGAACAGTCCTCTCCGGCCGGTGGGTTGAGGAGTGACTTAAGGGCCTCCATGGGCAGTCTAGAATGCCATCTGAACAGCCTGTCCCGTCCATTGAGAGAGCTGATGGGGCTCCATGTCAGGCCTCAGAACAGATACGGTTTTGGTTTCACAGTATGCCATAAAAACACACAAAAGGGCTTTTTAGTATGGAGAGTGAGGCACTTAAAGTAGGGAAGAGTATCGTTTTCAACCAAGAGTTCCTCTGTGACATGCTTTCACTGAGATTTATGAGAGCCAAAGGAAAGACGATCAGCTATTTATGGCTGTGTGAGCTGCAGAGGTCTGGGTGCAAAACTGAATGAGGACATCTCCGAGAAGATGCACAGGCTTGAGAAACCCGAGGGAGTGTGCCTGTCTATATGGGGACTATGATGTGAGGTAGAAATTATTTTTATAGGCCCAGACAATCACGTTGTTGAAAAGGACATCAGGAAGTTATCTGGTTTAAACCTGCACTTTTGGGACACCTGGGTGGCTCAGCAGTTGAGCGTCTGCCTTCAGTTCATGGCGTGATTCCAGGTCAGGGATCAAGTCCCACATCAGCCTCCCCGCGGAGAACCTGCTTCTCCTTGTGTCTGTCTCTGCCTCTCTCTGTGTGTCTCTCATGAATAAATAAGTAAAATTAAAAAAAAAAAAAAAAGGAAAATTTAAAAATAAATATAAATAAACCTGCACTTTTGGTCAAGCAGAGCTAAACATCTATACCATTCAAGCCATTGGGTTTTTCTCTTTCTTTTGAATATATATTTATGAAAGTAGGGATCCCTGGGTGGCGCAGCGGTTTGGCGCCTGCCTTTGGCCCAGGGCACGATCCTGGAGACCCGGGATCGAATCCCACGTCGGGCTCCCGGTGCATGGAGCCTGCTTCTCCCTCTGCCTGTGTCTCTGCCTCTCTCTCTCTCTCTCTCTCTCTCTCTGTGTGTGTGACTATCGTAAATAAATAAAAATTTATTTAAAAAAATAAAAAATAAATAAAAGCTACTAACTTTTATGTTATTTAAGTGAGTAATTTCTTAATGTCTAGTTTTTAAAAATTACTTTTAATGCCATCCAACAATGAGAAAACCACTGTATATACCTATCAGTATAGCTAAAATAAAAACTTTATGGTACCAGTTAGCAGCAGATTGAGGGTCAGAAATGTAATTGTAGTTGCTCGGTGCTTTCAAATAAACTGTTTATATCTGCTAGGCCACTTGAGAACATGAAATAGTAAATACTCAGAGCAAGATTGCCTTTATGGTGATATTTAACAATATTGAATTTTTTTGTCATCTCAAACTGAAATTGCCAATTCTGCCTTTAAAATGAAGGTTAGAGGGCAGCCCCGGTGGCGCAGTGGCTTGGCGCCGCCTGCAGCCTGGGGTGTGATCCTGGAGACCCAGGATCGAGTCCCACGTCGGGCTCCCTGCATGGAGCCTGCTTCTCCCTTTGCCTGTGTCTCTGCCTCTCTCTCTCTCTGAATAAATAAATAAATCTTTAAAAAAACAAAAATAAAATAAAATAAAATAAAATGAAGGTTAGATTATTGTTAAGAAAACCTTTTTAAAGCTGGTCCTTCACACTTATTTTCCAGAATTTTCAGTCTAGAATGCAGATTTATGTAATACCCCTTCAGTAATTATAAATTCAAAAAACAATTGAAGGTTCCATTTATATAAGCTTGCCTGCCCTCCAGAAGGTGTCTTAATTTATTTTCTCAGCAGCAGGGATGAAGAGGGCATTAATACATTTGGTACGTGTGCTGGCTTTAGAATTAGTCACCTACATTCAAATCCTAGTGCTGCTGCTTAACAGAACAGCATGGTATTGGCAAATTATTTATCATCTCTAAGCATTGGTTTTCTTATCTAGAACATAAGAACCATGATAATACTTGCTTTGTAGGTAGACATTTTAGTAAGAGCTCAAATACTAGCCATTATCGTTGTTGTTGTTGTTGTTGTTGTTGTTATTAGAAAAGAGGAATAATTTGTCCTGAAATCACACAGTGGATCATGACCTGACCACACAACACTGTTTCCAAAAGCCCTGGGCTCTTATATCTCTCCACTCCTATTCCATCCTATTATCTTCATCCAGAGGATGCTAGTCAGGTTAATGAACTGTTGTATGAGCCTTTTAGGTTACTTTTTTTTTTTTTTTTTTTGATATACCACATTTTGTTCATCTGTCAATGGACAGTCTCACTGTATTTATTTATTTATTTATTTATTTATTTATTTATTTACACAGGAAAGAAACTAGATTTATATTTTTGGCACTGGGTCCATTTAATTTTTTGTTGCTTTTTAAAAAAAATGCTCACATAATTGAAAAAAAAAGCTACTCCTCCCATTTTGCAGTGTATTCTGTAGCATATTTTGTGAAGCTCAGAAAAATTGATATGGAAATGAGAGTACCTTATTTTTAGATTTTTTTTTTTTAAGATTTTATTTATTCATGAGAGACACATAGAGAGAGGCACAGGCAAAGAGAAGAGGTTCCCTGCAGTGAGCCTGATGTGGGACTCCATCCAAGACCCCTGGATCACAACCTGAGCCAAAGGCAGATGCTCAACTACTGAGCCACTCAGGAGTCCCTCATTTTTAGATTCTAAAATAATTTTTTTTCTCCAAGTTTTCAGGGTTGAAGTTTTTTCCCACATTATAAAAATTTTCAAACTCTAACTTATTAACAGAATTATTTTTTTTTTAAAGATTTATTTTTTTTTTTAATTTTTTTTTTAATTTATTTTATGATAGTCACACAGAGAGAGAGAGGCAGAGACATAGGCAGAGGGAGAAGCAGGCTCCATGCACTGGGAGCCCGACGTGGGACCTGATCCGGGGTCTCCAGGATCACGCCCTGGACCAAAGGCAGGCGCTAAACCGCTGCGCCATCCAGGGATCCCAACAGAATTATATTGTAAATACCCCACATACGCCTGCCACCTACATTCTGCCATTAGCACTTTTCTTTTTTTTTTTTTTTTTTTTTTTTTAATTTTTTTTTTTTTAATTTTTATTTATTTATGATAGTCACAGAATGAGAGAGAGAGAGGCAGAGACACAGGCAGAGGGAGAAGCAGGCTCCATGCACCGGGAGCCTGATGTGGGATTCGATCCCGGGTCTCCAGGATCGCGCCCTGGGCCAAAGGCAGGCGCTAAACCGCTGCGCCACCCAGGGATCCCAGCACTTTTCTATATTTGTGTTATCACAGGATCTGTATCTGGTACTGAAACCTTAAGAAATAACCAATACTCAGCAACAAAATTCATTTATATTGCCATCACCTAAAGATAACCTTTGTTAAAAAAAAAAAGATAACCTTTGTTAACATTTTGGTAATTTCATGCCTTTAAATATATATATATAAAAACATACATATAAATATATATATAAATATATATTTAAAATAATATAGGAATTTAACCATTTCATTGGCTTATTATATTGTGGAAAGACATCCTTTTGTGATGTCTTTTATAGGCATGTATGTGAGTGATTATTTTGAAAGACCTCGAGTCCAGGTATAAATACGCCATACTTGTGACTTTTTTTTTTAAGATTTTATTTATTCATGAGAGAGACACAGAGAGAGAGAGGCAGAGACACAGGCAGAGGGAGAAGCAGGCTCCATGCAGGGAGCCCGACGTGGGACTCCATCCCAGGTCTCTAGGATCGCACCCTGGGCTGAAGGCGGTGCTAAACTGCTGAGCCACCCGGGATGCCATTGTGACTATTTTTTGTTGAAGATTTAGTTCGATGCTAATTTTTCATTATTCCAGGCAACATTGAGAAGGATATCTCTGTTGTTTTTTATTTTTTGGTATTTGCCCAGTTATTTCTTAGTATATGTGCTGCCGAAGTGAGCACTGCCCAGTTATTCCTTAAGGATCAATTTCTTGGGATCCCTGGGTGGCGCAGCGGTTTGGCGCCTGCCTTTGGCCCAGGGCGCGATCCTGGAGACCCGGGATCGAATCCCACGTCAGGCTCCCGGTGCATGGGGCCTGCTTCTCCCTCTGCCTGTGTCTCTGCCTCTCTCTCTCTCACTGTGTGCCTATCATAAATAAATAAAAAAATTAAAAAAAAAAAAAAGGATCAATTTCTTGAGGCAGAATTGTTGGTAATATATTTAAGTTTTGTTTTTAATTATCCAGTTGCTCTCTAGGAAGAGTACCTGTCTACAGCCCAGCACCATGAAAATGCAAATTTCTTCTACATATTTGCAAGGTATTTTTGTTTTTTATCATAGCCACTTTGAGACATGAAAATTGTATCTTACTCTGCTGATTTCCAAATTTAATTTGGGAAACATTAAACACCTTGAAATAGGGCAGCCCCGGTGGTGCAGCAGTTTAGTGCTGCCTGCAGCCCAGGGCGTGATCCTGGAGACCCTGGATTGAGTCCCACGTCGGGCTCTCTGCATGGAGCCTGCTTCTCCCTCTGCCTGTGTCTCTGCCTCTCATTCTCTCTCTGTGTCTCTATGAATAAATAAATAAAATCTTTAAAAAATAAAAAATAAACACCTTGAAATAACTCCTGAATCCAAAAGAAATCAAAACTGCAGTCTCAGATGATTGAGTAATTATGATGAAAGTGATGGAAGAAGTGGCCTATAAGATTCTCTCAGGGAATTCATTAAGAAAATATTTTTTGCCAAGTGTATTTAAGTTTGTATAAATGTTTCATTTTATACACAAAGATTATATATAGTCTTTGTTCATACATACAGACTCTTTATTCTATAGGTTTAAGTTTTGAAATTCTGAGATGTTATATTGTAATTGTGATTTTTGTTTGTTTCTCCTTATATTTTGCTTTGTATTTTTCTTTATCTGTTTATGTAATTCAGCATATAAAGAATGATTGTTCGGTCGCCTAAAGAGTTAAGCTTCTGCCTTCAACTTGGGTTGTAATCTCAGGGTCCTGGAATCCGAGCCTCCTTCAGCAGGGAGTCTGCTTCTCCCTCTCCCTCTGCCCATGCTCACACACTCTCTCTCTCACTTGCTCTAGCTCTCAAATACAGTCTTTAAAAAAAAGAATGATGATAGTTTTATTTCCATAATGGATCATACCATATCATCATAAAATTACCTTCTTTGTCCCGTTTATTCTTTTTACTCTGAATTTTAGCCTTTTCTGCTTTTTAAATGGTGATGCGGGTAACCATTTTGCTGGTATCACTTAAGATTCTATTTTTAAGTAATCTGTACACCCAACATAGGGCCAAGGTCAGGAGTGGCATGCTATACCGACTGAACCAGCCAGGCATCCCTAATTATGATAATTTTTAAAAAGTGTATTCTTGTCATCTTTTATGCTGTGTTATTCTTATCTGCTTTTCTTATGACTAGTCTACATTTTACTATATTGATTGTTCTTCCTTTATTTTCTCTAGCGACATGGAAATTACATATACTGTCTCTTTAATGCAGTGGTTACTTTCTTTTTAAAATAGATTTAATTTTTCCCCTTTATTTATTCATCTCTTTGTTTGAGAGAGAACCGGGGAGACAGGTGGTCAAGAGGGAGGAGGAGAGAGAGAATGTCAAGCGTACTGCATTCAGGAGCCCAACACAGGGCTCGATCTCATGAGCTTCAGATCACGACCTGAGCCCAAACCAAGAGTCAGATGCTTAACTGGCTGTGCCACCCAGGTGCCCCTAAGATTTAATTTTTTTTCAGATTTTATTTATTTATTCACGAGAGACAGAGAAAGAGGGGCAGAGACACAGGCAGAAGGAAAAGCAGGCTCCATGCAGGGACCCCGATGTGGGACTCAATCCCAAGACCCCAGGACCACGCCCTGGGCCAAAGGCAGGCGCTAAACCACCAGCCACCTAGGGATCCCCTAAGATTTAATTTTGTAGAGCAGTTTTAGGTTCACAGCAAAATTGAGTAGAAAGTACAGAGTTCCCATATAACCCATATCTCTGCACACGTGCGATATCCCCAACCATCAGCACCCTGCACCTGAATGGCTCATTTGTTAAATTGCTGGTCCTATATTGACACCATTATCACCCCAAATCCATAGATCATATCAGGGTTCACTCTTGTATATTCTGTGGATTTCAATAAATGTATAATGTCATGTGTCTACTATTACAATATCATACAAAATGGTTTCACTCTACTAAAAATCCTCTGTGTGGTGCCTGTTCATCCTTTCTTCTCCCCTAATCCTCTGGCAACCACTGATCTTTTTCCTGTCTCCATCGTTTTGCCTTTTCCAGAATGTCATATAGTTGGAACCATACAGTATGTGGCTTTTTCAGATTGGCTTCTTTCACCTAGTAGTATGTGTTTCAGATTCCCTCATGTCTTTTCAAGGCTTGATAACTCATTTCTTTTTAGCACTGAATGATCTATTGTCTAGATGTACCATAATTTATCCATTCACCTATTGAAGGACACCTTACTTGCTTCTAGTTTGGGTAATTATGATTAAAGCTGCTATAAAAGTTGTATGCAGGTTTTGTGTGGACATTAGTTTTAAACTCCTTTGGGTAAATACGAAGGAGTGTGATTGATGGATTGTATGGTAGAGTATGTTTAGCTTTGTAAGAAACCCCCAAAATATCTTCCAAAGTGTCTGTCAACAGTGACAGTGAATGAGAAGTCCTCTTGCTCCACCACCTCCTCAGCATTTGATGTTGTCAGTGTTCTGCATTTTCACCATTTAATAGGGGTATAATAATATTTCCTTGTTTTAATTTGAAATTCCATAATAACACATGAGGTTGATCATCTTTTTATATGCTAATTGGCCTTCTGTATATCTTCATCGGTGAGGTGTTGGTTCAGATCTTTTCCCATTTTTTATTTTTATTTTTATTTTTTTAAATAATTTTTTATTTATTTATGATAGTCACACAGAGAGAGAGAGAGAGAGAGAGAGAGAGAGGCAGAGACACAGGCAGAGGGAGAGGGAGAAGCAGGCTCCATGCAGGGAGCCCGATGTGGGAGTCGATCCAGGGTCTTCCAGGATCACGCCCCGGGCCAAAGGCAGGCGCCAAACCGCTGCGCCACCCGGGGATCCCTTTTCCCATTTTTTAAATCAGGGTATTCATATTCTCATTGTTGAGTCTTGAGAGTTCTTTGTTATTTGGATAATGGTCTTTTATCAGATATGTGTTTCTCAGTCTGTGGCTTGTGTTCTGATTCTCTTAACACTGTCTTTCACAGAGCAGAAGTTTTTCATTTTAATGAAATCCAGCGTATCAGTTCTTTATTTTATGGATTATGCCTTTGCAATTTGTTGAAAATACTCTTCTTACCATCGTATTGCCTTGGTCATTGTCAAAAATAGATGACCATATTTATAGAGGTCTATTTCTGGGCTCTGTATTCTGTTCCTTTAATATATTTGTCTCTTCTTTTGTCAAAACCACACCATCTTGTTCACTGTAGTTTTATCATAAGTTTTAAGGTTAAGTAGTGACAGCCTTTTGTTATTTGACTTCAGTATACAGTTTGGCTATTCTGAATCTTTTGCCTCTCAATATGAACTTTGGAATCCCTTTGTTGATATCCACAAAAGCTTGTGGGATTTTGATTGGGATTGCATTGAATCTACAGATCAAATTGGGAAGAACTGACATCTCGACAACATTGAGTTTTCCTACTCATGAATATTGAGTATCTGTCTCCCCATTTATTTAGTTCTTTGAGTTCTTTCATAGAGCTTTATAGTTTTCGTTTAGATATTATATTTTGTTAGATTTATGCATAAGTATTTCATTCTTAGGAGTGCTAATATAAATAGTATAGTGTTTTTTATTTCAAATTTTCATTGCTGATACCTAGGGAAACAGTTGGCTTTTGTACCTTGTATCCTGTAATGTTGCTATCTATAATCACTTACTAATTCCACAAGTACTTTTTTTTGCCATTTCTTTCAAAATTTCTACACTCAATGTCATCTGCAAACAAAGGGTTTTATTTCTTCATTCAATCTGTATACCTTTTATTTCCTTTTCTTGTCTTACTGCATTTGCTAGAACTTCCAGTATGATTAAAAGAAGTGATAAGAGGCACTTGCCTTGTACTTGACCTTAGTGGGAAAACTTGAAAGTTTCTCATCATCAAGTATGAAGTTGGCTGTAGGATTTTTATAGATATTCTTTATCAAGTTTGAGGAGGTTCCCCTCTATTCTGATTTTACTGAGCATTTTTTCATCAATAATGTGTGTCAGATCTGGTCAAATGCTTTTTATGCATCTATTGATAGAATCTTGATTTTTTGTTTTTAGCCTGTTGATGTGGTAGATTACATTAATGGATTTTCAAATGATGAACTAGTTTTGCATATCTGAGAAAATCCCGTTTTGTCCTGATTTACAATTCTTTTTTTACATATTGTTGGATTTGGTTTGCTAATATTCTGTTGAGGTTTTTGCATCTGTGTTCATGAGAGATGTTATCTGTAGCTTTCTTGCAAGTCTGTCTGGTTTTGGTATTGGGGTAATGCTGACCTCATAGAATAAGAATAGTTGCCTCTGCTTCTATCTTCTGGAAGTGACTGTAGAGAATTGGTATGATTTCTTCTTAAATGTTTGGTAGAATTCACCAGTTAACACATTTGGACCTGGTGCTTTCTGTTTTGGAAGATTATTAATTATTGATTCAATTTCTGTAATAGACATAGTCCTCTTTTAGATTGTGTATTTTTGAGTTTTTAGCAGATTGTGTTTTTCAAGGAATTGGTCCATTTCATCTAGGTTATTGAATTGGTAAACATAGTAATCATTGATTCATAGTGTTCCTTTTCTATCCTTTTGATGTTCGTGGGATCTGTAGTGATGGCCTCTCTTTCATTTCTGATATTAGTAATTTGTGTCTGCATTTTTTCCTTAACCTGGAAGAAACATTTTATTTATCTTTTCAAAGAACCATCTTTTAGTTTTGTTGATTTTTCTGTTTTGAAATTCATTGATTTTTGTGGGGTTTTTAAAAGATTTTATTTATTTATTTATTTGAGAGAGAGAAAGCAAACATGAGCAGGGGTGAGGGGAGGGAGAAGGGGAAGCAGACTGCCTACTGAACAGAGAGCCCAATGCAGGCTCCATCCCACTGACCCTGAGATCATGACCTGAGCTGAAGGAAGATACTTAACTGACTGAGCCATCCAGGCACCCCTGATTTCTGTCCTACTTTTATTATTTCTTTTCTTCTAATTTCTTTGGATTTAATTTGCTCTCTTTTTCTAGTTTCCTAGGTTGGAAGCTTAGACGATTGATTTTAGATCTTTCTTCTTACCTAATATTTGTATTCAGTGTTATAAATTTCTGTTGAAGCACTATTCTCACTGCATTTCACAAATTTTGGTAAGTAGTGTTTTTATGTTTATTTAGTTCAGGGTATTTTTAAATTTCTCTTGAGATTTCTTTTTTGACCTATGTGTTATTTACAAGTATGTTGTTTAATCTCCCAAGTATGTTGGATTTTCTGTCTTTTCCTGATTGATTTCTAGTTTTGTTTCATTGTGATCTGAGAACATATGTTATATGATTTCTATATTTTTTTCTATATTTTTAAATAGGTATGTTTTATGGTGTAGAATGTAGTCTGAATGTACCATGTGAGTTTGAGAAGAACGTGTATTCTGTTGTTGGATGAAGTAACCTATAGATATCACTTAGATCTGATTTCTTTTCTGCCTGCTGGAACTGTCCATTTCCAATAAAAGTTGTTGAAGTCTTCAACAGTAATGGATTTATTTGCTTCTTGTAGTCCTATCAGATTTTGCCTCACATATTTGGATACAATTTGGATACATTTTTGTTTGGTGCATACACATTAGGATTATTATGTCTTCTTGGAGAATTGATCATTTTATCATTATGTAATGCTCTGATGTAGCACTATGTAATATCCTTTCTCTCGGATAATTTTATTTGCTCTGAAATCTGTTTATTCTGAAGTTAATATAGCTATTTATGCTTTCTTTTGGTTTGTGTTGGCATGGAATGTCTTTCTCCATCCCTTTCTTTTCCGTCTGTATCTGTTTTTATATTTAAAGTGAGTTTCCTTGGAGACAGCGTATTAGTTGGCTCTCATTTTCTGATAGACTCTGACAGTCTTTTATTTGGTATATGTAGACCATTGATGTTCAAAGTGATTTTTTTTAAAGATTTTATTTATTCATTCATGAGAGACACAGAGAGGCAGAGACAGAGGGAGAAGCAGGCTCCTCACAGGGAGCCCGATGTGGGACTCGATCCCGGGACTCCAGGATCACTCCCTGAGCCGAAGGCAGGCGCTCAACCGCTGAGCCACCCAGGCGTCCCTCAAAGTGATTATTGATATACTTGAATTAATAGCTACCATGGTGGGACACCTGGGTGGCTCAGCGGTTGAGCGTCTGCCTTCAGCTCAGGGCAAGATTCTGGAGTCCCGGGATCAAGTCCTACACACATTGGGCTCCCTGCGTGGAGCCAGCTTCTCCCTCTGCCTGTGTCTTCTCCCTCTCTCTCTCTCTGTGTCTCTTGTGAATAATAAATAGATAAAATCTTTTTTTAAAAAATCGCTTCCATGTTTGATACCATTTTCTATTTTGGTGTGCTCTTGTTCTTTGTTCGTATTTTTGTCTTCCACTCTTTTTTCTGCCCTTTTGCTTTCAGTTGAGTACTTTATATGATTCCATTTCTCTCCTTTCCTAACATCAGTTTTTGCTTTTTTTTTTTTTAGAAGTGATTTTTTTGTAAGATTGCAATATATATATGTACAACTAATGTAAGTACCTTTTAATAACAAAATAGTCCTTATTCCTCCATCCCTTCTATCATTTCTATCATTCATTTCATTTATGCATAAGTTTATGTACATATAAGTTGAATATAGAGTTGCTATTATTTTTTAAACTATTATCTGTTAGATCAATTAAGAAAAATAAAAGTTTTTATTTTTCCTTATTCTTTCTCTAGCACTCTTTTTTACATAAACCTGTCTTTCTGACCTATTATCATTTTCCTTTTCCCTAAAGAACTTATTTTAACATTTTTTTTTCAAGCCAAGTCTACTGGCAACAAATTCCATCAATTTTTTTTTTTTTTTAAGAAAGTCTTTCTCGGGGATCCCTGGGTGGCGCAGCGGTTTGGCGCCTGCCTTTGGCCCAGGGCGCGATCCTAGAGACCCGGGATCGAGTCCCATCGGGCTCCGGGTGCATGGAGCCTGCTTCTCCCTCTGCCTATGTCTCTGCCTCTCTCTCTCTCTCTCTGTGACTATCATAAATAAAAAATAATAATAAAAAATATATATATATAAAAAGAAAGTCTTTCTCCTTCACTTTTAAAGGATAATTTTGGGGCAGCCCAGGGGCTCAGCGGTTTAGCGCTACCTTCAGCCCAGGGCCTGATCCTGGAGACCCGGATCAAGTCCCGCATCAGGCTCCCTGCATGGAGCCCACTTCTCCCTCTGCCTGTCTCTCTGCCTCTCTCTCTCTCTCTCTCTCTCTCTCTCTCTGTCTCTCTCATGAATAAATAAATAAAATCTTAAAAAAAAAAAAAAGGATAATTTTGCAGGCTGCAGAAATCTAGGTTGATTGTTTTTCTTCTCAACACATTGTTTCCTTATCTTTAATTTTCTACACTTCGAATATGACATGTCTGCATGTAGTTTTTTTGTATATTTATCCTGCTTGGTGTTGTTTAAGCTTCCTGGATCTAAGCTTTGTATCTGACATTAATTTGGAGGAAAATCTTAGTTGTTACTGCTTTAGATATTGCTTCTATTTCTTTGTCTTTCTTTCCAGTATTGCCATTATGCAGTGTTACACCTTTTATAGTTGTCACAGTTGTTGGATATTTTGTTTTTGTTTTTCAGGTTATTTTTAAATTTCTTTTCAGTTTTGGAAGATTCTGTTGATGTATCCTCAAGTTCAAGGATTCTTTCCTCAGTTGAGGAATGAGCTGATCAAAGGCATTCTTCATTTCTGTTAACTGTAGCTTTTTTTTTTTTTTTTTTTTTTTTAGATTTTATGCATTTATTCATGAGAGACTCAGAGAGCTAGGGAGGCAGAGGTTAGAAGCAGGCTCCATGCAGGGAGCCCAATGTGAGACCTGATCCCGAGACTCCAGAATCTTGCCCTGAGCCAAAGGCAGACACTTAACCACTGAGCCACCCAGGCTCTAGCATTACTTTTTGATCCATTCTTAGAATTTCCGTGTTTCTCTTCACAGTATCCATTGGTTCCTTTTCCATTAGAACCCTTAACATACTAATCATAGTTGTTTTATATTCATGGCTTATTAATTCCAGCATTCCTGCCATATTTCAGACTGGCTCTAATGCTTGTTTTGTCTTTTCCTTTTAGTATGCCTTGAAATTTTTTGTTGAAAACTGAACATCGATGTACTAGATGAAAGGAAGTCTGATAAACAGGACTTTAGTAATACAGTGATTAGGTGTGCAAAGAAGGGAAGCAGTATATAGTCCTATGATTAGGTCTGTGTCTTTTAGTGATCTGTGCCTCTGGGCTGTAAACTTCACAAGTGGCTTTTCTGTCATTCCAGCTCTTCTTCACATCTCCTCTCCACCCTTATCTTAGGTGGGAGAGGATGGCTGGAAGGTGCTAGAATTGGTTATTACCCTTCCTCCCCATTGGCTAGGCTCTGACAAAACCCCAGTAGGTTAGGCTCTCGTAAAATACTTTCTCTTGGGGCAGCCCTGGTGGCCCAGCGGTTTAGCACCACCTTCAGCCCAGGGCGTGATCCTGGAGACCCGGGATGGAGTCCCAGGTCAGGCTCCCTGCATGGAGCCAACTTCTCCCTCTGCCTGTGTCTCTGTCTCTCTCTGTGTGCCTCTCATGAATAAATAAAATCTTAAAAAAAAAAAAAAAAAACTTGAAGGCAAGCTTTTAGAGCAGAATGCTCTAGAGTATTTGATAATGGCTCTTTTTTTCCTTTCCCCAGAAGCAGGACAGGGGAGGTACCTGGAGGTAAAAACACAGAAATGTGGTGTGTCCACCACCCCACCAAAGTTTTGATTCTTAGACTTGTCCACTAAGCCTCTAGCAAGACAGTTTAGGTTTTCCTACCCCATTCCCTCCCGCCTCCACTGGTTCCCTTGATGATTTCTGCTCCATTAAGTTGTGACTTTCTGTATTTGCCTGTCTCTCCAATTTTGGAGGCAGTGGTTTGCCCTATTCACTTTTGCACAAAATCTAAGAAGAGGAGCATCTGGATGGCTCACCCAGTCATTTAAGCATCCAACTCTTGATTTCAGCTCAGATCATCTCAGGCCATGAGATCGAGCCCTGTGTCAGGCTCCACACTCCACCCACTCTGCTTGGGATTCTCACTCTTTCTCTTTCTCTCCTGCTCCTTCTACCCCTCCCCCTGCTCATGCATGTGCACTCTCTCTCAAATAAATAAATAAATTCGGGGCAGCCCTGGTGGCTCAGCAGTTTGGCACCACCTGCAGCCTGGGGTGTGATCCTGGAGACCCAGGATCGAGTCCCACTCGGGCTTCCTGTAGGGAGCCTGCTTCTCCCTCTGCCTCACTCTCTGTGTCTCTATGAATAAATAAACAAAATCTTTTTAAAAATAAAATAAAAATAAAAAAATAAATATTTGTCTCCCTATAAATAAATAAATTAATTAATTAATTCTTTTTAAAAAAATCTTAGAAGAGTTGTTAATTTTTCGGTTCAGATTCTTTGTTGCTGTTAAGACAGAGTAGCAACTTCTAAGCTCCCTATATACTAGACCAGAAACTAGAAGTCCCTTTTAAATAGCATATTTGAACAGGTATTTATTTGTCCAAGCAAACAAAATAGTCTACATGCACACAGTGTAAAAAATAAAAACAATATCCCCTATTGCACAACTCTCACTGTGTTTAAATTTGTAACTATGTAGGTATAGATTATCATTATTATTAAGATACCATTCTTCAAAATACAAAAAGTTACCATGTATGATACTGAAAACAGTATCAGGGTGCCTGGGTGGCTCAGTAGTTAAGCATCTACCTTCAGCTCAGGTCATTGTCTGGGATCCTGGAATCAAGTCCCACCCACATCAGGCTCCCTGCTCAACAGGGAATCTGCTGCTCCCTCTCCCTCTGCCCTTTCCCCTGCTTATGTATGTGTGTGCCTGCTTTCTCTCTCTCTCTCTCAACCTCTCTCAAATAAATAAGTAAAATCTTTTTAAAAGAAAAGCGGAAAAAAAAGAAAATACTGCTTTAAAAAATAATTATTTAAATTTTAAGACAGTGAATTTTTCCCCCTTCATGTATTCCCTTTCTTCTGTTTTTCGTCATTTATTACTGGTTGACTATACTGGGTAATTACTATTTTTTTTTCTAAGATTTATTTATTTATTCATTCAGAGAGAGAGAGAGAGAGAGGCAGAGACACAGGCAGAGGGAGAAGCAGGCCCCATGCAGGAAACCCGACGTGTGACTCGATCCCGGGTCTCCAGGATCACACCCCAGGCTGCATGCGGCACTAAACCGCTGCGCCACCGGGGCTGCCCGGGTAATTACTTTTAAGTAAAGTATGTGTTATTACATGTTTTGAAAAAATGTTTCACACACAACTGGTTTGGCTGATTATAGACTTCTTGAATAGTACTCTTTGTCCTTAGAACTGTTGACTTGGGATCCCTGGGTGGCGCAGCGGTTTGGCGCCTGCCTTTGGCCCAGGGCGCGATTCTGGAGACCCGGGATCAAATCCCACATCAGGCTCCTGGTGCATGGAGCCTGCTTCTCCCTCTGCCTATGTCTCTGCCTCTCTCTCTCTCTCTGTGACTATCATAAATAAGTAAAAAATTTAAAAAAAAAAAAACTGTTGACTTCAAGCATTTGGTGTTATTGAGGAAAAGTCTGGTATCAAATTATTTTTCCCTTGTGTAAATGCATGAAAATTTTTATCTGTGTTAAAACTCAGGAATCACTGGAGTCTGCCTCATGCTTGGTGAGCTCTTCTGATAGGAAGGCTCATAGTTTAGCTTCAGAAGCTTTCCTTCTTTCTTTCTTCAATTTTCCCACCTTCGTCAGTTTTATTTTCTACTGCTGAAACTTTGACGTAATATTGTATTTCTTAATCCTTTCTTATAATTTTGATCTCCACATTTTTACTTTGTGTGCTGGGAGAATTCTTCAAGTTTTGGCCTCTAAAATCTCTACTTTTCTGCCGTATCTAATTAGCTATTCATTTGCCTTCTCTGGAGTTACTGGTTTGTAGTAGTAGTAGTAGTAGTAATAATAATAATAATAATAATAATAATAATAATGGTAATGCTATTTAGGAATTCTTTTCTGTTTTCACATTGCTCCGTATTTGTGACAGCCTGCCGTTATTTTAGAACTGTAACGTCTTCTTTGGTCTTACTAAATAAGAATTCAGTTTTTCTTGTAATGACGGTTGCTTGAATTATCAGATTGGTTCCCTTGTTTTGAACTGTATCTTTTCATGTATTTGACTTCCTCTGAGTGCTCATTCTTAGACTGAAGTCTGAGTTTGCTTAGTAATTGCAACTAAAATAAACACTTCTAATGATTAATCTTTTCTTCAGGGACAGTCTTTTTATTTTTTTTTCTAAGATTTTATTTATTTATTCATGAGAGACACAGAGAGAGAGGCAGAGACACACAGGCAGAGGGAGAAGTAGGCTCCATGCAGGGAGCCCTATGTGGGACTCAATCCCGGGTCTCCAGGATCACACCCCGGGCTGAGGGTGGCGCTAAACCGCTGAGCCACCCAGGCTGCCCCGACAGTCTTTTCTTTACACCTCTCTTTGTTTTTCCACAGCTCATCTGCCTCAGCGCTCATCCCTACTCCACTAGCTTGCCAACCTTACTCCTTATAAACTGATCAGTCTTGCAGGGCCTTCATTCCCATACACCACAGAATTAGAGTTCTCCTGACTATTCAGTCCCTGCTCCGTGCATGCAGTTTAGTAGAACTCTTTTGTGTGTGTGAGTCAGGGGCAATTCCAGGGAGTATCAGAGCCTAAGGTAAAAGATTCCTTTACTTTCTTCATAGGTTTCCTGTGTTCTTGATGCTTTTCTCTTCATTCCATTCTTACTGGCCCAGTCATCTGCCAAGATTTTAAGTTCCATGTGTGTTGGTTGTTATGGAAGGAATTTAAGACAGTGAGTCAAATATATGGGCATAGACCTGTCCATCTAAGAATGTTTCTTTTTAAAGATAACCTTTTCCCCTGAGTTCTAAAACTGTATCAAGATAATATTTTTGTGTGGTCCATGGTTTAAAAATAAAAAGGACTGGAAGACTTAGAAAAGAAACATTCCTTAAGAAATTCCCTAAGAAAAACCACACAATAAGTAATGTCTTATTTCTTGCCTTATACTTTCATTATCTCATTCTCCAGAATCTGCCCTGTTACAGAGTATAGTACTGTATTTGAGCTGGTTTGTGTTGGAACCCTGAATAGAAGCTGAATTGCTGGGATAGGAGCCAATAGCCTTCAGCAAATATTAAATGCAATTTTTGCTTCTGGAGATTCTATAATCCTTAAACCACCCAACAACCACTGGACCCAGGTAGATTTAACTGACCCTGCTAAGGTGGCACTTAACCAGCTTCCTCTTAATTCATTGAACTTAAAAGTGCCAACTGCCTATCATAGAGCTTGTCACACAGGAAGTGTCTAATGAATGTGTTATATCAGCAGTCACATTTCTAAGTTCTACAATTCTATTTTCATTCTTGGTTGCGTTTACATACATTTTGTTCTTTTTTTAGGATGCCATAGCCTCTCAAAGCTATGAGGGTAATAACTAATCTTCCTTAAGTTTTCTTCTGTTCTTTTTTTTTTTTTTTTTTTTTTTTAATCAGAGCTAGTTTTCATTTGTTTGTTTTGATCTTTCCTTCCTTTTGGTGATGCCCTTTGGGATGTCAGGTGATCCCATGGTCATTCTGTCCCAGTTAGACTGAGGCAGTAGCAGCACTGAATGGGAGCCCTATGTTAAGTGGGTGGGGTAAAGAGTGATGTGGAGGGAAGTGGGGCTGTTTTTCCAGGAACCAGCTGAAAGAATGCCACAATAGGTGGACTTTACTGGGGCGGAGGGCGGGGGTGGCGGGGAGTACTTATATACACTACAGTAGTTCTTCCCAGTGTTTCTATTTTTCTGTTTGGGATTAGAGCCCTCAGAGTTGTCTAGATATATGCTTGGCTCCAGGCCATTCTCCATGTGTGGGGATAGCTATTTGGTATGTAGACATTCAACTTTCTAGACCCCTTCTCACTTCTACTCCATGTCCCTGCCATATGCTATCCTGGAACCTCTCCAGAGTCTGGAAGTTGAGCTGACTTTGCTTTGCTTTTCTTGGTCTTTCAACCCTCATTTATCACTTTGCATCTTCCTGGAATTTTTTTTGAGGTCTCCTTTCTTCTGATAGCCCCTTTCTATTTTTACTTTCATATTGATGGGGGTCTCAGGAAGAGGAGATAATGCTTAGTCTACTACTAAGTTTTTTTAGTTAAATTTTTTTTTTTTTTTTTTTTTTTTACTTTGTAGAATTAGGTCTTTTTTTCTTTCACTCTTAAGTAATGTTATAAATATTTTTTTATTTTTTTTTAAGATTCTATTTTTTTTTAATATTTTATTTATTTATTCATGAGAGACACAGAGAGAGGCAGAGACACAGGCAGAGGGAGAAGCAGGCTCCATGCAGGGAGCCCAACGTGGGACTCAATCCCGGGACTCCAGGATCCAAAGGCAGGCGCTAAACCGCCAAGCCACCCAGGAGCCCCTAAATATTTTTTTCTTAAGTAATCTCTCTGCCAGGAGTGGGCTCAAACTCACAACCCCAAGATCAAGAGTCACGTTCTTCTGACTAAACTAGCCAGGCGCCCCTAAATATTTTTGTTTCTCTAAGATACTAAAGACGGATTTCTTGCTTTCAGTGGATAAAAAAATTCCAAGTAGGTCGTGATTTTGTAAATTGAGCCATCTTTATGTATAATTTACCTTAAACACTAGCAGCTTTTTAAAAGAACCCATTCTTTAGTCACAACTGAAATTTTATTTATTATTTATTTTAAACTCACTAGGAGAACCTAAAAGTAAAGTTAGCTCTTTTACCTGCAAATAATTACTGAATTATTTTCAACCACTTTTAAAAACTAGAATAAAAGAAATCTCTTTAATTTATCTGTTTATATTATGAGATATAATTGAATGCTACCCATTGATGAATAGCTAATTCAGTGGTTTAGTGTAGAGATTAGAATCTGCCCTGTTACAGAGTATAGTACTGTATTTGAGCTGGTTTGTGTTGGAACCCTGAATAGAAGCTGAATTGCTGGGATAGGAGCCAATAGCCTTCTGCTAAATGAATTGAGTCCAGATGACTCTTCCAAACCAGTTGTACTTGCTTTCCTATCCAGCTCCACATTCCAGGAAAGAATTTTTGGTCATTGGGAAGTACATCCACAGTGTACTTTCCATTGACTCCGATACAATTCACCCTGGCTTCAGCAAATATTAAATGCAATTTTTGCTTCTGGAGACTTTATAATCCTTAAACCACCCAACAACCACTGGACCCAGGTAGATCTAACTGACCCGGCTAAGGTGGCACTTAACCAGCTTCCTCTTAATTCAGTGGACTTAAAAGTGCCAACTGCCTATCATAGAGCTTGTTACGCAGGAAGTAAATTTAAGGACTCTGATTCTAATTCACCTTGAAGGGACACCATGTAGCTCAGAAAAAGCTATGTTTCCAGGTTAAATGTCACAGTAAATGTAACTTGGTTACACTTTAAACTTACTAATAGATACAAACTTGTATTAAAAAGAAAGTAAAACTTGTCATATGTTTTCAAACACAGTAAGTAGTACTGAATGACTAAAAATGAAAGGATGGGAAAAGGTATATCAAGCAAATACTAACCAAAAGATACTTGGATAATAATTACAATTATTTTTTTTATCCAAAAAAAACAAAGTAGAATGTAAATGAGGGACATTTAAAAGGGACAGTCTGCCAAGACATACAGCGGTCATGAACTTATATATACCTAGCAAACTTCTATATAAAGCAAAATTGATAGAGTTGGGGGGAAAGTTGACCAATCTGTAGCCACATTGGAGACTTTAAAACATCTCATTAAGAAACTGATAGAAAAAGTGACAGACGGGAGGAAAAAAATAGGTTGAATGATACCATTAGCAAGGTTGATCAAATAGCTATATTGAGAGAAAAAAACCTTGTATTCAACCAAGAATATGTAATTTTTTCAAGCACACATGGGAGTATTATAAAAACTAACCATATATTAAGCCATAAAGTATTAGAAATTCCAGAGCATCAGTAACACAAACTACAGATCTTCCTCAGCCTATCATGGGGTTATATCCTGATAAACTCTCATAAATCGAAAATGCACTTAAAATGTTGAATATCTCGTAATTTACTGAATACGATATTGAAAGTGAAAAACAGAATTGTTGAACAGGTACAGAATGGTGTGATTGGTCATTTGCCCTTGTTACCAACTAGCCAACTATAGTCATGACCACTGTCCAGCATCACAAAAGAGTATCCTATCACATTTCACTAAACCAGAAAAGATGAAAATTTAAAGTACAGGTTCTACAGAATGCGTATTGCTTTTGTACCATCATAAAGTCAAAAAAATCATAAGTCAGGGGTCATCTGTGTATATACTTTTGACATATGCAGTAAAATTAGAAATCAACAATAAAGCCAGTTTGAGGGACGCCTGGGTGGCTCAGCGAGGGGTTCAGTGTCTACCTTTGGCTCAGGGCGTGATACAGGATTCCCAGGTTTGAGTCCTGCCTCGGGCTCCTTGCTTGGAGCCTGCTTCTCTCTCTGCCTGTGTGTCTGCCTGTGTGCCTGTGTCTCTGTGTCTCTCATGAATAAATAAATAAAATCTTTAAAAAAAGCCAGCTTGACAGAGAAATACATATTTAGAAACAAAAAAGTGTACTAGGGGGTGGCTCAGCGGTTTAGCGCTGCCTTGGCTCAGAGCCTAATCCTGGAGACCCTGGATCGAGTCCCACATCGGGCTCCCTGCATGGAGCCTGCTTCTCCCTCTGCCTGTGTCTCTGCCTCTCTCTCTCTTTCTCATGAATAAATAAATAAAATCTTAAAAAAAAAAAGTGTACTAATGGAACCTGGGTGGCTCAGTGGTTGAGCATCTACCTTTGGCTCAGGTTATGATCCCGGGGTACCAGGATTGAGTCCTGCACTAGACTCCCTACAAGAAGCCTGCTTCTCCTCTGCCTATGTCTCTGCCTCTCTCTGTGTGTCTCTCATGAATAAATAAGTAAAATCTTTTTTTAAAAAATGTACTAAATAATTATTGAGTTAAAGCACAAATCACAATAAAAATTAGTAAACATATAGAACTGAGTAATTGAAAGCACTTCATATCATGATTCATGGGTACAGCTCCTTCAGGTTTTTGAGACTTAGAGGCTTGTATTAGAAAGCAAAATAGACATTAAAGAAACTAAGTGATCCATCCAAGAGACTAGTAAAAACAAGACAAACTGAACATAAAAGGATGGAAATAACAGGGCAGCCTGGTGGCACAGCGGTTTAGCGCCGCCTGCAGCCAGGGGAATGATCCCAGAGACCCAGGATCGAGTCCCACGTCGGGCTCCCTGCATGGAACCTGCTTCTCCCTCTGCCTGTCTCTCTCTCTCTCTCTCTGTCTATGAATAAATAAATAAAATCTTAAAAAAATGGAAATAACAAGGAAAGGGGCAGAAATTAATAGAGGAAAATAGAAATGATCAATAAAACCCAAAGTGGGTTACTTTTATTTTTCTAATAAAATAAACAAGCCTCTTGCAGGACTGATAAAGAAAATGAGAAAAGGCAACAAATAAATAAAATAAGAGATAACCACAGAATATAATAAACACAAAAATTAGAAAACTTTGATTAAAAAAACTTTCTAGATAAAGCTACCCAAATTTACATAGAAATTGGAAAACCCTGGGGCACCTGGGTGGCTCAGTCAGTTAAGCATTTAACTCCTGATTTCGGCTCTGGTTATGATCTCAGAGTTGTGAGATTCAGCCTCTCATTCAGCTCCACGATCAGCGTGGAGTCTACTTGAGATTCTTTCTCTCCTTCTGCCCCTCCCCTTACTCACACATGCTTACTCTGAATAAATGAATGAATGAAATCTTAAAAAATTAGAAAACCTATGTACAGATTATTAACCCTTGTCAAAATTGTTAATCACTTGCTGACAAATTTACTCAGACTAATTGAACTTTGCCAAAATTTCCAAAAATATATTTTTACTTTAAAGAACTATTTCAGGGACACCTGGGTGGCCGAGCAGTTGAGCTCCTGCCTTTGGCTCAGGGTGTGATCCTGGAGTCCCAGGATTGAGTCCCACATTGGGCTCGCTGCATGGAGCCTGCCTCCCTCTGCCTGTGTCTCTGCCTCTCTCTGTGTGTCTCTCATGAATAAATAAATAAAATCTTAAAAAAAGAACTATTTCAGAAAAGAATAACTACACCTGTAAGGCTGGTGTAATCTCAGATCGGTGATCAGCAAACTTTCCTGTAAAGGGCCAGATAATAAATACTTAGACTTTAGAAGCCATATGGTATCTGTCACAGATACTCAGTTCTGCTGTCATAACATGAATAAACCCATACAGAGTACTTCAGTGAATGAGCATGGCTATGGTCCAGTGCAAGTTTATTTATAAAAATTGATGGCAAGACAGATTTGGCCCATGGGTTTTTTGACCCTGATAATTAAAAGTAGAAAGGAACGATAAATTCTCACTTATGAACACAGATATAAAAATCCCAAGTAAAAGAAGAGCAAATACACTAAATTATCCCAAGAATACAAGTCTTAGAAAATGTTTACATAATTTACTTCATTAAGAGATTAAAATTATCATCTCAGTAAATAAGGAAAAATTATTTATTAAAGTTCAGTATCCAGGGTAGAGCATGAGACTCTTGATCATGATGTGATTCATGGGTTGTGAGTTTGAGCCCCCATGTTGGAGGTATATTGTACTTAAAATTTTTAAATCTTAAAAAAAAAAAAAAATTAATCTTTAAAAAAAATAGATGATAGGTAAATATCTTTAAAAAGAAAATAAAATTCAGTATCTGTTCATCTTGAAAGTTATTAGGAAGCTAAAAATAAAAATTCCTTAACCTGATAGTGTATCTGGTAAAACTTACAGTGAGCATCATATTTTTTAAATCTTCTAGGTATTTCTAACAGGAAAAAGGCAGTTATGTTTGCTATCATGCTACCATTTAATATTAAGCTGGGGGGGTCCTAAAAAATAAACTGGGGGTCCTAAACAGACAAACAAACAAACAAACTGGGGTCCTAGCCACTGCAATAAGACAAAAATAAGTACAAATTATAAATATTCAAAAGGAAGAAACAAAATTGTCATTATTTGCAGATGATTCAATTACTAACAAAAAAACCCAAGGAGGGGATCCCTGGGTGGCTCAGCGGTTTAGGCCTGCCTTTGGCCCAGGGCGCGATCCTGGAGACCCGGGATTGAATCCCACGTCGGGCTCCCGGTGCATGGAGCCTGCTTCTCCCTCTGCCTGTGTCTCTGCCTCTCTCTCTCTCTCTCTCTCTCTCTCTCTCTCTGTGTGTGTGTGTGACTATCATAAATAAATAAGAATTAAAAAAAAAAAAAAGGAACACAACAGAAACTGGTAGAACTAGTAAAAGCACTTAGAAAGGTTGCAAACATAAGATTAATATGTAGAAACCATGGGGCGCCTGGGTGGCTCAGTCGGTTAAGCGTCTGACTTCAGCTTAGATCATGATCTTGGGGTTCCAGGATTGAGGCCCATGTTGGACTCCCTAATCAATGGGAAGTCTGCTTCTCCCTCTCCCTCTGCCTCTGTCCCCACTTGTGCTGTCTCTCAAATAAATAAAATGGTTTTTAAAAATATGCAGAAACCAGCAGTTTCTTTAAAAGCAGTAATGGATTAGAAAATACATAACCTTTTAAGATCTAGACCATTCAGGGACGCCTGGGTGGCTCAGTGGTTGAGCGTCTGCCTTTAGCTCAGGGCATGATCCTGGGGTGCCAGGATTAAGTCCCAAGTCCCACATCGGGCTCCCTGCATGGAGCCTGCTTTTCCCTCTGCCTGTGTCTCTGCTTCTCTTGTGTCTCTCATGAATAAGAGAAAGTACAAGGCCTCTTGAGGCCCTCCTAGTCTTGGAAAGGTATACCATCCTTCTGCATTCTGTTGGCCAAAGTAAGTCACTAGGCCAGCCTCATAAAGAAGTGGGTAAATAGATGTCTTGATAGGAAGAGCTATAAAATCACATTTCAAAAGACATGGATACAGGAAGAGGTAGAGAACTGTAGTCATTTCTGCCTTTGAAGTATGCATAGAAGAACTTGAGAATATGTGGGGAAATTGAAGCTTTTATCCTGTGATTCAGAAATTTAATCTTAAACTTGTACACATTGTAGGTTGTAACAAGGATATCTGCAAGAGAAGTTTTGGGTTTTGTTATTGTTTTTTGCAGTGTTTTTTAATAATAGCAGAACTAAATGTCTACAAGTAAATGGATTAATTGTGGTAAATAAATTCCTAAAGTAGGGTGGCCCGGGTGGCTCAGCGGTTTAGCGCCTGCCTTCAGCTCAGGTTGTGATCCTGGGAACCCGGCACTGAGTCCTGTGTTGAACTCCCCGCATGGAGCCTGCTTCTCCCTCTGCCTGTATCTCTGCCTGTCTTTCTCTCTCTGTCTCTCATGAATAAATAAATAAAATTTAAAAAATAATAATAAATAAATAAGTTCCTAAAGTAGAATTCTGTTCAACAAATAAAATGAATTAATTTGAACTACATGTTGCAATATATCTTAAATTTAGAAGCATGATATTGAGAGGACAGGGTTTCAGAAGGTATAATCCTTTTTTTTAATCAAATAGAGAAACATTTAGAAAATACTATTTACCATGAATAGTGGGTAGATAACTAAGTAGTACAGGTATAAAGCCATGCAAGAGAATGATAAACACCAAATTTGGTTGAGTAGTTAGTTAGTTCTGGCAGAGCTGGGGAATACACAAGGGTCTTCAGTAGTATGAGTAGTTTTATTTCTTTTTTTAAAATGCATAGTCTTTAATTAATTGATTAGCTAATTAATTAAAATAAAAATTAAACATATTTTTTAAAAAATACACAGGGGTTGCCTGGATGACTCAGTTGGTTAAGCATCTCTTCTGCTCGGGTCATGACTTGAGTCCTGGGGTTGAGCCCCATTTCGGGCTCCCTGCTCAGTGAGGAGCCCGCTTCTCCCTCTGCCCTGTCCTCTCCCCTTGTGCTCACTTGCTCTCTTTCTCTCTTAAGTAAATGAATAAAATATTTTTTAAAAATAAATAATAAAAAAATATACAAAATGGTACATTACTATTTGACAGAGCTGGCTGGTTACTACTTGAATGTTTATTTTCTTTACTTTTTTGAAATTTGAAAGATTTCATTTAAAAAAAAAAAACTGGGCAGCCCCGGTGGCTTAGCAGTTTAGCGCTGCCTTCAGCCCAGGCATGATCCTGGGGACCCGAGATCGAGTCCCACGTCGGGCTCCTGGCATGGAGCCTGCTGCTCCTTCTGCGTGTGTCTCTGCCTGTGTCTCTGCCTCTCTTCTCTCTCTCTTTCTGTGTCTCTAATAAATAAATAAAATCTTAAAAAAAAAAAAAAAAAAAAACTCTGGGATGGGATTTCACTGGACTTAACTACAATTACTTCCCAAATCTCCTTTCATCTGTCTTCACTGTGACTCTTTCCTGCTGTTACTTAAGTTTGTCCGGTACCAGAAAGGTATGTGAATTGAAGACCACATATTTTTATTCCTGGCTTTCCTCATAAGATACTTGCATGAGAGTTGCTCCCCTGAGCTCCTTTGGGGTCTGGGCTTATTGCTTTAATAGAGCAAGCTTTAATACTACAGTTCCCTTGGATGTTCAGAATTTTTGTTTTGGGATATTCGTCTTCCTATGAGAGCTACCTTTTTTTTTTTTTTTTTTTTTTGAGAGCTACCATTTAAATCAAAGGAAGTAGCAGGAAGTATTCTGATACAGTACCAGAATACCTGACTAAAAGGGGCTTCAACCGTACCAGTTATTTTTTTTCACGTAGGAAGTCCAGAGGTTTGGGGATCCCTGAGTGGCTCAGCGGTTTAGCCCCTGCCTTTGGCCCAGGGCGTGATCCTGGGGACCCGGGATCGAGTCCCACGTCGGGATCCCTGCATGGAGCCTGCTTCTCCCTCTGCCTGTGTCTCTGCGCGCCTCTCTCTATATATATCATGAATAAATAAATAAAATCTTAAAAAAAAAAAAAAGAAGAAGAAGTCCAGAGGTTGGACATTTACCACATTGCTTCAACAGCTCAGCCACCAGGACTTCCATTCAGCTTCTCAGTGATTCTCTTGCCCTTCCCCTTACGATCACAAGGTGACTGTAGCAGCTCCAAGTTTCAGGTCCCCACTTGACAAGCAAGGTGTAGGATTTCTTTTTATCATGGTGGGAAATCTTTCCCATAAGCCCACAAGAGACACCATCTCAGAAGCCATTGATCCAGAACTGGGTCACAGCACACCCGAATCTGTCACTGCAGAGGGGAACAGAATTCCCAGTGCCATTCCTGGTGTGCCATAGCTCTTACCTGAACAGAATCCAGATCTTCCTGGTAGCAAAGTGGAAGGAGGAATACCTGTGGGCTAGGCATCCATCGTGTCTACCAAAATGTCTACCTTAGAGTAAAAAATAAGTTTTAGAAGGTGATGACACATTTTGTACCCATCCAAACTAAAACAAAGCCAGGGTTCTTTGTGGCAGCAGATCATTTTAGGGGCATTCTCAAAGACCCATCCATATTAGTGCCTTTGCCCAAGTCTCGTGTACATAGTGTGAGAGCTTTTTACAAGAGGAAAGGATGGGATCACTGAAGTCTCAGTGACTGCTACTTCCAATCTCAGCAAAACACCCCAAAGGAAAAAAAAAAAAAAGACATTTGTGGAGAGATTTTTCTTTTATAAAGTAGACAGTTGCTCAAATTATTTTTGTTAACTAGTCCACACGTGCTAGAATTGGTGTATATTACACCTTGAAGTTCAAGGAAGCACTCACCTGCATATTGTTGAATAATGAAGTGCAATAGATCCTCTATTTAGAATTCTTACCACTACCTAAGATGAGCTTTTAAATTAAGACTCCACCAGATTAGGGGTTTTGAATATATAGATTGAAATTGTAACTGCTTTTATGTGATTTGGAGAAGAACAGGTCATACCAGCACCCTGACTAGACCAAACTTAAATATACCCTGAATCAAATCTTATCCCCAAACTGAGCCAGCTGTCTGATGTGACCCTGACACCTACCTCGACCCACATGCAAGAATCATGTGAAAGATAAAAATAACTCTCTGCTGTTGCTTGTGGCAGCAGTTGAGAGGGAGCTAGCTCAAAGCTAATTGGACTGTGGGGAAGCATGAAAATGTAAAATGGTTGCAGTGAACTCTGTCTTAGAGGACATTTACCTCTGAGGATTCTTCCTCTTGATCACTATGCCTTTAAAGAACTGAAATCCTCTTGCTTCCTAAAGAGGCACCTCCTCCTAAGAAAACTGCTAAATCTCAATTTAGCAACTGGTAAATATAAGAATATTTCTTTGCTTTTCACAATAGAATCATTGGCAGGATCACCTTAGATAGAATTCTGCAAAGTAGATCCCATAAGTATTGATATAAAACTTGAAATGTTGAAGGATGCCTGGGTGGTTCAGTGGTTAAGCGTCTGCCAGTGGCTTAGGTCGTGATCCCGGGGTCCTGGGATCAAATTCTGCATCAGGCTCCCTGCAGGGAGCCTGCTTCTCCCTCTGTCTGTGTTTCTGCCTCTCTCTCCCTGTATCTCTCCTGAATAAATAAATAAAATCTTTTTTAAAAAAATTGAAACTTTGAGACAAAGCTATTGTTAATTTCTACAACTTATTTTTTTCTATTGAAGATTAATTAGAAGTGAAAATATATGCTACTGAAATTCTTTGTACAGATGGCAATGTTATGTAATTTACACTAGACTTTATAAGAATATCTGTTTTATAAAGAAAATGATTTTATGCTTTCTTCCAACTGCCTCTGTTACAGTAAATCATAGATATATGTTGGTATTGAATGCAGAAAACACCATTATTAGACAAAAGTTTAATAAAATTATATTGAGGGGGATCCCTGGGTGGCTCAGCGGTTTGGCGCCTGCCTTCGGTCCAGGGCGTGATCCTGGAGTCCCAGGATCAAGTCCCACGTCAGGCTTCCTGCATGGAGCCTGCTTCTCCCTCTACCTGTGTCTCTGCCTCTCTCTCTCTCTCTCTCTCTCTCTCTCTGTGTCGTGAATAAATAAATAAAATAAAATAAAATAATAATAATAAAATAAAATTATATTGAGCTGTCATATTATGTTAATTGCACCCTTAAAAATTGGAGATAGGGGATCCCTGGGTGGCGCAGCGGTTTGGCGCCTGCCTTTGGCCCAGGGCGCGATCCTGGAGACCCGGGATCGAGTCCCACGTCGGGCTCCCTGCATGGAGCCTGCTTCTCCCTCTACCTGTGTCTCTGCCTCTCTCTCTCTCTCTGTGACTATCATGAATAAATAAATAAAATCTTTAAAAAAAAAAAATTGGAGATTGAGGTGCCTGGGTGGCTCAGGTTGTTAAGTGTCCAACTCTTGACTTGGGCTCCAGTCATGATTCTCAGGGTCATGAGATGGAGCCCCGCATCAGGCTCTGAATTCAGCTTGTAGTCTGCTTGTCCTTTGTCCCTCTCTCTCTGCTCCTCCACCCACCCTTCTACTTCCCTGTGTGTGCACACTCTCTCTCAAATATTTTTTTAAAAAGCTGGGGATCATTTTCTTTTCTAAACTTTTGGGTTCTTTAAGAAAAAAATTGAACAGTTAGAACTGTAAAAGAGAACTCTTTCTTTACTTTGCAGAAGTGAAATGTGAATGATGGCCTCTATGAATCTCCTTACTTCCCTCCCCTCGCAACCAATCTGACAGCTCTGCTCATAGGCTCTGTCAGTGGGGACCACAGGCAGGAGCACAGATACCACATCTCAAAAGAGTTGATCTGAGTGTTCAGGCTGCCTATGATTGGGGTACAAAATTGGTTTTCTAGTCTAAGCTGGCCTGCCAGCTCCCACTTGTTCAGGCAGCTACATTGGTTAATTCACAAAGTACAATCTAACTAGTCTTAGCTAGCCATGGAGTGCAATTATCTCTAAAAATGTAGAGAATCAGTTTAGGGCACCTGGCTGGCTCAGTCAGTGGAGCAAGTGGTTCTTGTTCTTGGGATCAAGAGTTTTTGCCCCACATTGGGTGTAGAGAGATAACTTTTAAAAAATTCAAAAAAATTATTTAATATAGAGAATTATTTTAAGGAAAGGTCAACATTTCCATTTGAGTAGACCCAAAAGCCACATGGGGAAAGAATGGATGGGAAATGAACAGGCATGTTGGCAAGAGAAAGGAAAAGAATTCTTTGATAGATGATTAGAAAAAAATTTTTTCGGGATCCCTGGGTGGCGCAGCGGTTTAGCGCCTGCCTTTGGCCCAGGGCGCGATCCTGGAGACCCGGGATCGAATCCCACGTCGGGCTCCCGGTGTATGGAGCCTGCTTCTCCCTCTGCCTGTGTCTCTGCCTCTTCTCTCTCTCTCTGTGTGACTATCATAAATAAATAAAAAAAATTTAAAAAAAAAAAAAAAAAAAAAAAAAAAAAAAAGAAAAAAATTTTTTCAAAATATAGCTCACCTAGGAGTCTAGGCCTATAAATTTGCTCTTATTTTAAATATCTCTAAAGAGGGGATCCCTGGGTGGCTCAGCGGTTTGGCGTCTGCCTTTGGCCCAGGGCGCGATCCTGGAGTCCCGGGATCGAGTTCTACGTCAGGCTCCCGGTGTGGAGCCTGCTTCTCCCTCTGCCTGTGTCTCTGCCTCTCTCTCTCTCTCTCTCTCCCTATGTCTATCATGAATAAATTTTTAAAAAATCTAAATATCTCTAAAGAGCTTTTAGAGTACTTTTTTTTTTTTAATTTTGCTCATTCTCTACAAACTTTTTTTTTTTTTTAAGATTTTATTTATTAGAGAGGAAGTGAGAGAGCATGAGCTGGAGGAGAGACAGACTCTCCGCTGAGCAGGGACCCTGATGCAGGTCTGGATCCCAGGACCTTGGGATCATGAGCTGAGCTGAAGGCAGACACTTAACCGACTACTAAGCCACCCAGGTGCCCCCATTCTGTACAAACTTAATGAGTACCTACTGTCTTTAGAAGGTATTTTTGCCTTAATTTTTAGTTTATTATACAAATAACATGGCAGTGGTAATAGAAAACAAGTTACAGCATTTCCCAGGCATTTCCAGGGATTCATCCTTCCCTTACCTCTCCCCACTTCTAGCAGAGACAGATACAAAATATAAAAGCTAAAAAGACATAGCTTAGTTCAAAAGCAAGATGGGTACCATCTCCATAGATCAGAAACAGGGTTAGAACTGCTGAATGTCATTGGAAACCTGCAGCCTGCCCAGCCTTGAGTGGCTAGTGTTCAGACCCCTTGGAGTAGGGGGAGCCCAGGTTCCCGGTGGAAAGGACACCAGGAGCTGAGACTTTTAGAAAGATAGGGGCCTAGGTAGGGAGAGGACATAGATGCGGTGTGCAGTAAAAGATGGAGCCAAACCATACCATGGCTCTGCCTGCAATATTCGCTGCATCACCTTGGAGCAGGAGTCCTAAATGGTCACTTTAAGAGCAGTCTTTGAAGAGCTTGGTGGAAGAAGCCTCACAAGTAAGCCCTTTACCAGTTGGAACATGAGTTTACTTTTCAGATGAAGCGAATTTTATAGCCTGGTCTGACAAAGAACTTAAATATGTTTAGGATGTTCAAAAGTAAATTAAGGAATAACTTTTTAATTTAAAAAACAAAGGCAACTGGGTGGCTCAGTTGGTTAAGTATCTGCCTTCGGCTCAGGTCATGATCCCGGGGTCCTGAAATTGAGCCCTGCATTGGGCTCCCTGTTAAGCAGGAGCCTGCTTCTCCCTCTGCCTGTTTACTCATACTTGTTCTTTCTCTTAAATAAAGAAATAAAATCTTTTTAAAGTAAATAAAAGATTGTAAAAATCATGGAAACAAATGCCTACATAATGGAAATGGGATATCTAAAGAACAGGTAGAAATGAAAAATAATCAAATATCAAATGACTAGAGGTGGAATAACCTTAGTTTTCATACAGCTGAAAAGAAAATTAATCAATTGGAATAAACTGAGAAATTCGCATGATGCATCAGAAAGATCCAAAAAAATTACCAAAGGGCCGATGGGAGATACAGAGTATATGCATAAAGGCCTAAGCATTGTATGATCCCATCCCCCTCTCTCTGTCCATCGCATCATTTGTGCATCTCTGTCACTAGCAGAATCACCTGGTTTATTTGCTTGCTGACTTAAGCCTTCCTGAGCTGCTTCTATAAGATGCTGAGCTCTGTTGTGGGCATACTGTATACAGACAGCCAAGAACAAGTCAGATGAGGATCTTGTTCTTGTGGATCTTGTATTCTAGCCTATTCATCACTATACCTCTGACATTTATCAGGCAGTCGGTGTATTTATTGAATGAATGAATGAATGAATGAATGAATGAATGAAGTTAACACCTCAGAATATCTTCTTTGTGGCTTCATGGCCTTGATTATCTGTTATGTTTGGGCAGCTTTGCAGTGGGGAGAGAGATGGGGAGGAGATGAGAGGAATCCTTCCTCCTCAGAGCACACCCTGCTGTCACTGGTCTGTGATACTCGAGAAATACTGGTGTGACCTCCAGAGACCTGGATTCCACCTAAGGTGCTCCTCTTGGGCTTTGATTCAGAATAAGACCAGCAATGTAAACAATATTAATGTGTTGATTTTTCTTCTTTACTTTTCAGGCTGGAGTAAAAGGGACATTGGGAAGATTAGTTGGAATTTTTGAGGTAAGTCTTAAAATCTTTGGTGCATTTGGTATCATATAAGTCACCATGCTATGTATACATGTATATCTTTGTCTCAGTCCATTTGGCTGCTATAACAAAACTGAGTGGCTTAGAAACAATAGAAATGGATTTCTAGTTCTAGAGGCTAAGAAGTCCAAGATCAAGGCACCAGCAGTTTCAGCGTCTGGTGAGGACCCACTTCCTGGTTCATAGTTAAAGATTTCTCCTGCTGTCCAAAAGTAGGGTGTTCGTATGAAATCTTTTTAAGTTGAAATGGGAGAAAGTGAAGAAGCAATTAATTTATATGGAAAATGTTTTTTAGCATTTCCATAAACCAAAAAATAACCTCTCTCAGGTTTTTCTGGTACCTCAGGATACATCTTGTTAACAGATGCATAAAATAAATCATAAAATAAATCAAGGTAAAGCACAGATGTTCACAGCCACAGTTCAGAGCTTTGGCTGCTTGATGAGGAAGTGCTGAGTGTAGTTCCCAGGGAAGGAGTTCAGTCCTGCCACTCTTGCTGCTCCAGGTGTGCACTGCCTCTTTAATGGCTCACTGCAACATAAATGCTGAATGCTGGTTTTGTCTTCCACCTTTTTTTAAATAAAAGCAAAATCCTTTTCGGATTTCTTTCAGTTACCAAAAACAGGTACTAATGTAGATCTTTCGTTAAAGTGAAGTGGCTTACCTAGAACTTTGGAAAAGCAGGGGATACCTGTAGCTGTTTCTTTCTGTGTTCTCACACGGCAAAAGGGGGATGGTTGCTCACTGGGGTCTCTTTTATCAGGTCACCAGTCCTGTCCTGTTCATGAGAATCAGCCCTTATCACCTAATCACTTGCCAGAGGCCCCATCTCTTAATACTGTCCCATTAGGAATTAGGATTTCAACATCTGCATTGTGGGGAGCATAAATATTCAGTCCACTGCAGTCCTAATCTAGGATAGACACCATCACTAAGGTTTCCAAACAAAGCAGCACCAGCAGAGGATAGCTTACTTTCTTTTTTAAAATCCCATAGTCCCTGGCAGCCGGGTGGCTCAGGGGTTTAGCACCGCCTTCAGCCCAGGTAGAGACCCAGGATCGAGTCCCACGTCGGACTCCCTGTGTGGAGCCTGCTTCTCCCTCTGCCTGTGTCTCTGCCCCTCTCTCTCTCTCTCTCTCTCTCTGTCTCTCTCTGTGTCTCTCATGAATAAATAAAATCTTTAAAAAAAAGAATAAAAAAAGCAAATCAAATGTTTCTTTGATTTTTGTCAGTGCATGTGAAACATATTTATATTATATTGTAGTCTGTGAAGTGTATACATACACTTAAGTGTCTGTATTAATGTATATGCCATAATTTAAAAGTACTGGGATCCCTGGGTGGCGCAGCGGTTTAGTGCCTGCCTTTGGCCCAGGGCGCAATCCTGGAGACCCGGGATCAAATCCCACGTCGGGCTCCCCGTGCATGGAGCCTGCTTCTCCCTCTGCCTATGTCTCTGCCTCTCTCTCTCTCTGTGTGTGACTATCATAAATAAATAAAAATTAAAAAAAAAGAAAAAGAAATAAATTTTAAAAAGTACTTTATTGCTAAAAAATGTTAACTGTCATGAGCTTTCAGATGTTATTTTTTTGCTGGTGGAGGATATTGCCTCCATGTTAATGGCTACTTGACTGATCAGGGTCATGGCTGCTGAGAATTAGGGTGGCTGTGGCAATTTCTTTTTTTTTTTTTTTTTTTTAAAGATTTTATTTATTTATTCATGATAGTCACAGAGAGAGAGAGAGAGGCAGAGACACAGGCAGAGGGAGAAGCAGGCTCCATGCACCGGGAGCCCGATGTGGGATTCGATCCCGGGTCTCCAGGATCGCGCCCCGGGCCAAAGGCAGGCGCCAAACCTCTGCGCCACCCAGGGGATCCCCTGTGGCAATTTCTTAAAATAAGTTTGCTGCCTCAATTGACTCTGTTTCATGAACAATTCTTCTGTAGTAGATGAAGCTATTTGATAGCATTTTACCCACAGTCAAACGTCTTTTAAAATTGGGACTCTGGGACCACCTGGGTGGCTCAGTAGTTGAGCATCTGTCTTTGGCTCAGGACAAGATCCCAGTCCCAGGATCAGGACCTGCGTCGGGCTCCCCGCATGGAGCCTGCTTCTTGCTCTGCCTGTGTCTCTGCTTCTCTCTGTGTGTGTCTCATGAATAAATAAATGAAATCTTTTAGAAAAACAACAACAACAAAAAAAATTGGGACTCAGTTCTCAAACCCAGCTGCTGCTTTATCAATTACATTTGTGGAATATTCTAAATCTTCTGTTGTCACTTCAATAATCATCATAGCATCTTCACCAGGGGTAGATTCCATCTCAAGAAACTACTTTCTATGCTCATCCATAAGAAGCAGATCCTCATCTCTTCAGGTTTGATCATGAGATTGCAGCAGCAGTTCAGTCCCATCTTCAGGCTAGACTTCTCTTACTTTCTTTTCTTTCTTTCTTTCTTTTTTTTTTTTTGAGAGCAAGATAGTGAGCAGGGGGGCAGATGGAGAGAATTTTAAGCAGACTCAGTGCTAAGCACAGAGCTGGATGGGGGGCTCAATCTCATGACACTGAGATAATGACATGAATCAAGTCTTGAATCCCTCAAAGTCCCTCATGAGAGTTGGGTCAACTTCTTCCAAACTCCTGTTTGTATTGATATTTTTTACTTTTTTCCATGAATCACCACTGTTTTTAATGGCATTTGGAGTGGTGAATCCTTTCTAGAAGGTTTCCAGTTTGCTTTGCCCAGATCCATCAGAGGAATCACAATCTATGGTAGCTGTAGTCTTATGAAATATATTTCTTAAATAATCAGACTTGCAAGTTGAAATGACTCCATGATCCATAGTCTGTGAAATGGATGTTGTGTTAGCAAGCATGAAAATATGAATTTCATTGTCCCTCTTCATCAGACCTCCTAGGTGACCAGGTAGACTGTCAATGAGCAGTAATATTTTGAAAGAAATCTTTTTCTGAGCAGGAGGTCTCAAAAGTAGGCTTTAAATATTCAGTAAACCATGTTGGAAACAGATGTGCTATTATCCAGACTTTGTTCCATTTATAGAGCACAAGCAGAGTCAATTTAGCATAATTCTTGAGGACACTAGGACTTTCATTGAGCATTGGCTTCAACTTTAAATCACCAGCTGCCTCTAACCAGAGAGTCACTGTCCTTTGAAGCTTTGAAGCCAGGCACTGACCTTTCTGTGAAAGTCTTAGGTGGCACTTTTTTCCAATATAAGGTTCTTTTGTCTACACTGAAAATCTGTTGTTTAATGTAGCCACTTCATGGATTATTTGAGCTGAATCTTCTGGAAGCTACAGCTTCTCCACCAGCACTTGCCACTTCCCCTTGAACTTTTGTGTTACAGAGATGGCTTCTTTCCTTAAGCCTCATAAACCAACCTCTGTTAGCTTCAGACTTTTCTCTTGCAGCGTCCTCACCTCTTGCAGCCTTCACAGAATTGATGAGAATGAGGGCCTTGCTCTGGACCAGCCTTTGCCTTAGGGGAATGTTGTGGCTGGTTTGATCTTCTATCCAGACCACTCAGACTATCTCTATATCAGCAGTGAGCCTGTTTCGCTTTCTTGTCATGCATGTGTTCACTGGAGTAGAACTTTTAATTTCCTTCAAGAACTCTTCCTTTGCATTTTCGTCTTGGCTAACTGGCACAAGCAGCCTAGCTTTCAGCCTATCTTGGCTTTCAGCATGCTTTCCTCGCTAAGCTTAATTATTGCTAGCAAAAAAAAAAAAAAAAAAAAAAATCATTGCTAGCTTTTGATTTAAAGTAGAGTAGGAGGGATCCCTGGGTGGCGCAGCGGTTTGGCGCCTGCCTTTGGCCCAGGGTGTGATCCTGGAGACCCGGGATCGAGTCCCACGTCGGGCTCCCGGTGCATGGAGCCTGCTTCTCCCTCTGCCTGTGTCTCTGCCTCTCTCTCTCTCTGTGTGTGTGTGTGTGACTATCATAAATAAATAAAAATTTGAAGAAAAAAAAAATAAAGTAGAGTAGGAGACATGCAACTAACTCTTCCTCTCACTTGAACATTTAGAGGCCACTGTAGGGTTATTAAGTGGTCTAATCCTTTTTTAATAATTTTTTTAAGATTTTATTTATTTGGGACACCTGGGTGGCTCAGTAGTTGAGCAGCTACCTTTGGCTCAGGTCGTGATCCTGGGGTCCTAGGATCGAGTCCTACATCAGGCTCCCTAAGGGAGCCTGCTTCTCCCTCTGCCTATGTTTCTGCCTCTCTCTCTCTCTCTCTCTCTCTCTCTCACTCTCTGTGCCTCTCGTGAATAAATAAATAAAATCTTAAAAAAAAAAGATTTATTTATTTGAGAGTGCACAAGCAGGGGAGAGGAAGAGAGAGCTGGAGAAGCACACTTCCCACTTAGCAGGGAGCCCCATGCTCAGGGCAGGGCTCCATCCTAGGACCCTGAGACCATGCCCTGAGCCAAAGGCAGATGCTTAGCTGACTGGGCCACTCAGGCACCCCTAATTGACCTAATCTTAATTTTGTTGTCTCTCAGTGAATAGGGAGAATGACAGGGAGAGATGGGTCAGTGGAATTTATTTGTTAATTTCACTGTCTTATATAGGTGTCGTTTGTGGCACTGGGAAACAGTTATATTAGTAACATCAAGGGCAGCCCCAGTGGCGCAGTGCTTTAGCGCCGCCTGCAGCCCAGGGCGTGATTCTGGAGACCCAGGATCGAGTCCCGCATCGGGCTCCCTGCATGGGGCCTGCTTCTCTCTCTGCCTGTGTCTCTGCCTGCACCTCTCTCTCTCTCTCTCTCTCTCTCTCTCTCTCTCTCTCGGAATGAATAAATAAATAAATCTTAAAAAAAAGTAACATCAAAAATGATTGATCACAGATCACCGTAACAAATATAATAATGACAGAGTTTGAAATACTGTGAGAATTATCAAAATGACAGACACGAAGTAAACAAATGCTGTTGAGAAGATTGCACCAGTAGATTTGCTTGACACAGCACTGCCACGGACCTTTAATTTACAGCAAAGGCGGTGGCTATGAAGCACAAACAAGATATCCCTGGATGGTTTATCCCATCCCCACCTCTCTTCCTCTTCTCCCAAGATTTGAGGAGGGGAGATGAAGTGTAGAGAAGATTGAAGGAAAAAGAAGATCAAGTAACTATCTTGAAAGGCGGAAGAAACAACGAAGTGAAGTAGGCTGGGATAGAAGTTTGGAGGAAAGTGGAAGGTAGTGAGAAATGGGGAAATAAAGATGAGCAAGGTTAGTAGGGGAGATGCATGAGATAATGAGCTTGCTTGCATTACTGGAACACCCACCCACCCACAGCCTCCTCTCTTTCTTGTGTTTTAGCGAGTTACATTTACTGGGTGCCTTTTTCTTGAGTGGTCGCAAACTTCCTTCTCACAGCCTTCCTGTGAGGGGAAAGAAAAAAGAGATTAAAGCTTGGGCTTTAGAAGGCCAGCCAAAGAGCGCAACCTGAAATGCAAGTGCAGCATGTTTCAGATAGGTCATCTGGTGCTCTTCCCTGTGTGACTATAAGACGACTCAGAGTAAATGGAATGCCTGTGTCTGAGCTCTCTGGACATATGGCTAAAAGTGTGTTTCACTTAAGTAATCTCAGCTCTCTAAGGGAAAGCTCTTCCTCTGTCCTCTCTTTGCCCTTCAGAACCAGGAGAGGAAGCACAGAACGTATGTCTATGTGCTCATTGTCACAGAAGTGCTGGAAGACTGGGAAGATTCAGTTAACATTGGTAAGTTGTCCCCAGATAGCCTCCACAATGCTCCTCACCACAGGGCCCTTGCCACACAATAGGTCATGACCCAGAACCAGAAATGAGCCAGATAAAAGAAGTCATAGAAGGACATGTTTAATGAAAGAAGCATGTCCATTTTGAACTTAATGAAAATTAGTGTTTTGCAGTGTCCTAAAGGAAGCTGAAGGTGGGTACATGGTCAACAAATAGAAACGTGTCGTGTAAAAATAAAAACAGTTGTTTCCCAAGTCAAATTGGACCCTCCTCAGCAGATACTGACCATCTTCCACCATGCTAGGGCTGCTGCTGGCCACAAAACCCCAGCTGAGAGCAGGATCTTGGTTGTTCCTTGTCAGGCGTTTATTCATATTGTTGGAGAAAGCTGCTGACCTGGTGGGGTGAGCTGTTCTCTCCAGAGCCCTTTCGTAGATACAGAGTAGTGGGAGCAGTTTCCAGTTCAGCCGTGTTCCCCTTCGTGTGCCCCTCCCTTTCTCCTAAGGAGCCACTCTCTTTGCTCTCTCAGATTACTACGGAGTGTGTGTCTTTAGAACTAAAAACCTCAATGATTTCATGTTTAATCTTTTACCTCTGTAGGAAAGTATATTCTAGAAAAGTTTAATATTAATTTAAAAACTGGTTATGAATTGGCAAATGGGATAAAATCCATTTGCTAAAACCTTTTCCTTTATTGTGTGTATGTGCTTTGCCACCATGCCCCTCACACTGCTGATCTGGGCATTTTGTGGCCCTTCAGCTTTTAACAGCTTTGTATCTGGTAAGAATGCAATATGCTTAAGTAAACAAATTCAGAGGGGTTTATTAAAAATAGACTCCTTGACAGCTAGTGCTAAAACTTAAAAAGGAGACAGAGATGAATGTGGCATGGCCCTGTCCTCAGAGCACTCTGTCAGGCGGGAGTCACACACTTGTGATATGAATTTTCAAGGTACCATTGCTCTATTAATATCCAGCAAGCCTTTCACCTTATACTACTTCCAAGAATTGAAATATTGAAATAATCTAAAATATGGAGAATAAGCCTATGAGCCTTCCTGCAGATGAGCCCTTTTCAGGTAGAAATTGGGTCTCAAACATTTGATGCCTCAGTGAAGGATAAGTGTTCTGGAGTACATTCATCTGATGGACTGTTACACAACTGTTAAACATGTACTTATGAAAACTGATCTACCATGGCAAAGTGCTTATGAGTCAGTGTTGGTGAATGAAGAAAGCAGGGTACAGACATATATATATACACATACACACACACACACATATGTATATATACACACTAATTAAAGCTACATGAAAATAAATTTGAAATGAAAATTTAAAAAGTTCTCAGTTTCACCTAAAGAATTGGCAATGACAAAAGAAAAGGTAGCAGTGCTGGCAGGTGTGGTAAAAATGACATTCCAGCACACACAAGCAGGACTGTGCATTGGGATGGCCTCTCTGGAAAACAGTTTGGCATTATATAACACGAGGCCTTCCGAGTTCAGTGTTTTATTCCTAATATCTCAGTTCTAGGCATCTTCTGGGAGGTTAAAAGAAAGAAAAAACAGGGACGCCTTGGTGGCTCAGCAGTTGAGAGTCTGCCTTCGACTCAGGACATGATCCTGGAGTTCTAGGTTCAAGTCCCACATTGGGCTCCTGCATGGAGCCTGCTTCTCTTCCCTCTGCCTATGTCTCTGCCTCTTTCTAGTGTCTCATGAATAAATAAATAAAATCTTTAGAAAAAAAGAAAAGAAAGAAAAAGCACATAAAGCTTTTTTATTTTATTTTTTTTAAGAGAGTGTGTGTATGCTGGGGGAGTGGGAGGATGGGGGAGGGAAAGGGGGAGAGAGAATCCTAAGCAGGCCCCATCTGCCCAGTGCATAGCCCCATCTCACAATCCTGAGATCAGGACCTGAGCCAGAATCAAGATTCAGATGCTCAACTGACTGATCCATCCAGGCGCCCCTCATATTTTTTATAACTTAGAAGAGCACTTAAGAAACAGTGTGAAATAGAAAGAAGGAATAATAATAATAAGCAGACTCATAGCATGTACTATGGGCCACATATGGTTCAAATGTCTTACATATTAATTAATCCTCACAACAGACTTGTGAGATAGATACTATTTATTATCTCTATAGATGAGGAAGGTGGGGCACAGCTCAGTACCTAGTTCAGTAACTTGCCCCAAACTGACCAATATGATTGGAGCCCAGGATATTAGCTCCAGTGTCCAGGATTCTAACCACAACACTCTTATTAGAGCTTCTCGGGATTTAAAGCATCTGAAAGCATGATCCCAGTTATAGCTGTTCAGTGCAGTGTTTTTTTCAAATGTGATGAAAGAAAAAGGCACAGAGCTATTGAGAGTAGTCATTTCTGGTTTCTAATGTTGTGTTAATCATATTCTTTACACTTTCTTCCATTTTCCCAGTATTAAGCAATGATCTTTTATTATAAGAGAAAAAAATAAAGGATCTTAAACACGAAAAGGAAAGAAAACAGACTGAAAGGGCACTTGGGTGGCTCAGTGGTTGAGCATCTGCCTTCGGCTCAGGGCATGATCACCAGTTCCAGGGATTGAGTCCCGAGTCCGGCTCCCCACATGGAGCTTGCTTCTCCCTCTGCCTGTGTCTCTGAGTCTCTCTATGTCTCTCATGGATAAATAAATAAAATCTTTAAAAATATAAAATAAAATAAAATAAAATAAAATAAATAAAATAAAATAAAATAAATAAAATAAAATAAGTAACTGATTATAAAGCAGCCATCCTAGTAATTCTAGAAGCTCACTCTTGTGTTGATTTATGCAGAAGATGGGGGGTGCTGGCTGGGCTTCAGGTGTTGCCATACAAGCCGGGCAAGGCTCAGAGGCGCAGGAACTCAAGAGGAAACCAGGAGCAGTGGTTCTCCCTGGAGGGCAGATTTCACACAGTTCACTTCTCAGATGTCTTCCTTTCTTGGGCATTGGCAGCTGTATGGTATTTGAAACATATACTCTTGTGAGGAAAAATACCTTTATGATGCACGGTTTTAAAGTCTTGATGATGTTGCCTTCTTGTTTTCATCGACACTTTCTCCCAAGTTGTAAGATTAGAATCATGCCACTGCTTCCCTTTTGCCCTCATTTCTTTTTCTCTCTGCCCCCACAGGAAGGAAGAGGGAATGGTTTAAAATAGAAGATGCCATAAAAGTGCTGCAGTATCACAAACCAGTGCAGGCGTCGTATTTTGAAACATTGAGGCAAGGCTACTCAGCCAACAATGGCACCCCGGTCGTGGCCACCACGTACTCGGTTTCTTCCCAGAGCTCCATGCCAGGCATCAGATGACTGAAGACTTCGCGTAAGAGGAATGGAAATTGGAACTAGACTGGAGTGCAGATCTTCCCTCCCTTGCTCTTTTCACCTCTCCTCACAGGCCTCCTCTCCAAATAAGGCATGATGGGCAGCAGAGAAAGGGGTTCTTGATGGTGTTGCTGTTTGGTGTTAAGTGGGCTTTTTCTTCTCTTTTTATGGAGGGGGTGGGGGGTGGGTATGTAATTTGTAAGTACTTTTGTGCATGATTGCTCCCTTCCTTTTCACACCCCTACAATTGTCTAAAGAGACAAACAGCCTTCCCTCTGGCTTGGATTCTGAAGTGTTCCTGTTTGTCTCACCCCAGCCCTGGCCAGACATTTTTTCTTTGATTTTTAATTTTTTTTATTAAAAGATACCAATATGAGATGAAACCTTTCAAGAATTTGTCCTGTAATGCTCTATTGAGTCCAGTAGGTTGGTCACTTCCACCATAGGATACATTTATCTACACATTATATACTGGGCATATAATATGTAAATAAATGACTTTTAGAAGAGGAATTTAGCTGTTTAATTTTTCAAGGTTTTGTTTTTTAAATTCGGGTGTTTCTAAAATGGAGAGCCTCACAGTTAACTTCCCTTTTTGTTTTTGATGCTAGTGTTTAGGTAAGCTTTCCTGTCCTCCCTTTTCCCAGTCACTGACTGTAGTTACATAGGGTACGGAAAGAGTGTAGCTACCTTCGTAGCAGTCCCAGGACTCATGGCCTTCTCTCCTGAAAGCTGTGTTTCCATGCCAAGAAAGAAACAGGAAGAAACCTATTTCCCTTTTTATTACCAAGCCAGCAAATGGCCTCAGCTCAGACCTGGAGAAACAGTGGTAGAAATTGAATTCCTTCCCTACGTGTTGACAGTAGGGATTTGAACTGGATTCTTGGGATTACTATCTAAAAAACTGGAGCTTCAAGCACTGTTTCTGTCCTGCTGGTGGGAATTTTTTCCATAATACTCCTTGTCACCGACAATGGCCTCTCCTTGTGCATACATGCCTTACACCGTGCTGAGCTGGATATTGTCCTTGTGCTGAAGCATCCAACTTGTACTTGGCAAGTGTGTGCGTATGGTCCTTTCCCCATCCTGGGTAACCATGTTAAGTTCCTGAAAAGTACACAGGAAGAAAATTCAGGTGTTTGCTTATCTTTGTAATGCTACAGCACTTGGAATTGCACCATGGAGCATGCTCAGAAATACTTAGTTTGTCTCCTGCTGGGATGCAGAAGGTCTCGATGTCTGCTGAGAAGTGGTATGGGAAAATGCTCAGTCGTTTAGTAGAGTAGCGACATAAGCATTGGTCACTAGCAACTGTCGTGTTGGTTTTTGATACAGGCTTCATGCTGGCTTCATTTGCCAGTCGTGTTGTTTAGTTGGGAAGTAAACAGGAAAGGGTCTTGAGATGGAGGGCTGGGGCCAGTTGGTTTGACACTGATCAGTCCCTGGCTAGGGCAGGAGTTTGTTGCTGTACTCTGAGTGGCATCTCCTTTGTCAAAACATAGCCAAGATGTGAAATTAAGATTGTGGTTCTCTTTATTTAAAAATTCTAATAAATACTCAAATTTTGAAAAGCTTTTGCTCTTCCCTCCCACTAGAAGATGTATGTGTATGCATGACGTAGGCCTGTGTCATTCAATGTTTAACATTTTGGGGGAATCTTGCGGTGAACTTTAAATCTTGCTGTCTGCTGTGTTTCATCTTCTCTCCCAGTCTTGAGACACAGAACCAACAAGTAGTGCCCACAGCTTCCTTAGGTTACTGTCCTACCTCTGGGAAAGGAATTTGTCCCAAGTAGGGTCTCAGTGGACAGGAACAGCACATGGGACTGGAGTCTAAATACCAGCCCACTGTTCGCATGTCCTGCTCAGAAACAAACATCCTGCTGCTTGTTGCCCAGTTGAGAGCATTTGGAGTTTCTGTCCATAGGAGTAAAGGAGAAAATGTAATAAATTCAACCAAGCACTAAGTATCCAAAAAACACATCCTTCCAGCTCAATTCTACCTTTACGATCTGTTTCAAAAGTACTTTGCAGGAAAACAGGCAGTGCTCCTAAAAAGAGAAGTGCAGTGTTAATAGTAATTCGTGCATTTTTTCATGATCTAAAGATGTTTTTACTGGGCTGGTGTCACAACACATTCCCCACCGAGTCCAGTTTGGATTGATGTTGGCGTCTTGGGTCAGGAAAGTGAACTGTGCCAAGAAGTATTTTTCAGTGACATGAATGGATCCTATTAATGCAGTTAACTGGGGAGATTGTGCGGATGCTTTCTTAACTGACAAAAAGAGGCTTTGTCCAACGCCAGAATTGTTGAAACTGGTGCTATTTTCTGTTGCACTGGGATCCTGATGAGTGGGGATTGGTGTTTTTCCCTCCCTGGCACCATAACACCATGGCTATCTTCACTGATGTGTAGTCATCGCCCTTTTGTGATGGATTACTTAGACCACGGTTGCGGTAGCCATTATATGCTTCCCCAAAGAAAGCAAGGAGAAATGGAAGAAAGCACAAAAATGATCCCACTTGCGGAGTATTTCTTTGACACCGATTTACCATGAGTTCTGCAAGTACTCCCCTTATTCAGGCTTGACACAAACAGCTTCTGGGGTACAGGGCAGATAAAAAGTTTCTTTTTTTTTTTTAATTATTTATCCATGTGCAACACAGAGAAAGACAGAGACACAGGTGGAGGGAGAAGTAGGCTCCACGCAGGGAGCCCGAAGTGGGACTCAATCCTGTGTCCCCAGGATCACGCCCCAGGCTGCAGGCGGCGCTTAAACCACTGCGCCACTGGGGCTGCCCATAAAGTTTCTTTCTCACAGTGAATTTGCCTGTCCTGGATTCTGTTTATTTCTAGGGTGCCCATCACAGTCCAACATGCTCAGAATAGAGAAAGATAGCATTGGATATTTTTAAATGAAACTTTGTTTTTAGTTTATCAATTTGCAGCCACTGGGAATGCATCAGTGAGGTCATGCCGTCTTTTGGGACCAGGACTGTGTGTGTGTGTATGTGTGAGAGAGAGAGAGAGAGAGAAAGAAAGAAAGAGAAAGGACTACCAGGAGTCAGCTCTATTCGACTTTTTGTAGCCTTCCAGAATGGTGTAGCACATGAAATAGGAATCTTGATCTTTCTTGTAGCTAAACTAGCAGGATGGAAAAGTTAACAAATTGACAGTTTTGTTTTTACAAGTGTCTGCTGCCCCATCTGCCCTGCATAGAAAAGGCTCCCGCACTGCTGAGTCTGAGCTGAGGCCATCTGGAGGGATCAAAGAGTATGGAAGTAACACCCCTGTGAGGCCACAGAAGGCCTGGAAGGTGGCTTCACTGCAGGATTTCCACCCTCTGCGTGGCCGGATACAGTGCACTCTAGCTCTAGGCCTTGCCTCTCGCAGGCTCTAGGGAGGAGAGCAGGCTACTGCCCTCTGGGAGTCCTGCAGCAGTTTTGTAAACACGTTGCTATACAGTCAAGTTCCTTCGTTACACATATTTTCTGTTTTGATGTTAGGAGTCAGTCCACATAAGGTCCCTTGACTAGCTTAGAAAAAAAAAATCACCTTTTGTTTTGAAAAGAAGAAAAAAATGTCCACACAGAACCATTCTTCCTCTTCCTTCCCCTTTCTCTTGCCCACATGCAGTGCTCATTGGAGCAGCCCCCCAACTCCAAACCTCTCTTCCAAGGAGTAATGTGTCTTCTGCTAGATCCGGATGTGCAGCTCACATGTCGTGCTGGATGTGCTTGTCATTTCCACTTAGTGCTGGAGTAATGCCTCTGCTGGTCTCCCCACCTGATCTTTTTTTAAAACAGCATAGCCCAAGCTACATTTCTTTTGGTTCCCAAAAAGGATTTAATAATCACAGCGGGATCTTTGCCACAACTGTGTGAATTTGAGTATTCCTGAATTATTCTTGAAGTCCAGACTAGTTGAGAGGAAATTTAGAATAAGAAGAACTACCTGGAGAAGTCACAGAGGGCCGAATTTTTGCTTTAAGGGAAATGGAGATTAGCTGTAACTGATGATCAAGCCTCGTCCTGTTCCATCTGCATTTGAGAAAATACCACACGGGTTTATAACAAATAGGAGGCATGTTTGCTCAAGAGGCTCTGGGGTGAAACTATCTAATGGTGATGAAATAGTGCAACAGCCCCTGTGGTTCTTATTCTTGAAACTCTAAGAGGTCAGACCTGAAGCTACATGGGTCATACTGCCCAGTTGAGGCGACAGTCTTTCCTTCTGAGCCCTGCTGGAGAGGAACCCATTTCCTCAAGGCGGGGGGGTAGAGGGTGGGGGTGGTGGGGCTTCCAGGCTGTGCAGTTATCCATGTTAGTGACCTCATCCCTGGTCCATCCGGGCACCCATTTCACTTGGAATAGGCCGGAAAGCAGCCCAGGGCCAGCTTCTGTCCTCTTGGGAGTGAGCCTTGCAACAGAGACCTCGCCATCCTGGAAGAGCTGTTTTTTCCATGTCACTTTAGATGTCACCTAAAGCAGTGAGACACTTGAGATGTTCAGGTGGTAAATTGGGAAGCATTGGCTGCAGTCCATAAAAGCTACTGTTGTCTGTTGATTAGGTGGCTTGAGATCACCACAGTCCCTGGCAAGCTGAAGATTTTAGGCTCTCCTTTAAAGGCCAGAAGCCTTCTACTTCTGCCCCTACAAAGGCAGCTGCACATTTTGGCCATAGCTGATAACCTTTCGGGGATGTGAGAAGCCTAATCAGAACATTTGAGAAAATGATACCTCTCACCTTCAGATTCATCAAATAGTTTGTCCTCTTAGTCCCCTTAAAAAATTAACAAACAAACAAAGAAAGAATGCCATTTGGTTGGATTTGGACATGCTCCTTGAGCTGAGGCTACAGTCACATGATTATGAGTCTGCAATATGAAGCTTTCTAAGTGGAAAAAGCATGTCTCTCCCCTGAAGCTTTGTTTATAGTGAAGATTTATGGAGCTTTAGTTGTCTGAAAAAATGAGACGGTCCACTTGAAGGGGAGCTCAGAGGGATGCTACATTAACTCAGAATTCACACCAGGAAGGATTCTGCTGGAGAAGAAAGTGCCTTTCGACAAAAAAAGCAAGATTAATATCTAAAAGGTAGACAGGCATTTCTTCTGTTCCTCCACCAATCAGTTGTTTAATAATTCTAGGTTTCCTTTGGTTTACAGTCTCAGTTCTTAATCCCACAAAGAGGTCCCTAGAACACCAAAAGTGTCTAAAACCCTGGAGGTTGGCTTTAAAAGATACAAAATCGGTAGCATTGTTACTTTCCAAGTTCACCATTTTGATGTGCTACCCATCCTTCCACACACTTTGCAGCCAGGCCAGATGTGAAGACTGTATTCATTGACTTAAGGAACATAAATTCTGGTTCTGGAACAATTACCTGCCAAATCGCCTACTGCCTGTGGAAGTTATCTTTGGGGTATACCTTTCAGAGAACATTTTGACAATTTAGTAAAATTGTTGTGGGCTTGAGGGCCCAATCAGGCATTTAGATCAAAATTGGAAGTCTTTGGGCCTCCTTAGGGAAATAGCAAGATGGCTAAATCCCAGTGCTCAGCCTTGAGACTGTATGTCCCAGCCCCCACCCCCAGTATGGGGTGAAGTGCCACCTTCAGGAAACCACTTTTCCAGTGAGATTGTCTATAAATCCCAACTTGAAAATGGTAGCCTCTGTCACGCTCTTTATTGTCCCGTTGTGGGGGAGAGAAAAAAAGCTTTTCAGGGTTAAACCTTGGCCTCTAACCTCTTTGTTGGGGAAAATGTATCACTAACAAATTATCTAAAGATCCAGCGGCGTAACAGATAATGACTTGTGCCTAGGAAGGTAGAGGCTGATAGTCAAGACACCCACAAACCAGAAGGGTCTGTCCCACATACAGCCTCCACAGGGAACAGATCTGAAGTTAGGTTTTGGAGAACTTCCAAGGCATTGAAATGAAGGGAGGACTTCAAGGGCCTTTGCTCAGGCAAGTGGGCAGCTTGTATTCCTCCCAAGAACGTGAAGCTCCAATGGGAATGGCAGCCATTGAAGCCACAGCCTGCAGACAGACCTTCCCTTTTGCTGCTTCTCACATAGCTTATGCATTTTTTGCTCAGAATCCAAGGGGACCTTCCTCTCCAAAATCTCATTTGCTTCAGGTGTTTTGTTTAGCCCCTGAGAACCTCCCCCTGTCACTCCCACCTACAAATGGACATAGATGTTTTGCTCGGGACACAGATGCATGAGTGAGTCCAGGGCCCAGCAGCACACGGTTGTGTTTAGTGGTTAGTAAAACACTTGGTCCACTCTATAACAGTATGTGGTGCAGTTTTTTCACATCAGGTCTGTTTTTATTATTTTGTGGTCTGAAAACTTTCAAACTAGTTTATCCAAGAAAAGGCAGATGGTTAGAATAAGTAAAATTTAGTTAGTTCCTAAGAAGGAAAGATAGCTGCCAGTTTGCCATGTGCTTAAGGAAGTCAGGAGCATTTGAGGATGTTGGGAACTGTTGTAAAAATAAAGCAAGTGGCTCTAGCCTACCCAAGTGTATCAGAGAGAATATGGAAGCCGGTTCATAGCATGTTTAAATTTGCTCTGGCCAACCCCACCTTCATTTCAAGGACCTTACCTCCCCTCCTCTACAATGACATTGGTAGAAGATGATCTCTGAGGAGGCACTGAGGCCCCAGCTCCGTTTGCTGGGCTGTAGGATGTGGCCTCTAAACAGTCTGAGGGTTTTGTTGTTTTTTTTTTTTTTTTTTAAGGGATTTCCTCACTGTGATTCCCTCCACGTCACTCATCTACCATCAGCATCCGAAAGGTGAAAATCCCTGGGACCATTCCAGTTCTGAAACAGATGAACTAGATGTGCTTCCTCCCCTTTTGCAAGTGTATTGTCCAGATGCAGTCTCCCTTTGGCCGAGTTCAACTGGTATTTCCAGAGAACCCCCCTAAATTGAGGCATGTAGCTAAAATGTTTTGACTTTTTTCCCCAGAGGACATCGTCTTTGTCCCTTCCCCCTAGTGCTCATACATTTTAGCTGAGTCTTAAAACATCAAGTCTGATAATGTCTCCAGAAGTGAGATAAGAGCTGGGGGCCCATGCCCCCAGGGACCAGTCCCCTGGGGGAACCCACATGCTCTAACCAGACTGTTTTGATCCTACCAGAAGTCTGCTGTTGTCCCCTTCCATCAGGGCTGCCTAGAAAAGCAGACGACTTACCCTTCCTGTCATTAGGTCACCGGAGTCCTTTGGTGACCATTCTACAGAGTGAGTGTATGTGTATCACCTGCGTAGGCGGTGTGCCTCCTGTTTGTTAGAAAGGGTAGAAAGTGGAACACCCAATGGGCTGAGTATTCATATCCTTGGCAAGGTTGGCAGAAATAACCCCCGTGAGCTCAACAAAACTGAGGAAACTGAGGGACAGCACTTGTATGGAAGGAGTTGGTTATGGTCCTTTTACCTCTTGCGACCTGATGCTGCAGCTTGAAACTGGGGTTTGGAATAATATCACCCTTAGCCCAATCCAAATGCACTCCAGGACTTTGAAGCTTCCAACCCATGGCTGTAGGGACTTATTTTCCATTTTTTGTTTCCAAAACAGCCTTGCTTGGTATTGCATGGAAAGTTCCAGTTTTCCTTCCTGCCCACTTGGGGCCACCTGCCCAGGCCTGGCCTCTTCCCCTGTATCTTCTCGTAGGAAGACCCACATAGTGCCATTTTGAGTTAAGGGCAGTGGAATTTGGTCCAGAGAAGGCAGCCAAAACTGAATTTTCTTGTTTCCTCTTCTCAAGGCGGGTGTTTTTAGGCTTCCTTCATGCCTCGCTTTCCTGTGGGGACAATCAGGGCTGTGGAGGAAGGGCTGAAAAGAAAAGGAAACAGTCCAGCCAGGAGCACAGCTGATGGGAGTCCACTTTCCCCTCCATAATAGGCCAGTTGTATGTAGCAATTCTCCTGTACTAAGGTGTCTGCTTCTGTGGTGCCAGCAACGGTCTGGATAGAGTCTGGATAGAGCTTTGGTATTTTCCCTAAGGTTCCACCATTCCCATATCCCACTCCTTTTTATAAAAACAAATGCTTAATCCTGTGAGCGTGCTGTTCCTTTCTATGTGTTCATCAGTTTCCTTCCATTTGAACTGTGTGGGAGGGAAGGGCATTGGAATTGTAGGTTGTAATCTTGTGCCAACCAATAAAAACCAGTATTTCACACACAACCTTGCTTAGTGTCTCTTCTTTCTTGAGGTTTTCCTTGAGCCTTTCACATCAGTCTGGTTTTGATTTGACAACCCCCCCCCCCAACACACACACACACACACACTTTCTGCCGAGGTCTTGAGAGTTGCTCTGGAAGTCAGAGGTGCCTGTGGAAGATGTGCTGTCTGGGGACTTCAAGTGAGAAGTGAATTGGAGAAGCCCGTGGCAGGCAGTGAAACTCCGCGTTTTGTCTCCGCTTGCCAGCACTGCTGAAGGTGCCCGGGGAGATTTCTTGGGTGGACTGCCAGTGCCCAGCGCTGAGAGGGCCTCTCCCCCTAAGCCAGCGAGGCTTTCCTAAGAGCCCAAAGGGACATGAAAGGGACAGAGGTGAGCCACATACAAGACAATACAAGAGCACAGCAGGGTGTCGCTTTCCTGTGTGGGAGCAAGAGGTGGACGTGGTAGGGTCAGGAAACCTTTATTTCAAGAACCTTGTCTCCCATCCTTTCCAATGACTTTGGTGGGGGATGCTGATGGGCGGGGACCGTGTTTTGAAGATGTGTAGTGATAGGAACTTGCAGGCAGAGAAGGCAGGGTACCATCGGTGAGAGAGCGACACTGAGTGACCTGGGAGACAGACGAGGAGCATTTTGAGCTGTCATGAAAAAGAAAGCATGATGAGGCTAAATTATGGAAGACAGCAAAAGCCAGGCCAGGGAATTTGGCTTCATACACGTGAAGCATTCTTGAACAAGATAAAAATAGTCCTGTAATAACAACCATGTTTGAGGAGGAGGCAGCAGGAAAGGTTGGAGAGAAGTGGTTTGGAAGCTTATGATATCCCATACATGAGGTGATTTGGACTGGGGGTGAATGAACCTGGGAACGAAGAGAGGGACAGAGAAGCAGGAGTAAACAGCGTATCACAATCACGTAAGCCTGTCCATCCACTGAGGCAGGCTGGCCTCCCTGGGAATCTGGCGGCATCAGCACCGGCCAAGTTTTGGTAAGTTTTGGTAAGTTTTGATATGGTCCGTGTACCCAAAGGGTCACTACCAGAATGAGACTCTCATGAACCGAACTCATAAAAAGACTGAGATGGATGTTCCTGGACGGCAGTTGGCTCTTTTGTATGATGATAAATGTCAAACCAAGTTAACCTGGCTAGTGCACACTGGCTATCTATATGAGTAGCCAAAAATAGGAAGTTGGTTGCTGAACAATAGTAACCCGATGATTTCATTCCACCACAGGGCAGATGCCCTACCAGCTGGTCAGGGTGCCCTTTCTCCCTAAACTCTGATTCTGTAGGCCTCCTTTGTCCATCCTGTGATGATTACCCCTCCTTTATCAAAGGATTCTTTCTTTTGCCAGATTTAGTGTGCATAATGAGGCCATGAGCTTATAAACGCTGACACAAGTGATGTGCTATACTTAGGAAACTACCAGATGGCAATCTCTAATTGGGATCTGGGGTTCCCGGAACTCTCCACTCACCCATGTCCAATTATGATGGGCCATTGTGCAGGTGTCCCATCACCATCACATTACTACACGTTGATCGGTCTGCATTGAACTCAGAGGGTAAATGCAAACTTTAGTATTATCTTGCTGCAGCCCAGTCTTCCAATAGCCTGTAGGACTTGTGGCTACTGAGAGGTCTAAAGAGTCCCCAAAAGTTTGAGTATGGGTGAGCAGAGGAAATTAGCTCAAAGGACACCAGTGCAGCTCTGACACTGCTGGAACCAGCACCAGGAACAGTGTGCCACAACATGCATTGCAATTCCTCTGCCCTTTGTTAGGCAGAGTGGCAGCTCTGAGCATCCAAGCCAGACTAAGCTGACACAATTCTTGCTCATCCCTGAGTCAGGCTGGTTCCACCATCCTCTCTAGAGACCTGGTAGTTGTGCCCAAGAAAGCCTGCCATTATAAACCATGGCCTTGTTCGCTTTCTGATCTCAGACAACATTTGGAGTGTGAAAGGGGTGTCTCTTACCTCCTACGTCTTGTGACACCCAGCTAACATCTCTGCATCTGAGGATGCTGTCATGTGGCTCCATGTTCTATGTCCTGAATACCAGCAATGTACTAAACCCAGGACATGCAGTCCTCACAGAGGCACCTGCTTAGGTGACAGATGGCATGAAATAGGAGAGATGACAGCCTTGGGAGGTAAAAACACTAGGGGCGGGTTTGAGAGGGGACGCTGGGGAGAGCTCAAGAGGGGGACCATAGGAGTGTGGGAAAGAGTAAGGGAGGAAGGACTGTCGAAAGGCCGCCTGCTGGAATAGCAGTTGTGAGCATCACAGTTAGACCCCGGTTCAGGTTTCGGCTCAGCTTCTTGCCATGCTCTGGGATCCTGGACAAGTCACCATCCCTGTTCCCTCCTACTCAGTGGGGGAGAAGTCTACTTTTCATGCTTGTTGTGAGCGTCAAATAAGTGGAGGAATGTGTGTGACGTCAAAGTTGCCGTGGGATCACTCAGTGGTAGTTGTGAGCAGACACCTGCTTGGAGATGGCCGAGGGCTGTGCTGAGTTCACGAAGTCACAGCAGATAACAAATAATCACCATGCAGAGTGACAAGTGTGATCAAAAGGAGGCTGAGGGGATCCCTGGGTGGCGCAGCGCTTTGGCGCCTGCCTTTGGCCCAGGGCGCGATCCTGGAGACCCGGGATCGAATCCCACATCGGGCTCCCGGTGCATGGAGCCTGCTTCTCCCTCTGCCTATATCTCTGCCTCTCTCTCTCTCTGTGACTATCATAAATAAATAAAAAAAAAAAAAATTAAAAAAAAAAAAAAAAAAAGGAGGCTGAGGGAGGGACTGTCTCCTTCCCAGAGGAGCCATCATCATAAGAGATGCAGAGGGATGAAGGGGACAGCAAGTGGGGCTAGAACATGACACCAAGAGTGGGCGGGGATGAGAAAGGCAGGAGATGCCACAGGAAAGGTCAGCCGGGGTCAGGTGGCTTTGCAGGCTGTTTGAACTTTACTCCGCATGACTGGGAAGCCAACAAAGGTTTTAAAACAGAGCAGTGACTGCATTGGGTTGGACAGTTGAGGAAGATGATGCTACTGTGTACCGAGTGGCCCTCGTGCTCCAGACCTTAGCACCAAGCAGCATGTCCACGGCTTTACGTTTAGTCTCTGCATCCCCACGGTGCATAGGACCTGTGATCATTACCATTGTCTGATAACCAGAACAGAGCCTTAGGGAAGTAGACTACTTTTGGAGGGAATTGAACAAACTAATTTGAAAAAATCATAGGGTAGGGCACCGTAGATTGAGCATCTGCCTTCGGCTCAGGTCATGAACCCAGGGTCCTGGGATCAGGTCCCATGTCGGGCTCCTTGCTCAGCGGAGAGCCTGCTTCGCCCTCTCCCTCTGCCCCTCACTCCTACTCATGCTCTCTCTCACTCTCTTTCAAATGAATAAAATCTTAAAAAAAAAAAAAATCATAGGGTAAAGTACCAAGGATGTCTAAAGATAACGTTGAAAAACTACAAGGGGGCAGCCCTGGTGGCTCAGCGGTTTAGCGCCGCCTTCGGCCCAGGGCGTGATCCTGGAGTCCCAGAATCGAGTCCCATGTCAGGGTCCCTGCATGGAGCCTGCTTCTCCCTCTGCCTGTGTCTCTGCCTCTCTCTCTCTCTCTGTGTCTCTCATGAATAAATAAAATCTTAAAAAAAAAAAAAAGAAAGAAAAAAAAAAAACTACAAGGGAAAATACAGGAGGACTACAAGGAAAGGCCTATGTTCTATCAACACTGAGACAAGATTGGGGGAGCCTGACTGGCTCCGTCTGAAGAGCATGCGACTCTTGATCTCAGGGTTGTGAGTTCGAGCTCCATGTTGGGTGCAGAGATTACTTAAGTTAAATAAACCTGAAAAAAAAAAAAAGAAAGAAAGAAAGAAAGAAATCAGGTGCCAAAAAAAAAAAAAGACTTCATATAGAGTCATAGCAACTAAAACGATGTGATAGGGAAATAAAAGAGAAAACAGAACAGGGGACCAAGAAGCCATGCACATGAGGGAATACAGTAAAAGCCAAAGGAGCTATGCAGCGGAGTGGGGAAAGACCGGGTTCTTCGGTACATGGTGTTAGAACAACTGCCTAGCCAAATGGAAAAAAATAAAATTAGCTCCTTACAACATATGTAAAAATAAGTTCACAAATGTGGAAAATGAGTCCTAAATCTTTTAAAGACAGATTGATTGATTGATTGATTGATTGATTTTTGAGAGAGAGCAAGGGAACCCACTTGCATGAATGGGGGAGGAGCAGAGGGAGGGGGGGGAAGCAGACTCCCCGCTGAGCAGGAAGCCTGACAAAGGGCTTCATCCCAGGACCCCAGGATCATGAACTGAGCCAAAGGCAGATGCTTACCCCACTGAGCCCCCCAGGTGCCCCAAGTCCTAAAACGTTTAGAATAGAATATAGAAGTAATGTAATATATCTGAGGTTACGCAGGTAATAAATGGAGAAACCAGAGCCTGTCCTCTCACCCACTCAGTAGTACTCTGTCCTGGTCACTTCAGAGTGTACGGTGGACCAGTGCAAGCAGACACTGAAGGTAGGAGGTGGTGAATGAAGGCTGGATTTGTGTCTGATCCACAGGTACCCCATGAAGGATCATCACTGGGGAGGCAGAGGGAGAGTGTCTCGATACCAGTGTCACTCAGTCAATAGGTTGGGCACTGATGGTGTGCCAGGACCCTGCCAGGTGTCCATGTGAGAGATGCCATCAGGAACTTAACATTGGGCACCTAGGTGGCTCAGCGGTTGAGCCTTTGGCTCAGGTCAAGATCCCGGGGTCCCAGGATCAAGTCCCGCATTGGGCTCCCTGCATGGAGCCTGCTTCTCCCTCTGCCTCTGTCTCTGCCTCTCTCTGTCTCTCATGAATAAATAAGCTCTTAAAAAAAAAAAAAAAAAAGGAACTCAACATCCATTGAGGGTGTAGAGGTGGTCATGACACTGGGCAGGTGTGAAGAGGATAAAACTAAGGCAACAGCAATGAATCATCACATGTAGGGCTAGGGAGGATTTTTGAGATCATCTGTCCAGGCCTCTCGTTTTACAGATTGGGAAATAGGCACAGTGAGAAAGGCCTTTCCTCTTTTTTCACCAGTGTGCTAGTCTGGAACTCTGAGCAGAGAATATACCTCCCTGGACGTGTCCAGTTCCTCTTGTCTCTGTTGACATGATGATATCTTTTTTAAAAAAGATTTTATTTAAAGATTTATGTATTTATTTGAGAGAGAGAGAGCAAATGCAAGCGAGCAGGGGGAGGGGCAGAGGCCGAAGTAGAGAGAGAATCCTGAAACAGACTCCATGGTGAGTGCTGAGCCCTACCCGGGGCTCCAGCCCAGAACCCTGAGACCATGACCCGAGTCAAGTCAAGCATTGGCCTCTTAACTGACTGCTCCACCTAGGTGGCCCATTTTATTTTTAAGTAATCTCTACACGCAACACAGGGTTTGAACTCATAACCCCGAGGTCAAAAGTCATATGCTTTACTGACTGAGTCAGCCAGGGGCCCCTGAAAATACCTTTTTTAAAAAATGGTTATCCTGCTCTGGCCACAAATCACTGTCCAGCCAGTGGCAGTCTAACCCCTGCTCATCACTTCATTGCTTACTCATCCACCATCATCTACTCCCAGCCTCCTCGTCCCCCTGTTCTTCCCCTGCAGCCTCGCTGTAGAACTGCATCCCTGAATTAATCCATTCATTCCTACCGCCACCATGCAAGAGCTATGCCTGCCCAGGGAAAACCATGTACCGTGGGCTCATGTCTCCCCTCCACTGAGCCTCCAGTACCACCCATCAATGGTCAGTGACTGTCACACTGACAAGTCCAAAGGCCACTTTTCTTCTCATCTGACGTCACTGGCCCCTCCCTTCTCCCACTGGTGTGCCCAGCAACACTTCTGATTCTCCTACCCATAGCTTTCAGAGTAGAGTTCCAACTCCTTAGATGAGCACCCAATATCTTTTGTGATTTGGCCCCTGCCCACCTTCACAGACCCTTTTTCTGCCACCAATCTTGCGCTGCTTCTCCTCAGATCTCATTGAACTGCTTGCGGTTCTCCAAATGCATCATACACCATTGCACTGCTTCACAGCTCACATGTGCCCTCCTTTGGGAAAGATCTCTGAGATCCTCTCCCCTAGTCGGAGTTGTGGAAATCCTGTACACGCCCTGACCCTGAAGGCACCCTCTAAGGCAGGGCGGCTATCTCTCTGTTCTTGGTATCCAGATGAGTGGTTCAGAGCAGGTACCGAAGAAATGTAGGTTGGAGGAAGCAAAGAGCCAAATGATGTTTTGGGAATGTCCACAACACAAGGAAATGCATCCCTAATGTCACCCTGTACTCTGGACAGCTATAGCAGCCACACACACCCCGACTGGGAAGGAAGTCCGTGCCGCCTGCCCTCCGGGGTCTCGGGACGGGGAGTTTGCGGCAGGGAGAGGAGGAGCACCATAGCAGTCTCTTCCCTTAGGGTAAGGGTGATGTTCTAGCGGCACAGCACCCACGGGGCCTCTTCCGCACCCTTGAGTTTGTGGGTTAGAGGAGGGGAAAGGGAGAGGTGCTTCCTCACAGAGAGGGAACCCCCATTCCTGCTGTTCCCCTTATGTCTGAGCTCAGGACCCTGGGAACTTTCCGGCCCCGGGGCAGGACCTAACAGAAGGCTGGTCCCTCCGGTGGGGCCTGTGTCTGAGACCAGCAAGGGGAGCCGCGCTGGAATTAAGGCCCGAGAAGGGCAGGGCACTGTGGGGATTTGCAGATCGAGGGGTGGCGTCAAGGGTAATTTTACTCGGTGGGGAGCTCGACCTGAGACAGGTACCGTCCGAGCCGCTTCCGAAGCGCTCCCCCACCAGTTCCAACCACCCCTGGGCCGCCTCCCCGCCGAGCCCGAGGCGTGGGCTCTTCGGGCTCCACGTCGTCGCTGAGGGAGCTGATGCCTGGGGCCCTGGAGGGCCCGGGCCAGGAGCCTGCGTGGGGGCCAGCCGGAGGGAGCAGGGACCTGGCCAGCCGCGCCTGCGCGCTGCGGGCGGGGCGGGCGGACGGCCCTCGGCTACGCCCGCCCCGCCCCCGCCCCGCCCCCGCCCTCGGCTGCGCCCCGCCCCCGACCGCGCCCCGTCCCGCCCCCGCCCCGCCCCCGCCCCCGACCGCGCGCGTGCGCCTCGGGGGACCGGCCGGGCGCGGGCCTCGGTCCGCACGGGCGCTCGGGTGCGGCTGCCTTTGGCGGGCCCTGCGGCGGAGCTTCCGGCGGCACCTGCGAGGCGGGGGAGCCCCAGCGGGGCAGGAGCCCGCCCAGGCTCCCCCGCCCCGCCCCCCGGGCCGAGCGCCGGGCCGCGCCGCAGCCGCGTGGGGGCGCGGCTCGGGGTTCAGCTCGGGCGGAGCTCGCGCCCTGGGACCCGGTCCGCGTCGGGCCGCCCGGCGGCCTCTCCCCTCCCTCTCCCTCGGCCCCTCCCCTCCTCATGCTCACTCGCTCGCTCGCGCTCTCAAATGAATAAAATCTTTAAAAAAAAAAAAAAAAAGTGGGGGGCGCCTGGGTGGCTCAGACCTGCCTTTGGCTCAGGGCCCGGGGTCGCGCCCCGCACCAGGCCCGGCTCAGCGTGGAGCCCGCTTCTCCCTCCCCCCGCCCGCCGCCCTGCCCCCTTGCGCCCCACGCTCTCTTTCCCCTGTGTCAAATACATAGATGAATCTTTAAAAAAAGAAGAGATAAAAGAACTACTTAAAACAGGCGTGGAGCTGGGAACGCACAGGAGCTGCAGGCGGAACACCAAGTAACTTAACACAAGTGAGCCCATGTGAGTAAAAGCCTAGAAGGAAACACCCTCTGAAGCTGGGATTAGGAGTAATTTTACTTCCTTTTTTGTTATGTCGTATATTCTCCAACTCTTGAGAGTAACTTTTTTTTTTGCAATCAGGAAAAAAAAATCAGGAAGGAAATGGGGTGCCTCGGTGGCTCAGCGGGTTGAGAGTCTGACTCTAGGTTTCAGCTCAGGTCATGATCTAGGGGTCGTGGGATCAGGATGAGCCCCGAGTTGGGGCCCACACTCAGCAGGGAGTCTGGGATTCCCCCGTCCTCTCTCTCTGCCCCTTCCCATGTTCACATGCACACGCTGTCTCAAATAAATAAATAAGTCTTTAAAAAAAATACGGGGTCAGGACGCCTGGGTGGCTCAGTGGTTGAGCGCCTGCCTTTGGCGCAGGCGGTGATCCCGGAGTCCTGGGAACAAGTCCTGCATCAGGCTCCCTGCGTGGAGCCTGCTTCTCCCTCTGCCTGTGTCTCTGCCCCTCTCTGTGTGTCTCTCATGAATAAATAAATAAAATCTTTAAAATAAAACAAAACGGTGTCATTATAAAAAAAAAAAAAAAGGAAAGGAAATAGTCCCTTACATTTATGCAGCATCTTATTATTTACCTAATATTTAGTCCTTCTCTGTTATTTCTTTCAATCAACAATAATCTTATTTGTGAAGTGATTATTATTAGTTACATTTTGGAGGTAGGGACTCCATGAAATTCCATGGTGGTGAATGACTGACTTGAAGGCACAAAACAGTAGTGAGCAGTGGTGGGATCAGGGAAATTTGACCCAGCCTGGCCCTGAGCCTGAGCAACACGACTGTGGCTGATAAGCTTCTGCTACAGACTCGGTTCCTCTTTCTTTTTGTGTCTCCCCCTTCCCAATCCTTGGTCCACTGAGTGACATCATTAACTCCATTAACTCATTTATAAAATAAATGTGCACTGATAACCCACTGGGCATTCCATTATTTTTGAGGCATTATTTACTCATATATTTTTTAGTTTTATTGAAGTATAATTAACATACAATAAATTACACATATTTAAGGTGTATACTTGGATAAGTCTCGACATATGTGTTCATATAAAACAATCACAACGGGGATCCCTGGGTGGCGCCGCGGTTTGGCGCCTGCCTTTGGCCCAGGGCGCGATCCTGGAGACCCCGGATCGAATCCCACGTCGGGCTCCCGGTGCATGGAGCCTGCTTCTCCCTCTGCCTGTGTCTCTGCCTCTCTCTCTCTCCCTCTGTTACTATCATAAATAAATAAAAAATTAAAAAAAAAAAAAAAAAAACAATCACAACGGAGTCAATGGACCTGTTAATCACCCCCAAAAGTTTCTTTGTGCCTTTATGATCCCACTCTCCTGACCATCAGGCCTCTAATACCCAATCAAACATAAATCTGCTTTCTGTCATTACAGATTAGTTTGCATTTGCTGGTTTTTTTATATAAGTATAATCACACACCATAAACTGTGTATGTGTTGCGAAGTATAGATTCAAGTTGATAATTTTTGCACAGATATCCAATTGTTCCAGCATCATTTGCTGAGAAGGCTGTCCTATTCTTAGTTTGTTTAGTATTTTTATCATGAAAGGATGTTGAGTTTTTATCAGATGCTTTTCTGCATCTATTGAAATAATCACGTGGTTGTTTTCCTTTGCCCTATAAATGTGCCAACGTTTATTTTCCTAGGAATTCACCCTTGCATTCCCAAGATAAATATCTTGCATAACCAAGAAATATCCCACTTGGTTACAATGTATAATCACTTTTAGTGGGCCATTGGATGTGACTTACTAGTATTTTGCTGAGAATTTTATATCTATATTTATAAGAATATGAGAATGAATATATCTATATTCATTTTTTTCATAAGGAATATTGGTCTAGAGTTTTCTTACAGAGCTTTCTCTGGCTTTGGTAAAGAATGGTGGCCTCATAGAATGTGTTAGAAAGTGTTCTGCTCCTCTTCTGTTTTGGGGAAGAGTTTGAGAAAGATTGGTGTTAAATCTCCTTTCGATGTTTGGTAGACTTTACCAGTAAAGCCATCTGGTCCTGGACTTTTCTTTGTTAGGAGATGTTTTAATTTATTGTTTTGTGGGGACACCTGGGTGGCTTAGCGGTTGAGGGTTGAGCGTCTGCCTTTGGCTCAGGGCGTGATTCCAAAGTCCTGGGATAGAGTCCCAGGATCGAGTTCCACATGGGGCTCTCTGCAAGGAGCCTGCTTCTCCTTCCCTCTTCCTGTGTCTTTGCCTCTCTCTGTGTGTCTTTCATGAATAAATAAATAAAATCTTAAAAAAAAAAAAAAAAAAAAGGGCAGCCCAGGTGTCTCAGCGGTTTAGTGCTGCCTTCAGCCCAGGGCATGATCCTGGAGACCTGGGATTGAGTCCCACGTCGGGCTCCCTGCGTGGAGCCTGCTTCTCACTCTGCCTGTGTCTCTGTCTCTCTGTCTCTCATGAATAAATAAAAAAATCTTAAAAAAGAAAAAAAATTTTTTTTTTGTGGCCTAACACGGTCTGTCCTGGAGAATGTTTTATGAATACTTGAGAACAGCATATTTCTGTCGTTGGGAATGTTCTGTATGTCTTTTAGGTCTAGTTGGTTTCTAGTGTTTTTTACATACTCTATTTCCTTATTGACCTTCTGTATAGGATATTTAGTCCATTATTGAAGGTAGGGTACTGATATCTCCAGCTCTTCTTGTAGATTTGTCTTATTTTTCCTTTCATTTCTGTTGTTTGCGTCATACAGCTCCTTCATGACTGACCCTTTTATCAGTATATAATGTCCTCCTTTGTCTCTTGTAACAGTTTTTTTTTTTTTTAAGATTTTATTTATTTATTCATGAGAGGCACAGAGAGCGAGAGAGGCAGAGACACAGGCAGAGGGAGAGGCAGGCCCCATGCAGGGAGCCCGACGTGAGACTCTATCCAGGGTCTCCAGGATCACACCCAGGCCTGAAGGTGGCGCTAAACCGCTGAGCCACTGGGGCTGCCCTCATGCAACAGTTTTTGATTCAACATCTATTTTGTCTAGGGGTGCCTGGCTTGCCCAGTCAGTAGAGCATGAGACTTGATCTGGGGGTTGTGAGTTCAAGCCCCATATTTGGGGTAGAGATTACTTAAATAAATCCTTAAAAATAAATAGGGGTGCCAGCGTGGCTCAGTCCGTTGAGCAACTGCCTTTGGCTCAGGTCCTGGGATGGAGCCCTGAGTCAGACTCCCTAATTCTCCCTCTCCCTCTGCCTCTCCCCCCACCCCCCTGCTCATGCTCGTGCGCTCTCTCTCTCTCTCTCTCTCTCTCTCATAAATAAAATCTTTAAAAATAGGGCAGTCCCGGTGGCCCAGTGGTTTAGCGCTGCCAGGGGTGTGATCCTGGAGACTCAGGATCGAGTCCCATGTTGGGCTCCCTGCATGGAGCCTGCTTCTCCCTCTGCCTGTGTCTCTGCCTGTGTGTGTGTGTGTGTGTGTGTGTGTGTGTGTGTGTGTGTCTGTCATGAATAAATAAATAAAATCTTTTTAAAAAATCTTTTAAAATAAAACAAAATAATATAAAATCTATTCTGTCTAGTATTAGTAGAGCCACCTTGGCTGTCTTTTGGTTACTCTTTGCATGGAATATGTTTTTCCATCCTTTCAAAGCTGTCAGCCTATTTGTGTCTTCGGGTCTAAAACAAGTCTCTTATAAGCAGTATATACTTGGATTTTTAAAGAATATTTTTGATCATTTTAAAGTGTACAGTTCAATGGCAATAAGTACATTATTGTGCAACCATCACCACCATCCATCTCCAGAACCTTTTCATCTCTCCAAACTGAAACTCCATACTCATTAAATAATTCTCCACTTACCCCTACCCCACCAGGCCTGGCAACTACCATTCTACTTTCTGTCTCTATGACTTTATTACTAGTGTATGTAAAGTACTACATACTTCATAAGTGAAATCGTAAGCATCTTTCCTTTATAACTGTTTTTTTTTTTACTTTGCATAATGTCTTTGAGGTTCAGACATGTTGTAGATGTGTCAAAATTTCACTCTTTTTTAAGGATGAATAATAATATTCCAGGGACGCCTGGGTGGCTCAGCAGTTGGGCATCTGCCTTTGGCTCAGGGCATGATCCCAGAGTCCCAGGATCGAGTCCCACGTTGGCCTTCCTGCATGGAGCCTGCTTCTCCCTCTGCCTGTGTCTCTGCCTCTCTCTGTGTCTCTCATGAATAAATAAATAAAATCTTTAAAAAACTCATAGTCGTAATAAAGTGATTACTGATATTAAAGGATTTACTTTTGCAATAGTGTTCTATTTTTTTTTAATTTTTAAAAGAGGGATCCCTGGGTGGCGCAGCGATTTGGCGCCTGCCTTTGGCCCAGGGCGAGATCCTGGAGACCCGGGATCGAATCCCACGTCGGGCTCCCGGTGCATGGAGCCTGCTTCTCCCTCTGCCTGTGTCTCTGCCTCTCTCTCTCTCTGTGTGTGACTGTCATAAATAAATAAAAATTAAAAAAATATATTAAAAAGAAAAGATTCTAAAAAAATAAAATAAAAAAAATAAATCCTTAAAAAAAATTTTTTTAAGATTTTATTTATTTATTCATAGAGACACAGAGAGAGAGAGAGGCAGAGACACAGGCAGAGGGAGAAGCAGGCTCCACACAGGGAGCCCGACGTGGGACTCAATCCCAGGTCTCCAGGATCATGCCCTGGACTGAAGGCAGCGCTAAACCGCTGAGCCACCGGGGCTGCCCTGCAATAGTGTTCCAGATGTCATCTTTTTTGTTCCTCAATCCTCCCAATACTGACTTCTCTTGTGTTTAATTTTTTTTCTAGTGTACCATTTTGATTTCCTTTTCTGTATATTTCCTACTTGTTTTCTTAGTGGTTACCATAAGGATGACAAGTAATACCCTAAGATTAGTAGCTAATTTTTCATCAGACACCATGAAGGTCAGAAACAAGTAGATGATATAAAGTACTGATAGGGGGCAGCCCTGGTAGCTCAGTGGCTTAGCGCTGCCTTCAGTCCAGGGTGTGATCCTGGAGACCCGGGATCGAGCTTGGGCTCCCTGCATGGAGCCTGCTTTTCCCTCTGCCTGTGTCTCTGCCTCTCTCTCTCTGTGTCTCTCATGAATAAATAAATAAAATCTTTAAAAAAAAAATAAAGTACTGATAGGGAGCTTGCTTCAGCAACAGATATATGAAAATTGGAATGATACAGAGAAGATTAGCATGGCCCTGCACAAGGATGACATGCAAACTCATGAAGCATTCCATATTTTTAAAGTTACACTTACTAAAAAATAAATAGCTAAAATAAAGTACTGATAAGAAGGGGGGAAAACTGTCAACCAAGAATTCTATATCCAGAAAAACTATCCTTCAAAATTAAGAAGACATCCTCAGATAAACAAAAATTTATGGAATTTATTGCTAGTAACCTGCCCTACAAGAAATGTTAAAGTGACTCCATCGGAGTGAAATAAAAAGGCACTAGATGATAACTCAAAGCCACATAAAGAAATAAAGATCACTGGTAAAGGTAACTACATGGTAAATATTTAAAACTAATATTATTGTATTTTTGGTATGTAAATCCTCCTTTTTGTTTCTTACATGATTTATAAGATAGATGCATAAAACAATGATCATAAATCTTTTTTTAAAAATATTTTTAGGGATCCCTGGGTGGCGCAGTGGTTTAGCGCCTGCCTTTGGCCCAGGGCACGATCCTGGAGACCTGGGATCGAATCCCACGTCGGGCTCCTGGTGCATGGAGCCTGCTTCTCCCTCTGCCTATGTCTCTGCCTCTCTCTCTCTCTCTCTCTGTGACTATCATAAATAAATAAACATTTAAAAATATATTTTTATTTATTTATTCATGATAGAGAGAGAGACTTTTTTATGGCTCCAAATATGGTCTGTTTTGTTAAATGTTCTCGGGGCACAAACCCTACAGTACATTATCTTTTTTTTTTTTTTAAGATTTTATTTATTTATCCATAGAAACACAGAGAGAGAGAGAGACAGAGGCACAGGCAGAGGGAGAAGCAGGCTCCATGCAGGGAGCCCGACGTGGGACTCGATCCAGGGTGCCCAGGATCAAACCCAGGGCTGCAGGTGGCGCTAAACCGCTGCGCCACCGGGGCTGCCCACATTATCATTTTTTAAACACAGTTATCTTTTTTAAAGACTTAAGTGATAAGAGAAAAAGATGATATACTCAAGTAATTACCATTGCCAGAGCTCTCCATTCCTTTGGGAAGGTTCACATTTTTACATTTTCTTTTTGCCTGAAGAATTTCCTTTAACTTTTTTTGAAGTGCAGGTCTGCTAGTGATGAATTCTCTAAGTTTTTATATATCTGACGATGTCTTTATTTCACCTTTGTTTTTGAAAGATATTTTTTATGAAGTTTTAATTTGAATTCCAGTATAGTTAACATACAGTGTTATATTAGTCTCACGTATATCATATAGTGATTGAACAGTTTCATACATTACTCAGTGCTCAACACAACAAATCACTTCTCAATCCCCATCACCTGTTTCACCCATCCCCCTGCCCACCTCCCCTCTGGTCACCATCAGTTTGTTCTCTAGAGTTAAGAATCTATTTCTTGGTTTCTCTCTCTCTCTCTTTTTCCCTTTGCTCACAATTTTTTTATTTCTTACATTCCACGAGTGAAATATTATATTTGTCTTTCTCTGATTTACTTTGCTTAGCATTTATACTAGTTCCATCCACATTGTTGAAAATGGCAAGATTTTATTCTTTTTTGTGGCTGAAAAATACTCCATTGTATATTTATACCATATCTTCTTTATCCATTCATCTATCCACAGACCCCTGGATAGATGGTCTATCTATAGGTTCTTCCATAATTTGGCTATTGTATATTTTTGAAAGATATTTTTGCCTAATGTTCTACATTGGGAGGTTTCCTTTTTTTTTTTTAATTTTTATTTATTATTTATTATAGTCACAGAGAGAGAGAGAGAGAGAGAGAGAGAGAGAGGCAGAGACATAGGCAGAGGGAGAAGCAGGCTCCATGCACCGGGAGCCCGACGTGGGATTCGATCCTGGGTCTCCAGGATCGCACCCTGGGCCAAAGGCAGGCGCCAAACCGCTGCGCCACCCAGGGATCCGGGAGGTTTCCTTTTGATGTTTTAAAGATATTGCTTCACTGTCTTCTTACATGAATTATTTTGGGTGGAACTTTAATGTCATACTTTGTTTCTCTGTATATTACATCTTTTAAGATTTTCTCTTTATTACTCATTTTAAGCAATTTGACTATAATATGCCTTCGTATAGTTTTCTTCGTGTTTCTTGTGCTTGGGGCTTACTGCGTTTCCTAGATCTGTGGGTTTATAATCTTCATTTCTTTTGGAAACCTTTCAGTCATTAGTTCTTCAAATATTTTTGTCACCTCACCCTCTCTTCTTCTGGGCCTCTCTACTTACTCATCTATTAGGCCACTTGAAATTGAATCCCACAATTCACTGATGCTCTTGTAATTTTATTCTAGATTCTTTTTTCTCTTTTTCATTTTCGATGATTTCTATTCTAATGCCTTCATGTACACGTATCTTTTCTTCTGCAATCCAATCTGCCACTAATCTCATTTGGTGTATTTTTCATCTTGGACATTGAAGTTTTCTTTTAAGATTTTTTTTTATATTTATTCATTCATGAGAGACACAGAGAGAGAGAGAGAGAGAGAGAGAGTGAGGCAGAGACACAGGCAGAGAAAGAGAAGCAGGCTCCCCACAGGGAGCCCGATATGGGACTCGGTGCCGGGACTCCAGGATCACGCCCTGGGCCCAAGGCAGACGCTCAACCACTGAGACACTCAGTTGTCCCAGACATTGAAGTTTTCATGTTTAGAAATTCAATTTGGAGGGACGCCTGGGTGGCTCAGTGCTTGGGCATCTGCCTTTGGCTCAGGGCGTGATCCTGGCGTCCCGGGATCCAGTCCCGCATCAGGCTCCCTGTGGGGAGCCTGCTTCTCCCTCTGCCTATGTCTCTGCCTCTCTAACACTCCATATCTCTCATGAATAAACAAAACCTTAAAAAAAAAAAAAAAGAAAGAAAGAAACTCAATTTGGGACTTTTAAATATCCTTCTTGTCTCTCCTTAACTTGTTAAGCATAAGGAATATAGTTATAACTGTTTTAGTGTTCTCCTTAGGTCTAACATCTTTCAGTTCTGGGTCAGTTTCAGTTGATTATAGATTGTGTTTTCCTGCCTCTTTGCATGTCTATTTATGAATCCATTTTTTTAGTGGATGCAACACATTAGGAATGTTACCTTATTGGGGGCTGGATAGCTGCATTCCTATACATCTTCTTGAGCTTTGTTCCGGAATGAATTTACATTACTTGTCAACAATTTGATCTTCTCAAGTGTTGCTTTTATGATTTGTTAGATAGGTCCAGAGCAGGGGGATGCAAGGATGAGTAAGGCATTAGTGAAAGGGGATACATAAGCCCACGCACTAACCATAGAAACATGGGTGAGGGAACAGTTCAAACTTTATCAGGGTGGCATGGTACAACCTCAGCTCTGCCCTATTTCTCCCTTTCCTTCATGCAACAGCATGATGAGAACAAGGAGGGCTGGAGTATTCCCTGGCCAGGCTTGGGGGGTGCCCTCTTGGGGTTTGAAGCCTTATCACAGGAACAAACCAGGCTTCAAATACAGACATGGAGCAGCCACTGGCACAAAGCTGACCAGGAAGAGGGACCCACCTGTCCTTCCATTCTGCTTCACCCTTGCTGATCACGAGGGCCTTGGGAAGTCATCACACACTGCTCAGGGCTTCAGCTTACTCATTTGTAAATTGGGGTTTACTGAGTGACGCTGAGACCCCAGTCCTTTCTACACACTGACTTAGCCAGTTGACCTCTAAGCCCACCCCTAGAGGGCCCTCAAGATATGTGGTCAGAAACTGTGGGGATGAGGACAGAGGTCATGTGTGTGGGCAGCCAGGGGGTTCTAAAACCAGTCTTTTGATCCTAACCTCTTGCAAGGTGAGGCAGGCCCTGCCTGGGGATGTGGCCTCCTCCCTCTGCCCTCAGCTCTGATAGAAGCCTGCGATGAGTGGTCTTCTTACTCTTCAGACTCAAAAGCCAGAGAACACCAAGGAATCCACCTGGAGCCTCCAGACCCAAGCATTTCTGTCATTCCTTTCCCCTTATCTCTGATTTCCTACCAGTCAGATGATGGTGTCTGAAGGCAAGAGGCCAGAGTTCCCAACTGCTCTCTGGTTCTAGATTGGGTCATCTCTGCATCAGACTTGCCCTGATCAACCTTCTTTGGAAAGGCCTGAGGAAACAGGCCAGACCAGACCAAATGGCTCAACCATGTCCGTGCCACTGGCTGTCTCTGGCAAGAATAAGGGGATCCAGTTAATCCCTCCATCTCCAGTAGCATCCAAGGACCCTGGAGGGCCTCAGCCTGGCTCAGCTCCCACAACTTTTATGTGGCTTTCATCCACTGCCAGCTGGAGTTTTCCTAACCGTGTGTGGATTGGGAAGAGAGGTTGGGAAGGTGTAGTACAAAGCTACACACGTACTTGAGGTAACATACGAGTGGAAGAAACAAGAGAGTTGGGAAGCCTGGGTGGCTCAGCGGTTAAGTGTCTGTCTTCGGCTGAGGTCGTGATCCTGGGGTCCCAGGATCGAGCCCCGCATGGGGCTCCCTGCGTGGAGCCTGCTTCTCCCTCTGCTGTGTCTCTGCCTGTCTCTAATGAATAAATAAATAAAATCTGAAAGAAAGAAAGAAAGAAAGAAAGAAAGAAAGAAAGAAAGAAAGAAAGAAAGAAAGAAAGAAAGAAAGAAGAAAGAAAGAAAAGAAAGAAAGAAAGAACGAACAAGAGAGATCCCTTGTATCCTTTGCCTAGCTTCCCTTTGCACAACTATACCAGAATATCACAGCCAGGGTGCTGACATCGGTAAGAATCCATCAATCCATCTCCAGTGTGTGGCATTAATGATCGCGCCAGTAAAGCTTCCGAATTTACCCACTTCTCAAGTTGCTGGTGACCCCGGGCGGGGACTGCACCCTGCTGTTGCACGTGGTGACCGGGCGGGGACTGCACCCTGCTGTTGCACGTGGTGACCCCGGGCGGGGACTGCACCCTGCTGTTGCACGTGGTGACCCCGGGCGGGGACTGCACCCTGCTGTTGCACGTGGTGACCCCGGGCGGGGACTGCACCCTGCTGTTGCACGTGGTGACCCCGGGCGGGGACTGCACCCTGCTGTTGCACGTGGTGACCCCGGGCGGGGACTGCACCCTGCTGTTGCACGTGGTGACCCCGGGCGGGGACTGCTCCCTGCTGTTGCACGTGCGCCGTCAAAACCGACGGAGGTTCGCGGGGGATCTAACAGGGCACGGTATGTGCCAGACTCCTTATCCGGGGCATCGTGTGATCCTCACAAGGGCCCGTGTGGCAGACGTTAGGACCCAGGCGCAGAAAAGGCTGGAGGCCAAGCGCGGGCCAGGTCCCACGGCCAGGCAGGGGCGAAGCCGGGCTGCCTGTTCCATGTGCCTCCGAGCACAGCGCAGAGGGCACCCTGGGCACCAGGAACACTCGCGGAGTCCTTGCGGGCCCCGGGCAGGGGAGAGCAGCCCGCGCCTGACCTAAGCTCGGGAGCCGCTTGGCGGGACACCCGGGCTGCACCCAGAAGGACGAGGAAGCCCGACGCAGGGACCACGGCCGCCTCGCGGGCCGCGCTCGCCGGGCTCCGCCCCGGGGGACGCCGGGAAGCCGCCCCAGCCCCGCCCCCACCCCGCGCGCTCTCCTCCCCCCGCTGCGCGGCGCTCGGCTGCCCCCTGCCGCCGGGGGGTGGGCCCTGCAGCCTGGGCCCTCGCCTCCGGATTGGCCGCTCCAGAAGCCTCCGGGCCGTCCGCCTTCCGCCACCGGATTGGCTGCGTCCCGGCGCTGAGGCCCCGCCCATTTCCCCGGGTCCTTTGATCACGCGCCTGCCGGCTCTTCCGGGGCCTGGGAGCAAGGCGAGGGCGTTCCTGTCCGGGCTGCGGCGGCGGGAGGTAAGGCACGATCGGGTGGGCCGGGCTGCAGAGCGCCGGCGCGGGGCCGCATCCCGGGGGGCCGGATTCCGGGAGGCCCGGGCCCTCTGCGCAACCCCCAAACCTCCCTCCCTCGGCCGAGTCGCCCAGCGCCGTGGGAACGACCTCCCACTCGCCGATGCTGGTCCGCATCCTCGGAGCGGCCCGACACCCGCCCCACCTCGGCATGTCCCCTCGACCATGGGACGGTGTGCATGCGACTGTGCAAGCTCGCTGCCCCCACGGACACCGGGACAGGTAGTTCATACCTCGCCGTCCAGTGGAGACCCAGGCGAAGCGGGGTCGGGGACTTGGGGTCTGCGTGAGGAGCCCATGGACCATCTCCTTGCATCTCTCGACGGGAACTGACCCTCTCACCTCCGCCTGGCAGCCCAGGCTAAGAGGGGAGGGACCTGGGCGGAGCCCCGGGTGGGGACCAGAGGGAGGTGACATCACCTCGCAGATACAATCCAGCCCTGCCCACCCGTGTCCACCCTGGCACGAGACCAGTAGGGGAGAGGCTGTCCCGGCTGTGTGTCTGCAGGAACGCCAGGGACCAGCCCGGCCTAGGGAGGGCCTATTGCCTAAAGTGTGGGGATTGGGCGAGACTGAGGCAGGCTCCTCCAGATGCTCCTGCCTCACCCCCGCGGCCCCCCAGTGCAGGACCCTCATGCTTTTTGTCAGATCTTTCCTTTTGCTCCAGTGGATAGGTGCTGGCAGCCCAGTGTCCGGAGGGGTTGCTACAGAAGCCCAGATCATGTATCTAAGCTTTTCTTGGTTCAGATGTGCAGATGTCTGGCCAGCACCTGACTGGGGCCTCACCCTGATTTGGGGGGATAGGGGCTGGGCAGGACTCTGGGCCTCCCCTTGGTGTCTTCTACATTCAGGGTATCCAGTGAGTCACTCACTGTAAGGTTAAACCCAGCACACTGACTTGGAGGATACCTCGTCCCAGTGCCCGACCCAAGTTTTGATACATCACCAGCTCCTGGGGAGGGATCCAGAGCTTGGCTGTCACTCTGGGTGAAATTGATAACCTCCCTTCCTCCTCCCCAGGGAGCCCAGTGGAGGCGCCCTCCCGAGGCTCAACTGCCCATGCTGACTACCCAGCCCTCCGGCTGCCGAGGTCATGAGTAACACTACAGTGCCCAATGCCCCTCAGGCCAACAGTGACTCCATGGTGGGCTACGTGCTGGGGCCTTTCTTCCTCATCACCCTGGTCGGGGTGGTGGTGGCTGTGGTAAGGAGTCCCCTCATAGGCACATAAACACCCACACCTCTGCTGAGGCAGAAGGGGGCGGGGCTGGTCCAGCCTGCACACATGGTCTCAGCTGTCCTGCTCTTACGCAAGTGGAGGGGTACAGGTGGGTGTCTCACTTGTGGGCTGTGCTCACTTGTGGGCTCAGCAGCCTCCGCAGCTGTGTGTCTCTGTTACAGGTAATGTATGTCCAGAAGAAAAAGCGGTGAGTGTCTCTGCCCCTATTGTTACCTCCCCTACATTCTGCTTACACTTCTTCCTGTAGGATCAGGTTCTCTACACACACGGTTAAGATGCCCCTCGGCTATCCTTATACAAGCCTGAAATTCCCTGCACCCCATTGTTAGGATTTCCTGCCCACCCTGGGCTTACCTACACGAGAGGCCCCTTATAAAATTGGGCTCCTATTCTTAGAACCCTAGTGTGCCCCTGAAGGCACCCACTGGAGGTCCCACTGCGTTGGGGAGTAGACACAGGGCTGTCAGGTGTTTGAAGGGAGTGGACACCCACCCTGGGCTGAGCTCCCCTCCCCTGCTCCCCAGAGTGGACCGGCTTCGCCATCACCTGCTCCCCATGTACAGCTACGACCCTGCTGAGGAGCTACATGAGGCTGAGCAGGAGCTACTGTCTGATGTGGGGGACCCCAAGGTGAGCACTCTGGGGCTCCGGGATAATTAGCCGAGGTCCAGCTGCTGCGTTCCCATCCATACTCCCCTCCCCCACGTGGGCCGGGCTAGTGGGGTATCCCCATGGTTGTGCTGAGGCCCAGGAACTCCACCCCATGGCCCCATCTCTCCCCACAGGTGGTCCATGGCTGGCAGAGTGGCTACCAGCACAAGCGGATGCCCTTACTGGATGTCAAGACCTAACCAGACCCCTCCCAGCTCTCCAGAACCATAGGATCTGGGGCGTGCCCTGGGCCTGCAGTCTGCTGCCTCCCTCTCCGCTAGCACTCACCCAGCTCCCCCTGCTGGGAACTGTCTCCTCTTTCCACCCATCCCCAGCAGCACCTCACTCCCCCACCCTCCACAGGGCCCTCAGCCCTGTGTGACAGGGTGCAGCCAACCACCCACCGTCTCATGGGCACCACCTGGCTTTGAACGAGTTTCCACGGTGACAGGGCCTAATGTATAGTATTCAGTATATATATTTTGTAAATAAAATGTTTTGTGGCTAGGGGTATTTTTTTTTTTTTTCCCAAGAAAGGCTTAAATTACCTTCCCTGGAGCTAATACTTCTCTTCCCCTCTCCTGAGCTGAACAGAGCCCTTGGGTAAGCCACCCCCTCAACTAGATCTTTGGCTTCCACACACCTTTCACAACTACCCCAGGTGCCCACCAGAGGAAGACTCCAGTCCAGAAAAGGATATTTTTTTTATTCAAGTAACTGCAAATAGGAAACCAGATGGGGGGGCCCCAGGCTGGGACAAATAATGACTACCTCCTCCCCAGCAGAACAGGGGGAGAAGGTGGCCCCTACACCCTTGACGGTCTATACAGGCCCCCCCCCTCACTCTGCTGCAGCATCCTAGGGGCAGAGCCCCACCTTCCCTGGGACTGGGGTAATCGGTAACCCAGCCTGCTCTGCCCTGGGGCCCTTCCCCTAAGAGTCTCGGAGGAGGGGATGTGGGCAGGACAGGAGGAGGCAATGAGGATGAACATTTGGCGCTGGTCACAGCAGCAATGACAGATGTCTAAGAATGGAAACATTGAACAAAAACAACACAACTGTCCAGAGGTAGTTTGTGAACAGAGGAAAAGATGGAACCAGAACCTTGGGGGGTGGGGAGGAGCAGAAGGGTGGGAGTGGGCAAGGCTAGCTCCTTGTTATCAGTGCCCCATGTAAGGAAAGGGGATACTGAGGCCGAGGGGGAAGCGCATGGGGTTGGGCAGGCGCTCTAGCCCACCTCAGGTGGCTGCCACAGGGACCGTGGACCTCCTGAGCCTCACCTGGATAAAGGGGGGGAATGCATTTCCCTCACTGCAACAGATTCCAGGAAGGAAGGTGGGCTGGAGCCCATTTAGAGTAGGGGGGGCTCAAACCCCTCCTGCCTTCCTTCCTGTGCCCAAAGGGGGCTGTCTGACCCAGAGCAGGGACCAGGCAAAGTGGGAAGGAAGAGAAGTGGGTGTGAACCGCACCTAATGAAACACAGGTCAGTCGGGGGGCGTCTTGGGGCCGAGTGCCCCTCCCTACCGGCCATACCTGCTGCTGCCAGTGCTGTGGAGTGGGGCAGATCAGAATGAGATGGGCGCTTGGGCCCCTTTTAAGGCCAGGGGAGCCCTCCCAGGCCCCTTAGTGGGTAGCCAGAGGAAGAAAGGGGAAGCAGAAGGGATTCCCCCCCCAAAGCCAAGAGCCCGGTCAGCGATGTCCCCACCACTGAGCAGGAGGATGCGGCAGGGGCAGGGCATACGGTGCAGTGGGAAGTCAGCCTTGTCTGGAAGGGCAAGTGTGCGTGTGGGTGGAGGGGTCACTGGAAACCAAGACCAAAGGAGACGGCTCCCCACTCGGGCCTTGGGGCCCCGCAGCGGCTGGTGTGCTGTGTAGTGTGGTGGTGAAGGCGCAGGGGGGTGGCGGGGAGGCGTGGGTCTGGGGGAAGGGGCAGGGGCGGTGGGAGCGGAGCGGAGCTGTCCAGTCCCAGAAGGAAACTGCCCCTCGGTGAAGGAGCGGGCGGCACGGCGCGGTCACTGCTCCTCTTCGGAGGACTCCTGCGAGATGCCCTCTTCTTCCTCCTTCTCCTGTGAGGTGGACAGGGCAGTCAGTGGGAGGGGCAGGCACAGGCCAGGATCGCTCCCACCCCTCCCCGGGCTCCCTGGCTCTCCAGAAGGGGGATGAGTCAAGGCTGAGTGTGTGAGTGACTCAGCAACCTCCACGGCCCAGTTTCATTCATAAAAAAGGAAGAATTTAGAGGGAGGGAAAAAAAAAACCCCACACACATGCTGCTCTTGCACCAGGCCAGGCCCCCTTGGCCCCCGGGCCTGTGGTGGACATGGCAGGACCCGCAGAGCCCCGTGTGGCACTGAGCTGCAGCCTGAGGAAGTGAGTGGCTCTCTGTAGGAAGAGAAGGGAGAGGTGGCCAGAAAGAGGAAGCGGGAAGGGGCGGCTGCGGGGTGTGCTGGGTGCAGTGCCGGGGAACCAGGTGGCCTTGGCCCGCAGAGGCAGCTGATGGGCCATGGACTGACCCCGGGCCAGGGCGGGGAGGAAGGGGAAGTGTGTGCCGCCGGGGCTCACTCACTGGGCGGGAATGTCGGGACACCACATGGGCCTGCGGCCCCCGTGCCAGGCACAAACTCCAAAACAACTTGTTTCCTGTTACTCACTCCTGGGGCCGGGCCAGCACCCCCTAACTCCCCTCCTCACCCTGGTGGTGGCTCAGCTCGAGGAATGAAGGCCTTGAGATCAGATTGGGGGGTGGGGTAGGTAGGAAAAGGCCAGAAAGAGCAGGCTGGGGTGGCCTTAACTTCAGTATAGGCCCTAGAAGCAGCCTCCTGGACTCCGCCTACCTTCTTTCATTAACAGGTGTTGGGGGCGGGGGGGGGGGGGGGGGGGGGCTCAGAATCGGATGGTCCCAGTTGAGGTGCTGAGTGGGATCACCTCTCTGCTCCCACAGAGCACTACCCACCTGCCCCAGGGCTGAGCTCCTTTGCTGCTGCTTCCTTCGCTACCCAAGAGCGTGGGGAGGACAGACCTCACCCTATGCTCATAGTCTTCTTTCCTCATTTCTATAATGGGGCCCGGGGGTGGGAGACTAGATGACCTCCAAGTTCCCCCTAGAAATGGAGTCTGTTCTAGGAGTAGAGGAAAGAGAAGTAGCCCCAACCCACCAGGGCAGGGCAGGGGTCAGAGTCTGGTTTGTCCCCAGGACCCTTCACTTCTCAGGGACACAGCCCTTTAAAAGCCGTGGGCTGGGTGCCAGGACCCTCGGCCACACGCACATCCTCTCCCTCTCCAGGCCTGGGTAGAAAGAATGATGATGTCCCACTAGGATTCCTGGCTCAGGTTGGGCAAAGCCATCTTCCCAGGCAGAGCACGCAGGACTAATCTGTCACCCATTCTTAAACACCCTCCCAGGAAGTAAGAAACCGCCGCCATCCCTTCACCTACCAGTTTTTTGGGTCTGCCCCTCGGTTTCCTCCCTGGAGTTGTGGTAGTTTTCTAGATGGTCAGAGAAAAAGATCCACTAAGTTGAAAAACATCCCTACCACTGCTCACCGGATGCCCAGTGCCCCACCAGGATGGGGAGGGACCGAACCACCTACCTCTGCTCAGGGCAGCCTGGGACTCCCTCAGCCTGCGGGCCCACCCGAAGCCAGCTGGTGATGACTGGCTAGCCACACTGCACCCCCCCCCCAATATACACACACGCCCCCCACTCCCTCCTCCACCCATGACTCAGAGGATATGAGTCGTGTCTCAGAAAAAATAAAATAAAAAACAAAACAACTTCTCTGAGAGACTGATGCCACTGTAAATCTGGCCTACCCTGCTTGGCCCCATTTCTCTGGGGATTCAGGGGACCCCGGAATGGAACGGAACATGGTCAGCCTAGGGAGTGATGGAACTACCCCTTCACTCTTCCCCATTCACCTTTCTCCAGACAAGGAGAGCTATGGGGCTTCTAACTGGATTTCCCCATCGTCCTGTGCAGGCCTGAGTGCCCACCAGTGAGGAGTCAGTCATTGCCCTGCTGTCCCCAGTTTGCCAAGACCCACTGCCACCCGTGCCTCCTTCATCCTTACCCGGGTCTTGGCAGCACCCTTGTTTTTGCTCCCCTTTGGTCGGCCCCGAGGTCTCTTAGGTGTTGGCACTTCACTGGGTTCCTTCTGCAAAGGCAGGTGGGATAATCGGACACAGATGCCATCTGCCCCACCCCTTTCGAGACACAGCTCTCCCCTCCACCCCAAGTCAGCCAGCCATCACCCTGACCCAGAAATCCACAGGCACCACAGCAGGCAAGCCCTCCAGACCCAAGTTCTCGCTCTATTTTGCAAAGCCCCTCCCGTGCTTCCCTGTGACAACAAAATGACAAGAAACCAGAAAAGGGAAAGGGGTCATAGGGCAGAAAAACCCATCCGGCAGCTCTGCCACCAATGGGCCCTAAGCTCTCAGGCAAGACCCAGAATGCTTGGGACTCAGTCTCCTCAACTGCAAATGGTGAGAAGACTTCCCTCACAGAGCATCAGAGCCTCAAGGAAGGGTGCAGAAGTGTCCCCCACTGGGCCAATACCACGCCCCAGCCCCTGGGGGAATGCAGAAGAGGATAAACACCCCCCAACCAGAGGGAGCCTCCAACCACTACCTGCAAACCAAACTCCCTCCAGGCTTTGTCCCAGGGAGGGAAATCAGGCCCGGATGTCAGAAACCAAGAGATCCCTGCCGTAGTCGCCGGTGAAATTTACTAAGCCTGACTAAGCCTGACGGAATAAAAAGCTGCTGCATAATGCACAGAAGCTGGACAGTAAAGGCAGGTCAGCTACGGTTTCGGGGTAGCTGCCCACAGGCTGTTTGGAACTATAGTCCAGTAACCCAAAACACCCCCCACCACCACCCAGACACCCGGCTGCAGACCCCAGCTACCTAGCAAGAGGTGGAGGCCGAGGGAATGAGACAAAAAGACCAACTCCCTCCACACTGTGGGCTGTGCCAGGGGCAGCTGAAGCCCACCACTCTGACTTCTCAGGGCTCATGTCTCCCCGCAGTCAGTACCTCCCGTGCTCTCCATCCTACAGGTAGGAGAAGCCTGAGGCCCACGGAGCAAAGAGCAAGGGTTGACCTGGACCCCTGGCCTCTGGCCCTCACCCCTGCAGCCCCTCCGAGAGAATCCAAGATCTCCACCAAGTGACAGGTGCTCCCCCGACAGCCTCACAGGCCATGCTCCCTAGGGTGCCCCAAGGGGCCAGGCTGGCCTTCTAACCCTGTGGAACCTCAGTGGTGGCCAGCACCAGGGTTCCCAGAGTCCCACTCCTATGACAACTTCCCCACATTTTCTGTTCTTGGGCTTCCGTTTCCTTTTACGGAGCCAGAGTGGTGCCTGGGCCCAGGGCCGCTTGAAGCCAGGCCTGTGGACAGGTGCAGCCCACAAGCTTTGTTATAGGTCTGGGATAAGGAAGTACGGAGTTGACAGTTAAGTATTTAGTAACTTTTATGGCTAATGGACAGACAAGTATGTGCCGTGAGCCTAAGGATTAGAAACACAGGACTTAGACATATATGTAAACTCCTCTTTACTGTGTTTTTGTAAACATGCTGGTCTATCCACAACAGCCTGGACATAAAGGGTGGGTAGTTTACCAGGATGTGAGCATGAGGTCACTTCTGGCTTGGATTATCTGGCATGGGCTCAGGGGTCACTCAAATTTCTCAGCCCCCCCCCCCAAAAAAAAAAAAATTTCTCAGCCCCCACTTCTCTCCTGGGGTCTCAGGAGCTGACCAGGGTTGGCATGTGTGGGGTGCATGTTTGGAGTGAGCGCACACCGACATGCAGCATGGATTCTGCAGCCCTCTACTCCAGCTGTCACTTGCTCAGACACGTGGCACCTCCCTAACCCAAAGGGGGTAAACCGAGCAAAGGTTTGGACACCCACCTGACTCCCTACCAGCGCCGTCCCGGGACTCACCGGAGGCTGCTTGCGCGGCCGGCCCCGCCCTCGCTTCTCAGTGCCGTCCTTTTCCTGCTTGGAGGCCAAAGGCTGGCTGGACTTCGAGCTCGACTCGCTCATCTTCCCTTCTCTCTGGAGCAGGTGGAGGAGCGACGGCTGGGATGCTAGGGAGCAGGAGAAGTTGTTTTAAACACGACATCTTGCTTCAGCCACCTCCTATCTCCTTCACCACTTCCACCCTCCAAATGCACTGTAGGACCCTGCCTACTCCTAGGGCTACCCAGGATTCCTGACATCCTGAGGATGGGATGAGGGGGAATCCCTGGGTGGCTCAGTGGTTTAGCGCCACCTTCAGCCCAGGGTGTGATCCTGGAGTCCTGGGATCAGGTCCTGCATCGGGCTCCCTGCATGGAGCCTGCTTCTCCCTCTGCCTGTGGTCCCTGTCTCTCGCTGTGTGGGTCTCTCATGAATAAATAAATAAAATCTTAAAAAAAAAAAAAAAAAAGCCTTAAAAAAAAAAAAAAAAAGGATGGGGAGTTGTGGGGGGTGTCTACCCAGCCCGGGCAGGCTGCTACAGGGTGGGGCTGGGCCGTTGGCCCTAATCAGCTCCTTATCTCCTGCTCAGAAGGGTGCTTTGTTGTCCTGCCACCCCCACGGGGCCCAGGCTCAAGAGGCACAGCCAAGCTCAGATGTATTTCTGCAGGTGAGGCCACCTAGACGGAGGTGTAGGTTGGGGGGTCCTCACACTGCCCAAGGTCCCTCTGTCTAGCCAGCTGCCCTTTCTCTTAGAGAAAAGCAAGCCTGAATGGCTCACAGTCAACAGGGGAGGAAAGGGAAGCAGAATCAATCAGCCCCAGACAGCCAGGGCCATCAGTACCCCCCCACCTGGCCAAGAGAGTTGCCTATCTGCCACGGCCCAAGCCTCAGGACCAACTGCGACACTCCACATCAATCACCTGGCCAGGGGTGGTGCCCACCCCACCACTTAGGTCTCCTCTCTGCTCTCCCTGGGCAAGAGCCTTGGGGATTCAAGGCTGGGAACAGTTTGGGAAGGGGGAAGATGGCCAAAATTGTAGTAGGGGAGGAAAACCCAAAGCCCTTTCCCCTTATCCCCACCCCACCCACCTGGAGTCAAATAAAATCTTCCCCTTTGATGCCTGCTTTCAGGAGGGGCAGAATTTCTCCACTGAGATGGATCCTTCTAGCAGATGCTGGCTGCCCTCCCTCCCTCCCACCCCCCCAGCCCTGGCAGAGCTGGTCCTCAAAGCTTCTTTTCTAGCATTTTCCCTCTTCTTAGAGGCCGTTTTGGGTTTAATCAGCCCCACTAATTTTGAGTTTACATAAAACCTCCCACTGCAAGGAGCACCTGCACCCCGGATTAGGGTGGCTCTTCCAGAGGCTTAAAACACAGTGAGGGTCCTCCCCTCCCCCATCCCATTTCCCCTCTTGTCTTTCCAGTTGCAGAGACAGGAGACCCGGGAGACCTAGGACTCTGTACCTCCCTGGTAACAGATCCCTGGTTGCCCTTGGGAAAGGGCGGGCCCACACAGCTACACTTCCAAAAGACCTCCATCTGTAAAATGGGGTAATGGGAAGACATCTACCCCAACTCCCTCTTCCAAACTGATGTCAAAGATTAAACCAGATCATAGTTAAATGATCATCATAGTCAAGATCATAGTTAAATGCGTCAACATAAAGTCCTCACTTCAATCAAAATGAGAACTAGAATATTCGAAAATGACTTTTCTTTCACCTATTTCAGATTTTCAGACACATTTCCAATTTTAACTTAGCCAAGAGAAAAGAAAGTTTTTTTGCAAACTTGTGATTTTTGGAGGGCTTGAGGCCCCCATCCTCAAGCATCACGATTCTCCAGACGGTGAGACTTTGGTAATTATTCTATTTTATAATATTTCAGACTTGAAGACCCTTTTAAACAAGGTGGTTGGTGATTTATCCTGCTCCGTCATTAGTGGCTTGGCCTGCTCTGTAATTACAGGCAGTGATTAGAATCTTATATTACACCACAGGTTCCCCTTCAAGCTAAACATCAAAATTAATCAGTCTAAATGAGCACTGACCTCACATGAGGTCTGCAGAAGGCCCCCTCACGGAGGGGGTTCCAGTTGGGCCAAGCCAGCCCCTAATCCCAGAAAGCCTGGGCCCAGCATGCCTGAGAATCCTGGTGGGTCTCCGGGAAAGTTCCTGCATCATCTGGAGATCCCCCCACCACCTCATACTCCTGGGGACCCCTTTAATCCACTCTCCAACTCCCTCCCCTTCCAGGCCTCCAGGAACTGAATGAAGGCCTGAAGCCCTCTCTCGGTAGGGCTTGTCTCTTCTTCCACCTGTTTCTGAATATCAGAAGCCTGGCTGGCGAAGCCATGTTTAGGGCCCAACCTGAATCCTTCTGTATGTAATGAGCCTTTCTGGGCCTCAAGCTTGCCCCTCCACACACCGTGCATGCAATGGGTCTTCCACAAATGCACACGAGTCTACGAGCACAACCCTAGGAAATCATCATGGGGCTCCCTTGTTTTCCGGAAAAAAAGTAGCCCAGAGAGGCCTGAGGAGTTGCCCAAGGTCACACAGCAAGTTGGTGAGGAAAGAGAGGTTGTTACCGGCGACCCCTCTAGCCCGGGACTTTTCTTTCCTTACCCTCCTGGAGACTGATTAAAGTCTCTGTCGCCCCCTGCTCCAGACCCGGCCCCAGGGTGACTCTGCAAGTGTCTGGGCCGGGCCGTTGCAGGTCAGCCAACGAAACTAGGGGCCCGAGCGCGCGGGGGGAGGGGCACGGGCTGCTCTCGCAGGCGCGGGAAACTGGTGCACCCCGACCGCATGCACCGCCACGCGGGTGCACCCGGCCCCACTTCCTGCCAGAGGGGGCACCCAAGCCCGCCTTGGGGCAGGAAACCTGGCGCGCGCGGGCGCGGGGTAGAGGAAGAAAGCCACCTCCCTCCGCGCCCTCCCCGCAAAATAAAGCTCCAGAAAAAAAAAAAAAAATTGAAACGGGGAGTCAGAGGGACTAGTTCCAACAGAGCCCTGCAAAGCAGAGAAACCTGTTTGTGGGGGCGGAGGGCAGGCCCGGCCCCGGGGGCTGAAGAGGCGCGGGCCGGGCCAGAGGTGGGGTCGGGGTGAAGCCCCAAACCCAGGGCCGCGCGGTTCGGCCTCCTCTGCGTAGGGGGGCACCAGGAGGAAGGCCGAGCGGGAGCAGAGCTGAATTGCGGGGCTCCCGCCCATCCCCCTCACTTCTAGAACTTCCCCGGGCTGCGGGGGTCGCCCGGCCCCCCACTCGCCCGCCTCGCCGCAGCCCGCTCCTCTCCCCACCCCCCACAGCCCGGGCCCCGGCTCGGGCTCGGGCTCGGGCTCCAGCGGGAGCGGCGGCCGCGCGAGGTGCACCGGGCTCCGCCGGGTGCACAACTCGCGCTCGCCGCAGCCGCGCGCCCCCTCCCCCACCGCGCGCCTTTCCCGGGTCCCCGCCCCCCGCAGGGCACCCGCGGCGCGGGGGAAGGGGTGCGGGCGCCCTCCCCGCGCCGCGGGGCCCCGCCGCCCGCCCCCGCGCCGCGCGGCCCTCCCCCGCCGCCGGCTCGCGCAGCCCCGGCCTGGGAATAAAGCCGGAGGCGCGCGCTGCAGCCCCGGGCGGCTCGCAGGAGGGGCGGCGTGCGGGCGGGGGCGCGGGCGCCCCCCTCCTCCGCCGCCGCCGCCGCCGCCGCGGGCCCCGGGGACGACTCACCGCGAGCTCGGCCGCCGGCCTGCGGTGCGCGCTCCGGGCTGCCGGGAGCGACGGTGCTGGGCGCTGAGGACCGGCCTGGCTCCGCCGCCGCCGCCGCTGGTAGCAAATGCGGATCTGAAACCGGGAGAGAGAGCAGAGGCGCTCAGAGACCGCCGCCGCCGCGTGCTCGCCGCCCAGGCCCCCGCGGGGTATTTATCTGTCACATTCAGGCGGGGGGACAAAAATATTCGCCCTCCCCCGAAGGATGGCGAGGGGCAGGAAGCTAGGCACGGCCCGTGCGCGGCCTCAATAAATAAATAATTTAATTAAATGATAGATACATAAAAAAAAAAAGAAGCCACCGGAGGGGCCGCGAACTCACGCCTTCTTGGAGCCGCGCCAGCGCCAGAAATAGCCCGGGCTCGGAGTCCCAATTAGAGGAGCGCAGCCCCGGCTCAGGGGAGCTTAAAAAGAGCGACCCAGGGGCAGGGGGGACGGGCCCGCCCGCGCCAGCCGTGTCACTGTGGGGGGCGGGGCCATGCAAATGAGCCCGGGGATTTAAAAGGGCGGCCGCCCGCCAGCCGCCGCCGCCGCGCGGGTGGGTGCTGACGCCCGGGAGGGGTGCGCGGGAGGCCTGGGCTGGGAACCCGAGGCCACGATCCCCTCTACTGTCCCGGGCCGGGAGCCCGGGGAGGGTGCATAGAGTGGGAACGCCAAGGAGCTTTCCGCGGGGGGAGAGGGGAGGGCGTCCTCACAGCCTGGAACGGGGCGGGGGGGCGGTCCTGGGAGGATCACCTCCAGGGACCTTCCGGGCGCGTGGGCCCGGCGCCCGCGGGGCGCGCTGGGTGTGGGCGGGCGTTAGTGCCCGCGGGATCCGCGCGGGCGGGCGGGGGCGGGGAGGAACGCGCCCGGGAGAATTCCGCGGCCTACCCGCCGCCCCAGCGCCCAGATTCGCGGCTCGCAGATTCCCCTGGGCGGACAGGTGTCAGCATGTGCATTTCAGTGCCAACCTGCGTGTGGCTGACTGGTGAAATACAAGTCTTGTGAAATCCAAACGTGAAACTTGTGAAATCCCGAGTTCTCGCTTATTAATGGCCGCGAGTGAGCCGTCATCCAGGTGCAGCCTCCAAGCGAAGCAAACGATTGGCTCGCTTGCAGGTAAACCCGAGGGTGGACTCGTCCCTCCAGGGGGCTCGCGTGGTGCTTGGAGATACGCCTACCCACTGGGTGCCCTAGCCTTCTCCGCTGCGAAGGAGAACGAGAAAGCGTGAGCCCACGGTCGCCTGGAAGCACTTTGAGGGCAGGGACTGGGTCGACGCGAGCCGTCCCCGCCACGCCTGGCCCGCCCGGCGCCACAGAGACTTGTTGCACCGACGAGGAGGAAGCCAAAGTCGAAAGATGGCGGGGAGGGCGGTGGGAGAAGAAAGGGCGCTGTCGAGAGCGGCGCGCCCTGCAGGCCGGGTCCGGGCCTCCTCGGGCGCACCTCCCGCCCCTGGTCCCCGCGGCTGCCCTCCACACCTCCCGTGATGCAGGGAAATGCAATGCGGCCCAGTGACACACGGCTGTGACTCATGTTTTTCTTTGCTCCCCTCCTTCCTCCCCGGCCGGCCGAGGCCCCAGCCCAGCCCCCTCCTCAGGGGGCGAGCGGGCGAAGGAGGGGGCCGCCAGGAAAACCCTGCGCCCGCAGTGGAGGCGGGGTGGGGAGCCGGAGGGGCCGGGCCTCCTACTTTCAGGAATGTTTCAGGAATGTTTCCGGTGGGGGTGGGGAGCAGCGCGGGATGGGCCCAGCCCCCACCCGGGGCGGCGGGCCGGCGCTCGGGGCCGGGGGCAGCACGTGCTCGGCCGGGTGGGGGCGGGGGCGGGGGCGCCGGGGCGGGAAGGCGCCGGCGGCCCCGGGCGCGGGTTCAGCCAGGAGGGCGCGCGGGCCTGGGGCCGCCAGGGCTCGGGGTGGGCCCGGAGGCCGCCCTGCGCGCGCCGGCTCCCCGCCCCGCGCCCAGGTGAAACGGAGTTCCTGCGAAGTGCCCAGGCCGCCCCTGGAGGGGAAAGGAAGTCACCGGAGGGGAGAGGAGGGTGGAGGGGAAGGCCTGGGAGAGGCTGGGGGAGGGGCGGCCTGCCCCTTTGTTTGGAGCCGGGGTGGGGGCGGGGCGGGGTGGAAGGCGCGCGGCTCCCTCCATCTTTGTGCCCTGCGTGCGGAGCGCGCGCTTAGTAGGCCGCGACTTGGGTTGGCTGGACGCCTTGAGGTGGCTCGAGAACCTCTGCAGCGTTGAGCGGAAGAACGAGCCTTCAGTTCTTGCCCCACTACCGTCAGGTCACGGTTCCCCGCCGGCGACGCGGGCCCCGCGCCTGGCCCGGGGGTGGCCCTCGCAGAAGCGCGCGCGCCCCTAGACGCCGGGCGCCAGGCCGAGCTCCGGGGCCCACGGCCTGGGAGGCCCCTCCCCGGGACGCAGCTTACCTGGGGCAGCCCTGCCTTGCGCGCTTGGCCGGTGTCCTGCGGCCTTCCCTGAGGGACCTGGGGAAGGGAGAGGGACTTCTGCCTCCAGGGGCTGTGGGAAAACTTGGCCAACTTTTTGGCCCACTTCTAACTAGCCGACTTGATCTTATTTTTCCTACCCTTATTTTTCCCCTCGTCCTGATTTTCTCACCGACTTGGTTTTTTACCTTGTCCTGCGGGTGTTCTTGTCAGCCACCTCAAACCCTCCCTGGAAGGAGGCAGGTATAAATACACTTGGGGGCAAATACGATAGCTTGCTCCTCTTCAGGATTCCCCTCGCCCCTGCAATCCGCAGAACTACCACTGACCTCCTTGCCTTCTGGATTAAAGATGCCCTGAATTCCCTTCCTTTTCTGTCCTTCCTTTTTCAGTAAGTATTAAGCAGAAGGGTGAGTGGTCGTGAGAAAAAGATGAATAAGATATGGTTCTTGCTCCAGCAAGTTTCATATTTAGAGGAATCAGAACCAAGAACACACCAGAGAAAGCTGAGGAGCAACCCAGGAGATGCCATGAGGCCAGGTGCACTCTTTGATTCAGTCAGTATTTATTGAAAGCCTACTAGGTACTAAGAGCTGGTCCAAACTCTTGGGGTACAAGCAGTGAACAAAGTAAAATTCCCTGTGCTCTTGAAGCTTATGTCTAGGGAGTCAGGCCTTTAAACAGAGACTCATGCTACAGAGGGAGAGAAGATGGGAGCTCAGAATAGTCAGGGAAGTAAGTTGGCTGGAGGAGCTGGGCTGAAGTAGGCCTTGAGCTGGTCTTGATGGCATTTGGATAACTAGGGAATTAGGAGCAGCAAGAAAGAGCTATTCTAAGCCTGGGGCATCAACCTGGTTGGTCAAGGCCTGAGGAGTCCCAGGGGAATCCATCATGTCAGAACTGGTCTTCCCCTTAGGAAACATTTTCTTACTGTCAGAGTTGGGTTATGCAGTTTCCACAAGGACAACCAGCCAACTTCAGGAACCCAACAGGAATGTCCACGGAGTGAGGAGTTCCGATCAACTCTGTATTTCAGGACAGCTGCAGGTTAAGTTCATTTTCACCTGAGCTGTTGCAATTCCTCCTGATGGATGCCAGTTCGTCCCCTGCCTTGCCAAGTGGTGTAGCGGGAGACTGACAATCCCAGTCGAAGTTTGGAAATGCAGAGGTTGTAGTGGGTTGGAGTGTCTCTTAGCTTTCCCTGGGGATTCATGTCTCAGTACATCTCTCCAGTCAGCATATGCGCTTCTCAATACCTCTTCTGAGTCATCTACGGCTAGCTCTTGGAAGAGTAGAGGAGAAGACCACTGTCAATGGTTCCATGTAGTGTTTGGGTTAGTTGAGGTTTTCTAGAAGCCCGGGGGATGAGGTTTGATTAACATTGTATGTCCAGCCCAACATAAAAGGTAGTGGGAGGAGGCAGGAAGAAGAGAAACCAGAATAGTTTAACCATTGCCCAAACTGGGATACTTTTTAAAGTAAACATTTTACTGATGAAAACTGTATGTGCAGAAAATGCACAACCCTGTATCAGCTCAATGCATTTTTGTAGAAGGAACACCCTGTGTCACCAGCACCCAGATCCAGAAACCATCTCCAGCCCCACCACGTCACCACCATTGCCACTTCTAATAGCCTCCTGTACTTTCCCCTTTTGCATGCATCGCGTGGATGGAATCATAGGTGATACACTCCTGGGTTTGTTCAACATTATATCTGAGTTTCATCCATGTGGTAGCATGCGGCTGACATTCATTCTTCTTGCTGCATAGTTATATGGTGTGAATGTGCCACAGTTTATGTATCTGTTCTGTTGAAGGGCATTTGGATGGACTCTGGTTTGGGTTATTACAAATAGTACTACTGTGGGTGTTCCAGAATATGTCTTTGTGATTAGATGTGCAAATTTCTGCTAAGTAGTGCCTAGGAAAGGAATTCTTGGATTGTAGGATAGGTTTGTCCAGCTATTACAAGCAAGTAGGCCACTTAAGAGTAAAAGGGGGGACTTCGCGGTAATTTTGACCAGACAGCATAAAACTGGGATTGATCCCCGGCTGTATCAACCAGGATTGACCCACGCATGTCACATATAGGGGCGCCCTGGTGTACAGTGTTTGACCACTCCTGGAGAGTCACCCAGCTACTAGTACATCTGGTCATCTGGCAGGATCAGGTCTCCAGGCCCTGCTGACCACAAGCTCTGCTGCCAGGAGGCCTGGCAGGCCTAGAATGGGAGGAGAGCCTCTTCTGCTTCCAACTTTCGAGGGAAAATCTCTTCAACGAATTGGAAGGCCCAGGAGACAGGCACCCCCGTGCCCTGAGCCAATTACCCATGCTGCATGGCTGCAGGGCACCATGGACTTTGTCAGCTTTCTTCAAGGCTGAAACACAGGTAAGCCCCACTCCTCAGCAGCCTCAGAAAAAAAATGAGGAAAAGGAGTTTATGAGCATGGACTAAATGCAAATGTGTTCTCAGATCCTTCAACACTCCTACCAGATCAGTGATGCTGTTGCCGCCATTATACAGGTGCTAAAACTGAGGCTCAGGAAGATTAAACAGCTTGACATTCTGCTTCTATGCCCAGGCTGGGTGGCGTTGCTGCCTTCTCCCAGCCTGGCCAGATGGCTCTCTCTAGGCACCAAGAGAGGCATAAGGGATGTGGCCTTGAACCAGGTAGCTACATTCCCTGTCTTTAAGTGGTGTACTTTGGGTGGGATGGGGGGCAGACAAGTACATGGCAAATATACTTTGAACAGTGTGGTACCTGCTGGAATGGGGGCCCGAGGAAGCACAAGGCAGGGGCCCAGTGTGTGGGTGGAGCATCACAGGAAGGCCTGGGAGTGGGCAGGTGAGGCAGCAGGGCATCTGATGTGGGGATGGGCTCCGGGCTGTGACACACATAGGAGCTGGACTCAGCACCATTCCCCACACAGTTTAGGATGTGAATTAGATCCCACCAAAGAAAGAGGAAAATTTGAAGGAAGCAGGGAGAGGGAAATACCACTGTGTGGGCTGTGGAGACTTGGGCTTTTCTGTAGCACATATAACATCCAGTTACCAGCTTTATGGGGATCAAGAGGCAGGTATGGGGGGACGGGCAGAAGGGCCTCCTATTCCTGGATGGCAGCTCAGCTACTCAGATGGGAGGGCCTCTTGATTCCCACCCCCATCAGAGCAGAGGGAGGCAGTTCAGTTGTGTTTTCCCAGGAGGCCCAGCCTAGAGCTGGCTCCTCCAGTTCTTCCAAAAGTTTTAAGAGCACCTAATTCCTGGTATTAAATCTCTTTCCACCTAAAACATAAGGCATGTCCCACCTCTGTTCAGAATCCTTCATAGATTCTCATCTCACAGGGTAAAAATGAAGTCTTCACCCAAACCCCAAAGCTCAGCAATCTCCCCACCCCTAACCCCATCACCTACCTGCCATTCTACTTCAGCTGCACCAGCTTCCTCCATGGTCCCCACACCTGCCAGGTGAGAGCTCACCTCAGGGCCTTTGTTGCACTTGCCATTCCCTCTGCTTGACCTGCTATTCCTATAAATATTCTCAGGACTCACCCTGTCACCACCTTCAGGTCTCTGTTCAATATTACTGTCCATGCTATGTAAAATTGCACATTTGCCCTGCAATTCTTCATCTACTTTACCACGCTTCTCCCCCCATAACACTTATCAGTTGCTAACGTACTATATAACTAACTTTGTACTTAATTGTAATCGGTAAAAGTGGTACATTTGTTTCCTGTCCAACAGTGTCCATTGGAAGGCCAGAGGATTTGATGTGTGGTATTGACAGGCGGATTCCCAGGGTCTCACACAGTGTTCAAATCTAAAACAACTGTTGAATGAAGAATGTTTAGCAGAAGTGATTTCCGTTATCACAAAAGCCAACCCACAGGGCATTGGGTTGGGCAAAGGCCATCTGTCCCCAAACCTCAAGGCAGACAAAAGGGTGAGGAACCCAGCATATCATCATGGGAGTCACAAGATGGCCTAGCCCAAGATGCAGCTTCTACACCCTACAGAAACACCTGCTTTCTGTCTATGTTAAAGTCACTGTACCATTGTCATCTGCAGACTAATTTCTAGCAGGCACTACTTCTAGATCTTACAGTTTGCCAGCAATCAGGGGAAATTTTTTCCCTTTGGTCTCAGGTTTAGTCATCAGGAGCTGGCCGCCACCTGGCAACCATCTTGGCCCTTTGGCCAGAGTGGACCAGCCGGGTTGCTTTGCTTATTGGTGGCTGGGCGGTGGTGGCAGCACTCCAGAGTGTGCTTTGACTGAGTGTAAGATTTAAGCTTTGCACAGAACAGGTGTCCCTTTGCTCCAAGGAACTACCTGACAATGTCCAGTGCAACAGGCTCTGCAGGTACAATGCCCAGCCGTTTCAGGAACGGCTGAAAATACACACACTTGAAAACTACGTAGTCTGTGAAAGCCCCATCCTTGCGAGCAAGTGGAAGGAAGTATTAGGGCCTGGGACCCTGTTCTCTGGGGGCTGAAGTGTAATTCTGGAGTCCGGCTTGAGGCACTGGGCTGGGTTTCTCCCCAGACCACATGCCCTCTGGGGTTGGATGTCCAGTCAGTTCAATAACCAGCTCTAGTTCTTGGGGACTCAAGTCCTGTAGCTTTATTTTTATTCTTTAAGATTTTATTTATTCACGAGACACTGAAAGAGGCAGAGACACAGGCAGACGGAGGAGAAGCAGGCTCCATGCAAGGAGCCCGATGCGAGACTCTATCCCTGATCAGCCCCTGAGCCAAAGGTAGCTCAACCGGCGAGCCACCCAGGCCTCCCAAGTCCTGTAGCTTTAGCCACCTGCTCCTACCTCCCTCACACTCTTTTGGGAACATGCCCCAAGCATTCAGGAGAATCTCCTGTGGTCTTTAACTTGTTTCTCTTGCTCTCTTCCCTAAGTGCTGGGTCTGAGGAAGGGGAATAGTGACCCCTGAAGCCTTCAAGAGTGACTATCCTTCACAAGTTGTGGGGAGGCTCCCTCCTACCCACTTGTCTGGGGTGGGGTGGGGCCCAGCTGGGTCCTTCTGCCTCTGCAGCGGAGGGCTGCTCCACTTGGGGTGTCTCCTGGGTTCCCCAGTGCTCTGTCTGCTCCAGGCCACCCTGCACCTTTCTTGGGGCTGACAGCGTGGCTCTGGGGTCTCCATGCCGGGGATGGGCTGGAGGGCGTGCTGCCTGCAGCCTGCCGGAGCCCAGTAGAGCCCAGTAGCACGTGGGATGCCTGGGCTGGGCTCACGGCCTGGGGCCGGCCAGAGTCTGCGGATAGAAAGGAGAGCAGGGTGGAGGTCGAAGGGCGGGGGCCCTAGTTGAGGAGGAGGTGGGCTGGGGGTGAGGGGAGGAGCCAACACCAGGCCAGGGATTTGTCGGAATCCTCCAGGGCTTTGTTTTGTTCTTCTCCCCACCCGCGAGCCTCGCGAGCCTCGCACCAGGGCCTAAGGGGGCCTTGGCGCTCAGCTGAAGTTGGTGAATGGATGGATGAATGAGAGCCAAAAGGGCTGGGGGAGGGGCAGAGGAAGTGGGTAAGCTGGGGGAGGGGAGAGAAGCGGGCTGGGGGAGGGGAGGTAGCCACTGGCGGGAGGGCGGAGGAGGAGGAGGAGGGAGGCAGGCGGAGCAGGGCGAGCCTGCTGGTCTGGAATCTGGCTAGGAGATGGCGGCGGGGACGGGCCTGGCCGGCTCCCCTGCCCACCACTCTGGCTTAGACCTCGTTACCCCCTGCTCACCCAGCCTCCCCGCCTCCCTCCCACCCTACGAGTCCTAGGGTCGTAGGTCCAACTAGGCCCAGCTCTTCACTGCCAATCGAGCAGCGCCCTTCTTTGTCTTCTTACTTTCTTACTTTCTAGGAACCCAGCCACTAGGGCGTTGGTGGTCCTCCAGGACCAGAGTAGCTGAATGGCCCTGGTGGGCAGTGTTAGTCTGATGGTAAACCTAGGTTTGGACTCCCCCCTCCCCTTTCCCCACTCTGAGGTCTGGATGACAGGAAATACAGAGAGTGGGATCTGGGCCACCTTGCAGAGTCTGGGATGGATCTCTAGGGGTAGAGGAGTGAGCCAGTGGGCAGAGAAAATCCAAGGGCTTGCCCCACTGACAGCTGCCAGAGACCCCTGCGGGAAGCAGTGGAGCTCCCCGTGGGCAGTGCCAGGCAGGAGCTGCTGACAGCCAGGTTTCTGGGTCACCATCCAGGGTGCCCTGCCAATTCTTGGGCTTTGGGGGTGGGGTGGGGTGAGGGGTGAGGGCCAGCTGCATCCGAAGCCCAGACCCGGCTGCCTTCTTTGTCTGGGCCACTTCTGGGCCTGCTCCCATCCCCCACTTCCAGCCTTGCTGGGGCCTCCTCCTGAGCCATGGAGGCCCCCAGGAAGGGGCTAATTGTTGATCCTGGAACTTCCCTTGGGCTTGTAGTTCTGCTGGCCTATCTACCTTGAAGGTAGAGTGGATAAAGGTGCTCAAGAACCCCTGCCATGGCAACCCCTAGGCTTGGGGCCCTCTCTCCTCAATCCCTGCTCCTGGGCTCTGCTCTCAGCAACTCTGCATCTCTTTTTCTGGCAGTTCTGCCCTTGGTGGGAGGAGGTTTGGGGAGCAGGATGTCTTTTGCGGGCAGAAATTCTTCTATGAGTTCTCAAAAAGGGATTTCACCTTCCCAGTATGATGAAGTTGGCACCTGGTACCCCCACCTACCTTGGCATTGGCCTGGGTCCAGCTTAAACCGTGGCTTGGTCCCCAGAAATCTACAATACTTTTTCTCAGGAGCTCTTAAGTATCCATCTTACAGTGAGAGCAAGGTCTAAAGAGGGTATCTTGCTGTAGCAAGGGGTAGGAATAGATGCAAGGTGGAGGGACTGCCCGGTGGGCAGCTAGGCCGCCTTTTGGCGGCCATTAAGTGTTGGGGGTGGAGGGATGTGACTGAGACTGGGAGCCTGTGCGCTGGCGGCTAATACAGACAGCTGGAGGGGTGGGGATCAAAATAACATTTAATGAGTGCTCATTACTCTCATCCACAGGGGAGGATTGGTCTCTCCATTTTGTAGATGAGGAAATTGGGGTTTAGCGAGGTCAGGTGACTGGGATTCAGTCTATCTCCAGGTCTCAGTGCTCTGAATCCTGCCCCGCCCCTTACCCTGCGCTACTTTTTTTATTCCATAGTCCTGACCTCACATCTAGACTGTGCTACCCATTACTGTAGCCACCACACACAGGTAGCAACTGAGCACCTGAAATGTGGGGAGTCTGAATTGAGATGTGCTGGAAATGTGAAGTACTTTGGATTTCCCAGACTATCAAAAAAAAAAACCCACAAAGAAATACTAAGTTTTTATATATTGATTTTTGTGTTGATATGATAATATTTGGGCATATTGGCTTAAATGAAGTATATTTTCAAAGTTTATTTCATTTATTTCTTTTTTACCAAATGCCTCGCCTTCTATTTCCATGGACAGTGCTGATCTAGATTCTTTGCTTATTATTTATTGTCTGCCCCCAATATCTGCTCACGGAGGGTGGGAGTCAACATATTTTGTTCATGGCCTTTTTGGTCCTATCCTAAGTTTTTAAGGTCTGGCACTGGATTTTATTATAGGTGTTCAATAAAAAATTTGTTCAATTTAATCCAGCCAACCTGATTCCTGGCCAATCTGAGAGGGTTGGGCAGAGAGCCTGAGGGAGGATCCTTCATCCCCAGGGCCCATCTTCTCCTGCCACACAGCGGGGCCCCACGAGGCAAGCCGGCCGACCTGGACGGGGTCCTTCCTGACACCCTGCCTGCACCGGGTACGGGGGACGAGTGTGAGGTGGCTGCTGCTGAGCAATGCTGGCCCGGCCCTTGGGAAGCTGGAGGGACTGCCCGCCGGAGGCGCAGGGAACAGACGGTGCGCGGCCCCGGGCCCTGGCGTGGAGGAGGGGGCGGGGGTGGGGTGGGAGACAGCGCTCGGCACCCCCCGCTGGGACCCCGGCCGCGCACCCAGGGGTGGGGGGCCGGGCCGCGCGTGTCGTTGTCCGCGGGTAGGGTGTTGGGGGTGTGCCCGGCTCGGCGCACACAAGGTCACTGTGTCAGAGGAACGGCCGAACACTTTCTCTTTCCCTGTGATTCGATTGCGGCTCCGAAAGCCCCTTCCGTAGGGACTTCCCTCCGCGCCTGACTCACGCTGCCTCATGCGTGTGACTCAGGCCGGGCGCCGCGCCAGCCCGCTGTCCCCGCCCCCGGGCCCTGCCACCGAGCCGCAGGGGCGGGGCGTGCGGGCACCGAGCGCTCGCGGCGGGGCCGGGGGACGGAGCGGCACCGGGGACAGGCCAGGCGAGAGCAGAGGAGCTGAGGGGCCGCGGCAAGCCAGCCGTGTGGGAGAGAAAGGCCGAGAGGAGTGCCAAGACCGAACGCCGGGGCCCAGAAGCTGACACTGGGAGGAGAAAGAGCTAAAGCGGAGCAGGATACGAGACCCAGGAGGGGAGAGCCGCAGCCTTCACGCAGGCCAAGGCAGACGAGCCCGAGCCCGAGCCCGAGGAAGGGACAAGTGACCAGTGGGAGGCAGCGAGGAGAGGAGGGAGGCAGGGGGCCTGGGCGCTGCCGCCGCCCTGCATGCTGCTGGCACCGCGCGCGGGGACCAGGGACCTAGGACGAGGGACGGTGCCTCTGAGCCTGCGGTCTTCTCCCAGCCCCACCTCACCTACTCTGTAACAGTGGCCAAGTTTCTTCCTGTCTCGGGCCTCAGTCTGGTCACCTGCAAGATGGGAGGTGTGGTGGACAGTAACACATCCCCCTGTGCTTGCATCCCCGCCCTTACCTCCCCATCCATCCCTGCCCTGACTGGCTCTGTGCCCGGGCCCCCTTGCCAGCTGGCTCTCTGTCGGGCAGCACCCACTCAAAGGGCATCTGAGGGAAGGAGAAGTCGGCATACTCCTGCCCTGGCCCCAGCCCTGCTTTGGCCCCTGGTCTGGCTGGGCTGTGTCCTTCCATGAATCCCCTTGCATCTTCAAGCTCCCGGTACCTCTGCCCCTTGCCCTTTCAGCCCTGGGAGTCACAATGACTTCCTGCCATTGCACATTGCAGGTGTGGGTGCTACCCCCCCACTCCCCCACCACACTGTTCCTCTTCCCTCCACCAGTGCCCTTCCATTAAAGCCTCTTGAATCCCTTGGGTTGTGTTCCATGTCCTGCTAGGCTGCAGGGTGTGCCCTGAATGGGGCAGCACAGTGCTCGGCACCCAGGGAATTAGTGGTTTTGCCATCCTGCTCCCTCCTTCCAAGAGTAGGGGTGGGCAGACATGAATAACAGTAATAATAGGAATAGCTAAGATGTACTAATACTTTCAAAGTGCCAGACACAGTTCTGATATACTCTTTTTAACTCATGTAATCCTTATAACAACCCCCTAAGTGGCTGCTATTCTTCCTACCACTTCACCATTGCAGTAATGCAGGCACAGAGAGGCTGAATAACTTTCCCAAGGCCGCAGGGCAGAGCTGGGTTGGAACATGGTCAGTCTGGCTCCAGAACCAACACTCTAAAACCTCTCTTGTGTACCTTGGTGAGGGGCCAACAGGAGGAAAACACCTGCATTCTGGGCAGAAGGGATAGTATGGGCAGAGCCTTGGAGGGAAGGAGCTTTTGTAGTGGGTTTCAGAAATAACCAGCCATGCTGTAGTGTGAGTACAGGGTAGGAAAAGGAAGCCACAGAATTTGACAATGGAGTAAATGGGAGCTAATATTGGGGTGCCTACCTATAGCTGGGCCATGGGCTTTTTTCCAAAAGTAATAGGGAGGCATAGAAGGTTTTTAGCAGGGGTGGGACAAGTTGGCATTTTAGAAGGGATTACTTTAAAATGCAAGGGAAATACTGTCTTTCTCCTATCAAATGGCAAAACGCTTTAAAATGATAATTCCCAGTGCTGGCAACGTTTCAGCACGCTGAGTGCTCTCACATGTAGCTGTTGGGAATGAGTTAGTTGGACCTTTTTGGAAAGCAGCTGAGCCATGTGTAGTACTTAAGGAGGGCCCAGCCCTTGACCTGCTAATCCCATTTCTAGGAATCCTTTCTCACAGAGAAGAGGTCAGAGATTTATGTCCCAGAATCAAATTCATTCCATCACTAATAATTATAGTAATAGTAATAAAAGAAAACAATGTGAATATCCAACAGGAGGGAATTGCTAACATAAAGAGGGAAGAATCATGGAATTTTTTTTTTTTAAGATTTCTTTCTTTCTTTCTTTCTTTCTTTCTTTCTTTCTTTCTTTCTTTCTTTCTTTCTTCTTTCTTTCTTTCTTTCTTGATAGAGAGAGAGAGAGAGAGGCAGAGACACAAGAGGAGGGAGAAGCAGGCTCCATGCCGGAAGCCAGATGCAGGACTCGATCCCGGGACTCCAGGATCACGCCCTGGGCCAAAGGCAGGTGCCAAACCTCTGAGCCACCCAGGGATCCCCCATGGAATTTTTTATAGCAATATATTTTTTCAAAGAGAGTAAATGCCATCAGAAGTGCTCAAGATTTCTAGAACTCGAGGCACCTGGCCAGCTCAGTCACAAGAGCATGTGACTCTTTTTTTTTTTTTTTTAAGATTTTATTTACTTATTTATGAGAGACACAGAGAGAGGAGCAGAGACACAGGCAGAGGGAGAAGCAGGCTCCATGCAGGGAGCCTGACGTGGGACTCGATCCCAGGTCTCCAGGATCACAGCCTGGGCTGCAGGTGGCACTAAACCACTGAGCCACCAGGGCTGCCCAAGCATGTGACTCTTGATCTCAGGGTTGTGAATTTGAGCCCCACACTAGGTGTAGAGATTATTTAAAAATAAAATAAAATATTTTATTTTATTTTATTTTTTTAAGATTTGTGAGACAGAAAGAACATGAGCACAGCAGGGTGAGGCAGTAGGCAGAGGGAGAGGGAGCAGCAGGCTCCTCACTGAGCAGAGAGCCAGATGCGGGGCCCTATCCCAGGACCCCAGGATCATGACCTGAGCCAAAGGCAGATGCTTAACCAGCTGCCTTCAGCTCAGGCGCCCCAGGCGCCCCCAAAATAAAATCTTTTTTAAAGAAAGTTTTCTAGAACTCTTACAAGTAGTAACTGAGTTCATTATGGCTGCAAGGCAAGATTAACACACAAAAATCAATCCTATTTCTTTATGCTCTCAGTCAACGCTTGAAAACAAATTAAAAAGGCAATACTATTATAATATTTCCAAAAAGAAAGAAGGAAAAAAAGAAACACTTGGGTATAAATCTAACATACACAGGTTGTCTATGCTGAAAACTCCAAAACAGTAATAAAAGAAACCAAGATCTAAATAAACAGAGGAGGGAATCCCTGGGTGGCTCAGCGGTTTGGCGCCTGCCTTCGGCCCAGGGCGCAATCCTGGAGTCCCAGGATCGAGTCCCACGTCGGGCTCCCTGCATGGAGCCTGCTTCTCCCTCTGCCTGTGTCTCTGCCTCTCTCTCTCTCCCTCTCTGTGCCTCTCATGAATTAAAAAAAAAAAAAAAAAAAACCTTAAAATTTAAAAAAAGAAAAATGATGAATTTTAAATGAGCAAAAGAGCTACAGACACTTCAAGAGGATTTACAGATGGCAAATAAGCACATGCAGAGATGCTCCACACCATTAGCCACTGGCTAAGTGCAAATTAAAACTGCCATGACCCAGCAATCCCACTCCTGGATATTACCTTAGAGAAATGAAAACTTACATTCACACAAACAGCTGTACAAGAATGTTGGTAGCAGCTTTGTTCAGAATCACCCAAAGCTGGAAGCAACCCAACCCAAACTGGGGGAGTGGGTAAATGAACTGTGGTTCATTTATGTAATACTATTTAGCAGTAAAAATGAACAAAACCCTTCCTTCTTTCCTTGCTTCCTTCCTTGCTTCCTTCCTTCCTTCTTCCATAACCAACATACAATATCATTCAGTATCAGGTGTACATCATAGTGATTCAGTATTTTTTTTTATTTTTTTATTTTTTTAATTTATGATAGTCACGGAGAGAGAGAGAGAGAGAGAGAGAGAGAGAGGCAAAGACACAGGCAGAGGGAGAAGCAGGCTCCATGCACCGGGAGCCCGATGTGGGATTCGATCCCGAGTCTCCAGGATCGTGCCCTGGGCCAAAGGCAGGTGCCAAACCGCTGCGCCACCCAGGGATCCCTGATTTAGTATTTTTATATATTATGAAATGATCGCCCTGATAAGTCTAGTTACTATCAACATACAAAATTATTATCATTGGACTATATTCCCTATGTTGTACATTATATCCCCATGACTTATTTATTTTATAACTGGAAGTTTGTACCTCTTAAACTCCTCCACCTACTTTGTCCATCCTCCCACCCCTCCCCAGTCAGGTAAGCAACAATTTGTTTCTTGTAACTGTTTTGTTCATTTGTTTTGTTTTTTTAGATTCCACATATAAGTGAAATCACATAGGATTTTTCTCTAAGTATTATCATGCCATGTTGCCACAAATGGCAAGATCTCCTTTTTATGGCTGAGTAATATTCCATTGCATGTATGTATGTATGTGTATATATATATATATACACACATATACAACATCTTTATCCACTCATTTATCGATGGACACAGGTTGCTTCCATATCTTGGTGATTGTAAATAAAGCTTCAGTGAATATAGGGAGCATACATCTCTTCAAGTTGATATTTTCATTTTCATTTTTTGAGGAACTTCTACACTGTTTTCCATAGTGACTGCACCAATTTACATTCCCAACAACAGCACACAACATCCTCACTAACACTTGTAACTTATTGTCTTTGTGATAACAGCCAATCTGACAGGTAGGAGGTGAGATCTCAGTTTTTTGTGTTATTTTGTGTGTGTGTGTGTGTGTGTGTGTGTGTGTGTGTGTGTGTGTTTTAATTTTATTTATTCATGAGAGACACAGAGAGAGAGAGAGAGAGAGAGGCAGAGACACAGGAGGAGGGAGAAGCAGGCTCCATGCCGGGAGCCTGTTGTGGGACTCGATCCGGGACTCTAGGATCTAGGATCAAGCCCTGGGCTGAAGGCAGGCACTAAGCCTTTGACGCACCCAGGGATACCCTCAGTTTGGTTTTGATTTGCATTTCCCTGATGATGAGTGATGAGCATTTCTTCTGGTTCCTGCTGGCCATCTGTATGTCTTCTCTAGAAAAAAATGTCTAGCTAGGGCACCTGAGTGGCTCAGTGATTGAGTGCTCAGTGATTGAGTGCTCAGGTCATGATCAGTGAGTGCTCAGTGATTGAGTGCTCAGTGATTGAGTGCTCAGGTCATGATCCTGGGGTCCTGAGATCAAGTTCCACATCAGGCTCCCTGCGAGGAGCCTGCTTCTCCCTCTGCCTATATCTCTGCCTCTCTCTCTCTCTCTCTGTCTCTCATGAATAGATAAATAAAATCTTTAAAAAGAAAAAAGAAGGCAGCCCAAGGTGGCTCAGCGATTTAGCGCCGCCTTGAGTTCAGGGCGTGATCCTGGAGACCAGGGATTAAGTCCGTGTCCGGCTCCCTGCATGGAGCCTGCTTCTCCCTCTGCCTGTGTCTCTGCCTCTCTCTCTCTGCGTCTCTCATGAATAAATAAATAAAATCTTAAAAAAGAAAAAGGAAAGAAGAAAAGTGTCTAGCCATGCCTCCTGCCCATTTTGAATTGTTTGTTTTTTTAAATATTAAGTTGTATGAGTTCTTAATGTATTTTTTTTCTCTTTTTTTTTCTTAATGTATTTTGAATGTTAACCTCTTATTGAATGTATGATTTGCAAATATCTTCTCCCATTCAGTAGGTTGCCTTTTCAATTTTTTTGAAAGATTTTATTTATTTATTCATGATAGATATAGCCCTATGCGGGACTCGATCCCGGGACTCCAGGATTGTGCCCTGGGCCAAAGGCAGGCGCCAAACCGCTGAGCCACCCAGGGATTCCTGCCTTTTCATTTTGTTGATGATTTCCTTTACTGTGAAAAAGCTTTTCATTTTAATGTGATCCCATTTGTTTATTTTAGCCTTAGTTGTCCTTGCCTAAGGAGACTGGTCAAAAAAAAAAAAAAAAAAATTGCTAAAATTAATGTCAGATTGCTTACTGCCTATGTTTTCATCTAGGATTTTTATGATTTGGGGTCTTACATTCAAGTTTTAGTCCATTTGAGTTTATTTTTATTTCATTTTTTAAATTTTAATTTAATTTAATTTATTTATGATAGGCACACAGTGAGAGAGAGAGAGAGGCAGAAACACAGGCAGAGGGAGAAGCAGGCTCCATGCACCGGGAGCCCGACGTGGGATTTGATCCCGGGTCTCCAGGATCGCGCCCTGGGCCAAAGGCAGGCGCTAAACCGCTGCGCCACCCAGGGATCCCTCATTTTGTTTTTTTAGAAAGAGCAAGTGAGAGCATGAGCACAGGACGGGAACAGATGGAGAGAGAGAATGTTAAGCAGGCTCTACACACAGTGCAGAGCCCAACACTGGGCTCAGTTTCATTCATGATCCTGAGATCATGACTGGAGCCCAAAGCAAAAGTTAGTCGCTTAAATGGCTGAGCCACCCAGGAGCCCCTAAGATTTTATTTTTTAGTAATCTACACCCAATGTGGGGCCCGAACTCACAACCCTAAGATCAAGAGTCACACATTCCACTGACTGAGCCAGCTGGACACCCTTCCCCTCTTTTTTTTTTCCTTAATAAGTCTGGTTAGGGGTTTATTAATTTTGTCTGTCTTTTCCAAAAACCAGCTTTTAGGTTCATTGATCTCTCTTTTTGTAAAGTTTTTATTTGAGAGACAGTTGAGAGAATGAGGGAGGGGCAGAGGGAGAGGGAGAGAGAGAAACTCAAGCAGACTCTGTGCTAAGCTTGAAGCCCAATGCAAGGCTGGATCTCAAAACCCTGAGATCATGACCTGAGCTGAAACCATGAGTCAGACACTTAACTGAACCACCCAGATACCCTTCACTGATCTTTTCTATTGTGTGTGTGCATGTCATTCTTTTGTTTTGTTTTTTCTTTTTGCTTTTGTCTCCATTTCATTTATTTCTGCTCTGGTCTTTATTATTTCCTTCCTTCTGGTAATTTGGGGCTTTGTTTGTTCTTTTTTTAGGTGTAAAGTTAGATTGTTTGAGAATTTTATTTTTTGAGGTAGTCCTGAATTGCTATGAACTTCCCTCTCAAAACTGCTTTTGCTGCATTTTGGAAAGTTGTTTCCATTTTTATTTGTCTCCAGGTATTTTTAAATTTCTTCTTCGATTTCTTAGTTGACCCATTGGTTGTTTAGTGGCATGTTTTTTAGTCTTAGTGTATATGTGGTTTTTTTCCCAGTTTTCTTGTAACTGGTTCTAGTTTCATAGCCTTGTGGTTGGAAAAGATACTTGATATAATTTTCATCTACTTGAATTTCCTGAGACTTGTTTGTGGCCTAATGTGTCCTGGAGAAGGTTCCATGTGCACTTGAGAAGAATATGTATTCTGTTGCTTTTGATGGAAGTTCTATATAAATCTATCAAGTCCATCTGGTCTAATGTGTCTTTTAAAGCCAATATTTCCTTATTGATTTTCTGTCTGGATGATCTATTCATTGATGTAAGTGGAGTGTTAACGTCCTCTACTATTATTGTATTACTGTCTATTTCTTTTTTTTTTTTAATTTTTATTTATTTATTTATGATAGTCACAGAGAGAGAGAGAGAGAGGCAGAGACATAGGCAGAGGGAGAAGCAGGCTCCATGCACCGGGAGCCTGACGTGGGATTCGATCCCGGGTCTCCAGGATCACGCCCTGGGCCAAAGGCAGGCGCCAAACCACTGCGCCACCCAGGGATCCCTACTGTCTATTTCTCCCTTTATGTCTGTAAAGATTGGCTTCATATATTTAAGTGCCTCCTAAGGAACAAACTCTTTTTTTTTAAGATTTTATTTATTTATTCATGAGAGACACACACAGAGAGAGAGAGGCAGAGACACAGACAGAGGAAGAATCAGGCTCCACACAGGGAGCCTGATGCGGGACTTGATCCCGGGGCCTCCAGGATTATGCCCCGGGCTGAAGGCAGGCGCCAAACCACTGAGCCATCCAGGGATCCCCAAGGGACAAACTCTTGCTACACATAATGTGACTGCAAAAAGCCAGTCTCAAAGGATACATGCTCTATGGTTCAATGTCTGTGGCGTTCTAGAAGATACAAAACAATGGTGCTGAGAATAGAGCAGTGGTTCCCAGGGCTTAGGGGTGGGGGGAGAAGGCATACCTACAAGGGGAGGGCAGGAGGGACTCATGTGAGGGGCACCTGGGTGGCTCAGTCAGTTAAGCATCTGACTCTTGGTTTTGGCTCAGGTCATGATCTCAGGGTTGTGAGATTGAGCCCTGCATTGAGTTCCATGCTGGGCATGGAGCCTGCTTAAGATTCTCTTTCTCCCTCTCCCTCTGCCCCTTCTCTCTCTCTCTCTCTCTCTCTCTCTCTCTCTCTCCCTCCCTCCCTCCCTCTCTTTTTTTCTCTCTCTTCCTCTCTTAATTTATTTTTTTTTTAAGAGGGAATTACTTGGGGATGATGGAACTGTTCTGAATCCTGATTGTGGTGGTTACACATGCCTATACATATAACATTCATAGAACTGCACACCACTAAACCAAAAGAGGTTACTATGAGTGTATGATAGTTTAAAAAGCTATCTGTGGGGATGCCTGTGTGGCTCAGCAGTTGGGCGCCTGCCTTGGCTCTGGCTGTGATCCCAGGATCTGGAATCAGGTCCCACATTGGGCTCCCTGTATGGAGCCTGCTTCTCCCTCTGCCTGTGTCTCTGCCTCTCTCTCTCAGTCTGTGTCTTTCATGAATAAATTAATAAATCTTTTAAAAAAATAATAAAAAAATAAAAAGTTATCTGTGACCAGTTGGGTAACTGCAATAAAGCAACTGGAGTACAATGTTAGTGGGAGGATCTATGGGGTGGGTATGAGTGGTCACTGAACAATTCTTTTAGCTTTACTATCTGCTTGAAAATTCTCATAATAAATCTTGGAAAGGACTATATCCAGAATGATCCTAAGTTAGGGGATTGAAGGCATCATATCAACATATTAAAGTGGGGCTCTCTCTGAAGGGATAAAATTGGAGGTCATTAAAACTGTCGTTTTAGGGACACCTGGGTGGCTCAGTGGTTGAGTATCCATCTTTGGCTCAGGGCATGATCCCGGGGTTCAGGAATCGAGTTCCGCATTGGGCTCCCTATGAGGGGCCTCCTTCTCCCTCTGCCTATGTCTCTGCCTCTCCCTCTGTCTCTCATGAATAAATAAATAAAATATTAAAAAAATAAAATAAAAAATAGTTGATTTAAAAATTTTTGTTTTATATATTTCTGTATTTTCTATAATGAGCACCTGTTATTTTATTTAGAGAGGGTATTGGCTATATTTGATTTCAAATGTCCCCCCCCCCCATTTTTATGTACAATCTATGCTTCTTGCAAGGTTCAAATGGTATAGAGATAGGTAACCCCACATAGAAAGTCTCTCATACTCAGTCCCAACACTATTAACATTCTGCGTATACCTTAAAGGATAACTCTTAAATTCACGTTCATTCCTTTTAGATTATGTCACCTTTTAAAAAAGAAGCAGCTTAGGTTGCCTGGGTGGCTCAGTGATTGAGCATCTGCCTTCGGCTCAGGGTGTGATCCTCAATCCCCAGAAGGGGATTGAGTCCCACGTTGGGCTCCCTGCAGGGAGCCTGCTTCTCCCTCTATTTCCCTGCCACTCTCTCTGTGTCTCTCATGAACAAATAAATAAAATCTTAAAAAAAAAAGGCAGTTCAAGTCTATTCCATTTTTGTTTCCCATGTCTATCCTCTAGCAATAATAGTTTTATATTTATAAGGAAAAAAAAAACAGGCTCTATTCTATAGGTTTGAGGCACAGAGCCTGAGGTACAAAGGAGGTGTGATCATTTTTCCTGATTCCAAGAACTCAGCCAGGAAGTTTGCCTCCTTCAAACATGGGGCCAGGATTCTTTGTTATTTTTAAAGATATAACTATAAATATTTTCTTTCAATTTCCTTTGTAACTTAGGTCAAAACTAGAATGCTCTTTTGTTGTATGTTTATGTGTTTCACTGCCCCAATTATAAAATAATACCTGCTGAGAAAACTGAGGACAGAGTGGAAAGGGACCACAGTTCAGGAGTCTGCTTCTGGCACAGCCACCAACTCTCTTGACCCATCTCCGGGCCTCAGCTTTCTATACTATATCATTTTTATAATGAAGGACAAAACCCAGAAGTAATAATAAAACCCTTTACGGGGCAGCAGCGGTGGAGGGTGCTGCAGACTGCTGGTTGTCCTATATGCCTGCTCTCACCTTCTTCCTAAGTACAAAATTTCTGTATTTTTAGCTGAGCACATGATGAACCTCAAAATAGACTGTTTCCTTGACTCCCTTGCTAGATATGGTCAGTGGAAAATAAAAATGTTTTTAAAGGGAAGGGATTTGTTTTTCCAGTTCCACCTTTCTAATGTCTAGAATGTGGACATTATGGCTGGAGCACTAGCAGCTATTTTAGACTGTGAGGAAACTTTGGGAATGAAATCCATGTGCTGCTGATCATCAGATAGAAGGCATCCTGGGTTTGGGACGCCTGGATGGCACAGCAGTTGAGTGTCTGCCTTTGGCTCAGGGCATGATCCTGGAGTCCCAGGATGGAGTCCCACATCGGGCTTCCTGCATGGAGCCTCTTTCTCCCTCTGCCTATGTCTCTGCCTCTCTGTGTGTGTCTCTTATGAATAAATAGATGAAATCTTAAAAAAAAAGAAAGAACCTGAGTTCTTGGCTCCATGGTATGCCATGCTAACTCTGGACTATCTGCCTTTGGACTTCTTGAGTGTGAAAGGGAAATACAGTTTTGCTTAGTTGTAATCTGCTGGTGTTTTGAGATTTTTTTTTTAATAATCTGAATTTTATTTTATTTTATTTTTATTTTTTATGATAGTCACAGAGAGAGAGAGAGAGAGGCAGAGACATAGGCTGAGGGAGAAGCAGGTTCCATGCACCGGGAGCCCGACGTGGGATTCGATCCCGGGTCTCCAGGATCGCCCCCTGGGCCAAAGACAGGCGCCAAACCGCTGTGCCACCCAGGGATCCCTGGTGTTTTGAGATTTTTAAATTTATTTATTTATTTATTTATTTATTTATTTATTTATTTATTTATGATAGTCACACAGAGAGAGAGAGAGGCAGAGACACAGGCAGAGGGAGAAGCAGGCTCCATGCACCGGGAGCCTGACGTGGGATTCGATCCTGGGTCTCCAGGATCGCGCCCTGGGCCAAAGGCAGGCGCCAAACCGCTGCACCACCCAGGGATCCCTGGTGTTTTGAGATTTTTAAAAAATTAAAAATTCAGTGAAAATACAGTGTAATACTAGTTTCAGGTACATAAATAATGATTCAACACTTCCATACAACACCTGATGCTCATCACAAGTGTCCTCTTTAATGCTCTTCACGTATTTCATCCACCTATTTCACCACCTTCCCTCTAGTAACCATCAGTTTCTCTGTAGTTTAGAGTTTGTGTTTTTTTTTCTCTTTTTTTAAAATTTTTATTTATTTATGATAGTCACAGAGAGAGAGAGAGAGAGAGAGGCAGAGACATAGGCAGAGGGAGAAGCAGGCTCCACGCACCAGGAGCCCGATGTGGGATTCGATCCCAGGTCTCCAGGATCGCGCCCTGGGCCAAAGGCAGGCACCAAACCGCTGCGCCAACCAGGGATCCCTAGAGTTTGTTTCTTAATTTGTCCTCTATTTTTCCTCTTTCTCATTTTATTTCTTACATTCCACACATGAGTGAAATCATGTGGTATTTGTCTTTCTCTGACTGACTTATCTCACTTAGCTCTCTAGCTATTATACTAGATATTATACTCTCTAGCTCCATCTATGCTGTTGCAAATGACAAGATTTCATTCTTTTTTATGGCTGAGTAATATTCCATTGTATATATGTCACATCTTTATCCATTCATCAATCAGTGGAAACTTGAGCTGTTTCATTAAGTTGGCTATTGTAGATAATGCTGCTATAAATATAGAAGTTTATGTATTTCTTTGAATTTGTGTTTTGTATTCTTTGGGTAAATATCTAGTGGTGTGATTGTTGGATCACAAGGTAGTTCTATTTTTAACTTTTTGAGGAGCCTCCACACTGTTTTCCACAGTGCTATGCCAGTTTGCATTCCCACCAACAGTGTAAGAGGGTTCTCCTTTTTCCACATCCTCACCAACACCTGTTGTTTCCTGTGTTGTTGAGTTTAGCCATTCTGACAGGTGTGAGGTGATAGCTCATTGTAGTTTTGATTTGTATTCCCCTGATGGTAAGTGATGAACATCTTTTCATGTCTGCTGGCCATCTGTATGTCTTCTTAGGAAAATGCCTGTCTTCTGCCCATTTTTTACTTGGATTTTTCATTTTTGGGGTATTGAGTTTTATAAGTTCTTTATACGGTATTTTGGGATTTTGTTATTTGCAGCCTTATACAAGACAGGAGAATCAATGAGGAGACTGTTTCAATAATTGAAGGGAGAGTCAGTGAGGGCCTGAGCCATGGTGGAAAGTGGATTAAGAGATATTTGAAAGGGGCAGCCCGGATGGCTCAGCGATTTAGTGCCACCTTTGGCCCAGGGTGTGATCCTAGAGCCCTGGGATCAAGTCCTGCATCGGGCTCCCTGCATGGAGCCTGCTTCTCTCTCTGCCTGTGTCTCTGCCTCTCTCTCTGTGTCTCTCATGAATAATAAATAAAATCTTTAAACAAAGAGAGAGGTATTTGAGATATGCTACGTGCCCACACCTGAAGGACCTTAATGGTGGTTGCTGATTGCATTAATCTGGAGTTTAGCAGAAAGGTCTGAGCTGGAGAAACCATATGCCCAGAGAGGTAAAGTTGCCCATGGTCCCACAGCCAGGAGGGGCGGGACCCAGATTGGAGTGTGCATTAGTTACCTATTGATGAGTAAGAAATCATTCCAAAATGCAGTGAGTGGGAGTCAGGAGTCTGGAAGTGGCTTATCTGAGTAATGCTAGCTGGGGTCTGCGATGAGATTGTAGTTATGACGTTGGCCAGGACTGCAGTCATCTGAAGGTTTGATGGAGGCTGGAGGAGCTCTTTCCAGGATGATTCATTCACATGGCTGCTGCCCTATGCGGAGGGTGTGCCCTGTGTTGAAGGATTTACGTCAGTAAAGACTGATGCCTCTTCCAGGAGTGGAGGGGAGAGACAGTGTAGCATAGTGGTGGCCTGTGACATATTCCAGCAAGGGTGGCTAGTTATGGGCAATGTTGTCTGTAAGGCATGTGGCCCAAACGTTAGCTCCTGCTGGGGATGGGGTCAGAGAGTCTGAGATTCAAGTCCCAGCTTTGCCACTTGGTGGTTGTGGTGCTTCTGTCTCCCAGCCAAATGGGATGCTCATATCCATCTTATAGGGTTGGCATGAGGATTTATTTATTTATTTTTATAAAATTTAATTTTATTTATTTATTCATGAGAGACACACAGAGACAGTAAAGACACAGGCAGAGGGAGAAGCAGGCTCCTCGCAGGGAGCCTGATGTGGGACTCGATCCAAGGACCCTGGGATCAGGACCTGAGCCAAAGGCAGCCACTCAACCGCTGAGCCACCCACCCAGGCGTCCCGGCATGAGGATTTATTTATTTTCTTAAGATTTTATTTATTTATTCATAGAGATGCAGAGAGAGAGAGAGAGAGGCAGAGACACAGGCAGAGGGAGAAGCAGGCTCCATGCAGAGAGCCTGACGCGGGACTCCATCCTGGGTCTCCAGGATCATACTCCTGGCTGCAGGCGGCGCTAAGCCGCTGCGCCACCGGGGCTGCCCACAGCATGAGGATTTAAAAAGGAAATACGTGGCTCAGTTGGAGTGTCTAACTCGATCTAGGGGTCATGAGTTGGAGCCCCACGTTGGGCATAGAGATTACTTAAAAAGAAAATAAAGGAAATATATGTAGAACATCTAAGCTGGTGTCTTGCACATCACAATTGCCCAAATAAAGCTTTATAGGCATACCTTGTTTTATTGTGCTTTGCTTTACTGCACTTCAAAGACATTGCATTTTGTACAAAGTAAAGCCTTGTTGCAGCAACCCTACATTAAGGAAGTCTGTTGGGATAATTTTCAAACAACATTTGCTCACTTGGTCTTTCTTTCTTTCTTTCTTTCTTTCTTTCTTTCTTTCTTTCTTTCTTTCTTTCTTTCAGATTTTATTTATTCATGAGAGACACAGAGAGAGGCAGAGACACAGGCAGAGGGAGAAGCAGGCTCCCTGTGGGGAGCCCGATGTGGGACTCGATCTCAGGACCCTGGGATCATGACCTGAGCTGAAGGCCTCAACCACTGAGCCACCCAGGCATCCATCTCTTGGTGTTTCTGTGTCACATTTTGGTAATTCTCATAATATTTCAAACTTTCTTTTTTTTCCCAAACTTTTAAATTAGGATTATATTTGTTATTCATTATTATATCTGTGATCAGTGATTTCAACTCACTGAAAGCTCAGATGATGGTTAGCATATTTTAGCAATACAATATTTTGTTTTTAAAGTAATCTCTATACCCAGTGTGAGGTTTGAACTCATGACCTCGAGATCAAGAATCACATGCTGTACTGACTGAACCAGCCTGGCACCTCTGTGATAAATTTTTTTTTTTAATTATCGTATGTACATTGCTGTCTCAGATGAAATGCTACTGAACACTTAACAGACCTCAGTATAGTGTAAACATAACTTTTATATCACCAGGAAACCAAAAGATTCACTTGACTTGCTTTACTGCGGTGGTCTGGAACCGAACCCACAATATCTCTAGACGTGCCTGGATGAGGTTAATTTCCTGGCTCCAGCTCTCCAGGGGCTTCCCCGAGCTGTAGCGCTAAGGACATCTAAAGCTTCTTCCATGTAACCTTGCCACTGAGTCTTACGGGCCTTGCTCAGGGGCCAGCCCCCCTCTTCCTGCACCCCCCCCCCCACAGGTCCGCCCCATGCCCCCCCCCTCGCCTCCATTCATCTCTTCCTGGAACCTAATCATCTGGTGGGCTCTCCCAGAGGGGGCTGCCTTCCTCCTTGCCTCTCGGGCATGCCCCCCCCCCCAGCTCCTGGGGCCTGGCATCGTGCTAGGCTCGGCCTAGGGGGGTGAGTGGGAAGATCCACACTGAAACAAGTTTGGGGGAAGGTGGTGGCTAACTGCTGAGTTGGAGGGCCTCCTGGGATAGCAGGAAGGTAACCCCCGCTGAGATGGCAAGCAGCGGGGTTGGGGGGGGTGGGATGTGGCTCTGGACCAGCTGCCTGGAGGAAACCAGCCTGAGCTGAGAGGTAAATGATAATCCCCTGCCGCCTCCAGATGTCAAGCCAGCAGTGAGTAGTCCTGTGTCTTTTATCTGCATACTTCAGGTGCTCAATAATTGCTTTTGAGCTTAATGGGGAGGAGGGTCGCTTGAGGATGTGAGGAGTGATAAAATCCCTGCTTTCCCCCCAAGCGTGCCCCACCAGTTTGCTCAAGGTGCTTGAAATCCCACCCCACTCCCCCAGCTAGATTCATGTTTGGCTTAAAAGCCTGTGTCCCCAGAAAGCTCCCTTTCAAATGTTCAGATCTGCACCCAGCATGTTCCGTGGGCGGTAACAGAGCAGCCCATTAGTCCTGGTGAACCCATCTGACAAACCGTCTGTCACCCGCAGCCCCAAGCCACACTGAAATTGCCGAGTGTGTCACCCAGCTACGCTCCTCCTTGGGGTCCCCTCCACCAACCCCCAGTAGCCCCATGGCGGTCTGAACTCCCCTCTGAACTGCCCTGTCCCCACGGTCGGGCAGCAGGGTCCCACTGGGGCTTCTGGTGGTGACCACCACCGTGAGGCAGAAGAAGCTCCCCTTGGGGCCTGGAGGGGAAATGGCCTCCTGCTCCTTCCCACTCCCACAGGTACTACCCCGGTGGAAGTGCAAGTGCGGGGGTCCCTCCCTGGAGCTTCAGGGGACGTAGGAGCAGTGTGCCGGGGTGGAGTGAGGTGGCACCAAACAACCCTAGACCCCAGAGCTGGAAGGGGCCCCAACAAGCCAGTTGGTTTGGTTTTCTGTTGGTAGGCCAGGGACTATTTAATCTGCAGTTTGGGAGGAGGAAAACCCCTCACTGAGCTGTCTCACCTCATCCCTCTGGTAAGTGGAGCACTGCCCCTCATGGAGAAGTACTTCCCACCTTGGCTTTTGTACTGGGTGGCCTCCCGACACTTCTAGGAGGGAGGCACGCTGCCCAGGAGCAGGATTCAGGATGCCTCCAGCTGACTCCTGACTGAGATGGCTTCAACAATGAGGACATTTCTGCTTCCTTGTAACAAGATGGCAAGAGGTGAGTGGCTCCGGTGCTGGTTGAGTGACTCTCCAGCCTCGGCCACTACTGAGGCTATTCTCAACCTTCAACCCTGCCATTGCCAGGGAGTCAGCCGTGTTTTTTATGGTCATAAGAGGGCTGCCTGATGTCAAGTGTCATGTCCAGACGTCAACAACATACAGTGAAAGAAGAGAGCCCTCCTGGAAGCTGCTGACAATTCCTCTTCATATCTCAGGGCCGTAATTACACTACTGCTCATTCAAAACCCAGTATTTTTTTTGTAAAGATTTTATTTATTTATTCATGAGACACACACACACACATACACAGAGAGAAAGAGGCAGAGACACAGGCGCAGGGAGAAGTAGGCTCCATGCAGGGAGCCCGACGTGGGACTCGATCCTGGGCCTCCAGGATCAGGCCCTGGCTGACGGCGACGCTAAACTGCTGAGCCACCTGGGCTGCCCTCAAAATCCAATATTACTGCAATGCTGGGAAATCATTAATTCTCGGTAGGTCCCTCAAGTTTCTGCACATCTCTCAAAGAAGTTCATAAAGCAAACAGCCTTAGAAGATAGTGTTTTCCTCCAGGTCAAAGGGCATATTCGTTAAGATTCTGTTTTAAAAGATCCAGGTTGGGATCCCTGGGTGGTGCAGCGGTTTGGCGCCTGCCTTTGGCCCAGGGCGCGATCCTGGAGACCCGGGATCGAATCCCACGTCAGGCTCCCGGTGCATGGAGCCTGCTTCTCCCTCTGCCTATGTCTCTGCCTCTCTCTTTCTCTGTGTGTGACTATCATAAATAAATGAAAAAAAAATTAAAAAAAAAATAAATATCACAAAGCCCAATGAATTGTACAGGAAGTCTCACCCATATCTGACTTAGATGATATTTAGATGAGACTTTGGACTTAGACCTTTGAGTTGATGACATGAGAAGGACATGAATTTTGGGGGCGGAAGCAGAATGTTATGGTCTGAATGTATCCTCTCAAAATCATATGTTTAAATCTTTTTTTTTTTTAAAGATTTCATTTATTTATTCATGAGAGACAGGCAGAGACATAAGCAGAGGGAGAACCAGGCTCCCCTCCGGGAGCCCAGTGGGGGACTTGATCCCAGGACCACGCCCCGAGCAGAAGGCAGACGCCCAACCACTGAGCAACCCAGGCATTCCCATACGTTTAAATCTTAACCCCCGGGGATCCCTGGGTGGCGCAGCGGTTTAGCGCCTGCCTTTGGCCCAGGGCGCGATCCTGGAGACCTGGGATCGAATCCCACGTCAGGCTCCCGGTGCATGGAGCCTGCTTCTCCCTCTGCCTATGTCTCTGCCTCTCTCTCTCTCCTGTGTGACTATCATAAATAAATAAAAATTAAAAAAAAAAAAAAAGATTCAGGTTCCCTAAACTCAGGGTTCCCCTGCTGTAACACAACTCACTGTAGTCACATGACCACCCCTTACTGCAAAGGAGGCTAGGAAATGTAGTCTTTAGCCATCCAAAATTTCCATTTCTATGGAAGAACAGAGAATGGATATTGGGGCCATTGGCAGTTTCTGCCATAGTCTCTCCAATAAAACTGTGGTTCTGTTAGGGAATCAGGAGGAATGGTGTTGGAGAGGCAACCAGAGCGGCTATACAGTAGGGTTGGTGCCTTGACCCCATTTTACAGATGAAGAATTGAGTTCTAGGAAGAGAGGTGTCGAGGCCGGGTCTGCTGACCCCTGACCTGCGGTCTTCTCATCATTTTCCTGCCTCTGCATCAATACAGGTCAGGGAAGGCCATGGCAGGGAAGGCCTTCTCTTCCTCCTGTAAATACTGAATTTAGGTCACCTGGGTGGCTCAGTGGTTGAGTGTCTGCCTTTGGCTCAGGTTGTGATCCTGGGGTTTGGGATCAAGCCCCACATCGGGCTCCCTGCATGGAGCCTGCTTCTCCCTCTGCCTATGTTTCTGCCTCTCTGTGTCTCTCATGAACAAATAAATAAAATCTTAAAAAAAAAAAAAAAAAAACGAACAAAACCAAAAAACGTTCAATGGCTCACTATTGCTTTTAGGAAAAAGACCAAGCTTCTCTTGATGGCACGGCAGACATGTGCCCTTCCCCCATTATCCATTCTTTCCTTCTTTAGAAAGAGTACCCCCTGTTAGTGGCAGGGCACAAGGCCATTTAAATAAAGACTCCATTTCCCCAGGCTCCCTTGTAGCTAGTTTGGGCCAAATGGTTAAATCCTGACTGACTGGATGCAGGCAGGTGTTGGGTTCTTCTGGGGGAGTAGGTGGGCTTCCTTTGCCCCTTGCTCTTTCCTGATGACTAGAAGGCATGCATGAGGGGCGCCTGGGTGGCTCAGCCGTTGAGCGCCCGCCTTTGGGATCTGGGGATCAAGCCCCATATCGGGCTCCCTGCATGGAGCCTGCTTCTCCCTCTGCCTATGTTTCTGCCTCTCTGTGTCTCTCATGAACAAATAAAGAAAATATTTTTAAAAATAGAAAAATAATTAGGAAAAACCTTAAACATAAGGATAAGTTTGGTAGAGACTTATGTAAAAATCCATTTCACCATAAATTCCAGAAATTACGCTTCTATCCACATGTAGTTCCTCAGAGTCGATTCTAGCAGCTTTCAGGTATCTTCCCAGTTGGTAATTTTTAAACAAATAAGAACTCCAAATGGTCACGCAGAGGTATGCTCCCAATGTTTATTTCAAACTGCCTGTTTAAATGAAGGACAGTACAACAGGGATTCAGATTCAAGACACAACATTCCTCTGAAGTGAGCGTGAACAATTCTGCATCCACATGACCACGGATAGCTGGTGGGAGTGGCTCAATGACTGGGAATTTTCACAATTAACTTCTAAGCAGAATACAATGGTTTTTAAAGGATAAGCAATACAAATGTACTAATTTGAAATTTACACGTATATTACTAAAAATTAACAGGAACGGAAACAATTGTTGAGGTCTTAAACCAACAGAATAATTTTTTTGGGAGGGAGGACGCTGTTTAGAGTTGCTGGTATGTGGTGTTAATAAGCAGCAGACCAACTTTTAGTAGGTTCTTATTGTTTTAAAATTTGTTCCTGATGACACCCCCTCTTGTTGCCTGCATCTGGGCAGACGCCCCCACCCCCCACCCTCGGGGTATCCTCGGCAGTACTGATCTTCCATTTCCCTTGTAGGCACTTACCTCAATTACAAGTGCATCCTTGTCTTGACTCCTTTGTCACCGGTTCCCCCCTAGCTTATCAGCTCCGCCTCCGTGCGGACACTTTCCTGCTCATGGCTGTGCCCCACGTCCCTGCACAGTACTTGGCACCCACTAGGGCTTCACTAAGCATCTGGGGAACGTATGTAGGTGAAGAACCTGGTGCAGAGTATAGAGTCAAAAAGGGTAGCTCCACTCTTTGCGGTGGCTTGTTTTTTAATCTATTATTTTATTTTATTTTTTAAAAAAGATTTTATTTATTTTTTCATGAGAGACACAGAGAGAGAAGCAGAGACATGGCAGAGAGAGAAGCAGGCTCCCTGAGGGGAGCCCGATGTGGGACTCGATCCCAGGACTCCAGGATCACACCCTGAGCCCAAGACAGACACTCAACTGCTGAGCCACCCAGGCGCCCCTCATGTTTAGAGGCTGAAGGGTTACAAATGTTTGAATGCCACCACATTTAGCATCAGGAAAATGCTGCCTGAATTTTGAAGCATGAGTTTTATTTTGCCCAGAGGGTCATTCCTGGAGGGCTGCAGTTACATCTCATTCAACTCTGGATTCCCTTGAACCCCAGCAGAGGGCCTGGCATAAAATAGGAGTCCATGAATATCCAATAAGCAGAGTTTGTTTATTTATTTATTCATTTATTTAAGTAATCTCCATAGCCAACGTGGAGCTCAAACTCACAGCTCTGAAATAAAAAGTCACACGCTCCTCCTGCTGAGCCAGCCAGGCGCCCTCCGATAAGCTGACTTTGCTGAACACTCGCCCTACACCGGGAATATTCTTTCATGGATATGGTTTCTTTAAAAAAAAAATTAATTAATTTTTAACTTTTTAATATTCATGGGTATGGTTTCTAAAAGTTACAACCTCCCAAGGTGGGTATGAGTGCTCTCATTTTACAGATGAGGACAGTGAGACCCAGAGAGGTTAGATGACTTGCCCAAGATCACACAGCCAGTAAATGCAGAGGGAGCTTTATTCCAGGTCTGCATGGGCTCCAAAGCCCGGGTTCTTTCCAGGCCTTGTGATTACGTCCCCTACAGGGCCTGTGGGCCTCGATGAAAGAGACTGCAGTTCAGGGGTGGGACTGGGTGGGGGTGGGAGCCTGGCCTTGGGACCCAGCTTCCTCAGGCTGTAGGAGCCTGGGCTTCGGGGTCTGACAAGCGCTGTGTGCCTGGGATGACTCTGACCCAGCACAGTGGTCAGCACCCTTGGCCGCGAGGTGGCAGGTGCAGATGTGAGCTCCGCCAGCGAGAGCTGTGCAGCCTGGGAAGCGGATGGAGTCTCGCCGGGTGGTGGGGAAGGGTCAGCGCTAGCAGCAGCCCGGCAGAGCCTGGAAACACTAGGCTGGCCAGAGCCAGGCGCAGCAGAGCTGGGCGCAGGCGGTGCCCTGCCCCAAGGTCTCCTACTCCCGTGCTCTCTCTTTACGATGCAGGAGGAGCAAGGCTCCCGCGAGGGCTCCCGCAGGGAAGGTGGGCTGCACACCTGACGCGGCACCTCCAGGGTGTCGCTGGTGCAGTCCAGCCTCCAGGTGGCCCTGGACCGAAGCGGTCCCTAAGCTCCTTCCACGACGACGTCCCGGCGGCCGCTCGGCTTCCCCCTTCCCCTCCCCAGCCCGCCGGGCTGCTCGGGGAACTAGGGCCCGGGGGCGGGCGGCGGGCGGAGGGGCCGGGCCCGTGGGAGAGAGGAGGAGCGAGGAGCCTGGATGCTGGGTTTGGGCGCCTCCCGCGGTTTCCTGGCGCCACCTCGTGGCCGTGCTCGGCGTTGCCGCGCCTGCTCTCGGGCTGCGGGCGCGGGGCGCTCGGCTGGGGTTGGGCCGACGTGAGCTCTAGGGCGGTGACCTTGCGACGACCCCCCCGCCCCGCCTCTCTTCCTGTCCTTCGAGGTAAAACCGAGGCTCCGAGGGCCCCCGAGACCTGTGGCGGTCTAGCCCCAGGAGGAGAAAAACACCCCAGTACCCACATCATGGCTCTCTTGATCATAAATCGAATCCCGGGACGCCCGGGTAGCTCATGGGCTCCTGCCTGCGGCTCGGGTCGTGATCCGGGCCCGGCTCGCTGGGGGTCCAGTCCCGGGCCCCACCCCCTCCCCGCGTCGCGCTCCCTGCGAGGAGCCTGCTTCTCCCTCTGCCTGCGTCTCTCTCTGTGTCATCAAGAATAGATGAATAAAATCTTTAAAATAAATAAATCATGACCGAGGGGAGTAGTGGCCGAGGGGAGATGTGGAGAGCTGGGGTCACAGCCCAGGACGGACCCCGCGGTGCGGCCCGGAAATGGAGACCAGCCGCCTGGGCCAGCCCTGCCCACCTGCGGGGCTTCCAGCTTCAGGGCGGCTCGAGGCCGAGGCCGGGCAGCGGAGGGCAGCGAGGGCAGCGGTGCCGACCCTGGGCCCCGCAGGACTCTCGCCGGCAGTGGCCAGGGCAGTCCAGGGATGACCCTCGGGAGCACGTGTCCCCCTGCGGGCCTGCCCTAATGGCCCCCCGGGCCCGGGGCTCAGTCGGCCAGCTCAGCTGGCTGGCTCGGCTCCTTGCAACCTCCGGCCTCAAACTTTGCATTTCACTTGTATTCCTTTGCTTCTCTGACTTCATGACTTCTGGGCACACTCTTCTCTCCACTCTATTTTCTTCCTCAATCAAAAGAAAATCTTAGGAAATTTTATAAGGCAGGACTTGCCTATAAATGAATGAAAAGGGTAGTCAATGAACACACTGGGTGGAAGCCGCAGAAGGGCTGTCTGTTACTGTTGGGTGAAGGCTGCCAGGGGTCATCTGAACAGAGCCTCTGGTCCCGGGCTGCCTTCAGCTTTCCGGAGAGGGGACTGGAGCCCCCTCTGGAGAAGTCTGTAAACTTATGAGTAAGTCCTGAAAACTTGGTGCTCCCTGCAGCTCTATGGCAAGGCCTGTGGCTGGGGGTCCAGCAGGACTGTACAGGGGGGAGCAGGTTCCTCAGAATTTCTGCTTCTCAGTTATCAGCTGTCAAAGCATGAGGGTCCCCAGTGGACAGAGGTGGCTGGACCTGGGGGGCACAAGAGGAACGTCATCAACAAGTGATTGAGAGCGGATAGGAGCTCGGCCAGGCTGCCCTTTCCCGTACAACATATCTTTCTTTCTCTTTCTTTCTTTCTTTCTTTCTTTCTTTCTTTCTTTCTTTCTTTCTTTCTTTCTTTCTTTCTTTCTTTCCTTCCTTCCTTCCTTCCTTCCTTCCTTCCTTCCTTCCTTCCTTCCTTCCTTCCTCACTTGACGAGCACAAGCATGGAGAGCAGCAGGCAGAGGGAGAGAGAGAAGTAGGCTCCTCACTGAGCAGGGAGCCTGATGTGGGGCTTGATCCCAGGACCCTGGGATCATGACCTGAGCCAAAGGCAGATGCCCAACCGACTAAGCCACACAGGTGCCCCCATACATCCTGTTTTTTATAATCAGCCCTCATTATTTTATCTAGGGGAGTATAGACTATATTTTATTTATTTTAAAAGACAGGGCAGCCCAGGTGGCTCAGTGGTTTAGTGCTGCCTTCAGCCCAGGGCATGATCCTGGGGACCCGGGATCGAGTCCCACATCAGGCTCCCTACATGCACTCTGCTTCTCCCTCTGCCTGTGTCTCTGCCTCTCTCTCTGTGTGTCTCTCATGAATAAGTAAATAAAATCTATTTTAAAAGACAGCATGGTCTGGCTGCCCCCTCTGCCTGATTCTTGGCGGGGACCCTAGGCTCTCCCTTTTCCATCCCTTCCTGGTGTTCCCTTCCCCTCTGCTGTGGTTGATGCCCCTCCCCTGTAACCCATGGTGTACCCCTTCCTATTGATGGAATACATCCTCTAACTTTCTGAGAAGGGCTGGTGGGAGAGAACCCTTTCAAGACATGGCAGGTCCCTGAATGTCCTTGGTTTATCCTCACATTTGATTGCTACTCTCTGCCTGGCTTAGGTGTCTGGGTGGGAAATCACTTTTCTTCAGGATGTTGAAGGGCTGATCCATTGGTTTCTTGTTTCTTTTTTTCTAAATGTTCTGGAGCTGGAGGCACTCTTTTAAAAAAAAAATTATTTGAGAGAGTGTGTGAAAGCGAGAGAGATCACAGAGGGAGAGGAAGAAGCAGACTCCCCCCTGAGCAGGGAGCCCAATGTGGGGCTTGATCCCAGGACCCTGAGATCATGGGGCTCGATCCCAGGACTCTGAGATCATGACCTGACCTGAAGGCAGACACTTAACTATCTAAGCCACCCAGGCTTCCCTGGTATCTTGTTTCGAAGGTTGGAGCAGTTGGGAGCCGTTCTCAGTCCTGACCTTTTTTAGGAAAGTGACCTATTTTTCCTCTTCGAAAGCTTGTAGAATATCCCTGTCTGAAATTTCACGATCATGGGCTCTGGTGAGGGTCTATTTTTGTCCATTGTATTGACACCTGACAGGCCATTTTAGTTTGGAAACTCATATCCTTCACTTCAGAGAAATGTTCTCTTTTTTCCCCCCACAAAGATTTTATTTTTAAGCAATCCTTACACCCAATATGGGGCTTGAACTCACGATCCTGAGACCAAGAGTCACATGCTCCACGGACTGGGTTAGCCAGGCACCCCTGGAAAAATGCTCTTGAGTGCTTGTCTTTTTAAGGGAAAAAATTTACAAAAATTTTACAAACAACTTTTTTCTTTTTAATATTTTATTTATTTATTTGACAGAGAGAGAGAGCACAAGCAGGGTGAGAGGCAGAGGCAGAGAGAGAAGCAGGCTCCCCGCTGAGCAAGGAGCCCAATGCGGGACTCTATCCCAGGACCCTGGGATCATGACCTGAGCTGAAAGCAGACGCTTAACTGACTGAGCCCCACAGGCGCCCTACAAACAGCTTATTGAAATATAACTCACATCCCATACAGTTCACCTATTTAAAGTATACAATTTGGGATGCCTGGATGGCTCAGTGGTTGAGCATCTGCCTTTGGCTCAGGTTGTGATCCTGGTCCTGGGATCGAGTCCCACATTGGGCTCCCTGCAGGGAGCCTGCTCCTCCCTCTGCCTGTGTCTCTGCCTCTCTCTCTCTCTCTGTGTGTCTCTCATAAATAAATAAATAAAATATTTTTAAAAAAAGTATGCTACAATTCAATGGCTATAGTCAGAGTTGTGCACCGACCACCACATTTTATTTTATTTTATTATTTTTTTAAAGATTTTATTTATTTCTCATGAGAAACAGAGAGGCAGAGACACAGGCAGAGGGAGAAGCAGGCTCCATGCAGGGAGCCCGACGTGGGACTCGATCCCGGGTCTCCAGGATTACGCCCTGGGCTGAAGGCGGCGCTAAACCGCTGCGCCACCCGGGCTGCCCCGACCAGCACATTTTAGAACATATTCATTTGTCCAAAACAGATGCATACACTGCACCCCCTCTTTAGCTGCCACTTCACCCCTCCGCCCTCGGCAGCCACTCGTCTACTTTCTGTTTCTATAGATTTGCTTCTCCTGGACATTTCACATAAACGGGACCATACCCTATAGAGTGTGTCTGGCTTCTTTCGCTGGGCATGGATTCAAGGTAGCGTGCTGGTGTTCATTTCTTTTGATGGCTGAATTATATTCCATTATAAGGATAGACGATGTTTGGGGCACCTGGGTGGCTCAGATGGTTGAGCGTCTGCCTTTGGCTCAGGTCATGATCCCGGGGTCCTGGGATCCAGCCCAACATGGAGCTTCCTGCTCAGTGGGGAGTCTGCTTCTCCCTCTACGTCTGCCCCTCTCTCTGGTCAGGTTCTCTCTCTCGATATCTCTTTATCTCAAATTAATAAATAAAATCTTTAAAAAAAAAAGGATAAACCATGTTTTATTTACTCATTCATCAGCTGATGGACATTTGAGTTGTTTCCACATTTTTGCTATTATGATTGAACAATTTCCATCCTTCTGCTTTTTGTTTTGTCTGCTCTCTGCTCCACACTTCCTGCAATTTGGGTGCTGGCTTTCCTGAACCATCCTCCCTCTGAGCAGGAGGAGATAAAAGTTGGAGGGGCTGAGAGAAGGGGCAGCCTGCCCTCCACCGTTTGGCAAAGATGTGTGTTTGCCATGCGTGGATTCAGGAGTCTCACAGAAGCCTCTACGGGCAAGGGGAGTCTGGCAGCATGGGGGCCTGGGACTGGAAGGGGCCAGCCTGTGTCGGGCACCAGGGCACCAGGAAATGCGGAGACTCCCAGCAGCACCCCTGAAGAAAGATCGCCTGCCCCAGGACAGAGTCATGTCTTCTGGGACATGGCAGTCTTGGCGTGCCATAACTGCACCCCTTGGGAGAAAGGGCATGTCCCTTTGCAACCCCTCACCCCCTCGTCCTGTTCAGGTGGTTTGGGGGATGGTTGCTTGCTGATTGTTGAGCTGCCCCTCCAGGGAAGGAGACACTTGCTAGGTTCCCCTTTTCGCGGGGCATCCCTCCCAGGTCCTGGGAGCCCTTTTCTTGCCTGGCCTGGGGTGGGGGCTAGTGGTGGCGGGTGGGGGCCACCAAAAGGGAGAAGCCACAACACTCCCACTCTGCTTGGGAGCCCTGCCGTGGTTCTGTCACTGAGGCTCCTGGGAAGCTGGTGGCAATGATGGCAGCAGGCCTGTTTGCCCCGGGAGCAGCTTTAGAACAAAGGAGCATGCAGCTCCTAGTGTTCCCAGTTTTGCAGCTTTAGCAGCTCCATGGCAACAGGAAAGTCCCTCTCGGAATCCTAGCCCTGAAGCTGGGCTCCTCACCTTCCAACATATAGGTATAGGTAAGTGTCTGGGATCTTGCCTGAGATTCTGCATGTCTAACAAGTTCCCAGCTGAGACCCGTGCTGCTGGTCCTTGGACCACACTTTGAGAAGCCAAGATCTCTGAGGGGAGGCGTGGGGCATTCTGGGAAGAGTGGAATTACCTCAGTCCCTAGATTAGTAGTGGCTTACACAAGACAGAATTGCTTTCTCTCAAATGTCAGTGAGACAGAGGGGGGCTTTTTAGGGTTGGTAGACCAGCTGCACAAATGTCAGGGACCCGGGTTCCTTCCCTCCTATTGTTTTATCACCCCTGACATGAAGTCAAGGGACTTGCCCAGGGTCGCTTAGCCAAGGTGTGAAAGAACTGCTGTTTGAACCCAGATCTTCGGGCTTTAAACCCTAGGGTCCCTGCTCAGCCTGTGTGATGAGGAGTGATGGTCAGCCAACCGGGATGTGCATCTACTCGGAGATCATGGTGGTGAGTGGGGAGGTTCCTGCAGGAATGCAGGGGCAGGTGACGGGGCCAGGCGGTGCCAGCAAGGCCTATGGTCAGGTGCGTGTGGTGAGTCCTGGGATGGTGTGTGTGGGGGTGGTAGTCCGAGAAACTGGAATTTCTGGGCAGGGACAGAAATGGTGACCTCTCGCTGTCGTGCTCCTGCTCTGCCTAGCGTCACGATGGGATTGTAGCACCCTTTCTTTGTACTTTGCATATTTATTTCTAAAGATTTTATTTATTTACTTGAGAGAAGAGAGAGCAAGGAGGAGGGGCAGAAGGAGAGGGGAAGCAGACTCCCCACTGAGCAGGGAACCCGACAAAGAGCTGCATCCCAGGACCCTGGGATCATGACCTGAGTCGAAAGCAGACAGCCAACTGACTGAGCCACCCCAGTGCCTCTTATTTTGTTTTTATTTATTTTATTTTTAAAGATTCTATTTATTTATCCATGAGAGACACAGAGAGAGAGGTAGAGACACAGGCAGAGGGAGAAGCAGTATCCCCGCAGGGTGGGACTCGATCCCGGGACCCCAGGATCATGCCCTGAGCCAAAGGCAGACACTCAACCACTGAGAGCCACCCAGCCATCCCCTTTATTTTGTTTTTATTTTATTTTATTTTTTTTATTTTGTTTTTAATTACAAATTTTGAAATATTTGAAACATACAGAAAAATATAGAAAATGAATAACAAATACCTATCACTCTCTAATGAGACTATTTGAAATGTTTTGGCTCTTTTCCCCAGAATATATATGTGTGTGTGTATATATATATATTTTTAAAAAAGATTTTATTTATTTATTCACGGAAGACACGCACACACAGAGAGGCAGAGACACAGACAGAGGAAGAAGCAGGCTCCATGCAGGGAGCCTGATGTGGGACTCGATCCCAGGTCTCCAGGATCACGCCCTGGGCTGAAGGCGGCGCCAAACCACTGAGCCACCCGGGCTGCCTTATTTATTTATTTTTCTTTTGAAAAGAAAAAATGTCATGGAAAAAACTAAAAGCCCACCCTTGACCTCCCTCTTTCTCCCCTCCTTGAAGTATTCTTTCATTCACAAACATGCTTGGCAACTTACCAAATAAGTATATATCCATAACAATATTGTTTTGTGTTCTAAAATTCTGCATAAATGGTATCATAACGTTACATATCATTTTGCAAATTACCTTATTTTTTATTTTTTATTTTTTTTGCAAATTACTTTAGCTCAACACTATGGTTCTGAGATCTATCAGTGCTGAAGTATGCAACTCGAATCCATTCATTGTACTCTCTCTGTGTCTTTTATCTTATGATGACCACAATTTATCTACCTTCCTGCTAAGAATAGTTGCTGGTAATAGTTTATGATTATAATCAACGTCACAGAGAACCTTCTTGAACATGTCTCCGTGGACATGCAAAGAAGAGTTTCTCTGCCGTTGTCATCTGGAAGTAGAAATTTTGGGTCATAATGTTTATGCATCTTCAGCTTTACTAAGAATTATCAAACTGTTCTCCAAAGTGGTAGCACTGATTTGCGCTCCTACAGCTAACTATAATTTCTGTTTCTCTGCATGCTCCATGAGGTGTATTAGTCTTCGCCAATCTGTTGGGTATGGTATTTTATTCTAGTTTTAATTTGCATTTCCTTAATTACTAGTTAGACTCAACAACTTCTCATGTGGATTGGCCATTGGCAGTTACTTTCTTTGAAAGTTCTCATTAGATCTTTTGCCTATTTTTCTTTTAGGCCATTTATGTTTTTCTTACTGATATGTAGGTGTTCTGGGTATGTTTTGTTGGTTATGCTGATTGCAAACTCTGTTACAGTCTTCTTTTCATCTGATCCTGGACAGGGACTGAGGACTGGTGCTGGGATGGATTAGTGATGTCTGCTACAGGTGTAGGGGAGGAAGCCAGAAGGATTTTGGGTTAAGGTTACAGTGTGGAGGCCCAGTTGTTAGAGAAGAGCCATCGGGGAAACTCCATTGCAGGCACAAAGCTCAGTAATGAGGCCAGAGCAGGTCTGTCTAGTCAAGTCAGGCCAGCAGGCGAGGCCCTGGTCACCGAGTTGAACCTCTAAATCTTTCTGGGAGACCTCTGAGGAGCCCATGGCTAGACTTTCTCTAGCCCCTTAAAACTTCGCTCATTGAGTTGAGTGTAGGATACATGTAGCTTTCAGCAAGGGATACCTGGGGAGGAGTCACAACAGACCTACTGTTGTATTTGTGGAAGGGATATTGTTGAGGATGCTTTCACTACATCACATGGTGTTCTCCCAAAGAGGACCAGGGAAGAACTCTCTCTCCATGTGAGTAAAGGAATGGACAACTTTCTTCTGAATAACCATGTTGTATTTATGCTTTGGATCCGATGATGTTATTGCTTCCCCCTTTGCCCTGGCCACCAGGAAACTCAGGGCCCAATCCAGAAACCCGTGGAATAACAGGGTACCAGATTAAGGCCACTTTATCCCAATTTTGCCTCTTATTGGATTTAACAAATCTTGTCTTGCATGTATTTTTTTGGTTACCTAGAATCCTTTTGGGATGAGATGGGGTAAAAATAAATAATATTCCCCTCACTCTGCCACTGCTCTACCTGTCTTGGGATAGAAGGAGGCCAAAGACTTGGAATGGGGCTGGAGCCAGGAACAGATGATGGGTGGGCCACTGTGTGGCCTCAGAGAGAGAGAGGGGACAGGCCATTAGACAGAGGTGGGAACTGTTTCCAAAACACCTAGGCCTGAAGTGTCACATTTCTTTATTTTTCAAAATAAACTTAAAATTGACTCCCTGCCGGGTTGGCAGGACAACGGGCAGCAGCTGATATTGATTCTCTATCCCCATTATATTGGCTCACATAAGAATCTGAGATTCCCCTGGTCCCAGGAAAACATGAGAGGGGCCTGGTCCTTGCCCTTGCCCTTGTCGTTGTTCTGCTGCTGTGGGACCTGGTTCTTGACCATGTCCGGCCCTGCTTCTCTGAGAGCCGCTGCTTGCAGTGCCCTGGCCTGTCCTACTCTTGAGTTCCACAACACACACACCTTTGTTCTGGACAAGGGATGTTTATATATGGAACAGTCTTGGAAGATGGAGATAACAGCTATCTCCAGAGCAGAGGGTAGGTTTACTGTCCCATATAATAATATAATAATGTCTTCTTTCAGGGCAAAGGTTGGGCAGATTTTCTTGTAGTTTCTTTAAAAAGGCTTGAGTTCACTGAGCTCCTCAGCTGTGATGCAGACCCTCTGTGTACTGGCACAACATACCTGGCCTTCATGCCACCCCATGGGATTTGTGAGGCAAGAGGAACAACGCAAACATGAAACTCAGGATGCCCGCTGTGCTTTAAGCAATAAAGCCCTAAAAGAAGAAGTAGTAAAGTCCTTTGTCTCTGACCCACGAGTCCCCTGTCTTCTGTGAGTACCCATGAAACTGTGGCAGACTAACTTGTTAGCTTGCAAGTAAGGCAAAACCTCAGACTTAAAAAATTTTTTTTAAATTTATTTGCCATGGAGAGACAGAGGGAGAGCACAAGCAGGGGGAGTGGCAGGGAAAGAGAGAGGGAGAAGCAGGCTCCCCGCTGAGCAGAGAGCCCAAAGCAGGGCTTGATCCCAGGACCCTGAGATTATGACCCAAGCCAAAGGCAGATGTTTAACTGACTAAGGCACCCAGGTGCCCCTCCTTTTAAAAAAGATTTTATTTATTTATTTATTTATTTATTTATTTATTTATTTATTTATTTGGGGGAGAGAGAGAGAGCTGAGTGTGAGGAGGAGCAGAGGCAGAGGGAGAGAGATAAGCAGAGTCTGCACTGAGCGTGGAGACTGACATGGGGCTCATTTCATGACCCTGAGATCATGACCTGAGCCAAAACCAAGAGTAGATTGCTCAACTGATTATGCCACCCAGGTGTCCCCTTTCTAGCATCTTTTGACCACACTCCCCAAATGTGGAAACGTCTGCTTGATCACAGAAGAAGGTAGAACCATGAGTCTTTCTCCCACCTAGAGCACAGGCTGTGACCAGGCTCCACCTCTCAGACACTTGTGAGGAGCTGTGAGTGGCAATACGGTGGGGGGCGGGCACTAGTGGTTTCTTTCTTGGTGAAGACGGTGGTGAGCTGGGCTCGGGCTCTCTGGAACATGGTTGTAAGTGGCTGAGGTTCTGATGCTCCACCCCAGGGCCAGCGGAGTGACCTTAGGTACCTCACCTGAGCTGACCCAGACTCTACCTCTCCCACCCGGGGTCCACAGGTGTCCACATTTCCTTCATCCTTTCCTCCCACTGCTGGGTAGGGGGCTACCTATTTGGTGTATCCTCATTGTTTATTTGTGACTTCTCCCTTTTTCTCTCAGTCAGTGTCACCAGAGGTTTGCCAATTTAATTGGTCTTTTCACAGCACCAATTTTCGACCTCATTGATTTTCTCTCTTACATTGTTTTCTATTAATTTCTTTTCTTTTTTTTGTATATTTTTATTGGAGTTTGATTTGCCAACATATAGCATAACACGCCGCGCTCATCCCGTCAAGTGCCCCCATCAGTGCCTGTTACCCAGTCACCCCATCCCCCGGCCCACCTCCCCTTCCACTACCCTTTGTTCATTTTGTCTATTAATTTCTGCTCTTATCTTTGTCATTTTCTGACTGCTGCTGTTTTTGAATTTATGTGGTTGTTCTTTCTCTAACTTGGACAGTTAACATGTTATTTTCAGACTTTCCTCTTTTTTAAGCTTTTAATGTGATATGTTTCCCTCTACTCATTGTTTCCATTGTAGCCACCAAGTTTTGGTGTATTTTCATTAATGTTTATTGTAAAATATTTTAAAATTACTTTTAATTATTTGACACATACATGTTATTCTTGAGTATTTTTCTAAAAACTTTTTATCATGGAAAAAATATATATAAAAGAGAAGAGAATACGTAAAGAGTCCCTAGGTACCTACAGCCAGGTCCAATTATGAACATATGGCCAGTGTATTTTCATCTATATGCCCATGTGCTCTCCTAACTCAAACCTAGTTTATTTTGAGAGTGTGTTTTAAATGTACAGAAACTTTGTATTTACCCTTTTTGTTGATGCCTGATGACATAATCACATTGTGGTCAAAGACTATGGTCTCCATGATACTGAATTGTTACTATTTTTTGAGACTTGCTCTGATTAGCATGTGATTGTTTTGTGTGAGTAGTCTAACATTTTTTTGTCCTGCAGGCTTGTTTACATGTCCATTAGATTGAGTTTGTTAATTCTGTCATTCAAATCTATATCTTTGCTGGATTTTTTTCTTCCTGATTTGTTACTAATCGGAAAAGGTTTATTGAAATGTTCTGTTAAGATGGTGGATTCTTTACTTGTCTCATGGTTCTGTCTAGTTTTTGCCTTTTATATTCAACTGTTATCTAATTAGACATTAAATGGGGCACCTGGATGGCTCAATGGTTGAGCATCTGCCTTTGGCTCAGGTTGTGATCACAGGGTCCTGAGATCGAGTCCTGCATCGGGCTTCCTGCAGGGAGCCAATTTCTCCCTCTGCCTGTGTCTCTGCCTCTCTCTGTGTTTCTCGTGAATAAATAAATAAAATCTTTAAAAAAATAGGCATTTAACGTTATATTTTTTAACCAGTTTGACTTTTGTCATTATGTAATGACTTTCTGTATCCCTGATAATGCTTTTTATCTTAAAACTGGTTTTGTCTGGGGCAGCCCTGGTGGCGCAGTGGTTTAGCGTCGCCTGCAGCCCAGGGTGTGATCCTGGGGACCTGGGATCGAGTCCCGAATCCAGCTCCTTGCGTGGAGCCTGCTTCTCCCTCTGCCTGTGTCTCTGCCTCTCTTTTTCTCTCTCTCTCTGTGTTTCTCATGAATAAATAAATCTTAAAAAAAACTGGTCTTGTCTGATATTAATAAAGGTATGCTAAGTTTTTGGTGGTGGGAGGATGTTAATATTTGCCTACTATATATTTTCCATCCCTTTACTTTCAAACTTTCTTTGTCTTATGTCTTGGATATGTCTTTTGTAAACAATATGTAGCAGGATTTAAAAAATCCATATGTAGCTTAAGAAGATGTACCATTGAGCGATATATTAATATCCTTCTTGAATAATGCAAGAAAGACCTCAGAATCCTTGGATGCTGGTTATACTCTCCTGCCTGACTTATTTTTGTTCTGCATTTTAGGTCTATCCTTTTTGGTTTGCACCTTTAAATTCTACCTTATTTTATATAATAGGATTTGTTTGTTTTTTTCTCACATGGTCATCATTTGATTCACTTACTGTTTCCTTATGCCTTTCAGTCTCATCTTCTGGAATTATATTCCTTTCTCCTGAAGTATTTCCTTTAGTGTATGTTTGATAATGGTTTGAACTCCCAGTTGTGTTTTGTTTGGAATTTTTAAAGATTTTATTTATTAATGAGAGACACAGGGAGAGAGAGGGGGGAGAGAGAGAGAGAGGCAGAGACACAGGCAGAGGGAGAAGCAGGCTCCATGCAGGGAGCCCGACGTAGCACTCGATCCTGGGTCTCCAGGATCACGCCCTGGGCTGAAAGCGGTGCTAAACTGCTGAGCTACCCGGGCTGCCCTGTTTGGAACTTTTGAACAATTATATAAAATATAACAGATGTACACAAAGGTGCCTAAGACAAAAGTGGACAGAATAATTATAAACTGAACACTAGATTCCCAATATGTTCCTTTTTAAATCATGACTCAGTAACTGTTCTTTTATGTTAATCATACCCTTGCTTTTCTTTTTAGTTTCACATATATATATATATATATACATATATATATATATGTTTAAAGATTTTATTTTACATGAGAGTTTTATTTTTATTTTTTTATTTTTATTTTTTTTATTTTTTATTTTTATTTTATTTTTTTTTTACATGAGAGTTTTATTTACTCATGAGAGACACAGAGACACAGGCAGAGGGAGAAGCAGGCTCCCTGCAGAGAGCCTGATGTGGGACTTGATTCCAGGACTCCAGGATCATGCCCTGAGCCAAAGGAAGATGCTCAACCATTGAGCCACCCAAGCGTCCCAGTTTCACCTATATATAATCTGACATAACAGAGGTTAGTTTTGCTTGTTTCGGACTTTATGCAGGTGAACCATATTGCACGTGTTCTTGTGTGTTTCCTTCTCTTAGCATAAACGCTTGTACAGTTCATTTAGGTTGTTGCATATAAGTACGATTCACTCACTTTTATTGCTATATCGTATTTTATCATATTGATATGTTATAACTTATTTATCTAGTCCCCTGCTGATGGGTGTGTGGATTGCTAGTACATGCAAGGCTGCTATGAGCACTTTTAGTACATCTCCTCTGTGTATGAGTGTATATGCGTGTGTGTGTGTGCATGTACACATGCCTGTATGTGTGCATGCATTTCTCAAGTCCAGTGTAATTTACCCAAGAGTGGAATTACTGACAGGTGGGTTAGGCATTTTTTCAGTTTCACTAGATAATGTCCTAGGTTACACTCATTTACACTCAGGCACCCACTTACATTCCCACCACATCCTTGACAACTCTTGGGCTTGTCAGATTATAAAACTCTCCCTGTTTTTGTTTATATGTAAATGATCTTATTTAATCCTGGTTCTTCTTTTCTTTTTGATTTTTATTTATTTACTTAAGTAATCTAAACACCCAACATGGGCTTGAACTCTTGACCCAGAGATCAAGAGGGTGACATGCTCTACTGACTGAGCCATCTAGGTGCCCCTCATCCTGGTTCTTGAAAGGTGATTTTCCCAGGCACATAATTCTAATCTGACATTTATTTGCCCTTAATATTTTACTGATATTATTCCACTGTCCCTGGCATCTGTTGTGACTCTCAAGTCTAGGTGGATCTGTCTCTTTTTTTCTGGTTCTTTTAAGATCTCTTTGTCTTTGGTGTTCTATAGTTTTACAATGAGGCAGCTAGGCGTTGGTTTCTCTTTATTTGGTTGGTTGGACTGTATGCTTTCTTAGTGACTTTATGTTATCTATCACTTCTGGAGCCTGCGAAGTCATTATGTCTTTAAGTATTTCATTTCCTCCTTTTCTCTATTCTCCTTTTCTGAGATTGTAGTAAATATATGTTAGATTTTCTTTTTTTTTTTTTTTTTAATTCTTTTTTTTAAAAATTTTTATTTATTTGTGATAGTCACAGAGAGAGAGAGAGGCAGAGACACAGGCAGAGAGAGAAGCAGGCTCCATGCACCGGGAGCCCGACATGGGATTCGATCCCGGGTCTCCGGGATCACGCCCTGGGCCAAAGGCAGGCGCCAAACCGCTGCGCCACCCAGGGATCCCTATATGTTAGATTTTCTTACTCTATCCTCCACATCTCTTAAAATCTTTTAAAAAATTTTTTTGAAAAGATTTTATTTACTCATGAGAGAGAGAGAGAGGCAGAGACACAGGCAGAGGGATAAGCAGGCCCCATGCAGGGAGCCCGATGCGGGACTCGGACCTGGGACTCCAGGATCACGCCCTAAACTGCTGAGCCACCCAGGGATCCCCTTTTTTTAATTTTTAAAAGGTTTTATTTATTTATTCATGAGAGACACAGAGAGAGGGAGAGACACAGACAGAGGGAGAAGCAGACTTCATGCAGACTTGATCCTGGGACTCCAGGGATCATGCCCTGAGCTGAAGGCAGACGCTCAACCGCTGAGTCACCCAGAAGTCCCTTAAAAATCTCTTTTTAAAAATATTTTATTTAGGGATGCCTGAGTGGCTCAGTGGTTGAGCGTCTGCCTTCAGCTCAGGGCGTGATCCCAGAGTCACGGGATCGAGTCCCACGTCAGGCTCCCTGCATGGAGCCTGCTTCTCCCTCTGCCTGTGTCTCTGCCTCTCTCTGTGTGTCTCTCATGAATAAGGAAATAAAATCTTCAAAAAAATATTTTATTTATTTTGAGAGAGAGAGGGAAAGTATGCCCACATAAGCAGGGGGAGGGGCAGAGGCAGGGAGAGAGAGAGAGAGAATCCCAAGCAGACTCCATGCTGAGTGTGGAGACCAACTAGGGGCTGGATCCCACCTCTCTAAGACCACCACTGAGCCAAAACCAAGAGTCAGAAGCCCAACCAACTGAGCCACCTAGGTGCCCCTTAAAATCACTCTCTCTTTCTTTCTTTTTTTTTTTTTTTTGAAGTTCAGAACTTTTTGTTTTAAAGATTTATTTTTATGAATTAATTACTAATTATTTTATGGCGGAAAGCATGTGCATGCAGGGCGAGGGGCAGAGTGAGAGGGAGAGGGATGAGCAGACTGTGTTGATCACGGAGCCCAGAGTGAGGCTCCATCTCACAACTCTGAGACCGTGACCTGAGGCTGAAGTCAAGAGCCAGATGCTCAACTGACTGAGCCACCCAAGCACCCTAAAATCCCTTTTACACTCTTAATTTTCTTCCCTCTGTGTGTTGTTTGCCAGATGATTTCTTTGGATGTGGTTTCAGCTCATTGATTCTTTCTTTGGCTGTCTCTAATATCTAAGTGAGGTTTTAAAATTTTGTTTATTATTTTTAAAGGTTTTATTTATTTATTTGACAGAGAGAGAGCACAAGGAAGAAGAGTGGCAGGCAGAGGGAGAGGGAGAAGAAGCAGGCTCCCCACTGAGTAGGGAGCCCAATGCGGGGCTCAATCCCAGCACACTGGGATCATGACCTGAGCCAAAGGCAGATGCTTAAGTGACTAGGCCATCCAGGTATCCCTTCAGTAAAGTTTTTAATTTGAACCATTATTTCATTTTTTGAAGTTCTATCTTAAAATCCATCTGTTGATTCCTAATTTTGAATGGCTTCTTCATGACTGCATCTTTTATTTATTTATGAAAATTTAAAAATATTTTACTTTGTTTTAAAATATTTTATTTATTTATTTGAAAGAGAGAGAGAGTACATGCCAGGGGAGAGTCAGAGGGACAAACAGACTCCCTGCTGAGTGCAGAGTGGGATGTGGGGCTCAATCCAGGACCCTGAGATCATGGCCTAAGCCCCTCCGATGCTTAGCCACCTGAGCCACTCAGGTGCCGCAATAGATTTTATTTTTCAGTGGTCTCTATACCCAGTGTGGGGCTCGAACCCACAACCCTGAGATCAAGAATAGCATGCTCCAGGGCAGCCCCGGTGGTGCAGTGGTTTAGCGCCACCTGCAGCCCGGGGTGTGATCCTGGAGACCCAGGATCGAGTCCCACATCAGGCTCCCTGCATGGAGCCTGCTTCTCCCTCTGCCTGTGTCTCTGCCTCTCTCTCTCTCTAGCTGTGTCTCTATGAATAAATAAATAAAATCTTAAAAAAAAAAAAAAAGAGTAGCACACTCCAGCAACTGAGCCAGCTGGGTGCCCTGCATCTTTTATTTCTTTAAGTCTTTCATAAATGTATGTTCTATATTTTGTATCTGAAAATCCTTCCACCTTTGTTCTTAGGGATCTAAACCTGCAACTCATTGTTTCTGCTGACTCACAGACGTGGTCACTTGCTTCCTTGTGTTCCTGTCATCTTTGTGAGTTTATTGCTGGTTTAAAATTGGTAGGAATCCTGTGGGTCTCAGTTGAGGATTGGGGGAGCAGTCCTACAGATAGCGTTTGTTTTTCTACTTCCGCTGGTACCAGGAAGCACCATGATATGGGGTTACTTCATCTTGCCTTGAATGAGGGACCCCAACACTCCCCTTCCCTGTTTTGGGCTTGGCTCAAGGCTCAGTTTCCCAGGAAAAGAAGGAAATCTATCTGGCTGCCTGCCTGCTGCCCCAGCCCCTGCCAGGTCCAATCCCTTGTCCAGAAGGCGGTATGCTCAGGGACATCCCTTACCTCTTGTCAGATTGGCTATATTTCAAATAAATATGTTTTTCAGAGATTAGTTGTTCTCCTCAGCCCGGATGCTATAATGCCAGAAACAGAAGACTCTTTATATTCTCTAATAATTTCCTTTCTATACAAACCATCCTGCATGGGTTCTGTTGCCTGCACTGAAGGCCAGATATTAAAAATGATTTCCCCCTGGTGGTATAAAGTGGTCATCTAATCCTTTTGTCTGCAAGAAGAACAGCCCCTTCTCCTGGAGAACTTCTGGTTTTTCCCCCAGCCCAGTCACATGACTGGCAATTACAGAGCTCCATCCTTCAGACTGCAGGTTGGGTCACGAAACCCAAGATGTCCAATTAGAGCCCTGCCCTGGGGAATTCTGAATTTGAGTGGGAAGAGGCGCTTCTTCCACTTGGGAGCATCATAAGGGTGGGAGCTCAGTGAGGCAGCAGTCTTACTTCCGACACATGGGGAGAATGCCTGCAGAGCATGGAGCCAAGGTGCTGGGAGACCAAAGAAGATGCAAGAGAGGGTGGGGATTGCAGGAGTCCCGAGCTATCTGTGGTCTGATCACGTGCGCCTGCACATCCTCCCGTGCTGCTCAGCTTCTCTGCCTTTTACTGTCTAACCTCTTACACGGTGAGATGATAGATGGTTATTATTTTGTTTTCTGCCTCCTTGTATTTTATTTTATTTTTTTAAAGATTTTATTTATTTATTCATGACAGACAGAGAGAGAGGCAGAGACACAGGCAGAGGGAGAAGCAGGCTCCGTGCAGGGAGCCTGACGTGGGACCGATCCTAGGTCTCTAGGATCACACCCTGGGCTGAAGGCGGCGCTAAACCGCTGAGCCACCGGGGCTGTCCTGCCTCCTTGTATTTTAAAAATGTTTTGCCATCTAGATATTTAAAAAAATAAAACAAATGTATTATTTAAAAATCCTGCATTCACTTTTTTGGTGAAGCAAATAACCTCACCTTAATTGATTTTTTAAAATATTTTATTTATTTATTTGAGAGAAAGAAAGCATGGAATGGGCACAGGGGCAGAGGGAGGGAGCAGACCCTTCACTGAGCAGGGAGCCCGATGCGGGGGTAGGTGGGGTGGGGGTGGGGGGGTGGGGCTCCATCCCAGGACCCTGAAATCATGACCTGAGCCGAAGGCAGACGCTTAACCGCTGAGCCACCCAGGTTCATTGGTTTTTGTTTTTGTTTTTTTTTTTAAGATTTTATTTATTTATTCATAGAGACACAGAGAGAGAGAGGCAGAGACACAGGCAGAGGGAGAAGCAGGCTCCACGCAGGGAGCCCGACGTGGGACTCGATCCAGGGTCTCCGGGATCACGCCCTGGGCTGCAGGCGGCGCTGCGCCACCGGGGCTGCCCCGGTTCAATGGTTTTTGTGAAATGAAATCTCCACGTGTTGGATTTGGCAAAAGCAGGGACCCGGTGAGTGGGTGAGGAGTCTTGCCTCTGCTCTGGTAACCGTGAGGGAAACATGTACCTTCCCCAAGAAAAGCAGCCTGGCCTTGCTGTGCAGAATGTCTGTGGTGGCCCTGATGGACGACGGGGCAGTGGCTCTGGAGTCCCCACACGGGTACCATCCTCTGCCTCTGCCTCACTGCCCTGTGATGTTTCAGGGGCTGCCTCAGCACCCAGCACTCACCTGGCAAGAAATGGTTTGAATAAGTGACTCAAGCCAGGCCTCAGATTTAGAGTCAGGCATCCCATATCCTTCTTGGACTGGTCCTGATACCAGCAAGCTGTGTGGTCTCAGGCGAGTCTCAGTTTCCTCTTCTGTAAAATGGGCTCCGTGCAGGGTTGTAAGGATTAGACAGGCCCCAATTATAAGGACGGGCATCAGTGGCCATCTGTGCACATTTGCAATGGCCCAGACACCCAGTCCCCAAACCTGACCTTTGCACTGTGAGGTGTCCCAGCTGCCAACACTCACTGAGCTCACTTGAGCACAAACTCAAGATGCAATGTGTGGTCTTGGTGGTGGAGAAGGAAAGGTCAAACGGCAGGTGCTGGCCAGCTGTGAAAAACAATGCTGGAAGACCCTGTTCCTGCTGTTACTTAGGAACCAAAGCTGGGACAAAGAGGCATTTGGATTCACATTCTGGAGAAAGAAGACTCTGCCCAGGCAGCAGACTTGCCCCTCCAGGGGCTGCTGGAAAGCGGCTGAACTTGTTCTGCTTCAGCCCACAGTTCTGGTACCAGCAGGGATGGTGTAGTAACAGAGCCAGGGAACTGGGGACCTACTGAACTTCCCTGGACCTCAGATGCCCTGTCCGCGAAATGGTGCCCACCTTGTAGGGTTGCTGAGGACTAACAGGCAGTACATGTAAAAGAGAACAGTGACCAGGACCTAGGAAGCGGTATATATCTGCTATTATTATTACTTATTATTATCACTATTATCCCAACCCTTACCTGCCCCCCAACTCCCACCTGGGTCTTTATGGGCAAGAGCCTAGGAAGTCCAAGAAATCACATGAATCAAGGGCATAGGGGGGAGGGCCAGCCATGAAGATGAACGCCAGAGATTCCTCTCAATGGGCAGGGTGCCCGTGGGGAGTGGAGACTGGCATCTCATTCTCTGGCTGGACATCTGCTTTCTCAGTGGCCCAGCTGATCTTCCTCATGCCCACCTGAGCAGTGGACAGGGGTGGGGGTGGAGTGGGGACATCTGCAGGCAGGAATAGGATGAGGGAGTCTCCCCTGGACCCCGAGTAGACCCTGTGGGAGTGCTAGGGCCATTTTGTTTGTCATCCCCTAGGAGGGCTGGCCACGGGCAGAGGACCCTCAGCAGCAGCAGTGGTGGGATGGGCCCCAGGGGGCGGAGGCGTGCACAGGGCACTGAACAGACCCAGCCAGGCCTCTGCCACCCACATGCATCCTACAAGAGGCACTGCTCTGGACACCAGCCACAGGGAAGGGAGACATTGACACCCCAAGGAGGAGATAATGCCAGGGGGCAGTGAAACATAGAGCTCCTCCCCATCTTTTTTCTCTTTCCCCCATAGCCTCCCCCTACCCCACCATGAGGGCAGAGGGAGCGTCTGATTAGCTGAGAGGTAGAGTTTAAGTTGGCACTAGATGGGACTGGGCTTTTTTGTATCTGAAAATCACCAGGAAGCCACAGGATCTGCCACGATGGTGGGAAGGTATGGGAGGGGAGGCTGAAGCTTGGATCTGGGGGGAAACTGTGATAGAGTCCCACAGAGCTGAGCGCCTTGGGATCTAGTGGCCAGAGCCGCCTCGCCAAGAGTACCCATTCTGTGCCCCCAAGTGCCCAGCTCAGCTAGAGGCCCTAGGTGAGGAGTGGCACAGAGTCTAGGGGATGAGTGGCCCCAGAGTGAGGCTGAGCCCCTGTCCTTGCTGGGCTCCGGGTGGCAACTGCTAATGTCATCAAGGGAGCTCTAGGCTGGCAATCCGTGCCCCACTGGAAGTCGTATCCTGGGGGGGGGGAGGCGCTCTCCCTTCTGCCCTCCCATCCTCTCTCTGGGGGTCACGCCCAGGAGAGGGGGAGCTCACAGCCAAGGTCCTTGGAGCCCAGAGGAGCAAACCCTTGGACTCAGTGAGGAAGAGGGAGGCTGGCCAGGGCAGAAACACAGGTGGCGGTTCCCGGGGGTGTTCTGAGCCCAGGCCTGGCTGGGGGCACATGATCGAGAGGCAGCAGGGTGGTTCCCCTTACTGCTTTCGTTAGGCCTTTTCACCTAAGCCCCCAGCTTGCGGAGTGAGTGAGGGTGGACCTTTCTCAGGAGCTGTGTACACCTGATGGAAAATGTCCCTGAAGACCATCTTCCTGAGCCCGTCTCCTCCCTTGTAAATGGGGCAAATGAAGTGTGCGGGATAGTGAAATAGCCCGCAGTGCCTGGGACACGGTAGGTGCTCAGTAAGTTATTCTACTTCCTTCCTTCACACCTGCCAGGGTCCTAGCACCCTTATAAGGAAGGAATTGATAGGAGAAAGGACGGGGCTTGAAATGGCCAAAAGGGGTGTGGGCGCGCCCTCTGCTGGTCACTAGTGATCAGAGGCCGAGCTGGAAGCTGCCAAGGTGAGAGAGGGGCAGGGAAACCCATCAGGACTCCAGGGCCCCGTGTGGGGCCCCCTGAGGACAGAGCTGTTCCATCCACTGTCCTGAGAACTCTCCTGGGGAGGAGGGAGCAGCTTCTGTCCCTGTAGGGACAGGTATCAGTAGCCACATGTGCACATTTGCAATGGCCTGGACACCCAGCCCCCAAATCTGACCTTTGCACTGTGAGGTCTCCCAGCTGCACTCACTGCAGGTGTGGGTGGAGGAAGGGGAGGCGGGAGGTGAGAGAGGAGGCTCCACACGGGTCTGGAATGCCCATCATAACAGGCTTCTCCAAGGTCTGGAAGCCTCCTCCAAATGCCCGGGCAGCTCCCATTCGCCCCCTTGCCTCCCGCCCCCCCGCCACCCTGGGCCCCAAGCCTGGTGCTTCTCCTCTGGGTGCCCAAGATATCCTGCGTTTACCCTGCACTGTGGATAATGTCTGCTCAGAATCTCCCCTGTTCTGAAGATCCGTTCTGTAACATAGACAGCAGCCACGTTCTTATAGGACCCAAACCCCCGGCCACAGGTGGCTGGTTCTGGAGGAGGCACCTGGTCTGGATTGGTCCTGTCATATCACCTTAACCCTGGCCAAAGCTAGCTGGATCCAGGAGAATAGAATAAATCCCTTCCCTGTGGATTTTTTTTTTAAGAATTTTTAAAAAAATTGTATTTATTTATGATAGTCACAGAGAGAGAGAGAGAGAGAGGCAGAGACACAGGCAGAGGGACAAGCAGGCTCCATGCACCGGGAGCCCGACATGGGATTCGATCCCGGGTCTCCAGGATCACGCCCTGGGCCAAAGGCAGGCGCTAAACCGCTGCGCCACCCAGGGATCCCTCCCTGTGGATTTTTTGAAACTAGAATCCAGGGAGCAGTGGTCGAGCCCCTTTTCATGTGGGAAGCAGTAAGAAGTTAAACTCAGAAGCTTGTGCAGTCCATGTGGGTAGAACATCCATGGTTTCTTCCCTCATCTCCAGCTAATAGCCTCCTGATTTTTTTTTAAAAGAATTTATTTATTTATTCATGAGAGACACACACACACACAGAGGCAGAGACACAGGCAGAGGGAGAAGCAGGATCCATGCAGGGAGCCCGACATGGGACTCGATCCCGGGTCTCCAGGATCAGGCCCTGGGCTGAAGGCGGTGCTAAACTGCTGAGCCACCCGGGCTGCCCTAAATAAAATATTTTTTAAAAATAAAGATTTTATTTATTTATTCATGAGAGACATATACAGAGAGAGGAAGAGGCAGAGGGAGAAGCAGGCTCTCTGCGGACTCAATCCCAGGACTCTGAGATCATGACCTGAGCCAAAAGCAAAGTTTAGCTGCTTAGCCACCCAGGCGCCCCCAAACCTTGTAAATTTAAGGTCAACACAGTAATATTACCTAAAACACAGTCTCTATTTAAACTTTGTCCCAGTAATGTCCTTTATAACTCTTTTCTAAAAATCCAGGAACCAATCAAAGGTATGTAGTGCACTGAGTTGTCATGACTCCGCCGTGTCCTAGAATGCGCCCCGTGTCTTTTGTCTTTCATGATGTTGCCGATTTTGAAAAATCCAGGGGTCTCTGCACAGTATCTTCCAATCCATATTTATCCAGTGGTCTCCTCATGAACAGATTCAGGTGAAAATATTCCTGGCAAGAATGCTACCTGGAGGGCACGGCAGGCTCCCTGCACCACACTTGGGGCACCCACATCAGTTTCTCTCTTCTTCCCTGGGAAGGCTGAGCTGCCTCTGGTTAGGGTGGGGCCCACCATTTTTTTCCCAGTAAATGGGAGAAATTTATTAAGATTTACCCCAGAGACAGCCATTCCATGTCAACATTTCTAAGTATTTGATATGCCCCTTCAATGTGTAGATTTTGTTGTGTATTTCTAGAAAGTTCCTTCTTTTGGGGGGTGAGGGAGCTCTACTTTTGTTTGATATTAGTTCTTTTCAACCGTTTGGTTTTTCTTTTTTGGGCACTCCAGTGGTTTGCATGATGTATTCTCTTTGTATATCTTCTTCAGCCATCTCTTTCTCTCTAACACTTTTTTTTTTAACTTTGTTATTGATTTTTTAAAGCTTCATCCACTTATTTAAGGGGTGGAGGGGCAGAGGGAGAGGGAGACAGAGAATCCTAAGCAGACTGTGCTGAGTACAGAACCCAACGTGGGACTCGATCCCGTCACCCTGAGATCATGGCCTGAGCCAAGATCAGAAGTCAGACACCCAACTGATGGAGCCACCCAGGTGCCCCTACATTATTATTGATTTTACTTTTGTTTTCTTGGTTCTTTTAATTCCTTCTTTGATATGAATGCCTCTTATTATATTTTCAGTTCAATTTAATTTCTCTTAAGTATCTTGCCTTTTAATCATCACTTCTGAGAAGACTTCGACTTTCTTTTTTCAATTTCTTGATTTTTGTTAACTCTTATTTCTGCTTCTAATTTTTTGGCCCATTTCTGCTGGATGTTCCAAAATTTCTGATTTAAAGTGTTTTTTGGGGTGTCTGGGTAGCTCAGTTGGTTGAGCATCTGTCTTGGGCTTGGGTCATGATCCCAGGTTCTGGGATGGAGCCTTGCGTTCGGCTCCCTGCTCATCGGGAGTGGGCTTCCTCCTCTCCCTCTGCCTGCTGCTCCCCCTGCTGGTGCGCTCTCTCTCCCTCTCTCTCTCAAATAAATAAATAAATAAATAAATAAATAAATAAATAAAATCTTTAAAAAAAATGTCTTTCATCTCTGCAAATGGTTGTTTAAGAATATTTAGTCCAGGGTTACCTGGGTGGATCAGTGGTTGAGCGTAGGCCTTAAGCTGAGGTCGTGATCCCAGGGTCCTGGGACCGAGTCCCAGACCCACATCGGGCTCCTGCAGGGAGCCTGTTTCTCCCTCTGCCTGTGTCTCTGCCTCTCTCATGAATAAATAAATAAAATTCTTTTTTTTTTTTTAAAAGAATATTTAGTCCAGGTTGAGGTGTTGTGTCAGAATTGTCCTCTGCCTGGTGTTATTTTTCTGGAGGAGACTTCTCATCAGATGAAATATTTTTCTTTTTTTTTTTTTTAATTATGCAGGGGCGCCTGGTTGGCTTCGTTGGTGGAGTGTGCGACTCTTGATCTCAGGGTCATGAGTTTGAGCCCCACATTAGTTGTAGAGATTACTAAAATAAGTAAATAAACTTTAAAAGTTATTGAAGTATAGTTGACACAAAATGTTCTACTAGTGTTAGGTGTATGACAGTGATGTGACAATTCTACACATTCCTCAATGCTCACCATGGTAAGTGTAGTCACCATCTGTCACCACACAACATTACTCCTTTAGCACTGGCTGTATTCCCTCTGCTGTACTATTCATCTCCATGACTTATCTATTTTATAAGTAGAAGTTTCAGCTGAAATGTTTTGATTCTCATTTTTTTTTTTTTACAGAGTGGATTTGTATAAACGTCTTCTTTTCTCTGTTCTTCCAGAGGTAGCTTCTGTTTATTTTGTTTGTTTTGTTTTGTTTGTTGTTGTTTTTAAAGATTTAATTAATTAATTAATTAATTAATTTATTTATTTATTCATGAGAGACACACACAGAGAGAGAGGCAGAGACACAGGCAGAGGGAGAAGCAGGATCCCTGCAGGAGCCCGATGTGAGACCTGATCCCTGGACTCCAGGATCACACCCTGATCAAAGGCAAATGCTCAATGGCTGAGCCACCCAGGCGTCCTACTTCTGTTTATTTTGACCAGCAATACTAGGCATTGGCAGACCAGGTGAGAAGTTTGGGTGACTTACTTTGTTTCTTAGTTCAGGAGCACTGTCTTCTGTTGCAAGAGTGAAATGACATTTTGGGCAAACCGATGACACCTTTTTGGGGGTGGGGAGACTGAGGCATTTAATTTACTGGATCTTCTCGTTTCTGTAAACTTAATCCCTTACTTCACTGACAGTTTATGTCTTTCCCTCTGTTCACCAGCAAGTCTCCCAGAGCCACCACCCTCCCCAGTCGTCCCTGTCACCCAGAACTGGTGCCTTTTTAAGACAGCTACTCCAGCTGCACACATTCAAAAAAACACCTTCCTTCCTTTCTTTCTTTTTTAAAAAAGATTTTATTTTTAAGTAATCTCTATACCCAACGTGGGGCTCAAACTCACGACCCTGAGATCAAGAGTCTCATGCTCCTCCGACTGAGCCAGCCGGGTGCCCCCAAAACACCTTGCTTTCAATTCTGGCAGCAGCCAGCGCTCTGATCTACTGGGCATCAGACCTCTTCGCAGTATTTTCCCACCAGGGCAGGGTTCACTCTCTCTCAGGATCATTTTATTTGTGTCCCCATCCAGGCTCTTGCTGCCTTCTTTTTCTTTTGCACGGAGTCTCCACTTGACCTTCTCTACTCGGTGGGGTCCAGGGCTTGCTCTGCTGCTTTCTTTCTGTACTTAGCTATAGACTGAAGTTCGCAGCACTCTGATTCCTGGTAACGCTGAGGGTAGGGGGCCTGGGTGCCTTTATCACTCTCCTCGTTCTTCTGCATGGCTTTGGGGGGATATGTGCAGGGATCTGGATTTAGGCTGCTGCTGTTATCCTAAGGCGGCCTGAAACCCAGCCTGGGTACTTTTACAGAACTGGCAGTGACCACTGGCAAGTTACACATGAGTTATCAAGTCAGTCCCCATTATTTTATTTTTGTTTAAGTTGACCAGAGTTGTCCTATTGCTGGCAACCAAAGAATCCTAGCTTTGACACCAAGTTTCCGGCTACCCTGGATGGAGCTGGGTTGCAGGGAGAGGCAGATGGGAGCTGGGGAGAGAGGTGGAGGAGCTCTGGACCTGATTTTAAGCGATCCTGAGGCCCAGGGGGCATTTCTGGGAACCGGGCAGCTTCATAATTCTGTGTATTTTTTTAAACTTTTACTGAAGTAAAACACACTTTCACAGAGTGAACACACCCGTGCCATTAACATCCAGACGAAGGAGAGAACCTAGAAGTCCCCAGAAGTCCCCTCATGCCCCTTTCGGTCACTACCCCCTCAAAGATTACCAGTACTCTGACTTCTCTCACCATAGGTTATTTATTCTGTTTTTATACTTAGCATGAATGGAATCACACAGTATGTATACTTGGGTCTGGCTTCTTTCTGCTCAATATTATGACAGTGGGTTTCACCCACGCTGTTGAGTAGACTTGGCATCTATTTTGAGGATTCATCCAGTGCCCCTGGAACCACTCCCTTTGTCTAACAAGCAGAGCTGTGGCTCAGAGCCCTGGAGCTCCATGGGCCCTCATGGGTGAAACACATGCACCTCTCCACCCTTGGGCCCTTTGCTGTTTACACTTCCAAATTTGGAAAGAGCTCTTTTCCAAGAGTGCTCACCTGCCCTGATCTCCAGTCTGTCCCCTCAGAATGCAGTCCTCGGGGCCCCTGGGAGGACATGGTTATTGGCACAGGCATGACACAGGGGGTTCCATACCAGCTCTCTGTTAAGCTCTGCAGGGATGGGGACTACTCCAAGTGCCTTTCAGGACCATGGTGAAGATAACCGGCTACCCCCGACAGAGCTTGTCAATGCTATCGGTGATGCCTGAGGTGATGCCTGACACTGAGGCCGTAGACATGTTTGGACTGTGCATCACCTGAGATGACCACACAGGGGCTGATTTAATTGGTCTGGGATGTGCCTGGACATTGAGAGTTTTATTTTTTTTAAAGATTTTATTTATTTATTCATGAGAGACACAGAGAGAGGCAGAGACACACACAGAGAAAGGCACAGACACAGGCAGAGGGAGAAGCAGGCTCCACGCAGGGACCCCGACGTGGGACTCGATCCCGGGATTCCAGGATCACGCCCTGGGCCGAAGGCATCGCTAAACCGCTGAGCCACCGGGGCTGCCCACATTGAGAGTTTTAAAAGCTCCCAGGTGGGATCCCTGGGTGGCGCAGCGGTTTGGCGCCTGCCTTTGGCCCAGGGCTCGATCCTGGAGACCCGGGATCGAATCCCACGTCGGGCTCCCGGTGCATGGAGCCTGCTTCTCCCTCTGCCTGTGTCTCTGCGCCTCTCTCTCTCTCTCTCTGTGACTATCATAAATAAATAAAAATTTTAAAATATATATATTTAAAAGCTCCCAGGTGACTCCAGTGGTCAGTAAGGCTGCCAGCCACGGGCCTGGCACATAGTGGGAGTGCAGCAAATGTTGACTTTGGGCAGAGAGAGAAGTGAGGCTGGTTTGGGAGGCTGGAGTATGCAACCTCCTGGGGCTGACGCCCCCCTCGCTCCCCTTTCATGCCTCCTCATCGCACTCCGCCCCCCCCTTACACTGCCTTCTGCCCACCTAGGAATCCAGGACATCCCCTCACCTACCGCCTCCTGCCCCGGGTCTGCCCGGCTCCCCCTGGACTTGGCGGGGCATCAGAAGGGGCCCCCTCCCTCCCTGCCGTCAGAGCAGGTGAGCTGGGCTGCGCAAGAATCCGAGGGGGCGGCGGCCCAGCTGGGAAGCAGCCTTGAAATAGACCCCTCGCCGCCCCCGCTGCCTTGTCCGGGAATCTGTTCAGGTGAAAAACAGGCCTCTCAATCGGGGCGTCGCACCCGGCGTCGGAGGGAGGAGGCGCCGAGCGCTCTGCGCCGCGCAGCCGGGGCCTCGGTCCAGCCCAGGTCCGGGCAGAGCCGCCCGGGGCCGGGCCAGCGCTGCAGTGAGGGCGCTCGGCCACCGGGAGGCGCTGCTGTCCGCACTGGGGCGCCTTCGCGGCGACTGGGGCTCCCGGCCGGGCCTGGGAGAGGGGAGGGAAGGCCCGCGGGGCCGCTCTCCGGAGAGGAGGCTCTTCGCGCCCCTTCCCGATCTGGAGCGCCCTGAGATGTGGTCTCCCTGAAATTCTGGGGTGGAAGGGGGCTGAATGGGCCCTGCCCGAGGAGGCTGGGGCGCACCCCCTCCTGCAGGAGCCGGCAGAGGAGCGGGGCCACCAGCCCTGCGCTCCTGGTTTTCGTTCTGTCCGTTTCCCACTGGCTTCCTGAATTCTGAACTTTGGGACAGGGGTTGGTGGTGGAGGTCAGGACCACCTGTCCATCTAACCGTTTGTCTGTGTGTCCATGCACCTGTCTATTCAGGACCCTGGTGCTCACAGGCTGTACACCCACCGGGCACAGGAAATAGAGGGGCAAGAGATGATCCTTCCCCATGGGGGATGTAGACTGAAAGCTCAGGAATTCTCCACAGGGGTAGTGGTTAAGCTGGGGCTTGGAGGTGGGCGACTGGGGGGGGGGGTTGTTGGTGTCTCGGGTGGAGAAGAGAAGGTGATCCACCATGTAGGTGAGACAGAGAAGGAGGGCCCAGGGTCCCACTTGGGCTGGAGGCTGCAGGGGAGGGAGGAGCAGCGGGAGGCCTCGTGCCAGCAGCTCTACTATCTCTGGGGCCGGTCATCAGAGCAACCTTGCAAAGGGAGCTGTGTCAGCCCCTCTTTATTAGTGAGGAAACTGAGGCTGGAGAGGTCAAGTGACCTCCTGTGGCCCCACAGTGACACAGTGAGTGTCGTGGCTGGGGCTGAGAGCAGGTGTCTTAGGCTCAGGCGGAAGAAGAGCCTGGCCTTTAACCACAGAGTTCCTTAATCGGAGCCGCCCCAAGGTCAGCCGGTGTCAGCTTACACCCTGATGCCCGCCTGCCAGAAACAGAGGGTGTCTTTCATGCCCCTGCTTCTACTTTTGCGCCTCTGAAGCTCCCCCTACTCTTGGGAGAGGGTCTGCCGTCAGCCCCCACCTCTGCAGTGTGTGGGAAAAGCCTTTGCCCCTGGAGAGGTGAGTTAGGCTCTGTCAGCAGGTGGGGAACGCTTGGTGGGACCAAGCCAATGCCTCAGGGTGCCCACTCCTCCTGTGACCCCCAGGGACTGGGGCCAGGGAGGCCTTGGGTCCAGAGGTCAGGCTGAATTCTGTGGTGAAGCTGACGTGAAGCACTGGCCTGGTGGCTCCCCCTTTCTGCGCCTCAGTTGCTCAGGTGTACAGGCCCAAAGGGGTGGTAAAGACCCCTGAGGCGGTGAGGGCTAGGGGAGGCCCAGGTGAGGGGATGTTTGGGTAGGACTTCGTGCATGGGGTGGGAGGGTTGGGAGGGCTGGGAGCCCTGGGTCCTCTACCCATTCCCGCGCCCAGCCCAGCTGAGAGGCCCCTCCTTCCCACCTAGCCATCTCCCACCTTGCTCCTGCGCAATCCTCGTCTTCAATTGTGGGGGGTCTCACACCCCACTCCAGCTGGTTGGTGTTCTATTAATATTTCAGTTTGATGAATTAAAGATTCTTTCTACCCTCCTTCTGATGTCCCAGGAGGGAATTAAAAGCGCATCCAATCCAATCAAATGCCATTAAAATGCAGCCCACGAAGGGAGGAGCTGATGGGTGTGGGCTTTTCATTCCCAGCACTGCTTTGTCCTCTTGGAGGGGGGGGAGTCCTGTGTGATGGGTTGGTCTTTGTGAGGCAGGTGCAAGAGGCAAGAGAAAATGGGCGAAGGAGGAGGGCAAAGGGTGTTTGCAGGAATGCCGCTGCCTTAGCAAGGAATCGGATCCTGCATGTGGCTCAGATTTCCAGGATAACTGAGGGTGTGGGGTGAGGAGAGGCCGTGGGGTTGTGACCCCAGCCCTGTGATCTGACTATGACTGCCCCCCCACGGGACAGTGGAAGCCTCCCTGGCGCTGCCTCGAGGGCTGAGTTAGAGACCTCAGCAGTGAGGACAAGAATCTTGGAGACAGCACGAATGCAGAGAGATGCATCCGAGGCTCTGATAGTGGGAGGTCTTGGGGGTCATTTCCAGCTTTCTGTCCTGTTAGCTGTCTGGGTCCTCCTTCAGAGGGAGCAAATGCTGGGGCTCCCTTCTAGCACTGTCTGGGAGGTTCCTAAGGAGGACCAAGGCTGGCGTGTGTTGAGGGGGCAGCAGGGATTGACAAAGGGGCTTGCTGGCAATTTCTAGCCCAGCTGTCAATCGGTCGGCCAGTCTGTGTGGCCTGTGCCTCTTCCCAAGGGCCTGGGGCCCATTTGGAGGACAACCTAAGGCTCTAATCGCAGTGCCTCACAGAGCCCCAGCAGCATCACGATCCACATTTGGCAGGAGGGACACTGAAGCTCCAAGTAGGGGAGTGGCATGGGACTGGATTAGAGCAGCGGTCCTGGGGTCTATCTGCCCTTGGGCTGCCCATGGAGTGTGTGATTGGGACTGGAGAGATGTGTTGGGGAGCAGACCTGGAAAAAGACCCTGTGAGTGGGGTGCAGCCGAGAGAACACATGCCTTTTCCAGCTTGGGCCTGTCCCCCTCCCACCATGGCCAGCTGGACTGTGTCCCCTCCTGTGCCTGTCACCTGGCTGGTCCCCCTGGCACCCAGAGCCCTGCCACTCAGCCCAAGGAGCAGGCTGGCCACAAGGCCTGGCAGGCGGGAGGGGTTTTTAAATGTTAATTGTATTTTGACATCCCGGCCTGTGACATCCATCCTAATGACATTTGGCTTGCAGCTGACAGCCCCCGGACATGTGGAGAGAGAGGGATGATAAGTAGTTTTAAATTGCAGTGTGGCAAAGAGGCTGGAAAATCCTGAGTCTTAAGAAAAAAAAAGAGAGAGGGAGGGTTGCTGGAGAGAGGAGGAGGTGAAAGTGGAAACTAGGGAGGAGAAGGAGGATGCCTAGGGACTGGGGGGGGGGGGGGTCAGCCCTTCATCTGTTTAACAAGCGAACATGCACCTACTGCATGCTCTGCACTGGCTCAGCTGTGGAGGATCCAAAGCCCAGTTGGGCCGTGCGCCCCACTGCCCTGTGCATGGGGCCAGAGTCTCTCAGCTCCTCTGTCAGAGTCTAAGTGACACTAGTCCCTGACCTCCCTTCCTGGCCACCCTTGAGCTTGAGACAGCACGGATGCTTCCCCTCCTTTACCTTTCTCCTCTCCCCTCCCTCTTTTGCCCTAAAGGTGGGGGAAAGTGAGGCTGAGGAAGGGAAGGGGAAGCATCATTTTTCAGGCCTCAGAGCTGAGGGGCAGAGGGAAGCAGCTAAAATTGACCTTAGACCATTTCTCTCCCTCCATCCGCCCCACCCACCATGCTTCCCCTGCCCACCCACCAGATGAACTTCCTCTCCTTCCCAGCTGGCTTCATCACCACACAGGCAGGGAGGGTCCCCCAGCATCTTACCTGTACCCCCATTCTTGTGGGGTGCTCCTGCAGCCTCTGTTAACCTCTCTCCAGCAAGATGCTGCTGAATGTCCCCTGAATCCTTGCATATCTCGTCTGGCTTTTGCCTCTGGTCCGATGCACTTGGGTTTAGCAGAGCTGTATTCAGAATTTGCTCTTTTTTGCTCTCTATTCTGTTGGGTCCCCTCTCTCCCTTCACAAGGCAGGTGGCAGGTGGGAGGGCCTAGGTGTGACCATGCTGTGTAACCTGGAGAGTCCTTGGTCCCAATTGGATCATTCCAGGGGAGCAGACCCTTGTCAGAAACCTCAGTTAGATTTTTTTGGAATTTAGAAGAAAATATGGCACAAATATTATCTATTATACAATACCCCAGGAGGCCTTGGAGCAGTATTCCCCAAAGGAATATGCTGGCTCCTATGCCTGCGGTGAAGCAGAGTTATCTCCCACCAAGGGAGCCAGATGTGGCAATGACTCGCTCTCACATCAGCTTTTGCAGCCAGAGGAGTTTGTGGAATACTTATGGACCAACTTGTGGCTTTCAGAGCATTCTGGACTTTGGAATTGTGAAAAGGGGATCATAGCTTTAGCCAGTTCACGACTCCTGAGAAAGTCCCAGAGCTCATTGAAGTGGAATGTCCTGGAGGTTGGACCCACACTGGCCTAAGGGAAGAGTAGATCCTCAGGTCCCTCTTCTGCTAACCCTCGGCAGTGTCAGGAGGGGGTCGCTCACACCTTGTCCTGGCTGGGGGAATTTCAGAGTCCCCATGCCCATGCCCCTGAGACTCAGTATCTCCGTGGGGCAAAGGAGAGGGGCTGGTGTGACCCCAGGAGGCAGAAGAGGACTGATTGGCCTCAGGATTCTTAACCCCAGGGTCCTGCCTCTGACACCTGCTCTCAGCCAAGTGCCAGCAGAGTAATTTAGGCCCCTCCCAGAGAGCCTGGAACCACTGCCTTCTCTAGCAGTTAGCTCTTCACCCTGGAAATGTCCTGCTGGGGGACAGTTATTGTTTAAAGGAACTCCTCCATCAGAGGCATTTTCATCTAATGGCCTGGTTTAGGGGAAACCAAAATTGAAGCCCATCAGACATGGAGGTTGAGACGGTGGTCAGGTCAACTGGACAAGGAACCATTTATTAGGTGTTCTAGGCCTGCCAGGCTCTCCTCTGGCCCTGGCCACTTTCAAGTTCACTCTGATTTATTTCAACAAATTCTAAACTTCACGATTTTCAAAGGCAATCAATCACCCTTTCCTATTTGGCATCCTTTGAAATGAGGAAGTCAGAGGAGTAATTTGGATACAGTTGCCAACACAGTGGGTGGGAAGGGGCAGGGAAGTTGTTTCCCCATAACAGGGAGGTCAGAATCAGAGCCCAAAGGAAGTCTCTGCTGCAGCATAAGGGAGTTAGGTCAGACTTCGGGAAGAATTTCCAGGTCACAACGACATGAAGCGCAGGAGTATTATTATTTTCTCTAGGACTACCTGTCTCTTTTTCCTCCTCCACCAAGCCCCTACCCCCAATGCTGAGATGGTGTCTCCTTTTCTCTGGGGAAGCCTGTGCCCATGGGATTGGTGGATTAGAACAACCAGCATGCTCACTCCCCCAACACCGCCCCCCTGCCCCCCCTCATGTCAAGCAGGTCGGCCTTTTTTAAAGATTTCCGAGTGAGATGCAACCCTGAATCCCAGCATGCTTAGAGAAACACCAGCCTGGCCCCTCATCTCACTGGTAAGGAAACCAATGCTCAGAGAGGCTGGGCAACCTCCCCCAGGTCACACAGTCTTACACAGAGGACCTAGCCTCTTGCTTCCAGTCCTGGGCCCTCTCCCCCCACCTCAGCCCCTAACAGTCAGGGTACAGCTTGCTGAATGGGGCATCTGGGAATTCAGGCCTTTGTGTCCCACCTGGCCCTAGGCACCAGGACCCTTGTTCCCTGACCCCTTGAGGTCACTTCTGATCACTCTTCCCCTATAGAGGTGGCACTGTATCTCCCTTGTTTCCACATCATGCCCAGGTCAGGGACACCAACTGAAGTTCCTTGAGGTGTATGTGTGTATCCGTGTGTGTGTGTGTGTGTGTGTGTATGTGTGTGTGTGTGTGTGTCTGAGGGTCTCCGCAGGTGTGTGCCTATTTGAATATCTGTATATATGTGTGTGTACCTGTGTGTGTGTGTCTGAGGGTCTCTGAGGGTGTGTGCCTGTCTGTATATATGTGTGTTTCCATGTGGGTCTGGGTCTGAGGGTCTCCGTGGGTGTGTGGCTGTTTGTATATATATGTGTGTGTCTGTATATCTGAATGTGTCTCTATGTGTGTATGTATGTCTGTCTCCATGACAAGTCAGGTCAGCCAAAGCCAGCAGGTAGGAGAAGGAGGGTGGCCCAGCTAGACCAAGCTGGGGCTCACCGGTGAGAGTGGGGGGCTGAGTGCTCTGGGGGGGTGGAGGGGAGGGAGGCCCCGGAGTGGCCCGGGACGGCTGCCCAGAGCGAGGCTTCAGGCTGGGCATCTTCAAACTGGACAAGTGCACACTCTCAGCTATCTGCCAGCCAACAGCGTTTCTTTTTTTAACCCCTGAAAAATAGAGCCTGCCCAGCCTTCTGCGACACAGCTGGTGGGGGGCAGGGGCGAGATAATTATGGTCAGTGAAGGCAACACCCAGGGCAGGGGATGGCAAGAAAGGCTGTGTTAGTTTGCCTTCTCCATAAACCATGGCCCATGTATTTTCAGCTTTATTGATTAATGAACTGATTTATCAATTAATTCAATACAAGGATATTGGGGACGATACCGTGTTAAAAATGTGGCTCCCACTTGCTGGCACCTGAACACAGGACTGGGCGCTCTGCACACATTATCTCATTCCTTTCTCACGACGGCCTGGCCAGTAGGACCCAGGTACCGCTAGCTCTTAGGGTAACTTTCCATGAATTAGATGAAGGACCCCCCCCTTTAGTCAGATGCAGCCTCAAGATAGGACGAGTCACTTGCCAAGCCCAAGGCAAGTTGAATTGGAGCCTCCCAGCATTCCCTGAACGGGTGGCTTATTGCCCACCAGCAGCTGCTCTGAGGTCGGCATCGTGGTCCTTGTTCTACATACCGGTTAGGGAAACTGAGGGACCCTGAGCAGGGGGACCCAGGCAGGCTGTTCCCAGGGAGCAGGCCTCTTCAGGAGTGACAGGAGTGTCCTGCAAGCCCAGAGCTGTGCACATGAGGCTACGTAGAGCCACTGGATGGCAGGAGCTTTCGTGGCCTTAGCTTACATCCCTGTAAAATGCTCCAGGCTGAGGTGTGCATGGCCATGGGGTGCGCTCCTCAAGGGCAGGATAGTGTTCAGTCATTCGTGGATTCCCAGGACTGGGAATGGAATAGGATCTCCTCCAGTGTTGATTGCATTTCAAAAGGTATGAATGAATTCATGCTCTAGGTCCTTCCATCAGAGACTTTGGTCTGACTGGATAAACTAGACATGTATTTGGGGCCATTAATGTGTCAGCAAAGAGAGTTCATGCTTTGCCAACATTTCTTCTTTCACCAAACATTCATTGAGTTCACACTAGGGGCCAGGCATAGTGCCAAGCACCGGATGAACCATGGTAAACCAGTTGCGGTCCCAGCCTGGCATAGTCTGCAATTCTGGACCAGGTGGGGGTGCCCGAGTGGGTCTCTGGGAAGGGGCACGGGTGGTGGATATGAGGCATGGAGGGAGAAAGATCAGATGAGTAGGGGGGAGGGTCATTCCTGCTGTCCCCAGACTCCCCAGACATTCCCTTGACCTATAAGGGTGCTATCTATGGCAATTAGGGGAGGGGCTGTAAGGGGGGGCTGAGGCCCCCCACCCCATGGGCAGAGGCACATTTAAGCCCAGGGTGGCACCCTGCAGATCAGCCAGGAGGACTGAGGGACCGAGGGGGAGGGAGGCCATTGCCAGCCATTCTCCCCCCAGCTCCCTGGCACTGTGCTGAGCACCCTCCCCGGGACAAGGACAGTCACACGTCACAGCTCTAATTGAAGCCACTTCTGCAGTCTGGGACGAGATGCTCTTGCAATCCTAAGAGGGCTGCATGGCTCCCTCCCTCTCTTCTTCCTCTGCCTGGCTCTAAGGCCTGCCCTCTCCTGGGATTTTTCACAGCACCCCCCAGGGAAGGAAGAGAGCTGGGGCTCCAGCTTCTCCCCAACAGGGATTCTTTCCCTGGCTTGTGTTAGCCTGGCAGCCAGGCCACCTGTTACACTTGGCAAACCAAGGTTGATGGGAGACCGGCTGACTGTGGACCAGGGCTTGGAGGTTCCCCTGGCCTAGTGGGGTTCTGGGGAGGAGGGGGGCCTCAGAGGAAAGCCTCCCCCCAACAGGCTGAGACTAAGGACAGGTGGAATTGCCTCACTGGGCCTCAGTTTCCTCCCCCCCCCCCCCCCCCCCCCGTGGTATGCTCCAACCAGGAGCGGTGGGGCGTGCAAATGAACATGCCACATGGGGGCACACGCCACGTGCATGCGGATGTGTGAGAAGAGGCCCTGCGGGTGGGAGTTCTCGTGACGCACAGGGGTGGGGAGGAGCGCAACCCCTTTGCATCGCTGTGCTTTGCTGTACTTCTGCGGGTGTGTGTCGGAGGCTGTGTTCCCTGACCCTCGACCGTTGGAGTCAGGAGGGTCCCCCCCACGCGTCCTCGGGCCGCTGGGCTGACCCGCAGGGGCGGGGCAAGGAAGGGGGCTTCCAGGGGAGGGCGCCGCTGGGGCGTGGCGGGAGGGGGAAACTGCGGGGCGGGTGTGGCGAGGCGGAGGGGCGCTCGGCCCGCCCGGCCTTCCGGCGGCGGAGGTGCGGGTGCGGGTGCGGGGTCGGGGGTGGGCGCCCAGGTGCTCGCTCTTTAAGAGGCCGGCGGAGGCGCCGCGCGCTCGGTCCGCACTCGCAGCGCAAACTTGCCGGGCCCGGCTCGCGCCTCCTCGAGGGCGGCGGCGGCGGGCGCGGGGGCTGAGCCGCGGCGGTCCCCTCGCCCCCTGGTGCTCCGGGCGCCCCCGCCCCTCCCGCAGCCTCCCGTCTGCGCGTCTTCCGCGCTCTCCCCGTCTCTCGCTCGCTCTCCGGCGCGCTCTCTCGCTCGCTCTCATTTTTCCTTGCTGCTGCCGCCGCGGCCGCCGCTGCCGCTGCCGCTGCCGCTGCCGCTGCCGCCGCGCCGCCGGGCGCCCGCATCTCGGCCGGCTGCGCTCGCAGGTCGGCTCGCGCTGCACTCCCCCGCCCGGAGCCCCCGGCCGGACCCCGCTGCCCGGAGCCGCCTCGCCCGCTCCCTTCGGCTTGGACGCCGGGCTCCGCGGGGCCGGGGCAGGGCTGGCCGCCGCTCCCTTGCTCTTGCCGGAGCAGCAGCAGAACGCCGCGCGCGGGGAGGCGGCTCCGGCCGGGCGGCCGCCGGCCCATCCCCGCTGCGTCCGGGACTCCGGGCGGCTCGGCGCCCGGCTCGGTCCGCAGCGTCAGCGCCGTCCGCCGCGGCCCGGGCTCTGGGCAGCGCGAGCAGCCCGCGGCCGCCGCCGCCTCCCGGCGCCCCCGGGGCAGGCGGGAGCGCAACCGACCCCTCGCCGCGGCTCAGACCTCGCCGGCGCGCGGTGAGTTGTGGCCCGCGGGGAACCGGCGGAGGGGACGGTGCCCTCCGGCCTCTGGGGCGTGGGCTGCGGCGGGGACCTCGGGGTTCGCGGAGGTGGCCTCTGAGCTCCCGCGCTCGGGCTGCCCGGAGGAGGGCCGGCGGACCGGAGCCCTCGGGGCCGGAGGGCGCGGGACCCGGGCTGGAGGGTCTCCCTTCGGGGCTAGGGCAGGCTCCCCGAACGCCCGCGAGGGAGGGACGGGGCAGCGGCTTATTTATTTATTTATTTATTTATTTATTTATTTATTTATTTATTTATTTATTTATTTATTTATTTATTTATTTATTTATTTATTTATTTATTTTCCGGGCCTGGGGGAAAGTGTCTCTGTGTAGTGGGGCTTATGTCAGGTTCTGCCAAATGGGGGTCGTGGCAGCTCTCAGGTGGGGGCGGGGGCATTAGCGCGCCCCCTCCGCGGAGGGGCAGGGCAGGCGGGGGCGCGGGGCGTCATCTGCACCCCTTCCCCGCGGTCCCCCGGCGGCAGGGCGGGCAGCGCCAGCCTCGCGCGCCTCGGCTCCTTTCCCTTGCACCGCGTCCCGCTACCCTGGTCGCCCCAGCGGCACCTTCGCCACTGGCCGAGCCGGGGACCCGCTGGCTCGCGGCCGCTGCGGCTTGGGACTGCGCCCCAGGGCCTGGGGGCTCCGCGCGGCCCCGGGACTTCAGGGTCAGGGGCTCCTCCGATACTCTGCACCGACCCTCTCCGGGACCCCGGTGAACCCGAGGCTCTGTGGGGCCGCCGGGCGGGTGGCCAGGCCGTGCGTGCGCGCGCGCGTGTGTGTGTGCGCGCGTGTGTGTGCTGGGGGGTCCCCTCCGGGGTCGGGCTTCCCCGGCGCCCGGGAACTGGCGGCGCCCCCTCCCCGCGCGGGGGCGGGGCTGCGAGGCGGAGGCCCGGCCTGAGAGAGGCGCCCCCGCACCGGGGCGGTCTGAAGCTGTTTGTGCAGAAATGGGGCGGCAGTGGCGGCGGCGGGGAGTCCTGAGGCCCCGCGTACGAGCGCCCCCTGCCCCCAGGCCACGAGTGACACCCCCTCCTTAGAGTTCAGTCCGTTTCGGAGGAGGCTCCGCGCTTCCTTACCCTGTCTCGGCACCGTGCCTGCCCCTGGGTGCGGGAGAGCCGCTTTGCGGACTGAGCTGGGCTTGCCTAGTGGGGTGCCCGAATCCACGTGTCAGTGGGAGCCGTGGTTAGTCTGTCTGACCCTCTGTCGTCTGTCGGAAAGCTCTCGGTGATGGGGGAGGGTGTGTGTGTGTGTGTGTGTGTGTGCGCGCGCGTGTGCGCCCATCATCCTCCATTCTGGGCCACTGTGGGGCCTCAGGGTAGGCGGCGGGGCCAGTGCTCTGAGAGTCTCCACGCTGGGCACCCCCTTCCCACAGCCTGCTACTCAGCCTCACGTCCCTGGGGCCAGCTCATGGTGGAAATAAAGAATGTTCTAAATTCCATCTCCCTACTCCCCCAGGGTGCGCGCTGGGTCTGCCCCACTTTCCCCTCTGAGATCCACATGGGATGTGGGCCTGGGGTTCTGCGTCTGCTGGTTGAACTCTTCAGAAGCCAGTGCCTGGGTGGTGGGAGCACTTCAGTCAAGAGGTGAGGACCCTAGGGAGCCTTTCGGGGTGACCTTTCCTGAGGTGGCAGAGAGTTCCCACAGGTGTGTCTGGGGGCTCTTGGGTGTGGTCCCGGCTCCTGGGCAGGCTCTGGGAGCTAGTGGTGAGGGCCCCTGAAGAGGACCTGTCTGCAGTGGAGGGGGAGCTCAGAGCTCTGTCCCTTTCCCTGGGCCCCACAGAAGACCACTGGAGGGCCTCTTTGGCCCTTACTCAGAGTCCTATCCCTGACATGGGGTTGGGGGCCTTTGGGGTTGGTACCCTTGAGACTCTGCTTAGCCTTGGATGAGCATGCCTGCCCACTTAGGTATTGGATGACCACTGTCTTCCCCTTCCTCCAACCTCTGTCTGTTAGCCATAAACTTTCCCTCACCTGTCAATGCCTTCAACCTCTCAGAGACAAAAATACCAAAAAGTTATTACCCGCCTCCTCCCGCCAGGCAGCAGTCAGTGCAAGGGCTACCTTTCTCTGGGATGTTTGCATTTGCAAGAGGCCCAGAGAGGAGATGGCAATGCTCAACCCAAAAGGATGCTCTACTGGTGGTAAATGAGAGATATATGGGATGGTGGTAGGGCAGGCTGCAGGGCACAGAGAAGGAGTCCTGAGCTGGCAGAGGGGGAAGCGGGGGGCGGGAGCATGTCAGGAGTTGAGCTGTTTTCTTGGCCTTTGTGGCCTAGTGTAGGCCGCACCTGTCTTCCTCCCTCATCCCTCCTCCCCCAGCCTGCGTCTGGGCGTCTTCATTCTGTTGGAGGCGTGACGTCCCCAAGAGGAGCGCCTGGCACAGTGGCAGACAGGCAGCCCGAGGTAGGTGAGAGCATCAGTGAGCGAGCCAGCCAGTAAGTGAGCAGCTAGCGTGCTACCTGCTACCAGGAAGGGGAGGGAGCAAAAAGCTCTATGGGGGGTCCCCTGGTCCAGCTTCCAGGATGCTGGGCCACACCTCAACCCACCCTGCTGCAGGGGGGTAGCTGGCAGGAAAAGATGGGATCAGGGGACCCACGGGTTTCTGAGCTTTATAATTACAGCCAACAGACACATCCTCTACCCTAGACAAGTCTGGAGCTCGCAGCCCCTAATTACCACCCACCCCAAGACATCTGCCCACCCCGTTGTCCTCCTCTGCTTGGCCGGCTGAGAACCTAACTTTGCAGTGGGCAGGCCCCACTGGCAGCCTGGGCAGCTGGGCCCGCTAGCTGCTGGCTGGGAGGTTATCTCACTTCTGCAGAGTGGAAGCTGCCTTTGCTACCCGGAAAAGGCATAGGGGGAAGCCGGCATCTGGGCTCTGGTCCTGCTTGCTGGGGCTGGCAGAGGAGTGGCCAGCTAGCTGGGCTGACCCAAGGCAGGAGACTCAGGGGCTTGCCTTGGTGGGTAGCTGGCCTGCGGCCAAGGACACTGGCTTTCCGTTGCTCCCACCTAGCCTGGTGCTGACTCCTGGAAAGAGCAAGGAGGGCTTGTTTTCGTGTCAACTCTGCCCCAGTTAGCAGGGGACTATCAAAAATTAGTTTAGAGATTTCACTGTCTTTGACCCTTGCAGAGTGCAGACTGTCTTTTCCTGGCTCCTGGGAACTCTGCTTCTTTCCTGGCTGTGGACTGGCTCTGGCCTGGCTCTGGCCTCCCTTGTCTTCTTGCCCTGCCTTTCTCCCAGTATGTCACCCTGCTGCTTCTCAGTGCTACCCCAGCCTCGTAGCTCTGCATTCCAGACAAGCTTCCTCCTCCCTGCCAGTCCTGCAGTCAAGCTGGGGGGGGGGGTGGTGCTTCTGCCTCTGCTCCCCCCTGTCCCCCCCCCCTTTCCCTGCCTGAACTCACTCCTAAGAAGGAGGAGTAGCAGCAGAACTTGCTTGGAAAAGACAAGCTTACCCCACAGCCCTGCCCACCCCACTTCCTAGCCCGCAGGCCTGAGCCAGCCTCTTCCAGCCTGTCCGTTGTTTCTCTTGGCTCCTTGGAAAAATGAGCACCACAAGGATAGTAAAAATCACCCCTTAAATTAAAGCTGATGACTCCCGTCGAAATGTTTTATTATCAACCTCACCTTTAGCAATGTCGTTGGCAGCAGTGAGGCATAAATATATGTGTACACATGTATATTAAATAAATTGGGGAATGCAGTGCATAATGACATTATCTGGACCCCATTCAATTAAGGGAGATATTATCTGTGGTAATTGGGAAATGCCAGCCCATAATGCCAGCCCATGCCATTTCAGGCTGAGCCACGCTGACTAGCTAGCTGTAGTATCTGGTTAAGCCTCCCCATTCTGGAGAAAGCACTGGCTGCCCATTGGCTGTAATGCAGGGGGGTCCCAGGAGAGCCAGCTGGCTGCTAGTCCCAGGCTGGACCACGAGGTTGGGTCCTGCCCTGTCCCCTATCCTCAGCCTTCCCACCTCTCTGCTCTTCAGGGTGATAGAAACTGGCCTCTGGACCTGTTTTCTGGTTGGGCCTGTGACTTCTAGTGAAAACACGGTCATTGCTGTGGCTTACACCTTTATTGTTTCTAAAATCACTGGGTGATTTTTGATCTTTAGGAATAAAGATTGGGGACTTGATCTTAACTTTCTGGTGAGCCATTTACTTCACAGGTAGCACTGGCCCTTCCCTGTGCCTGGCTCCTGTGTGGCCTGGGGATGGGAGGGTCACCCACAACTGGTTGTGCTTATGACTGTGTAAGATGGTAGAGTCTGGGCTTTGACTTGTGAAGCCCGTGGGCCCTCTCCCTCTGGGGCAGTGCTGGAGTAGGGGGAGCTCTGAGTTAAGGAGGTGTTTGGACAGGAAGAAGGAGGAGAGAGGAAGAAACAGTATTAGTCGGGAAGCTCACAGTAGCACCAGCTGCAAACAAAGACACATGCCCACTTGGATTGTGCCAGAAGACTGGGAGGGGGGCGGGTTGGCAGTGGTGGTAGGTGGAGGCAGGACAAGTTGGGGTAGGAAGGAGAGGCCTGGAAGTCTACAAGGAAGTGGGGGCTGGCAAATGGAGATTTGCGCTCCCCCTCCGGGCGAGGGGGAAGGTCAGTGTCGGGCCCTTCCTGGGCTGATGAGATGGGCTTGCTTTGCCTTCAGCTGACCAGAGCTGCTGTGGCCTTAGCAGGTGGCATCTCTTTGAGTCTCAGGTTTCTCTTGCCATGAATCCTTGCCTGTCACTGCGCTCAGAGCCCTCCAGTGGGCCCCCATTTCTCCATCAGCACAGGTCTTGTCTGATCTTGTACCCATGCCCTCTCTGACCTCCTCTCCCCCCTCCCGTTGTTCCCACTGCCCTCCGGGTACTCCGGCTTCCTTGCTGGTCCTTGAACAATCAATGCTAAACATGAGCTCAGGGACTTTGCCCTTGCTTCTCTCTACCTGGGACACTTCTGTGGCTCACACCTCTACTGTTTTTAGTTGCTTTCTCCTATGCCCCCTCTCAGAGAAGCCTGCCTTGACTATCTTTTTCTGAACAGACCCCAGGGTCTTGACCTCTCTCCTTACCTGCCTTAGTTTCTTCATAACCTCTGGACTCCCTGAAGTGCCACATATCTTTATGTAAGTATGTTTATTGCATCTCCTGGGCCACCCCCCAGGTTGGCCCCAAGAGGTGGGTGCTGCTGTCTGTGTCTGTTACTCCTAGCACATTTCCAGTGCCCAGAGCAGAGCCAGCACACATTTGATCGACACGGTCAATAACTGAATGGTTATGGCAGAAAGGATGTATTCTATGCCTGACCACACCAGGGACGTGTGAGGATTTGGTGCCAGGTCAGAGTTTTACTCTGCAGACGCAGAATGCTGCTTCAGACCCTGCCCTGGGTATCACCTTGGCTGCCTGCTGGCTCCGGGCAAAGACCGTGTGTTGTTGCTTATTGAGAGTTTCTGAGCCTTGGGCTAGGCACAGGAGATGCAGAGATGAGTGTGGTCCACACAGGCCCTTAAAATCTTCCAGGCTCATCATTGCCAAATAACACACACACACACACACACACACACAGAGAGAGAGAAAGAGAGAGGGAGATGTGAATGTGCAAGAAGGAGGAAATAGAGCTAGGATCATCAGGGCAGGCTTCCTGGAGGAGGAAGGGTCTCAGTTGCTACCTGAAGGGTGAAAGTCACAGGGAGGAGGCTGGAGGGAATCCTAGATTGGAGGAACCACAATGGCGGATTTGAAGTTTTCTCTAGTTTCTATGGGCATTGAGCTGAGGAATTACTTTCTCATCCCTCCTGTCCTCTATCATTTCTTCTTTCCTTGCATGTTTCTGCAATGCCCACCACATGCCCAGCGAACCAGTCACTTTGGAATCAGGCTCTTTTGGTGAAACAGGGAGGGGATGGCCTATGAAGCAAGATCTGGGGATTTCTGTACTTGGGAGGGTTCCTGATACAGGCTGGTGGGCTGGAGCTTCTTGGGGATGGGAAAAGAATGAGATCCACGGAGCCTGGACCCCCACTGTGCCCTCCTCCTTGCTCTTCAAACATGGCCTGGCACGGCCCTGGGGAGTGTCTGGGAGCAGGGCTGCTGTTTCTATTAATATTGACACTGATGACCTGGGAGAGAGGGTGGGAAGAGCCCAGAATTCTTCACTCGCATCACATCATTCGTTCCCTTCCACAAGCTCTGGTGGGGGATGCCAGGCAATGTGCCAGGCTGGGATGCAGAGATAGCAAGAGGAGTATGACACGGTCTCCTCAAGCTGTGGTCCCTGTGGGGAGAGGGTTGGGCTGTTGAGGTTGAGGGAGCTAATTAGCCATCCCCTTTCCCCATGGACCAGGGATCACAAGGGTGGGGATCAAACTATGGGCCTCGTTGCTGTGGGGTGCAGCGTCTTCTTGCTTGTTCCTTGGGTCTAGGCTCTGTCCATTTGGGAGGAGACTGTCCAGCATAGCGCACCTCTGCTGGACCAGTGCGGGGCCCCCAGGGGGGCAGAAGGGAGGGGGCCTCAGAGGTGGCCTGCAGTCCAGCGTCTCAGGTCTGCGTGGGCACCTGTGGGCTTGGGGTGGTGGGGGAAGAAGGGGAAGGGCCCTGGTTCTCCCTCATGTTTCCTGCTGGGGAGCAGAGCCCCTCCCGTGGAAGTGTGAGTTGTGGGTGATGAAGTGTCTAAACAGCTCAGAGATTCAAAACAGACGCCACGCCCAGCTTTGCTGAGCACCTGGGCTGGGCCAGGCCACAGAGACAGAGGTGAATGGAGAGGACTGAAGTTGGGGAGGAAATGTGGAAAAGCTGAGGGGAGGGAGGAGGCCTGGCTCAAGGAAGGCAGAGGTTGAGAGGGGGTGCTGGGGCAGGGCAGGGGGAAGAGCCCAGAGCTTGAGTGGCCTTGCAGGGGCTGAAAGCCTGCTTGAGCAGCTCTGGGTGCCAAGTGCAGGGTCATTCCCTCTGACTCTGTCCCTTACTTTGGTGTTTGGGGAGAATTCTCTTTCCCTAGCTTTGGGAGAATAAAAAGCTGAGTGAGTTTAGTAAACGTTGCAGTAGCTCTCTTTGGAGCCGCTTGTCGTTCCATGGTTTGTGGTTCTTCCTGGCTCAGGCCCTGGTTGTGGAGGGAAGGATTTAGGTTAGACGTGCGGAAGCATGGGACTTGGAAGGATCACTAAGGCAGGTTGGGGAGTTTCTCCCTGCAGGCCTGCAGATATCAGAGAGGCCCTCAGATTGTAGGGTGCCTGGGCTGGAGGGGGAGGAGGGCAGACTGCACCCTCCCTCCTTGGCTCTCCTTACATCCCCTCTCTGGAGGATGTTCTGAAAGATGCTGTTGTGTGTGGAGATGACCATGTGCTCTTTCCTTTGCTCCTTGTCCCTCCCTGCCTATCTGGAGCCAAAGATCTGACAGGGGGTGGAAGGGAAGGGAATAGACAGGTTGAGGAGAGAGGTGGGGAAGGAGAGGGAAGGGTAGAATAAGAGGCCCCCCACTCCCCACCCCCTACCCCCCACCTCCAGCCCCCAAACGTCTGAAGTGTGAGCTTCCCTGGCTGTTTTAGAATTGAGGGGGTGGCCTGAGGACTCAACCTCCCCCCATCTGGCCCCTCTTTGCTAAGGTGGAGGCTGCCCGGTGGGGGTACGGAAGGGTATGGAAGGATGGCCTTGGCTCCCCCTGCTGCCCCACCCCCAGCCTCTGCTCCTGGTGGCGCCTTTTACTCAGAGTATTTTTACTTTTCCCTTGTTCCTGTTACAGGATCAAAAGAAGGAGGGGAGGCTAAAAGAGGCGGTGGTTTGCCCAGCTCTTTGGAGATGTTCAGAAAAGGCAGACCCAGCAGACCAGGGATGGGGAAGACCAGGGATGGAGCGAGACTGCTGTGGGTGGGGGCAGGGCCGTCGGGGTGGAGGGAAGCCTGTGAGCAGTTAGGGGGCAGGGCCTGGGGCCTTGGGCTCTTGATTCTAATGTTGCAAGAATTTGCTTTTCTCCTCATTGAGGCCTCCTTCCACCATGTGGCCTCTGCTTCTCCCCATTGTGTGTGTGTGTGTCTGGTGTGTGGTATGTTTGTGTCTGTGGTGTATGTGTGTGTGGTGTCTGTGGTGTGTAGTATGTATGTAGGGTGTGTGTGCATATGGCATGTGGTGTGTATTGGTATGTGCTGTGTTCATGTCTGGCATGTGTGTAATGTGTTTATGTGTATGTGATATATGTATGTACAAGTGTGTATGTATGATATGTTTGGTATATATGTGTGTGGTGTGTGTGCATATGGTATATGTGGTATGTGCATGCTGTGTGATATGTTTGTGTCTACGTGATATATGTTATATGTGTGTGGTATGGGTGTATCTGTATGGTGTGTGTGTGGTGTATGCACGTGTGGTATGTGTGTATTCTGTGTGGTATGTTTGTATCTGTGTGGCATATGTGGTGTGTAGTATGTTTGTGTCTATGTGATATATATATGTGTGGTGTGTGTGTATGGCATGTGTGTATAATGTGTGTATGGTGTGTGGGTGTGTGTGGTATATGCATGTGCGATGTGTGTATGTGGTATGTGTGTATAGTGTGTGCTATGTTTGTATCTGTGCTGTATGTTTGGTGTGTGTATAGTGTGTGTGTATGGTGTGTATGTGGTATGTGGTCTGTGTCTGGTGTATGTGGTGTGTAGCATGTTTGTCTATGTGTTATGTGTATGGTGTGTGTGGTACGTTTATATCTGTGTTGTGTGTATGGGGTGTGTGTGTGGTGTGGTACGTTCGTGTCTGTGTGCTGTGTGTACAGTGTGTGTTGTGTCTGTATGGTGTGTGCACATTGCTCCGCCTGGGGTGCGTGGGCTCCCAGGAGAAGCCGGTGTTGGGCCTTCACGAGGAATCTGGAGCCTGAGCTGGGCCGACCGCGAGGAGCCCCGGCCCTCCGCCAGCATCGGCCCCACTGCGGCCTCCTCACAAGGCCCATCTGAGGCCAGGACTCCCTCCATGTTTAAGCCAGGCCGCCCAGGCCCGGCCCGCAGGATGGCAGGATGTTAGGAGAGGGCCGCCAGCAGAGCGCGGGCTCCGGGGGGCCTGCAGGCCTGGGCCTGGGGTGGAGCTCCCCTTCCTCCTCTGAGCCCGCCGCTCCGGGGTGTGAGCCCGCTGCCATGCACGCCCAGCACTTAGTGTGGTGCCCGGCACACAGCAGTGTTGTCATCGCTCCAGGGCCACCATGGCGTTTGGACAAGACAGTGTTTCATTGTGTGGGCTGTCCCACCCATGGGACACCGGCCGGGAGGGGACTCCTTCCCATGGCTGTGCCAGCTGAAAGTGCCCTGCAGGGGCAGTCTTCCCCCGGACCGCATCCTCATCCATCCCCTTCTGTTCTGGAGATCTGGGAAGGAGATCTCTCTAGGGGATGGCAGGGGCAGGGACCGCCGGTGTTCCTGTCTGAATTGCCTTTGCCTGGTGCTGGCATCAGTGGCAACTACCCCACAGCCCTTCACTCCCCGTGGCCACCCAGAAAGCCATCTGCTAAACTCACTCACAGGGAGGTGGAAGTGGGGATGACAGTTCCATTGAGGTGTAGCCCCCCTCCGGTGTTTTAGCAGCTCTTACTCTTCAGCCTTCCCCCAGGTACTGACACCACCACCCCACCCCACCCCACCCCCGCCCCGCCCCAGCACTAGGTCACTGGCTCCTGGCTTCAGGAGTGGCTGTGGGATTAGGAAGCTTTCCTGCAGGCTACCTCGGACCTCTCAGTGTGACTGGTGCTGGCTTTGAGTCTTGCCCCATCTTGACTTGCTTTGTGACTTTGGGAGGGTTATGGGATTCCTCGGGGCTTCTGGTTCCCCTGTGGCATGGGCTGAAGGAGAATTAATAGCTGTTCTTGGCCTCTGAGGAGCTAAAGGGTGGGGGAACATTTTGATGAGGGGTCAGATGTGTGAGGTGAGGGTTCAGAAGGCGCTAGGCAGGGAAGCTCAGGAATTGAGGCTGTACTCTCTTCTTCCTCTCCTTTCCCAGAACTGGAGCAGTTGGGGCCTCTGTGTGGGGGAAGTCCAAGCAGGGGACAGGTGGCTCTGAGAGGCTTGCTTGGCCTGGATGCAGGGACTGCATCTCTAGGAAAACCTCCTAATCCAAACACAAGCCCTTCTTCTAAATGGCTAGGGAAACTGAGGCACAGAATGGGTGAGTGGCTTGCTGGTCTTCATTTGACAAACCCATTGGAATGGGAGCCTGGGTGTCAGCCCCCCAACCAATCCCTGACTCAGCTTCCAGTGCTTCTCCCTGTGGCCTTCTAAGTTGAGGGGAGGGAGGTTGCTGGTTTTGAGCGAGTGGGAGGCTGGGGCAAGGGAAGGAACCCCAGGGGAAATTAGCCCAAATTAGCAGTGAGAATGAGGAAGAGCTGGTGTTCTCTCCTCTACCCTTGCAGATAAATATTTAATCACAACAACAATAATAATGACAATGATCATAATAATGTGCAGTAGTTCAGGCCATAACCTGAGCCCCCCCTCTCAGAGGGAGGAAGTGGGGGAGAGAGAAAGAGCAGTGGAGAAATTGAGAGCTAAAGACCATGAGAAAGATGGTGGGGGAGGGAGGCCAAGCAAATGAAAAGGAGGCCTACCTCCTTGAGCTTGGAGCCCCTGGGGTTACCGTCTGCCAGGGGTGTGGCTGAGGTAGAAATGTGAAATTTGCATTGCCCGATTGGATTTGGGATGAGGATTCTGAGCTGGGACAGCCCCAGCTTCTCCCTGGTCTTCAGAGTGAGCAGCTCCCAGCCTGGTTTCTTCTGCAGGGGGCCTTGCTGGCTTCCTTATTCCTCAGTCCCCAAGGAACCTAAGTGTCTTTGGCTCCAGAGCTGGGAAGCTGGGGTCCGCGTGGTATTGTGCTTCTCACTACCTGTGTGACTTGGACAAAATGCTCTTCTGCTCTGGGCCTCAGTTCCCTCATCTCTAAAATGGGGTTGGATCCTGTGGACCTGATTTCTTGCTGTTCCCTCATGTGGGTGAGTGTTGAGGAAGACCCTTCTTCCTCTCAAGTCAGTTCAGGCTGTTCCTGGGGAGTGTGCACTCTGATCCCCTGGTTTCTGATGGCAGTGGGTCTAGGCCTAAGAAATCTTCAAACATGACCTAATTTCTGCCTCAGGCTCTCCCACTTGAACCAAAGTCGAGCAGCAGCTGGGAGAAAACCAAGTTCAGATTTGTGGAGCCTGTGGCGATAACCTCCAGCATCTCCTTCTCTCAGGCTCCTCATGAGAGATCAGAATAGCTAATGTCTTCTTTGGGCTTCTGTTTGATTCTCTCTCTCTCTCTCTCTCTCCCCCTCCCTCTCCCTCTCTCCATCCCTCTCCCTCTCCCCCTCCCTCTCCCTCTCTCTCCCTTCTAAGGTTGGTAGGAGGAGAGCATTGAAGCTGTTTTCTCCTTGATGCCAAGATACGTGAAGCTAGGAGCACTCTCTTTTCACATTCATCCGTCAAGAACAGGCCCGCAGAACGTGAGGACCAAGACTAGAGCTTTGCTGCTCCCTGGCCACTCCCTGCTGCCTGTGGGAATGGCCCATGTCAGCAACTGAGCACTGCCTGAGTGGCGAGGAGCACCAGCATGGGTGACCCCATTGGCTGCCCTCAGCCACCCTGCTGCTGAAGCAGCCCTGGAGAGACTTGTGGGGGCTGCCCTGCCCATGCTCACCCAGGCTGTGGGGCCAGGGGCCTGCCAAGGCTAGGAGTGGGGCCTGCCCTTCATGGGTCTCTAGGGATTTCCGAGATGCCTGGGAAGACAGGCTGGGGCTGGTGGTGGGCCCGGCTGCCTCTTTGCCTGCTCCTTAGCCTTTATGGCCCCTGGGTGCCTTCCTCCCTGGGGAAGCCCAAGGGCCACCCCCACATGAATTCCATTCGCATAGATGGGGACATCACACTGGGCGGCCTGTTCCCAGTGCACGGTCGGGGTTCAGAGGGCAAGGCCTGTGGAGAACTTAAGAAGGAGAAGGGCATCCATCGGCTGGAGGCCATGCTCTTTGCCCTGGATCGCATCAACAATGACCCGGACCTGCTGCCCAACATCACGCTGGGCGCCCGCATTCTGGACACCTGCTCGAGGGACACCCATGCCCTCGAGCAGTCCCTGACCTTTGTGCAGGCGCTCATCGAGAAGGATGGCACAGAGGTCCGCTGTGGCAGTGGCGGCCCCCCCATCATCACCAAACCGGAACGTGTGGTCGGTGTCATCGGTGCTTCAGGGAGCTCTGTCTCCATCATGGTGGCCAACATCCTTCGCCTCTTCAAGGTTAGTGTCTGGCCAGTTGGCCCCAGACGTGGTCTTCCGCCAACAACCTAGGGTGCCAGGCCTGGCTAGTTTCTTTCTCCTCTTCCCTCCTGGACTCTGAGGACTGTACCATCCCCCACAACAGTATCTGAGAATTTGGGGGCAGTCCTGTGGTGAGAGCTGAGGATCCGAGGAGTGTAGGTGTCAGGGAGGAGCGGCTCCGGGGTGCTGACCATGGTACTGAAACAGCACGGCCGCCCAGAGTTCCCTGATCAACTCCGCTCCTCTGTGGGGAATTCTGAACCAAGAGGGGAGAATGAAGTGCTGGTGAAACAGAAGGAAGGAGATAGGTGGACAGATGTGTAAAAAGACAGACAGATGGATATGTAGAAATACATGTAGTCAGAAAGAGAAACAGAGTCAAAGAAATAGATAAAATGGAAATATGAATGTTGGAGACTGCCAAAGAGATAAAGCAAGACTTTTGTTTTTGACATTGTTTTCAAATAAATTGTAATTCCCTAGAAAGATATGCTTTTCTTGTAGTAGTTGAGAAAGCCCAGTGTGGCCCTCACACTTCACCCCAAGATTATGGTTATAAAATGTGTCTTGATATTTTGGATGGGGCAGTGGGCTACAGCAGAAGGTGGATGGTGGATGAGGACAGGGAAAGGGCCTCGAAGGAGCAGGCGGTCTCTGTAGCTGTTGCTCTGGGCCCAGAACCAAGCTTCCCTTGCTCATTTGCTCATTTCCTTCCTCCTGCCCTTCTTCCTTGCACACCTTTCTCCCTTTCGTCTGGAATCCTTCCCTGCCCCCTCCTTGCTACCTCCCTTCCTCTCTTCCTGGGGCAAGAGCTGCTGATTTGCAATTCAATTGGAGCCAAGTGCTTCGCTAAGCTGCTAAAACAACTGAAAGCTACCGGGTAGAGAGAAAAACATTACAAGCATTTTACCAATAATTATGAGCCGCTCTTCTTTGGAGCCTGCCTTCTTTGCTGTGTGTTTGTGTGTGCTTGTGTGCTTGTGTGTGTGTGTGTGTGTTGTGTAAGGGGTGCGGGGTGTGGGGGGGGAGGGAGGGAGGGAAAATATGTGGGAGGAGGAGGAAGGAAAGCACAGAGGAAGCCACTGGGTCCCTCCTTCATCCTGGTGTCAGGTTCCCAGCTTCTGGAGGTGGCCCCTTCCCTCCTCAGTCTCCAAAGTTAGACCCAGTGGGCTGAGAGAGGCTGTCTGGGCCCATGCAGAGTGGGAAGTGGTGAGGCTGTGACTCTCTCACCTAGACCTTTTCAAGAGCCCATTTGTCCAGTCCCATAGTGCATCAGTACTTTGGGAGCATTTTTAGGGGCCTGGGTTGAAGTGGAGGTGAATGGTGTAGAAGTCCACTAAGTTGGGCATGGGGTGGGAGTGGGAAAGAAATGAAGCTAGAGTTGTCCTGTTACAGCGTGGGGTGGGAGTTAGAACTTTGTGGGGTCATGTGCCTTGTGCTCCTTACCTATGGGCCTTCTTCCTGGGGTGTTGGTTTTACTTATAATCCAAATGGAAACACTATCTTAATTTTTAAGCAAATGGATGAATTATGAAGAATGCCAGATTAAGCTGAACAGAAAACTTGAAGGAAACTTTGCCCTTGCAGTAGACAATCCAAACAGCCCCCAGGGGGCTGTGCTGCCAGAGATCATTCCTTACAGATGGTTTGGGAATGGGTAGCCTGGTCCACTTCTCCCACCCGCACTGAGGAGTGGAGACCCAGAGGGGAGGAGAAAGCAGGGCTCAGCTGCCCAGGCCAGGTCCTGGCAATGGCTTAGGTTAGCTGAGTCATTGCTTCAGCCTGCCTGCCCCAGGCCTGAGAGGGAAGGCCACCTGGGGCCATCAGCAGAAAGGACAAGCCCCAGACTCCTTGTCAATCTGTCTGGGTGGGGCCTAGGTCCTCGGCCTTGGAGAAGAGGCCCAGACTATATACATGGGGCTGTTGCAGTTTCCTTATTGGAGCTTTTTATTAAACACTTTTGGGGGCACCTGGGTGGCTCAGGTGGTTGAGTGTCTGTCTGCCTTCGGATCGGGGTGTGATCCCGGAGTCCCAGGATCGAGTCCCACATCAGGCTCCCCGCATGGAGCCTGCTTCCCCCTCTGCCCGTATCTCTGCCTCTCTCTCTCTGTTTCTCATGAATAAATATAATCTTAAAAAAAAAAAAAACACTTTTGGGGACTGTGGGTGTTTTAGAAGACAGTCTGATGGGACCCTTGTTTTTTTTTTTTTCTTTAAAGATTTTATTTATTTTTTCATGAGAGACACACACACACAGAGAGAGAGGCAGAGACATAGAGGGAGAAGCAGGCTCCGTGCAGGGAGCCCAATGTGAGACTGGATCCCGAGACTCTGGGATCACATCCTGAACCAAAGGTGATGGGACCCTTGTGTCCATGACCTCAGTGAGTGCCTCCCTGCCATCTCCCAGAGATGAGCCAGTACCCACTTTATGGAGAGATGGAGAGGCTAAAGGAGTGGAGAGGTGTCACTTGACACAGGGTAAAGGGTACAAGAATGGTATCTGTGAGTTCTTGGAAACATGGATATTTTGGAGTGAGGCATCAATGACTCCACTGGGAGTGCACTGTGACTTCCATGCTAATCTCTCTCTAGTTGGCACAAGGTCTCTGGTAGGGTGAGGGTGCCTGGAGCCAGGCCTCACCAGCCTAGGGGCTCACAGGTACTCCTTTTTTTCTGCCCATCTGGTTACCTATGAACATGGCTGAGGCCTCAGTTTTATCTGTGCCTTCTCAGATTGCCCGAGAGATGAATGGGTTGAGGCAGGGGGTCAGGAGCCTCCCTGCTGCACAGAAAGTGAGATGGGATTGGGAGGTGGGGGCCTGGGGAGGAGAGAAGGAATGGGGGCAGGAGGGACATGTTGGAAAGGAGATTCAGGGCAGGGGAGATGGGGAGAGAGCCAGAGGGAGGCAGTCATCTGTGGTCTGCATTCCTTGGGTTCCTTTTTAACAGTGTTAATGTTCCAGCCTGGCGACAAGAGGGCTCCTCAATAATTAAACTGAGAAATGAGAGGCTGGGTGAGAAACTTAAAAGCCTTTTACAGAGGCAAAAAGGTTGAACTTTGTTGGGGGCGGTCAGGAGCAGAGGCCACTGCCTGGGGAGCATGAGGGAGGGGCGCCCAGGCCAGGAGAGCTGCTGTGTCAGGTGTCAGTTTCAAAGGGCATCACTGCAGCCCCAGCCCTGCTCTGCCAAGGCCAATAAGTGGGGCCTGCTGGGAACTTCTACCAGAGGCTGTGATTATAGCTCCCCTTCTTCTAAGAGGTGAGTTTCTTGTGCACAGCTCAGAGAGGAGCTCTGGGCTTGGGGGCACTAGAGGTGATTTCCTACCTGGAGAAAGCTAATGGGGTGCCTTTGGGGTCAGGGTATGAGCAAAACTCAAAACTAGTAGAGCTGGAAGGGGCCAACTCCCCATCGTACAGATGTAGAATCTAAGTCCTTCTAGGCAGGGCCAGAAGTTAGGTCCTCAGCTCCCAGGCCTGACTCCTTCCAGAATGCCTGTCCAAATAAACTGGGTTGGAAGTGGGACCCAGGCTTTCATGGGGACCAGAAGCCCTGACTCTCAGAAGTCGTGGGTCTGACTTGATAGCTTATATCCCTTACTTCCTGTTCCCATCCTCTTCCTTCATCCTCATTTTGGCTCTCTCTTTGGGAACAGGGAATATTGATGGGTGTAAAGAGTACCTTTTGGAAGAGCTCCTAAAGCCCAAGGATGTGGCTAGCGCAATGCTATGTTGGGACAGCCCAGGTTCTGGAACGAGTTAGGCCTGGGTTTGAATCTTTCCACCAGAGTCCCCTCACCTCCATTCACCGTGTAGGTCATTTATACCATAGTGTGAATGGGCCAAGAAGATCTTTCCCTGAGAGCAGCCACTGTTGGGGGGAGAAAGAATATATCAGGTGCCTTGGAAGAAAGCAGTTTTTAAATTCCAGACTTATAAAGGCTAGAAGGATCCAGAAATCGTTCCATTGAGTCCCTCATTCATTTGCAGCAGACAGAAAAGCTGAGGCTTGAAGAGGGTGGTGTGTGTGGGGTTATCCAGCCTGGTGTTGAAGAATTTGGATGCTGGAGCCAGAGAGTCTTTGTCACCATGGCTAATTATTTTGCCTGTTTGTGCCTCTGCTTCCTCATTTTTTTTAAACAATTTTATTTATTTATTTATTCATGAGAGACACACAGAGAGAGAGGCAGAGACATAGGCAGAGGGAGAAGTAGGCTCCCTGTGGGGAGCCCGATGTGGGACTTGATCCGATCACGCCCTGAACTGAAGGCAGATACTCAACCACTGAGCCACCCAGGTGCCCCTCTGATTCCTCATTTGTAAAATGGGGATGAGAACATAGGCCTATCCTATGAGAACATATCCTCATAGACCAGGTGAGATAATTAAGAGTTAATGTCCAGAGAAGGCCTAGCACGGTGCCTGGCACACAGTCAGCCCGCAGGAAATGTCACTGCACAGCTTGTGGGGCCTGAAATCAGCATGAGAGACTCCATTGATGTGGAAGAGGCTGGAGCGGGTGGGCAGTGACAGACGGTGACCTTTGAGGCTGATCCTGGAGAGGCCCCACCATCTGCTGGGCCTCTCGTCTTCCTGCAGACCAAGCAGCCAACCTAACTTTAAGATAACAAGCTAGGTCTCACTGTCAGACAATGGAGCATGGGAGGAAGGAGTGGGGTAAAATGGAGGGAGGGCAGAAGGGGGCTGGGAGAAGAGGGGGCAGAGGGGACACTGGTGAGCTGGGGAGAGGGTGGAGATGGGCAGGTGCCCCAGCTTCCTAAGAAAGGCAGGGCCGGGGGCGCTGGTGAGCCACATTAGGCCTTCTGTGCAACCCCCCACCAGCCCTCCTGGCTGTGTGATACTCTGGACCCACATGGGGTTGTAAGTGCTGTAAAGGTTTGTGGCTTACTTCTGGAGAAAGCTGCCTGCCTGGTGCTTGGCTTGTTCTGCTCCTCAGTGCCTGACCCAGGACTCTGGGGGAAACTTTATGGCTTAAATAACACAAGATATTCTATTGAGGATGTGGCTTTGTGTCTTCAAAGTGTTTTCACTGCACAACGAGGAGGAACTTTCAAGAAAGTCTATCCACCCTCCCACAGCTTGCCCACTCCCTTGAAGACAGCTTCATCCTTCCAGCACCAGGCCAAAAAATCTGGTGACAGTTTTGTACATCCTTTTTCTACTGTCAGCAAACCCTACAGGCTTTCCTCTTAGAATGTGCCCTAGACATGACACCCCTCACCCTTCCCACCCCTGGGGCCTCTCCCCAGACCACTGCAGAAACTTTCTCTTCTCTCTCCTTCCAAATGGGCCTCTCCACAGCCAAACCTTTGCTCAGTGGCCATAGTGAGCTTTCTAAAAGCCAGATCTCACTCCTATTAAACCTGTCATTGCTTTTAGATTAAAATGCAAATTTCCAAACTCCTGCCTGTCTGAGAGGCTCTGTGCTACCAGGCACTCCGACCACATCTTTTGTCTCTCCTGGGTGCACTCCTTAAACTCATAAGTTTTCCTTATGGTCCTTGATGACACTGTTTTCCCCACCATAGGGCCTTTGCATTTGCTGTCCCCTGTATATGGAATGTTCTCCCTTCACTCTGTGGGGATAGGTACTTCTCATTCAACCTGAAGCTTAAATGGACTCCCTTCAGAGAAGCCCTCCTACCCCTCAATTATTCGGTCTTGTTTCCCCGTCTTTCCCTTTATGGTACTCATCATGGTTTGTACTCATGTGCACATTTCCTTGTTTTCCTCTTGGCTGTTGCCTTTCCCCTGTAGACCAGGGGTTAGCCCAAGAGCCAAATCTGGCCTGCTATCTGTTTTTGTATGACCCATGAGCTAAGAATAGTCTTGGTCTTTTAAGTGGTTGAAGGAAAAAAATCAAAAGAATAATGTCACGACACAGGAAACGCATGTGGGATTCAAATTTTGGTGCCCATAAATAAAGTTTTGTGGGTATATACCAGGCCCACATTTATGTATAATCTAGGGCTACTCTTTTTTTTTTTTTTTTTAAAGTAATCTCTATTTTTAAGTAATCTCAACATGGGGCTGGAACTCACAACCCTGAGATCGAGAGTCACACATTCTACCAACTGAGGCAGCCGGGTGTAGGGCTACACTTGAGCTCCCACCTGGGAAGTGAGATGAGTCAGAGGACATCAGCTGACCCCGCCAGCCTCTCAGCAGCACCTGCAGGACCCCCAGTTGGTGCCAGGCCCATAGGCTCTCAGGAATCTTGGCTGAATGAACTCATGGAGAGTGAGGCATCTGCTGTCCCCATGTCCCCCCAGACTCTGTGCTATCAGCAGGGTCGCCATGGTCTACAGAGTTCTGTATCAGCTCTTGGCTGTGGGCATGATTGTAGCCAGGCCCATCTTACCATTGGGTTAAACCAGTGCCCACCAGTGCCCACCACTTTGGTCATCCTAGGACCAACCTGGATGTATCTCCAACCCCAAAACACCTCCGGTTCCTCCCTGACTTATGGAATTCCTTTCACCCAAATCTCTGTTCCCTGTTAGTGCATATCTAATCCTGTACCATTTGAGGCTGTTGTTAGAGATTTGTTCTAACAAAGCTTCCTCAATAAATATTTGAGGGTGAGTGAGGGACCCTCCAGGAGAGGTGTCTGAGGTGGAAAAATCCCACATTTACAACAAAACACACATCCTGTGCCAGGGTTTTTCTTAATCTTCACAGCAAGCCCTGGTGTGTAATTGTTATTCCCTTTGTACAAATAGAGAACTGAGGCACAGAGAAGCTGAGCAATTTGCCCAAGGTCACACAGCATGTGTGGTGGAGCTGGAATACAAATGCAGGCTGTTTGGCCCAGAAGCTACCCAGCTCGCCACTCTGCTCTCCTATCTCTTGGCCATCAGAAAGACTTGGGTTTGAGACCTGGCCTGATACTCTGTGTGGCCTTTCTGAGTCTGTTTGCTCACAGGCATGATGGTATTTGCCTGGCAGAGGTGATAATGTGTGCAAAGCCCTGAGGAGGTGCTCAGGGGACACTGGTGTCACCAGAATAGTTTTGCCAGAGGTTAGTGTTTGTGAAGTGCTAGGCCGCATGAGGGGTGGGGAATGTGTGGAGGAGGTGTGGGAAGGGGGTCTTGCTGAGGGTGACTATCAGGGGTAGCACATAGGCCTTGCTTGACTGTGCCCCTCTTTCCCACAATCATCAGCTGTCCGTCTGTGGTGAGAGTCCGGGAAGGGGGGCCTCAAGACATAAGGGTCAGGCTGAAGCCTGCACCGAGGGGGGTGGGGGGACACGTGGCCCCAGGAAGCAGCTGCAGGCCCAGGCTCAGAGCCCCCCTGACTACTCCTTTGCTAGTTCTCTCCATGCCCTCTGAGCTCTGTCCAAACCAGCTGGATGTTGTCCATGGTGGAGGGGTAGCCCCCGCAATACAGTCAGATGCTGGGGATCCAGGGGTAGCGGGAGGACGGGTGGGTAGGGCTGCCGGGGTAGAGGTTGTGTGGCTTCAGTGGTTCTCAAGCCTGGCTGCTCATTGCAACCACCAGGGGAATTTACTAGAGCCATTTGATTCCTCAGCCTCCAGGGGGCTGATGAGACGTGGAGGCCTGACCTGTGTTTGGATACCTGCGAGGGGGCTGGGTTGGCCACCAGACCAGGTGCTCTGAGTGGGCCCGGCATTCCCCTTCCACCTGGCTTCCCCAGGGGGCACCCCACCCACCCTGCAGCCCTGGCAAGCCTGCTACTTCCCAGGTGCCCCCTGTGCCTGCAGAGCCGCTCGGAATGCAGGAGGTTTGGGAGTGGAAGCCGGGATTCAGCCCTGGCGACTGGACTGGCAAACAAGTCTGTTATTGTGAAAGTAGAAGGAGGGAGTGGGGCCTCTGGGGGGACTTCCCAGAAATGCCCTTGAGGGAAGCCTGGTGGGGTCCTGGAGTCCAGGTGGGAGCTGACGGCCCCTGGGTGGGCAAGGGGTGTGACTTTGCGGTTGAGGTGGGACAGAGCCTGGGAGGCTCAAGTTCACTACTGCCAGCATCTGGCTCTCTCTCCTGACTGGACCTCGGCTTGTCCACCTATAAAAATCAATTAATTCTCCACTGACTCATTTACTCACTCATTCATTCATTCACTCACTCTTTTGTTTACTAACTCCATACTGAGCATCTCCTGTGCCCAGCCCTGCCAGCAGCAGTCTCCATCTGGCTGCACGATGAAATCACCTGGGGAATTTGAAAAAATCCTAGTACCTGAGCCCCACCCCAGGAATTCAGATTAATTGGTCTGAGATGGGACTCAGGTTCCCCGGTGAAACCCACGTGCACCCTAGGTGGAGGACTACTGCTTTAAGGAACCTTATAAGGCAGGAGACAAAACGGAGGAAGGCCTTGCCTTGCTGGGCTTCCACGTTTGAGGGGGAAGGCAGGCAGTGGATAGGTAAAGCATATAAATACTTAATGGAGAACAAAGCAGGGAAGTAACTAGAGAGGTGAAGGAGTGGGGGGCCAATTTCAATGGGATGGTTGGGGGTGGCTTTACTGAAAAGGGGACATTTGTGCATAGGCTTGGTAGAGTAAGGGGGGTTGCCCTATGGATATCTGGAGGTGGAGTGTTTAGGTAGAGGGAATAGCAAGTACAAAGGCCCTGGGGCATGGCTTTTCCTGGTTATTGACCTGGGAACCCAAGAGGAAGTACTGAGCCCTGGGGGCAGGGAGAGGGGGACTACAGGGATTCCAAAACCCACATCCTGCTCCTTATTGCTGCACAGGGTGTTGTGGAAGGGGGGCGGGCAGGAGTCTGATGACCTTGGGCAATCACTGGGCCTCTCAGGACCTCAATTTTGTCACCTGTACAATAGGCAAGTGGTCCCTGCACAATTCTCCTGGAGCCACACAGGTGATGGGGGAGGAGCCATAAGGGCGGAGCCTGAGGGAGGATCCTATCCTGCTGGCCTCCTCCTACCCATGCCCCCCCCCCCCACGCTGTCCCTTTCCACTCTCCCCCAATCTGAGGAAGGAGAGCTGGAGACAGGAGCCAGGTAGGGCCAGCCAGACAGGGAGCCCCAAGAGGCAGTAGCATGTAGTGGTTAAGGTATTGGCTCCAGGGCCTGGTTTCAAACCCCTGCTCTGCCATTTACTACCTGGGGGGCACCTCTCTGTGCCTCAGTTTCCTTGTCCGTGAAATGCCAGAAACCCACCTCATAGGGCGCCGTGAAGACTGCACAAATGCATGGAGAGTGCTAGGGTAGCGTCTAGCGTGTAGACTGTGGATGGCGGCTGAATGCCTGGTTGTAGCGAAGCCCAGAGCACTCCCTGCCCTTGCAGGTAGCCACATGGTAGGTAGCCCAGAGCTTGGCCCCAGGTCACTCCACCTCTCTGGACCTTGTTCATCTCATCTGTGAAATGGGCAGACTCAAATGTACCTTTCAGGCCAAGGATGTGGAATAATGTAGAGAGGAGCTGGCGGTGGAGTGGGTGGGTGCACAGCCGGGCTCCATAATGTTGGTCCTCATCTCCCGCTGACAGAGCATCCAAGGGGGGTTCAGGTGAGAGGATTTGGTCTGAGCCATGCAAGCTGGGGAGCTGGGCAGGTCTGTGGCTTTTGGCAGAGGGATGACTGGTGAGTGTACCTGAGTGTCCCCAGTGGGATGGTCCTGGGGCTCTCCTGAACCTCACTATGAGGTCTGGGGATGCTGGGGTGATCACTGGCTCCCCACTCAGGGGAGAGCTGTGGGTCCTTTTACCACTGAGGCTTCCCATAGCTCAGGAATCTGCATTCTGGGTCTGGCTCTGCTGCCAACTCACTGTGTGACCTTGGGTGGAAGGAGGACATTGGACCAGGTGGGCTGACCCCACTCCTCTCCCCCGTGGCCTCTCCTGCAGAAGGAGCATTGAGTTTTACCTCCTAGGGGTCAGGTCACCATGGGATTGCCATGGCCCCCGTGGCCTTTCTGGTCGTCTCTCCAGTGGAGTCCAGCCTGCCTCAACCCTGCATGTTCTCTGAACTTGGGCCCTGCTTTCCAAACCTACCTTAGGGATTTTCCTGGTCAAGTGCTCCTCCTCAAGTCCCCTCCTTTTTTTTTTTTTTTTTTTTTTTTTTAAGATTTTACTTATTTATTCATAAGAGACACAGGGATTGGCAGAGACACAGGCAGAGGGAGAAGCGGGCTCCCTGAAGGGAGCCCGATGCGGGACTTGATCCCAGGACCCCGGGGTCACGCCCTGAGCCAAAGGCAGATGCTCAACCACTGAGGCATCTAGGTGCCCCTCGAGTGCCCCTCTTGATGTCTGATGGACAGAGTCAGACTCCTTCAAACCCTGACTCAAAATCCAAGACTTCCCTGAGCCTTCGTGGGCTGCAGCCATCCTGGTACGTGAGGTCCTTTTCCTTTGCATGGCTCTTGTAGGGCTCCCTGAGGTCCAGGGGCTTATTGAGGGCAGAATCGGGCTGGACACCCCCACCTTTAGGCCCCTTCCCCTCCACCCCAGTGCCAGGCCCTGTCAGTGCCAGGGAGTCCGTCAGCCTTGGGACCAGGTGTGGAACCTGGTGAGGGAGTGGGCCCTGTGGAGGGGTGGGACCCACATTGTCAGACCTGTTAAGCTCATGGTACTTCCCCTGCCCAGCCCTGAATGAGCTGTGTGCTTTTCGGTTTCCTCCCAATTTATTAAACTAGCATTTTTATGACCCAGACATATTGGAAATGAAAATAAGGCACATTCTGCTTTATATTCCAGTTGACCTTTACGCTTGCCACTTGCTCAGGGGCCTGGCCTGGGTGAGGGGATGAGATGCGGGCCCCAGCCTTCTGCCTTGGGGCTGCCATGGAGAGCGGTACCCCCGAGCTGTGATGGGGGGAGGGAAGCAGGGCCACCCTTAGTCTCCAGTCCCTGCCTCATTCTGTGGGACCCTGTGGCTTTCTCTGCTTCCCTCATATTCTACCCACATCTCTCCCTTTCCTTCCACCTTCTCTGGCTCTGCCTGGGCCTCTCCCTGGATCATGTGGTGGCCTCATCCACAGTTAAGGCCAAGAGGTAGGACTGGCCAGCAGCTCACCTGAGGCTGGACAGGTGTGCCCTAGCCTCCCAGCCACTCTGACCACCTGCCCGCCTTGATGATGGCCATCCATATCTCAGTACTGAGAGCCTCCTGGTGGGCACCAAACCCCTCGAGGCCCCCTTTCCCGACTCAGATCGTCGTCGTCGTCGTTGTCGTCCCCCCCCTTGCCGGTGGGATGACCGTGGGCTGGCTCTGCAGGCATCCCAGGGTGGTGGGGACACTTGGTCAGTTGCAGGGATGTGAAGCTACTTCAGACAGGGCAAATCCTGGCTCTGCCACTCCTGGCTGTGTGACCTCGGGCAGGGAAGGTCACAGAACGTCTTTGAGCCTGTTTCTGGATCTGTAAAATGGGTAGGACGGTTGTGAGCATGAATGGGACAAGGTAAATTGACTGGCCTGGTGCCTAGCGTGTGGTAGGCCCTCAAGAAGCAGTAACTGTTGTGAAGTTTGTTCATGCATGAGAGGGAGGCTGGATTCTTCCCCCTGTCCCCCTATTTTATCCCCTCTCAGGCCTGAGTCCTCCCCACCCAGGCTTTAGTTTTTTCCTGGGGTCCACTGAGAGGGGCCCCTTGGATGACACAGGAGGTGTGAAGTGCAGGTGCAGGAAGGTAGAAGCAGGCCTGGCAGCCTGTTCTCTAGCCATCCCCAGGGGCCTAGGAGGAATTTAAAATTGTTAAGGCTGAAATATGCTGGAGGGAGGGAGGGAGCCCGCTGAGCAGCACCCCCATGCTGAGCAGGAGCAGCCAGGGGCCCTGATGGTCCTCTGGTGTCTCTGGCTAGGGCTGCAGAGTAGAGAGACAGCACTTAGCTCATTCTTCATCCCCTGTGGTCTGTGGTTTCAGGGGAGGCCCAGCAGCATTAACCTCGGTCAGGGCAGTGGGTGTCTGTGTTCAGTGCAGCTGCCTCCCTCCCTTGGAATTGGGGCCTGAGAGCTGTCAGGGAATCCAGTCCCATGTCTCCCCCTCTCCCCATCCCCGCCCCTGCACCATAGCGGCAGATAGAAAGCAAAGCTAGATCCTTAGGAAGGAATGTGGGCAAAGGACACTCCTCCCCTCAGGGGAAACCTTGAGGGTTAGGACATTTGGGGGCCCTGCCCCCAGGTGTGTGAGGGACATGGCTTCCAGAATCAGGTCTGTTCTGAGGGGAGGTGAGGGAAGTGGGGAGCACACAGCATTCACAAAGGAGCCTTTTATCAAAGGTGAGTGGCATCATCCACAGGAGCCTGGCAGGAAAGGGGTTCTCTCTCTCTCTCACAAGGCATCATGAATTTTATTACCCCCAAATTCCAAGCATATGGAGAATTAGAGAGCCTAATAAACTGCTCTGTACCCAACACCTGGCTTGGTCAAATACTGATGTTTTGCCCTAATAATATCAACATTTGTTTTCATTTTAAGAACGAAAACGTTGCAGATGTCATCAGAGGCTCCATGTGTGCGTCTTGCACCCTCCTCCGCTTCCTCCTCAGAGGCAGCCACTGCCCTGTCCTGTAGGGATTGTTTGTAATTCTTTCAGTTACTGTGCACTTAAAAATAGTTTTGTTTTGCGCGTTTTAAGCTTGCTAAAATTGGGATCTGGGTATCATGTTGCTCTTCAACTTTTCCTTGGCCACATACTCCCCCCCCTTGGAACAGCACCCTGTTCATTTTCTTGTTTGTTGACTGTGGACACCTAGCAAGGTTCCTGATGATCTTCCTAGTTTTTTTACCAAGGGTGCTGCACGACAAAGCTGGCCACTGTGTCTTTGTGTTCTTGGGAGAGTTTCTTGTAGGTCACACCCAGGAGTGGAATTGCAGACTCGTGGGGAATAAGCCTCCTGAACTTTCCCAGAGCCTGGCAGGTTGCTCTCTACGTTTTATGCAGGAATGCTGGTTTCCAAACCTGCCTCCACATTGGACCCTTCTGGTGCTGGTTAGAACACACGTTTTCACCAGGTGCCTGGACCTACGCAGCCTTGCTAAGAGGATTCTCAGGGTGTGAAGTCTTGTTTCATCAAGCTCCCGGGTGCCTTGTGGACTTGCATTTGGAGGTGCTTCCTCTGGGTCTGCTGCTCACTTGCTGTGCAACTTTGGGAGTGTTGCTGGATCTCTCTGAGCCTGGATGTCCTCCTCTATAAAATGGGGATGAGGATAACTGAGGACTCAGGCTCTAGTGTTGTCCACCGGAAGGTTGTGTCTCCTCGACTCCATCTGTGATGTCAGGCTTGATTCATTGTTTTACACAACAAACGTGACAGATCTCTGCTTTATGCAGACCATGCCCCATGCTTCTGAAACTTGGGGTTGGGGTGAAGACACCTGACTCCAGAGTCAAATGGTCAGTAATTTCATGACAGTAAGAGGAGTTTTTTTTTTTTAAAGAAACATTTTTTAAAAAGATTGTATTTATTTATTCATGAGAGACACACAGAGACACATGCAGAAGGAGAAGTAGGCTCCATGCAGGGAGCCCGACATGGGACTCAATCCCCGGTCTCCAGGATCACACCCTGGGCTGAAGGTGGTGCTAAACCGCTGGGCCATTGGGCTGCCCAAGATGAGTGTTTTTAAAAAATTTTATTTATTTATTCATGAGAGACACACAAAGAGAGAGGCAGAGACACAGGCAGAGGGAGAAGCAGGGTCCCTGTAGGGAGCCCAGTGTGGGACTTGATCCCAGGACCCCAGGATCACACCCTGAGCCCAAGGCAGACACTCAACCACTGAGCCACCCAGGTGTGACAGATGAGTGCTTTAATTGGGGTGGATGAGATGGCCTTATTCAGCTTGGTGGGAGGTGTCAGGGAGGGCTTCCTGTAGGAGGACAACTAGCTCAATAGCCAGGATACAATTAGGTAGGTGGAGGTCTGTGCTGGGCAGCAGGGGAGGGCATTGCAGGCGGAGGGACCCAGGAGTCCGAAGGCCTGGTGGTGAGAGAGAGAGCCTGGTGCTGGTGTCGGGGTCAGCTGTCTTGCTTCGGGTACTGCTGAGGCTTGGGGTGACATGGCAGGAGGTAGGGGCCTGACATAGGCACCTACCTCCTGGCAGTGGTTTCTCCTGACTGAGGCCTCAGGTTGCAGCTGAAAGGGGGTTTATGGGAAGCCTGAAGTGTGAGGAAATGTTAAGTGCCTTCTAAGTACTTTGATTATTTTAAATTGCTTAAGTGGTTTCTAAGATGGTCCTAAGTATCCTGGGGACACAGACATAAAATCAATTAGGAAAGTGCAACAAACCCAACCGACGGAGAGTAGCCCCCTCCCCTGCTTGTCCTCCCCCACGCTCACCTGGGCCTGGCTTCGGCCCTGGCCTGTCAGCCTGGACCAGGACCCCGTCCATTCCCCTCTAGCATCAGGCTGGGGAGTCCCCAACTTCTGTGCTGGCCCCCCTGGCCTTGAGTCCTGGCTTCTCTCTCAAGCAGTTTGGGAGGTAGGGGGAGAGGACAGGATGAGTGGAGGGGTAGGGGGGTAGGCAGAGAGAGAGATTGTAGGTGAAGGTGCCTGAGAGGATCTCCCATGGAGATGCTTCTCTCTCCTGAACGTGCCCTTTATCCAGGGGCCCCAGACCCCCTAGGCCTGTAGTAGTATTTTTTAAGTGTGAAATACTTTCCCATGGGTATTCAAAGGTACTGAGGGACATACCCCAGCCCCACCATGGAGGCAGCCACTGCTTCCTTTCAAAGAGGGCATGAGTCTGGACTTGGGGCTGCCGTATGGCACACGCTGGGGGCACCATTCACCTAGTGTATCAGGGCAAGGTGTGTACACCTGTGTTCTCCTCCACTGTCTTCACATGACTGCAGCAGGGGTGACCTTGGGGACTGATCAGCGAGTAAGGACTTGTCCTTTGCATGGCCACCAGTACTCCCTGCTTCCGGTCTCCTGGTGATGGACACTAGGTGGTTCCCCACCCTGTGCGTTTGTGAACAGAGTCATGATGGCTGCCTTTGTCATTGACTGCTTTGCACATCTCTGTGGGGCGAATTCCTACGGAGTGGGAGTGGAGTGGGAGTGCCGGGTCAGAGGGCCAGTGTATTTGTAATCTCATGGCCTCCTGCCAGCCCTGGGTGGGGCCTGGACTCCCTGGGGCCTGGTCTCCACCTCTGCTGCCAGCTGGGTGGGGCTGGGAGGAGGCCCCGTGGCTGGTGCTGCTGACCTGGCCTCTGTGCAGCCTTGTGTAGCAGATCATGGGGAGCAGGGACCTCAGTCCTTAGCTAAGGAGAGGCTCAGAGGAGTGAGTGCGCCCTCTTCACTGTGAGTCTGTGTAGGGTGGGGTGGAGGCAGCCCTAGGCCTCTCTGCAGGTCCCGGAAGGTGCTGAGAACTAGCAGCGGGGGTGACCATTGCTGGCCTGGCTCGGCTGGCCATCTGTCCACCCATTCCCTCCACCCCCCATCATTCAGGTGTGATTACCCCTAGTAAAACCCTCAATGCCCATACTCTGCTGTCTTTGGACGCTGCGGCTGCCTTGTGTATCCCTGTAACAGACGCGGCTCGGAGGGGTGGTGACTCCTTGGGTCCCGCAGCGGCTCAGGGCTGGAGTTTGGCTGGTCCTTTGCCTCTCTGGCTCCCCAAGGAGTGCTTCTGGCCCAGGCCCGCACATTATGTTTATCCTCCGTCTGCACCTTGGTTTAGACACTATCTGCTGGAGGGCCCCCCTTCTGTTCTAACCAGCCTTGGGCCCTTGACAAGATCACTTAGACTGTCTGCCTTTCCATTTCCCCATCTGCGCGATGCATCAAGACCCAGTTTTACTGAATACTTTCTGAGGGTAGTGAGGCAGGAGCTTTCTTACTTCTTCCTGGAGGGGCCTCAGAATTCTTCTTTTGGGGGGCTTGAAGCTGTTCTTGTTTTCCATGTGGATTTTCCATGTAATACTTCCTCTGAAGAATCAAGGGCTCTGCTGCCTCCTTTCTCCCCCCTCCAAATTATTCAGGGAGATGCTGTCACCTGCAGCCATTGTACATATTTATTATATTAATTCTACATAATTCACCGAACTCCCTTTGAATGAGACGTGGCTTCCCCTACTGAAAACCCTCTTTATTCTTCCCCGCTCTTCATATCCAGCTACAAACCTCCTCCCCTGAGACCCTTCCCACACCAGTCCTCACCTGGGTCTGTGCTGGCCCCTAAAGCTTTCATTCCCTCTAGCCTCCCCACCAAGAGAGGGACCCTGAAGTCAGGGACTATATCACCTATTTCTTCTGGGGAGTCCCCATAGAATCTAGAGAGATGAGCTGAAAAATATTTTTAACAGAAAGATGTCAACGTGAAAAAAAAAAAAAACAACAAAAAAACAAACCACCGAACCTCTTTTCCAAAAGGAAATCCAGCACAGAGTTGGCTAGAACTTAGGCAGTAAGAATGCTTCGACACTGAACTTTTCCCTATTTCATAGAGATGAAGTGAGTGGGTTTTGTTCTAGTGTGCACAGTGGTCTTTGGCAGTGTTGAAGGAGGAAGTGGCTTTTTCCTTAGCTTTTGTTGGGTTTCCAGTTTAATTAAAAATACGTATGTTTTCTGTACAGCTTCGGATTCAGCATAGGGGTACGGTCCATGATTTGGGGAACTTTCAGGCACCTGCTGTAGGCAGCTTCTGAGCATTTCTTGGAAACCATGGGAGGGGGGCACCTGCGTGGCTCAGTGGGTGAGTGTGCCTTCGGCTCAGGTCATGATCCCAAGGTCCTGGGATGAAGCCCTGCATTGGGCTCCCCGTTCTGCAGGGAGTCTGCTTCTCCCTCTGCCTCTGCTCATGCTCTCTCTCTTAAATAAATAAACAAAATAAATAAATAAACAAATAAAATCTTAAAAAAAAAGAAACCGTGGTAGGGCCTTAGGGCCTGGTGAAAAACAGAAAAACAAGAATGGGGACACCAGGGTCTCTTACAACCAGTGACAGTTTACAACCTTTCACAGTCCCTTCTTGGTTATTCCACAGGCCGATGGTACTACAGAGTGCTCAGAACAGATGCCCTACTTTCCAGGAAGAAACTGAGGCCCGTAGAAGTTAATGTGTGGAGACCACCTGGTTAGTCAGAATCAGAGATGGGCTTTAAACCCCGGTCCTAGGGGCAGCCCGGGGGGCTCAGCGGTTTAGTGCCACCTTCAGCCCAGGGCGTGATCCTGAAGACATGGGATCAAGTCCCATGTCAGGCTACCTGCGTGGAGCCTGCTTCTCCCTCTGCCTGTGTCTCTGCCTCTCTCTCTGTGTCTCTCATGAATAAATAAATAAAATCTTAAAAAAAAAACAAAAAACCCGGTCCTAGATCCCCAGACCTGTGCCCGTCCCCTCCACATAGCTGGATGTGACATGCAGGTCCTTTGAGGCCACCTGTCTTAGTGTGGGAGTCTGTGGGTGGTGCTGAAGGTGGTTTGCAGTCTGGCATCGTGTAGGTCTTCCTCTGCCCTGTGGAGCGTAGGACCATCAGCCCCGGGGTCCTTATGTGTGAGTGTGGCCTGATGGTCCGACTCCTTCTAAAAGCCAATGTGCTCATTGCAGATTTGGAAGAAAGCAGAAGCGCATAAAGAAGCGAATGAAAATTGCCCACTCATTCCACCATCCAGAGTGACAAACTTGAAACATTTGTGTATTTCCTTCTAGCCTCTCTTATATATAATTTACGAGGTTGAGACAATAACACCTCTGTGGTTCTGTAGCCAGCTTTTGCCCACCAGACTACAGTTGGGAGCATTTTCCACTATCCTTAAATAGTCTTTGAAACATGGTGTGTAATGGCTCCGTAATCCCCCATCAGGGGGCCCTTTTATGTGCTATGTCTCACTGGTGGCTGGGTGGGGTGTGAGGTTTCTTGGCTGCTCCCTCAGCCGTGCATTTCTAGTGCTCTCTCTCTCTCCAAGGGGTGATGTGATAGCGAAGGCTTGGGTGCTGGGTGGTAGGAAGCAGAAGGTGGGAGGGTCCTACCTAATTGGACCAGTTATCCTGGGAGAGACAGGTGCTCAGGTGAGCTCCCTGAGAGGGCAGATGGGAAGGTGGACATGGCAGGTGGAGCGTAGGAGGCAGAGCCAGGTGTCCTCAGTGATGCTGTGGGCGTGGGACACGGGGGCCTGGAGAAACCTGCTTGGCTGAACTACAGGCATGGGGGTGAGAGATTGTGGCTATCACTTTATTTCTGCTCAGGATGAAAGCCTCCCAAAAGCCCCAGAAATTAAACTCAGGGATTCCGATTCAGGGTGGTGGCTGAGGGAGGGGTGGGGGTGGGGGTGGGGGGACAGGCTGGCAGGGAGGGGGAATGACCTCACCTGTACCACTTGCTGTGCACAGGTGGGGTGTGTGGCAGGGGGTGCCCAGAGAAGGAGGTGGAAGCCCCTGGGCTCCCAGGGTGGCTTTGCCTCAGCAGCCCATCCGGCCGACCTTCACCCTAGTCCTTCCCTCTGGCCGCTGTCACTCCTGCTCCAGGTCCCCTGTGCCACTCCTTATGCCTCCTAAAGTCCAATCTGCTGGCTTCTGCTTCTAGTGTTCCCTCAGTCCCTGAAGAATACTCTGTCCACCTCTTCTTTCTTCTACATTACAAAAAATTGAAGTATAACTTATATATAGTAAAGTACACAAATTTCAGGTGTACTACTTGATGCGCTTTCAAAAATGCATGTACCTGTATGAACATTAAGACGGAGAACATTTCCAGTACCCTAGAGTGTTCCCTTGAGCCTCTCCTAGTCCATATCCTTCCTTCCCCAAGGCTAATCGAGCCCGACTTCTAACAGTATAGATTACTTGCATCTGGCTTTGAGCTTCTTATAAACAGAATCACACAAACAGTAAGTCTTTTGTATCTGGCTGCTTTCACCCACATTGTCTGGGAGGTTCATCCATGTAGTTAGATGAAAGAATAATTGGCATTTTTCTTTTTCATGGCTCCATACTATTCCATTGTGTGGTTGTTTGCCTGGTTCATAACTGTTTACCCATTCTGCTTCTGCTGGACATCTGGGGTGAATCCAGTGATTGGCTATTATGAATAAAGGTACTCTGAGTATTTGTAGACATGTCTTTTAGTGGACACGAGCACTCATTTCATATACAAACACGTACATATCTATGTATATGAACACACACACAAACATGCACACACACACAATTGCTGGCTCATCAGCTAAATGAATGATTAGCTTAAAAAGACAGTGCCACAGGGTGGGTGTCTCAGTCTGTTAAGCCTCTGCCTTTAGTTCAGGTCGTGATCCTGGGGTCCTGGGATCGAGCCCTGTAGCAGGCTCCCTGCTCAGCAGAGTCTGCTTTTCCCTCACCTTTTGCCTGCCGCTCCCCCTGTTGTGCTCTCTCACTCTCTGTCAAATAAATAAGATCTCAAAAAACAAAAAGGTACTGCCAAACAATTCTCCGAAAGGATTATACCTTCTTGCCACTTTTTAAAAAAAATTTTTTTTTAAAATTTATTTATGATAGAGAGAGAGAGAGAGGCAGAGACACAGGCAGAGGTAGAAGCAGGCTCCATGCACCGGGAGCCCGATGTGGGATTCGATCCCGGGTCTCCAGGATCGCGCCCTGGGCCAAAGGCAGGCGCCAAACCGCTGCGCCACCCAGGGATCCCTTTTTTTTTTTTTTTTTTGCTGTGGAAATTTCTCCTGTGCTTCAAGGCCCATCTCAAATGCTACCTCTGTCATCATCTTGATGGATAACAGTGATGGTTCGGATGTCAAGCTCTGCAAGTCACGGTTCTGCCTCTCTTCCTCACTGCTCTACCTCCTGGCCCAGAACATAGTAGGTGCTTAATAACACCCATGGTTGAATTTATGTGCCTGGCACTGAGTCAGAGCTTCATAACGGTTATCTAATGTAAGTGACCAGCTGGGAAATCCTACAGGTGAGGAAGCGGGCTTGTCCAGGGCGTAGCGGAGGCCTGCAGCACCGCCTGTCCCCGAAACCTGTGCTCATTCCACTGTTCTTGGCGGCATGTGTTTGCAATTTCTTGTTCTTTTTCAGCTCGCCCACTTTGATTTCACTCGGCCTCATATTCCAGTCCGGGGGTTGTTGAAGTGAATCTTGTGGGTGACCTAGTTAGCTTGTGACCCAGCCAGCTCCTGGCTTTGCCAGCCCTTTTTTCCTCCTGAGTCTGAGCCTCAGAATCAGGGGTTTTCAGGTTGGGGTACGGGTGGCAAGGCTATAGAACCCACTCTTCTGAAATGAAAGCCCTCTCCTAGCAAGGCCAACATTTATACCTCATTTTACTTTTCCCAAACCCCTCTCCAGTGATTGTGACGCTCCCATGGGGTCACAGCCTGGGCATCGTCATTTGCATTTTCTGAGTGAGGAAAGCAGAGCCAAAAAAAAAAAAAAAAAAAAAAGGAAAGCAGAGTCCAGGGAGGTGGTGTGATGTGGCCAGAGTTCATCGTGGAGGCTGGAGAAGAGCTGGGGTGAGCCTTGAACTCCTGCCTCCCAGCCACAGGCTGTGAAGTGTTTCGGGGGGTGCTGGGAGCTGATAGAGAATTGGAGTAAGGTTCAAACCCAGCCAGGCTTGTCCCAGGGCCGCCTTGGGAAGCCAGAGAGTCTCCTTTAGGTCACTGAAGTACTAAGTGGTCTTTTAGAGCCCTGACGGTTTTGCCAGGGGCCTCAGGGGCAGCCTCTGGGTTAAAGTTCACTGCAGACCCCTAGAGGAGGGGTCCCTGTCTGTGGTCCAGACACAGGACTTGGCTGAGGGCAGGCAAAGCAGGGCAGCAGGGTTGGCCTTGGGGAGCTTCTGGCTTCCCAGGCGGTCCCATCCTGCCAGTTTTGGTGGGAGCTGGGCATGTGGCCCGGCAGACGGTGCGAGTGCCTTGATATTTTAATTGAAGCCTGGAGACACGGTTGCTCTCTCTACTGTGCTAACAATGTAAGGAATAAATAATTCAGCAGTGGCTGTGTTGTGCCTGCTGTCCTCACCCATGGGGGTGGCCATGCTTGTGCTCATATATGCAGGCTGCTGGGTGGACCAGGAGCTGCTATTATGGGCTGGACTGGAGGCAGGGCATTGCCGTTTTTTTTTTTTTTTTTGGTATATTTTTTTATTGGAGTTCGATTTGCCAACATATAGTGTAACACCCAGTGCTCATTCCGTGCATTGCCGTTTTAACAGGGCCCTGGCCACCTCTCAACCCTGGGGAATTGATTTCTTCTCAGGCATCCCTCAAGGAGAGGTTAGTGGAATGTGGGGCCAGCTGCTCCCATGTGCTGCAATTAAGAGGTACTTAAAAGTCCGTTTGTCCTCAGACCAGCCTGAAATGCCAGCAAACTGGAGGAAAGACCCCTCTTAATGGGCACTCTCCCTGGACTGTGTTTGAACTGGTTCAGTTTGATTCAGCAAATGTTTATGGAGCTCCGAGTTTGTGCAAGCTACTGGAGCAGGTGGTAGGGATGGCAGAGATTGCCAGAGTGAATAAATCTGTGTCCTTCCTGGAATGGGAGGTGTGGCATATGTGTGATTTGTCATAGCTTAAGTTGGGGTATGGGACGGCTGTGGTGGAGGTGCAAGTGAGGGTCTATGGGGTTTCAGAGGAGGGAGAAGTCACTTCTGACAGGGCATGCATAGGGTGGCTGCCTAGAGGAGGTGGTCAGTATCCTGTAGGCAGAGAGGGAGCCATGAGAGTGCTCTAAGTGGAAAGGGCTAAAACTTCAGATATGTCTGGTTGGATCAGTAAGGCTTGTGGCATTGGGGGGAGAGGGTTGGGTGGTGGATAAGTGGAGGGGGGTGCTGGGGTGGGTTGGGGGCTTAGGCCAAGAGTGTGGACTTGATCCTGTAGAACAGTGCCCTGGTTGGATTTGGGGGTTAGAAATATTCCTTTGAGTGTAGAGTGGAAGGTTGGTTGTAGGCTGAGGCCTGAGTCTTGAGAGAGTGATTGGGATCCAGTGGAACAATTCAGACGAGAGGTGATGATGGCCCAAATAATGACCTTGAGCATTCATTCCTTCATTCATTCACCAAATAGTCAGATGTTGGGCTAGGTTAGGAATACATCAGTGAAGAAACACACACATACACTCCTTGCCCACATGGAGCTGACCCTCTAGAGGGGGAGAAGATAGTAAATGAGGTGAGCAATAGTTCAAATGGTGACAGGCACTGTGGATGAACAGCGTACAGGTCAGGGGTTTTGAGACAGATGAGGAGAGAGAAGGCTATTTTACACAAGGTGGTCGGGGAGAGGGTGTTTGAATATAGATGCAGGCAAGTAAGGAAGGGAGCCAGTGGCTGGATGGTGTTTGGGTTAAGGGCACAGGCGGTGCAAAGGTTTGGAAGCAGAAATACTCATGGCTCATTTGAGGAACAATAAGCATGCTGTTCAGAGAGGTGGGGAAGGGGTGGCGCAGCTGGACCAGCAGGGACTCCTGGGTCCTGGGACAGAGTTGGACTGTTCCCTCCAGTTGTTCTGGGCAGCTTTTGGAGGTTTTTTTTTTAAATTTATTTTTATTTATTTATGATAGACAGAGAGAGAGAGAGAGAGGCAGAAACACAGGCAGAGGGAGAAGCAGGCTCCATGCACCGGGAGCCCGATGTGGGATTCGATCCCGGGTCTCCAGGATCGCGCCCTGGGCCAAAGGCAGGCGCCAAACCGCTGCGCCACCCAGGGTTCCCTTTTGGAGGGTTTTAAGCAGAGAATGATGGGATCTTTTGCATGGTTTCCAGGGTGCTCTCTGGCTGCCCCGTGTAGACTGGATTTGCAGCATTGTCGGGGGGGCCAGTTTAGAGCAGTTTATTTGCAGTCACCCTCCATCCTCCATCCATCCCTCTCTCTTCCATTCTTGCCTCCCCTCTTCCCTCGCCTCCCCTCCTTCCAGGCCAGCAATCGACCTCCCAGTCGTCCTCCACCAAAAGTGCCTGAAGAGGCTTCCCAGGGACCTGGCAATTCTGAAGACCCCTGCCCTGCTGCCTGCCCCACACCCCTGGTCCCCAAGCCCCAGCCCACCAAGGCTAGGACCCCCAGCCACAGCGACATGCACCTTGCCCATGGTCCTCTCTGAGCCTCAGGGTTTCTCCCCTGTTAAGTGGGCATCAGTGAAAAACCCTCACCTGGCTGATGTGAGGTTTCAAAGGGAGAATGTATGTGAAAGCTGTAAATGGAAGGCAATTATTATACATTTTCAAAGCCAGAGGGAAGACCAAAGAGGGTGGTTGAGGAGGGACCCTGAGAGTAGTTATTTAGGAACCTGTGACTCCAAGACATGGCCTGACAGAAGCATAAGTGGATTTAAAGGCTGTGAGGAGAAATTTGGGGACTCAGCTGCCCAAGAAACTGCCAGAGGAAATTGAGGGTACAGGGCGCAGTCTCGGCCCGAGGGCAGGTACACTGACCTGTGATGCTTGTGCCCTGAGCTGGGGAGACTGAGTCCTGTCCTCAAGGGAGGTCCTTCCTCAGCATCCTCTGTGCCCTGCACTCCCTCCAGCCCCTTCCTACCAAGAGGTTGGGGCCAGGATGGTGTTTCCAGCCAGAATCGTGGGCATCAGAGTATCCTCATTTGGGGGGATGCTCATGCTCCCCATCTTCCACATCCAGGCCCTTCTCTTCCCCACAGGGAAGCTGGTGAGTCCCCCATCTAACCACAGGAACCTCCCTCTGTCCCATCTCTGAAGGGTGGTTGAGTTAACTGCCGTTCATATTTTTGGCAGAGAGCTGGCAGGGAGACCTAAACTGGGAGCGTGCTAATTGAGGGGCTCCTTCTGGGGAAACCCCTGTGATAGGCATCTGGGAATCATGGCTCCGCCGTGTTCCTCCCCGTGGCCCGGCTTATAGAGCTGTAAGCAGGAGACACCGCCTCCCTGGGGCGGGGGAGAGCACCAAAAGAAAAGGCCTGTTTAATTTAATTCCATGTTTTATTGCTCGTTGGATAAATAACCTTCATTAAGATGGAAGGTGGGGGGATGGACAGGGAGAAGTTTGATTAATTTCCAGCTGGTTTCTCGTTTGTTAATTTTCTCCCTGTTCAGCAGGATTATTAAAACAAATTACAGATACTGCCCTCTCCTCCGTAGGCTGGAGCAGGCCTTGGCTTACAGGGAGTGATTCTGCCCCCCACCCCCCTGCTTTTCCACTATGGGTATTTAGGTGCAACCTGGGTTGAGGGAAGGGCCTCCTCACCGTAGGATCTCTACACAAGGTCCCTTTGTTTCTTGTTGGAGTTTTCATGTCCTCACAGCCTCATGGGCGATCTGGACAACCAGAAAGATGAGCACAGGGTGCTTGCCAGCACAGCCTACTCCCGGCAATGCCAATGACCTGGGCAGGTTGGGGCCTGGGGCAGGAGGTAGGCCTGCCAACCCCAGCCCCCACCCGTGGTATCTGTGGGAGCAAGATGGGCAGGTGAGCATAGTAGGTGGGTACACAACTTCTGGGCTGCCCCACGCTGGTGCCCAGTTCCTCAATCCTCCTCTGCTGCCAGGGCCCCCCCACTGCCTGGTCTGACCCTTTCCCGGCCCATCAGCTCTCGCCCACCTTGGGCTCTGCGGCTGCCAGGCTGGATCTCCCACTGGCTCCCTCCAGCCCTGCAGAAAAACTGCCACCTGCTGGGTGTTAATGGGTGATAGCAGGTCAGCACTTTTCCTGCTCACATGTGGGCAGTTAAGAATTCCAGCTGCTTAATGGGCAGTTGGGCAGGGCAGTGACTTTTCCGGGGTGGGGGATGAACATTCTTTTGTGCTCCCCAAATGTGCTGTAAATCATGATTCCACCAGACTGTACCAGAGTGGGGTGTGTATGTGTGTGTGTCTATGTGCGCACTCACATGAGTGAGTGAGCCTTTCTGGGATATTCCTGTGGCACACATGTGTGTGCAGGTCCTTCGATTTGGGTGGACTGACTCTGAGTCTGCTGGGCCTGGCAGGGCTGAGTTATAGGGTGTACGTCCATCTGTATGTGTGTTTCCTCCTTCCTGGCCCCTGCCACCATCAGCAGGTACTATGGACCGTGCGATTGGACTGTCTGGAGCTGTCCGCCTGGCCACGGCAGCCCCAAGGGTGACCGTGGAGAAGACTGTCTCCACTTGGCTCCTGTGGTCACAGGGTCCCCTTGGAGAGGGGCCATTTCCTGTGGGCTCCTGACTCTCCACACCCACAGCCTGCCCTGGAGGGCCTTCCTTATCTTCAGATGGAAGTTGGAGGAATGAAAAAAAGAAAAAAAAAAAAAGTTGGAGGAATGAGTCCAGTGAAGGACAGGGCCTGCAGCCAGGGCCAGGGGAGGGGTGCAGTCGTGATCTCCAGCGCCTGGGGGCCTTGGCCCCTGTGGCTCTCAGGCTGTTGGGGCTGCCAATCCTGTGAGGCACAGCCAAAAGACAGCTAGACACTTACTCGAAGAGAGACATGTTATATATAGTTGGGGTGAGAAGGGCCATGGGTAAGGGGACAGGGTGTGAGGTGGGGCTGCTTTAGATGAGTGACAGCATCTTTGAGAGGGTGACTTTTTTTTTTTTTAAGATTTTATTTATTTATGAGAGATGCAGAGAGAGAGAGAGAGGCAGAGACACAGGCAGAAGGAGAAGCAGATTCCCTGTGGGGAGCCTAATGCAGAACTTGATCCCAGGACCCTGAGCCAAAGGCAGATGCTCAACCACTGAGCCACCCAGGCATCCCAGAGGGTGACATTTGATCAGAGACGAGGATAGAGTGAAAGAGTATGCTCTGTGGCTGTGTGGGGGGAAAAGCCAGCTAGGCAGAGGGCATGGCAGGTGCAGAGGCTGAGGCTAGACAGTGCTCGATGCTCAGGGGCTGTTTGAGGAGTAAAGTGGGGCAGTTGGTAAGAGCTGAGGTCAGCAAGGCAGCAGGGCTCACACAGGGCTTGGGCTTTCCTTCCAAGGGGGAGGCTGGGGGCTGGGGGGGATGTTGGGGAGAGAGTGGTGGTCTTGCCCGGGTGTGCTCCACTGTGCCCCTGCATGTCCATGTGGGTACACGTGCAGACCTAGACCACCAGACAAAGAACAGGCCAGAAGCCCAAGCAGGGCTGCAAGTAGGGGTGTAAATATAGTAGAGTCAAGGAGCCCTGGGGGGCCTTCCAGCTGGGGGCACAGGCTGGGTGTTTGCTGCTCCAGAGAACTACATAGAAGCACATGAAAGTGACAAAGAGGTAGATTTCAATTCAGAGTCCCGAAAAGCCTGGCAAGCCTGGGAGTTGGGATGGGCTCCCTCTAGGAGATGGTAAGCACAGGTCCCTGGCAAGGCCACTTTGATCCCAGTGATGGGGATTCTGGCCTGTGGGGCAGGAGTTGGGAGATGCTTGGGAACTTGAGGTGAGCTTCGTGCTCCTCTGAATTTACCCTGCTGCCTGGTGGCACTGAGAGAGGGCCTGGGGTTCCCAGCTATGACGGTGGCAGGACCTTTCTCCAGGCTCTGCTACCCGAGGCTGCCCCCAGTGGGACCTGCTGAGGCCTGGGTTAATGGGCAGAGCTTCGTTCACCCCAGAGATCCTGAGGCAGGGGCCTGAGTGAGTGAGACAGGGTGGAAGGGCCCAAGATCCACTCAGAGCTTCCCTTTCAGAGAGCCGTGTCAGCTCGGATTACCAGTTTCTGGAAACTGAACACGTCGGGCTGGGACAGGGAGAGCCTGTGGGCATCTCTAGCCTGTCCCTTCATTATCTGGACAGGACCCAGACGTGCTGGTGGTTCCTGCCGTGGGCTCTGTCTCTGGCATTGGTGGGCCTGGGTTTCAATCAGTAGCTGAGTGACAGAGGGAGAACGACTTCTCTCCCAGTCTCTAAGTTTTGCCTAAAAATGCAGATAATAATGGAACCTGGAAGGGTTTTGTTAGGAGTAAATTAAGTGAGGGAATGGTAGAAAGTTCTATCTGGGGTCAGTCCCCTCGAGGTGACCTCAGGATGTACCAGTGATAGAGGAGAAGTGAGAACAAGGGGAGGAGCCAGGCAGGTGTGTTAAAGAGCAGGTTTGCTCAGTGGTGGCCAGGGCCCATGCCCCTGGGGACTGTTGGGACATGGCACAGAGCAGGTCCATGGTACTGGGCAGGGACCGTGCTGGCCCCCACCATGTCCTAATATCTGGCACACTGTGGGCCAGTGGAACGTGCTTGCTGAATAGAATGCAACATCTGGAGGTTTTTGCAGAAGGTAGAGAGAAGTAGAAGGGTCTGGGGTGAGATCCACCCCAAGTCCAAGCTGCCAGCCTTCCGGAGTTGCCGGCTGGAGGCTGGATCTCTGGGCTGAGATCCCAGGAGGCAGCCACAGCAGAGTTTGGAGGGTCCTAGAGGGGATTCCATCCAGTCCTTATCTCGGTGGGGAGGCAGGACAGCCTGGCTGCAAGAGCGCAAGTCCCTGCTTGGCCACCTACCAGATGCATGTCTTTGGGCAAGTAATTTAACTTCTCTGTACCTCAGTTCCCTCACCTGTGAAATGGGCTGAATGCTAGTATCTCTGTGACAGAATTCTAGGGAGGAGTAAAGAAATTAACCCTGAGAACAGAGTCTGGCATATAGTAAGCGCTCAATACATGTAAGTTATTACTGTAGTTGTTACGATTCTTAGATGAGAAACCTGGAGCACAGATGGAGGAGCCTCTAGCTCGAGGCCATGCAGTGAGTTGGTGGCTGATGAATTCAGGTTCTTTCCATCGTGGCAAGCTCACAGAGCTGTAGGTAGGGGGTGATGGCAGTGGAAGTGAGAGGCAAAGGGTGGCCCTTTCCTGCTTTGTGTCTACACCCTGGCCGCCTCCTCACCCTGCCTGTGTCACTGGGGCAGCTGTAGAACCCCTGGGAAGCCTGCTTATCTTGGAGGAATGGGCTTGGCTCTGAGGAGAGGCAGGCACCCGAGACCCCGTTTGCCAGTCTTTCAGCTCCAGGCCCTTCCTCTGGTTTTTGGTGAGCTTGGAGTTTAGTGAAGAGCTCACTAAGTGTCACAAGGAGGGAGATATTCGGGAGCTGGAGAGCTTGTGGGAGGGCATACTTCTCTCTGTCTCCACGGATACCCCCTGGCCCAGCTGCTCTCACCTCGCACCTGGACCAGTGTGGTGGCCTTCCCACTGCTGTTCTTGGTCCCCATCTTGTCCCCACATCTGTTTTCTCTACAGGTGCATCTCATGCTCTATTCTCCCATTTTCTTTGTGGTCTTGCTTTTCCTTGAAACTGCCATGGGCTCTTGGCCACAGGGCCTTTGCACAGAATGCTCTTTCCTTCCCTCTTCACCTGGGTATTGCCTGTCCATCCTTTGGATGTCAGATTCCTACCTCTCCTCAGGAAGCCTCCTTGGCTCCCCTGACCAGATCCAGGCCCTGATTCCAGGCTCTCACAGGCACCTTGCCTCTTCCTCCCAGCACATCTCAGAGGTTGTGATTATGTATGTGTAGGTGTGCATATCTGGTTATGGGCCATTTCTTCCACTAGACTCAGCTCCATGAGAACAGATATTTGTCTGCTTTTGCCCACTCTGGCATCCCTGGTGCTTATCATAGTGCTGGACACTAGTGAGTGCTTGGTAAACATATTTTGAATGAGTGCATGATGTGGTGGGAAGCCCATACCACCTCTACCTTTGCCAGGGACCAGAAGCCTTCATTTTGTAGGCTGAGATGGGACTTCCACAACAAATGTCCCCCAAGAAGGACCCCTGGGGTGGGATACCACCTGGAGTATGCCACATGTGGGTCCCCTTCTAGATGGTGCTGAAGATGATGGTTCAGAGTAAGGGGCTGCTGGTGCCTGAGGACAGCAGTGAGGGGAGCCAGGGATCGGAGAAGCCCTAGGAGGGTGGTAGCACCACCTGCAGGCTGGGTGCTCAGCAGCCTGCTCACCCTGGGCCCCACTGGGGGCAGTGCTGGTGAGGCAGATGGTCAAGAGGACACATGAATGGAATGTATAGTATCAACAGGCAGTGATGAGTGCATAGCCAGTGCCAAGGTCCTGAGGCAAGCTCCTGCCTGGTGTGTTGGGAAGAACAGCATGAAGCCCGAGTGGCTGGAGCAGAGCAAGTGAGGGACAGAGGGGTGGGTGGTGAGGTCAGGAGGCTAAGGGGGCAGATTTCCTTGGGCCTGGTAAACTCTGGCTAAGATGGGAGACTCTTTTTTTTTTTTTTAAAGATTTTATTTATTTATTCATGAGAGACAGAGAGAGAGGCAGAGACACAGGCAGAGGGAGAAGTAGGCTTCATGCAGGGAGCCTGATGTGGGATTAGATCCCGGGCCTCCAGGATCACATCCTGGACCGAAGGTGGCGCTAAACCGCTAAGCCACCCGGGCTGCCCAAGATGGGAGACTCTTGAAGAGAGGAGGGACATGATCTAACTTGAGTTTTGTTTTTAAAGATTTTATGTATTTATTTATTTATTTGAGAGAGAGAGCAAGAGAGCACAAGCCAGCAGAGTGGCAGGCAGAGGGAGAGGGAGAAGGAGGTCCCCACTGAGCAGAGGAGCCTGATGCAGGACTTGATCCCAGGACCCCGGGATCATAACCTGAGCCAAAGAAAGATGTTCAACCGACTGAGCCACCCAGGTGCCCCCTAACTTGAATTTTAAATGGGTGCTAGCCAAGGAATGGGTGATGAGATGGGTGGTAAGTATGGGACCTGGGGGACCAGGGAAGGGGGCTGCTGGGTTAGTCCAGGCCAGAGATGCTGGAGCCATGGCCCAGGGTGGTAGTGGCAGCATGGTTGAGCTGTGGTTGGATTCTGGATTTATTTTCCTCATAGAGCCAAAAGTATTTCCTGATAAATCAGGTTTGGGTCATGAGAGAGAGGAATCAAGGATGTGTCTGATCCTGGCTAGGAAGGCCTTTGGGGGGATCTGGGGGTCCCAGTAGACAGCCAAGAGGAGCAAGCAGTGGGTGGGAGCCTGGAGTTTGGGGGTGGGTCATCAGGCTATAGGTGGCCTGGGAATGAGTGGAGAGAGAGGAAATGGAGGACTGAGTCCTGGGGTTGCTGGCCTTCAGGACCAGCCAAGGAGGCTGAGGAGGTGCTGTCTTAGAGGAAGGAGGACCCCAGGGGAGCAAGGAGCCAGGCAGCCAAGTGGAGGGACTGCTGGGTCAGATGTCGCTGTGGGGTCAAGTGCTTGAGGACTGGCCAGAGGGCTCAGGTCAAGAGCTCCCAGACCATAGCCTGGCACCCTGGCCCGGGGATCACCTGGCCTTGCCTGCTTGGTGGCACATCCCTTTCTCTCTGGTCTTGGCTCCACTCCCCCACCCAGGGGTCAGGCCCTTCCCCCAGCAGGAGCCCCAGAGCTTCAGTGGGGCCTCCCCGGCCCCGCCAGCCTGGCTCTGGCCCAGGCTGTGATATAAATTACACGGAGTGATGGTGATGTGACTTTTATCGGCTCATGTATTCAATAATGTTAATACATCCCATTATATCATATTATATTAATACAGAGCCGTATATTACCCACGGCACAGCGCATTAACTTGGGAGAACACTGGGGCAGACGCCGTGGGTAATTTTCCCTTAGCTGGGCTGTGCCCCACGGCTGGTGCTCAGTGCGCAGGAGCGGGGTGGTGGGGCGCAGGGCTAATTCCTGGAGCCTCAGGCACGCCGCAGTGGCTGACGCTGTCCCGGCCTCGCCTCCACCTCCCAGGGCTGGTGGCTGTGGGCAGATGTCACTCTTATGTTGTGGAGGCCCCTCCCTCTGTCCCAACCTTATAAGTCCAGTGGGTAGGGGTCATTAACTGTCCCCTTGAACAGATGTGGAAACTGAGGCTCAGAGATGCAAAGCATTGTGCTCACAGGATGTGCTGGGGAGAGACCTGGAGCATGACCCTGGACTCCCCATCCCGGCTGCCGCCCCCTGCCCCCATGTGGGGATGGTGTGGATAAAGGGCAGGACCTGGCAATGAACGTGGCGGGCCTGCCCGGTGTGGCCACTTGTGAGCTCTCAGGGGCTGGAGTCAGACCTTGGGTTCAGGTCCTGATTTGCCATGTGCTCTAGTTTTATTTCTGTGTTTTCCTGGGCCTCTGTTTACTCTTCTGAACAGCGAAGGTAATAAATAGCATTCGCTTCATGGGGTTATTGTGTGAGGATTAAATGAGATAATCCCCGTGACCTGCTCTGCGTGGAGTAGGTGCTCATGAAGGCACAGCTACCAGGCCTGTTATGACCACCACCAACACTGAGCAGCCTCTTGCCTGCTGCCTGCCACCCCCCCATGCCCAGTCCCTGCTGAGCCCATTACGGGTGCCAGCTGCGGCCACCCTGGGCTTGTCTGAGGAGCCCCCTTGGACACGTGGGTATGGCCCAGTGCTGCCCAGCTCCCCGGCTTCTGGGCAGTGCTGTGGCACAGAGAAACCCAGATGGGTCTGGGTGATCCTGGGCATGCCCCTCAGCCCTCTGAGCCTCATATAAATGTGGCTACGGCTCCCTGTCTCGGGGCTGTGGTGAGAATCAACGAAAGGAGAGTCTGTATAGGCTGACTGTACCCAGCGTGCGTGTGTGCAAGAGGTATCATGATTCTAGCGTCTTAGTCTGCTTTCTAAGACTTAACGTCCCTCCTTCCATAGGAGCCTCACAGTAAGGCTTACAGAGCCCAGGCTCTCACTGCTGGGGCTATTTGACAGATGAGAAGTTAGAGGCTCACAGGGGTGGTGACTTGCCCACGGTTACCAAGCGAGGCAGTGGGCTGAGGGTGTGGCAGCCTGTTTCCTTGCCTCTGCGAACTTGGGATTTGAGCCCTTCTTGGAAAAAGGGGTGCAGGCCCTGTGGCCCCAGGGGCTCCACCAGGTCCCTGGCCCTTCCTGTCTAGGTCTCTGGGCTCCTCCACCCCCTAGTCTCCCCCCGTAAGTATCACTCTTGACAAGGTTACGGAGTCAGCATGTAAAACCTGTAAAAGTGAGTGTAATTTATTGATCTACATTTTGCTTATGAAATAGGACAAGTGCTGATTTGAGGATCTTGTTTGCTCTTGCCCTTGCACCGCCTGCTTCCCCGCCTGTGCTCTTATCTATGCAGGCCCTCCACCCCTGCATCTGAACAGCTTCTTTGTCAGCGTCCCTCCCAGGCCCCCCACCACCCTACCCCTATGCCCTCTTCTTCTCCAGCCTCCTTGCCTTATTGAGCCCCCTTTTTCCTGGGCTCCCAAGAAAACACATAATGTTTAAAGGGGTGAGACAAGGGACTGAATAAAGCACTTTCTGGGGAAATATTTGTTCAAAGGCCTGTTGCCTGCATCTGTCGGGTTCTCTCCTGGAAAGCATAATTCAGAACCATTCTGGAAATTAATCCAAGTGTCTCCTTGCTGTCCTGATAAGAGTCCAGGTGGGCTCCAGGGAGGGGGAGACAGGGGTGGGTGTGGGATGGCCCCACAATGATTGCCTTCTAGGGTGTTGCTGGGAAATCAGGGGGCCGAGGGGGGTAGGAATTGGGCACGGCAGGCCCTAGGAAGTGAGGGATGCCCCTGCTGAGCCCTGGGGAGGGAGAATGGAGACCTCAGAGCAGCATCTGTGTGTGCCAGGCACTGGTGCAGAGTGGCCTGCTTGTCCAGGTCAAGCATCGGAGCACGGGAGAATTGGAACTCAGCCCCTGGCCGGCTCTGTGACCTGGGCTGTGAGGTTGGGTCTCCTCACCTGTCTAAGGCGTCTGTGAGATCGTGAGCTTGTCCTCGGGCCACTTACGTGGCAGGAATGAAGGAGCCCCTTTGAGTATGGGGCACCTGCCCTGTGCCAAGTGCTGCGCCAGGCACCCCGTGGGGAATCAAAGGAAGGTCCCCAGATCTGTGGAGCTCACGTGGCAGGAGGAGGTGGATGTTAAGTGAAAAGTAAGTAAAGGTTGAGCGTGCTGGAAAGTGGTCGTTATTATGGGGGAAAATCCAAGCAAGGGCAGTGACAGCAGGGTGCAGTGTCTGGAAGCAGCATGGGTACTAAGTTAGGAGGTTGGGAAAGGCTTTCCCAGGAAGGTGACATGTGAGCAGTCTCTCCAAGGGAAGGATGTGAAGGAAGGAGTGAGCCACATTTGTGCCTGGGAGAAGAGCACTGAGGCAGAGGAACAGCCAGCACAGAGGCCCTGAGGCAGAGCGTGCCCAGTATGTTCAGGGTTCAGCAAGGAGACCTGTGTGACTGGGGCCCCGAGAACACAAGCTAGGCCAAGGTGGGATGAGGTCAGAGGTCATGTGCTGGAAATGCTTTGATAAAACGCCAAGTGCTATTGATAATTTTGACTGACTGCCCTGAGCTAAGCTGTGAAAGGCATTTTATTAGCACCTGGCAGGTGCTCCAAAGGGAGGCCGTATGTGAATTTTGCATGAAGAGTGGAGGTCTGTTCATCTCCTGTCTCCTGCTCACCTTTAACACCCCAGTCCTTCTTGCTGCAAGATGATACGAGTTCTCTCCAAGCTGTTTCCCCCATTATGATGCCATTTGGAAAGAGGCTGCTGGTGACTGTGGAGCCATGTCCCCCATTTGGGGTGGGACATAGGTCATGGGCGCTGACCTGGCCGGTGGGGCCCTGCTGACAGCGGAGTGGCCCACACATCCTGGCTGTGCCTGGGGCCTCAGGAAGAGAAGCAGGGGCCAGGGCACACTTTCTGGCAGCCTTGGGTGGGGTTGGTGATCCTAATTAAAAGCTTGGATCCGAAAGGCTTGATGATGGAATTTCTAATTAAATCAATTTCATCTCGTCTGGGAGACAGAGGTTTGCATATGATAAGCATGAAATTAATAATTGTGTTTAGAAATTAGCTGTTGCTCAAAGCAGAGCCATTTATACAACCCTCTAGGGCCCCAGCCTCACCTCTGCTTGATCCTTTATGCTGGAGACAGATGGGCCACTTCAGCCGAGAGTGTGACAGCCAGGAGGAGAGGCAGGGACTGGGCATGGAGGGCGAGCAGGGGTGGCTTCCTCGGTTGCTGCCCTGAGGACCCTGCCCCGCAGAGGGTGTGGGCAGCCCTCCGGGTCCCTGGAGGCTGTCAGCCACACCCTCAGACTCTGTGTGCGCGTGTGTGCACGCACACGTATGTCTGGGCCAACCGGTACAAGGGGGAGGCTGGGGTTTTACATGACAGTGGACTGGGCTCTGGAACTTGTCCCTCTGGGTCCAAATCCTGCCTCAGCCACTTGCTAACTGTGTGACCTTAGACAAGTTTTTAATCCCTTTGTACCTCAGTTTTGGGAAAATGGGAACAATAAAAGGGTCTACTTCATATGCTTTTCATAAGATCAAAGATGTGAAGGCATTTGTAACCACTGAGGACAGGTCCTGGCACATAGTAAACTCAATAAATGCTAGTTTCTTTTCTTTTTTTTTTTAAGATTTTATTTATTTATTTGAGAGAGAGCATGAGCGAGGTGAGGGGCAGAGGGAGAGGGAGAAGCAGGCTCCCCGCTGAGCAGGGATCCCAATCTGAGGCTCAATCCCAGGACCCCAGGATCATGACCTGAGCTACAGGCAGATGCTAAACTGACTGATCCCCCCAGGTGCTCCTAAGTGCTAGTTTTCACGGTGATGATGATTGCGAGTGTGTGTGAGTGTGTGTGTGTGTGTGTGAATGTGAATGTAATTCAGTTCAGCCCAAGCCAGCATGTACCGAATGGGAACTTGACATGCCCAGGCTCGTGAGGTGGTGATAAAGAAGACTCATGCCTGGCTGTCCCGAAGCTCCTGCCACTGTCGTCAGCATCAGTGAGGCTGTGCTGAAAGAACAAACCACCCTTCAGGCTCTGTGGCTTAAAATGCATGAACAAGCTGCTTACTAGCTCTGTGTGGGTTGGCTGAGTGCTCCGCCCCGTCTCCCCAGGGACCCAGGCTGGTCTTGGTAGCAGAGGGAACGTGGACCCTGTAGGGTCTCACAACTGCAGTGAAATGCTCTGGCTCCGAAGGAATGGCATTTTCTGCTTGCGCCTCATTAGCCAGAACGTGGCCCACGGCCCCAGCCAACCATAAGGGTCAGGGAGTCGAATTTGACCACGCGGCGGGAAGGCCGAGAGCTGGAGATGCCTCCAGCAGCTCTGAGGACAACGTTAACTGTGTGCGTGTTCGTTTGTTACCTCTCGCTAGAATGTCTGTTCCATGAAAGCAGGGATGTGTCTCTGGGTGCTCACCCCTGTGCCGAAGAGTGGGCGAGACACACAGTGAGTGCTGGGTAAACCTTTATTGGGTGGGTGAATGAACAGTTTCTGAGGAGTGCGGGGAGGCCTGGAGAGTGGGGGAGGGGAAGGCTGGTGGCCCCGAGAGCGGCCGTGGCAGAGGAAACACGGGGGTCCCATGGGCAAATTTGATTGTCTTTTAAGATAGCGTTCGTCTTCTGGGAGAGTCATGTCCACTGCTTAGTGGCAGTGAGGAGACGCTATGGGGCACGGTGTGAGAGGAAGGGGGTCCGTGTAAAGGTAGAGTAGGGCCAGGGCCACCCAGTCTCCAGGCCTGGGGGGGTGGCAGGGCCAGGGAGGCCGAGTGCCCCGGGGAGCAGAGATGGACACCGAGATTGGAGACTGTGGGCGCAGCCCCCAGCGCTGAGTGACTGGCAGCACTGAGGCACAGGCTGGCTCAGGGCCCGGTGGGGTGCATGGCCAGGCCCCCGAGTGGCTGGACACCTGGGGCTGGGAGTTGGTGGCGGGTCTGTGTCTGCAGAGCAGGGTAATGAGGTCTGATTGATGAGGCCATCCTGAAGTGGGTGGTGCAGGCCAGCTTGACCCAAATTCCCAGAGGATCTGAGGGGAAGTGGCCAGCAGCCCCCAAGTGACCTACTGAGTACAGGGGAAGGCCTTTGGCTTATGGGACAGGCCTACCTGGGTCTATCCTAATCCTTCCAAAGATGACCCAGATGCCACCTCAGTCTCATGCCCAGGGTGCCCCGTCCTGCCCCTGCCCACTTCCCAGGCCTTGGAAGTCTGCTCCTCTGTTTTTTTTGAGGGGGGCCCTAAGATATAGGGTCACTCTTTTGCTCTTATACTCTGGGGTCCTTGTTAGAAGTAGGCCACCTCAGGGCTGAGGCCGGGGGGGCCATCCATACCCCCTCCATGTGCTGGTCCTCCCCCCTTGCCCCTGATCCTCTTATGTCTTCCTGAACCCCTCACCCATACCTCTGGTCTTTCACTGTGACGGCTCTGCCTAGCTGCTTTGAACCTCCTTGACCTTGTGTTCCCCTCTGTGCACCTCCTCGGCCCGTCCAAGCCCATGTCCCATACTGTCCACCTTTTCTCTCACACAGCTCCTCTGCGAGGCCCCCAGTGAACCCCTCGTTGCCCCAAACCTGGCGTGTCAGCCTGGAGACAGCATGTCCCTCTGAGGACCACCTTTACCCGCCCCCACCAGGCTGGTCCTCAGCACCCGGCTAAGAGGAGGTGCTTGGTGCCCCACTAGAGCGTGTGAAGTGCTTACCGTGTGCCCAGCTCGGAGGGAGACACACTCCCTCCTGAGGCCCCGTAGAGGGAGGAGAGGTGGCTGGCAACACCTCTTGCTCCTCTGGGTGCTGTGCGTCTGCAGCAGATGCCCCTTGGGAGACTGTGTGTGGCTCAGGCGGGTGGGGGGTGCTGAGGTGGGGGATGGTGTCTCTCAGCCCTGACCTAGTGCAGGCCAGGCCTTCTTTCCTCTGACCGGTTCTCTGAACTACACGTCCCTGCCTGTGCCGCTTTCATGTACCTAAAAGCCTGGCTGCCTTTCATCCGGCGGGGAAATGGCTGATGCTGAGGGCCGGGCAGTTGAGGCCTTGAGCAGCCAGGATCAGAAAGGCAAGGAGCAGGCAGCCGGCCCAGGGTCTGCCCGGCCCAATGCAGGGCCTCCCTGCTGCTCAGGTGAGAGGGGCTGCAGCCGGCCAGGTGGGGTCCCGAGGTCCACGAGGGCCCTGGCTGGGGCTGGTGGCCACAGGTGGGGGCAGGGTCCAGCTTTCATCTGTGGCTGCCCAGCCTGGCCTCAGGGTGGAGTGGAAGGAGCAGAGTCAGCTGGAAGGGGCTGGGCAGGGCCCTAGGCCGGGGATTTGGGGATGGTGAGCAGGGAGGCAGAAGAGCTCCGTCTGTGCCTTGTTTCTGGCTGTGATACTCAGAGGATACTTTCATCTCTTTGAGCCTCTGTTTTCTCATCTGCAAAATGGGCACAATGGTCCTTGCCTCACCTCCTCCTCTCATGCAAATAGCTAGCATTTGCTGAGGGCCTGTGTGTTTTGAGCACTTTGCATGTACCAGGCTAGTGCAGTCCTCTCTGTTGTTACTGTGGCTTCTTTATAGGGGAGGAAATTGAGGCCCAGAGAGGTTGCTCGTTTGCCTAAGGTCACAAAGCTGGATGACAAGGCTGGGTCACTGCACAGTCCAGGGAGGATGGCTCCAGGGTGTGCTGGAAGCTTATGTGCTGTGCAAAGCATTAGGGAAGAGGCAGGAAGGGGAGGTGCTTTTAAACACTAAAGCTCACAGGAAGAGGGTTGGTGTTACTGTGGGGTGGCCCTGAGGTGTCCGTGTGATGGTCATGGACACCCAGCTTCTTGGCTCGGGGTGCTGCAGGCTTCGTGGAGGTCAGGGTAGAATTTCATCCCTGAGTGCTTTAAACAGACTTGAATGAAGTATCAGCTTTCAGGGACCATGCTCTGGGGGGCTCTGAGGTGCTGGGCAGGTGGCCAAACTCCTCTGGATGGTATGGGACACGGAGCAGCCACTCTCAGAAGTTTCTTGATGCTGGCCAGGCCTGAGACAGCCTGAAAATAAATTCAGGCTCTAAACACATGTGTGTGTGTGCCTGGACACACATGCATGTAACATACTTACACATGCACACATAGGCTGTTCCCTCTGCCTGAGATGCCCTCCTTCAAATACCCACGTGGCTCCCTCCTTCACCTCCTTAAGGTCTTGACTCAGATGTTGCCTGGTCAGAGAGACTTCCCCCAACCCCTCTAACGTCCCCTGCTCTGCTCTTCCTTTCTCTCCTGGATCCTTCATCCCATATGACAGCTTGGGATCACCCCTCCATGGCCTGCCTCCGTGTAGACTGGGAGCTGCACGAGGTCAGAGTGTCCACCCGTCTGTCGCCAGCACTCAGAACTATGCCTGGCAGGCTGTCCATACTCAGCGACTATTGGTAGGAGGAATAAATGAATGAACGTGCCCTGCGCTCATGTGTTTAGGGCACACGCTCCAGCACGTGTATGCACATGCGCGTGTGCGCACACGCCCTGCCCCCCGCCCCCGTCTGATGCGCTTGGCATTCATCTTCATTGTTGCTCAAGCCCGGAAGCAGCTTTTGTCTTTCCCCACGTGGCATGGACCTCCTTGTCACTCCAGAAACCTGAGAGAGAGAGAGAGAGAGAGAGAGACTGCGCGAGCACAAACGTGAGCACGTGGGGGGGTGGAGAGAAAGGGGGATTTCTTCACTTCCTCCATCTCTCCCCTCAGTCACTCATCCTTGGGTGGGAAGTTCTGCTGGGTGCCAGCTCCAGACACACTGTGTGTCACTCTGGGGTGGCCCACCTGCCCCTTTCGGGGGATGCAGTGGGTGTTGGGAATAGTCCACTTTTTTCTGAATCTCCACAAGTGGCCTTGCCCAGCATGTCGAGGGCACCTTAGAATGCCTGCTGAGTTGGCAAGTAGTCCAGGCGGCCTCACACCAGGGGGACAGGCCTGGTGCCCCTAGAGGACCTCCACTTGGTGCTGTGGGAGGTCTGAGCAGGCTCTCTGGAACACAGGGAGGGCTGCCTGGAGGAGGTGATACGGGCTCTGTAGGCAGAGGAAGCCAGGCAGGTGGACTGCGAGTGGGCCAGCTGTGGTTGGTTAGGCGCCGTTGGAATCTGGGTTCCAGCTGACACTTGTGCTGGCACTGGCATGGCTGTGGCTGCCCCCTCCTCTGCCATGCTGCTGTTGTCAGAGGAGAAGACTTCTCTGAGAAGAATGTTAATCAGGCACCCCTCCTGCTCCAGCGGGGCTGCAAAGACACAGCTGAGGAGACCTCAGAGCCCCGTGAGGCCAGGCTGTCCCAGGCACCCCGTCCAGGGCATCCCGGGGGGGCCCCTGCCCCTCCCCACCCACTGCAGGCCTGGGTGGGCCCAGGAGGGAGGCCCTTGGAGGGCCGGCCAGTTCATCAGCATTCCAGGAGGAGGTGCCTCACCCCTAGGAGCACAGCTGTAGCTGGGAGAGAGCTGGCACAGGGACCAGAGGCTGAGGAGGGTGTAGCAGGAGGGACTGTAGCTCGCCTCAGAGCTAACCTTTCGAGTGCTTACTGCTGGTCAGCAGTTCATGGAAATTCCCTCATATGACCCTTACAACCATACCAGGCAGGGATTATAATTATTCCCATTTTGCAGCTGAGAAAACAGGTCTGGAGGGGTGAAGTAACTTGCTGGAGGCTTCCCAGCTGGTGGGGGGCTGAGCTGGGGTTTGAATCTGAGCCGTTGAGCTCCCAAAGCTCTACTCAAAACCAGCGTGCTAGGAAGCTTGGGAGGGCCTGGAGCTGGGGAGGAGCCTGTGAGGGGGGTGTGGGGGAGAGGAGGCAGGGATGCTGGCTTGTTTCCCTGACTCTGCTCTGGAGGCTCGCTCCTCCCTCTTAACCAGCAGGGGCTGGGTCCCTTTCCCGGGTCTCAGGAATTGTTGGCAGCAGAGCAGGGGCCCCTCCTGGGCTCCTGAAATCTGAGGCCGGGGCACCCCTGCAGGCTGACAGACTTCCCCTGCAGGAACCCCAGGCTTGGGGCTCCCCACTTTTTGGGAATGGAGGCCTGCAGTGCGGGGAGGGCCTGGGTCCTGATGTCCGGACATCCATCCGTCCATCTGTCGTCCCAGCCTATGCTGAGTCCTGCACTGCAGTGGTGGGAGGTGGCTTGGAGGGAGGAGTGAGGGATGAAGAGTGAGAAGGCCCCTGTGTGAGAGGCCCCGAGACCTCCCTGGGCTTCCCACCCCTCTGCTGTACGCAGTCTATCTATCTATCTAATCTATCTATCTATCTATCTATCTATCTATCTATCTATCTATCTATCTATTTATTTATTTTTATGATAGGCACACAGTGAGAGAGAGAGAGAGGCAGAGACACAGGCAGAGGGAGAAGCAGGCTCCATGCACCGGGAGCCCGATGTGGGATTCGATCCCGGGTCTCCAGGATCGCGCTCTGGGCCAAAGGCAGGCGCTAAGCCGCTGCGCCACCCAGGGATCCCCGCAGTCCCTTTTGACTTCAGCGCCGGGTTGGGAGAAAACATCAGAAGTAGGAGACCAGCTTTTTCTAATTAGGAAGAGTGGGTTCCTGGGTGTTTGATTAGCGCTCCTTGCTGAGGGCCAGGCGCAGAGGGAAGCTGACAAACATCCATCTTCTCTCAGGGACCTGCTGGGAAGGCAGGCTGGTAGGGCAGGCCCTGGCCTCACGATCTCCACCACCTGCTCCGGCTCCAAATTCGGGGCTCTCCTGTTCAGAGGGATGACCCTGGAGTGCCGTCTGTTTTATTTTGTCTTATTCTTAAAAACTTGTTAAGTACAGGGGCACCTGGGTGGCTTAGTTGGTTAAGCGTCTGCCTTCAGTTCAGGTCATGATCCCAGGGTCCTGGGGTCGAGCCCTGCCTCGGGCTCCCTGCTGGGTGGGAGCCTGCTTCTCCCTCTCCCTCTGCCCCTCCCCTTGCTTGTGCACGTTCTCGCGCTCTTTGTCAAATAAATAAATAGAACATTAAAAAAATTTGTTAAATATGGATACTTCAGACACATACAAAGCAAATGGCACGGTGAGCCCCCGTGTACGTGGGACTGAGTTGTCTGCTCTTGGCTATTATTCTTTCTTCCATGTGCTCCCACTGTGGTTCTTTTGAAGCAAACCCGCGACCTCATTGTATCACCGCATCCCTCAATGTTTCTGTACAGATCTCTAAAATAGTAGGTCCCCACTTGGGGGAGGGGTTCTGCACTGGTTCTGTACCCTGGGGGACCCTTGGCAATGTCTAGAGACATTTTTGGTTGTCACAATTTGGGGAGGGGTATGCCACTGGCATCTAGTGGGTAGGGGATGGGGATGCTGCTAAACATCCTTCAGTGCCCAGAACAGCCTCCCAAGAAAGAATTACACCCCAAAATGTTAACAATGCCAAGGCTGAGATGCTGCTCTGGATAATAGCCCCTTAAACACCAACCAACCCCTACAACCCTAAAAGTAACGACACTCCTAAAATTAACCATCAACTCTCCAACCAGAGGCCACTTCTAGAGGGTGCTGTGTTCATGCTCAGTGCTCTCCGAGGCAGAGAGGACTGGCTAGTTTTTGGAGGCTGTCGACACAGGTAGGAGAGGGAAGATTTTAGCGTGATTTGTTTTCCAAGCAGGTGGTATGTTTGCATTATTCTACATGCAAAATATACAAAGGGTATCAGGGGAAAGGTCTCCCATCAACCCTGCCCCCCAGCCACCTGGTTCCCTGTTGCGTCAGAGAGTGAGAATCTGTGCCGCCCCCCGCACACGACAAGCAAGGTGCCGCTCACACACAGAGCTGTGTCTGGGTGCTCGGTTCCTGCTGCGGGTCTTGGAGAGCTATCCAGAGCAGCGCATGGAAAGCTGCCGGGTTCTTTTTCACGGCCGATGTACTTCTTGTGGGGCCCTGGCTTCTTTTACCGGATTATTTCCAAAGGTTTGCTATTACAAACAGCATCACAATGGTTTCATGGCATCCTAGAAGGACCACAAGAACTACGTGAGACGGCCTGGGGTTACCTTTAGTTGGCTCCCCAGATCTGGAAAACCAGTCCTTCCTACCCCATCCTTACCTTTCTCGTGAGTGAGTTCAATGAGGACCCATCTGGGGAACTTCATGGGGGGCTGAGCCGTGTCCTTGTCCCAATGGGTGTCCTTAGTGGAAGGCGGACCCTGCTGTCCCTGGGGGTAGGGACATCATAGGCATAGGCCAGGTGGGCAGCCACTTGTCCAGGGTGCACCCCAAATCCTCTCGCCCCCTGCAACATTTCCCACCCTCAACTGAGGGTGCCATAGACTGGCTGAGAGGTGTTTGTCCTTCGGGAATGGTTGGATATCAACCACAGGAAGAGGGTCAGCTTAAGGGCTTAAGGGCTCTGCAGCTCACCTTTGTGTCAAGAGGGCCTCGGTGAGGTCTGCGGGGGCAGAAAGGTGCTCTGTGGCTGGGAGAGCTGGGGCGGGAGGCAGGGGGCTGGAGTCTGCCATGGAGGCCTGTCTGGGGCCTGTCTTGCAGGCTGCAGAGGGAGGGACCTCCCGGGGTCCCCACACACTCTGTCTTCCTGCGAGTCCATCCACGGGGTGGGCAGGGTTGTGGGAGAGCAGGGACCTGGGTTCTGTCTCCTCTGAGCTGGGCAGCACGAAGGAGCTGTGGGGACAGGGTCCACTGGGTGGTGACAGGAGGGGCTGCCTGGGGGAAGGTCATGGGCCAAATGACCTCTAGGGGTCTATCTTGACACCCTCAGCCCCACCCCATCCTTGGGCTGCGCTGTGGTGTCCATCTGGGGACATCTGCTCCTGGGATCTTCCAGTTCTTTGTGTAAATGGAGGCACCCAGAGGCTCTGGTGTGTGTTTACACGTGTAATCCTCTATGATTCTGGTGTGTGTGTGTGTCTGTGTGTGCACATATGTATATGGGGTATGTGGTGAGGACTTCACAGGACCCAGTGAGGCTGGTTGGAACACTTTTCTGGAAGAGGAGGGTTTGTGCTGGTGCACCAGTTACTTCTCACTCTGATGCCAGTCTGATTCCTGTCGGGGATGCAGAGGACATGGGGAGGACATGGGGAGGACTGGCGGGGACCAGGAGGAGGTGGGAGGCATTGGGACCCTGGTCTGGAGCCAGGGGACAGCCACCCAACCAGGTGCTCACACTCTCTGGGCCTCAGTTTCCTCCTCTGTCAGGTGGGCTAGGACCCATCCAGCCCGCATCAGGGGTCTCCCCCCAACTTCCTGTGGCTCTGGGGATGGGAAGGAGGTCGGTGTGGAGTGGTGGTGTGGTGTTGGCTGGCGTGGAGGGGGTGCCAGCCGCCCCATCAGCGGCCCGTCTCGCCCCCAGATCCCCCAGATCAGCTACGCCTCCACAGCCCCCGACCTGAGTGACAACAGCCGCTACGACTTCTTCTCCCGTGTGGTCCCGTCGGACACGTACCAGGCCCAGGCCATGGTGGACATCGTCCGTGCCCTCAAGTGGAACTACGTGTCCACGCTGGCCTCGGAAGGCAGCTATGGTGAGAGTGGTGTGGAGGCCTTCATCCAGAAGTCCCGGGAGGATGGTGAGTCGTGCTTGGGCCCAGGGGGGGAAGGGGGGCGGGTGTCAGGGCCTGGTGGCCAAGCACTGCCCAAGAGCCGCTCTCTGGGTCCTGCCGTGGGCCCTGCCCGCCCTGGGCCATTCCCCTCAGGGACCTCAGCCCCCTGAGCCCTGGGGAGCAGTCCGTGGCCTCCCCAGCTGGCTGGGTAACCCCCCAGGGGTAGGAGGGGATGTGAATGACTTTTGCCAGCGTGGCCAGGCAGACAGAGGGAGTGTCAGTTTTCCTGGCATGGGATCCAGTGGAACAGCTGCTGTTTTCAGGCAGATGGAGAAGGGGAAGGGGTGGGGATGGAGGTGGCTTTGTCTGGGGCGGTGGGGGGGGGTGTCTCAGGGACCCGGGAGACAGGGGCTCCACCAGCAGGTTCTTGGAAGGATTGTGCTGTGTGGTGGGAGTGAGAGGCAGGGCCAGCAGGGCTGTGTTGGTTCCTGGTGTCTTCAGGGAAGTTGGTGCCCCTGGGGGGAATGTGAGGACCTGGGAAAGTGATGTGCTCTCCTGGAGGCCTCCCCCTACCCTTACCACAAGCCAGCTTTCCCCCTTTAAACTCCCCCCATTCCCTTACTTGTCCTCAGAAGCTCCAGGGGTAACGCTTTTAGATACCAGCCAGCGGTAAGAGACTGGTATAACAAGGGTTAATACCTAGGCAAGCCTGAAGCCCCCAGCACTGCAAGGCTCAGTTCTGATGGTGCTGAGGAGGGCAGGCTGCCTGGGGCCGTGGTGGTGGTGGTGGTGGTGGTGTGCATCCAGCCGCTGTGGTCAGGCCCCGGGTTGGGGGCTCCACCCGGGTCTGGGTGAGCCTTGCCAAGCGGGATGGTTCATTGCACATGGGTGGGGTGTGCGGGGGAGGCAGACAGGCTCTTCCCCTCTTGGCAGCTCCTCGCAGAGGGGCCCCTGGCCTCTCCCAAGGCTCTATCTCTAAATAGCTCATTGTGGCGCCCTCGACCTTGGAGGATGGCATCTGTATATTTATACCCGAATAACCTCAGGACTCTAATTGCTTTTCCTAAGGACCACAGAGTATCCAGAGGCTGGTGTTGGTAACACCCTGCGGACATAATCCTGCTATAAATCTCAGATAAGCCCCTTTAATTGTACAGCCAGAGCAGCTCGGGTGCCTGCAACCTGGTGGAGAGGACGGAAGTGGGGCGGCGCTGACCGATGGCCGCAGCTCCAGGCCACTCCCCGCTCGGGCAGCTGGCCAGGCAGAGGGCAGCACGGGCTGGAGGGGTCCCACTCCCACCTAAAGCAGGCGGGCTGCAGCTCCCTGCCGCCCCCCCCCCCCCCCCCCCCGCCCGTAGTGTCAGACCCTGGTGCCACAGCCCCCTCCCTCTGGCTGCCTACAGGTCCTTTGCTGCTTTGCTCGGAGGTGGGTGCCTCTCTCTGGGGTAGCCCCATCCCCTGCTCTGCCCGTTGGCTGGAATCCTTTCCCAAACAAGCCCACCACCTCCCTGTTTATGGTGTAACCTCTACAGGCTTTGGGAACAAAGGTGCTAGAGGGACGGACAGAAGGTCTAGAGCTTTAGTTTTCAGTTGTGTTCAGACACAGCCATAGGGCCCTGGGAGCCACTCCCAGCACTTACATAGCTCTCCCTACATGCCTGGCCCCTGCTGAACACCTGTTTCACACCTGTGGTCCTGGGGAATCCTCCCTACCCTGTGAGGTGGATATCCCCATTTTACAGGGGAGGAAGTGAGGCATAGAGAGAAAGAAAACCGACATCAGGCCATCCACGTATGAGTTGAAGAAGGGATTTGAACCCAGGCTGTCTGGCTCCAGGATGAGACGTCGGAACTGCTTTTGTATTCATCGCTCCATCTTCTGCCCCCCTTTCCCACGGATGGGGGGATGACAGTCACACACACACACACACACACACACACACACACACACACACAGAGCCTGGAGGGACACTTGCTGGTGTGTTAAGAGTGGGAGAAGCATGGGATTGGGATGAGCTCTAGGTATTTGTGTTTTGGCTGAAACTTAGACTACTGTTTGAATTTTCCACAAGCATCTCATTTGGTGGCTAGAAAATATAAAGCCTACTCAAGATTTTTAAAAAGGGGTGCCTGGGTGGCTGGAACAGTTGGGCGTCTGCCTTTGTCCCAGGGTCCTGGGATCGAGCCCGCATCTGGCTACCTGCCCAGCGGGGAGCTGCTTCTCCCTCTCCTCCTTGCTAATGTTCTCTGTCACTATCTCTGTCTCTCTCTCTCTAATAAATAAAGAAAATCACACACACAAAATATCTTGTTACAAAAGGTTTAAAAACAAAGAATTCTAGAAAAATAAGAAAACTAGCTGTGCTGCCAGCGCCTGCAGCTCAGGGGCTCTCCTGGCCTGGTACAGGTGTCCGTCACCGCACCCCTGCCCTCTGTGTGCTCTCCCATCACCGAGGGCCTGGCCTCCCACCCGGCCTGAACTTCCATGTCCTTAAAAGCTCCTTCTGTCCCCCTGCAGCCCCAGGGCCCTGGCTAGGCTTCCCCTCGGGTATGGGCAGCTAGGTCTCCCCACCCCACCTGCTAAAATGAAACTTGATTTGGAGGAACGTCTTTAGGTGGTGAAAAGAAAAAGGAGAGAGAAAGCTGCGCTCCAGCTGGCCAAATTGAAATCAGAATTGAGCGGCCTGTAGAAAGAGGCCACTGTACCTTGTAGCCTAATCCCTGTGAAAGATTAAAGATGTCTTTGGCCGTATATTGTATTGATTCACTCTCTGAAATATAAATCATCTGTGAGTTGCTCAGAAGAGTGCCAGGGAGCAGAGTAGAGGGGAGGGTGCACTTGCTAGGCTGAGGACACACATCAGAGCTGAGGGGAGAGCTTGGCCAGCAAGTCCTGGGTGCCTGTTGTGTGGGCTTGGGGTCTTGTAGGGGAGCACAGTTGTGTCCATTTTATAAGAGAAGAAACTAAGGCCAGAGAGAGTAGGTCATTTCCCCAACCACGTAACCAGGATATGGAGGACCAGGAACTGAAACCCAGCTCTGTCCTCTGTGTGGGGAGCTCTTGCATTGCACCCAGCACGGATTGGGCCATTGGCTTGGGGCTTAAAGGAAGCCCTGGTCCTGCATTTCCCAGCCCGCATCAGCGCTGTGTGCTCCTACTTTGAACATTCAGTCTTGTGGCTCAGCCCCCAGACCTTCCTGTGGCCCTTGACTGAGCCCTGTCCTGTGCCAGGCACCCTCCCTGCACCATCATGAATCCTGGTGACAACCCTGTGGGGGCTGGTCTTTTTGTTCCCATTTTACAGATAGGGGAACTGAGGCTCAGAGGGGCTTGCCCAGGCTCACACAGTGAGGTGTTGGAGCAGGCCTTGGAGTGTGGCTGTCACACCCAGGCCTTTCTTTCTTTTCTTTTCTTTTTCTTTTTTTTTTTTTTAAGATTTTATTTATTTATTCATGAGACACACACACACACACACACACAGACAGAGAGAGAGAGAGAGGCAGAGACACAGGCAGAGGGAGAAGCAGGCTCCATGCAGGGAGCCCGATACGGGATTTAATCCCAGGACTCTAGGATCACGCCCTGGGCTGAAGGAAAGCGCTCAACCGCTAAGCCACCCAGGGATCCCCCACCCAGGCCTTTCAACACTATGCTGCCCGTCTCCCCGCGGCCCCCGTAGCAGAGGCGGCAGCGTGTGGCTAGCGGGCAGCTTCTGGCAGGCAGATCTGGGCTCTGGCTTGTCCACCTATTGGCTGTGAGAACCCGGGAAAGTCACTCAGCTGCTCAGTTTTGGGTTTCTCACCTGTGAAATGAGGATAAACCTGGTTGCTACCAGAGTGGAACATGCTTCTGGCCCACAGCCGTGGGAGCCCAGGAACACATATCGGAGGGTTATTATTGGGGGATCTGGTGGCTACCGGCCTCCCCATTGCCCGGCAACTCCTGGGGAGGCCCCGGGTGAGCTGGAACGCCCGAGGGGACCATGCTGGGCGCTAACTGAAGCTGTAGTTCATGTTCAGGGACAAGGCTAGGGACAAAGCCATAGGAGCCCAGGCCTGCTGGTACTTATAGGACAGCTGGTCTGGCAGCCACAGGGCAGCCAGGTGAGCTCCAGAAGCCGTGAGGGCAGGACACACGTGGTGGTGGGGGTGCACATTTGTGATTTTCTGGACATGTGACTGGTGGGCCTGTGTGCGTGCTCACGTGCGGTGTCTGGTGCTCTTCCCGTCGTCTTTGGATGCCGGGACTCCCTCCTCCTTGCCAGGGGGAGCCTGTGCTGAGGGGAAGGCAGAGAGGCAGGAGTGAAACCGATGTTGGGATTAGGCATGCAGAGCAGACTCCGCCTGGGCTCTGGAGATAATGTGACTGAGTCACCCAGGCATGAGGGGGTGGTACCCTTGAGACATGGCCCTGCCCTGGGTGCTTCCCTCCACCATCCTGGGCCCTCTCAGGGGTGGGGCCTGGGGTATAAATTCTTATACCCCCACAACCTTTCTTTGTCCATGGGGCCCTATGTGAGCCTCGGTTTATTTCCTGTAGGGCTCCATTTCACGAATGAGGAAAATGGAGGCTCAGAGAAGTTAAGGTCAGTTAAGGTCTGCTTAAGGTCAAACAGGAGTAGCATCCTAGGGCCTCCTATGTGGGTGACGGGAGAGTGGATGGTAGTAGTAGGTAATATTGATGGAGCCCTTCTGTGGACCAGATCTCCTTTTGTGTACTTCATACATGTTAACTCATTTAGCCCTCAAGACAACCCCATTACACGGATGGCAAAACTGAGGATCAGAGAAGTTGTAAGTTCCCTGAGGTCACACAGCTGGAAGAATAGCAGGAGTGGAATTTGAATCCAGCTGATGGTCCCCCCACCTCAAGTGCATGTGGCAGGAAGGACACAGGTCAGCTCCTGACAAGGGCGTCTCCATGGAATTACCTGGGGAGTTTGGTTCTGGTCTTTTCTGGGGAGCGATTCCAGCCTCCTGGGTGCCTCCAGGCATGGGCTTCTAAGGTGGGAACAAGGTGGCCACTCGATGCAGCAGGAGAGGGCGGGGGTGGATGGATCAGGCCAGCTCCTTGGAGGACACCCTGTCCCTTGCACAGTGAGGAGTTCCAAAGCCTCATCTCCCTGCTGTGTCCCTGTGTCCCCTATTGATATTCCGGAGACACTGGTGAGTCAAGCTGTTACTGGTCTGACCTCCAGCTCCAGCTCCCACTGCTGAGCTTCAGGCTTGCATTTAGATGGTCCCTGTCAGCAGCGCAGCAGCTTGGGCAGTGACTGGCGGGGCGGCAGCCCAGGCTCAAGGCTGGGGCGCCTCCTCGTCCGGTTGTGTATGTGACATCTCTGGACTCAGCTTCTCTGGCTGTAAAGGGAACACTCACCTCCTGGAGGCTCCAAGGGGATGGGGAAGAGGTTGGCCAGCCGGAAAGGTTTGTGCCACCGGGGTTGGGGGATGCTAGCTCTGCTTATGTATCTGGGAAAGCAGAGAGGTGCCTCCAGGATCCAGAGAGCCCTGAGAGTGGACCGAATGCCTGCTTCCCTTCCCGTTGCCCCTGGCCTTTTCTCCTCCCTTCCATCTCTGCTGCAGCCACACCAGCCTCCTCCCTGCTCCTCTGACACTGGGTAGTAGCTCACCTCAGGAGCCTTGCGCTGGTGGCCCCTCTGCCTGGAGCCATCTTTCTGTGAATGTCCGTATGCCCACATCCTCACCACATTCAGGTGTCTTCCCAGCTGTCCCCTCCTCAGAGAGGCCTTTCTGACCACAGTATTATAGCCCCTCCCCTGGCCCATTGCTCTCCATTCCGTTCCTGGCTCTGTTTTTCTTATAGCACTTGACAAATCAATTTATATTTGTTTATGGTCTACGAGGGCAGAGATTTTTTTTTTGCCCGTTTTGCTCTCTGCTGAATCCCCAGCAAGTCCCCAGCATATAGCAGCTGCCTAGTAAATATCTGGGGAACGAGTGGCTGATCGATCACAGACTCCACCCCCAGCTGCTTTCTTCTTTAGCTCTTCTCCTAGGGGGCCTGAGGTTGTTCTCCCAACCTGCAGAAGGGCAGACTGAGGTCGACAGAGCAGAGGCACCTGGGCTTAGGTCCGGGGGCCCTGAGACCCCAGCTCCCTTCCCACTAAGCTCCCTGGCCAGTGACCCTCTCCTGACTCCCTGAGGACAGAATCCTTTCCCGGAGGCAGAAGCAGGGATATGAGAGCTCGGAGCTGCTCTGCAGCTGCATCAGGCTGCCATGAAGGGCCCTGCTTCCTCTCATTTCTTGCTGCAGTGCCTGGCTTGGGGGTGTTTTTTTTTTTTTTTTCTTCCTGGAGTGCAGCAAGGGGAGGACACTGAGCTTTCCAGACCTGCTTGAGTTTCCCAGCTGGCCTGGGCTTCACACCCTCCAGGTATGCAGCTCCTGTGTGAGGCGAGGAGAGGTCCCAGGGGCCCTGCTGGCTCTGGGTAGGGTGAGGGGAGCAGTGTACCACCTGACCTCACGCCCTGCCCTGCATGCAGTAGGGGCTCAGTAGAGTTTACCATGCATCTGGTAAAGTAAGGGATATACTCCAGGGTTGCAGGGGATCGGCCCAAAGACATAGCTTAGACAAGTGAAGAGGAGGGGAAGGGCATGCCAGCTGGGGGAAAGCATGAGTAAGAGGCTGGAGGTAGGAGTGAGTCAGGCAGGTGGGACCCCGCTGAGGGGCTTGGCCTGGTCCTCATGGCCATGGGACAGGGAGTAGTGTGACATGGAACTGAACAGAGTTTTTTTCAAGCCAATCCTATTTAAAAATTTTTTGGCAGTTGGGGTCATGTGTGCTTACCCAAGGGATGGTATTAGCACACACCGTCTCCACCTTCTGTGTCTCATTTGCTCAGGGCCCTGGCGGGTCCTCTCTGCCCTTAAGGCTCAGGCCAAGGCCCTGCCTCCCTGAGGGCTTCTGTCATCTGCTTTCCTCCCTGGGAGGCAGAGATGCTCACCAGGAGGGAGGATGATTGTCCCCAGGGCTCACCACCTGGGAAGCCTCAAGCACACCCACCCCAGTGCTTACTGAACTTTCCCTGGGCCTCTTCCATTTGACTCTAGGCTTCTTGAGGCTGGGAAAGGAAGGGCTCCTTGGCTCTGTCCTCCTTGCCCTCTCTTGCACACAGCAGGAGCTTAATAGATGTTTATGGAATGAACATGTGGGCCAGCAGATGACCAGCCCTGTGTCCTTGGGCCCATCACTGTCCTTCTGGGCCCTCCTTCCCTCATCTGTAATCAGTTCATCTCCAGTGTCTAACTCTGCCCCCTACAGGCTGTGTCCTCACAGTCTATGGCCCTGGGCTCCAGGCATTTTTCTCCATAAGCAAAGGCTCTCAGAGGAGTGCTGGAAAAGAAGACATCCCTGAAGACCCAGAGGAATGAGTATCAAATGGTAGCACTTCAGAGTTTGGTCTTTTGGTTCAGGGATGATTTGGGCCAATTGTACAGGGACAGAGCCTGGAGCATGTAATCAGATGAAATGTGGTTGACATTAGCCAAAGGGCTGGGGAGCTGGAAGCAGGGAGGGGTCCTGCTGCTGGCTTTAGCTTGGTATATATGAGCTTGTAGCATCTTCTGAGGGGGAGACCTCTGGACTCTCCCCCCAGCTGCTTCTGGGAGTCACAGTACAGGGACCCAGCAGCTGGGGCCCAGTATGCCCTGCCCACTAGCCATGTATTTTCCAAGGATGCGGAAGGGAAGTGGGCCCCACCTTGCAGCCAGTACCCACCATTCTAGCTTAGTAGTCAGTCCTCATTGAACTTGATACCCATCATGACTTCCCCTGCCTTGGTCTGCTGCCTGTCACTCTACTATAGATGGAAATTAAGTGGACCTGGCATGGGTACCCCCTGCCAACCCATGAGGCCTACCACGAGCCAGTTGAGTCTCCTGGCCAGTGCTTGGAGATTGGCAAGGTGCTGGCATCAATGTGACTGCTCGGTGATTCCAGGTCAATCTTTGTATTGCTGTGAAGATAACCCCAAGCTTGCCTGACCTGCCTTGGGGACTTTGCCTGTCCACTCTGATTTCTCTGCCACTCTGGCCTTTGGCAAGGTGCTGACACCTCTTTATTTTGTGAGTCCCCTGGTATGGGTGGCATTGGGTCACTTTTCCTTCTCTCTCCATTCCGTCTTTGATGTGTTCACCCTGGCCTATCATAGCAGGGATGTGCTCCATTCTGGGTTTGCCTCTAAGCTTGATGGGAGTTACAGGAGGAAGAAAATATTAGACACCAAGCCCTTGTTGCTCTGAATTTGCATCCCTGCCCTCTTGGACAGGAAGCAACATTTTTTTTTTTTTCACCAGCCTCCTTTGTGGAACACGTTTGAAGATTTCTTTGGGGTTTAAAAAACTTCCCTTTGTGGATTGCAGCCCCTTTGTGGCTTTGACCTTCTGAACCCTGTCCTCTGGATGCTGTAGTAGAGTGGAGTGGTTAAGAGCCCAGATGCTGTCTCTGCCGCCAGACTCTGCACCGCCTTGAGCAGTCCCTTATGGTCTTTGGGCTTCAGTTTCTACTTCATGAAAGGGGGATATAGATAGTACCCCCATTAGGTTGCTGTGAGCATTTAGTGAATGAATTGGTGTAAGGCATTTAGCACAGTCTGGTCCCTAAGTGAAACACCAGGCTACCAAAGGTGCATCCATTGTCACCATGACGAATCAGAGTAGGGGCACTGGGGCCCAGTCTGGTTCTGACTCTGTCTCTGGGTGGCTGTGTAACCAGTCACTTTCCCTCTTGGAGTGTCAGCTTGATGGCCAATGTGAAGGTGATAGGTTAGGGGACCTGCGAGTTCCCCCAGCATGCATCTCTGCATGCCTCACTCACCTCTCTTAGCTTTTCTGTCCATCCTCATCACATGAAAATCTGGATACCATAGGCTTGGCCTTCAGCTGCCAGTGTGTCTGGTTCTTGGGTCTGGACCTGAGCCCACAGAGGAGCCCTGTGCATGGCAACCTGATCCCTTCTGACCTCTTCCCTTTTGTTAAAAAGCAAGCAGTGAAGACCAGTGACCTTTCCCTGCTGGGGTTTGGGACTTGACTTACACGAACCCTCTGCACCTAGTGGCTGACTATTGGATTTCATCCTGTTTTCCCATCTGAGGTGGGGTCCCCAGTCCTGTTTCCCATCTGAGGTGGGGTCCACCTCACTCTGAGCTCCTTGGAGATGCAGCTGAAGCAAGCTCCAGACTGCTTTTTCCCTGCAGCTCTAGAAAGACCCTGTGAGCTCACCGTTTTCTTTCTTCTCCACCCTAAGACTTCCTGCTTCAGGCCTCTATGGGGCTGCTGAGTGTCCTGGGGCAGGGGGGACTCTCAGCCTTATCCTCTACCGTGTGTGACCTTAAGCTAGTCCCTTTCCCTTCCTGAGCTTCCAGTTCTTTATCAGTAAGACCACAAAGGTGCTGGGTGCCTTCTTCAATGGGGTCACACACATGGACACACAGAGGGATGCTCATAGCCATTTTTGCCTTGCTATTCTATGTCCACCAGCCCCTTCCCAGGGTCTTTGAGCCCCAACAGGCTCTGACTCCTGCATTGGCTCCTCTGCTGGCCTGGCCTGGGGAAAACCCCTGAATCTCCTTTTGTTTTAATATACATAGTTCTTGGGGATATCTCATTAACTGTCCTCACGGAAGCTGCTAGGCTCTGGCCCCAGTATGAGCCCCTACACAGCCACTCTGAGACGTGTCCCTTTTTTTTTTTTTTTTTTTTTTTTTTTAGTAGAGGCGAGTATGGCTCAGGTTACCCACAGGCTTGCCTGGGCCCTCACTGCTTTGGCAGTGGCAGAGCTGGGGTTGACACTTAGGTCTGTGTGACTCTGGAACTTGAGGGAAGGAAGGTAGAGCCTTCTTTGAGGCAGTTGAGCCTGCCTTTTACCTGGCCTTCTCCAGGGAAATGCTGGTGGGTCAGCCAGAGGGAGGGACCTACAGGGACTGTCCCCAAGAAAGGCCAGAGGTTCTGCTCAGAGCCAGAGTAGGAGGAGAGGGTAGAGGGGTTCCTCTGATGGAGAGTGTGTGTGTGTGGGGTGGTGGTGGGAGGTGGGTCAGGTGTCACCATCATGATGGCTGTGTATGAGCCTATGAGAGGCCCTGTCTAACAGTCCCCAAAGATAGAGAGGGACACATCCCTTGCTAGTCACTTCTTCAATGCTAGCTCCCCTCGTGTTCGTTCCTAGAGTTCTTAGGGACTCAGAAAGATGGAGTCTAGGCCTCTAAATTACACAGAGCCAGCTCCATGGGATGTAGCTGGTGAGGAGGAGTGAGGGATTTCCTCCTTCATCTTTTGCCTTTGGGTGGTAATTCATTCATTTGCTGGATAAATATTTATTGAGCACCTACTGTGTGCCAGGCATTCAACCAGGACACTGGGCCTATGGCAGTGGACCAAACAGACAAAGATCCTTGGCCTTGTGAGCTCCCATTTGGGGAGAGGGCCAAAGGAGCTTATAACAAACAAGTAAATGCATCACTGTGTAATACAATTTTAGATAGGAGCTGATGACATTCTATGGAGAAGAATAAATCAGTGTAAGTGACAGAGAGGGCCAGATAGGGGAGATTATCTCATATAAGGTGGTCAGGGAATGCCTTTCTGCAGAGATGGACATTTGAGAAGAGCCCCAAATGCAGTGAGAGAGTGAGGCTTGTGATCTCTGGGAAGAGTGCCCCAGGCAGAGGTACCAGCAAGTGCAAAGGGCCTGAGGTGGGAAGCTTCCTGGCGTTTGGGGAATAGCCAAGAGGAAGCAGCAGAGTGAGTGAGGTAGAGGGAAGTAGAAGAAGAGGGACAGGTCACATGGGGCCTTGTAGGCCACTGGGAGAACTTTAGATTTTGTTCTGAATGAGATGGGAACTATTGGAGGTTTGTGGGAAGAGGAGGGATGTTAACAGACTTGAGATTAATAGAATCTTTCTGGCTTTGTGTGGGGAACAGACTGGGCAGAGGGAGGCACTGAGGCAGGAATGCAAGTGAGGAGGCCATTGCCATCATCCAAGTGAGAAGTGATTTGGCTTAGGCTGGGGGTGGGGCTGATAATAAGGGACAGATTTAGGGTGTATTTTGAAGCTCCAGCCCGAAGGACTTGCTCCTAAATTGCATGTGGACTGGAGGTCACGCGTGCACACCTGGGTTCAGCACCACGGATAGTGACAATTGCCCCAAGGTGGGCCATCTGGGGGAAGCCCTGGTTGGCTCTGGTCCCAACAAACTGCCAGTTCTCTGCCAGTCTGTGGCTGCTGAGCAAAGCCTCATCTATAGAGTAGAGGTTCTATCTCCTCAATTCTGTTATCAAATTCTTTTTAGCCAAGTATATTTCTTTTTGGGCACTGCTGCAAATTCTTTTTGGGATGAGGCAGGTCTAAATGTAATTACAGTTGATCCTTGAACAGCATAGGGGTTAGGAATACTGGCCCCTGTGCTGTTGAAAATCTGTATATAAGTTTTGACTCTTTCAAAACTTAACTACTAATTGCCTTCTGTCGACCAGAAACTTTACTGATAACATAAACAGTTGGTTAACACATATTTTGTATGTGATATTATAATAAAGCAAGCTAGAAAAAAGAAAATATCACTCAGAAAATCACAAGAAAGAGAGAAGATGTTTACAGTACTCTACTGGGCCAAGAAAAATCCACGTACAAGTGGACCTGCACAGTTCAAACCCGTGTTGCTCAAGGGTCAACTGTCTATAGCTGGGAGAAGAGGTTTGGAAACATTTGTCTCCAAAAATTTCTGCACCTGGCTAAATGGTTGTTTTGGAGAGGGGAAGCTTCCTTGAGGAGAGGGCAATGGGAGGAGAATTTAAAAAAGGTGGGCCTGTCCCAGAGGAGCAGGGGCTGTTCTGGGTAGAAGAACTGCATGACTGGTGTGGCTCTTCATGACCTCTTCCTTCTGAGAGGGAGGAGGGGCAGCATTCTGGTGAGAGCAGCAGGCCTACGTGGGTTGGGGGAGTCTAGTCCATGGCAGAGAGTGCTGCCCCCCAGGAATGCCACAGACCTGCTGTAGGTGTCTTTGGACAGGCCACTGTTCCTCTTTGGCTATCAGTTTTACCATCTGTAAAATGGGGATAATTGCAGTCCCTATTTTGCTGGTTACTGTTAAGAATGAAAAAACAGGTGAATTAGCCATCAGAAAGGGCAAGGAAGGGCTGAAGGGCCCGAGGGGGGCTGACTCTGAGGCCTGAGACTCTAGTGGTGAGCATTTGGCCTCTTCCTGCCCTTCCCATTGTGACCGTCCTCCCTTTTCTCCCTGACTTGCATGGTGCCTTATATTCATGTCCCATTTTGCTGTAGACAGAATGATCATATGGGTATTCTATGCAAATTCGCATTTTTAATGAGCCGGAAGGAAAGCTAACGACCATTTTACAGACATCTTGGGACCCAAGGGAGGCCTTGGGATGGGAGGAGGAAGCAGGACAAGGTGACAAGCAAGAGGAGAGGGGAGGGAGGGATGAGAATGAAGATGGAGAGGGACACAGCTTGGGCTGCTGAGTGGAGAATGGGGGAAAGAAGCATGGGTCCCATTTACCATCTCCCAGAGCCTGCCTTGCCTGCCTCATTTTACAGAGAGGGAAATGGGCTCAGAGAGAGGAGGCAACTTGCCAGTCACCCCAGAAGGTGGGAGAAAGAGTTAGAAAGGTGGAGGGGGTGGGAAGAGAAGCTGGCAAAAGGGAACAGGGAGGCAGCCAGGATGAGGCTCTGGCTTGTGAGATTTGGTTTCTTTATCTGTAAAATGGTCACCTAAGCTGTGGGCTGATTGGGAGGAATTAATGAGAGAACATGTGAGCACTGTATGAACATGAGGGTCTGTGGAATAATGGGGTAGTGTGTGTGTGTGTGTGTGTGTGTATGTGTGTGTGAGAGAGAGAGAGAGAGAGAGAGAGATAAGAGACAGAAGATGGGGTGGGAGAGGACAGGAAGAGGAAAGTAGAAAGACAGGAGCAGAGCTGAGGCCAAGACCTTCTGGACGGTAGACTGACTCTTAATTAATTAGTTCGTTCATTCCTCAGCATCTGTTGTCTACTCCATAGATGGCTATCAGCTCCACAAGGGCAGGATTCTTGGTTGTCCTATTAGTAACTGTAGCCAAGGTGTCGAGGACAGTGCCTGGTACTGGGAGGAGGGCTGCTTAGCAAGTGGTTGCTGAATCAGTGAATGCTCTGGGCCCCACAGCGGCCATCTCCCATAATTTTCATTCACTGTGCTAAGTGCAGTGATGGAGATGTTGGAATTGTTACAGGCTCCCAAGGGAGAAGGAGCCTGGGGATACCCACGAAGGCTGCCTGGAGGAGTAGGCCATGCCCTGAATCCTCAAGAATGGACAGGTGCTGACTTGAGGAAGGAGGAGTCTGGGCAGGGTGATTGGGCACTAAGGCAGAAATAAGAGTCTGAGCAAAGCAGGATCTAGGCCTGGAGCCCCTGTCCAGGTGCCTGTCTCTCTGCTCCTGGATGTGGCCTAACCATGTTAGGAGGGCCTGGGGAAGGTTTCTGGGGGTGAGGTGAGCACAGCAGACTGGCCCACCCACATCTGGGCCTCAGCCCCAGACCTTTTTCTACCAGCTTCTGCTAAGCTGAGTCCTGGGCAGCCCAGCGCCTCAAGAATGCCTCTCGTGGCATGCTGGGTCAGGCTGGTGTCTGCTGCTGTCCTCACTGCTGTCCTTTCATTGTCCTCTGCCCATGCCAGTTAATGAAGCACGCGCACATTCGCCGTCTGGTCCTCCCTCCTGGGCATGGCTCAGCAGCCCCATTTTCTGGCTGAGGAAGCTGAGGCCCAGTGGAGGTGAAGGGATTGCTTGGGTGGATCTATGCCAGGGCTGGACCATGCCCTCCCCGCCCGCCCTGTTTGCTGCATGTCCTGCTGTTCTGCTGCCCCTCCTGCTGGCCTGGCCGGAAGAGGAGGGGGCAAGGGCTGGCATGGGAGAGGGCCCAGGAGGACTTCATTACCCAGTGCCTGCTTGTGGCAGTTGGGGCGGTGCTGAGCCCGCCGCCGGCGGGGAGACATGCTTGGCCTGCCCGGGTAATTACATCTCAACATTTCATTTTGCTTGTCAGTCTCCACTTCCTGGGGATGTGGGCTCCTAAATATTTTATCCCGGCCTGCAGCTGCCTGTTCCTCCCTGGCCAAACCGCAGGCCAGGCAGCCGGCCCCTCGCCCTGGCTTCTCTCTGCCCATCCGAGCATACGTTCCTGCTGTGGGGGTGGAGCGAGCCAGAGGTCATCTTCACACCCCTGCCCCCCCCAGGGGACACCCCTCCCCACCCCCCACCCCCGCAACCAGCCCATCACTGACTCCTCCTCTCAAGGAGTCTGGTGTGGAGAGGCCAGGTGGAGGATGCTGCTGGAAATGAGGCTCAGTTCAGCCAATGTTGATGAGTCCCTCCTGTGTGCCTGGCACTCTGCTGGAAACTGGGGAGTTAGGGAGGAGAAAGACATGGTCTCCCCTGAAAGGGGCTTATGGGGTGATGGGAGAAACCCGACAATATTACAAGAGCAAACACTTACTGAGTGCGTGTGCGCTTGGCTGTGTTCGGAGCACCTTATGTGTATTAACCTCTTATGTGTATTCTTCACACTGTAGTACAGGGAAATAAGGCTCAGAGAGGTAAGTAACTTGTCCAAAGTCACCCAGCCTAGAGGTGGCCGAGCTGGGAGCCCTGGCACCCTGAAGCAGGAGAGTTAGCAGATGGGCCACGGCACAAGCAGGAGGATGCCGTGTGCCAGTGGAGAGGGTGTGGGGAGAGCCCACATGGGCATGGTGAGCTCCAGCTGGGCCAGAGAGCTGGCATGTTTCCAGGGGGAAGTGGAGGAGAAAATGAGCCCCTCCAGGGTATTGGATGGGTAGAGGAGCAGGAAGGGTATTTCTGGCAGAGGGACCAGCAGAGGCTGAGGGCGGGAAAATCAGAGTTGATCTGGAGAAAGAGGTCCTGCTGTATGAGGGTATGGAGCTAGAGGCTGAGGAAGCAGGGGTGTCACTGGAGCTCTGGGGTCTTGCTCTGTGAAGGGCTCCTTAGCAGAGAATTCTGAGCTAGCACTCAGCAGACCTGGGTCCGGCTGACCCCTGACGTGCTGTGTGAACCTTAGGCAGACTCCTTCCTCTCTGAGCCAAATCTGAGAAATGGGTGGGATTCCTTCAACCAAAGGATGCCTGAGAGTCAGGGAAAGTGGAGGTTGGGGGGGCTGAGTCGGGGCAGGGGTATCCTGTGGATGGGGGGGGTGCTGGGGGTGCGGGCAGATAGGAACCAGCCTTTTGTCACTACCTGCCTCCGAACCTCTTTGCTTTCTTTTCTATTTTTTTTTCCTGCCTTTCTTGCTTCAAAGGTGTTTTGCCTAAATGGGTTTGTGTTAAGATATTAGGTCGATCACTCAGCAAATTTCCCTCTGCTCAGAGCTGAGCACCATGAATAATGCAGCTCTGAACAAGGCTGCCACTGCCCAGCAGCCTCCTGGGGAGGAGATAGCAGCTCTCAGCTCCAAGGCAGTGAGCCCCACAGCTGCCCTGATAAGTCTCCCCTAACCTGCCCTCTCCCCCTCCCCTAAGTATTGCCCTGGAGGCCAGATATGTCCACGGGGGATCCCGTCCATCTTCACGACAACCTTGTATTTCTGGGGGTGGGGGTAATGTCATTCCATCACAGATGCAGAAATGGATGTTCGGAGAGCTTGGGCAAAGTAGCTTTTACCACAAAGCAACCCGGTGGTTGAAGTGCGACATGGGCCCTTCTGTGCCCATACTCAGCCTCCTATGTCACACTAGGCCAGGGCTCTGGATCTGTGTCCCCTGCATCCCCAGAGCCAGCCTGCTTCTCCACAGGGGCAAGGCTGGGCTGGAGTGGAGGCAGAGGGACAGGATTTCAGCAGGAAGACAGGGTTTGCCTTGACAGAGAAGCCACCGAAGCTGCTTGGTAAATAGTTGTTGGAAGACAGGGGTGCCATACCCCGCCGTTAGGTCACTAACCCACCCCCCTGGCACTCCCAAGCCAGGCCCGCCTCAGAGGCAGCAGTGCAGGGGAGGTATGAATGGTGCCCAGGTGTGGTCCTGCTGGTGTGGCAGCTTCAAGGAGGAGTGGACACACGAGTGTGCTGGTGTACCCAGCTCTGTGGCTGAGTGACTGAGGGAGGCCGGGTGCGGCGAGTGGTCATGTGAGGCCTTGCAGTCACCACGTGAGCTTGTGTGGCTGTTGGTTGTGTGAGTGGGACTGTGCGTTGGTGCCTGAGTGTGGCCATGTGCCTGTCCTCTGCACAGGCTGTCATCAGGTTCGTGCTGGTGATGGGGTGGGGCTGGGTTTGGCCTCATGCGGGTCCATGGCCCTAAGGTAGTGTGAGGTTGGGGTATGTGACTTGTGAAGGGGTGTGTTGCCTGTGTGCACGTGTGTGTGTATGTGTGTGTTGGGGTGTGGCTGGGAGTGATGCTAGGTGCTGAGATTATTCAGGAAGGGAAACGTGTATGTTTTGCCCAGCATTTGTTTCCGGGGTCAGGTCCTGGTTTATCATGGTGTCCCTGGTCCCCCAGAGCACACCTCAGCAGCCCTGGGTCCTGATTTGGCCTGGGGAATGAGTTCTCTGTCTTCCCAGCTCCCGCCCTCCTGTGTGAGCAGCTCCTACCCCCACTGTCCTCAACTGTCCCCAAAGGCATTGGCCCCAGGAGGCAGACCCAGGTCTTCACAGGCGCCACTGCCTTTGACCCTCACTGCAACTCCATCAGGTGCAGTTTCTTTAAGTCCTTTCCCATTTTAAAAAAGAGTTTACTTATTTATTCATGAGAGACACAGAGAGAGGCGCAGAGATAGAGGCAGAGGGAGAAGCAGGCTCCATGCAGGGAGCCCGATGTGGGGACAAGATCCCGGGATTCCAGGATCATGCCCTGGGCCAAAGGCAGATGCGCAACCAATGAGCCACCCAGGTGTCCCAGTCCTTTCCCATTTTGTAGTTGGAAGGTCTTTTGCTCAGAGAGGCTAGGTGACTTGTTCAAAGCCACACAGCCAGTAAGCTGTGCAGCTAGCATGCTCTTTCTTGAGCTGGAGGGGCGGGGCGGGGGTGGGGGGAAGCCGAATGCAGGTGCAGTGTTCATGCTTGGCACAGACCTTTGGTGGCATGTGTTAGGGAGGCACCTGGACAGGAAACTGGGGGACTGTCTTCTCTTCATTGTCCCTTGGTACCTGAGTCTTCTTGGCTCCAGCCAAATCTCTCACAGTTGGCCCACTTCTTCCCTAGGGGTAGAGTCACCCTGGTCATACAGGGAGGGTGAATATTCTACTTCATGCTTTTCTACCGGCCCTGCTATCTTCAGACTCTGAGGACCTGCCAGTTTGTATGGTTCTCTTACACTTTTCTTCACTTCCTGTTTTTTTTTTTTTTTAAGTAAATTCTATCCCCAACGTGGGACTTGAACTCACAACTTCAAGATCAAGAACTGCATGTTCCACTGACTGAGCCAGCCAGGTGCCCCCTCACTTGTTCTTGTTTTTCCTAAGTGTTCACAGCAAGGAATTTTCATCTAGTTGGAGAAATAAAATCTCCAAGCAAGGCAAGACTGAGGAAGATGTCCAAGTGTGTGTGATGCCCGGCCCATGCATGTGCGCAGAGCTCACAAGTGCATCCTGCAAGGGCAGATGCTGTGAATGGATTATCTCTGGAGCCCAGAGTCTGGCATGGACGAGGTGCCAGGCACAAAGTGGGTGCCCAGTGCCTGGCATACAAATGTCTGGGCACTCAGCATGACTGGGCGGCAACTCAAAGGGGAGGTCACAGGTGCAGGGGTCAGGGGCTCCCAGAGGAGGCAGAAGGATTTGAGCAGGTATGGGTCCCCACTCTGGATTCCTGCAGAGCCTCTGCCCCTACTCCCTGCTAGCTGCCCCTGTCCCTCTGTCCCTCTGTCCCTCCCATCCCCCTCAGTTAGCTATGCAGTGGCTCATTCATGCAGCAAGCATGAATCAGTGCCTATCTCTCGAGCAGGTACAGCACGAGGCCTGGGCCCTTTGAGGCTCTGAGCAGAGCTACAGACACTAAGGATATATCCAAGGTGCAGGGAGGGAAGGCTGCAGAGGGTCCCTGCAGCACCAGGTGGGGGCCTGGCAGAGGGAGCATCCTCTGCGAAGGCCTGTGGAGGCAGCAGATGTGGTTGGATAGCAGATCTTGTAGGGGCCCGGGTAAGGCTGGATGTTAGAGACCTGAGGAGGAGGGGTGGACCTCGAATCCCTGTCCCTGTCTCCATCTCTGTCTCACATTCACGTGCATGCACGCACAGAGTCACTGGGGGTTGTAGGCAGGGAGCTGTGTCAAGTGGAGAGTAGTGGGGAGTAGGTCTGGGAGCAGGAGCAGAAAGGGACAGTGGCCGTGAACCAGTCCTGAATGGCCACCCTCCCCCCAACTAGAGGCCTTAAGCCCCCTGGGGAGCCCCAGACCCAGCAGGAGCCAGGGTTGGTTAGAGTCCAGGCCTACCTCTCACTTGCTCCCACAGCCCTCCTCACCCTGGAACAGCCAGGCATCAGGGGCAGTCTCTCAGGGCCTGGCATCTTCCTGACCTCAAAACACCCTCCAGCCACAGCTCTGCTGCCTGAAAACAAAAGTAGCACTGGATTAGTCACTGACCCCCTGAGTGGGTCCCTCTCCTGAAAGCGGATTTGGGAAGAGGACCTGGCTTTTGGAGTGGGAGGCAGGGCTGAGTGTGCGTGCTTGTGCATGTGTGTGTGTGCCCGTGCGTGTGCGTATGTGTATGTGTGTGGTGCCATATGGTCCAGGGTAACTCCTAGCCTGCCTCATGCCTTCCTCCCACCTCCCCCTCTGCTGGGAACCTATAGGAACCTGGGACCCCCCTTGGGTTGTGTAACTCCCCCCACCTTTCTTTCTATGTTGCAATTTGCTGTCTTCACATTTTGCTGTAATGTAGATTTTTCCACTTGATTTCCCAGGATTTGTCTTTTTATTGTTTTTCTCCCTTTTTAAATTTAAAAGGACCAAAAAAAGAAAAAAGCAAGAAAAGAAAAAGAGGAGAGGAGCCCGTGTCTGTGCTGGTCTGCAGCTGCTCACTGTGCTGTGAGGGAACAGGCCTTCCTGGGCCACCTGCATGCTTCCACCGTAGGGAAATTTCTCCTCCCTAGTCTAGAGCCTAGCACTCAGGGTGCTATTCAGGCCAGTTGAACAGCCTGGGTAGAAGAGTGTGACCCTAGGGCCCTGGGAGCTGGGGAAAGACGGGGTGGACGTGGAGTCCCCTGGGGAGCCATGGATGCGGCGCCCTGTCCTGGCCTCTCTGCCCAACGGGGCCCATCCCGCTGCCTGCATGCTGGCCACTTAGCTCCTTACTCAGGGCCTGGCAAGGGTAGGTCTCCTGGTGAGTGAGAGAATGAGACTAGGACGGAGAGACAGATGCCCAAGCCTGGAGGGTGAGACCTCTGGAAGGAAGGAGGAAGGAGAAAGGAGAGAGCCCGGGTCCCCTGACTGCCCCCAACATGGTGGGGTGGACTTAGGTGAAAGCAGGCTGCTCTGGTGGAAGGCCACCTCAAGTGGGGTGTTGCAAAGGCAGGGGACCTGGAGGTTCCCTGGGGGCGGGTGGCAGGATGGTGGGGAGGGCTTCTTTAGACTGGTAGAATGGGAAGAGCCATCTAGTGGGGGGCAGGGAGGTGTGGGGAGGACGAGGAAGCTGGGCACAGGTGCAGTGTGTGTAAACCTGAGTCCCCTGGGGCACGAGGGAGAGCCCTCCAGGTAGGAAGGCTGGCTGACTGGCTCCCCCGGGGTGTCCCTTCTTGCCTGGCGGTTTCTGTGTCCCTGTGCTCAAACAAACTCCCTGGGTCACCGGTGCTGATGGAGGGAGCCAGGTGCTGACAATCCCAGGCACTGGGGGACAGAGAAACCAGGTCATTTTAGCAGCGAGCTCTCACTTGAGGGTGGGATTTACAAGTCTAAAGTGTTTTCAGTTCCTGGCTCTCGGGCAAGGCAGCAGCTCCAAGGGAAAAGTCAGAGCAGACTCAAATTTGCCTCTGCCTCTTAAGCTACACAGCCTGGCCTGACCCTCCTTGTCCTTTAGGACCCAACGGGGTGGAATGAGGGGATGCAGCCCCCACCCCTGCCCCCCATCACCCTGCTGGTTTCCTCCTCTGCCCCGCCTCCAAGAGGTTTTCTGCCACCATGAGCAGGTTGTGTGAGGGTAGGGGCCCCATCCTCACGGCTGCGCCCTAGCATCTAAAACTTGCCAGGCACCAGACAAGCTCGGTAAACATTTGTTGACTCCATGAAGGGAAAGTAGCAGCATGCGGGCAGGGTGTGTTGGTGGATGCGTGAAGTGCAGAGAAGCATGCGGTGGGCCTGGCACCCAGGGGCCATCCCCTGCCACTGTCTACTCCTGCCAGCCCAGAGGGTGTCCCCTTGCACTTCTCCTCCGGCTGATTGCTCTCTTTCCTGGTCTTGCTTTTCCCAACTAGACCATGAGCTCCAAGGTAGGGATCTCGCTTGTTATCATTTCTCAGCATCCGATTGTGCTGGGAACTGAGCAGGGCGCTTCTTGGATGAAAGCATGCATGAATGAAGGAACACACGAACGCACGGACCCGGCCTTGCCCTTGGGGAGTGCAGTTGGAGGCAGACACTGACACAGATACATTGGCTGGACCTGGAGAACACTGGGAAAGGTCATCAGACCGCAAATAGAAGGGGCTCAGAGACCACAAAATACAACAGGAAGCCAGTATCAAGTTTTGCTAGTGGAGTCTCTATGTCACATTCAAGTCAGGGCAGGTGTCTGGACCCTGGGGGAGGCACAGGGGAGGGCTAATAGCCTGTCCTCAGGGGCAGATAGGATTTCAGGAGCCAGAAGGCTGGTGGGAGAAGGGCGGTCTCTGGCAGGCTCCCCACTCCCCGCCCTCCAGTGCCCTGTGGATGCCACTGGGCTGGGAGCGGCTAAGGGGCTCCATTCCACAGATGGAAAGGAAAGGCTGGGGTGTGTCCCGTTGTGTCCTCCATCGGGCAGCACAAACCACATGAGGACGAGCATACCATCATTGTGCCTTGTGTCTGAAAGTTTTGTCTGATTTGGATTCTGTGGTCCACATTTACTAAGCATTTACATTTTGCCATATTTGCTTCTGATTATTGCTTAAAGAAGTAAAACATGGAACATGGATTGTCTAGAAGCCAATCCCCCTGCCCCCCTCCCACCCCATGGAGCCCTTCTCAGTCTTGTTCTTTTGCTTTCCTCTCTTGAGGTAACCACAACTCTGAAGGTGGTAGAAGGAAGTCATTCAGCATACTTTTATTGAGCACCTACTATGTGCTGGGCACTGTTCTAGGCTCCGGGGAGGTTGCGATGAGTGCAACAGACAGAAGCTCCTGCCTTCCTGCAGCTTTTGTTCATATGGATGTGTGTCTCCCTATACATTAAGTCTTATTATATGTGATCTTTAAGCTCCTCATAGACGGGACACATCATGTTGCAATTTGCCTTTTTGATCAACTTCCTGTTCTCAGGATTCGGTTGTGCTGGTACTGTTGTGAGAGCTATTTTCTTTCCACTGTACAAACACCACAGTTTATCCATTCTGTTGTAAAGTATTTAGGTCATTTCCGATAGTCTGCTTTTGCAAACGGTGCTGCAGTGCATGGCTGCGTGGGGCTCCTGTGCCCATGTGTGCGTTCCTGTGGGAGGAATGTAGAAAGGGGCGTGCCAGCTTATAGGCGATCAGCGCACCCCACTTTACTGAATGTCTCTATGTAGTCTCCAAAGTGTTCAGTGGCCACTCTCCCAGCTTTCTGGGAGCAGAGGCAGGGCCTTGAGGGGACCAAGGATGGGTCAGTTTTGACCAGTGGGAGGGGAAGGCGTGGAGAGAGGGCAGGCTCTGGGCTGCCACAGCTGGGGGTACGTGGGGCACTCACTGCACAGCTGAGGGAGGGCGGGGGTGGGAGGGGTCCCAGAGAGGTAAGGGGATGTCCCAACATTCACTGGGTTTAGTTGGGGGGGCTCTGCTTATTCTGTGACAAAGCAGGTGGGAAGAAGCCACAGAGGGCTGGCCTGGATTTTAAACCCCCTGGTGCAGTGGCGAGAGCCTCATCTGGAGGTGGGCTCTGCCCCAACTGCCGTGTGCCCCTGGGGAAAGCACTCCTCCTCTCGGGCCTCGTCCTCCTTGCTCCCTGTCCAACCTGGGCCAGGAGGTCTGTGAGGTCCCTGCGCTCCCAAGTGCTCAGATGTGCTTGGCAAGCGGTCATGGCTTCGTGCCCGTGGCCCTGTGAGTGGATGCACTGACTTGGTGGGCAGCAGAGCTTGTAGCTGGCAGCTGGGTGCTCACCCAGGGCCTGGGAGGCTGGGGTGTAGAGTGAGGGGCTGGCCAAGGGGGCGCTTAGGAGGGACTCCTCCATGCTCCCTGCTTTCTTATGATCCTATGCCTGGAGTCTGGGAGACGTAGAAGGTTTCAACCTCTGAGCAGAGATAGGGAGTGGGCTTGTTTCTTGCTACTTAGGTTTAATTCAATTCTGTTTACTGTCCATATGGACTCATGGGTTTGTATTTTATCCAATGAGGGAGGCCATGGGGGAAAGGAGTAGGGTGAGGAGAACTCCCTCCCTGGTAGAGAGGGTTGAAGAGGGGGTCCCAGGGGTGTGTTAGCCATGATCCCCACAGCGATGGTGATGGAGCTACAGCTACAGGATAGCAGGCAAGAGGGCTGGCGGGTTTGGCATGTGATTGGGGTCTTTCCAGGGGTGGGGAGGGGCTGCGGGAAGCAGAGCTCAACAGAGACCCAGTGACCCAGGCCTTTTCTTTCTCTGCCTGAGAGAGGGTCTGGACACAGACCCAGATTGCATTCCTACTTCCGGGCTGTGTGACCTCTGTCAGGCTGCCTAGCACCTCTGAGCCTCAGCCCTCATCTGTAAGATGGGACTACTAGCACCTGCCCTGGGGGGTGTGAGGCCTCACTGCGTGCCAGGCTTGGAGTGGATGCTTCAGTAAATGCTGGTCCCTCTGGGGCTACTCCGGTCCTCTCTGGCTGCAGCAAGGGGCCAGGAGGGCAGCTGAGATAGATGCCCCTCACTGCTGGGAGCTTGTGTCACACTGGCACAGCCCCCGGTGAGCCAGTTGCTTAATCCCCATCCTGGGGTCCCTGGAGCAGCCATGCTGACATTTGGGCAGCAATGCAAAGGGACCCTGTGGGTACTTCGCTTTTTACCCCGGACGCCAGTGGGCTCTTACTCCAGAACGGGCAGTGTGCCCAGACATGCCCATGTCTACGGGCTGCAGGTGTTCCCTTGACCTTGTACACCAGCCCCTTCCCCACATGGCCTGAGCCATGACACAATGGGGGAGCCAGATGGCCTGTGTTTAAACCCTCCCCCTCCCCCTGACTATCTATGTGACCTTGGGAAGCCCCTTTAACTTCTCTGTGCCTCAGTTTCTTCATCTAGAAATTAGAGATGTGCTGATGACACCCCATATGAATGAATCCATGTAAAATTTGCAGAGTAATAGTCAATGCACACTAGATGCTTCATAAATGTTCACTGGTATTTTTGAGCTTTGTAGAACATCCTCCCCGCCCCCCCCCCCCCCCCCCCCCCCCCGCCCGCCTCCAACTGCCTCCCTCTCTTGTGGTTGTAAGAGTATCCTGCTTGGACTATCCTCCCATCTCAGGTACCTCGTGGCTCACTCTCATTCTAGCTGATGGAGTGGTGGTCATTTAATTCTTTCACCAGAGAAATGAAACATGCAAGATAGGCCCTGGGCTGTCAGGTGGGACCATCCCGTGGATCCTCCTGGGGGGGGGGGAGGGGCGTGGCCCAGAAATACCCCTTTTCTGAGAGTTTCTCCCCATTTGAAGACAATTAACTCCCATTTCCTTATGCCCCTGGCCCCCCTCCTCCCTCCTGGAGCCAGGTGGCTCACCCTTACCCCCTGTCCAGCCGCCTCCCCTTGTCCATCTGTCTCTCCAGATGGGAGGGAAATGTCACAATTGGCCCACTTTCTAACTGGAAAGGAACCATATGGAGGTTTAGTTGGGAGCTGAGCGCCTGCCCAGCTGCCATTAGCACATGGCCCGTGCTGTGGGCAGCAGACTGGCTCCCTTTGGCTCTCTCTGTGGGACCTGGGTCTGGAGGGACCAGTCCTGCCCAAGGACCCTCCCTCCTTCCCCATGAGCTCCTGGTGACCATGGTCTTCTCTGGTGCTTTGGATTTCTTTGGTGCCTTAGGAGAGACCTGAGGAGCTTGGCCTGCTTGAAAGAGGCAGAAAGTAAGGGAGGTGGGTTCTAGTCAGGGGCGAGGGCAGAGCACCATGGCTGCTTTGCCTGCTGTGGAGAACCAGGGTGGGGTCTACTTCCTGGGGACAGGGATGTGAGAGTGTGCATGTGTCGTGTGGCCTCAGGCCTGGCAGGTGCCTGGCACAGAACTACCCCCCTTCTAGTGAGTGTACCTTGTTCCTCTCCAGAATGCCTCATATCTGGCTGCTTATGCCTCCTCCTTCAGACTCAGCTCAGGGTCATCGCCTTTGGACAGCCTTCCCTGATTGCCACCTCTGTTCCAAGGGTAGAGGCTCTTTTTTTTTTTTTTAAAGATTTTTATTTATTTACGAGAGAGAGAGAGAGAGAGAGAGAGAGAGAGAGAGAGAGAGAGCGCGCGCGCGAGCTCACAAGCAGGGGGAGCTGGAGAGGGAGAAGCAGACTCCTCACTGAGCAGGAAGCCTGATGCAGGGCTCCATCCCAGGACTCTGGGATCATGACTTGAGCTGAAGGCAGAGGCTTAACCAACTGAGTCACCCAGGCGCCCCTAGAGGCTCCTTCTGGAGTGGAGCTGGGTACTGTTGGCACTTCTGGTGGGGCTGGTGGGTGGGCCCCACACAGAGGCACATGGAGTCTGTGCAGAAGTGTCAAGTGGCCCCAGCGTGGGCAGCAGCCAGGTGCCCAGCCAAGGTAGATGGTTTGAGGCATTGCTGGGTCCCCAGGGGATCCTGTTTGGGGTGGAGCTGGGCTGTGACCCTTGAGTAGGACCCAGAGGGGCTGACAGTCTTAGATAAAAGATCTGTTTCCTTAAGAATAATCCCCCATGCTCTTCCATCAGTTGAGCCCTGACTCTGCCACCAGGGACCCTGGTGTTCTCAGCCCCTGGAGGCTCCCTTGCTCTGTATCTCAGTAGGGGCAGGGGACTGTGTGATTTCTCCTCCTGTCTAGCGTCCTCATCTGTCAAATGCTGTTGATAACAGCAACAGTGATCCATAGGTGCTTTTGTACCAGGAGGTCAGGTGGGATTTCAATGCACGAATGACATCTGTCCCCTGCCAACACTGGAGACGTGTCTAAGGCTAGGAACTGGCTGGGTGAAGTCTGAAGTGCTCCCAGGGTTTCTGTGAGCCTTGCAGCCTGGATGTGAATCTGGCCTTGGATGTATTGACTCTGCCTCCTGGATGCTTCTGCAGACATGGGGGTTGGGCTTCTTGTAGGCAGACAGCTCAAGAGATAGTCAGGCTCCGGCCCTTGGCCCCTCCTCCAGGACCCAGCCAGGCAGGCAGTGGGCCAAAGGAGGAGAGACAGGGGGGCTCCCAAACCCCCTGACCCATTCAGAGCTCCTCTGGTCACTCCACCGGAAGCACACACATTAGAATGGCTTTCCTGTGAGTTCTTGAACTGGGAATGGGGGGAGAGGCAGGCATCAAGGCACCCTGTGGGGGTCAGGGCATAGAGGGGGAGCTGGGGAGCCTACCTGCTGAAGAGCCTGGAAAGGGTGGGAAGACCTGGAGGGATAGGCCTCAGATGCACAGGTATGAGTCAGCAGCCATGCACAGTGGTCTCATCAAGGGACCTTTTGATGAGCACATGACCTGGGGACAAGAGCCCTGGGAGGTGCACATGACACGGATGTGGATGCGTGGTGATCTGATAGCCCAGGGTGGGCAACTTGCTCTCTTCTCAGATTTACTCCTCCAAAAAAACCTTATGAGATGGTTTCAACGAAAATAACCACCATTACTAAGTACTCCCTATGTGCCAGGTATTATTGTATTTGTGTGCACTAACTCACTTAGCTTGGTAACAACCCTGTGAAGTAAGTAGTAGTGTCATCACTTTATAGATGATGTATTTGAGGCACAGAGAGGTTTAGTCACCACCCTGAGGTCACACTGCAGTAAGCAGCAGAGCTGAGATTGAAACCCAGGCAGTCTAGCTCCTAAACATGATGCTGTATTGCCTCTCGCTACCAGCCTGCTTTACAGGCTGGGGAACTGAGGCACAGAGAACTGAAGTGACATGCCCAGGGCCATCCAGCTGGTGAGTGGTGGAACCAAAATTTGTACCGTGGCAGTTCTGACTGCACAGCCTGTGCCTGTGCACAGATCAGGACCTGTGAGCTAGAAGTCTGGCTGGGGGGGCCATGGGCAGCCCTGGCCTCTGTCTCCTGGAGGGAGTATGTATTGGAGGGTGTAGGGTGAAGCGGGGAGAGACTGGTGCTGCCCCCTGCCCCAGGCTGACTGGCGCCCTTCCCACAGGGGGCGTGTGCATCGCGCAGTCAGTGAAGATACCGCGGGAACCCAAGCCTGGGGAGTTTGACAAGATCATCCGTCGCCTCCTGGAGACCTCAAACGCCAGGGCGGTCATCATCTTTGCCAATGAGGATGACATCAGGTGAGAGCAGGCGGCAGCGGGGTGAGGGTTGGGAGCCAGTCACGGGGAGAGCCCTGGGTCCCGCTGGAGACCTTCCTAGACAAGCCTGACTGCACTGTAGGATCTGGAGGGGTGGGGTGGGAGACAGCTGGGGCACAGGCTACTGCTAATGGGCACTCTTATCCCCCCTCACTATTTCCCCCGCATCCATTCTATCAGCTGGGGATGGTAAGCATGTACTTTAACAAAGGAGCTAAGGCCCTGGACTTTCAGCCAAAGAACTAGGTCTAATCCTACTCTCCCTCCTCCTAGCTGTGTGACCTGAGGCAAGTTTCTCAACCTCTCTGTGCCTCTTTTCTGCTTTAAAAAAAGGAGGGAGGTGCTAAGGATGCAAGCCTGGTAGTGTTATTTGAGAACTGAATGCAGGAATGTGCTTAAAGGGCTTAAAGTCAGGCTCCAAGCAAGTGCCTGGGGCGTGTGGAGTCCCCACCACCCCCACCTCTGTTAGCCCCTGCCTCTTCTCTTTGGCAAAGCTTGGAGTAGTGGGAAGAGGCCTGGGCTGTGGGTTTAGTCCTGGCTCTGGTGCACACTCTCTGTGGGCGGTGTCGTCCCCTCCCTGGCCTCAGTCTCTGCATCTGCTGAGGAAACAGGTGGACTTTAGGGTGCCAGGACCATGTGATGCAGTGCTGGGCCAGCCCATCTCTTCTGGTCCCGAGTCTGGTGCACATCAAAGCACCCATCTTAACCTACTTCCCTTCTTCCTGCCTTGCCTTTTCCCTGCTACTACCTCTCAGACTGATGTCAGGGCCAAGATGTGCCAGGCCTCTGTGATTGTCCTGGCCAAGGGGAGAGATGCAAGCTCTGAGCTCAGGAAGCCCCAGGCTCAGGGGACACACAGCCCCTGCTAGAGTCCAATGGGGGAGGCAGGCCCCCACATTTGCGGGGGAGGATGAGTCAGTAGATGTGATCCTCCCCAGGCCTCCCCCCTCAGTTGGCTGGCCTGACGTGTTATAGCCTGCTGTGCCCTCAGCCTCCCCTGCCCTCCTGCTCTGCCAGGGCTGCCTGTCTGCCCTTGCCCCCCTGTGCTTCCCTCCCTGTTGCTAACCAGTGTCCATCTGGGTCCTCTTCTTTCCAGCCCTTTCCCCACTTGGTGACGACCCCATCCTGGACAGATTTCCCCCAGGAGACATTGCCAGGTCCCTGCAGGGATGGAGGGGGAAGTTCTGGAAGATCATTAAGGCCACAAACGGCTAAGAGACCAGCTCTAAGGGCAGCGTCTCAGGCAGCCCAAGGCTGGGAGGGAGGAGTCAGAGGCTGTGGAGCCTAGGGCTGCTCCTGACCCCCTCAAGGCCTACAGGCCCCCTAAATTCTGCCATCGGGACATTCCTGTTATCCACAGGTCACCAGCTCCTGGAGGAGGAGGTTCCCTTCAGAAGTCCTTCTCCTTCAGTTACTGGTCCCTGCACTCCTATCTTTATCCCCACCTCAAAGCCCAGGACTCAGAACCCATACCCCATCCAGAAGTGCACCCTGCTCCAGGCCTCCTGCTTAGCTCAGATGGACCCATGTGCTGGGAAGGGAAGATGAGGGCGCTGGGCCATGCCTCCCAGAGCAGAGGTACCTAGGGGAGGGGCTGACTCCAGAGGGAATGCCGCAGGGAGGGGGGGCAGAGGCATTTCGGGAAATCCACATGCATTTTCAGAAGCAAACAGAAGTAAAAATAAACCCAGGTGACTTTGCAGGGAGGAAGGTCTGGGAGCTCTGGTCATCTCTGGCTGGCCTGATGCTAGCGGGTACTAATAGGCTGTGGGCATGGCTTCTGGGAACAGCTCCCCCTCACCCCCTCATTAATGTGCCCTGGGGAGGGTGGGTTTGGGGACTTGGAGAGTCGAGAGCTGCTGGAGGAGGGAAGGCGTGGGCTCTGGGGCCTGCTAGCGAGTTTCTCCCCCAGCCCTGGGCTGTCTGGCCCCAGCGGCTGCCTCCTGCACAGGCTCCCAGGATCCGCAGCACCCCCAAGCCCTGGGGGCCGTGTCCCAGTTCCTAGTATCACAGCCTCTCCCTCACTGTGAGCTTCTGAGCTCGGTGCTTGCCTCCTGGAGTTCCGGCCTCCCTGCCCCCCTCTGCCTCCCCTCCTCTGAGGAGGCATTCCCCAGAGCTGGGTTGGGGGAGTTCTGGCTGGTTTTCTCCTCCAGAGTGCCTCCTGTGGGTACCGCCCTGTGCTGGGCTCTAGGGTCCCCAATTTGATTTGATTACAACCACTGTCACAGTAGGACTGTGGACGGGGTGAGGTGAGCACCTGGTTGCCTCTCACCCTTTCATCTACCCAGGAGGGTCTGGGAAGCAGCTCTTTGGAGGCCCAGGCTTTTGGCACAGAAGGGGGTGGGCTGGAGAGGGCTCTGCTGGCAGGGGAGCAGCAGGTGCAGAGGGGTAACCATGTAGAGGAGTGTGTGTATGTTTGCACACGTGCGTGTGTATGTACGCATTTGCAGGCATATAGATGTGAAAATGAACCAAGAGATGTGGCTGTGACACAGGACCAGGGTGGCATGAGCCTGAGAGGACACAGACTGGGCAGATGTGGTGCCGGGGGTGCAAGTCAGATATGGGGCGTGCACGGACCTAGGGAAATGGGTTTGTCTTTGTAGGACAGATGTGGCCCTAGGGGCAGAAGTGGGTCTGGGGGAGCACCCTGGGCCAGAGGAGGGTGTGGGCCAGATGCAGGTGGAAGCATGGGCCTGGTGGAACAGGCATGGGCTATGAGGGGGATGTGTGTGTGCCTGGGGTGGGGAGGGTCAGCTAACGGCCCCTGAGCAGGTGTGGCTGGGGTGGGGTCGTGGCATGGGCAGACACGGCTGGGCTGGGCTGGTGTGTGTTCCCACAGGCGTGTGCTAGAGGCGGCACGGAAGGCCAACCAGACAGGCCACTTCTTCTGGATGGGCTCGGACAGCTGGGGCTCTAAGAGCACACCGGTGCTGCACCTGGAGGAGGTGGCTGAGGGTGCAGTCACTATCCTCCCCAAGAGGATGTCTGTGCGAGGTAGGACTGGGCAAGGCACGCCCACCGCTCTTGACTGCTGCCACCATCCTCCCCAGCTGTCCCTTTTTATTGTCCCCCTACTCCATTCCTCATTTTCCCACATCCTGTCCTTCCTCTTCCTTGGTCCACATCCCCTTGGTGCTGACCGTCTAGGCTGGGTGGCCTTTCTGGCTACACTCAACCCAGCAGGATTCAAATCCAGATTCAGAAGTTTTCTTCCTCCTTCTCAGATATTTCTGGGTGTGGAGATGCGTGGCACATACAGGAAGGTTATTTATCAGGGACTTCCCTTCATCCCCACGTACCTCCATCCCTTCTCCCATCTGAGACGGAGAGCCAAGGCCCTCTCCCTGCCTGGGGCCAGTCCTCTGTCAAAAGGGCCTGGGAGCAGGAGACAAGAGGAAGATGCTGTGCTGGGGTGGGGGTGGAGGCAGGTTCTCCGTGCAGGGCCTGCCAGATCCAGGCCCTGGGTGCTGTTGAGCTTGGGCCTGTCCTGTCCGGCATCCCTTCCTCTCGGGGCAGAACCCACAATCACCCTGGGTAGGAACAACCTGCTCTGACTAGAACCTCTCTGTGAGTGAGGCGTGAGGTTCCCATTAGTGGCCCAGTCTGGCAGGGACCTCACTGTTCTCACCATGGGGGGAGGCAGGCTCCCAGGGCCTTCTCCCCTGCTCTTGCTTCGGTAAATAGAAGCCAGCATTGATATTGTGGGGAAGGCCTGCAGACATCCGTCTCTACTGAGCTTTCCAAGAGATGGAGGCCTGAGCACGGGAGGCATTTGCTCAAGGTCACAGGGCAGCGTGTTCTTTACCCTGAGCTAGAGGGGACACAGGCCACAGAAGTTTCCACATTATCCCTCTCAGCCTCGAGCTATGGTAAACACAAAACAGTAGTGACTATGGCTGTTGAGAGACATCTCATTTACTCTTACCAGCAACCCCACAGGACACTTTTATACACATTTAGTAAGTGAATATATTAAGGCTCAGAGAGATGAAGTGACATATGATGGTTATTAAGTGGCATAGCTGGGATTGGAACCCAGAACTTGTCTGGCAAGTCCCTTCTCCCTATGATACTAGAGAAGACTTTGAGCATTGGTTCTCATAGGGGAGAGGAGCGATTTGACCCCCCAAGGGAGACAAGGGAGTCTGGAGACATTTTTGGTTGTCACAACTCGGGAGTGATACTACTGGCATCTAGTGGGTAGAGGCCAGGGGTGCTGCTCGATATCCCACAATGCACAGGACAGCCCCCCACAACAAGGAATGATAGGGCCCAGACTGTCAATGGTGCCACGGCTTGGGAAACCCTGCCCTAACCCTAATCCCTTATCAATGTCAGCATTCTCCTACAGCTCCGACAGCCACTGAATCTCCACCTGAACGCTGCCCCAGGCAGGACACTCACTGCATGGCATGGACCCTACTGAACTCTCAGGTGTTTGGGCCCACCCCAAGCAGCTCAGTCAACTCTGCATGTTGCTGGGAACAGTCATCAATGCAGAAGGAGCACTGTGGGGAGAGAGTAGGCACTCTTCATTGGCCAGGCTGCCCACCCTGGGGTGGGGTTTTCTGCACTTAGAGCAGAGGTGGGAGTCTCCTTTGGAACATCTGGAGGAGGAAGCCGCCTCTGTCAGAAATGGGGAAGTTCTGGATGCAGAGGCAGAAGATCCTGGCCCTGGTCTTGCTATGTGACCTGGGTCACCCTTTTCCCTCTCTTGTCTGGCCTCCTCTTCAGAACCAGAGAGCTCAGGTGCCCCCAGCTTTGGTCAGCCCCCAACAGCCTCTCTACTCTAATCTCAGGACCCCCAGGTGGCTTCTTCTCAAAGAGCCCGGATATTAGCATTTTGGTGGTTAAAAGGCCAAGCGTGAAGCATCCTCCCCACGCACCTCTCTTCCATAAAGGCAGCAGTTGTAAGATTACACATGCTACCCCTGGGACTTAATACAGCTCTTTTCATTTTGAATGAAATGAAATGCTCCACATTTTGTTTTTGCCAGCTGGGCCCTGGATCAGAGGCTTGCTCTTGCCTTCCTCCCTCCCTCTGCCTGGGCATCTCTAACCCTTGGGGGATGCGGGAGCTGGAAGGGCTGGGGGCAGGTAGGGAAGGGGGCACGAGGCCCTGATGCCCTGGTTCCCCGCCAGGCTTCGACCGCTACTTCTCCAGCCGCACGCTGGACAACAACCGGCGCAACATCTGGTTTGCCGAGTTCTGGGAGGACAATTTCCACTGCAAGCTGAGCCGCCACGCGCTCAAGAAGGGCAGCCACGTCAAGAAGTGCACCAGTGAGCACGCGCGGGCGGGGTCAGGAGGGGTAGGGGGCGGGCCGAGGCCTGGGGGCGGGCCGACTGCGGGGTGGGGCGGGGCCTGAGGGGCGGGGCCAGGAGGGGCTGGGGGCGGGCCGACTGCGGGGTGGGGCGGGGCCTGAGGGGCGGGGCTAGGAGGGGCTGGGGGCGGGGCCTGAGGGGCTGGGGGCGGGCCGACTGCGGGGTGGGGCGGGGCCTGAGGGGCGGGGCCAGGAGGGGGCTGGGGGCGGGGCCTGAGGGGCGGGGCTAGGAGGGGGCTGGGGGCGGGCCGACTGCGGGGTGAGGCGGGGCCTGAGGGGCGGGGCCAGGAGGGGCTGGGGGCGGGCCGACTGCGGGGTGGGGCGGGGCCTGAGGGGTGGGGCCAGGAGGGGGCTGGGGGCGGGCCGACTGCGGGGTGGGGCGGGGCCTGAGGGGCGGGGCTAGGAGGGGCTGGGGGCGGGGCCTGAGGGGCTGGGGGCGGGCCGACTGCGGGGTGGGGCGGGGCCTGAGGGGCGGGGCCAGGAGGGGGCTGGGGGCGGGGCCTGAGGGGCGGGGCTAGGAGGGGGCTGGGGGCGGGCCGACTGCGGGGTGAGGCGGGGCCTGAGGGGCGGGGCCAGGAGGGGCTGGGGGCGGGCCGACTGCGGGGTGGGGCGGGGCCTGAGGGGTGGGGCCAGGAGGGGGCTGGGGGCGGGCCGACTGCGGGGTGGGGCGGGGCCTGAGGGGCGGGGCTAGGAGGGGGCTGGGGGCGGGCCGACTGCGGGTGCGGGGCGGGGCCTGAGGGGCGGGGCCAGGAGGGGCTGGGGGCGGGCCGACTGCGGGTGCAGGGTGGGGCCTGAGGGGCGGGGCTAGGAGGGTCCCTTTGGCTCCGAGGCCTGGGGCAGGAGGGCTTAGAACAGTAGAAGCCGCCTTGCTCTCAGCCATCAGGGATGCTGCTGGGGTGTGGGGTGTGGCAGGAGGAGGCTCCTGGGTCTCTGCAAGAGGTTCCTCCTGCCTGTAGCCACCTTGGGGGATGAGCCCACGAAATTGACCCCAGCTGCCCCGTGTGGGAGTCCAGACATTCACCCATCAGAGCATTTTGCAGAAACCATCTCTAATCCCTTGCGGTTCCCTTGGTCATTCAACAAACACCAATTTGACTCCTAGGGTATACTCGTCCCTGTTCTAAGCACTGTGGATATGGCGCTGAATGAGTGAGTCAAAAATCTCTTGAATGTTTATCCTAATAGGAAAACGTTTAAACGAGATAAATAGTGAACTGTACAATATATCAGAAAGGAAATGTACACTAGAAACAACTAGAACAAAGAGATGGCTTTCCTATAAAGGTAACATTTGAGTAGAGTCCTGAAAAGGGTGAGGAATGGGCCACCTGAGAATGGGACAGTGGGTCCATTCTACAGATTGGAAAACAATTTGTAGGTGCAAGAAAGTAAAAGGATCTGAGTTCCCATGGATGGAAGGTGGTTGAGCAGCATTTGGACCCAGGTCCAGGCCCTAAGTCCCCTAGGGTAGTCATCGTGGTATGTCCACATTTGGATACATTCAGATGTGGGTCCCTGTATATTCTTGATCTGGGTAGCCTGCAGCAGGACCTTCCCTTAGTGACACTGAGGGAGCTCTGGGTGCCTTCAACCTGAGTGGTCACGAGAGGGGATGGTGATCTCCCTCTCATATCCTCCTGGACGGATTAAAGTGGCTTGGGCAGAGGGCCAGGTGAGCAAGGGGCCATTGGCCTGGCTTGCGGGATCTTAGGTTCCTGAGTCACAGAACTCAGGAGGAGGAAGCTTGAGGAGGTTGGCAGGCAGGTGGGAAGGGTGCTGCCCTCTGGTGGCCTGGGTCCTCTGGGAGTCAGGAATATTGGCTAGTTAGGATCATGGGTATTCCCCAGGGGCCCAGCAGGCAAGCTCATGTGTGGGTGTACATGGTGGTGTGTGTGACTGTGTATGTACATGAGTCAGTACGTCTATGGGAGAAGGGGTGTGTGTGTTTGTCTGATGTGGGGGCTTATGTTCCTAGGCAAGCTAATAACCATAAATATCACTCACTGTTGTGTATCTTCTGTGTTCCAGACACTTTATACACATTACCCCATTTCACTTTTTTCACTTTTATAACAGCTCTAAGGGCTTTTCTGATCTCCATATTATAGAGGAGGGTCTGGAGAGTCAGAGAGGCCAAGCAACTTGCCAAAGGCTGTACAGCAAATGCCTTTGTCAGGCAGTAATTGAAGATTTAAGAAATGCAAAAATGACAGCACAGGAGACTGAGCTTTCATGGGTAGGGTGACTATGCATCTTACATAATTTTGGAAAACATCTCTTTTATTATTTTTTAAGATTTATTTGTTTTAGAGTATGAGCTGGAGTGGCAGAGGGAGAGAGAGAGAGTATCTCAAGCAGATTCTAAGCTGAACACAGAGCCTGATGCAGGGTTCGAGCTCATGACCCTGAGATCATGACCTGAGCCCAAACCAAGAGTTGGATGCCTAACCAACTGTGCTACCCAGGTGCCCCTAAAAACATCCCTCCTCCTCCTCCTCCTCCTCTTCTTCTTCTTTTATTTTTAAGATTTCATTTATTTATTCATGAGAGACACAGAGAGAGAAAGAGAGAGGCAGAGACAGAGGCAGAGAGAGAAGCAGGCTCCATGCAGGGAGCCTGATGTGGGACTTGATCCTAGGAGTCTGGGATCATGCCCTGGGCCAAAGGCAGACACTCAACTGCTGAGCCACCCAGGCGTCCCACATCCCTTTTATTCTTAAAAGTGCCTAAGTGGGGATGGAAAATTGTATGTTCACCCTGATTATAAATCCCCAGACCTGGCTGGAGGATGGGGAATGGTGAGACTGGAAATGGGGGCAGGATGGGTAACAGGGCCTCCAGTGTCCAGCCTGCCAAGGGCAAAGGGCTTTCTGGAGTCACTTCTTGGTTTGGGAGGGGCAGGAGAGGAGAGGACCTTGGTCAGCTCCTGTAGACTCTATTTACCTAGATTCCCAGTCCTGGGGTCTGGATTCACAAATGTCTTCGGCCTGGCTGGTGAACTGGGGACAGGGGCATCTCTCCGCAGCCCTGAGGGAGGTGTTTGGGCTGTCAGAGCAGGTGGAGGAGGGAGGGCTGGAGCACAGTTCAGGAGTGTAGAGCTTCGCTGGGAGCCTGAGGCAAGCTCTTTAACCTCTTCGGGCCTTTGCTTTCTTATTGGAGGAATGGGATTGATGGTGAGCCAGCCCAGAGAGTGTCTTGGGTTGGAAATGAGAAAGCATGGATGGAGGTACTTCGTGAACTGTAAAATGGTGGCTCTCAGGCCTGGCTGTGCATTAGAATCACCAGGTGGCTGTTAAAACTATGCCAGCACTCCACCCCCAGACCTGTTCAGTCAGAATCTCAGGGGTGGGGTCTGGGCTGTGGACTTCATGAAAGCTCCTTGGGTGATTTTGTGTGTGTTCAGGGCTGAAGACCATAGTAGGAGCTGTCGTCCCCAAGCCTTGTTCACAGTGAGTCACCTGGAGATTGTTTAAAGCTACTGATGCCTGACCCCCAGACGTTCTAAGTGTATTGGTACTGAGTACAACCTGGGCATTGGGATTTTTTTTTAAAGTGGCCTAGGTGGTTCTCCTGTGCAGCAAAGTGTGGGAGCCCCTGGCTCAGAAGGAGAGGCAGTGATGGCACGCACCCCGGGCAGGGGGAAGGTGCGAACCAAGGAGCAGAGGCTGGAATGAACACAGGGTGGGGAGGAGGAGCGGAGGACGGCACCTCACAGCTGACCCCGATCCTTCCTGCTGCGTCTTGCTCTTCTGGCAGCAGAGGCTGCTAAGAGTCCCCGTGTGGCCCCACGTCAGGCGCGGTGAGTGGGTCCACCTCAGGGTATCGGGTCCACCTCAGGGTATCGGGAGGAGCAGGGCTGCCGCTGGGAATGTGTGCGGGACCTGAGACCCACTCCGGGTGAGGGGGAGGCGGCTCAAGCATCCCGTGGCCCCGTCCAGGTTTGAGCTGAGCCACTCCCTTGGGAGAGTGTCTTAGGCAGGAGGGCCAGGGTGACACCCACGGGAAGTGGTGGGGGGCTGGCTCTGCACTGGGCACCTGGTGGGGGGCAGGAGAAGGATGCAGCCCCGGGCCTGGATCTGACTCCGTGTCCTCCCTGCTGTGTGACCTTGGACAAGTCATTTAACCTCTCTGCGTCTCAGAGAAGATGGGAGTCACTGCCCATCTCAGTGGGCTGCCGTGAGGATTGGAGGTGAAGGGTAGGAAGAGGCTGGCTGAAAGATGATGTGCATGATCGGTGCTGGTAAAATGGTTGTTGATGTGGATAGGGAGTGGGAGTGATGGGATTGCCAGATCTGTTGGTACTGGTGTTGCATGTCAGCTGTAGGATCCAGGATGAGGGAGGGCAGTTGGTAGAGGCTGTTGCAGGTGCAGCACCCATTTTGCAGAAGAGGCTGCAGAGGCCATTTGAGAACATCACGGCACCAGAATTGGCAGAACTGGCTTTATCCCCAGGCAGCCTGGCTCTAGGGCTGGTGCTCTGCCCAATCTCCGATTTCCTGCCCTCCTGCTCTCCCAGGCACCCCCTCTTGCCTCCAGCCAGCCCAGGTGTGCTCTGTGTTCTCCACCTACCCCTGCTCTATCTCCCAGCCTGGCTTCCCACTCACTTCTTCCAGGAGGCCTGCCCATCTGCACTGGTGGCCTTGTACTGGCCCACTCTGGTCCCCTTGAGGCCAGCAGATTGCACAGTTGGCCTCTGCCTGTTGCTTCCACAGGCTGCTCCTGGAGGGTGCTAATTCCTCAGCGCCTCCAGCCTGCCTGCCGGATGGCTGGGCAGAGAGCTGCTGTGACCACAGAAAGTCTCCAAAGAGCAGCAGATGCTGGCAGCTGGAGATTGGGCCGGTGTGTCTCAAAGTGGTAAGAGGGAGAGGGTACACACATTCTGCTGTCAGGGTCCTGCAGAGCTGGGTGTGAATCCCCCTGTTGCTGCCTCCTAGCTGTGTGACCTCGGCAGGGCCTTATACCTCTTGAGGCCTCAGTCTCCTCATCTGTAAAATGGGAATCCTATTACCCACGCCCATCCCCACAGAGCCCCATCCCTGCAGAGCCACCTTGCTCACCTTTTCCCGGAGAAGGGATGGAGGTGATCTGTGGGAAGCACCTGCAGATTGCCCAGGGACTCCCCCCACACCTGAGCCAGGAAGGAGTCACTGAGGGGGAGGCTTGCAGCTGTCAAGGCCCAGGGAGGGGCAGCACCTGCCTCCCTCTCTGTCTCCTGGCCCCCTCCCTGGGAGCATGCAGAGAGGGTTTGGGAATTAAAGCTGTAAACAAGGCAGATGTGGCATCCATCTTTTTGACAGCACTGCCAGCCAGGTGATGGCTGAGCGGAGGAAGGCCCGGTTTATGAGGAAATAGGAAAAATTTACTGCCTTCTGTTCACAGGGGCTGGGAGCTCTGAGAGGGAGGGTGGGTGCATGGCAGCTGAGGATGTGTGGGGGATTCCTGTCGCCCAGCCTGTGCCAGCATCCACACCACCACCACCAATGATAATAACAGCTAATAGTTATATGGCATTTATCGCTTGCCAAGACTTGGGTGTTTCAGGGAGATATTGGGGAGGATGGATCAACCACCGGTGAGTCGGGAAAGAAGGGGAATGGCCAGGAAGGACAGTGTGGCAGCTTTGTCCTCGAATCTAGATCTCGGCGGGCGGACCTCAGCTGGGCCCCGGTCTGCATGGGGTCGGGTACCCTGTGCTCACGTCATCCTGAGGGTAGGAGGGCCTGTATGCACCACGCAGGATGGAGCAGGGAGGCCCGGGATGTGGGATCTTATCCCGTGGAGGAGTGCCTGGGAGGAGAGGAAACAAGTTTATAAAGTGCTTCTGTATAGAAGGTATGATGCTGTGTGTTGTACCTGTACCTCCCTAATCCTCTGAGGGGCCCTGCAGGCCAGTATTATTACCCCCCATTTACATCTGAGGAATGTGCATTTTGCTTGACCTAGGTCATATCACTAGCTGGTCCGTGGCAGGCTGGGAGACAGGCACAGCTATTTGCTAGGCTGCTGTTCCTGGGGGGACCCTGGGACCCTCTTATCCTACTCCCCGGAAGTTGCCCAAGAGATGAAAGCTGGTGTGTACGTTTGTATATTGTATGTAAATGCAAGCTTCTGTGTGCAGATGTGTGTACGTGCACCTATGCTGGATTGCACATGTGGGCCTCTACCTGTGAATACAGACACGCTGCCACTCCCTGGTCCCTGCAGTGCTCACCAGCCCCGTCTTTGCCAGTGCAGTTAGTGCCCTTGGAAGCAGGCCTTGGCCTAAGATTGGTGGGAGCGGGAGTGGTTGTCTCCTCAGATGGGCAGCCCTGAGGCGTCCTCTACATGGTCTCCTGGAGGGCCCCAGAGGGATGGAGCCGCACACCTGGCATCAGTGGCCGCCCTTCCCCATCCCAGGTTCCTACCCCTACTGGTCCTTCCAGGTATCACTTCCCAAAGAAAACACTTGTGAGCATCTCAGCCCAACAGTGGGTGACTCTGGATGACCCTGTGTTTGGATGAGTGCCATGCTAGTTGTGTAGCGATGTATGTGTTACCCGTGTTTATACATATACTTGTGATTATCTGTGTTTGAACATGGGTGTGTGTTTAGACATGTGTATCAACGCCTGCAGGTTTGCGTGCAGCCACCCTGGATGGGTGGATGTGAATATACGTGCGTGCGTACGTAATGGATTTCATATTCCTTTATGTGAGGGAACCGCTTCGAGAACTGGGTGCGTGCGTGGGTAGGGAGCGTAGAACTCCGGAGGGTTGCGGTTGGGCAGGGTGAGTTGGGCGGGGTGAGTCGTGGCGGGTGATGGGAGAGAGACAAGGAGGCACTCTGATTATTTCAACCTTGAAAACTCATTTCAATTACAATTTACAACCTGCTTACAAAGGCTGCAGTCACTGTAGTAACCATAGCTGCAGGGTTTTGACGAAGAAAATCCTCTCCCAATAGTTTCCCCCGCTGGCTGTCACCTGTGGCAGAGCCAAACGCATCCCTGGCTCACTGTACCCCGGGACACAATTAGGACATCTTCAAACTGTTGCTGCGGTCATTGCCACCGTATGTCTGGGATTTATCTCCTACAGTGGCTCTCAGGGGTGTGTGTCATGCTTCCTTCCAGAGCCACCTGGACCTTCTGAAGGTCTTGCCCACCCATGAGGGGATTTTTCTGATCCCCACTTTTCTCCATGGCTACCACCTGCTTTAGCCCCACAGACAGGGATCCTTAACTCCTGGTTGAGCCTGGACCCCAGAAAAGGGGAAGGAGGCAGGTTAGAGGCTGGGTGGAAGAAGTAGGAGAGGGATGGTACAGGTGGTGGAAAACTCTTATGGAACTAGAGAGATCCGGGTTCAAATCCCTGCTCAGCCACTTCCCAGCCAGGCCAATCCCCAGGGACGTAGGAGCACATGCCAGGTGCCAGGATTCCGTAAGATTCTGGTACATCACTCGGCCACTCGCACACCTCAGTTACCTCCTCTGTGAGAGGGGCCAGTTTAGCCTGCCTACCTCCCAGAGCCTCCCAGAACAGAAAATGCCAGGCATGTGAAGGTTCTCGGTGAGCAGCAGCTACGCCAAAAGGTTATTTGCTGAGGAATCAGGAGGAACGTGGAGAGCTGCGCTGGTTACTGGCACAGCTTCAGACATTCAGGATGGAGCATCTTGTCCTTTTTAACTTGTATTTATGATTCCTGCTCCCCGCCCCCCACCATGTGAGCCACTTAGGCCCTCTCATTATTGCCTTCCAAGGGGTGCAGGGGAAGGGCCCTTGGGGTTTGAGGGGTGCCTGTGTGTAGAGGACATGCTTGAGGCCTGGGGTACCCTTGAAAATAAAGGTCCTTTGCAAGCCGCCTTGCTGCACATTTTCTCATCTGTCATTGGGGCTGGACGTGAGACAAAAGTCAAGGATGTGCGGGTGTGTCGAGAAGTCTCTAGGAGTCTGTGGCTGGCACTGTGACAGCTCTGGGGTAGAGATTCTGGAGGGGCTGCGCTGAGGGGGCAATGACAGCTCCACAGGAGCCCAGAGCCCCTTTAGTGGGAGCTTCCCCAGCCAGAGCTGGCTTCTCCCAGTGAGGGTGGTCCTCAATCTGGTGTTGGTGCAGGCGGCTCGTGACCCCAGCGAGGGCACTTGTCCTGGACCAAAGTGGCCCAGGAATGGATGCTTCAGCTGGTCCCCCTGAGGAGGGACCCTTGGAGGAGGAGAGAGGAGAGGTGAGGGCAGTTTAGCTGGGGTGGTGCAGCCAGATCCCCTTAGCCCCATGTGTCCTTGGCTTTGGGAGAGAGCTGCCAGCTTGCTTTAGTGGCCACAACCTTCCCTCCGTCCTGGTTAATAATTTAGTCTCTCACCCAGATGAAATGAAGGTGTGATGGGAATGTGGGTTGTTGAGTGGGATTTTATGTCTTCCATTCTTCAGGCTCAGTGGAGCAGGTCCCCTTAGGGTCCAGGGCTGGAGCTTTCCAGGCAATCCTGCTCTAGGACCCTCCCCCGCCAACTGCCCTCCCTTTGGGGACAGGATCATCCCTGTGCTTCTCTTCTGGTTCTCAGAACCTTGTCATCAGAAGCTCAGACACAAGGGCAGGCTGGAAAGCTGGAGTACTTGCCTTTCATGTTCATTCTTGTTTGCTCCTTGGCCTAGAAATAATGCTGCCTGTTAGCAAGGCTCTGCTGGCCCAGGAGCTCTGAGGCAAGGCAGGACTCACACCTCTCTGTGCCCTCAGGTGCAAAGATTTAACCAACCTCTGTAGCACTTGGGAAGCACCACGCCTCTCTTCAGGTCTTGTACATACTAACCTATTAATCCTGACCCTCTGGGATCAGTACCATCACTGTCCCCATTTTGCAGTTGAGAGGACTGAAGTCTGAGAGATGGAGTGACAGGTCCAAGGTCACACACAGCTAGAGTGGGTGGTAGAGCTGGGGTTCCAGCCCAGACAGTCTGGACTCAAGTCCAGGCTCCTGCACACAGAGGACAGTGACAGCAGGTAGCGAGGGCCTTTGGTGATCAGGAGAGAGCCGGTGAGGCAGCTCCGAAGCCTGGCCTGCTTCCAGCCCCAAGGCCACCCTGGAGGAGCTGGGGCCCTGTCTGGACTGAACGGTGCCCCCCCCCCCCGCCTCGAGCTAAGTGGGCATCTGCCCCCCAGCTGTGCAATCTGAGTACTAGTGACTCTTGTTGATCTCTGATCCCCGAGGTTGGGGTGACTGGGGTCAAGTTCTGCCCTTGGTCAGTCTTGGTGGCCAAGGCAGGGATACGAAATGTGCCCCCAGCTCTGCAGGAGCCCTGGGCAGGCAGTTTTGTCATCTGTAAAATAGCAGAATTGGAACAGATGACCTGCCTTGGTCCTGTTGTTCCTAGCACTATGATCCCATGATTTCTGCTGTCCATTCAGCAAGTGTTGAATCTCAACCCTGAGCAAAGCTGAGAATGGGGTGGGGTCCTGGCCACCTGACCTGGCCAGTTGAGGGGTGACTGATGCATAGCCCAGCCATCCCCACATCTGGGTGGGGTGGCATCTGTCCTTCCGGGGTGAGAGGATTAGATGGTAGAGAGAGCCTGGGGACAGCAGTGTGTTTCCCTTTACCCGGTGTTTGCTTCCGAGGTATCCAAGGGAGAGGGAGGGACAGAGTGACCTTTGGAGTTCCCAGGGGAGCAGGGCCTGGGGCTGACCCAGCCCGGCCTGGCCCCCACACAGTAGACATGAGAGGCTCAGACTGTGGCCCATGGGGCTAGGCTGGGGTGCAGCCACTTATCCTGCTGCCCGCTGGGGAATCACCTCTGCAAGGTGTGGCACTGGCCCTCTGGCACAGAGGCGGTGGTTGTTGTGGCCGGGCTTCTCTGTCCTGGTCTCCAGGGAGGAGGTTCCAGGTTGTGATGTGGGCAGGGTCTGTGGCCTCAGGAGCGAAGCCAGGCTTCTCTGGCATTCTGGCCATCCTCTGCCTCCCTCCACTTTGCAGCCACCTCCTGTCCCCTCCTCCTCTCAACCTCCCTGCTTTCCTGTCCGCCGCCCAATCCCGCTCTTAGAATCCCTCAGGCATAGAGTGGTGCCCAGGCTGGGAGCCAGCGTGCCTGGGTTCAGAATCGGCATTTCGTGGTTCTGGAATGTCACTGGGCTTTTCTGTGCCTCAGTTTCCTCTCTGGTATGGGGATAACTGCTCACCTCCTAGCACCCTGGTGAGACTTCAATGAGTTGATATGCATAAAGAGCTTAGAATGATGCTGAGCATAGGGCAGGTACTCGCTAGAAGTTAGCAACCCTTATTCTTCCTTATGATTGCTACCCTGGCCCAGGCTCAGGTAGTGCCTCCTCCTCCAGAAAGCCTTCCTGGCCTGCTCTGGCTCAGGGACCTCAGAAACCCCCCACTCTGACCACTTTGCACAATAACATGGATTAGTCACCTCAGTGCCAAGTGTTTTCTGTACCTCTTCTCATGTAAGCCTCTGTGGAGCAGGATTATGATCCCCTTTTTACTAGAGGACACTGAAGCTTTAGGCAGCCAAGGAGCTTGGGCCCAGGGAGTAAGGGTAGGAGACCAGAGCCCCAAGACCATGCTGCCCTGGGGAGCTACTGCCATTTGCAGCAAGGTGAGGGTAGAGGTGGGAGTGGTTCCCCACTTGGCAAATCTCACTCAGCCTGGCTAATGGAGATGGAGTGGGTGGGGATGCTGGTGACTTCTGGTGTCCAGGGTGACTGGAAGCCATTGAGGGCGCCAGGTGTCCTGGGATCTGCAGCCAGGCTCTCACCCTCTCTGGGCCTTAATTTCCCCATCTGTCCCATGGCTGGAGCGGCTGCCCATCAGTGGGCTGCCATAGGGTACCACTGCAAGACATAGCTTTTGTCCTGGCGATTTCCCAGCCTGTGCGGGGGCCAGCTGCTCCCAGATTAGTCTAGGCCAGGCTGGGGGATAGCAGGGAGGCCACAGCCACAGGGAAACCCCCTGGCCGATTGCCTTCTGAAGGCGATTGTGACACGGGGACCTGCCCTGGCTGTTCTGGGGCCTCAGAGGATAGGGTCTGGCAGTACCGTGGTGAGGGTAGTGGACCCTCCCCTTCACCTTTTGGAATTGTGCCCCCGTGTGCCTCCATAAGACCATCTCCTGTGTGGCAGAGCAAGCCCTGGGCTAGGAGCCAGGAGGCCCAGGTGTGCAGACACGGGCTGTGTCACCTCTCTCGTCTCTGGTCCCTGCCACATGGTCTGTGAGGACGGTGAGCCTCATGGTTGCCCCTGCCTTGCGCGTTTCATTGCAGACCGAGAACGCATTGGGCAGGACTCAGCATATGAGCAGGAGGGGAAGGTGCAGTTTGTGATCGATGCTGTGTATGCCATGGGCCATGCGCTGCACGCCATGCACCGTGACCTGTGTCCCGGCCGCGTGGGTCTCTGCCCCCGCATGGACCCCGTGGATGGCACCCAACTGCTCAAGTACATCCGCAGTGTCAACTTCTCAGGTGAGCGTCCCGGGCCTTGAAGCCCAGGGGAAGGGGTCCTGGGGCTCCGTAGGGTAGGAGTGTGTGGGGGGCGGTCTCCTCAGATGTTTCCAGGGCATGTTCCATGCAGGAGCCTCCCCCGAGGGGTCTCTGCACTGGCCTCGTGGTACTCCCTGCTTCTCAGTAAAAGCTCAGCCAATATACTGAGTGTGTGACCCTCACCGGCCCCTCCAGGCATCGCAGGGAACCCTGTGACCTTCAATGAGAACGGAGACGCCCCTGGGCGCTATGACATCTACCAGTACCAGTTGCGCAATGGCTCTGCTGAGTATAAGGTCATCGGCTCCTGGACTGACCACCTGCACCTCAGAGTAAGTGCCCAGCAGGAGGGCAGGGAGGGGCCCCTGGAGGGATGGAGAGAGTCACTCGTGCCACCCAGCCCCTGGGAGGCAGCCCCCGATCAGTCTGGGTCAGCCCTGAGCCCAGGTGCGCTGCTGCCAGGTTGGGGCTTCCTTCCGTGCCGTACTCTGGCTTCTGAGGGCCCTGGGCACCACTCCTGCCTGAAATGGAGGAACAGGGCCTTGGCGGCTCAGCAGGGGTCGGGAAGCTAGGTGAGTAGGGGTGGGGAGGGGCTGCCATGGGGCGAAGGAGGACAGTGGCCTAAGGCAAAGGGCACAGTATTGTTCGAGAGCGTTTCTTAAAGCTGTCAAAGTGCACCCAGAAGGTCATCATTTTTCTGGGTTTTGGGGCAGCTGGGTGGGTGTGGGGGGTCTTCTCCTGGGTCCTCTTAGCGACATCTTCCCAGCCCGTGATCGTCCCAGGGACAAGGTGGTTCTCCCTCTCCTTCAGTGTACCCAGCGGTGAACAGAGCCAGGTGTTTGGAGAGCGAGGACCTGTGGTTCATTCCCCGAGGAAATGCCAGTGGACTTGGCCCCTGCCTTGGTGGCAGGGCGAGCCAAGCTTGGGGTGGGCACAGTGTGACAGTCAGAGGGATGGACCAGAAGACTCAGGAGGCCCAGGCCCATGTCTGGCCACAGCTACCCTAGAGCCAGATCCTGGGAGAGTTGCATCGTGTCCCTGCTCTCCCCTCTTGTAAGAATCTGTTCCAGCGGCGAACCTCTTGAACTCCTCAAAGCCCTTTCTGCCCATGATCCCATTTAGCTCCGATGATCTTCTAAGTCAAAGGAACTATCTCTGCAAGCCCAGCCTGAGGGATGTTCTGAAGGCCAAGTAGCAGGGCAGGGGCCGAACCTGTTCTTGTCGTGATGCTCCCTGGGCTGCTGAACGGAGACTCACTTTGCCAAGTGAGGCGATACCCCAGGTGGAGGCGTGTCTCTTTTGGGTGCAGTGGGAGGAGCGGTGGGGGCCTGTGATTCAGTTGACTAGCAGCATCGGCAGTTAATGCTTACTGAGTACCTGCTGTGTACAGGGACCCTTGTAAGCATGTGACCTTACTGTGTGGACGGCAGCCCTGCGAGGCAGGTACTATTCTTGTCTCATTCTACAGATGTGGTAAGTGAAAGCAGGGCCTCGGTGTGGGGTGCACAGCGGACTCCTCCCTGATGATACGAGGCCCCTCTGCCAGCATGGATTGGGGCAGTGAGGGTGGGGAGGGTTAGGGAGAACTGGGCTTCAGCCCTCATACCCTCCCCACTTTCTCCTGAGGGCTCAGTTTGGGGTCCACTGAGTAGGCCAGGCTGGGATAGGGGGCGCTGAGGAGGAGACTTCGCCCCGCCTGCTGCTATCTTCCTCCAGGGTCTGAGAGCAAGGTGGCCTCTCGTGGCTGGTGCTTGGGACTCACTACCTCTATCACAGATTCCGCAGAGATTCCCTGGGCCCTCTGTGTGCCAGCCCTGTGCTGGGCGCCAGACACGCGGCAGGGAACACGCACAGAGCCATTCTGGGGAAATATTCAGAGTTTCTGCTTTGACTTGCCAGAGGAAGCCACAATAGCAGTGGTACAATAAGCAGCAAAGGGCAAAGTGGCCTCATATCTGCTGCCCTTTGGTCAGGTGAGAACACAAAAGCTTGGAAGGGTTGAGATGTTTGCTGCAGGGCTTGCAGCCAGCTAGCAACACATCTGTGATCGCAGGGTCTGCCTGCATTCGCGGCTCTTCTCCCGGGAGCCAGAGTTTTCCAGAACAGCTACCATCGCGCTGTGTCCCTTGTGGTCTCATAGCTCCCGTGCATGGGGGTTGTCCAGCCTCACTGTTCCTACAGGATGGTGGCCCTGGTTGTTGCTGTGCTCTTTGGCTTCTAGGGGACCACATGGCCTTGTCGTGCCCAGAGCCACAGGATAAGCTACTTCCCTGAACTTTTCTTACTTTCCAGGCTTCTCTAACATTGAATTCAGTAGGGTGTGCCAACATGCCTGTGGCTCCTTTGCTCACAGCGATTGTGTCTTTGGAGACATGTAACGGTGACTAGCACTAATTTAGAGCACAATATAAAGAAACCCTAACCCCTGGGCACAGATTATGTATCCTCGGCATAAACTTCTGTTCATTGCTCCCTGCTGAGCTCAGATTCCTGGGCTGCCCAGAGGAGACCCCATGGTCTGAATTGTGGGGCAGCGCATCTCCAGCATGGTCACCTGCAGGGCCTACTTATAACTCAGATCCTGAAACAGAAGGTCTGGGGTCGGCCAAAATGTGGCATTTCCCTCAAGCCCCTGGGTGATGCTGATGCTGATCTGGGGTCAGAGCTCCTGAGTCCCCTCTGCTTCCCCATGTGACTCTGGGTTGTCACTGCTGCTCTCTGGGCTTGCTGTCTCCATATGGTCCTTGAGGGTTTCGGGTTTGGTCCAGATGCCGTGTCTAAGTCATGTGGGTGGGCTTATTTAAATCCAGCTGTTGGATGCAGCAGCTCATGGTTGGGAAGGACAGCTGGATTTTAACCACCTAACCAGGTGATGGAGGTGTGGGGCCCCAGGGTGCCAGCCAGGAGGGTAGCCCAAGGCACTGGACGGCGTATCCTAAGGCTAGCTCCCCTGTGCTGTCGTTGCCAGATAGAGCGGATGCACTGGCCAGGGAGTGGGCAGCAGCTGCCCCGCTCCATCTGCAGCCTGCCCTGCCAGCCGGGTGAGCGGAAGAAGACAGTGAAGGGCATGCCCTGCTGCTGGCACTGTGAGCCCTGCACGGGGTACCAGTATCAGGTGGATCGCTACACCTGTAAGACCTGTCCGTATGACATGCGGCCCACGGAGAACCGCACAGGCTGCCGGCCCATCCCCATCATCAAGCTTGAGTGGGACTCGCCTTGGGCTGTGCTGCCCCTCTTCCTGGCGGTGGTGGGCATCGCTGCCACACTTTTCGTGGTGGTCACCTTCGTGCGCTACAATGACACACCCATCGTCAAGGCCTCAGGCCGTGAGCTGAGCTACGTGCTGCTGGCCGGCATCTTCCTGTGCTACGCCACCACCTTCCTCATGATCGCTGAGCCTGACCTGGGGACCTGCTCTCTGCGCCGGATCTTCCTGGGGCTGGGCATGAGCATCAGCTATGCGGCCCTGCTCACCAAGACCAACCGCATCTACCGAATCTTCGAGCAGGGCAAGCGGTCGGTCAGTGCTCCGCGCTTCATCAGCCCTGCCTCACAGCTGGCCATCACCTTCAGCCTCATCTCCCTGCAGCTGCTCGGCATCTGTGTGTGGTTTGTGGTGGACCCCTCCCACTCGGTGGTAGACTTCCAGGACCAGCGGACGCTCGACCCCCGCTTTGCCAGGGGCGTGCTCAAGTGCGACATCTCAGACCTGTCGCTCATCTGCCTGCTGGGCTACAGCATGCTGCTCATGGTCACGTGCACCGTGTACGCCATTAAGACGCGCGGTGTGCCCGAGACCTTCAACGAGGCCAAGCCCATTGGCTTCACCATGTACACCACCTGCATCGTCTGGCTCGCCTTCATCCCCATCTTCTTTGGCACCTCGCAGTCGGCAGACAAGGTGAGTGATGGCGCCAGGGTGGGGGTGGGTGAGTGAGGGCCCTGAGCTGGGGGCAGCCTCTGGGGCTCCCTGGCCTCGCACCTGCTCTGGAGATGCCTTCTCCCACGCCTCACTGCCTCCTCTGCCTCCAGTCTGTTCTCCAATCTCTGAGTCGCCCCTCCTCTTTTCCAGCTTACCTTCCCCACCATCTCATCTCTTTCCTTCCTCCTCCCTTCCCCCTCTCCTTCTGTCCTCCTCTCTCTTTCCCTCCCTGCCTCTGCCTCCCATCCTCTTCCTCTCTCCTCTGTCAGCCTTCCCTCTCTTCTAGACTCTCCCTCACCTCTCTCCCTACTCAGCCCCATCAGCCTTGCCATCCACTCCTCTCTTCCTCATCTTCTGTCTGCCCCTCTCTCTGTCCTCACAGGATAGGATCCCCATGGGTCCCTGGTGGGGGATGGATCCGACACTGTCTCCTTCTCTCCTCGTCCCCAAGCCTCCGAAGCCCGGGAGCCTGGGGTGTCAGCTGAGGCTCCTTCCTTCCACTGGCCCAGAGCTGCAGAGGGGCTGCCTCCTGCTGGCTCTGTCAGGCCATCCCATGGGCCTGGATGCACCCTGGGGCCCTGTGCACTCTGCCCATATCCCAGCCCCAGCACTGCCTGGCTTCTGGCGGGGGCGGGGGGGGGGGGGTCTTACCTATTTTTTTCTTTTTTTTTAAAGATTTTAAAATTCATTTATTCATGAGAGACACATAGAGAGAGGCAGAGACACAGGCAGAGGGAGAAGCAGGCTCCGTGCAGGGGAGCCTGATGTGGGACTCAATCCCAGGACCTGGGATCACCCGCTGAGCCGAAGGCAGACACTCAGCCCCTGAGTGGTGCCCCGGGTGCCCCCGTGTGGTTTTATCTTGAAGGACTGGGAGTCACTGAAGCCAGAGGCTAGAAACAGGGGAGAATTGTGGGGACAAAGGACCCCAGCGCCTGGTCTGAGCTCCACATGATCCTGAGCAAGCCAGCTGGCCTCTCTGCCTCAGTTTCCTCATTAGTGTATTAGGGCCATGATTCTTCTCTAGCAATCCTTAAGGTGTTGTAACAGTCACATGGCATGATGGGCATGAAAACAGTTTGCCCAATGCAGGGAGGCCCGGGGCTGAGGAACCCAGAGGGTGACAGAGGCAGGGTCAGAAGGATGACAGGGCAGATGCTGGAAGACAGAGGCTGTGGGAAGGATCCTGGCTCCTACTGTCGGTGAGAAGGGAGCCACCACGGGGTTCTGAACAGTGAGGAATGTGACATAGCTCAGGTCTAGAAGGATCCCTCTGGCTGCTGGGTGGGGCCCTGAGGAAGGCGAGCTGGGAGCTGGACGGCCAATGTGGTGGTGCCTGTAGGGACCCCACCAAGGGGCTGCTGGCGGCAGGGGTGATGAGAAGTGGGGGCTCCTGGATGTGTCTGCAGGTGGGCTGGCTGGATTCTGGATGGATTGCATGTGGGGTAAGAAGTACAGAGGATCAAGAATGATATTCCATGGTTTTTGGTGTGAGGATCGGAAGGAAGGAATGTCTGCGTCCTAAGGTGGGGAAGACACTAGAGGAGCCTGTTTGGGGGCCGAGGGCAAGCAGCCCGGGCTGGATATGTTGCTGGGGGGTCTTCAGCCCATGGACAGCATCCGAAGCAGAGCCCGCCCAGGTGTGAACTACCGGGGATGCATGGCCTTCAGTGAGGCTGCTGCCAAAGCCACGATGGGTGGGGTGCTTGTCATGTGCCTGATGCACTACCTACTGGCCAGCAGGCTCCGCTGTAGCAGGGTAGGGGTAGGGATCACTGTCCCCATTTAGGGGAGGACACAGGCACAGAGAGGCCAAGTGACTTGTTTGAGATCACTCCGCCGGTAGGGGCACGGCTGAACTTGACCCTGCTGGCCTACCTCAGGAGCCCCCCACCCCAAGCCTAGTGCACACTGTCCCTGCAGCCCTGGGACACCTTCCTGCCCTGGGGCTTCCTTTGGAGGTGCTACCTCTTCTGCCGCAGCAACTCGAGGCAGGAGCTGTGCTCTTGTTCTGAAACTCTTGGCCTGGCTCAGGGAGGCCTGTGGGCTGAGGGCTTCGGAGAAGCGGACGTTGGGGTTGGCAGTGAGTGCCCTGAGCCAAAGCAGCCACCAGGCCCAGCTCACACTATGAGCCAGGGCTCCTGCACCCAGGGCCTGTGGGGGGCCCGCCCTGGTGAGGACAGATGCAGGCAGAAGCCCCTTGGCCTGCAGTGTGGGGGTGGGGGGGCCCATAGAGCCCACCAGAGAAGCCATCCCTACTCCAGCTTGAGAAACGAGCCTCAGCAATGACAGGACGCCCCTTCCCTTGGTTCCTCAGGGAGGAAAGGTACCTGGCTGGAAGGCCCACAGCTTGGTAGCAGCCCCTTATACTGCTTCTGGTAGTTTCCTCGGGCTACCGCCAGCATCCTGCTGCCCTGGCCCCCCCCCCCCCCCAGGGTGTCACACCCACCTACTCCAGCTGCCGGGCCCTCCCTCCCTCCCAGCCCCCACATCTCTCCTGGCGCCCAGGCCTGCCTCTGACTTCTCCCTTTTTAGGAGGCTCCGCTCAGTATTGATTCTGAAAGGAAGCCTCTGAAATGATCTCCTCTGAAGCTCAGAAAGGGGCAGAGGCTTACTTGCCTGGGGTCACACAGCAGGCCAGCCTCACAGCAACATGTGGCCATAAGGCCCTGCTCTGCCCCCCACTGGGGTGGGGGGACGTGGACCTGCCTCCCGGGCTTCTGAGTGAGGAGGCAAAGGCAGCCCTGGGGGTGTATCTGTGCATGTTCTGTAGCACTATAAAATGTTGTGGGCATTGGAAGCTGTAGGCCTGGCTGGTGTGTGTGTGTGTGTGTAGATAGAGTGGGTGCGGTTGCTGTGGGGAGTTGTGGTAGGCTTAGAGAGGTGTGTGTGCCTTTTTGTTTATGTTCAGGGGTGGCTGGGTGGTATGTGGATCTGTGTGCAGGTGGGCGCATGTGTGCACATTGAGTGGGGATGGGCAGGTGTGTATGCTGAGAGGTTCATGGCTGCTGGTGTGGGTGTGCAGACGAGTTGTGTGTGCCCAGCGGTGTCTGCAGATGTGTGTATGCGCTTGTATATGCATATTCAGTAATGTGTGGAGATGTGGGTGAATGTATCTGTGTGTATGCACCTGAGTGTGTGTGAAGGAGAATGTGTTGTGTGTGTGTGCACGCGCATGCCCAAGTATGATTCTGAGTTAGGTATGAGTGTATAGCTGTGAGTTCAGGTGTGTGTGTGAATGCAGAGATGCATGCGTAGATGGGTGTGTGTGTTTGTGGGCATGTGGGTATGCCCAGGTGTGTGCGCACCTGCACTTTCAGGGGCTCAGCTGCACCCATTTCCCCAAGCGTGCAGATGGTGGCGCAGAGTGAAGCCTGCTCTGGTGAGCAGGAGGATGGATTTCCCTGCCTTAGTCCGGATTTTCAGGGGTTGTCGCTGCTGCCGCGAGGCATTACTCTGAGCCGTCTGGAGCGTCCTTTCTCTACCGCGTGGGGTTACGGCTCAGCTGGACTTGAGCGGGACCTGGCCACAGGCTGACCAGCTTGTGGGGAAGTTCATTCATCCGGTTTGCGGAGATTCTGGGGATCTTAGTAGCCACTTGGGTCCACCTGGACAGAAGCATGGAGCCGTCAGGACTCCTCTGTGCCCCCAACAGGGCCCCTCGGACTCTGCCCTTTGCCCCACCTACGGTGACCTCTATCCACACCCATCAGACCTAGCTCTGACAACCTCTTTCACCTTGAGGAGCACTCACTGGTGAGGCTAAGACAGGATTTCTTGCAGAGGACAGAGTGTAGCAGGCAGGCCTGGCCTAATCAGAGATGGGAGCAGGAGTTCAGACACCTCTGTCTGGAAGATGGGTGGTTGGGAAACAAGATGAAATCACATCCTGGAGGTCGCCTCTCACCCCACCTGCCTTGCAGAGCTGCATGTGTGCCTGGGCCCCATTCCTAGGGGGGAGGAGGTACCTGCCGGGTTCTAGTGGCTCTAGAGGACCACTGCTTCTTTGATAGAATCGGCACGCTACTACCTCCTGGTGACAACATGCACCTTCACACAGGGGCTCTAATGCCTGAGCCGGTGGTGTGGTGGGACTTCCAGTGCTCAGAGCAAGGAGAGACCCCCACATCCATGTATATGCATGTGTGATGGCTAGAAGAGCCCCCGAGGCTCATGCTGGAAGGGCAGGGCCCCAGAAGATGGGGGCAGCTTTGCTTGGGTTTGATCTGTTGATACCCCATCTTTTATTTTATTTGCAGAAAGGGTCCTAGGCTGAAAAAGCAAAAAAGAACACCAAAGATTGTCCTCTTTTCCATGCTCAGGGCTGGCTCCATAGTTCTCAGGGCGCTGTGCAAAAAGCGAGTAAAGGCCCCTTGCTCAAAAATGATTGATTCAGGATTCAAGATTCAGGTTTCATGAAACCAAGTGTGTGTACCCATGGTGCTGACTCTGCCTGTGTTAGTGGAGGGGCCTAGCGTCCCACAGTGGGTCAGGGAAGAGTAGAATCTGGCGCCCAGCACAGGGCTGTGTCCACTGCAGGACTCACTCTGTCCAGAGAGGGGGCCTCTATCCCTGGTTCTATCAACTCCATATGGGCCCAACTGCACGCCCCACCCCCCAATCAACAAGGTGGGGACAGAGAGCCTAAACTGGATATCTGACTTGGAAATGCAACTCCTGTACCCAAGAACCCATGTGTAACAGGAGAGATTGCCCTTGCCCTTAGGGAACACCCAATCTAATGAGGGAGACATATACCCTCACCCAGGGAGCTCCCCATCCAATGGTGAAGATCCAGAAAACAAGCCTCATCTTGATTAGCCCAGACCTTCATTATTTTCCCCAGTGGTGTGGAACCTGTCCCCCTGCCTACTCCTCCAGCCTGGGGACCAGGCTGTCATTTCCCTGGGCCCATGACATTTTCTGAATGGTGACAAATGAAATAGCCTCTCCACAGTCCCAGCCTCCTTCCCCATGGTGCTGTGCAAGTTCACAGAGCTTCACAGTCTGGGTTTGGGTGACCTTGTGGGTTGGGAGAGGTAGCAGTTATCATCCCATTGTATTGATGAGAAAACTGAGGGCCAGAGAGGGCTTGAGACTTGCTCAGGATCACACCCCTCCCTCCTTTCAGACCCTAGAGCTTCTCCAGCCTCTCTCCCAAAGGGTAGCCAGAATGATAGCCTTCAGATCCAGGTCATGAAGCATTTCTGGAGAAGGGCAGGAGATGGGTGGAATATGAGAATGGGGGTCATAGAGGGTTGGATAGAGCTGCGGGTCAGGGAGAGCGTCCTACAGGAGGTGGCACCTCAGCCAGGCCCCACAGGAGGGGGCCCAGGCCTAGAAACAGCAGATTTAGGAAGCTGAGCATTTCCTGCCCTCTCCATGCCTGGACCTGGGGGCCACAGCCTGGCTACCTCTGACCTCCCACAGGCTGGTGGGGAGGAGTGCTGGAGGGACAGCAGAGGCTTGGAGAACTAGGAAGGAGGGAGGAGGCGGGGAGGGGCGGGGGGGGGGCAGTGGGAATTGTCAGGCCCTGCCTGGAAGGCCCCACTATTGAAGAATGGATTATCCGACACCCAGATTAATGGACTTTCATTTTGCTAAACATCTGTCACCGTTAGTGCTGGCTCGCGAGCGTGAAATGAGCTTTGACTGTGCTGCCATCGCCATATCTGGCTGGGCGCTGTGGCTCCTGTGCCAGTGGCCGGCTCTGCACAGGGTGGCGGTGGGAGGCGCAGTCACTGAATGGGGACCTGGTGGAGGGGCTGTGGCACGGCCACTGGGAGTTACTCCAGGGCACCAGCAGACGCTCATCTCACTCCTGGCCCTGTGATCCCCCGAGGGCCCTTCCAGGGGCGCTACCCCCAGTATCTGCATGTAGCAGCGAGCAGCATTCCCAGGCACCTACCATGTGCCGGCCCTTGTACATACGGTCGCCATTTACCAAGTCCTGTCATGAGGTAAGTACTGTAACATCACACCCAGGTGACAGGTGAGGAGACGGAGGCACAGGGTGGGACTCACCCAGGATCACACGGCTGGAAGTGGTGGGGCCAGGCTTTGAATCCAGAGATTCTGGTCTGAAGTCCCAGCTCCACCACGACTCCCTTCAGACTCCCTTCTGCCCAAGTCCGTGGGACCCAGCGCGGGGCTCCTGGGTCCATCCCCCCGTGCCTGTCTCTGGGGGCGGTGAGGCCTGGACGGAGCCCTCTCTGACACCAACCCCCGCCCGCCTCCAGCTGTACATCCAGACCACGACGCTGACGGTCTCGGTGAGTCTGAGCGCCTCGGTGTCCCTGGGGATGCTCTACATGCCCAAGGTCTACATCATCCTCTTCCACCCGGAGCAGAATGTGCCCAAGCGCAAGCGCAGCCTCAAAGCTGTTGTCACCGCCGCCACCATGTCCAACAAGTTCACACAGAAGGGCAGCTTCCGGCCCAATGGTGAGGCCAAGTCTGAGCTCTGCGAGAACCTCGAGACGCCAGGTGAGCGCCCGGCCCTGCCCCCTTCCCCTCAGGGCTCACCCAGGCCCGCCTCCTTCTGGGAGAAGGCCAGCCTCCCCCTCCAACCTGAACCTGGCCATGCCCCTCCTGAGCCTAGTCCTCCAGGGTCTCGGGAGAGCCCTAAGGCCACAGGTGAGTGGGAGTTACAGGAGAACCTTGAGGCACCAAGTTAGTGCCCCTCTGCCCCGCCCATCGTGGTAACCTGGAGAGAACCTCAGGGTCCCACCCCACGTAGCCCTCCCTGCACCCCTCCAGGGACCTCTGTCCGCCAAGGGCAAGGCCATGAAGGGAACCTGGTTCATGAAGGGTAAAAGGGGACTCTGGGATTTCTCTGCCCTGGTACCCACATCTGGGCCTGTGCCTTTTCAGTCCCTCTGGGAAAAGGGGTTGTCTGGAGGGTCTCTGCTTCCTGGGCATGGAGGCCCGGTGCCAGCCTGGCCATCCCTGATCAGGGCCCTGAGATATGGGGACTCAGGAGGCCAGTCCCCAGGATGGGTCTGGGAAAGAGTAGATTGGATGGAGGGCTTTCAGGCACCTCAGTTCTCAGGTGGCAGGGTGTTTGAAGGGATTGTCCAAGGACACCTCTGTAGTAGAGAGTCATGCTTTGAGGGGGTCCTCGGCATCTGAGGGGCAGGCCTAAGGTCCAGGCCTGGGCAGGGATGTGCATGGGAGGGACCAAGACTACCATCTTTGCCAGCGTCTCTGGTCCCCCTGAAGCCTCCCCTGTGTGAGGAGAAGAGATAGAAAGAGAGGGGCAGGGCATGTGAAGGACAGATCAGACCTCGGGGGCACCAGTAATAATGGCGACTGTCTCTTGAACCCTGTGTCCCACACTACCATGTACCAGTGTTCATCTTCACAGCGACCTTGGAAGGCAGGTTATTTTTTATCCTCTGTGTAACACAGATGAGGAAAGGGAGGCTCAGCAAAGTTAGGGACTCACCTGGGTTGTACAGCCAGCAGGTGGCGGGGCTGGACTTGACTGCCACAGTGGTATCCCTACCGCCTCCAAAGAGTTGGAGTCCTCTGCCCTGGGGTGAGCCATGGGATCTCCTGCCTGTGGGGTGGACCTCCATGGGCCTCACTTCCAGCTGCTCTGGTGGGGGTGGCTGTGGTCATCCCCGCCCCACTGAGACCATGGCTCCCTCCCTGGACATCCTCCAAGTGTCCAAATAGTTTGAGTGGCAGCTTCTCCTGCCTCCTCGGCTCTCTGAAAGTCCTGGGGGGCTCTTATTGGTGGGGAGGGAGGAGAAGACCCCCTCGCCCCAGACTTTCCATCAGCGGGACCTGGGAGTTAGCACTCAGCTCTTCCGTCTTGTCCTGGGGAGAAGGCCAGAAATGGACATTGTTGATGGCAGCAGGAGGACATGGGCTAGACTACAGGAGGGTCTGGAACACAGGCTCCAGAGAGGAGGCCCACGGTCACCTGCCAGGAGGTCAGGAGAACAGGAGACCTGGCCTCCCTGGTGTGTGTTGGCTGAGGCAGCACCTCTCATGGGCTCCCCGCCTTGTGGCTCCAGGGAAGCATCTTCTCTTCCTTTCTTAGCACGGCCCCCACGTGTTGAGAGACTGCCATCTGTGGAAAGAAGGAAAGTCACTTCCTACATCCACACACAATTTTTCACTCCCAAAGCCTCTCCTTGTTGAGTGATCTTCACAGCTGTCCTGTGAGGTCAGGATAGGGCTAGAGGTTTGATCCCTGGCAGAGGCCCAGAGAGGATGAGTGACTCTCCTGAGGTCACACAGCAAGGCGGTGGCTGGCTGGCTGGCCCCACACTGTCTCTCCTTTGACCCCGACTTCACATGGCGTCCCTATCTCTGGAGTCCCATGCTCTGTGTGGAGTAGGATACATGGCTTTGACATGCCCCCTTCTTTGACATCCTGATGACAAGGTGTTTTTCCCTGCCCCATCTTCTACCAGAGGACCTCTGGTTCTCTTCAATCCTGCTCCTCCTCCCGGACCACCAGCTTCTTGGGAACCTACAGCCCTGGGACTCCCTTCAGGTGCCCCCTGGGCCTTCCACTCTGAGATGGGAAGGGGCATGGTCCTCCCAGGACTCCCCTCTTCTGGCCTTTTGTGTCTAGATCTGCAGAGACCCCAAATGCAGCCCCTAAGCAGACCCTTCTGTTCTAAGCAGGGATCCCTCACTGCTCCCCACCCCACACTCCTGACTGCCGTTTTCCTCTTTCCCACGGAGCTTTATCCTTCCTGGATTCATCTGTCATGCCTTATTCTGCTGGTGCGGGAGTGGGTCTGTCAAATGAGCTCTGCTCCAGGGCCCATCAGAGTGGAGCATTAGCCCTCTGGGGGCTATGGGGGAGGGGAGTCTCACTGGACATAATGCCCTAACCCCAAAGGGTGACACTTATGGTGCTGTCACTGGCCAGGGGAAACCAGAGGGCAGGTCCTTCCCTGGCAGCTCTGATGGCACCTCATGGTCACATGGGTACAGGGTAGGATTATGCCCCTTCCCACTCCACCCGCCCCTAACCAGACAAGGAGGGCAGTGGAGGCACAGTGAAGGGAGATGCAGTCTTCCGGGCCCCACTTTCTGCAAGGGAAGGATGAGAGCTGTTTGCTCCTTCCACCCTGCAGTGGGAACCAGAGGCCAGGTTCGTTCATCCCCTGTCCCTTAGCTTGGCGACAACAGGGGCTGTGGAGGTGCTGGGTGGGAGCCAGGTGATTAATTCTGGGGATGCCAGACTGGGGGGGTGTAAGCAGGAAGAGTGGGGAGATGTCACTCCTGTGGAGCAGGGACATTTTTCACTCTGTCACTGGCAGGCCATGTATCTTTAAACAAACAACAGAATAAATAATTCAGGGGCCCGATTGTGGGCTGATGGGGCGCAAAGACACAGGGCAACAAATGGGGGCTGTCCGCTTGTGCTTGCTGCCGCCCGGCTAATTGTTATCTGAGGCGGCAGGGACTGCAGACCAGCAGGGGCCTGTCACCGGCAAGGGGTGGGTCGGGGCTCTTGGCTCGTACACCCCGTCCCTCCCTCCAGGCTGGGGAAGCCCCTGAAGTGTGGCTCTCCCCACCCTGTCCTTATTGCTGTGACTTCAGCCCTGCCCCTCTGCCCACCACTTCACAAGCTTTGAAGAGTAACTCTGTCCACCCTGTGGCTGAGAGCCAGCCAGGTTTATGACCCCATTTTACAGATGAGGGAATCGAGGCTGTGAGAGGTTCAATTCGTTGGAAGGGCCACCTGGCAGGTGCTGAGATCCCCCATACTGGGGAAGGCAGGCCTGGACCCGAAGTCTCCTGACTCCCGGCCAGAGTGCTTCCTTTGGAGCCTCACAGTTAGCTCCCGGGGGGCCTGGGCAGACTCACTGCTCCCATTTTCCAGATGGTGAGACCGAAGCTCCGCTGAAGGACTCTGGGGCCCCTGGCTTGTAGCTGAGGGCCGAATGCGCTTCCAGGTTCTGGAACCCAAGGACTGGATTTTCTGTTGGAGACAGCTCTGGTCTTAGAGGGACAGCAGGGCCCAAGTGTCCCACACCTCCTCACCACTTTGTCTCCTCCTGCCTGCCTGCCTCGTTGCCCCTGCCCTCGGGTGCCCGTTGCCCTGCAGCTGGTGGAGGTTTTGCTGCTTCTGCTGCAGTGTTCCTTCACCTCTGAGCCACAGCTGCTGACGGCTTTACAGGTTTGGAAACTCCATTTTATCAGTTCACCCAGGGGGTGATGGAGCCCTGGGGAACTGATTCTCACCGGCCTGGCCTGCAGCTCGTGATTCACAGAGCCGGCTCTTTTTCTGACCGCGCTGGAGAGAGCAGGGTGGAGATGTGGGGCTGTGGGGAGCCCCTTGGGGAAAGAAGTCTGGGCAAAAAAGGGTGCTCTCATGTTGTGGGTGGGGAAACTGAGGCCTGGCAGGGCAGGAGCTGCCAGAGGTCACAGAGGGAGGGAGCTAGAGGCTTCTGTCCCCAGAGTGCTGATCTGTGCACTCTCCCGCCTCCCTTTCAGCACCTCTACCCTCGTGGCCTGGCTCCTGTGCCCAAGTGTGCCAGCCCAGTCCCCTTCTGGGTGCTCCCCTCTCAAAAACAGCCCCGTCCATGGTCCTTCTTCCCTCCCGGTCAGCTGGCACCCTGGAGGCACATGGGTCATTTTAGAAACGAAGGGGGCACGTCTTGGCACACTGTGAGGTGCCGGGCTCTTACCCTCTTCTGAAGTCGCAGCGCCCGTCTCCTCCCATTGTACCTATCCGGGTGGCACCGCAGACTCGCAACTTCCTGGCTGCTGCCCAGCCAAGTGATTGTTCATGTTCTGCTTGAATATTTCAAGTAGGGAACTGAGCCACCACACAGGGCCACCCTCTCCACGCAGGAGAAAGTTCTTCCTTTAGTGCACCTGGACTCCATGCCACCCCTGTGCTGCCCCATTGGCCCTACGTTGTACCCCTCTGCTCACCCCACCCCGACAAGTTTGCTTCTGGCCACACTTGATGGGCCCTCTGGGAGTTGGGCCCAGCACCCTGCCTATGTTGGTGGGCTTCCAGCTACACGGGTGCAGTGGGTGAGCAGGATCAGGAACCGGGTTTCTTCATCTTGCTCCGTCAGCTCCCAGGGGGTTGTGTTGGGCTGGTCACTCTGTGTCTGTTCTGCTCACAGAAGGCAGAAGAGAGGAAGTATAGGAGAAACAGGTTGTTTTTATCAAATGACATGCTGGTTGCACACAGCCCTTTCACTCACATGCCATTAGCAGGAATGTCATCAAGTGGGGAGTGTGGGAAATGCAGCCTTAACTGCTGTCCTGCGTCCAGCAAAAATGGGGTAAAGGGGACCGGAGCCTGCCATACTGTTCCCCTTGGTGTCCCTGGCCAAGCCTGGTGGATGCACTCCTTTTCTGAGTAGACAGGCCCTTGATGGAGCGTCAGGGCAGTTTTGCGCCAGGACTGTCTCCCACCCAGCTTCCTCTGCACACCGGCACTCAGCCCCCAGCTTCCACCCCAGGCAGCAATCCTGTCTCCACTGAGCTGTCCTGGGCCATGCAGGGAAACTCTGGGTGTGGACAGGACAAAACCAAGGACCTGGCCAGGGTCCTCACCCCTCTGGCCTCTCAGTGCCTCATTTGTCACAGGAGGGTGGCACTTACCTGGCCTTGTCAGTAAGCTGCTGTGAGGCCTGAGCCCCAGCCATATGGAGGTAGAGGAGACTCGTGCTTCCCAGAAGAGTTGACATTGTCACCCAGCTGTGGGGGTGGGAGGAGGAAGGCCCCAGGGGGCCGAGGCCGGGAAACAAGGGGTACCCAGACATGCAGCCCTGGTCCCAGTGGTGGCTGAGTGAGGGCCAGAGCCGACGGCTGCAGAGAGGGGAGACTCAAGGCTGGGGGGAGACAGGGGCACTCAGAAATGGGAAGTTGGCCACACTGAGGCCTGATGGAACCTGGAGGCCTTCCGCCTTCCTTGAGTGAGGGGTGGAGGCTGAGTTAGCCAGAGGGCCCGGCTGGTCAACTAGTTGGTGTCTAGCCTCGCAAAGCCCCCCACTCTGGTTCCATCATTCATTCCCTCTGTCCCAGCTGGCTACTCCCTTCCCCTAGGCTGCCAGGCCACGTATCATGTCTGTTCTTCGCATGTGCTCTTCCAGAATGTGTGCTGTTGACCTGAAAAACTTCTGTTGATAATACCTTAAGGCTATATATATCAAATAAAAATGATTCTCCTCGAGTGTGGTGGAGTCGGGAGGTGGCAGGGGCTTCACTGGGGGTTGGGTTTTGGGGGACCCTACCATTGCAGCAGGGTTGAGAGGGAGTCCTCAAAGGGGGGATGTTCCAACTAAAGCCCCAGCAAAGGTGTGGAGGTGGGAAGGATGTTCAGAGACTGGGCGAGTCCAGGGATAGGGGAACTTGGTGCTGGGGGTGGGGACCCAGGGTGGGAGGAGGGCAGCAGGGGGAAGCAATGGGATGGGTGGGGGGCCACCATGCAGTTTGAGGGGCTGTGAACTGCTTGCTTTTGGAATCTGGACTTGATGCCATGGGCAGGGCAGTGCCCGTGTGGAAGGGGGTGTTTGAAGAAGCCAGCCCCTGATACCTGGGTACCCCCGGTCTCTCTCCTTCCAGCACTGGCCACCAAACAGACCTACGTCACCTACACCAACCATGCAATCTAGCTAGGCCGCCAGAGCCGAACAAGAGGAGGAGGACCCGAGACCCTTGTGGCTGACACGTCGGGCCAGGGCCACTCCCAGGGGCCCAGCTGATGTCTTGCCTGCCCGTGAGCGCCCACGGACGTGGCTTGGTGCTGAGGACAGCAGAGCCCCCAGCGGTCACTGCTGGGCAGCCTGGGCAAGCTGGTCAGGTGACAGGAGGAGGACAAGGGGCCAGGGCAGCTTCAGGCCACCCCAAGAGCCTGCATCTTGGACCACGGCCCCTCCCAGCCCCAGATCACAGGGGCTCCGACCGAGTGGGCCCCAATGCTGGTTTTCTCACCCTCCCTTTGTCTCTGCCTGTTCCACTGGTGACCGTCCCAGTCTGTCTCCATCCCTGTCTTTATCACTGCCTTTCCTCACTGTGTCTCCACCTGTTTGTGTGCTCTGCTTTTCCCTATCTTCTTTCCTTTCTGCCTCTGCCCCGTCTCCCTTGTGCATCCTCCGTCTCCAGGCCTCTCCAGTTTTTTCTCTTGTGCTCTACCCGGGTCTCTCGTGCATTTTTCTTTCCTGTCCTCGGCCCCCTCCTCGCCTTCATTACATCCAGCCTTTGCTCTCTTCCCTGCCACTGTCTTCCAATTCACAAACTCTTACTTGTGGCGAAAGAGAAAAAAAAAAGGAAAAAAATTTCAAAACACAAAAAAGCCAAAACAAAAACAAATCTCGAGTGTGTTGCGAAGTGCCGCGTCCTCCCGGTGGCCTTTGTGTATGTCCCTGTGGCCCGCAGCCTGCCCGCCTGCCCTCGCCTGTCTGCCGTGAGTCCTGCCCGCCTGCCCGCCTGCCCCTCCTGCTGATGACATGGAGTTCAGTGCCTGGGTGTCTGGTGATGGTTATTGATGACAATGTGTAGCGCATGATTGTTTTTATACCAAGAACATTTCTAATAAAAATAAACACATGGTTTTGCACCCTGGCTCCACATCCACTGGGGGTGCTGCAGGGGGACCCCTGTCTCAACCTTCAGCAGGAGAGCCTGGAATTGGAGGCAAGGAGAAAGTGGGTGATGGAGACCTAGGGCTTTGGGGTGGTAGAGGCTGCCTCCGGGGCTGGCAGGGAGTGGGAGCATGGAGAGGCCCCAGGCAGGGAGGGACCAGGGCTTTGCAACAGATTCCAGAAATCTGCCCCTGGAGGTTCCCTAAGTAAGGGGGGGTGTTCTATTCCTGTCCCCTGCCCTGCAGCCCTTGAGGAAGGTACCATTTCTGCCCTGCCTCTCCCCTGACTCTCACTCCTCACAACGGGACTTGGACCCGCAGCCTCTAACCTGAGCCTCTCCTCTTGAGAAATTGGCTTCCAGGGCTCCCCTGCTGCCTGTCCTGTCCCCAGGTTACAGGTGCTGAGACAATGTGTGTCTGTCCTGGAGCCTGGAGTGTAGCGTGTGTCCATGTGAGCCAGGGGTGTGACACAGGTGTGGGTGTCTATTTTGGCTGCATGTCTGCTCCTGGCACCTCCATAGGTGTGCTTGTCTGTGTAGCGTGAATGTCTGTTTAGGCCCAATGGAGGGGGGCTTGTCCACACTGCACCCACATCGTGAGGATGGCTGTCACTGGCCGGCGGCAAGTGTGCCAGTGTGCATTCACAGCAGCTGGCGTCCTTGGCAGGTTGGGAGGTGGGGAAGGGGAAGCAGTGGAGGGGCTGGGCCCTGCCAGGGGTAAATTACAGAGCCGGTGACACAATGAGGCCACAGGCAGCAGCTGAAGCCCAGGCTTCCTGGCCCGCCCCTTCCTGGCGCCCCCACCCCCAGCCCCGCACCCCTGCCCACCTCCTAGGCCAGCTGACTGAAGTGCGGAGGAGTGTGTGTGGGGACCCCCCCCCCTCCGGGTGGGAGCCAGGCTGGGACTGGGTGTGGGGGAGTGTGTAGAGGTGAGGCTGGTGCACTGGATTGTGCCTCTGGTAGTGCCCCTGGCTGAGCCCATCGTACTCCTGGGGGAGGATGGGTGTCACACGCACCTCTGCTCAGGAAATCTGTTCCCCTGGAGGGTCTGTGAGACTGCGTGTGTGTAGAGCAGCTGCGTTCCGCTCAGTCAGTATTTGTAAGGGAAGGAGGGGGGGAAGAGCCTGTTTCTCACTGTTGGTCTTGCTTTCGCAGGACGGTTCCTAAGACTACACCCCAGAATAGATTGTAGCCGGTGCTCCAGCCCAGTCAGGCAAAACTAGGTTGTCAGACCAGGGGTGTTTGCCAGGAGCTCCCCGGGCAGCGCGTGTGCACCCTGGGGGGTGGCTCGGATGGAGAAGGGGAGTGTGGCATCCTCAGCCTGGGCACCTTGTCCCCCCTCTGGTCTGTTTCCCCTCAAGGTGATTGCCCTGCTGAGGCCCAAAGCTAGGCGCAGGGTTTGCTGTTCAGCCCAGGACTTTCCTAGGGGCCCTCCCCACATCCGTGGAGCCCCTATTCTAGGCTCCGGCGGGGAGAATCACCCTCTTTCCAGGGAGGGTGCTGCTTCCTCTGCTCCCCTCAGCACCTAGAGCTGGGAGAAGCATTCCTGAGCCTTGGCCTCATCCAGCCTGTCTGGGACTCTAAGAAAGGGGTAGGAAGAAAGGGGAGGAAGCACACAGGCCCTGCCCTCAAGGGGGTGCCAGTCAGATGGAGCAGACACAGCCCCACCTTCAAGGACTGCCCTAAGGGGAGAAACACAGCCTCTCCCTCACGGAGCTTCCAGTCTGATGGGAGAGACAACGGCCCCCAGCATATTCCCACCACCCAGAAATGCTGACTATCCCAAAGTAACATAATTATGAGAATAGTGTGGGTTAAGCGGGGAGCCAAGGGTGGGGTGTGAACCCTAAGTGGCTATGTCAGGGGGCTAGAGAGAGGTGTGCAGGCTCCATGGGTCTGAGGTAGGGAGAGGGGAAGGACCAGTCTCCCCAGGACTTCTGGGAGTCAGACGTGCTATAGCAGTGTGGGAGGGTGGGTGCCACCCATCACCCAGAAGGCCTGGCCAGTGAAGCCAGGGCTGGGATCCCACAGGGAGGCCTGGGTGGGACCTATTCTGATGCATGGGTGGGAAAGACCCACGGCTGCTCCCCTTTACTCCCTATGCCCTGCTATTAGTCCCCCGGGCTCATGCGGGACACCTAGGAGAGGTGGACAGATGAGTAGGGTCTTCAGAATTTTATACTTCAGTAAGATAGCTGGGGGTGGGGAGGTGGGGTTGCAGGGCTCCAGGCTCCTTGGAGAGAGGGCTGGTGCCCCCCAGAGACCTTTGTTCTGTATGAGGGATGATCCGGTCTCCTCAGGCTCCCCGGGAGAGACCCAGAGGTAGTTGTGGTGGCTACCCAGGGCTGCAGTCTCCTTTGGGGGTGGGCTGGGGACAACACCTTTTACAAGCTCCCTAGGTGTGGGCCATGCAGCAGGCCAGGTAAATCAGTGGCTTTCAAGCTGTTCTAACACCAGACCTCTTTCTTTAAATCAGAATCAGCATCTCTGGGAACTTGTTAGAAAAGCAAATTATGGGCCCTGCCCCAGACCTGCTGAATTGGAAGCTTTGGGGGTGCTGTCTGCACTCTGTCTTGTAGGCCTTCCATGTCCCTGCGATGCAAGCCCAAGGTTGAGGACCACTACTTCAAACTGAGTGTAAGAAGGCCAACGTGTATGGTGGAAGTGTGTTTGGGGGGTGGGAGGAGGTGGCATTCAGGCCTAGGGTCATCAAGGGACTAGGGTTTGGGGATGGGTAGCAGAGTTCCTGGGATGCCAGACCTTCAGTGCTAAAACCAGGAAAGTCCTGGAAAAACTAGACAAATTGGCCACCCTGTCAGACCTCATGTTTAGCCATCCATTCAACAGGTATTAAGTACCTACTGCAGGCCAGGCCCCAGGTACGCAGTACTGAATGGGACAGATGTGGTACCAGACTTTGGGGTTTCTGCAGCCAAGAGGGAACAATGCCCACTAAAGAGTTTTTGGGGCCCAAAGCCAAGACTGGGCTGCTACCAGCCCCGGGCAGGAGGCCACCAAGCTACCGGGTCAGTGGGGCACACAGGACACACCTTCATGGAACTCCTAGTTCCCTGGGGTATTAGCTTGAGGGGTGATATACCAGCTTGGGTCTCTTCCAGCTCATGGGGGGAGGGTGGTTTCCAATGTCTCAAAACCTGCTTTTCTATCCTGCTTTCTCAAGCCCCAGAGGCAGAGGCAAAGGGGACCAGAAAGTGGCCTGTTAGCACCATGTAGCGCATGATTGTTTTTATACCAAGAACATTTGGAGGCCCCCACACCATCTCGGCCTCCAGGTCCGAGGAGCAGTCGTCAGGAGCCCACAGGAAGATGCTCAACTTCCAGGAGGCTCTGTGGCTCCTCTCTAGGCAGAGGACAGGCCGTGGGCCCTTTCTCTTGGATGCTCTGAGGCCTGAGGCTTCCTCCTCCCAGCCTGGATTTCCATCTCCCCACTCAACATCCTGGGGAGATTGGGGCACTCTCCCTGGCATCGAGAACTTCTCTCTGCCCCTAGTACCTGCCCTGCACTGCCCTGGGTGCCCAGCCAGGCTTGGCCCTGGCACTCTGAGCTTCCCAGGCCTTGGACCTCGCTGCAGACAGCCTGGCACTGAATGGCACATGGTGCCCAAATCTCACTTCAGTTGGCAAAAGTGGCAATTAGCATTTAATGAGGCTTCTTGCTTTATTTTTAGGTAACCTCCAAGGCCCTGCCTGTGTAATTCAGCCCACCATTGCTCGGCAGATAATTAAAGCATGTCACCATAATTTGCCTTTTTTTTTTTTTTTTTATAAAGCCCGTAATTATGTTTTTATTGCGGGGGGGGGGGGGCGAGGGAGGGGGAAGAAGAGGGAAAGAAAACAAAGAGGTGAAACTGGGGCAGGAAATGGGGCTTGGTGCTCACAGCCAGGCTCCTTTACCCCATTGGCAGAACCAGGAGCCCCTGTTTTGGATGCAGCTACCCCTGGGTTTCCTCAGCTTCAAGGTCCACCCTGGTACTCCCTGCCCAAGACTGCCTCCTTTTTTTTTTTTTTTTTTTAATATTTAATTTATTTATTCAAGAGAGACAGACATAGGCAGAGGAAGAAACAGGCTCCGTGCAGGGAGCCCGATCCCGTGACTCCAGGATCACGCCCTGAGCCTTGTTGGCTTGCCTGGATTGCACTTCTGGGGTCCTCCTCTTCCCAGTTTGGTTGGGAGGGCCTTCCTGTTCTCCCCCTCCTTTCCTTATAATAGCAGCCCCAGTTTGCTTCAGAGCATTCCAGTGGGCAGGAAGGGGATCAGGCTAAAACCATAGTGGCCAGGAGTTGATGTTTCCTGAGCTGCACATAGGCACCTGGGAGTGCTTTGTACTACTCTCCTGTTACATGTTTGAAAATTTCTGCAGAAAGTGAGATAAAACTCCCTCCCAGGAAAGGGTCTGCTAACAGAGCCTGGTATCTGGAATCTGCTCTCAGGGGCACTTGTGACTTGCTGTTCTTTCTCACTATGAGGTGAAGGGCTGTTTTTCCACACCAGGAACTCCGCTAAAGTCAGTATTTTGATGCTGGCGAGTGGTGGCAGGCCAGCAATCTTTTGGGGGCCTCTGAAATCTGACTGTGAATCTACAGGCCATGCTAGGAACAGGAAAGGCAGTTGCCCACATCGGGGAGCCCACTCACCCCAAACATCTTCCCAACTGCCCCCTATGCCACTGAAAATTCTATTGGTAAAGCCTCAGACTCATGGGCCAAGGTGTGTTTGCCCAAAACACATCAGTTGGTCGGCAATCATCTTGGAGTCAAGTGTCAGGACACCGGCTGCCCTGAGGCATAGAATAAGGGACAGGTAAGCCGTGAAAGAACATGCAGGTTACCTTAACTCAAGCAGCAAGTGATCCCTTCACCACTTTCTGAACCCACATCAACCCAACATTGTATTATGTTCACGTACTTTGTTCATCATCTTCAACCTCCCACAGGAGTGTCAGCCCACCAGGGCAGGGAGTTTTGGTCAGCGTGATCACAGTTGAACCCCAGGGCCTAGCGCAGTACCTGACACATAACAGGCATATAATATTTGTGGAATGAATGAGTTAGGGGGTGAAGAGAGGGGCTGGAGACCCAGAGGGACCTACTTAGCTGCACCCCCCCCTCCACAATCCCCAGTGCTTGGCTCTATCTCTGAGTCTCTGCCCAAAGTCCAGTGATCATTTCTTCATTGCAGCTGCCCAAGGTCTTCTCCAGAGGCCTGAGGTAAGCCTGAATGTATCATACTGGTGACTGGGTGGGGAGGTGACCCCCACCACCCGCTCAGGGTGACAGGCATCCTAGAGTTGGAATGGGGAGACCTGGAATCTGCATAAGGCTCTGCTGCTAACTCACAGTGCAATCTCGGACAACTTGCTTTCCCTCTCTGGGCCTCAGTTTCTTTATCCGTAAAGTGAGGGATTGAGCTCTGAGCCCTGGGAGCCTGGGTAGGGAGCCAGCATTCCAGCAGTACAGTAAGGGGAGGTGACTGCAAAAGAGAGTCTTGGGGGCATGTTGCTATGGCGACTGTGCACACACCAAGAGGTGGGGGAGGAGCTTGTGTATGCAAATCAGGGCCTTTGGCATTCCCAGTCTGGGTCGTCTCTGACCAGAGGGGGCTCCGTTAAGATGGTGGGGCAGGGGAAGAGGATGGAGAGTGGTGGGGTTCTCAGGGAGCAGGACGAGTCCGGGGGAGCCTGCCAGCCCCGCACTCTGCCACAGTGTGGTGTCCGGGCCTACAGATCAAACAGCAGCAGTGGAGGAAACCGAGGCCCAGGGGTCAAGAAGTTCGTCAGGATCTGGGAGACCCGGGAAAGACCCTCCTCACCACCGCCCTGGTCAGCCCGGGAAATCAGGGAGGCACGGTTCTCGGGGGCGGGCGGGGGCGCCGGCAGACCTCTCCTGGTAAACACTGTCCCTTCTGGGGGGGCCCTTGGGAAAGCAGGGAGCGGAGCTCGACGGAAGACCCTGGCTCTGGTCCCCGCCAGGTCACCGTGACTCGGCCACCCGGCCGCCCGACCCCGTGGAACGCAGTTAACAGTACCCACGCGAGACGCTCTCAGGCCTCCGAGTGGACACACAGCAGGTCCGGAGGGGCCCGGCGCCTGCGCTGGAGCCTTGGCTGCCTCACCCTCCAGGGCCCCGCTCGCCCTCCCCGGTGGGTTAGGGCTTCCTTCCCCTCGGTCCTCAAACGCCGGGGCTCCCTCTGGGGCTCCAGGCCACCTCCACGCCCTCTTCCCCTCTCCTCAAAAGTCCGGGGTCCCTCGCGTCTGGCCGCGCAGCCTCAGCACGTGCCCGACATTCCACATTCGTCCCCCACATTTCCCAGCGTCCCTTGCAGGTGGGCTGAGGCCACGTGACACTTCTGGCCAATGAGCTAGCGGCGAGGCGCGACCACGCCCATCACCTCCGGGCTGGGGCGCAGGCGCGGGTGTCCCGGGCCCGGCCTCTCGCGGGGGCCGCGGCGGTCCTCGTGGGTGCAGACGGCGGATCTGAGGTGGAGGGCGCCGGGGTCTCCGACTCACTGGTCGGAGCTTATCCTCTGCCAGCCCCCTGTGAACTTCGCATGAATAAAAAATAAGCTTTTCTGTTAGGATGCTGAGATTTCAGGATCTGTTTCTAAGTTCTAGCTCTTCCTGTTCTGACTAATGTATCATCGGGCACCTGCCAAATTTATCTCGCTCTCCCAGCCACCACACCTTCTGTGCACCGTGCTAGTCACTCAGAATCCTCCAGGGTGCAAGCCATAGCCTCTCCGAAATGTGGCCCTGCCCCACGGTCCGCTTGGTGATCCGCAGCCTCCAGCCTCCCGGGCCAGCAGCCCCGCCCCTTGCCTGCGGCGGCCTCGCACCCCAAGTCTCCGCGGTCCCTGCCGCCCTGGACTTCAAGCCTCCGCACGCGCACTCCCCGCCCCCGGGGTTCCAGCCTTTCTTTCTGTTCCTTAAACACGTTGCTCCCTGCCTTCTGGCGTCTGTGCTTCCCGGGAGAAATCTGCCCAAAATCCTGATCTTTGTCCTTTTGTATATAATGTCTCTTTCCTCTGGCTGCTTTTAAGGTTTCTTCTTTATCACTGGTTTTAAGCAATTTGGTTACGATGTGCCTCGGTGTGGCATCTCCTCATGTTTCTCGTGTTTGGGTTTCGTGGAGCTTCTGGGATCTATGGCTTTGCGGCTTTCATATTTGGGAAGATTTTGGCCATTATTTCTTCAATACTGTTTGTGTCCTCCCGTCTATCGTCTCTCCTTCAGGGACTTCTGTACACATGCAGTAGGCCTCAAAGTTGTCCAATAATGCAGTGATGCTCTATTCTTTCATTTTGGGCCTTTTTTCTCTTTGTGTTTCATTTTCTATATTTTTATTACTATGTCTTCAAGTTCACTAACCTTTTTGTCTTGGGGTGTCCAGCTGCTGTTAATTGTTTTCAGTGCACTTTTCATCTCAGTACGTAGTTTTCATCTCCAGAGGTTTGAGTGGGTTTTTTTCATATCTTCCATGTCTTCCAGTTAAGTGTTCGTTTTCCTCTGGCTTCTTGAGCATGTGGAATACAGTTACAATACTGAATATCCTTGTCTACCAATGTCATGGCATTTCTGGGTTGTTTTCTATTTATTTATTTATTTATTTATTTATTTATTTATTTATTTATTTATGATAGTCACAGAGAGAAAGAGAGAGAGAGGCAGAGACACAGGCAGAGGGAGAAGCAGGCTCCATGCACCGGGAGCCCGATGTGGGATTCGATCCCGGGTCTCCAGGATCACGCCCTGGGCCAAAGGCAGGCGCCAAACCACTGCGCCACCCAGGGATCCCTCTGGGTTGTTTTCAATTGATTGGTTGATTTTCTCATTATGGGCTGCATATTCATCCTTCTTTGTGTAACGGATAATTTTTTTTAAGATTTACTTATTTATTTGAGAGAGAGAGAGAGAAAGAATGAGCATGGGGAGGGGCAGAGGGAGAGGAAGAGAGAATCCTTAAGCAGATTTCCTACCAAATGCAGAGCTCAATCCCAGGACTCTGAGATGATGACCTGAGCCAAAATCAAGAGTCGGCTGCTTAATCGACTGAGTCACCCAGGCACTCCATATTGGATGTCAGATATTGTGAATTTTATCTCATAGGGTGCGGGTTATTTTTGTATACATATAAATATGCTTGAGCTTTGTACAGAGTGTGGTTAAGTTACTTGGAAATGATTCAGTCCTTTCAGGTCTTGCTTTCCAGCTTTGTTAGGGAGGGCCAGAACAGCATTTAGTCAGGGCTCGTTTTGTCCCACTATGAAGCAAAACCTCTAAGCTTCCTGCTCTGGCTGGTGGGGCATTTATAATCCTAGTGATCGTTCCCTCTAAACAGCTGCAGTGCTTCCTGCTGGAACATGATTGCTATTCAGCTGAACTCTTGAGGGAGGACTCTTTGGGATTCTCTCTGCGTAGCTGTTTCCTCCCTGGCCTCTGACCTGTGAACTCTACTCACCTTGGCCTCTCTGTCTGCCCAAACATAGGAGACTCCAGGGTCTGCCTGGGTCCCCTCTCCTCATGCCAGCGCCTGGAAGCTATCTCTGGGCATATGGGGGACAATTGCAGAGCTCACCTCAGTTGTTCTCATGTCTCAAGGACCACTGTCATTTGTTGTTTAATATCCAATATTTGAGAACCAGGGTTCCATGTAGTTCATGCATTATGTTGCTATTTCAGACAGTAAAGTAAATCTGGTCCCTGCTACTTCATTTTGGTTGGAAGTGGAAGTGTCCTCCTATCTTTCTAAGATGCAGATATGCTCATGCTATTCCATATTCATTTTTATCAGAGGTTCCTCAGTGATGTTGGCCTAATAATAACAAGAAGGGCTAACTCAGTGCCAGGCACTACTCTAAGTACAACGCCCATTGTTTCATCTTTGCAAAGACTGTATAAAGGGAGTACTGGTTTTGTTGTCACTCTACAGGTGGAGGCACTGAGGCTAAGAGAGGTTAAAATAACTTGCTCAGGTGCACACAGCCAGGGGATGGTGGAGCTGGGATTTGAACCTAGATGGTGCAGCTCCGGGGCTTGCTCTTAGCCTCCAATCTGCACTGGCTTCTGCCCACCATCCATTTCTCCCTTCAGTTGTTTCCTGAGTGCTGCCATGCGCCCAGGTTCGCTGCTAGTTACCAGAGATGGGGAGCAACTAGCTTGAAGAAATAATTATGAACTAAGGGGGAAAGTAGGTCCATGCATCCAAAGTTCAGGATCTTTGAGTCTATTTCCTAAAGGAGTAGCACCTGAGCCAGTCCCAGGAGGATGAGAGGTCTGTAAGCTGGAAGCAGGAAAGATTATTTCAGGGATGAGCAAAGAGACAGAGGTGATAAATAACATGATATTTGAGAGGAGGAGCCAAGTAGGGGCATCAGGAAGATGGAGATGAGCAGTCCAGAGGAGAGAAGTGAATCTGGAGAGGTGGGCAAGGGTGAGGGGAGGAGGGCCTCGGAGGATCTGCCAAGTGGCCTGCAGGGAGTGATTTGGCCAGAACTACAAAGTGGGATGGACATGATATGGATGATGGTTTGGAAGGGCCTGGCCTGGAGACTGGGAGACCTATGAGGCAGCCACTGCTTTGTACCTCTGGAGAGGCGAGGACCTGGAGAAAAGTGAGGAGCTGGAGAGGAGAGACTTGGTTGGTTGCAGAGGGTAGCTTAGGGGAAAAAGTGGGGCTGAGGTTGGCTTGGATAACTGGGTGGTGGAGTTGCTAGAAGGGAAGAGTGGTAACTTGTGTTTCTTGGTTATATCTCTATGAGGAGTGGGTATGCACCCCACTTAATGCTTTCCCCTTCCCTCTGGCTGGGATATAGATGTGATGGCAGGAGCTGGAGCAGCTGCCTTGAACTCAGAGATTGGAGCCAAGTTTAAGCCTAGGAGCACCCAGCTCTGGACTGTTTGTGTGGAAGAACTCAGCTTCTGTCTTCAAGCCATTATATTTTGCAGTCTCTCTAACAGCAGCTTGGCATGTCCTTGAACTAAGGCACCTATATTCCACTGATTCTCCATCATGCTGGTTTAACTTTTTTACCCTTGTCTTCACCTTTGCCTATGTTGGTCCCTGTACCAGGGATGCCATTCCTTCTACCACCTCCACCTGTACTCGCTTGGACCAGGGCACCATCAGGTCAAGATTCTACCTTAGTATTTCTTCCTCTGGGACAAGTCCTACTGTGCCTCCATTCCATTCCTCTTTCTTGAGTTTTCTTGACCACTTCTGTAACCAAGACCACAAAGCTTCTCAGGGGCTGGCCATACCTTATTTCTTTTTGTGTGGTCAATGCCCGCTTTTAGTGGGGACTCCATCAATATGTGGTGGTTGAGTGATTCTGAGAAGTGGGTGTGGGAAGCACATCACAGGGCTGTCAGGAGAATTCAGTGAGTATTAGTCAGGTGGGCTAGGTTATGCTGTGTAACAAATGGCCCCAAATTCTCAGGGGCTTAAAACCACAAAGATTTTGTACCTTGCTTGCAGGAAGGGGGGAGAGGACCGTGCTCCTGTCATAGTTACTCAGGGACCACAGATGATGGAGGCTCCCTTATCATCTCCCCACAAGGGTTTCTTGGCAGGAGAAGAGCACATGCAGAACTTGCATAATAGCTCTTAAATGCTTCCACCTGAGAGTGACACATTCCTTTCTGCTCATACTGCATTGGCCAGAGCAGGTTCCATAACCCCATGTAACTCCAAGGAGATGAGGATTTGTAATCCTGTTTGCCCAGAAGGAGAAGAGGACTAGATGAGTTGGTTAGCAGCGATGACGTCTGCCACAGTCAGTTATGTAAGAGGTCTGGTATGATATTGAGAATGTAGTGCAATGATCAACCAGGGCTTGTTTTTGCTCCTTAGCCATTTATCATTCAATGTGTATTTCACTGTACACAATGGTGAAAGACAGGTAATGTTCCTTGTCTCATGGAGTTTATGATCAAGAAGAGGAAGAGGAGCAGACATTGTTCAAATCATCACACTCATATAGAAATAATTACAGTTTGTAATAAGTACTCTGAAAGCAAAGAACAGGGTCCTATGAAAGAGAATAATGGTGCATGTGTGTGTGCGTGTGTGTGTGTGTGTGTGTGTGTCTGTCTGTCTATATTAGCATGGAGAGTCAGGGAAGTCCTCTCTGAGGAGGCTGCCTTTGAGAGGAGACTCCAAGAAAAAGGAAGTCAGGGAACGAGTGCAGGGGAAGAAATTTTTAGGCAAAAGGAACAACGTGTGCAAAGGCACTGGGGTGGGAAGGGGTCTGGCAAGGAGGCTGAGTCTGGTGCAGAGTGATTTGGGGGCAGTGATGAAGGAAGTGAGGACAGAGAGGCCCAGGACCTGGTAGATTGCATCCAGAAGGCCTCTGGAAAGCTTGAAGCAGGATGAGCCTGATGTGTACATTTAATGACTTCTGAAATGTTTCAGTGCTCTCAGGCCACCACATCCTCCTTTGCTTCTCCAATGTCCACCCCCATCCCCCAGTCCTGCGGCTTTGACTCCCAGATGTGCATCTTTATCCCTGTTCTTGCACCTGAGCTTGACCCATGTAGCCCCCTGTGGCACTCCTCAGCTCTGCCAGTGTAGAGAAGGGAAGAGTTTCCCTCTGCCCTCTTAGGATCTCTGTCTGGGCCTGAAAATAAAAACAAAGACATACTAACAGGAGAAAAGCATACACGTTTATTTACTGTAGGTCTTACATGATACAGGAGGCTTCATAAAAAATGAAGACCCAGAGAGACAGTTAGACCGGAGTATTTTTATGCTAGGTTTGATGAAGAGTGGGCAGTCCTACAGAAATGTGATGGGTTAGAAAGTGCGAGGGAAGTATAGCAAACCGTGGGAACGTAACAAGGTTCTTCTGGTCATTGCTTTGTCTTCAGGGATAAGGAAGCTCCTTTCCTCCAGGTGGGAAAGTGCCTCTCACATGAGAGTTTTATGATCTCTTTCAGGGAAGAAAGCGGTTTTCTCAAAGGGATTCAGTTTAAAATATTCAATATGCCATATTTTGGGGTAGTATGTCCTGAACCCCATTACCAAGTACCTCCACCTCGGCGTGTGCAGATCCAGACCTTTGAGCATCTGTCAACCTGCACCTTCCTCCTCTGCCCTCTCAATAGAGGACCCCACCATCCTCGTGGTCAGAAGAAGCCTTGGCTTCAACCTTGACCCCTAACCCCTACCCTTCATCCGGTGTGTCAGCAAATCCTGTTGGCTAGCTGAGGATGTCTCAGTATCCAGCTTTAAGTACTGCTCTTTCACCATGGAACCTTCTTCTCCCTAATGCTGGTGAGCTCCCCTCAACTAAGTTGTCTTCACAGAGAAGTGTTTCCAGATTGCCCCTCAACAGCACACCCATCGCTCCTCGCCACCCCACTTCATTTTCCCTCAGGGACACCATCACTCTCTGGCATCACACAATACACTGATTGTGTCTCTCCCCTTGGGGGCAGGGAGGCGGACAAAAGCACTGAGTGGGCAGGGACTCTACACTGTTTTCTATGAAACTTTGAATGCCAGAAAGAGTGCCCCCCACATGGAAGATGTTCTATTCATTTGTTGAATGAACGAATGGCGTGAATGACCTTGGAATTCCAAGGACTGCTAGGGCAACAGAGACCTTGTTTTGTTTCATCCAGGAAGAGGCCATTGTGTGCAGTTTGGGTTTTCGGAGGTGGTGAACTAATGGCTTTGGAACTGGCTTCGTTTACTTTCTCCTCATCCCAGGCTGGGCCCTGTGGTTACAAACAAGCCAGAGCCCACCTCTATTTGTTCTCGAAGGAAACTATAAAGTCACCACAAATTGGAGTGCAGATGTGGCAGTTTATCAGGTTAAGTGTGCTAAGTTGTGTAAATTGGGAGCATTTCTAGCCTGGTTGTGCCCTTAAAGCATTAGAGAACCATTTTCCCTAAATGTGTGTTTGGGGAACTCAGCTAAACTGTGGCTTTCCCAACAGTGTCATGTAGATATTGAATAATCCAGACTAGGGGAAATCTATGCTCAGTTACTATGACTACCTTGCCTGGGCCAGAAACTAGGCCCCTTTCATTCATTCATTCATTCACTCATTCATTCATTCATTCATTCATCCATTTGACAGGTCCATACTGAGTGCCTTCTGTGGGCCAGGCACCAGGCACCAGAGTGGACAAGACCAACACAGACTCCAAGGACAAGATGAATATTCCTGCTATGGGAACTGCTTGGGCCTTGGCCTGGGAGGAGGAAAGGGCACTCTCTGTGGGTCAGGGTGGGTGAAGAGACCTGGAAGTCTGGGGGATCAGGCCTCAGCATTATGGAATCAGGCAGGGGCCATGAGGGTAGGATTTAGGGGCTTGAGCCCCAAGAGTCACTGGGGCTGGTGGGCATGTCACACCCTCTCAGGATGGTCTTGATGGTCTCCCAAGCCTTCAGTAACATTCTTGGGGCTTCCAGGTGCACACAGGTACAGGGAGAGGGGGAGAAATAGAGAAGGTGGTTACCAGACAATGAGAGGTGAGCCAGAGCAGCAAATGTTAGAGAGGTGGATAGATGGAATGAGGCAGGAGTGACAAGTAGTTTACAGAACACCCAGAAGTGCTCCCTAAAATGACAACTATTCTTTCAAATGAATGAATGAAAGGAAAACCTTTAGAATGTCAAACATAAAGAGGATGCTGGAAGCCTGGGTGTTAGGGAGCTCCAAAGCTGCAAGGAGACCTCAGGTTATTTGCACATACATCTCCATGACCTATATCAGAGTTTCTCAGTAGTAGCACTGTTGATATTTTGGGCTGGATTGTTTTTTGTTGGGGTGAGGCCTGTCCTGTGCATTGTAGATGTTTGGCAGCAATCTTGGCCTCTACCCGGGAGATACCAATAGCAACTCCCTCCTCCAGCTGTGACAACCAGATATGTCTCATGTGGAACAAAGTTTTCCAGGTCCAGAAATAAAGGTCTAGAGGAAGAAAGAAACAGTCTGTGGGCACTCATGGTGGGAAGTTGTAATTGAGACCTCTGCCAAAAGCCAGGGCTGCGCTTGGGTGAAAGGATAGAGAGGGAAAATACCCATCCAGTGGCAAAGAGAAATGATAATTGTCTATTTCAGCACATGCTTCAGGAATTAAAAAAAGCTTTTCCATTTGTAACTACATGCCTACCCACACAAATGTTTAGGGTAAGCATTTGCATTACCCATGTGTTCCAGGAAACTCCAAATGATGAATTTAAGCCGAAGTATGCTGGTAGTACCTGGGGCATTTGGCAGAAGCAAAAGCAAATTCTCCTGAGAAGGACATACCCTTGACTCCTGCTGTACAGGATTCCCATGGATAGTACTCAACCAAACTTGACCTTACAATACAGAATTACAAAGCACATGAGGAAATAATCATACGTGAGTCAGTGGAAAACAACAAATGATAGAATTAGCCTTCAAGGCTTAAGATACTGGGGTGATTGGGGTGATTAGGGTGAATATTAAAAAAATTTTTTTTAAATATTTTAAAAAATTGTTTAAAATGTTTAGAGAAATAAAGATGCCTCCAGGAAAATCAGGCAAACATGAAAATGAACAAAGACTCAGAAATGAAAGTGATAATGTTGAAAGTTAAAACTCAATGGACAGGTTAAACAACAGATTAGATACTGTTGAAGATATAGTTAGTGAACTGGAAAATAGATATAAAGAATTTGTTAGCTATTATGGGGCACACAAAGAACAATATGAACAAGTGGGAAAAAGACATGGGATATAGAATGGGAAATTTAACAAATGTCATCTAGGCATTCTTGCAGCAACAACTGGGAGAACTGGGGAAGTGATATTTAACAATATATTGATTAGGAATTTTCCAAAAATGAAAAAAAAAGACGAAAGCTGGGAATGAAGCATGAATTCAAGCAGATCGATAAGGAGAAACCCAGACCTAGAAACATCATGTGAAAGTGCAGAACTAGGCCAGCCCTGGTGGCTCAGCGGTTTAGCACCACCTTTGGTCCGGGGCATGATCCTGGAGACCCGGGATCGAGTCCCACCTCGGGATCCCTGCACGAAGCCTGCTTCTCCCTCTGCCTGTGTCTCTGCCTCTCTCTCTTTCTCTCTCTGTCTCTCATGAAAAAATAAATAAAAATCTTAAAAAAAAAAGTGCAGAACTCCAAAGGGAAGAGAAGACCTTAAAAGTAGCCAGATAGGAACAGTCAGATCACAAAGGGTCCAGGATAGAATTATGGGACATGGACATTTGGCCTTGGGATGCCCAAAGACTACCAAGGGAAGGGTACCTTGAGAGGAATGTCCAACTGCCGCCAACATGAGTGGGTAGGGCCTTATGGTTCAAATATTAAAAGAAATAGGGGCAGCCCGGGTGGCTCAGTGGTTAAGCTTCTGCCTTCAGTCCAGGGCCTGATCCTGGAGTCCTGGGATGGAGTCCCACGTCAGGCTCCCTGCATGGAGCCTGCTTCTCCCTCTGCCCCCGCCCCCTCTCTCTGTGTCTCTCATGAATAAATAAATAAAATCTTAAAAAAAAAAAAAAGAAATATAATCCTAGTATCCCCTTAGCCAGGGCCTGGTGGTTGCACAGCCTAGTATGTGGGTGTTTGGGGCACACTAAGTAATACCTGGGCAGAGCCTGGCCCACAGGCTGCAGGAGGTTGCTTGTACCTTGAGAGGAGAGAGGGCCACCTTGGGAACACTGCCTGGGCACAGCCCAGGGGTGGCAGTGAATACAAGGAGTGTGAATTAAGGGGATCTGGAGTGGCTCTGGGAATTCACTGCCTTGCCTCCAGGCCTATTTGGGACCCATGCCCTCAAGGGACTCTGGAGGATCCTGGGGTCATCTCTCCAATCCACATAGGTGTGGTGAAGGAACACGAGCGTGGCAGGACTGGGGAGAGGTGGGCCTAGGGTGTGTGCAGGAAAGGAGAGAGGACAGTAGAGAGGCTCAGAAGGTTGAGGGGAAGCCCAGGGACCGCCTCTATTTCTGGATAAATGCAGTGTCACCCACCCCTTCACACACACACACACACACACACACACACACTTTTTGCTATGAATTTCTCACCAAACAAGCTTCATTAATCGTCTAATAACCAGATTAATTAAGGACGCTAAAAGTAAACAGCAAGAAGGTAATTTGCTTCTGATTACTGTGTAATTGTAGGAGGATGAACTCATTTGCATATGCAAAGAAGTCTCCCTACACAGCAAATGACAATGGAGAGAAGTAATTGTGTATCTGACCGGCACCTCCATCTCTCCCCACAACATCCTGCTTCCTCCAGCCCCCTCCTAAACCTCTCTAGAAAGCGGATTGAGATGCCAGCCCTGCTGCCAGCCAGCAGCGCCGCCAATCAGGACCCCTGCTCTCCATGCCCGTTGCCCCACACCAGCTCCTGCAGCTCCTTTGGCACGCAGAGAGGCCAGGCTCACAAAGCAGCCACGGGGAAGTCTAATTTTGGCTCTACCTGAGTGATCTTGGCAACGACATTCTTCCCCAACCCAGATTTCCTTACTTCAAAATGAGTTTGCACACCCGCCCTCTGCAGTCCTTAAGACGACAATGCTAAGAGCAAGTGAGGGAGCGTTTTATAAGTTGTAGAGTGCTGGGCCAAAGGTTGCTGGGCATTATTTTTTTACCTGACCCCAGGATGGGTGGAGTGTGTGTCTTCAAAGGCCTCTTAGAATCCTGCCTCATCCAGGAAGCCTCCCTGGATCGTGCTCTTCCCTGGAACTGGCTTTCCTCCAGGACCACAGTTTGGTAGTTTCTGTAGAAGCGCTGGGTAGTCACAGCTCCCACTAAATCCTGGAGACCGGAGAGGAGGAGGAAAAGCCCCAGTGTATCACACCCCCCCCCCCCCCCCCCCCCCCCGGATCGAGGCTGAGCTCAGCCTTGCGGGTACCCATGCTGGGGTGTTCCTTGTCACTGAGGGCCTCAGACGCCAAATTGTTTCTGCTGGCGGCCTCCGTCTCTCCTGAACTCAATTTGCGTTTTCAAAGCAGCTAATAGACGCATTAAAAAATCCATTTTCACTCGGGATTGAATCTGACTGGAGCAAGATCAATGCGCAGAGGCCTCCCTCCTCCCTCCTTCTCCCCTCACCCCGCCCCCGCATCGCCATGGAGACCGCAGAAGCCGCCGCACCCAGCTCGGCTCCAGCTGCACCTCTGCTCCCCCAAAGCCTTCCAGCGCCCCAGCCCCACCCCCGCTGTCTGGCCTTCGCCCGCACCCGCCTGGGCTAGCTCACCTGCACCCACCACGCAGCCTCTTCCATGGGGGGGCGGTCTGAGAGAGGCGGCTGGTTCACCGATTGAACCGCACCCCAAAACTTGCTTTCAACCCACCACCACCTGTTCAGCCAGCTGTGATCACAGCCTAGCCCGAGGAAGCCGACAGCCTTGCCTCTGAGAGACCGCATCCATTGTGTGTGGGGTTCACATTTCTGCTTGCCCCTTTGGCTTCGAGACTTTGGGCAAATCTCTTCCCCCTCTGGTCCGCATTCATTTCCTCCTTCCTTCCTGCAAGATTGGGGTGAGGCTGAGGATGAGAAGGAATCGTGCTTGTGACGGCAGATAAATATATCTTCAACCCTGAGCTGCTCTGGTGAGACACCCTAGGCATATTTACATGCCGATGGGAGACCCCCCACAGCAGCATTGGGGAGCCCCCTAGACTGGGATCTGTGTAATGGCAGGAGCTCTGTGTGCTGCGCACTGTGGCTGGATGCCTGCCGGGCAGTGGCAGTGGTGTGCACTTTAATATGCATGGGCTGCTCAGTGTTGAGAGAGGGACCCCCACATCCTACCATGGTGGATATTGGAGAACAGGCTAGCCTGGCTGCTTGGGTCTGACTCCTGTCTTCCCCACTTACTGCTGTGTGGTCTTGGGAATGCTAGTTAGCATCTCTGTGCCAGTGTTAGCTCATCTGGGAAACGAAGAGAATAATTGTATTGATCTCATAGCGCTGCTGTAGGGATTCACTGATCTAGATATAGGAAGTCTTAGAAGAGTGTGCCACTGAGTCTTCAAGAAGTGTCAGCTTTTGTTCTTCAAACCTTAGGCCATGTTTTATGTGAGAGGAAGGCCCTGACCCCAGCCCTGTCTCTCCTGTTCCCTCTGTCCTCTGAGAACAGCCCCAGCCCCGCACCGCCCAGCCTCCTGCAAGAAAGTCTCTCATGATTTCCTTCTGTGTTTAGTCTTTGGGGATTAGAACACCTGTGTGGGCACGGAGGTCACCTCTTGTTACCAGTCCATGGCCACTCGCCATGGCCTCCCCAGCCCTCAGCTCCTGTGTTCCCTCATTTCCACCTACAAGCCCTCTTGCTGCCTCTGACGTCTCTTGCCTCTGCTCTGATCTCCAGAGGGACCCTTAGTGGACGAGTGGGACTGGGAAGCAGGATAATGGGGCTGGCCTGGGTTTTGGACAAAACACATATGGAACTGGAGGGATCTGGGGTGCTCAGATCAACACTCGTACTGACAGTGGCTCCTCATTAGCAAGCACCATTGATTTTGTGTGGCTCAGCCTGACGTGGCAACAGCCCAGTTTCCCTTTTGGAAAAAAAAAAATGCCTTTGAAGGCTTTAGGAGGGTTTTCAGGTCTCAGGATCTCCCCAGGCTGGCCAGAGCACCCTCAGGCTTTCCACTCAGCAAGCGAGCCCTCCAGGCCTTGCCTCAACAGGAAGATCAGCCCCAACACACACACAAGTGGCACATACACACCCAGCCCCTCTCATCAAAAACTAGGTGAGTCCCCCCTCTGTCCCCAGTTGCCCCCTCTCTAGCCCTTTTCTTCCCTCTGGTGCCTATCATGGGACGAGGCTATTTGGAGGGACAAAGATGTTGAGATGGGCAGAAGGGCCTCAAGCTCTCAGCGGTTTCCAGTAGAGGACTGGGGAGTTGCTGGCCTGAGTGAAATAGATATTTAATTGATGAAGTTGAGGTCCTGATGAAGTTGAGGTCCTGGCTTCACTCTTGAGTAAGCTAGTTGCCTTCTCTGGGTCTCAGTTTTTCTGCCAGTAAAGTGGAGAGATTTATTTATTTATTTTAGAGAGAAAGAGAGAGGTGAGAGGGAGCAAGTGGGGGAGGGGCAGAAGGAGAGAATCTCAAGAAGATTCCCCACTGCATGCAGACCCATGAGATTATGACCTGAGTTGAAACCAAGAGTTCATTGCTTAACCAACCGAGCCACCCAGGGGCCCCCTAATGGTTGTCTTTTGATGAACAGATGTTTCAAATTTCAATGAACCCCATTGTTTCTTTTTTGATTAGTTGTTTTTTGTGTTATGTGTAAGAAATGTTTGCCTATCCCAAGGTCATGCAAATATTCTCATATTTTTACCTAGAAGCTTTATTATTTCACCATGCACATTTAGATCTCTGATCCATTTCAGATTAATTATTGTTTATAGTATGAGGGAGTCAAGCTTTTATCCCCCTATATGATCCAAATAAGCCAACTGGTCCAGCACCACTTATTGAAAACAATCCTTTCTCCACTGAATTGTCATTGAGGAGGAAAAATTTTCCTTCTATCCTTGTAAGTTCTTTGGCTGGTCTAGTAATTAAATTGATGGAAGACAGATTAACAAGAGAAAAACAAATTGGGAGGTCTGGGTGGCTTAGTCAATTAACCACCTGTCTTCAGCTCAGGTCATGATCCTGGGGTCCTGGGTTTGAGCCCCGCATCTGGCTCCCTGCTCAGTGGGGAGTCTGCTTCTCCTTCTGCCGCTCCCACCCCCACTCATGCTTTCACTCTCTCTCTCTCTCAAATAAATAAATACACAAATAAAATCTTTAAAAAATGTGCACATGTGGGAGGCCTATAAAAATATGAGACCCAAGGGCCAGTTGGGCAGTTGAGGCTAAGATTCTGTCCTGTGCTTAGGAATGGTTTAGGAACCCAGGGCTTTGAAGGGGAGAAGGTTAATTCACAGGGCAATAAGGAAGGCAGATATTTGGTGATTAGATGTTTACCCTGACATAGAAGTAGGTCCTTCAGATAAAAGTTATCTCTGGTAATAGCTCTGTGACTCACGCTCCCTATCAAATCCTTTCCAGTAGTTAAGGGAGAAGTAAAAGTTTTTCTTGAGTCCGCTGTGTCTTAATTGCCTTCAATTCAATATAATCTACATGCCAGGGATGCCTGGGTGGCTCAGTTGGTTAGGCGTCTGCCTTTGGCTCAGGTCATAATCCCAGAGTCCCATATCAGGCTCCCTGCTCAGTGGGGAGTCTGTTTCTCCCTCTGCCTCTCCCCTTGCTCATGTATCTCTTTCTTGCTCATTCTCTCTCAAATAAATAAATAAATTCATATATATATATATAAAATCTTCATGCCAAAGTGGCATACTTTGGGGTCATGTCTCAGTGCCCTTGTTATAAATCAGTGGATCTATTTTGGGATTCTCTCTATTATATTAGTCTATTTGTCTGCCCTTAAATGAATATCACAGTGTCTTAATAGCCATAGCTTTATAGAAAACTTTAAAACCGGGTTGTGTAAGCTGTTCATCTTTGCTCTTCTTCATGATTCTCTTGGTTATCTTAGGTCTTTTGCATTTTCATATACATTTTACAATAGGCTTGTCGATTTCCATAGAAACCACCTGGGCCTTTGACTCGGCTTGTGCTGAATCTACAGATCATTTTGGGAAGAATTGACAGTACCCATATGGAGACTTCCAGTCCAGGAACATGGTGTATCTCTCCATTTATGAATATCTTCCTTAATTTCTTCTAGCATCCTGACTTCTCTTAAATTCCACTGCATCCTGGCACTTGGTGGGAATTAACTTCCATCCCTGTGACTGCTGTTGCTCAAAGGAAGTTCAGTGCCTGGCTGCAGCGCCTCCGAGGGACACCCAGGGATGAGGCCCTGAGAGAAGGAAAGGGACATATGGAGAGATCTAAGGAGAGAAATGGGCAGCCGGGACCCTGGCTACCGTCCTGATCACTAACACCACTCTTTTTTTTTCTAAAAAGATTTTATTTATTTATTCATGAGAGACACAGACAAAGGCGGGGGTGGGAGGGGGGGCAGAGACACAGGCAGAGGAAGAAGCAGGCTCCATGCAGGGAGCCCGATGTGGGACTCGATCCCGGGACCCCAGGATCACGCCCTGGGCCGAAGGCAGACGCCTAACCAACTGAGCCACCCAGGGATCCCCTCTGAACACCACTCTTGAGGAAAACCTGCTCTGTGGGCAATATTGCAGAGCAGCCATTTACAGTGTCTTTCTATCTGTGAGATGGCAATGGGAGTGTGCCTGAGTGTGGAGCAGCAGTTGTGAAGAGTGAAAAATATACATTGCAGGGCACTCAGTAGATGCTGAGTAAATAATAATTGGTGCTTGTTTCGGCCTCAAGGGAAGACTGATGCCACCAGTGTGGGCATAGAACTAGAAAGGACCAGGCTCAGGCCCACCTCCCTCCAGTCATGCTTTTTTTCCGATTAAGCGCAAACTGAAAGTGCCTTTGTAATCAAAGAGCTGGAAAAAGAAAGATGACATCTGTCCAGAAAGTTTGAACAGATAATGCAGGCCAGGCCCTGGTGGCTTGTTGACATACTCCTCTTGTTATCACTAGACTTTCCATTCTCTTGATACACTTATATTTTATTCTATCACCCAGCTTCCAAGCCCGGGCACCTACAGTCCCCTTCACATTTGGCCTCCTTGGCTGTTGAGGGTCAGATGCCTATAGGCTGAGCTTCTGGACCACGGGTCCTGGGCTCAAACAGCTCAGTTCTGCCCGCTGGCTGAGGCTCGGGTGGCAGGTCACTGCCAGCAGGTGCCTTCAAACCGGGGAGTGCTGGCTCTCCCCAAGCTGCCACCACTCCAGCAGACCCACCTGTGCAGACCTGAGGGTTTGGCTTTAATGCTGAAAAGAACTAATTAAACCATTGGCAACTCTTGCTTTGGTTCCTAATCACTGACTTTGTGCTGACAGAAGCAGTTTCTCCCCAGATTATTCTTAAAGGGGGCAAACTCTTTTCTTACTGAACATTTTAAATACAATTACATGGAAGAGACTGATTTTAAAATACACTTTACTAAGCACTTTCCTTTTTATTTAAAAAACATTTTCATAGCACTTGTCATGGGCTACATATTATCTCATTTAGCTCTGCACTAACCCTGTTGTTACCATCCCCAGTTTATAGGGGAGAGGTACCTATAGGGTAATTAACCCACCCAAGGTGGACAGCTAGTGAGGGACAGAGGTGGGACTCAAGCCCAGACAGCCTGGCCCTATGACCTCATGGCTCAGCCCTGATGGCCTGCTTGGAATACAGCTTCACTGGCCTCAAAGTAGCATCATTTAGAAGCACCTGGGGCATTCCAGGTAACCTTGTAACCTTCCACTGGGCCTATAGCCACAAGCTCCAAGCTCTCTGCAGGGCCCTCATTTGCTAGTTGCTCTCAGGGGTTGGGGGTGGGACATATACCAACAAGGTTTCCTCCTTCCTCCCACACCTGTACAATAAAGAGGCTGCCTAAGTAAGGGTGGCCAAGGACAGGACTTGCCCCTGTCTGGTTCTTGGCTCATCGCATCCAGGTTGGGGAGAGTCATGATAGGTAGTCAGACGTTATGGCATTTGCAAATAAGGCATGCTCTGGATTCCTGGCATGAAGCAGCTTATGTGGCTACCTGTTACGTAGGGAGGGCAGCCAGGGCTGGCAGGGGGCATCCAGAGCTGGGGTTTGGGGGGATTCAAAGGAAGGAGGTCCCAGGGCAGCCTGCCTGACTTGCTTCTCTTGAACCTGGTCCAATATTGTCCTTCCTAGCTGCTGGAGAGTGAGCGTGAGAGCGAGTGAGCTAGGTCTTGGTCCCAGCTTCAGCTTCCAGGATGCATACCAAGTGCTAAGCAGACCTCAGGACCTTTGTACCTGCTATCATGGCTGCCTGGACCCATCTTTCCCCAGATAACCATGCAGTATGCTCTTCCACTTCCTTCTAGCCTCTGCTCACATGTTGTCTCCTCAGAAAGGCACCCCTGACTACTCCATCTAAAATAGCACACACTCCCTAGGCCTCCATCTTCTGGTGTTGCTTTTTCTTCCTTCATTAGTGCTATAAAAACATGATATGTATCTGTTTTTGTTTTTTTTTTTTTATTGTTCATGTCTTCCCTATTGGACTTGTAAGTTCCATGAGGGCAGGGACTTTCAACTCTTGTTTGTTACTTAGCATTCTCAGTGCCTAGAACATGCCTGACACAGTATATGCTCAGTAAATACTCATTGAATGATTGATTGGGGAGTGCTGTGAGGCTGAAGATGCTGCCCTGTGTCTCTGTGACCACCTCTCTTTGTATAAAGGGGAGACAGAGGCTGCTCTCCTATCTGATCCCACAATTGTCAGGATAGGTGCAGTTATGCTGTAGTAACAAACACGCCCATAACCTTGGTGCTGAGCCCTAACTTCCCTGAGTCTTGCCACTATCTTCTCTCTAACTCATAATATTCCGCTGTGTTTTTCCCCCTCTCCTTATAAGGAAACGTGGAGTAGTAACACGCTGCCATTGTCTCTCTAGATCAGTCATATCTGCAGGTTGTGAGTTCCAGGATTTGCCCCCCACTCCAATCTAGCACCGAGAAACTGAACTCCAACCACTTGTCCCATCCATATCTTTACATCCTACTTGTGACAGCTGTGCCCTCTTTTATTTTATTTTTTAAAAGATTTTATTTATTTGAGAGAGAGAGCACAAGCAGGGGGAGGAGCAGAGGGAGATGGAGAAGCAGACTCCCCACCGACCAGGGAGCCCAATGTGGACTCTCCACCCCAGGACCCAGGATCATGACCTGAGCCTAAGGCAGGCACTTAACCGACTGAGCCACCCAGGCACCCCAGCTGTGTCCTCTTTTAAAGGAAGCATAGAGATAGACCATTTTACCAGCAGGGTGCAAACCTGAAGTGATGGCTGAATAGCTACCAGTGAATTTAGGGCACAGTAGGAAAGACGGCCACCCAGAAGCTGGAAAAACCGCTCCCCCCACACCTGCCACGCACACACCAACTTGCTTACAGCTAATGGGGCCCTGTCTTTTTTTTTTTTTTTTTAAGATTTTATTTATTTATTCATGAGAGACACACACACAGGAGAGAGAGAGAGAGAGAGAGAGAGAGAGAGAGAGGCAGAGACACAGGCAGAGGGAGAAGCAGGCTCCCCGCAGGGATTCGATCCTGGGACTCCAGGATCACGCCCTGGGCAGAAGGTAGATGCTAACCCGCTGAACCCCCCAGGGATCCCAGGGCCCTGTCTTAAACTAGGAGCTGCAACACACGGAGGTGGGTGTGGAGGTGGAGCAAAGCTCACACAGAAGAGCACATGGAGAAAGGGCTCCCACTCCCACTCCCCGGTGGTGGTGTGTGGGAGGAGGGTCAGGTAGGGCTTTCTGGGGGAGGGGTTCTGGGGTGAAGAGCAGAGGCTGGAGCTGGGAGCTGGGTAAGGGTAGGGGGAGCTGGTGGGGTGGGAGGAGGAGGGAAAGGGAGGTAGGGGGCTGGGATTTCAGAGCAGTGCCCTCAGCCACCCCAAGCTGGAGTGAGGCTTTTCTTCAAACCCTGGGGGAGGATCAATACCTGGTTGGGTCTCTAGGCCCAGGGCTTGAGGGTCTTGTTAGGAAAGTCCATGAAGAACACGTCTTTCCAGCCTCACAGGGAGGCAGCCTGAGGTTGCCACGCCCCCCATGGAGGGGAAGTCGGCAAAGCCCTTTCTTCAGAAGTCAAAGTGCCTTTTCCTCTGCGCCCCGCTATCCCCACGTCCCACCACTCCCTGAAGGCCTGGGGCTCTGGGGCCCTGGGGTGGCTCTGTCCTCTTCAGCTTCTGAGGAGGTAGATGCCACCCCATAACTGCCCTCCCTGCCTGAGCAAGCTCCCATTCCTTTGCATGGCCTCAAGGCCCTGGCCTCCCACACTCTGGGGCCTTGGGTCCCTCTGTTTTTCCCTCCTCGGCCTATAGGCATCACCATGGCAGGGCTGGCCTCATCTCTGTTCCCTGATTGAACCTGCCCTTTCCTGCACTTCCAGCCTTTACTGGTGCCATCCACTCAGCCTGGTCTTCTTTCAAGATCTCACCTGAATGGCACCTCCCTGAGTGATGAAGTTTTGCAATATAGGTGAGGTCTGGAGCCGACGACCAAGAAAGAATTCTTGAGACATCTTTGGTGCAAAATGGTGGTTTTATTAAAGCAGGGGGACAGAAATGGGCAGGAAGAGCTGCTGCCCTGAGCCCATGAGAGGTGGCTGATTATATTCCTGGGAGTTGGGAGGTGGTTAAGGATAGGGTAAGTGCCTAAGGGATTTTGGAAGCAAGGTTTCCAGAACCTTGAGGGGGCCAGCTGTTGTTGGGAAAAGGTCACTTATTACCGTCTAATAAAACTTGAGTCATGAGACCTTCAGATGGATATGGGGGATGGTTGCCAACATGTATATGGGGGTTTAGAGATAAAGGAATTTTTACATGTTAAAGTAGACTTACAGGATCCTGGGGGTCGGGCTGAGATTGCCTTTAGTCCTTAGCAAAGTATGAATATCCAGGCAGTTGAGTCTGTAGAGGAAGGTCCCTCTGCCTGTTTCAAGAACTTGTCAATGTGCTGCCCCGGGCTGTGTTTTGTCCTCAGCCAGTCCTCTGTTCCCTCATCACTGAGGCACCCTTCCAGAGCCCCAAGCAGAGGCTCTCCTCTGTGCGATGGGTCCCTGGGATGACCAGCTAGAAAGCGGGGCAGGAAACCCCAGGGGCCAAGAGGCTGAAGGAGAGATCTGGACCAAGAGACCCAGGAAGCAAAAGAGGATTCATCCTCTTTTGTTGGGGAAGTTGGGGGCGGGGAGGGTGCAGGAGGGGTTATTGGCGGTACTGGGAAGGAATTACCTAGATTTTACAAGGCTTTGTGGTGGCAGGAAGGCTCTTGAAGAGGTGGTGATAACCAGAGAGGGGGCTGAGAGAGGGAGAGGACCAGAGCTGATAGGACTCCTGGGAACAGGTGGGGGGTGGGACAGAGGCTGGAGGGCAGCCAGAAAGCCACAGGGATTTGAGGGGATGAGGGGGAGTCTCTAGAGGGGCCACCTTTTTGGATTGCCTGGGCCAGCTCAGTGGTCAGCAGCTCCCAGGAGGGTTATGATCAAAGGGTTTCTCTTCACCCAGGCGCAAACAGCCCACACACCAGGCTGGAATTGGATAAGACAGACTGCTGTGTAGATGGTATGTTAGCACCTGTCTAGGCTGTTGCCAGTGGGATCCAAGAGAAGGTGGTAGGAAGATTTGGTGGCTTGAGGATAGAGGGGTGTAAGGGGGACTTTCCCCCCAATATTTTATCATAATTTTCAAGCATACAGAAAGATTGAAAGAATCAAATAGAGAACACCCCTCTATCTACCACCTGTGTTCTACAATTAACATTCTGCTAGATTTACTTTATCCCACATGTCTCCAGCCATCTTATTTTTTTGGTACATTTCAAAGTAGTTGCAAGCACCAGTATACTCCACCCCTAAGCACTGCCGGGTGTGCATCATTAACTAGAGTTCAGTATTTGTTTACAAGTTTGTTTGTTTTTTTAATGTTTGGAGATATTTATATAAAACAAAATGCACAAATCTTGAGTGAAGCATTTCTAGAGCTCTGAAGAATGTATACACCTGTGTAATCCAACTTCCATCAAGATACAGAACATGACATCACCCCAGAAAGTTCCCTGATGTCCCTTCCCAGAGAATCTCTGCCAGAGACTCTTCACTGCACCTCTTCTGTATGACTGATGTTCACCAGCATCCGTTCTCCCCTTGCACACATGGCTGCCCGGAGAAGACTACATTGCCTGGTCTTTCCAGCAGCTTGGTGTGGTTATGTGATTAAGTTCTTATCTCTGGAGTGTAAGTAGAGGCATCATGCAGCTGCTTGTAAGAATCATCCTTAAAAGACAGCTAGTGTGTCCTTGGCTCTGGCCTCTTTCCTGTTGCATGGGACACCACTCTCATGACCACCATGTTGGACCACAGAGAAGGGGACCCACCCAGGGGTGGAGGATCAGTAGGCTGGAAGGAGCCTGGATCCCTTTGCTCTTCAGGAAGCAGAAATGCTCTGGATTGCTTGCTCCAGACTTACAGGTGAGAGAGAAATATCCACCTAGTTTCAGCCACTACCAACCGACAGTCTCTTTTACACCCAAATCTATTCTTAATGACAAACCTTTGTGCTTTTTAAATGTGGTATTATGTGCCCATATTACCCATCCAAAAAAGCAAATTGTAACATAAGAGTAAACAGAAAACAAATAAAAAGAGACTCTGCTGTAGAGACTGTCCTCTGCCCTTCCCGTCCCAGCAGAGCCATGGTGGCGCTGCAGCTGGTTCTATTAGTGACAACTGCGGATTGGTGTCACACAGCAGAGACCCGAACTACCAGGGGCTTAAAACAAGATAGAAATGTATTTCTCTGCACGTAAAAACTGGAGCCAGCCAATATCACAGATCTGTGAGCCAGCTCCCATCCTCCCAACATCCTGTGTTAGCGCCGTTTCTGAACACAAAGCCTGGCCATTGAGCCTCACATTTGTGGTAACCACAGGACATTGTGCCTTTCAGGAGATGTAGGTACCGCTCTGGCCCATGCTGTGGTGAACCCTCTGACACCTGCCTATACGCTGGGCAGGGGCCCCTCCAGCCTGCAGCAAAGCCTTCCCAATGTAGGGGGCCTCCCAGCACCACATCTTTGGGCTGGACCAGCTCCCAGCCTGTGCTCGTGGGCTGGCTCCGAGTCACCATTTCTGTCCCCAGACAGCCTCTCAGCCTCCAGGGCCCTCCTCTTTGGGCCTGGGGATTTGGAGGCGAGCTCTCCTTATCCGGCACTGCAGCAAGTTATCAGCCAGACTCCTGCCCTCTTGCTGAGGTCCAGGAGATGTTCACACACCAAATTTTAATCTTCTTAGGCCATCCTCACTCGCAGCTGTTGGATTCTGTGCCTGCTGCCCTCTCGGCCTTCAGCTTCTGATCCTGGCTGTCACCGTTCCACACCCCCGCCCACTCCCGCAACCAAGTCATAGCAGGTGGCCATCTCAGGGGCTGTTTATCTGACACAACTATCCCTTAAAAGTCACTCTTGGATTTGAGACTATTGCTAGCCTGACAGCAATAATAACTCAGTAGTAGTACTAATTACAGCTACTGCTTTTTTTGAGAGAAAGAGTGTGCATCGCTGCATGTGGATAGGGGGGTGAGGGGTGCAGAGAGAGAGAGAGAATTTTAAGCAGACTGTACACCCAGCCTGGAGCCTGACATGGGGCTTGATCTCAAGAGCCTGAGATCATGACCTGAACCAACATCAAGAGTTGGATGTTAACCAACTGAGCCACCCAGGCACCCCTAGATCTAGTGCTTTCTCAATGCCTAGTAGGTGACAGATATCCTTATCATCTCCTGAGGCAGGGATTGTTTACTTCCCTTTTACAGATGAAGAAACTGAGCCTCAGAGATGTTAACAGACACTTTCAAGGGTTGGATTCCAGGCCAAGGTGTTCTGTGTCTCTGTGATTATGTCCTTTCCAAAGTCAGGGGACAGGCCTAGAGTCCATCCAGCTCAGCCACTTGCCAAGGAGCATCACCATGGGCGAAACTTAGCCTCACCCACATGGGTTCTGAACCTGTAAAGTGTGTATGGGGCACAGAGACATGTTATGTGTGACCTCTTGTGTGGCTCTGAGGCTCTCCAGGGCAGGGACCCCTCGGGTCTGGCCCTCCAGGACTTTACTCAGTGCTGCCATGCTGACCCAAGTAATCAGCGCTTCTGTTGACTGACACAGAGGGACCCAGGGGTGGGGAAAGGGGGAGCCACGGGGGCTCCTTAGAGTGGGGTGGGGATGAGGAGGGAAGAGCAGGGAGTGATGTGGACATGAGCATGGCAAGGGACAGAGATCTGAAGAAGCCAGGATGACAAAAAGTTGGGGACGGAGCGAAGAGCATTTTAGAGCAGGGCAGAGGGATGTGGGCAGCCTCGGGAAGATGACCCCTGGTGCACACCGTGAGAGAACCAGCAGAGATCCAGGGGGCCAGGACCTTGGGGGTTGGCTCCTGGGTGAAGCACTCTTTGTCAGAGAGTCCCTGGTCGTGGATGGCTGCAGGTCACATCTGTCCCCTGCACTCTCCGTCAGGCCTGCCCACTCCTTTTGAGTTTATGAATGTCCACATTCACACTTGAGTGCCCTGAGGAGCTTGTGCAGCAACCGGCCCCTCAGGGAGGCCTTTCCCACCACCCCAGAGCACCCCCGCCCTGCTCCTGCCCTGAAAGCAGGCCACACGGGTGGGGGGGGGGGCAGTGGGTGACACAGAAACCAGGGCAATGAATTACAGAGAAACCTGTCAGCCCTCAGGGTAGCCTTTGGAGGTGGGGGCAGGTGCAATTTGGAGAGCAAACTCTAGCTTGTTTACCCACTGAAGCGTCTCTGGGTAGGTATTTACTTTTCTGGGATTCTGGGAGGGGGAGAAAATGAGCAGGGGCCTCCAGGGGCCTCAGCAAACAGTGGAGAGGCGGCTGTGTGTTAACTGATTCTGTCAGCGGACGATGTACCTCCCGGGGGCTCTTGGCATACATGCCGGGTCTGGGCAGCCTTGGTGACAGCCCAGCCGCCTCGGCGCTGGCAAGCCAGAGGGAATTGTGGAGATCAGTGAGGCTGTGCCACCACCCCACTGTCCAGAGAGGAGAGGTCACAGCCCAACCGCAGGGGAAGCATTTTGGGGTGAAGGACTGGGACTGTGTCACCACTGGGCATTCGGAGACCAGGGTCTGTCCTCCAGCTGATGTAGCAGCCCTGGTGTCCAGGACCATAGCAGACCTGCGCTTGAGACCCGGGCAGCCCCTTCACCATTTGGGGTCTCTGTTTCTCTGGGATGAGGAAGCCTGCTGGCCATCTTGAGGACTGCCTGGGAGTTTCCCTTGTATTGATAGCACTTTGTAGACTTTGAAGAACTGAACTAGAAACACAGAGTGTAATCATTTCCCAGCCTCATTTCTGGAGGTTGGCTGATTCTCTTTTTAACAGAGAGAAGTACTGTTCTGTGCCTTGTTGCCCCCACCTGTAGAATGGGCATGATAGTAAAAGTACCCCCTTCAAGGGCTGTCACATAGGGAATGAATCCATCCCTTGAAAGCTCACAGGGAGTGCTCAGCAGTGTCGACTACTACTCTGTATGTTTATTGGTCACTGTCTTTGTGCCAAGGACACAGGGACAAGAGTTGCTGGCTCAGTTGGTAGTGCATAACCTCCATCTTGGGGTTGTGAGTTTAAGCCCCCACACTGGGTGCAGAGATTAGTTAAAAGTAAAAATCTTAAAAAACAAAACAAAACAAAACAAAAAAACAAACAAAAAGATGATACAGCTCCTGCCTTCAGGGACTCAGTTCTCAAGATGTGGTCCTGAGATTCTTTGCAGGAAAGAGGGTGGGAAGACCTCAAGGTCAAGACTATTTTCATAATAATACTAAGGCACTGTTTGCCATTGTTATGGTGCTGATATTTGCAATGGATGGTGCCCAAGCCTTGGTGCTTAAAAATGCTGGTGCCTCTGTAAATGTCTAGGTGGTGACACGAAACTGTACTGAACAAACAGTGGCCATGGTTGTCTTTTCTGGCAGGAAAACTTTTCCCTTCTCTTCTAGGTTGTTCTGCTGGTCTAAAAATTAAATTCACAAAAGACAGATGAAGAGGAGAAAAACACATTTAATTTCACATATGGGAGTTCTTACAAATATGAGACCCAGGGGCGCCTGGGTGGCTCAATCAGTTAAGTGTCCAGCTCTTGATTTTGGCTCAGGTTGTGATCTCAGGATCCTGAGATGGGGCCCTGCATTGGGCTCCACCGTCAGCGAGGAGTCTGCTTGAGATTCTCTCTCTCCCTCTCCCTCTGCATGCCCCCCTCTGCCACCATGCTCTCTCTCTTTCTCTAAAAAATAGAAAATGAGACTCAGAGAAGTGCCCAAAACATGCAGCTTTCATTCCTTTTAGGCCAAGAAACAACAAATTTGTGAAGAATTGATAAGACAAAGAAGTTAGGGCTTGCAATAGTAAATTAACAATGAAGTAATAGGTTTTGTTTATATAGTCTTCTTGGTCCCAAATTCCCTACTGATGGTGATAAGGATGTTTCTCTACCTCCTACTACAGGGAGGACACCTTTCACACAGGGCATTCATATCCTGCTTTCAAGGGGACAAAGGAGGGTCAGAGTGTCCTTCTTGTTCTGGCTGTTTCCCAAGTAACTGTAATTCAAAACAATCGATATGTCAAAACGGCATATTTGGGGGTGGCACGCCCTGAACTCCATCACCAGTTTCACGAAGAGTCCTTGATTTGCCAATAAAAATCATTAACTTTATTAAAACTCTATTCTTGAGTACACATCCTTTTCATTTTCTGGTAATAACGTGGGAAATACATATAAAGCATTTCCACAGCATCCTGAAGCACAGACATCGTTTCAAAGAATTGCACTTCTGTGATCATTTGAGTTGTAAGCTAGAGCTGCCATTTCTCACAAAGCACCATTTTTACTTGGAACCAAACCAAAACAAAACAGAACACCCCAACTATGGACAAACTCATCATTTTTCTTGGATTTTGACATACATTTTCTTGAAAATGAATGAAGTGAGCATACCGCCCCAAGGAAAACAACTGTTAGTATTTGTTGCCAATGATAAAATCAGAGCTTTCAAGCAAAAGTTTGAATTTTGGACCACTTTTGTCTGCAACCAGGAGCTGGACACCTTCCTAATACCTTACTTCTGAATGGCCAATACGTGGTGTTACAAAATCTTATATGAGTAAAAGATCCACTCAAAGTATGAGATAGACCAATGGATTTTAATGTAACAGAGTATGAAAAGTTTGTTGGTAAGGTTTCAGATTCCAGACTTCAACTCACCCTAAAGAATATACAACATGTGGGGGCACCTGGCTGGCTCAGTCAGTAGAGCATGCAACTCTTTTCTTTTTTTTTTTTTTTTTAAGATTTTATTTATTCATTCATGAGACACACAGAGAGAGGCAGAGACATAGGCAGAGGGAGAAGCAGGTCCCCATAGTGAGGTGAGGCTGATGAGGGACCCGATCCCAGGACCCCGGGATCATGACCTGAGCCAAAGGCAGAAAGATGCTCAACACTGAACCACCCAGGCTCCCAGAGCATGCAATTCTTGATCTTAAGGTCATGAGTTCAAGTTCCATGTTAGACATGGATTCTACTAAATTAAACACACACACACCCCGCACCCCCCAACACACACACACACACACTCCAAAACCAGAATCTACAATATGTTGAGGTTTGGTGTAATATCAAAGAAGAATGTCCATCCATAGTAATGGGAGAAGCTACTAGAATTCTCCCTTTCTCAGCTCCTTATCTGGGTGAGACCAGATTTTCTTTATCTACTTCAACCAAAACGGCATGTGGCAGGAGATGGAATGTAGAAGCACATACAAGGATTTAGCTGTCTTCTATTTAGCCATTTATTTTTATTTTTTAAAAAAGATTTTATTTATTTAACTGAGGAGAGTGAGTGAGCACTAGCAGGGGGAGTGGCAAAGGCAGAGGGAGAAGAGGCTCCCTGCTGAGCAGAAAGCCCCATGCAGGGCTCCATCCCAGGACCCTGCGATCATGACCCAAGCCAAAGGCAGACGCTTAATGGACTGAACCACTATTAATAGGCACCCCTATTAAGCCAGACATTTAAAGAGATTTGTGAAAATGTGAACAATTTTGTTCTCTCTTTCCCCCAAATAGTCATCTTTCACAAAAATATATTACTTATATTAACATGTACTGAGTTTATAATTTTTATCTTTAAATGAGTTAATAAATGAATATTTATAATTTTCTCAGTTTTATTTTCAAATGTAGTAAAATATTGATAAACCTACATAAACAAAAACTCTTTGGGGGCCTTAAATAATTTTTAAGAGTGTAAAGGGGCCCTGATGACAAAAGGTCTGAGAACTAGTGGTCCAGTACATGTGGGGTGGGAAGAAGCAAGTTATACCCAGGGCTAATGTGGGAGGCAGATGGACTGACTGCTGTAAGGTAAAAGGGCAAGCCAGGAGGGCTTCCGGAAGGAGGTGACCCTAAAAATCAGCTACCTGTGGCTGACAGGAGTCTGTCCAGGTTGCTAGAACAGAGGCTGATACGAATGTTCCCGATCCATATATAATAGCCACTGACTCAGGAAAGAAACAGGTAAGCCCCTGTGTGCTGCTGCAGACAACTGCTCTGGCCTGGGGAATCCAGAGGGGTCTGGAAAAATCGAAAGCAAGCTCCTGGCTGGGTTTGCCAACCCCATTGCCAAACAAACTTGGATAAACTCACTTGTTGTAAATGAAGCCAGTAACTCAAGAGAAGGGGCTTTGGAAGACAGAAAGGGAGAAATTTATTTTGGGTGTTGACAGCAGGGGGTGGTAGCAGGCCCAAGCCTTAACAACTGAGCCCTCTACCTCCCAGGTGGATGCCTAGAGTTTAAAAGGAGAGGTTCAGGGGAGTATGTGCAAGAGAGCAGCAGGCAGAGGGTGTGTGTTCAGTATGTGATCCTGGGCAGGGGAGGGGACGTGTGGGATGTGCTCTTCTAGGCTTTCTGTTGGCCTTCCCTGATCTGGCTGTTGGGAAGCTCCAGGCATTACAAACCATCTTTATCAACGCTTCAAGAAAGCACCATCAGACATAAACACAATGGACTAGAGCATGAGTTAGGGAGTCCCGTCTATGTCTGGTTTTAACTGTTGGGATCTATAGTGGAGCAAGAAGGCTTGCAGACCTGAGGAATCTCCAAAACAGCAAGAAGAGCCCCAGAAAACCACGTGAGAGGTTAACCGAGATCAAAGCATCTGACCAGCAATTTGAGCTGTTTTCCCCAGACCGCACTCAAGCCTTTAGGGACTCCTCCCTCCTAGGGTGCTGTGTGCACATGCACACTGCATGGTCAGATGCAGCTGAACACCCCCCCACCCCCCCACCTCCCCCTCCCGTCTCCGCGCAGTTCCCTCCCTCTGACCCCAGGCAGAGGGGCTCCTGGACACCCTGACCAGGATTGGGCCATTCAGCAAGCCCACACCCTGTCCACACCTCGCCCACCGCCAGGCCTCCAAACTGGGGTCCGCACCCATCCACTCTGCTGGCCTCCCCACAGCTTCAGGGCTTTTGCTAACCCCCAACCCCCCCCCCCCCCCCCCCCCCCCCCCCCCCCCCCCCGCCGCCTAGTGTCCCAGGGGGCTCCCTGCATCCCTGAATCTGTCGGGAATGTGTGCAGCCGCAGCAGCAAGCAAGGAAGATTGGACTGCCGGCCACCTTTCGTTTTTTCTCACATAACAAGAAGTCTGGAGGGCTGGCCCAGCTGCCTGCAGATGTCACGTGGCCAGCACCAGCTGCAAGGGAGGTTGGTTGGGAAGGTTTGTTTTACTGGTGTTCTTCCCATTACTGGCACAGGGCTCCTAAAACTCTGGAGTTTCCCTTTGGAAAGCAACAGAGTGACTTTTGTTATGTTAATGAGGCAATTTGGAGACCACACCTAAACCCGTTAGGCTGGTTGCCAGGAGCACCAACCCTGGGATTAGAAGGTTAGAATTTCCAGTCCCACCCCTAGACCTCCAGGGTGCGGAGCCGGGAGATTGAGCCAATGGCCAAATGGCTCATGATTTCATCAATCCTATCCGTGTAATGAAGCCTCCACAAAACCCCAAAGGGATGTGGGTTCAGAGAGCTTCCAGGAAGACAGTACCCCAATTGCGATGACTCGTAGGACACCCAGCTGATGTCACAGAATGCTTGGTGTGCAGAATATCCTAAACATTGGAATTAGGTTCAGACTGGACGGTGATAGGGTAACGAGCCCTAATGGGCACAAATGTCTACTCTTGGAGAACTCTTCTCCCATGGGCCCCTGCGTGCCAATGCCTCTGAAATTGTTTTAAACCACTGACTTCGGGGATCCCTGGGTGGCTCAACTGTTTGGTGCCTGCCTTTGGCCCAGGGTGTGATCCTGGAGTCCTGGGATCGAGTCCCGCGTCGGGCCCCCTGCATGGAGCCTGCTTCTCCCTCTGCCTGTGTCTCTGCCTCTCTCTCTCTCTCTTTCTCTCTATGTCTATCATGAATAAATAAAAAATAAAATCTTTAAACCACTGACTTCTCTCCTGGGCTCTTGATCAGTAACTCCAGTTGCCTGGTCTGGTTTTGCCTTAAAAACACAGGTCCCAAATCCAACCACCCAAGATGAGCTCTCTTCCTGGGTTAATAGCCCTATAGTTGCCTTGGTTGTCCAAGTTGGAAATAGGAATCCAATGCCAGGCTTCTGGCAATGTCCTCCCAGCATGGCCAGCTCTCATCCTGACTCTCCCACTGCCCCCGCCCCCCAGCTCCCCATGCCATAGCTGTGTCCAGCCTCTCTCCACCGGGCCAGCTCTGTCTAGGACACACATCCACGTGCTCACAGTACTTCCTGATGCTCTGATGCCTCTCCCCACCCCCCGCCCCGTTATCTGGCCCCAGCCCACTCTTCTGGCCTCTGACCCCATTTGACATTCTGATCTTCTGCATCTCTGAGCCTTGTAGGGACAGGTGCACATTTGTGCACACATGGACAACATACGTGTGGCCCCCGTACCTCACTCTCTTCTAGCTTGGGTGGACCACCCACCATCCTTATGCTGGGAACACCTCTTTTAACTGTCTTGCCTTTGTATCTTTGCCTACACTGTGCTCAGGGCTGGGAATGACCTTCCCGCTCAAGTCCTAGTTCAGGTATTTTGGCTTCAAAGAAAAGAGAAACTCAAGTTACCTTAATCAAAGGTTTGTTGAAGGATATATGTGGCCGGGGGCCAGAGCCTACTCATCGAGTGTCTCCAGTCCTGGCTGGGGCCCCCTGTCTGTGCCCGGTCCACTCCCTTTGTGGCCCCGGGAGGTTTTCTGCTCACCCATTACTCATAGAATGTGCTGTCCTCTGGTTTTGAGTCCATGGGGCCCATCGTGGCCTCTCCTCGTACTTCCTCTGCCCATCCTGCACTGAGAACTGCCCTGTCTCCTGCATTTTGGTCAAGATCCTGAGCAGATAACAGCATAAGCCATAGGTCAAGGCAGCCTCCATCACAAGTGATTAACTGCCCTAGAATGCAATCATGTGGTCCTCACCAGGCTCACCTTCCAAAGGGGCTGGGGCGGAGCCGTGGGGGCAGGGGGGGTGACCCTCAGCAATCCTGTCCCCATGACCCCAGGTCCTCCACTCTGTCAAAGCCCTTCTCAAATATAAATCTCTCCAAGAAGGTGAACTTTTTTGTGGTTTCCTGCTGCAGGTACAGGGGCTGGCTTGGAAAGAAGGCCCATGGCAGGAAGGAGGAGAGAAGGGGTGGGCCAGCTTACCTACGGAGGGCAAAGAAGCTTCCCCAGCTATAGTTAGGTCAGAGACAGTGGGGGGAGACAGGTATGGGGCAAGATGGAGGGAGCAAGGTGCCCCCTTTGGCAGCTTGGCAGCCCCAACTCGCTTCCTTACTTTGTCATTACCTGCTGCCCTGAGGGCTGCTAAGTTTGTGAACCTTGCCAGCAGCACCTGATCCTTTTATAGAGGACACTGAGGCCCAGAGACAGGGAAGGCCAGAGACCTCAGCTAAGATCACACTGCTGTGCTGGGCCAGGACCCCTCACTCCCAGGGGAGCACTCCCAGCCACCTGCTCTCTATACCCTCCCACCCCAGGATTCTTTCTGCCTCAGGAACACAGGGGCTCTGACTAGGTCCCTCTCCCCTCTTCCCAGCTGCCTTGGGACAGAATCTAGTAAATAACATGCTGCCCATCAATCAGAGGTCACTCAGGCCAGGGCCGATCGATGGCCGCAGACAGCTGGGCAGGTGGGTAATGTAGGGCAGCTCCTTGGTGGGGGCGAGGCTGGCCCTGGGATTTAATCCCCTTGCCTCCCTGACAAGCCTCCAGCTCTGGTGACAGGAGGGAAGACAGATGAGACTCTGAGGTCGGTGGGGGGAGGGGGCAGGGGCAGGGAGGAGTTGGCGAAGCTCACCGGATGGTGGGGAGGGGGGGTGCACAGTCTTCTTTGCTACAGTCTTCTTTGTGGGCAGACTCTCCAGGCAGTCCTCCTTTAGTGACCTCCCAGGGGGATGCACACTCCCCACCCCACCCCACCCCTGCCCACTTATCCCTGCAGGCATAAGACTGTCTGTCCCTCTAAAATGGGGGTGCTCTGGGGGCAGAGAAGGACACAAGCATTGTTGCACATTTGGTATGTCAGCTCCATGTCATCTTATTTGGTCTTCACAGCAGCCCGGCTTGATAAATATTATGTCCATCCTGTAGATAAGGAAACAGGCTCAGAGAGGAAGCAATGTTTAACAAGTAGAGCGGCCTCATCATGGACCAGGCCAGGCAGCTTCAGAAGGAGGCGAGCTCTCCATCACTTCAGGTATTCAGGCAGAGACTGGAAGAGTAGCTGTTTGGGGGACTCTGGAGGAATTCCTGCAGAAGATGGGCTCTACTGGGGCCCCCTGCTTCAAAGCCTTCTGTGTTAGACTTTGGAAAACAGAATCAGCTGGATTTTGGGGGCAGGGCCCAGAGCCCCAGGTGGAGGGATTGCTGAGTGAGATGTGGCTGTGAAGCTACAGCTTCCAAAGCATGTGCACATGGAGCCTTGGGTACTCTGGAGGCACTGAAGAGTCTAGAAATGTTTGACTCAAGTTCATTTCTGATACCATTTTATGGTAAACCAGTATTTAAAAACAGATAGAAGCTGGCAATTAGATTACATGACTTTTAGCCCATTTGAAATCACAAGAAAGAGGGGCAGCCCGGGTGGCTCAGCGGTTTAGTGCCACCTTCAGCCCAGGGCCTGATCCTGGAGACCCAGGATCAAGTCCCACATTGAGATTCATGCATGGAGCCTGCTTCTCCCTCTCTCTCTGTCTCTCATGAATGAATGAATGAATGAATAAATAAATAAAATCTTTATAAAAAAAAAAGAAATCACCAGAAAGTTTGCTTTGAGTGGGGCTATAGATTCCCCTGCACCTGTGTTTAATTGAAGATTATTGCAAGAAGGGATGATAGAAGAAACAGAAAAGCCTCTTTTAACTTGCAATTACTTCTCTGCGTGAATAAATTGCATACAACACTAAATGTGAAACAAGTTGGAAGCAAGGACAGAAAACATCATCCATAAGCCCTTACTTTTATTTTATATTCAACAAAACAACCTTGTTCTCATCTTATCTGATCTTGTTATAATTGTTCTCTCTTATTACAATAAGAATATGGCAAACGTGTGAGCATATCAAGTGCACTTATACCAGCAAAATACTTTGATCTGTTTTTCCCATCCTACTTCTACCTTGATTTCATTCCAGAAAAGAGCTCTGCTGTTGAAAATGCTGGAATGTCACCATAGCAAAGTGACCTAGGCTGCCACCCCCAGGCTCTTTCCCAGTGAGGTGGGGTGAGGGAGTTGGGATTCGGATTTACAGCCCCTGCCTCTTCTGATACGCAGGCCACAGGCTCGGTGAGTTTGGCCAGAGGCTGAGGAAGAGCTCCACGTGTTCGCTGCAGCTGCAGGGATAAAACTAGGGCAGCTGGAGCATTCTGGCTGGTTCTTCCCTGGGACGGGGGTGGGGGGTGGGGGTGGGGGGTGGGGGTGGGGGGGATGTCTGGAGGAGAGTCAGTGGTGATAAAAGGGGAAGCTCTGGCCCTTCAGAGAAGGTTGTATGCAGGCTTCAAAGCAGGGTCCGTGGTTGAGGAGAAATAATGTGGGAGAAGAGGCCACGGACAGGAGATTACACAAAGATGGTGATGACTTGCTTTGGGAAAAGAAGGGTGGGTAGATGGGAGCCGGTCTCCACCCTTGACACTTTGTGTGTCAAGGTCAGAGAATAAGTAGGACAGATAGATACACAACATAGAAATGAAGCCAATAGGCATCTTTGTGATCCCATAAATAGCCTTAAAGCCTGGTAGGCCCCAGAAGGGAATTCTGGAAGAGAAGAAAGAGTCCATCTGGCCTGACCAATAAGACTCAAGGTCCCCCTCTCCAAACACCCCCGAGATATGGCCTTGATTCAATGAAGGTTTAGGAATCAAAATATCAAGCTCACCTCTAATCACTCACTCCTTCTCTCCCTACCTTTCAGCAACTCCAGTCTTTGGTCTGCCTCTCCAACCCCCTCTAGGCATGCTCCCACCTCAGGACCTTTGCACTCACTTTGTCCTTTCCCTGGAAGTTCTTTCCTGCAAAGCTTTATGCAGTGGGCTGCTTCCCAGTCTGGGTCTCAGCTCAGGTGTCACCTCTCCAGATAGCTTCCCCTAACCACCACATCCAATGTAGCCTCCCCTGCCCCATCACCACCCATTTCATCACTTGGGTTCTCTTTTCTTCATAGCACATGCCATGTTTTCTACAATTGTCTTGTTTCTTACCTGTTTCTTTTTTTTCCCTTAAAAAAAAAATTCTTTGCTTATTCATGAGAGAGGCAGAGACAGGCAGAGGGAGTAGCAAGCTCCCACAGCAAGCCCAATACAGGACTCAATCCCAGGTCCCTGGGATCATGACCTGAGCCAAAGGCAGACGCTCAACCACTGAGCCACCCAGGCATCCCTACTTTCTTGTTTCATTGAGCATTTTGTTTCTCCACACTAGAATGTCAACTGCTCCACAGGGCAGGGGGACCCCGTCTGCCTGATTCGCTGCTGCATCTCTTGCTCCCAGCACTGTGCCTGGCGCATAGTAGGTACTCGACAGATGTGTGTATCATCAAGGAGCTCAGAGCTTTGGAGCTGTGCTTGCTTTTCAGAGATGATGTCCTGAGAAATGGGGGACTTCATTTTTCAGCACAGAAACTTGGATCTTTCAATGGGGGAAATGGAGAGAGGGGCTTGCAGCAGGAGAGTGGAGGGAAGAGAGTGGCTGCGTAGACAGGGAAGCCTTGGTACGGAGGGGCAGCAGGAGTTCTGGAGGGTGGCAAGAGCTAAATCTTGCTTAGGGGGGAAAGCCAGCCGGAAGGCAGGAGGTTCTGGCTCTAAATGATGTGAGAGGAAGACACCGGGGCAAGGCGGCACAACGGAGGGGCCCTGTTTCTGGCCCTCATTAGACCCTACTTTCTAGGGGAGTGAGGCCCAGAGCTGACTACTTAGCTGAGAGAAAAGTGGAAGGAGAAATGCAAGGAGGCAGATCATCGGAAAAAAGAGCTTTTAAGACACCAAAATAATATCCAGTCACATCATTATCCAGCGGATGCAGCAGACATGGCAGCTTTGCATTTCTCAGAACCATAGTGGAGCCCTATCTTTCCCTCAGGGGTCCCACCCCTCAGAGGAAGGGCCACTGGCTCTGCCTGGGGGGATCTGGGAGGGCTTTTGAGAGGTGGGGGGAGTTTGCTTGGTGAAGGGAGAACAGCCCCTTAGTTAAAGTTGAGCACAGACTAGGAAGAGCAGAGCACCTTCTGGAAAGGTGTCTAGACTGGTCTGACTGGCCTGGAGGAGCGTGTGGGGTGGGAAGGATCACTTTCTGATCCCCTTTAGTACAGCAATTACATTTTAGAGGCCCGTCAGCACAGCCCCTCGTATGCCGGCTTCTTCCCCGACAGAATTATTTAATAGACTGGATGGTAACTCTGCGGGCTCCGACTGGGGCTGCAGACCCACCGAAGCCTGGGTGGCTCAGTGGTTGAGCATCTGCCTTTGGCTCAGGGCATGATCCTGGGGTCTGGGATCAAGTCCTGCATCGGGCTCCTTGTGGGGGCCCTGCTTCTCCCTCTGCCTATGTCTCTGCCTCTCTCTCTCTGTCTCTCATGAATAAATAAATAAAATCTTAAAAAAAAAAAAGGCTACCCTTTCTCCTTGAATTGCCTTTGTACATTTGCAAAAATCAATTGGCCGCATTTATGTGGGTCTACTTCTGCGCTTTCTATTCTGTTCCATTTCCCTTGTTGTTTATCCCTTGCTTACTACCTTACCTTTATTATTGCAGCTTTATTAGGTCTTAAAATTGGGTGGTGTGATTCATCTGACTTTCTTTTATCAAAATTGTTTTGGCTATTCTAGTTTCATTGTCTTTCCATATGAATTTTAGAATCAGCTTGCATGTATCTGCCAAAAAATCTTTCCAGGATTATGATAGGAGAGAATTGACATTAAACTGTCTTGAGTGAAGAAATAAGAGTGCGGCGTGAACATGGGGAAGCAAAAGAAAGCAAGAAAGTATGCGACCATGAAGCGAATGCTTAGTCTCCGAGATCAGAGGCTTAAAGAAAAGGATAGATTAAAACCTAAAAAGAAAGAAAAGAAAGATCCCAGTGCACTCAAGGAAAGAGAAGTCCCCCAACATCCTTCCTGCTTATTCTTCCAATATAACACACAGCTGGGCCCACCTTACCACATCCTGGTTGATACCAACTTTATCAACTTTTCCATTAAAGCCAAACTTGACTTAGTACAGTCAATGATGGACTGTCTGTATGCCAAGTGTATCCCTTGTATAACTGACTGTGTAATGGCTGAAATTGAGAAACTGGGACAAAAGTATCGAGTGGCTCTAAGGATTGCCAAGGATCCAAGATTTGAACGACTGCCATGCACACACAAAGGAACCTATGCAGATGACTGCTTAGTACAGAGAGTAACTCAGCACAAGTGTTACATTGTGGCCACAGTTGACCGGGACCTTAAACAAAGGATCCGGAAGATCCCTGGAGTTCCCATCATGTACATTTCTAACCATAGGTACAACATTGAGCGGATGCCAGATGATTATGGAGCCCCTCGGTTCTAATTCTTAAAAGATCGTTTTTCTGTCTACTTATACCAACTTTTTCTGTTGCCAGTTCATATTAGCAATATGCTATAGTATGAATTATTCTTCTTACCCATTTGCTCAGTTATGAGCTGAGTATGGTTAAATATATTCATTTTTTTATGTTTTGAAATCAGTATTTTGTATCATTTTAAGTATTGTTGCATCTTTCTATAAATCAGATGATTGTATAAAAAAAAAATAAACTGCCTTGAGTCTTCCAATTCATGAACATGGTATGTCACTCCATTTATTTAGGTCTTCTTTGCTTTCTTTCATCTGTGTTTGTAGTTTTCAGCCTACAGATGCTGCTTATGTTTTGCTATATTAACACGTGAGTATTTTGTTTTAGGGAACTATTATAAATGATATTTTTTTTCTAAAATTTTGGTCTCCAAGTGTTCATTGCTAGTATATGGAAAAATAATTGATTTTTGTAAATTGATCTTATATTCTGCAAACTTGCTCAACTCATTTGTTAGTTCTAGGAGTTTTGGGGTAGATTCCATATTTTCTGCAAAGACAATCCTGTTGAGGAGGGAAGTGAGGACCATTTTATTTCCTCCTTTCCAACCTCTTATCTCTTTTGCTTGCTTCACTGCATGGGCTAGGACTTCCAGCATGATGTTGAATAAGAGTGATGGGAGTAGACACCCTTGCCTTGCTCTTGATTTTGAAAAAAGCATTCTGTTCTTCATTATTAGGTATGATGTTAATTATAAGTTTTTTGTAGATGTCCCTTATCAGATTAAGAAAATTCCTTTCTATTCCTAATTTGCCAAGAGCTTTTTACTATAGATTGATGAAGTTGGTCAAATGATTTTTTTCTGTTTCAATTAATATGATCATGTGATTTTTCTTCTTTAGTCTATTAATATGGTGGACTATATTCATTGATTTTTCAAATACTGAACCAGCCTTGCATTCCTGGGATACCTCACTTAGTTATGGTACATTATTCAATTGATTTATTGCTGATTCTATTTGCAAATATTTTTCTGAGGATTTTTAAAAATCTGTGTTCATGAGGGATATTGGTCTGTAGTTTCCTTTTCCTTTACTATCTATAGTAAAGGTAATGCTGGCTTCATGAAATAGGTTGGGAAGTGTTCCCTGTTCTATATTCTGGAAGAGATAGGTATGTCTTCTTTAAATGCTTGGTTAAATTTGCTAATGGAGCTATCTGGGCTGGGAGATTTACTTTTTTGGAAGATTTTAAATTACAAATTCAATTTTTTTAAATAGATACTCTTTGGATAATCTGTTCCTTCTTCTCCTTTTTCCTCCCCCTCTTCCTTCTCTTCTTCCTCTGATCTGTTTCTTCTTGAGTGAGTTTTGCTAGTTGTGTCTTTTGAGAAGTCAGTCATTTCATCTGCCCTGTTGAATGTAATAATGTGTGTAGAGTTGGTAATAGTATTATCTCATTATCCTTCTTTTTTTTTTTCATTATCCTTCTAATGTCAGAGTCTGTAGTGACATTTATCTTTCATTACTGATATTGATAATTTGTGCCCTCTCCTTTGTTCCTTGTCAGTTCGGCTAGTTATTTATTAATTCTATTGATGTTTTCAAATAATCAACTTTTTGTTTTACTGATTTTTTCCATTGCTTTTTCTATTTTTAGTTTCATGGCTTTCTGTTCTTAATTCCTTCCTTCTGCTTGCTTTGGGTATATTTTGCCCTCTGCTGCCCTCACCCCCAGTCTTGTAGTTTCTCAAGATGGAACTGGATTGATGTTTTGAGACCCTTCTAATGTAAACAGTTTTAAAGCTATGACTTTCCCTCTATGCCCTGCTTTAGCCACATGTCACAAATTTTGACTTGTAATTTAATTTTTGTTCAGTTCAAATGTTCTTGAGACATTCTCTTTGACTTGTAGATTATTTATAAGTGTGTTGTTTTATTTCCAGTGTTTGGAAATTTACCAGTTGTCTTTTTGTTATTGACTTTAATTTAATTTCATTATGGCTGGAGAATAAATATACTTTGTATAACTTCAACTTTTAAAATTTGTTAACATTTGTTTTGTGACCCAGGGTATGGTCTATACTGGTGAATGTTCTATGTGCACTTGAAAAGAATGCATATTTGGTTGTTGATGGTTGGGTCCTAAAAATGTTAATTAGATCCAGTTTGTTGATGGTGTTGTTCAGTTCTACATCCTTATTAATCTGTATACTTTTTCTATCAAATGCTCTGAGAATTGTTGAAATCTCCACCCAAATTTTTCTATTTTTTTGTTCCATTCTGTTAGTTTTTGCTTCATGTATTTTTTTAAATATATTTTATTTATTTATTCATGAGAGACACACAGAGAGAGAGGCAGAGACATAGACAGAGGGAGAAGCAGGCTCCATGCAGGGAGCCCAATGTGGGACTCGATCCTGGGACTCCAGGATCACGCTCTGGGCCAAAGGCAGGTGCTAAACCACTGAGCCACCCAGGGATCTCCCTGCTTCGTGTATTTTAAAGCTTTGTTGTTAGGTGCATACACATTTAGGAGTGTTATGTCTTCTTGATGAATTGACCATTTTATCAGTATAAAATGCCTCTCTTTATTGCTGATAATTTTCCTTACTCTGAAATCCATCTTGCCTGTTATTAAAATAACCACTGTAGTTTTCTTTTGCTTACTGTTTACAAGGTATATCTTTTTCCACCTTTTTACTATTAAATATCTATTATAAAGTGGGTTTTTTAGAGACAACATATTGTTGACTCTTGCTAGTTTTTTATTCATTCTGATAATCTCTGATTTTTAATTGATATATTTAGATCGTATGCATTTAATGTAATTATTGATATAATTGGATTAGAACTTCCTTTTTAAAAGAAGATTTATTTATTTGTTTATTTATTTATTTTAGAGAGAAGAGAGAGAGTGTGAGCACAATGGGGAGGGGCAAAGGGAGAGGGAGAGAAAATCTTAAGCAGACTACTTGCTGAGTGCAGAGCCCAACAAGGAGCTTGGTCCAATGGCCCTGAGATCACAACCTGAGTTGAAACCAAGAGTCAGCCATTCAACCAACTGCACCACCCCTAGAACTTCCATTTTATAATTTGCTTTCCATTTGTTCCCTATGTTATTAGTTCCTCTATTTCCCCTTTTATGCTTTCAGTGGATCATTTGACTATTTTTCTGTATTCTATTTTATTTATTGAGGATTTGTTATGTTTATTTTTTTACTGTTATCTCCTGGTATACTTTTTTCCCCCTTTTACCTTAGGAAGACTGAGTAGATTCTAAATTATTTTCCCAAGTTTTCACAAACTCCTTGAGATAATTCAAGCTAAATCTAATAAATAATCTGTCAAGAGTCTCATTTTTTTAGACTTTTGAGAGAAACAGAAGTTACCACTTGAAAACACATTGTAATATTTTACTATGTGCATGCCTTCAAGGAACTGGATCCACCTGAGTTTCTCTGAACTAGGAAGAAGGTGCTCTGCTTAAAACTTCTTCTTCAGACTCTGGCATCCCATCTCATAGATGTTGGCTTCAGTAGATCCTGAAGATTTTTCTTTAGGGACCTATGCCCTTGGAATTAATGACATCTAATATCTGCTCTATACTTGGATTTCTTGGGCCCTATAAAAATCTCTTAATTCATTTTCATTCTTCCAGAATCAAAATAAATTGACTGTATTTTCTCAGGTCCAATGATGATAAATCTTTTTCCCTCAAAGATACGAAGTTACAGGTTTTTCATTTTTATAGAACTATAGTAGAAACTAGTATATTCAGCATTTTCTCAACAGAAACACCATGAGGCAGCACTTCTTCAATCTATCACACTATAAGGTGATTGAATCAGAGCCAGAAGAGCTTTTAGAGTTCATTTAGTGTAGCCCCTCATTTCATAGAGGAGGAAACTGCAACAGAGAGAAGTAAAATGATTTGCTCAAATCCAACAACAAGGTAAGAATGAGACCAGGACCTGACTCTTGTGTCCTTGGCATTCAGTCATATGTACTTTCCAGATTCTATGCTAATGTTTATGTGCTCCTAAAATATTTTATGGTGGTAACTCTGAAACATCATATGGTCTCATATGATGTGCTGAATTCAATCTTAGTGCTGCTTATATTGTTATATCCTTGCAAATAGTGATGTCAAGTAGATATATATTATATATGATAATTTGACTAATCAGACTATTTGGTTAAACAGAACATTTCATTTTCCAGGCATTTCTGGCACACAATGGGCACTCAATATAATATATATTATATTGATTTTATTTATTTATTCATGAGAGACACAGAGAGAGAGAGGCAGAGGCATAGACAGAGGGAGAAGTAGGCTCCATGCAGGGAGCCTCATATGGGACTCGATCCTGGGACTCCAGGATCACACCCTGGGCCAAAGGCAGGCGCTAAACTGCTGAGCCACCCAGGGATCCCCCACTCAATATAATATTAACTAATTTAAGTTGTTGCCATTAATAACATTTTCTTCTTTAACAGAATTTCCTGTACTTAGATTTTTTTCTCAAAAAGAAAATTTTATTTTAATTATTATTTTTAAAAATGGAAATATGATTTATATGTAATATTAGTATCAGGTGTACAACATATTGATTCAATATTTGTATATATTGGGAAGTGATCACCACAATAAATCTAGTTAACATCCGTCACCATGCATAGTCACCATGCATACTCACGAATTTTTTCTTGTTTTTTTTTTTTAAAGATTGTATTTATTTATTCATGACAGACAGAGAGAGAAAGAGAGAGAGGCAGAGACACAGGAAGAGGGAGAAGCAGGCTCCATTCAGGGAGCCTGACGTGGGACTTGATCCCTGGACTCCAGGATCACACGCTGGGCTGAAGGCAGGCACTAAACCAGTGCCTGAGCCACCCAGGGATCCCTACAAATTTTTTCTTGTGATGAGAATTTTTAAAATGTACTCTCTAGTAACCTTCAAATATACAATCCAGTATTATTAACTATAGTCACTATGCTGTACATTACATATATATATTTTTAGACTTTATTTATTTACTCATGAGAGACACAGAGAGACAGGCAGAAATGTAGGCAGAGGGAGAAGCAGGCTCCCTGTAAGGAGTCCACTGTGGGACTTGATCCCAGGACCCCAGGATAATGACCCAAGCCAAAGGCAGACCTCAACCACGGAGCCACCCAGGCATACCACATATATATATTTTTAAAGTGGTGGATCTAGCAATTACATACATATACTTAACATTTTGACTACTCAGCAAATTTTGTTTGAACAAGGTCATCTGGCCACAGTGTGGGGTTACAGGGAGATCAGTGAAGATTAGGATTGCCAGATTTAGCAAATAAAAATACAAGATGATCCTTGAAATACTATGAGAATTTCATAGAATGTTAACTAAAAAAGAACATTTAAAAATACATTTGAATTTCAAATAAGCAATGAAAAATTGTTCATTGTAAGTATGTCCCATGCAATATTGGGAAATATTTATACTTTAAAAATATTTTTTAAAAAATATGAAATTCAAATTTTATTGGGCATCCTGCATTTTTATCTGGTAACCTTGGTTAGGATGTTATTTTTAGTGAAGGTGCTCAGGATGAAGGGTGGTAGTGATGAAACACATGCAAGTAGACTGATCCATAAAGATTTAGGAGGTGAAATCTAGAGGATGTGGTAATGAATGGGACCTGATTGAGAGAGAGAATGGAGTCACGATGGCTCCAGGGCAGCATGTGATCTGTGCATCATTGGATGGAGACTAGCACCCTCGCTAAGATGGGGAACCTAGAAGGAGTGGGTTGAGATACAGTGGGCAGTTTGGGATGTACTGATTTTTTGTACCTTTGAGACATGATAGTGGGGGCAAAAGGCAGGTGCTTGGCTATCTCTGGGTGTGTGCCTGAGAGAGCAGTCTGGGCTGGACACACACAGGTGCAGATGTTTGCGGGGTCCTCCAGACAGCACAGTGTGAGGATAGGAGGACCAGGACCTCTCCTCTAGGAGCAGGACCTGGCAGAGGAGGCTGAGAAGAGGTATCTGAAGGAGGGAAGCCAGCAGAGAGTGTGTCTCAAGGTGTAGGGAGTGAGCAGTGGTGCCAAACCCACCTGAGAGGTGGAGCAAGATGAGTCCTTAGAAGCCAGAGGGAAATGGGGTTGAAGAATGTTTCATTTTTCCTTTGGACAGGAAACTCGGCTGTATTTAAACATAAATGATGGGAGAGAGAGAATAAGTGAACGTAGGGGAGCGACTGGCAGCTGGATTGTGGAGAGTCTCCAGAAAAGGGGAGAAATTATACTGCATGGGTGGCTGGTGGCACGTGTGCCCTTGGCCGGGAGGAAGGACCCCTTTTCCATTACGTAACCACAAAAACTGGCTTCATTTGTGTTCCATGAAAGCAGAGCCCGAGACAAGACTTGGTACAAGTTAAACTCCAAGTTTAGCTTGGAGACTAGTTTGTCTGTGAGGCGATCCCAGGAAATAAATAAGAATGAGGGAGTGGAAGGAGTGAGAGCTAAGGTGGGACAGGATTATTGAGCTGGTCACTGGCTGTGGGCAATGGGAGGTAGCTCCTTCGGGAACCCCAGAGGAACACGTAGAATGTATCTCAGTACTGTCTCTCGCAGGGACAGTTATCCCTCTACCCCCATCTCCCATGAACAAGGTTGCCTCTGGGGTATTGACCTCCACCCCTTCGGACGCTATGTCTGCGGGCTGCCTGAGTCCCACCCCTGCCCCCTGGCCCAGAGAGCGGATGGGCTCCAGTGGGATGCTTCAGTGTGGAGCTGGCTGCAGCTAGAATCCCAGGAGGGCCGGTGGGCGATGGAGCAGGGTGCTCAAACCATCATTACAGGGATGGAGGGGGTCAGTCAACAGGCAGGGAGGTGAGGGGATCACTGGGGGTTGCCCCAGGGGGAAGGAAGGAGATGCTGTGTTGAGGGGGTCTGGGGGTGATGGAAAAGCCAAGGGGTAAGGGGCAGGAGGCCTGGAAGGATGAAGCTGTTCATTGAAGGAGAGAGAGAGAAGCCAGAGTAGGTGGATGGGAGTGGGAGGTGGGCTTCAGGGCAAAGCGAGGGTGGGGGGACTTGGGCGGGGTTTCCGCTACAGCCTATCCGACCCCTGACCCACCCCCATGTTCCTCCTTGACCTCATCCATCTTCCATCCTCCCCCTCACTCGTGCTGCCCTGGCCACACTGCTGGGACTCACCCTTTGCCCTCCCTGGCCTTCTATTTGGAACCCCCCCTACGCCCCTCACTTGCTTCAGGAGAGTCTCCTTGCTAGAGAGGCCTTCCTGGGCACCGCTATGGGGCAGCACCCCCATCCCTCTCTGACCTGCCATGGACTGTCTTCTCTGCATGCTTCCAGGGGATGTTGTCATGGGTGTTCATTCACTGTGCATCATTCATGCTTGTCACCCCTCCTGCCCATCTCCCTCCCTGAGGCTGGGGTTTGGGTCTGGTTGGATGTTGGCTGCAGGGCAGGTGCCTGCTCAGCGCCTGGCACAGAGAGTGCTCAGGGCATGTTGCTGAAGGAAGGAACAGGAGGACTGAGGCCCAGAGAGGAGGAGTGGCTTTTGGTGCCCCGGGGGTTAGCCCTCCCTCGCGCCACACCCCCCACCGCTGCACCCAGAGGCTTTGTGCTGGATGCCAAGGACACGGGGAGGAGACAAGTGGATCATTAAGGCCACCATGCGGAGAGGCCCTCCGGGCTGTGGGCACAAGGGGAGGCTTTCTGGAGGAGGTGGCACTTGAGTTCTGAAGGTGTCAGGAGTTAGCTGGATGCAGAACTGGAGACAGAGCGCTCAGCAGCAGAAACAGCGTGTGCAGAGACACAGGCACGAAGGGCCCCTTCTGGGCATCAAAAGAGATGCTGCGAGTACGGGTGGAGGGAGGCTTGCGGGAGCCGGGAGCGCATGGCTTGGGATGATTTCTCGATACAGAGTCAGGGGCTGGACCAGGAAATGCTTTGTGCCTTAGGCCACAGGGGCTTGGAATTTATAGCTTAAGCTGCTGGGAGCCCCTGAGATGCTATAAGCAGGTGAGGGACATGATCCAATTTGTAATTTAGAAAGATCTTGGTGGCTGCTGCACAGAAGGGGAAGAGGCCTGAAGCCAGGAGACTGGTTAGGGACGATTACAGCCAGTGCTCCAGGCCAGGACGGGAATCTGAACCCAGGAGGTGGCGGTGGGGAGGGGTGCTTGCGAGGCTGTGCCAGGGCGGGGGAGGGGAGGTGTTCAGGTGGCCACGACTGAGGGCAGCACCTGCTGGAACCAGGGGAAGGACGTCTGTGCACTGGGTCCGTGGTGGCAAGAACAGAAACCCCAGTGCAGGCAGCCTGGATGAAGGGCAGGGCTGGCTCCATTATTTATAGGACCTGATGGGGTCCCTTGTTGGAAAATCAGTAATTTCAAGGCAGCAACAGCAGGACATTAGGCTGGGTGTGGGGCCTGGGACACTGCCCAGGTCACAGGGCTGTGAAGCCAGCCTGGGAAGGGTAAGCTTTGGCTCACAGAATCAGGGCAGGAGACTCAAAGTCTAGGAGAGTCAGGGATGCCACCTGGCCTTCAGACAGCTGGTATCAAGACACTGAAGTGCTCAACACTTCAACCACCAACACTACAGTTTTACCAGGGGATAGGTGTGGATCTTCACAGCACGATTGGGGAGGGCATGTCTAATTATAGAACTGGCCCTTAGATAGTCCCCAAGGGGAGTTGCGGTGCACAGAGCCTCACCTCCAGGTGCTCTTCGGCGACAGGACATCCTGCTCTGCTCCCTGTTCACGCTTTATTCCCTCTGTAACGGACTTACATTTGGCCCTTTGAGCCAAGATAGTGTGTGTGGGGTGATGGCACTGCTAGAGATGAGGGGGTGTGCCCCCCACCAGACCACACAGATGCCAGCCATCCCCCTAGATAAGCCAGAGGCTCTGAGGCTCCAGATCCTTCCAAGTCTGCACATTTACCCTCCACCCCATATAGGTTCCTCTGTGTCAGCTTTTTAGCTCCTGCCTTCTGTTGAAGGAGCTCATTCTTCACCATCCAAGTGTCAGAAAAGCCAATTCAAAGGGGCTCATTTTTTTTACTATTTTTATTTATTTAACACCGATATTTCCAGGTGTATTTGCAGGCATGTATAGCTAAGGGTTTGCTTTTCTCTGCATAGCAACCCTATGAGATGGGTCTTCTCCTTCTCTTTCTTCTGAATTTGACAAAGGAGGCCAAAGTAGCTTGCTTAACAAGATATCAGGAGGTTGAGCAGATCCAGGGTAGTACAGTGGCTCAGCACATTATCTTGGCCCTCATTTCTGCTCATTGTTCCATTCAGCTACTCTCTGTGTGTCAGCTATGTTTCCCCTCACGGTCACAAAGTGGCTGCCACATCACATGCTCACAACTCTCTATCCAAAAGCAGAAAAGCAGAGTTCCTCTTCTAGCACAGGGCTTTCTTTTCATCAGGGAGCCAAACCTTTCCCAGAATCCCTCCACAAACTTCTTTTCATGACTTATTGGCCTAAACTGGGTCACATGCTCACCTTTTAATCGAAGGGAAGCAATGGGCTAGCTGTGATTGGTTTTGGCTTCAGGAGAAGAGGGTTCCTTCCCTGAGCCCCCTCAGCAGAAGGTGGGTGCCCCATAGCTGTTGGGTGGGTGTAACTGTTTGGCTTCTCAAAGGGTCAAACCTTTTTGCTTCCCCACATTTCTAAAACTATCAGGGGAACTCAAACAAGTGTTCAGGAGTCAAAAATAGCTTCTTCACAGGCATGAGGGACTGGCCTTTCTGGAGGAAATCAAGCCAGAGTGGTTTGGCTGCAGCAGTGTGCTTTTCAGTTAGGAAGGAGCAGGGCAAATGGTTGGGAAGTTAGGCAGTGGGGAGATTGGGGTGGGCTCTGAGTGGGGGAGTGCAAGGAGCCAGGGGCCTTGTTTTGGGCCATGGAGAGCCAGTGAGTGATTCGGAGTCAGGGAGAGGTGTGGTGTGGTGGGCTTGAGCTCACTCTGATTTGCCTCCAGGGTGCACTGGGAGAGGGAGACTGGCCAGCGTGGTTGTCCCCAGTCTGGGTGATGGTAGGAGTGGAGGGGAGGGAGTACCTCCTCAGTCTCCCCCTCCTCCTGGTCTCTAGTTCTTCTCTCATCCTCCTCCCCACCAGGAGAAAGCGGTGCCTGGCTTTTGGCCCTGCCTCCCGTTCCTACTCTCTCCCCTTCCCCATACCCTGCACACTTGGGGAAAGAGCAGCTTTCTCTCCAATCCAGGACTCCCACCCGCTCCTCCGTCCCTCACAATGGCCTCTGCTCTCTATCTTATATTGACAATTTTCTCAAGAAGCCCACCGAAGAGCCAAATTTGTAAGTAAACCCTTGAGGAAACTGAGATAATGGTAACATTTCGCTTCCCCTGAAGCCTTGTATGCAGGAGGCTGCTGGCTACAAGTAGCCTCTTAATAGGATGGGAAGGTTTGTCCCGGTGCCTGTGACTTCCTTGACTTCCTAGAGGCGTCTAACACCATCTGACCCAGTCTAACACTGCTGGTGGCTTTCCATGACCCTGCTGCTATCACTGTGAGGTGACATCCCATTCCCTTCCTGTCTTCTCAGACCTCTCCTTGAGTTGCTTTCCCACCATCTGCCCCTTAAATGTCAGGGTTTGTCAGAGTTTATCCTGGGACCTCCTTCTTCCCTCAGCCTACAGCCTCCCATCCATCTCCCACTCCCCACCCCAAGGCTGGAATCCCCACCTCTGGGCCAGCACCTCCCAGTCTTCCCCCCTACACTCCAGACTCCAGTCTGCACCTGCCTACTGGTGACACCTCCATCTGAATGCCCCCCCAGGTCCTCAAGCCAGTGGGCCAACTCAAAATCTTTACCTTCCTCCCTATTCCTGCTCTTCCTTCCTTCTTCCCTATCTTGACCAGTGGCTTGCTCCGTCTTCTCCCAGCCATGCAGACTAGGATATTTAGGGTCATTTTTAATCGCCTCATCTACCACCAGGAGATCAGTGAGCCAAGTGGACTCTTCAGAATTGTCTTCCAAATCTATTGTCAAATCTGCAGCCTGTGCCACAGCCCTGGTTCAAGCTGTTAGCCATCTCTTGCCTAGACCACTCCCGAAGCCCCCCTGCTGGCTCCCCTATCTCGGGCCTTCAGGTGCTGACCCTGTCTTTGGAAGAGCTGGTGGGAATGACACCCACACTCACCGCAGAACTGGCCCAGGAGAGCGGCGCCTCTGCATGACGGGGCAGGTGGGGGATCCCAAGGCCAACATGAGAGCTGTTAGTTTAAGAACACATCCCGCATGCTGGAGCAGCTGTGGAGTTTGACCCATTACATTTTGGGTCGATTATGGCAGTTTAGTCCCACCCCCGACTAATGCAGTGGAGGCTATGGTCATTCCCACGTGAGTATCTGCTTTCTGGAAGTAGGGAAACTGAGGCACGGAGCCTTGGGGTCACACAGCTAGTAAGTGGAGTGCCAGGATGAATTCAGGCAGCTCGGTCTGCACACTCTGTGCCCTCAGTAGACTCTGAGGAAGGTGGGGCCAGAGAGGAGGCAGTAGGGACCTGGAGACGGCTAGCGGAGGGGCTGGACCAGGAGGCTGGGAGAAACCAGAGGACAGAAACAGAAGCAGAAGGGGGACATAGCTCTGGGGAACACGCACGGAGGGAGCATGGGCAGGGGATGGGTGGAGGGGAAAGAGGTGCAAGGGGTGTGGTTAGCAGCCCCCCCCCTCCCCCCCACCGGGCCTCTGAGGTGGGGCCGAGTGGACTGAGGCGGTCCTTGTGTGTGGAGATGGAGATATGCGGATCAATGCAGATCTGAGCAGCACAGACGGAACCCATGCGTTCAGGACTCCAGGGAGCCTTGGTGACCCCCTGGCCCACCTGCTACTGAAGAGACAGGCTGGGTGGGAAGGGCTTAAGTGGCTTGCTGCACATCCCAGTGTGTGTGTGTGTATGTGTGTGTGTGTGTGTGTGTGTTAACACCAGAAGATGGCTTGTGTGACACATGCTCAACTCCAGATTCACATCTGGGGCCCGGGGAACCCAGGGCGCCCCCCGCCAGCCCCCCAGGTCCTCCTGGCGTCACTGCGCTATTAACTGTTGCACTCACAGAGAAATACTGCCAGCACGTTAAAGACGCCGTTAATTAATTAACCAGGCACTTCATTGAGAGTCAGTGGCATAATTGTTGTTCGTGGTGGATAAATACTAATTGAATATTAAGAACATATTTGTGCAGAAGCAGTCGCTTTGGGAGCCAGCCGTGCCCTTTGTCAGCCAGATGTTTGGACTCGTTACGGAGGCTGAGTCATTAGCCAGGAGCACCCTGGCATTCAGGCTCTGCTACTCCGTGTCGGAGAAGGCAGCCGTGGAACGACGGGTTCTCAGGCAGTGCGTGCAGGGACTGGGGGGGTCCCCACAGACAGACCCGGGAATAATGGTTGTATTAAGCAGATGGCAAATATGTATTGAGCTTTAACTTAGGCAATTCTCGGTGTGATTTTAGGCATGGAGAATACCTCCTTCCCTCTGAAATCCTTCAAACATCTGGCTTAATCCTAGCCAGCAAGACAGGCAGGATGGAACATCTAGACTCCATTTTACAGTGAGAAAATTGAGGCTGTGTGAGGTGAGGTGACTTGCTCAGGATCACAAAGCCACAGAAGTCCAGTCTCCTTGCTTTTCGCTATGGCCTCATCCCTCGTGGCAGGGAGCTCAGGCTCGGCCCCCAGAGCCCTGGTCAGCTGAGGGGAGAGGACTGTCTTTCCTTGGTTCTTTGGAGACCCCATGTCTCAGGACTGACTTGGCCCCCAAGAGTCAAACCCCTCCCCCCAACTTTCCAGCTGTCCTACTGGCTCAGCCTGCCAAGGCTGTGTGAAGTAGTATAGTAAGGAGTGAAGGCTCTGAAGTCAGAATTCCTGGAATTAGAGTTTTAGTTAACTAGGCCTCTTACATGCTGAGAATCTTGGGCAAATTACTTAAGGGCTCTGTGCCTCAGTTTCCAAATTATGAAAAGCTTTCCTCTTCTTCCCCTCACCACCCGAAGGGTCACAGATATGGGCCAGGTATGCTGCTTGATAGGAAGAGCATCTGCTCTCCTCTTGGCCAGATGCTCTTGTGCAGTGAACAACCTGCCCAACTGTATGTGGCAGCCTTGCTTCCGGGGTTGTCATGAGAGTAAAAAAGACATCACACCTAATGTATGTTAGTAATCCTCCAGTTTTCTGACTCTACTTCCTCAAGAACTGAGCATGACTTCGCTGCTACCGCATGCTGCTGGCAGCCTCCTTTACAAGGGCTGATAAAAGAATGTTGACATGTGAAGCGAGAACATGAGAGAAGATGGCTCTTGACGCAGCACCAAAGGCAGCAGGAAGTCTGCAGAGCCTGGTCACAAAGCATCTCCTTAAAGCCCTCGCCCGGGCCCCTCAGAGCCCCTGAAGGAGGAGCTCTCTGTCCCAGTTCCAGCCTCTGAGTCACTTGGTTGTAGGGAGAGCTGGCTCACAACCATGTGAAACTCTTAGTTTGGGCTCCCCCAGAGGCAGACCCTGAGATAAGAATTCAAATCCAATTACGCTCAATTTTAGTTGAGAGGGGATCCCAGGAGAGGCTGGGAGGCTGGGAGGCTGGCAGGTGGTGCCGTGGGCCGTCAGGGCTTGAGCCCTCTAGGGGCCTCTGGGAGAGGTGCTGAGCAAGCCCGCAGTTGCCCCACCGGGGGCTTCTAGTCCTGGCTGGCCGGGCTGAGCAGGGCGGCCAAGTAGGAGGATGGCGCTGCCCTGTCAATAGTGCTCAGAGGTCCCTGGCTTGACACGGAGTGGGCAGGTGCAGAGTGGAAAGGGCCTGGGGGGTACGGTCAGCCCATAGCAAAGCACCTTCTCGCTGCTTAGCAGGAGCACCCTACGAGGCCAGCGGGGCCTCTTCCAACCCAAGAATCATCCAAAGAGGAGCCCCAGGGGCTTCTGCCTAGGGACAGTCCTTGCTGTATGATGTCATCCGCATGATGCAGGTCCTCTTATGAGTCCCCTCAGAGGAAGAGAGGCTCAGAGGGGTTAAGTGCCTTTTCCATCATCACAGAGCTAGTGAGTGCAAAGTCCAGTGGCTCCAGAGCCCAAGCTCTCTGTCCTACATGATCCACACTGTTCCACACCCACCGGGCACAGAGGGATCCTCAGCCTCTTGTCAGCTTGTCCCAAGACTTCCCGCCTCCTCCTCTGTGGATGTTTGAACCTATTTCCCCAGGGTGAGGGAGGGCCCCCGGTCACTGCCTGGCTGGTCTTCCCTTCACACCCGACTGACGCCAGTGGCTGGAAGTGGGGGTGGGGAACAGGCTCTGGCCTCCCAGTGCCTCTCTCCTAAGCAAAACCCTCCTAAGAACATTCTAGGCCTGAGGTCTCAGGGTCTGGGTGAACACCACCAGCCCCCAGAGCCCTCAAGGGCCCCCCAGAGCCTTTCTCTTCTTTTTCTTTTTTTCTTTCTTTTCTTTCTTTCTTTCTTTCTTTCTTTCTTTCTTTCTTTCTTTCTTTCTTTCTTTCTTCTCTTTCTTTCTTCTTTTTTTCTTTCTTCTTTCTTCTTTCTTTCTTTTTTCTTTCTTTCTTTCTTTCTTCTTTCTTTTTCTCTTTCTTTTTTCTTTCTTTCTTTCTTTCTTTCTTTCTTTCTTTCTTTCTTTCTTTCTTTCTTTCTTTCTTTCTTTCTTTCTTTCTTTCTATTTTATTTATTTATTCACGAGAGACACCAAGAGAGAACGAGAGAGAGGCAGAGACACAGGCAGAGGGAGAAGCAGGCTCTCTGCTGGGAGCCCGATGTGAACTCGATCCCAGGACCCCAGGATCACTCCCTGAGCTGAAGGCAGACACTCAACCACTGAGCCATCCAGGCGTCCTGTCCCCTCCAAGCCCCAGACTCTCAAGGACAGATCAGGCTCTTGAGACAGAATCCCAAGGGACACCATCAGCGGGCCAGCAGGACCACCTTCTATGAAGGCAACTCCACTCTCAGGACAGAGGCAGGGAACCTCCACGAGCTTGATGGGAGGAGCAGTCCCTGTTCTCTGGGAGCTCCCAGGTGGTCTCCTTCCTCTGCCGTGTTGACAGGGTAGCAGGGTCTGACGAAGCCCGCACTGACACTCAGAAATAGTAGATAGGAAAAAAAAAAAAAAGAAATAGTAGACAGCAGCTTGGCAAAAGGGGGGTGGCGTGGCGTGGTATGCATGAGGGTCTTCCCCCCGCCCCCCGAGTGGACAGAGCCGGGTCCAGGCAGAGCCATGCCGAGGAGGGTGAGGCCAGCATGGCAAGAGCCAGGAGCCATCTGTGTCTCTCGCTAAAATTTTTTGTCATTTCTTGTGCCTGGCCCCAGCTCACAGAGAGGTGGGGATCTCCATGAGGCAGCAAGTGTCCTCAAAGTCCCCCAAGAGCAGCCTTCCTGAGCCCTGGGCTTGGTGAGATCAGGGGGGAGTAATTTGGGGGTGACATCAAGGAAGAGGGGCTCACGCCGTGACCCACGGGGCCTGTGGTGCTGGGTCTCTGACAACCAAGGGGATGCTTGAAAGAGGCCAGGACTGCCCAAGGCATTGGCCCCGAGGCACGTGGCCTGGGGTGGGGTGGGGTGGGGTGGGGGTGGGGGGTTGGGGTGGAGGGTTTCATCACAGGCCCCCTGCTCCACCGGTGGAGCTCTCCTGGGAAGCCCAGGACATCAGAAGTGTCCCAGAAAGTCGCCCGCCCCCAGGGAGACAGACGGGCCTATTTATGTGGATGAAATGCAGCCCTCTCCCCCTGCAGCTCCAAGATGTCTTCTGCTTCCCCCGCAGCGCCCCGGCTGCCACTGCCTAAATGCGGAGCTTGGCAGATGGAAGCAGCCGGGACCCTCCCCCACGCCCTGGGCTCCCTGCACGTGCCAGGAGGGCCCTGAGCCAGCCAGGGCCTGGCCCGCCCTCCCTCGGCTGCCTGCACCTGCCCAGGCCCCAGCAGGTAAGGACTCCAGGTCACGCTGATTCCCGGGGAGGGGGGGGGGATGAGGGAGGGCAGGGGACAAACAAAAGAGACCCACGGAGAGAGGGTATGGAGAGAGGGTACGAGAGGTGGTGGGTAATGTCTGGAAGACGCAGAGCAAGGAGGGGGTGCAGGGAACCGAGTGGAGACATGGGGGTGGTGGGAAACCAAGGAGCAGGGAGGGAAGGGAAGACCTGAGAGGCAGGTGTAGAAGGGCTGGAGAGAAGGCCGAGGTCTCGGGGCACCCCCCAACCCACACCTGTACCGCGACTGTGTGCAAATTAGGAAAAGGCGCCCTCTGTGGGAGGATTGGATTAGGAGAGGGTGTAAGTCCAGCGCGTCTGCGTGTGAAGAGGAAGACGCCCTTCTTCCCAGAGGATCTGGTGCCAGGTGACCCAGCTCGGGGAGCAGGCCCTATCGCAGCCCCCCTGGTGACCCGGACAGCTGTGCCGGCAGCCTGCTCCAGGGCCAAAGAGAGAGTCAAGCCCGCCTTGGGGCCTGAGCTCAGGGCTGGAGGCGGCTCTGGGTGGGCCGCGACGCTCTGCTCCCTGCAGCCGGATTCAACCATCCAAGACATGATCTGTTGAACCGGGTTGGCAAGTAGACAAACGATTCTTACCATCTCCCAAAGGAGGGCTCCAGGCTCACCGGAGCCCGGCTCATTAGGAAACCACAAAGCATGTTGCCCCAGCCAGGCAGAGAGCCAGTGGACGACCCACAGCAAGCTCCAGCCTGGTCTACTATGGGGGCAGCAATCCAGACCTCCGGCCCCCCACTTCTGGCCTCGCCCTGAAGCCCTGGAGGCAGGATGAACATCTGGCTCAGCATCTCAAGCCCACCCAGGGCCCATCTTCTGTCCCCTGTTTCTTCCTAGATCCACCAAGTGGGGCCTCTCACCATCCCAGGTGATTGGGGGTCCTGCAGCTTTGATTCCTGAAAGTGTTCCGTGGCTTTGGCACTGGGAGGTGTGAGACTGAAGTGCAATTTGCATGTTAATACAGAAAGTTGTATTTCAGTCATTTGCATTTAAATAAGGTGCTGCTTCCTCCCTCTCTCCCTCCCTCCCCTGCTGATGGTGGCACCTTTGGGAGATGGCTTCCCAGGCCTCCCTTCCCCGCTCAGCCTCCTCAGCCAGCTTCAGTGGGGGATGATGGGAAAGCGGGGATCCTCTCCCCATTCCGTGAGTACTCTCTGCGGAGCTCTTTAGCACGGGCACACATGCGTGCGTACGCGTGCATTGACACAGCACACACGCCCACACCCCTCCTGCCACCGCGTGTACATGCACACTTGCACGACTGTCCACACTCAATACTTGCTCATGCGCATAGCACATGCACATGTACATGCAAACACAGGAGGGGGCCCGTGCACGAAGACATGCACAGAACCACACACTTGGTGCACACATACACACGCACACCCAGCCACCAAAAGTGACAAGGCACCCTCTTGCCTTGTGCTCTCCAGCTACCCAACATCAGGGAACCAACCCTCAGAGACTTACACCTACCTGTCTACCCTCACACCTACTCTAATGCATCCGATTATCCCTGGGTCTTAACTCTGGACTCAGGGGAGAATGGTGTGAGTCAGGATGGGCTGAGATCCCTGGCGGAGCAAGGATGGTGAGTAGTGGGGTTCATGACTCTGCATCTCCCCGGTGTCCCTAGGAGCCTCCTCCTCACTCCGGCTTTGAGTGCCTCTTGGGCTCTCCAGAGTGCAGATGTGCATGTGCTGGCAGTTACCTTCTTCCTCGGCCCAGCTGAGGCTTCCTGGGTTGCTCCGGAGTGGCTGCCAGCTTGCTTTTCCTGGCTAGAGCTCTGTCTCCCGAATCGGCACCCCAGTCTGCCTCCCCTCCGGTGTGCCCGACTCTCCAGACTTCAAGTTTCTTCAAGACGGCACTCTCTTTCCTCTTCACGCCCTCCTCTCTGTCCTCGCCTCCCCTTCTCTGCCAGGCGTGCTTCGTGCTTCGGGAGGGAGCACAGACTTCCACATCACGAACACCAGCCTTCACTCCTCCCGGCGCTGGCTTCCTCCTCTCTGCATGGGACAGCTGCGCCTATTCCTAGATGTGTGAGGATTAACAAGTCCAGAGTCAAACATGTGGCTCCACGTTGGAGCCTCTGCCCATGGTCATCGTTTCCTGTGTGTGTTATAATGGGCAGAAGGTCAGGAAGCAGGGCCTCGGGCAAGGGAGCTGAGAGACCAATCCAGGCTTCCCTGAGCAGGAAGGGCAAGGATTTTGTCCTCTCAGACAGCAGTTGTAGTGTAAAATGGAAACCCAGGCTGCAGGGCAGCAAGGAGGGAGCTCAGGAGCCCCTGTCCTACTGGTTTGCCCCAGATGCCTTCCTGGCTTGGCTGCTCTCATAATTGCCTCCAGACTCACCAGTTGGGGTTTTGGAGGATTTCCCCTTCTAGGGGCATGATTAGAATTCCACCCCACTCCCCCAGACAAGAGTACCCGTGTAGGCACGACCCCCAGCCCACCCTCAATGGACACCCTGCCCATGGCCCAGCCCTGGCCCGCTCTCAGACATCTGCAGGGTGGAGGGGAGAGCTCTGTGGAATGCCTTTGCCTTCCTGGCTGAGGAGCCAGACCCTCAGGCAAAAGCCTAGAACTAGGGAAGCCACAACATTGACTAAAATATGTTATAATTTACTGAGCATTTACCATGTGCCAGGCCATGTACCAAGCACACTATTTTATCTCCACAATAACCCTATGAAGCAGGTATGACTGTGCATCTTACAGATGAAGAAATCGAGGCTCTGGCCGGTTCATGACAAACCAAGTCTCTGTGCTGAGCATGCTAGTGAGCAGGGCTCACCCAGGGCACTTTGACTCAGGCCCTGCTCCTGCCCCTAAGCTATATTCACTTTCGTGCTGTATTCACTCCCTCCTTCCCTCTCACCCTTCCTCCTTCCCTCCCTTCTTCCTCCGCACTTTCTTCCTTCCATCCATATATCTTGCTTTGCGTTGGGCCCTCTCTGCACAGAGTTTACCTTCTAGAACGGTGGCCCTTCACTGTCACTACGCTGTGGACTCTCTGGCATCTGAAGAAGCCTAAGGACCTCTTTTCAGAATAACATTTATACGTCCACACAATAAAAGTTATAGGATTCAGAGGACACTGATTATATAAAATGCAGTTATCAAAATATTAAGAAATTGGGATGGAGTAATACATGAGCTTCTTTATTAATGCACTAAATAATACAATTGAGCAGTGGGCCTAATAAAACTACCATCACTTTGAAGTAGGGTTGAGCATAAATGGTATTTCAAAACTGGTTCTGCAATTATAATACGATTTGAAATTATCTGTGCTTTCTATGTGTGACAGAGCCACAGGGTTTCGTGACAACTGCTATGGTCTGTTGCTAACAGACACAATGGAAGCAAGTGTTAAATTTCAGCCCAAAATGAGTAAAATAAAGACGTGATTTTTTTTTCCCATTCACCTTCACTGACCCCCTGAATCCTCAGGGAGCCATGTTAATCCCTAGACCTGAGGCCCTCTCGAGTTGCTGGGGGCAAAGGGAGACTAGCCAGGGGGTGAAAAGCAGGGAAAATCAGTGAGGAAGAGGTCAGGGAGGGAGCCAGGGGGACCCCTGCTGGAAGTGAGGGGGGGTGCCTGGGGGCATCTGGGGGAAGAGGGATCAGAGGGAACAGGGAGGAGGCCAGTGAGGTTGGGGGTGCCTGAGTGTGTAGAGAGCAGCGGACATGAGGTTGTGGTATTTTGAGCCATGCTAAAAATGTGGATTCACCCTAGGAATGGCAGGGCTGTGAGACCATGGAGGCAGGCAGTCTGACCAATGCTCTCACAGGGGCGCTCTGGCTGCATGCAACCTATTGCATTCCTCCAGCCTCCAGTCCTGTGTGGCAGCCATAGGGTGGGAGGAGTGGTTGGATTTGGGGGCACACTTTTCAGGCAGAGCTGGCAGTTCTGAGGATTGCAGATCAGAGTGAGAGGAGAGGCACTTGGGTCTTACTCCCTGACCCCACCCGGAGGGCTGGCGGGACAGCCGAGGCTTGGGTTGTTTCACCCAGCTGCAAAGATGCGGTGTTGGAGCTCCGGTCCCACCACCTGTCCCCCGCCCCTCAAAGCCTCCTGTGGAAGCTGAGGCAGGAGGCAGGGACAAGGGGGGAGCCCCTGCCAGGGGCCAGATTGCAAACTCACTTCGCTGTTCCAAAGCTAATGTTCTCCCTCTCCCATCAATCAGTATTGCCTTTTACAGAAGTCTTTGAGGACACCTTCCTGCTTCCTCTACCTAGTACTGGCTTTGCTAAATTACTTGCTTTGCCAACACCCAGGGATTTCTTCAAGAGATTACTTATCTGCTCTGTTGACACGGATGTCCTCTATTTACTCTTATTTTCCAGGCAGCTCAGAAACGTCCTCAAACACACACACACACACACACACACACACACACACACACCCGCCAGGGTCATTTCCAAAGACAGCTGCAAGGCTTTGTCCCAAACTGAAAAACAAGGCACTCTTAGTAGATGCTCAGAACATGCTTGTTGATGGAATGAATGAGGTGAATGATGAGGAGAGAAAGCCACCTTCTCAGCCCCTTCTGAGTCTGTTCTCTCTCGTTTACCTTGAAGTCCCAGAACATCAGTGCTGAAGCTTGACCACCATTGTGGATTGTCCATGCCTTGCCCTGAAGTCAGCTGGATGGCAGAAGAACTGGTGGTACCACTCCTTGTCTGTCTCTCTACACTTACACCCCTTCCTCTGTCTGCCTCTGCATCACATCCTGCCTATCAGCCCGTCTCTGTCCCTCATTGTGGCCATGCTTGTGACCATGCATGTGGTTCTCTGGTGAAACAGGGTCTGGCACCTCATTTTTTGCCCTCCCAGCTCTCCGCCAATAAGACCGTATCGTGGGACTTCAAACTCCCTGCCCCAGGAGGGATCATATCCCAGGAACATGCCCTTTGGGATACTCAGGGAATCTGGAAGGTTCCTAAAGCCTAGATCAGGGGTTGGCCAACATGGCCTGTAGGCCCAGTCTGGCTCACCACCTGTTTTTGGACGGTCTGTGAGCTAAGAATGGTTTTTACATATTTAAATATGTGAAAAAGAATCAAAATAAAGAAAATATATTGTGGTGTGAAAATTACATGGAATTAAAATTTCACTGTCCATAAATAAAGTTTTGTTGGCACACAGCCATGTTCCTTTGTTTACATATTGTTTATGGCAGCTTTTGTACCACGTCTGCAGAGCTGGGTGGCTGTGACAGACGGTATGTGGTCTGTGAACCTGAAATATTTATATCTGGCCCTCTACAGAGCAAGTCTGCAGACCCCTGGCCTAGAGCCTGTGGCCTGTGGAGCCTGAACCTGGGGTCACGTCCAGGCCCCTGCCCCTGCCCCCCACCTGCTGGCTGACAGAGTGCTTGGGTCACGTAACCAAGCTCCCTCACCCTTGGAGGCATGTGTTTTCCCATGTAATCCATACCTCCAGCTAAGGTCTGTTTGAGGATTTCATGAGATGGGTTTGGGTGTCATCTGGCACTAAGGGGGCACAGAGCAGAAGCTCACAAAGCAACCCCTGAAAGTTGTCCTGAAGAGGCTAAGTGTGCAGGACGCCCAGGTGGCTCAGTGGATTAGGTGTCTGCCTACGGCTCAGGTCATGATCCTAGGGTTCTGGGATGGAGCCCCACATCAGGTTCCCTGGGGAGTCTTGCTTCTCCTTCTACCCCTCCCCTCCTTCTCTCCTTCAAATAAATAAATAAAATCTTTAAAAAAATAGAGCTAGGGGGGGCCCATTTTATACTAGAGAGTGGCTACCAGAGGCCATGGTGGGACCATGGCGGTGCCAGCCTGATAAGCAGGGGCAGTCAACTGGCTTCTCCTCAGAGGTTCAATAACTGGCCTTGGATAGGAAAGGAGACCCATCAGGGTGGGCCACCACCTGGCCAAGGGGGCAGGCAGGGGAAGAAGGGTGTGGTTTAAAGAGCACTGAGGGGTGGCTGGGATTTTGGGTGAGCCCCTGTCCTTTCTGGGACTGGGGTCTATTGGTATCACTGGGGTGAACTTGCAGCCTCCCCCCCTCCAGTTTTGAGACTGGGGAGACCCTGCCAGCAGCACCCGCCCTCGCATCCCCCTACCCTTCCCAGGTGTTTACCCCTAACCACCTACTCCCAGGGCAGAGCCCTCTGAGTGGTAGAGCCTGCGGGGAGAGAGGGTATTCGGGAATAGGTGGAGCTTGCCCAGGCTGGGGCATTGAATCCCTTCCTCTCGCCTCCCATGGTGGCTTTATTAATTGTTTATATTGAAGTCTGTTAATTGGCAATAAGCAGTGCGCTGAAGTGTCTTTTAATCACCCCCTCTCAGGGCCCTGAGGCTGTGAAGGATTGGTGGATTCAATAAAGTGAGAAGGAATTAGCACCCCCCCATCCTCTTTATTATCACAGTTAGATAAACTGCCAACACCTGTCACACAAATGGAGTGGGAAAGAAAACCAGCCCCTCCTCCTGGCCCTGCCAGAAAGTTCTGTGGGTGAGGTGAGATGCAGACCTGGCCACATTGGGCACTGCACACCCGCGTGCACACCCACGTGCCCCCCCACGTGCCCCCCCACAGGTGTACACAGACCCACAGACACCTCCTGTGCTGTCCCAGAGCACATGCATTCAGTCACTGGGCATTTCTTGAGCACCTACTATATGCCAGGTGCTGCACTCCCTGAGATACCATAGTATTCTGTCATTGCCCTGGTGGAAATTGCAGACCAGATGAGATCAGACCAAAAAGTAACGTTAGGACAAGGACAGAGGTCGCTGTGGGGTGCTGTGGGAGGCCAGAGGGCCAGGGACTCTGTTCTTGGGGCACAAGGGCCGATAGTTCATATGGCCTCACACCCTCCTGCAGGCGCATACACAAGTGCACATGTGTGCTCTGCTCCACCTGCTAGAGCCTCTGGAGCTCCTATCTTTGTCCTTAGGGGAAGCTCTGTTACACCCACACTCCTGTGGTTACCAGGTCTCTACCACTGGGCTAGGGCAGCAAGGACAGCTTTGTAACAGGTGGGGGCTGGAGCAGGGGGTGCTGCCTGGGTGGGAGGGGCTGCAGTGGGAGGCTCTGGGCCAGTGTGAGGCCCACACACACTGTTCTGAATAGCAGGCAGTGGTTCCGCATTACCAGGGTCTTGGGCTCACATTTAAGCCCTGGCGATATCTGAGCAGGGTCTGCTCTCTGCCTGCCACCCCGCCCCCCCAGGGCCCGGCTCCTCCCGCAGCCTCCTCTAACGTACCCTGTGCTCCAGGCACAGGACCCTCAGTACCCCGGGGCCTTGCTTACAGATCAACTGCTCTGTGCTGCTCCCCTCTGCCCAAACGCCTCCCATACACCCCTCGAGGCTCTGTTTAGTCTCTTTTCATGGGGGAGGGAGGCAAGGGGGCAGTAGGGACCACAGTGGAAACAGGACAGGGCCTGCCCTTGTTCAGCCGTCGTGCCAGATAGTGAAGGAGCTGCTTCAGTGAGGGACATGAGAGTATCTGCATGTGGAAGAAGCCAGGTCAGAGAGGGACCGTTCTGCACCTTTACCCAGGGGACACGTGTGTCTTGTTGATGCCACTACAGTGTGCACATAGAAAACACGGTCCCAAGTTGCCAGGACTTGAGAAGGTGCTGCCTGCAGCCTATATGGGCCAGCCCTGGGGTCTCCCTGGGGATGGGGCCTCCGTGAGACGCTGAGAGACTCACTGAGCTGATGGGGGGCCGGCAACAAGCAGAGGCCTAACAGTCGATGTGACCATTCTTGTACTAGGAAGTGCCTCCATCTGCAGTTGTCTACAGGTCCAGTTTCTCCTCTGGGCTGTGAGCTCCTGAGGACAGGGACAGGGCTTTACTTATCCCCATGTCCCTGGCCAGGATCTGGCACCACGGAGGAGCTGACAGGGACAGTTCTACAGCTCATGCCTGATACTCTGGTACCTGATCAGAGCAGGAGTCAACCCTGACCCTTGGGCCTAGGGGCCTGGACAGGCCCTTCTCCCGAATGGCACGGCTTCCACTAGGCCCAGTGGTCTTCCTCGCTGGCTCCAGCTCCTCAGGTAACCTGCTGTGGCCCAGCAAGGCAGGGGCAGCACTGTGTACCTGTCCCTGGGCCGGGCCGGGCAGGCAACTGGGAGTAAGGACAAAGGATGAAGCGAGCTGTATTCCTCCGATGCGCCTCTCTGCCTGAAAGCAGGGTGGGCTGGCCGATGGTGGGGGGCAGCTCTGCACATCTAGGGCTCATGTGTCCTGGGAACCTCTGATAAACACGTGACCGAACTTCAGGGCTGTCCATAGTTAGACAGCCCTCTCTTTAGAAACCTCTCTTTAGAAACCGTGCATCCGCCCCATCTTGGCACTCCGTGCCTGCCATCACCCCCCCGATACAGAACTTCCAGAGGAGCCATGCCATGTTGGCTATCTACCCCCAAGACCTACATGGAGTCGTGCACAGTACCTATTTGCCAAGGGGGTGAGGTGGCACAAGGTGCTCCCTGAGGTCTGCTCTGGCTATGGGATCCTGATGTGGGCATGTATATGTGGGAGGAGGTGAGAATCAGTAGTTAGGGGATGGTGAGGTGGGGAAGCTGTGTCTTTGAGGAATGACCTCAGGTCCTGGAGCTCAGTGTAGCCCCAGCACCCACTGCCCCCCAGGCTTTCATACTGGGCCCACTAGGAGAGTCATAGGACTGAAGCATGAATTCAATAGGATTAGGTTTGACAGGGAGTAATAGGGACAGAATATCAATAAATTATATAATATAAATGTGCATTTCTCTCTCATGGAAAAGTCTAAGGATGACATGGCAGTTCTGCTCTACAGTCCTTGGAGACCTGAGCTCTTTCTTATTGCTTTGCTATCTATGGTCTCCGCTCTAGGGTCACCTCATGACCCAACATAGTTGCCACAGCTCTAGCCATCTCATCTTCATTCCATCATCAGAAAAGAAGGGATGAAGAAGAAGAGGCAAAGTGTGTATATGCCAACTGTCTTTAAGCAAAATTCCTGGAAGCTCCACATATGTCCCATTGGCCAGAACTTAGTCAGATGACCCCTCCTAGCTGCAAGGAAAACATCCTGACACTCCATATGGCCAACTAGAAGACGGGGTAAAGAGATATTGGGGCATCAGTAGCAGATTTTTCCCCAGGGGTCAGCTCCTGCATTCAGTGCATTCTCTCTTTCCACTGTTCCTGAGTCCCCAGGGGGACACAGGCTGGGAGTGTGTCCTTGTCTAGCCTCTCTGTGGACATAACCCGAGAGAGAGGCAGTGCTAGTCTGTCTGCCATGGCATCCCCTGGTCCAGGGCAGCGGGGAGTGGGGATGGGACAGCCTGAGCCGGGAAGGCCTGCTGAGCCCAAGAGCCAACCGGCCAGAGGGAAGCCTCCAGGCTTCATGGGCTCTGTCTCCATATCTCTGTGTTCAGCTCCAGGGGGGCAACTTCTGGTGAGGACAGGGCCACCACCTGTCTTTCTTTTGAGTGGTCAGTATTTCCAAAGTACTCGGCACCCGGCAGGTGCTGGGGGTGCAAAGGAGCTTAAGGAGCCTCTTGGCGAGTTAGAGAAGGAGTCTACATGTCACTGCAGGGAACATAGAGGACTCAATGGGACTCTGATCCTGGGCCTGAAGGCCCTGGGCTAGTCACCCCCCTCCTACCTTGCCCACAGAGGCCCCACATCCCACCTTCTCCTCTCACGACCTGGCTGACCTCAAAGCTAAGCTTATCTTCAGTGGCTCCTCAACCCCCCAACAGGCCACATCTTTGCCTTCTTTATTCTTCACACTAAGTGCCCCACAGAGGCTGGCCTCAAGGAAAATCTGTTTTTTCCCAGGTTTCCAGACCAGGTTTCCAGACCTTGTCTGATAGCTTAGCTTGGTTGATTGATTGACTGACTGATTGATTGATTGATTGATTCATTCATTCATTCATTCATCCATCCAACAATGTGTTCTAGGCCAGGAAGACACAGCAGACACAAAGTTCCTGCCCTCTGAGAACTTATGTGCTAGGGTAAGGGCCTTGCTTCCAGCCTCAGCTCCAGCTGCCAATTTCTACCTTTTACTTGGGGATCTCCCTCCTTTTAGTCTGTGTGGATTGAATGGACCCCACTCCTGGCTCAGGCGGCCACATGACCCCAGCCTCACCAAACCCATCGATACCAGGGCTTTGAAGACATTTTCCCTTCCCGTGGGGGTTTTCCCTCTAGTAGAAGGAAAAGCTGGGCTGCCAGCCTTCCCTGCCTGCCCGCGAGTGAAGCCAGCTCACAGGAGTCAAGACAATCCTGATGACATTGCTTGAGCATCTGGATCCAGCTGTACCTGAAATTCCAGACTTTATATTGGTTTAAGGAAATAAATCCACCTCCTCCCTTTTTATTTTGCTTGAGCTAAAAGTTTTTGGGACACACCTGGGTGGTTCGGTGGTTTAGCGTCTGCCTTCGGCTCAGGTCGTGATCCCAGAGTCCTGGAATCCAGTCCTGCATCGGGCTCCCGGTCTCCCTCTGTCTGTGTCTCTGCCTCTCTATTTCTGTGTCTCTCATGAATAAATAAATAAAATAAAATCTTTTAAACAAAATGAATACAGTTTCTATGACTTACAGCTTGATTACTACAAGGGTTTAGGATGTCACCTCTCCATGGGTCTTTGGATTTAAATAGAAAGAGCTCTGGAGGTGGAGATGTATTTAAGCCCTAAAGGAATAAGCTAAGGAAAGGAATATATTAGAGTATTTAGAATGGGCCTGGCCTCTCCAGTGAGCCTGGGCAGCTGGCTCCATCCTCCATCCGATTCACTGCTGAACCCCAGATCCACTCTACCTCTGCCTGGACCTCCCTCGGGGCTCCAGAGCTGCACGCTCCCCCTAGCTTCCCGCCGGACGAGCCTGCTTAAACAGCCTCATACCCACCCCACCTGCTACACATCCCAAATTCAGTACATCCGCGCCTGCCTCCCCTGTAGCCCTCTGTCTCCTTGGCCACTCTGGGCACCCCCCAGCCCCTCCCAGCCCAGCACCCCCGCCCAGGAAGGCCCGCCCTTGTGCTCTGGCTTCCTCCACTTCCCGCTGCCACCTGCTCCCGAGCTAGCACCCGCTTGTTCTCTCTCCCAACCTAGGTCTGCCCTCTTCCCACCCATTCCTGGTACCTGCCAGCGCCTCGTTCTGAGCACAGGTGTGTTTGGGACAGACTCTTTGGTCTCTAATGTCCAGGTGGGGTGCTGGGGCTGGGCAGGACTGCTCCAAATGGCCCTGATGGGGGAGATGGGGAAACTCTGGGAAGATCCTGGTTCCCGGTGCCTGGGAGACAGGAAAGGCCGTGGGTAGAGCCTCTGGTGGAGGGAGATGGAAGGATCCCCTGAAAGGTGGAACTGTCCAGAACATCCCACTCTGCCCAGTGCTGGCTAGATTTGGCTGAACCTTGTTGGCCCACACCTACCTCCCTACTCCTGAGGCCGGGGAGTGCGGGGTCTGGGGTGGCGGTGGAGGGGTGAGGGGGAGACGAAGGTGGGGGACGACCAACACTCTGGTGACAGGAGGAGAAAATGTGGGGCCTGGAGGCCCACTGGGGACAGCCCCTGCCTCTCCAAGAGGCCTCGTAAGCATCAGTGGAGGTTTTTCTTTTTGGTCAGGAGAGAGGTGCAGGGAGGAGGCAAAGCTCCAGGGCAAACACACCTATCTCTCACTCGGTGACTTTAATTAATTTCTAAAAGCCCTGCCCCCGGCTGCAAAGCCATAAAGATGAAAAAATGTTTTCATTAATTTTAATGAAAAAATTACCTGTGTTCCATCCCATACCAAGACACTCAATTTCTCACAGACAGAAAAACACAGCGATTGTACATGGGGAAACATGTTTATGGAAGGAATAAACAGCGACCTGAAATTAAACACTGGTCTGTAACTAAAATGTACTGGGACGAAGGCTTCTCTTTCCCGCTGGGAGGGAAGGAAGGCAGCAGGGGCGGGACCCACCTCCAGGCAGTGCCTTTTGGGGCTCGTGGTTATCTTGCACTGAGAAGTAGTTAGAGGAAGTGAACTTCAGGCCAAAGTCAAGGCTTGCCCCAGAGCACCTGCAAACAAGTGGACAGGGCAGCGCGGGCAGCAGCCAGAGAAGCGGAGGAAGGCACCTCCCACCTCTGCTCTGCTCAGTGCACGCTCACAAAACGAACGGGTCCGGTCTGTGTAGACATGGCCGGTGACTCTGATGTATTATTCCATAGGATGACCTCTGCCTCGGGACTGCAGGGATGACTAAACAGATGGTGACAGTGTCTTTGTCTGAAAACAGCATGCAGAACTATCACTTTTTTTTTTTCTAACTATCACTTTCTTAGAGTTGATTTGATTATTGGGTTTGGGGGTGAAATGCTTTTATCACGACAAAAGGGAGGAGTTGTCTGAAAAGCTGTGTACCCTGTTTAAGAGCCATTAGGGCACAGTCTCCAAGTGTAGAACCCGAGGCAAAGGGCTATATCTTCCCAGGACTCGGCTCCCAGAGACCCCGCCTTATTGGTAGGTGGCTCCTACGCCCCCCAGGCACCCACCAGACTGGGGGGATTTGAGAGGAGAAGCCAGCCCTCGGGGTAGTGGAGGGGGTCCGTCTGGGAATTCAGGAGAAACAGAGCTAGGTCTGAAGCACGTGGGTTTTCCCTTCCGCCCTCCCCGGCCCGGGTGGGGGTGGGGGGAACCACAGCTCCATCCCCTCCAAGCAGCTAGCTGAGGACACATGAACACGGGTCCCCCCTCATGAACATGGCTGGAGTCTGAGCTTCTAAGATTCCAGCCAAAACACCGGGCTGTGATTCTATAATCATGTGGAGAGGGGCAAACCTGATTCCTCTCTTCACCCCACCCCCATGTTGAGGCCCAGCAACCATTCCCCCCACTTGATGGCAATAAGGGCCTCTTACTTCCTTTAGAGGACCACCCCCTCCACCTTTGGTCATGCTGCTTGGATAGGATTGGCTCCCCTCAGACCACCTCCCCCTGGGTGGGCGGTGCAGTGGGGGTGGGCCTAGGTGTCTGCAACAAATCAGTGAAGCTCCCCAGCCACAGCAATTGGTCTACAAGGGATACATGACCCAATTTAAGCCAAGGTGACACAAGGATGCTGGGGGATTCCAGGAAAGGAGACTCTCTGCTTTCCTAAGAGTGGCCAGCAGGGCTGTGCTCTCTGCCAGCAGACTTGAAGGGAGTGTGCAAAATGCTGACAGCCATTCTGTGGGGGCCCGAGAGGGAATGTTAGCATGAGGTCAATACCACAGGAGGCAGAAGAGGCATGGCAGAAATAAGGTCTTTAGTGATATCACTGGGCTGCTGGATCCAGCCTCACCTGAAGCAGCTAAGTACTTTGTATTTTTAAAAATTGTGTGAGTCCTACTTTTTAAGAGAGCATAGAGGGTCACTCCCATGTGGGACAAAAAGGAGAGGCCCTGACACAGGGTTACTCATGGGGTTACTGGAGATGGAGCTCTGCTGGGCACACCCCACATAGGGCTGGAGGCATCAATGCTATCTGCTTCAAGATGGAGAGTTCAGGCTGTCAACTGCTTAGTGACTCGGGGTTAGGTATTCTCACCTCTCTGGAGCCCGAGGCAAGAACCCATTTCCTCAAAGAAGAATAGTTTCTTATTCAGAAGCTCTACGGACTCCACTGGAGAAGTTTTGCCTGCCACAGGCTCCATGAGGCACCGTGCCCTGCCCCGGATACTCTGAGCGCTGCTGGGCAAGCTCCGAGGTCAGAGGCTTGTGCCACAGCCCAGGCCACCTGCAGAGGACCCCACTTGCTTGGGACCCCACTCAAAGCTGCTCGAGACCCCACTTGCTCCACTTGCTCGGGACCCCACTCAAAGCTGGATGCTTTCCAGCCTGCTTACAAGTTGTGTCAGCAGATTTGGCCTCAGGGCTGCTTCCAAGATCCAAAGAAGTCCACCAAGCATTGTGTCTCCTTTTCAGAGGTAGCGGGGTTCAAGTTGCAGCAAATTCTCCTTCACTTTGAAGAGAGTATTCCAGCATATTCCAGCATATCCCAGACCATGGACCTGCAGGATCCTCACTGTGGTGGCGTGCCCTGAATTATGCCCCCGTCTCTGTCACATGCATCTTACCGAGAGGTCTAGGGCACCTGTGACTTCCTTCGTGTTGGATGCCATCAGTGTGTTGCTCTCCATTCAGAGCACAAGGCCTTGGGCAGAGGGTGCCCCGCGGAAGGGGGAGGGCATCCAGGGAGGAGCTGGAAGGCCAGCATCCCTGGGGCAGGCCAGTGACATTCTCCTACTGCCCCGCTCAGGGGCAAGCAGACTGCTCTTGGGGGGGTCTCTGTTTCCGAGACAGAGTGTGTTCCATTTTCCAAATCAGCAGCTGAATACCAAGTGCTGGGGCCACATTAATTTGCTCTACCAAGGAGACCACATCTGGAACCAGCAGCTGCAAATGGAGTCACCACCCGAATAACTACCGTGAGCCGTTGCGGTTTGCCGTGATCTAGCTGTTTCCGCACTGGCTGGTGGTGGGTGGCCTCACTCTAGTGAGGGCGTGATCAGGATCATCACAGCTCTGTCTTTCCAGTGTTTGAGGGTGGCACTCAGCTCTGCTGTCTCCTCAGGGTCGTGGTGTTGCTTGGGTTCACTGTGTCTGTAGGTAATGGGAGTGCAGTGGCTTCCTCCTGGGCCCTCTTCCTATGAGATCCCAGTCTTCTGTGCAGGACACTGGTGTGGGTTTACTGTCACCCACAGGACCTTTATTTCCTCTCGGGAACTGGAGACATAACCCGTGAAGGGGGTTGAGGCCCCAATGACCTAGCATAGGGTGAATTCAGCAGGGAACACAGTGCCCCCTGAACTCCGAAAGGGCAGCTCTGATCTCCAGACCATGTGGTATTCCTGTCCCCAGAGGTGAGACTTAGCCAGATGTTCATCTTACTGCCCCTCATTCTGGGCTCAGCAGTGCAGGTAAAGGGCAGTAATTTCCTTTGGGGGGAAGCTGGATGCAAGATTCATCATGTTTTCTGCGTGCTCTCATAAGGTCCTTGCTCAGAGGCACTGCCCACCCCTACATTTGAGAGGTCCTGGGTCTGGCCCACTCCTGGATTGGGAACCCTACCCCCAAGGGAGCCCATTACTTGGCAAACCCAGAGGTGAAGAAGGCCCCAGTGGTCTCCTTGCTCATCCCTTCCCAAGGGACCCTCGAGCAAGTACCTCTGCCTCCCAGAGGCCCTCTGCCTCTTCGGGATGACCATGCCTACCACCTTCCCATGATTTGACTGGACTGGGCCACCAGAGCTCCTTCCTTCCACCCACTCTAAGATTAGAAACCCCCTTGCAAAAGCAGCCCCTCTGCCAGAATTCCTCAACTACAGAGAGGAGGTAGCTGAGCCCATTTTAGACTTGGAAGGTTAACAGTTGATAAGGAGTTTGATTGGTATCGGCCACGTTTCATGTGTGGCCATGAAAACGCCGCACAGGGCCTACTGCATGATTCATAATGACCCGTGGCCCTTGCTACTGCGCTGAGTCCTCCACTGGATTTGTGTTAAGGCCGCACATCCCCAGGCTGTACCCAGCCCAACTATGCCTGGCAGGGACACCCTGTCCTGTGCCACATGCAGGGCTCGCGCCTCTTGTGAGTGACTTTGGCTCCAGGACCTCCCACTGGCCTTGATGAACTATATCAGAACTGCGCTGCTGTCTGGGATTCTTCCCAGTGAGCCTCCCTCCCTCTGCACTGCCCTTCCCAGGCGTCCAGCTGTGCTGTGACCTGCTGGCCCTGCCGGCCCTGCCCACCCCTCCGTTGCCCTCCCCATTCTCCTTCACAGATGTTTCCAGGTCCCGTCCTCATGTCTACTTTCCTGGAGGACTCAAATTCACATGTTTCATGTGTTAGGTTGGATAAAGAGGTTTATGGATGTTTGTTACATTATTCTTTATACCTTTTGTCTGAAATATGTTACTGATTTTGATTAAAAAAGAAAGGTTATGATCCCCTCTCACTGGCAGTATCCTCCTGGGAAGCAGGAAGGGAGCATCCCGGCAGTGATGGGGATTGATAGATCTAGACAGCATTCTTGTCTTGTTTTGCCTCCATCCCTCTAATTATGCCGGGGATTTTTCAGATCTTTTTACCCAATTCATGAGGATCACCGTTTGGCCCAGGTTTGCACTAGTGACTTCTGCAAAATGTCAGAACTTGTGCCAATTGCCCGAGCGTCGTGAATGCGGAATTTCTGGTGACTACACCCATCTCCATAAATGTAGTCAAATCCACGCTTCCATCCTGCTCCGCTTGATGGAGGCACCCTCAAAGTTCATTCCCACATGTATCCCTCATACCTTAGAAACACAAACTAGTGACTTCCTGCAGATCATTTTGGATATAACTTTTCCAGCCCCCTGATTCTACTTTGTTTCATCTGGACCACAGGGAGCCCAGATCCCCAGTATTCTGGGAAAAACTGAAGGATGTCACGAGGGAAGTCACAGGTTGGACAGTGAGCCACCTGGGGGCTTAGGGTCCTCCAAGTCCTCATAATCCTTCCAGATATCACCATTCCAATAGGATTTGAGTGCTTCCTGACCGATGCCCGCCCTCCTGCAGAGGGGGACTGGTAAGGTTGGGAATTCAACTGTCACTCAGTGACTTCAGAATCAATCGGTAAGTTAGTCTTCTGCAATTTCAACTCCATGGCTATCCTCAATAAAAGATTCCTTCAGCACAGTCATCTTAATGGCCCTAAATTTTATTCTGTGCCTTGGGGCAAATGTTTTGATTTGAACCTGTCATTTTCTTGCTTTAAATTATCCAGTGTTAGGGACAAGCACCCAGCGTATGAGTTCAGCATTCCTCATCCTTTATGCACTGGCCATGGCAGCTGCCAGTTCTCTCACGTTCAGTTGGTACATGGTCCCGGGTGACTGGAGGGTAGAACATGATTAGCTGTTCACCACTGTGTCCCCTGGGTTAACCTCTTTTCTGTCCAATAATTTGAACCCGAGGCTTCCTGATTTGGGCCTTGGTGAGTTATGAAAACCAATTCTAAGTAGCTCATACATCCTCCAGGGGTTTTCATGAATCTCACTCCTGGTACTAATTTCTGAATCAGGATTATTTGGTTGCAAGCATCAAAAGTTGATTCTGAAAATGAGAAACAAGAGCAGGTGATTTATTGAAGAGGCAGCAAAGCAGGTCACAGAGCAGAAGGAAAAGCTAGACCACGGGTCTTGGGATGGATGGAAGCTGGGGCAGCTCTGGGGGTCTGAGGAGCATAGGTATTCTCTCTGGCGTACCGCCACGAGGTACCTCAGCTCATACCACCTTCCAACCTTGTGTCTCCATTAGAGATGCAGATTCTTGAGAGAGGTGCTGATTGGACTAGACTGGGTCATGGACCTAGCCCTATGGTGAGGGACACAGAGATGTGATTGGGCATCTCCCAGAAGCGACGCAGAGCCAGAGAAGCTGTGCCTCCACCTCCCCTGACCACCCAGAAGATGCTGAGCAGATAAAACCAGACTGATTCCAAAACTCCCTTTCAGTTCCGAGCCTTTGGCATTCTATCCCATCTTCTTATAGGGCTCCGCTCTTCTGCAGGCCTAGGCATAAATGTCACTACCCCCAGGAAGTTTCTGTGAGGTTCCACACCCAGGGTAAGTGACCCCCTAAGTGGTTCCATAGCATTTGTCATCCTGCATTGTCATTGTTTCTTTACTTGTCTTTTTCTCTCACGGGATTGTGAGTCAACAATAAAGGGGATTATGTTTGCCTTGCTTACAAATTATAACCGGAGAGGTGCCTGGGTGGCTCAGTTGGTTAAGCGTCTGCCTTTGGATTAAGTCATGATCCCAGGGTCCTGGGATGGAACTCCTAGTCAGGCTTCCAGCTCAGCGGTGTGTGTGTGTGTGTGTGTGTGTGTGTGTGTGTGTGTGTGTGTGTGTCTCCCTCTGCTTCCCCCCCCCCAGCTCTTGCTCCCTCTCTCTCTCAAATAAATAAATAAAATCTTTAAAAAAACCCCAACAAGTTATAACCCTCAAATCGACAAAATTCATGGCACACAGTAGGACCTCAATAGCTATTCATTACATAAATAAATGGTGAAGAGCCAGCTCTTTCACTAACCAGCTGTGACCTCAGGGAAGGCCCCTTTGCTCTGGACTTGGGTTTCTTATTCATAAAACACGGAATAACAGCATGTCTTATTCCGGGACACTCTGATGGCAAGAAGTAGAAATCCACTCAAGCTAGCTCAACAAAGGGAGGGTGTATTATGCAGAACCGGGGGTGTCTCACAGAACCCGAGGGCTTCCTCAGGGGTTGGGCAATGTCAGGAATCAGCACAGACACAGACTTCATCTTACTGCTCATGGGCTGTGTGGTCTCACATCTGCCTCTCACTGTTCCAAGTTCTTGCTCCTCATCTCTGTTCATGGATGATGGGGCCTCTCCGGCCCACACGTCTCAGATCTTTCCAGCTCTCATGTCATGGGCTGGGTTCCCATGAGGCAGACTCTGAAATGGAGAAAGTGAGCTTGATGATAGCTTTTGGATGGCTCATTCACTATGTGGGCCGCAAACACTTGCTGCTGGTGAAACCTTGGGCAGGTCACTTAACTGTCCCAGCCTCAATGTCTCCATCAGTGAAATGGGGATAACTGTAATGCCCAAATCATTAGGTGAGTTCATAGCACCTGGTAGGTGGGAACCTCTCAACAAATGTCAGCCAGTATTATTACCCTGATGATCAATAGCTCTGATGGTGGCATCTGAAGCACTGTGGCACCATGTTGGGGGTGAGGCATCTATTACACTCTGTGCTCCCACATCCTGTGGGGTTCTGCCCCAGAAAGCACGGCTCACTGAGCTACAAGGGGTGTGACATGCTCCGCAGAGGCAGGTGGGGTCAGGATTTGGTTTCAATTTGAGATGTCTGAGGCCGGAGAGCCGAGCACCTGGGTGTGGGTGTGCCCCATCTTGGGAGCAGGGTGGCCAAAGTGGCCTCCAGCTTGGGAGATGGGGCAGCTCAGTGGGTGGGGTGGGAATGGCATGTGACAGGCTGGCTGCGCCCCCTAGGGCCAGCCGGAGTTCACTTCAATGAGTGAAATTTGGCCCTGGGGCCCCAACGCCTCATTTCTCTTCTTTACTGTTGGGGAATCAGAATAAGTTGATTGTGAGCAACTTCAATAAATTGATTCAATTTGGTGAACAAAAAAGGCAAAAGAGAGGGAAATATGTATTGCTTCTAGTCACAGGGCCAGTGGTTAATCTCAGCTTCCTAACCCCGTCCCGGTGGTGGCTTAAATAACCAAGCGGAGTGCCGGCGGGCTAAATGACCCCTCCTCTGAGCGATGGCTTTCCTGGGGAGCCAATGGCCAGTGTACCCTGATGCCCTTGGGGACCTGGGATGGTGTGTGGGCCAGGCCCCGAGATGAGCTCAGGGCATGCGCGCATCCCTCATGCCTGCAGACCCGTGCGCACACCCCTGCACACACACACACATACACACACAGAGGCATGTGTACCCTGCACACACACCCGCGCAGGTGCATACATTCTCACACACCTGTGAGCACACACACTGGATGATTCGGGAAGGAATACCTCCTACCCCAGCACTCTGCACATTCTCACATGCAGCTCCAGCCCAACGTGCCTAGGCCTGAGAGGTTGGCCTGGCCCCTCACCACTCCTAGCCTCAGTTTCCCCATCGGTAATGTGGGCACTGGAAGAGGTAACTGGTAACTTGGTCACTGCCCGGGCCTTTGATCAAGGCTTGCCTGGGATTTCTTTTGCACCCCTTGCCGTCTCCTGGTGACTTCTCTGGCCCCTGCCCTGAGTTGCATCTGGTCTCAGACAAGGACCTGGTCGCTGATGGCCTGGCTGCACATGGCCTTGTCTTGTCCCAAGAGACTCGCAGCTTGAGCCTCTCTCCTCACCTATGAGAGTGGCAAAGAGCTCAGCTCTGGAGCCCCACTGCCTGCATCTATGTGAACCCCTGTGTGCCTCAGTTTCTCCATCTATTAACTAGAGCATCGCAGTTGGGTCTTGGGGTTGTCATGAGGGTCCAATGAGTGTATAAAGCACAGAGAACCGTGCCTGGCCTCGGTGAGCCCACACATGGTTAGCATTCTTGATGGCAGCAGCTGGGTACTGGGGAGAGGTGGCAAGGACATATTGATATTGGTGACAAGGCCCTCTCCCAACCCCTTGCGTCAGGATTTCTGGGTAGGACATTAGGATCGCTAAAAACTCTCCAGGGGACTCTCCGGGTGATGGTACTGTGCAGCAGGGCTGAGAGCCACCGTGTCAGACAATTACTGGGAGGGCAGCAGGTGTGGGTGGCACGCATAGCATAGCCCAATGGGGCTTCCTGGGAGTCCCCACAGAGCAGGGAAGCTTTCTGGAGGGAGGGGCAGGAAAGCTGAGGGATGAGGTTAGGGAACCTCATCGGTGGTGGTGGTGGTGGTGGTGGTGGTGGTATGGCTGAGGAGGCCCCCCCCCCCCCCCCCCCCCCCCGCCACCTACCTGCTGCCCCACGGGCTAGGATGCTGGCTCCTCCCAGCCGCCTCCACTCTTCCCCTCCTCTGTCTCCTGGGGCGCCTGCCCTCCAGCTGGCGCCCGCCTCGTTAATAAAGGCAGATTGCTGCTCAGCTCGTCCCCAGCACTCCTGACGGGGCCATTAATATTCCAGGGAAGATTAACTCCCCCTCTGTTCCCTCCTCTGCAGCCACTGGGCCCTGCCTGACAGATGAGGGCCTCTGGCTCAGGCAGAGATGACACCTGGAACCCAGCAGGGGGCTGCCTGAGATGACCTCTGGAGCCTGGGTGTTTTCCTGCCTCTCCCGGCCCTTCCAGGTTTCACCTGTGAAAGTGGGAGAGCATGAATGGGAGAGCCTGGAGAGGCTGCGTGGGGCTGTGTTCAGTCCTGGGACTCCGGATGGAATCTAAAGGGATCTTAATTCAGTCTTTTTTATTTGGCTCAAAGGATGCAAATGACCTACCTGCAGTCACATGGTAGGGGTGGAGTCCAGGACTCCTGATTTCAGTTCCGTTACCTTCATGTATCAGACCTTAGGGCCTGGGCAGGTGGGTGGCACCCCACACCTCCCTGGAGGCCTCCTGGCATGGGGCAGAGGTATGATAACGGTGCCCTCTGGGAGCTGCTGGCAAGGTAGGGACATCAGTAAGTCCTGCCCACCTCACCACGGGGCCTTCACCTGTACCTGCTGTACTCAGGGAGTGGGGGGTGGGTGGGACCGTGGGCACGATGGGACCAGATGTGCTGCCCCAGGGGCCCTGGACCAGGCTCCTCCCTCAAAGTGATCTCTGGAAACTTCTTCCCTGCCTGGCAGTGGCCGGGGTGGGTCCGAAGGAGGCAGGAGCTTTGAAGGAGGAGAGTGGGAGGCAGCAGAAAAGGGAATCCAGTCCATAAAGACTCTAATTTAAGGACACACCCCTCCCCTGACTTCCATCTTTTCTCTGCCAGCCTCCAACTCCCAACCATGTGCAGGCACATACACCACCTCCTCACTACACCTACCACACAGCACATGCCACATTAACCCCCCCCACATATATACACACAACACACAACACACACACCCACACAGGCCACAGGCACACTCAAGTGCACACAGCACCCATCCATTCCTGGGCTTTGAATTAGCATGTAAATGCTGCTGATGCCGAAGTCTTGTGTCTGGTCTGGTGTCTCTCCAAGCTCCAGACCCTTAGCTGTGTGATAGAGTGGACTCCAGTGCACCACCTCCTGGTATTCACATCCTGTCTAGTCCCCTATTCTTGAACCTCGGTTGGTGGCAGAAGTGACTCTGCATGGCTTAGAAGGCTGGGGCATTGGAAGCCTCAGTGCCAGGACACTCCTTGGAATCCAGCCTCCACGCCACGAGGAACCCACAGCCCTTGCTGAGCTCCCAGCCCGCGCCACCTGCCAGCGTTCCAGCCTAGTCGAGCCTACAGATGACTCTTGCCCTAACCATCCCCTGATTGTAACCTCATGTGGGACCCTAAGCTAGAAATGCCTGGTGAGCCCAGAAAACCCATGAGACAGAAATCATGTAGGAAGCTACTGTTTGGAATAATTGGCAATCGATAATCAAACCCAAGATGAATTTGGATGAGACCTAAGGTAGAATAGCCTGGACTTTGAGGAATCCTGGCTGTTGGCATTTCTGTGGGTCATGTTGTAGGGCCACTGTTAGGGTAGGGCGAGCTCTTCTCCGAGGGGAGCCGACAGTCACTTGTCCTAGGCACAGTGGATCTGGGCAGAGGAAAGGAGGACATGGGATTAGGAGTAGATCCAACTGCAGATAACAGAAAATTCTCAAATGGCAGGTGGTCATGACGGAAGTATGTTTCTCTCTTACGTGATGTCCGGAGGTAGGTAGTTGTAATTTAGAATAAGAAATATATATTGTCTTTGTCCACTGTTCCTGGCATGAAGCTCCAAACGGTGTCTTTTGTTAGGTAATTGAGGTGACTTTTGGATCCCCCCAGCTTGGGCGCTGGTTGCCTGGAGAACTTACCATGTGATGGAAGGGTTGAACTTTCTGTCCCATCCCCCACCCCCGAACCCTGGGGAGGAGGGAGCTGGATTTCAGTCACCAAATGGCCAAGGATTTAATCAACCCCAGCTAGGTCATGAAGCCTCTGTATAAAAACCCCAAAAGGGGGCAACCCCCGTGGCGCAGCGGTTTAGCGCCGCCTGCAGCCCAGGGCGTGATTCTGGAGTCCCAGGATCCAGTCCCACATAGGGCTCCCTGCATGGGGCCTGCTTCTCCCTCTGCCTGTGTCTCTGCCTGCCTCTCTCTCTCTCTCTCTGAATGAATAAATAAATAAATCTTAAAAAAAACAAACAAACAAAAGGATGGGGTCCAGAGAGCTTCCAGATTGCTGGCTATGCGGAGCTTCTGGGAGAACGGCGCACTTGGAGGGTATGGCAGCTTGAAGCCCCCTTCCCATACTTCGACATGTGTATCTCTTCCATCTGCCAGTTCCTGAGTTGTATCCTTTTAGAGTAAACTGGTGATCTAGTAAGTAAATGTTTCTCCGAGTTTCACGAGTTGCCGAAGCAACTTAATACAACCCAAGGAGGGGGTCATGTGAAGCTCTGATTTAATTGGTTGGAAGAACAGGTAATAGCCTGGACTTGTGATTGGCATCTGAAGTGGGAGAAATTTTGTGGGACTGAGCCCCTCACCTGTGGAATCTGATGATCTCTCCAGGTAGGCAGTTCTAGAATTAAGCTGGGTAGGCCACCCCGCTGGTGTTGGAGAATTGCTTGGCAATGTTGGGGAAAACACACACCCCATGTTGAAATTGGGTGCAGAATCCTTTAGCGGTTGAGGCTGATGTGGTGCTCCGGTATCAAGGGCCCAGGCTCCAAACTCCAGGGACGCCCTTCACATTATATTCTGTAATCTATTTGCCATAGAACACAATGTAAAGGGTGCCGCCACCTGGAGTTAAGCCATGCAGAGTATGCCAGACTGTTCCATTGCGTGCGGCTTCCATTCCCAGGGTCACCCCGCCTCGTGATCCAAGGTCACGGCTGGAGCCCCAGATATTACATCTGTATTCCAGCTGTTGAGAAGAATGATGAAGGCCACGTCTCCTCCCTGCTTGAAAATGACACTTTTCCTTATACCCCATTAGCCAGGCTTAATCACATGACCATATGCAACAGGAAGTAAGGCTATGCTGGATGGCAATGTGCCTAGCTCAATCAGGAGCTCAGGGAGGAGGAACGGTCGGCTCAGTCGGTTAAGTGTCTGCCTTCAGCTCAGGTCACGATCCGGGATCCTGGGACCCAGCCCTGCATCATCTGGGCTTCCTCTCACCAGGGGGTCTGCTTGTCTCTTTCCCTCTCCCTGGCTCTTGCTATCTCAAATAAAATCTTAAAAAAAAAAAAAAAAAAAGCTCATAGAGGAGAGTGGATATTGGAGACACTAGCAGACTCTGTGGTAAGGGGAATTCTTGCTTTCTGGGTATAAGAATCACTTTGTCCCAGACCCCAGGTTTGGAGAGGTAGGGGTGAGAGGCCTGTGGCCACTTGGAGGGAAGCAGAGGGCAAGGCCAGGAGTACCGTGGGGAGCTGGCCTCGGAAGAGATCTTTTGCTGTGATCATGCGATAGAATTATTCCCCAAATCTTCAGGGACTTGTTGAAAGCCACACCTGGGACCCTCCAGAGAGGTGGGGAATCAGGGAAAACTTTTTCCCATGCTTGGAACAAGATGGATGAGGAAGGAGAGCAGCCCCTTCTTGGTCTGTGGCAGCAGGCATGTTGGTGCCAAGGCACCTGAGGGAGCACTCCCGAGGACACCCGAGTCCACGTCTCCCAGAAGCAGGATCCTCTCTTCTGGAAATCTGCCAGGAGGCCAGTTGGTGCTCTCCACAGGCCCCTCACACCCAAGTGTCCAGTAAAGCTCACTCCCCCTTGTTCCCACTCCAAGCCTGCTGTCTCCAGTCTTTGGTCTTCTGCTGTGTGTTCAGCCAGTCAGATGCCTGGAGACATGCTGGACTCCATCACACCCCTCCCAGTCCAGTTACCGGGCGGCCCCTCCACCCTCCTAACCTCTCCTCCCTCTGCCGCCACTGGGCTCTTGTCACCTTGCCAGGATCACTGCAGCCACCTCAGGATTTGTCCCTCCTCAGTCAGCCTGCTCTTACCTCGTTCTCTCCGACAGACTCCTTTCTGTACTTTTGCAGGTGAGTCAGTATACAAAATCTTCCCCAACGCCCCCAAGGGATCCAGCTCCTCTCTCCAGGTGGGCTTTCTCTTTCTCAGGCCCCAGGGCCTTCACAGGGGACACCAGTCCCATCTGCCATGCCAGGACGCTCCTCTACTCACTGCATGGCTGGCTCCTTGTCATCTGCTAGGTCTCAGCTTAAATGTCACTTTCCCACAGAATATAAGGTGGTAAGGCATTGGAAAACAGTGTGGCAGTTTTTTAAAAAGTGAAATTTACCACAGGACCCAGCAATTCCACTCCTAGGAATCTACCCAAGAGACACGAAGACATCCATCCACACAAGGCTTGCTGTGAAATGTTCGGAGCAGCTTTGTTCATAAAAGCCAAAAAATTGGAAGCAAATTACTTGTCCATCACCTGGTGAATGGAGGAACAAAATGTGATCTACTCATACAGTCCAGTACCGTTCAGTAGTAAAAAGTTTTGTGAATGTGGATCTTCAAGACATGCTTAGTTGAAAGAAGCCAGACGAGGGACATCACATACCGTATGATTCCACTTATATGAAATTTCCATGAAAGGCAAATCTACAGAAACAGAGAGTAGATTAGTGGTTGCCAGGGATTGGATTAACTGTATATGCATTTAAAGAATCTTACTGGGTGATGAAAATGATCTAAAACTGGATTATGGTGATGGATGCACAACACAATTTACTAAATATTGAATTGTCCCTTTCAAATGAATGAATTTTGGATATATAAAATGTAACTCATTAGAGTGGTACTGGCACAAAAACAGACACATAGATCAGTGGAACAGAATAGAGAATCCAGAAGTGGACCCTGAACTTTATGGGCAACTAATATTCGATAAAGGAGGAAAGACTATCCATTGGAAGAAAGACAGTCTCTTCAATAAATGGTGCTGGGAAAATTGGACATCCACATGCAGAAGAATGAAACTAGACCACTCTCTTGCACCAGACACAAAGATAAACTCAAAATGGATGAAAGATCTAAATGTGAGACAAGAGTCCATCAAAATCCTAGAGAAGAACACAGGCAACACCCTTTTTGAACTCGGCCATAGTAACTTCTTGCAAGATACATCCACGAAGGCAAAAGAAACAAAAGCAAAAATGAACTATTGGGACTTCATCAAGATAAGAAGCTTTTGCACAGCAAAGGATACAGTCAACAAAACTCAAAGACAAGCTACAGAATGGGAGAAGGTATTTGCAAATGACATATCAGATAAAGGGCTAGTTTCCAAGATCTATAAAGAACTTATCAAACTCAACACCAAAGAAACAAACAATCCAATCATGAAATGGGCAAAAGACATGCACAGAAAAAGATATTTTAAAGAGTTACTTTCTGGGACACCTGGGTGGCTCAGCGGTTGGGCGCCTGCCTTCAGCTCAGGTCTTGATCCTGGGATTCAGGATCGAGTCCTACATCGGGCTCCCTGTGAGGAGCCTGCTTCTCCCTCTGCCTATGTCCCTGCCTCTCTCTCTGTCTGTGTCTCTCATGAATAAATAAATAAATTAAAAAAAAAAAAAAGAGTTACTTTCCCAGAGTAGCTTTCCCGGATACCTGTTCCCTGCTAAATGCAGTGGTCCTCGCCATGTCTCATAGTCCTTTGTTTTGCCATGACAGCCCTTGTGTTGGGAGAAACTATACCTTTGTGAGGTGATTAGTTTCATGCCGACTTTCTCCTCTAGAATGGAGCCTCCATGGGGAAGGGCCTGGGTCTATTTTCTCTTAAGCAGCTAGAATTTACATACCAAATGTTCACCCAGTTAAAGTATACAATTCAGTAGTATAATTAATATATTCAGGGATAAGTACAATCATCATTGACTCAGGCAGCCCGGGTGGTTCAACGGTTTAGCGCAGCCTGCAGCCCAGGGCGTGATCCTGGAGACCTGGGATCGAGTCCCACGTTAGGCTCCCTGCGTGGAGCCTGCTTCTCCCTCTGCCTGTGTCTCTGCCTCTCTCTCTCCATGTTTCTCATTAGTAAATAAATAAAATCTTAAAAAAAAAAAAGACAATTATCATTGACTCCATTGACTGTGGAGTCAATCAATATTATTATTTTTAAGATTTTATTTATTTATTCATGAGAGACACAAAGAGGCAGAGACATAGAGGGAGAAGCAAGCCCCTCGCAGGGAGCCCAAGGAGGGGCTTGATCCTGGGACTGCGGGATCACGCCCTGAGCCAAAGGCAGACACTCAACCACTGAGCCACCCAGGCATCCCAACTGTAGAGTCAATTTTAGAACATTTTCGTCATTTTGAAAAGAACCATACCCATTAGCTATCACTCACTCTTTCCACCCCACCATCCCTCTACCTAAGCAACCACTAATCTTCTTTGTCTTTACAGATTTGCCAATTCTGGACATAATATGCAGTCTTTAGTGGTTGAATTCCTTTGCTTATTAGCATAACATTTTCAAGGTTCATCCATGTTGTAACAGTATATAATAGCATTTCATTCCTTTTTATGGCTGAATAATATTCCATTGTATGGCTATATCACATTTTGCTTATCCGTTCATTCATCAGTTAAGACAGTTGGGTTGTTTCCACCTTTGGCCATTATGAATAATGCGGCTATAAATATTTATGCACACATTTTTGTGTGGATATAGGTTTTCATTTCTCTTAGGTATATACCTAGGAGTAGAACAGCTAGGTCATATGGCAACTCTATGTTTAACTTTTTATGCCAGACTACTTTCAATGTGGATGTACCATTTTACATGGCCACCAGAAGAGTTTGAGGGGTCAGTTATCCCCATGCCCTCCCCAAAGTTTTTATCTGATTCTTTGATCATGGCTGTCCTACTGTCAAGTGCTGTCTCACAGTTTTTGTTTTTGTTTTTTTTTAAGATTTATTTGAGAGAAAGAGCACGTACAGGTGTGTGTGGCACACCAAGGCGGGGAGGGGCGGAGGGAGAGAGAGAAACTCAAGCAGACTCTGAGCTGAGTGCAGAGCCTGACATGAGTCTCCATCTCATGACTGTGAAATCATGACCTGATGTCGCAACCGAAAGTCAGGTGCTTAACCAACTGTGCCACCCAGGCGCCCCCATCTCATGGTTTTTATTTCCATTCCCGTATGACTAAGGCTGTCAAGCATCTTCTCCTGTGCTTATTGACCATTTGTATATCTCCCTCAGGGAAATATCTATTCAGATCTTTTGCCCATTTAAAAATCAGGTTGTCTTTTTACTATTGAGTGGTAAGGGTTCTTCTAGGGACAAGTCCCTTATCAGATATCCGATTTGCAAATATTTTCCATTCTTTAGGTTGTCTTTTTGCTTCCTTGATAGTGTTCTCTGAAACACACAAGTTTTTCACTTTCAAGAAGTCCAATTTACTTTTTCCTTTTGTTGCTTATGCTTTTGGTGTCATATCTAAGAATGCATTGCCAAATCTGAGGGTATAAAGATTTATCCCTATGTTTTCTTTCAAGAATTTTATAATTTTTGTTCTTTTTTTAAAGATTTTATTTGAGATTGAGAGACAGCACAAACAGAGGGAGCAGCAGAGGGAGAGGGAGCAGACTCCTCGCTGAGCAGGGAGCTCAATGTGGGGCTCCATCCCAAGACCCTGAGATCAGGACCTGAGCCAAAGGTAGACGGCCAACCACTGAGCCACCCAGGCGTCCTGAATTCTTTTTTTTAATTGAAGAATAACTGGCATACAATATCCTCCTAGCTTTAGGTATAAGTCATAGTGATTCAATATTGTTATATATTATAAAATGATCTCCACGGTAAGTCTAGTTACCGGTAAGTCTATCACCACACACTGTTTTTTTTTTTTTTGTTTGTTTGTTTGTTTTTTTTAGACTTTATTTATTCATGAGAGACACACAGAGAGAGGCAGAGACATAGGCAGAGGGAGAAGTAGGCTCCATGCAGGGAGCCTGATACAGGACTCGATCCCGGGATTCCAGGATCACACCCTGGGCCAAAGGCACACGCTCAACCACTGAGCCACCCAGGCGTCCCCACCATACACTGTTGTGAATTCTGTTGCTTTTTGTCACCACCGCATTGCCTGAAACACTGCCTGTTGATATTATCTGTTGGATGTTCAGAGCCCAACCACCAAATGCCACCAGGAACACATCTGTAATCAAAAAAGTTAAGTTTAGTTGGCTTGCTGCAGGTAAAGGAGAACACACCCTATGGGATCTCCAGAGGATCTCAGAAGGAAGATTCTGAGAGTAAGTCCTCGTAAAGGGTTGAGGTTTGTGCTGAGTGATTTGAGGAGAGATTGGCAAAGCACCGGCAGGCTGGGATTGGGTGCCACAAGAAGTGGGGGCAACTCAGTGATGGGGATCTCTGTTTATATCTTAGAGGCAGGAAGATTAAAGTAGGGCCAGAGCTGTCACTGGTGGAGAAGCACCTTCACTCAGAGTGGCTGGGGTGGAGTGGCCTTATCTGTGTGCTCTTCTGAGCATGGTCTTTATTCCTCGCGGAATTTCTTGGTCTGTCAGCAGGGCTGTTTTCTGTTTTCTGGGAGTCAACAAGCAGTCCCCATGCAGAACTAGAGGGTCAACAGCCAACCAAGGCAGAGCCCATGTATCCTATGACATCAACTCTCAGGCTTGCTTTTGGGGCCAACACAAGGACAAAGGGCAGGCACGGAAGGTGTGTACTAGCCAGGGTCTGAACCACTGACTCACCGTGTGGCTTGGCCCAGTCACTCCTTCCCTGAGGCTTGATTTCCTCATCTGTCATGCATGGAGATGGGATGGACAGTGCCTGGCTCTCCTTCCAGTTCCTTATCTAGGATATAGCAGTCTTCTTATGCTATTTCAGAGAGAGGGAAATCTTTGCTGATACACGTGCCTATTTCATCCCCCCCACCCCGAGACACACACACACACACACACACACACATTCCCCTTCCTTCACTCTCTCCCTGCCCCCAAAACAGCTGACTCATCTGGCCTCAAGTCTCAACTTCTTTGTGACCAGACATTTGGATTTTATACCTGGAAAAATTTTCTAAAACATTTCTTGGGATCCACATAGGATTGCCAACAATTTATTTTGTCAAATAGGACATTAAAAATCACAAGTACTACCACCTGTTGCAAGCACTGTGCAATAAAAGAAAGGATGATAGATCAAATAAAGGATAACGCTCTCAAACTGCCTTCACTCCCCTGGTTTCTTGGACAATGATGGGAAAGTCCTCTTGGAATGGACTGTTCTTACCTGGGCTTGGGCCTGGCTGCCTCATCTCACAGCTTTGACTCATTAAAATGCAGATTCGGTGAAAAAGTCAGGCTTGATTGTCCAAAAGGGAGTGATGGACTCCCAGAGGGGATGGTGGGAGGCAGATGTGGGGGTGGGAAGAACTCCGATCTGGGCTCTGAACATCAGGTTTCTGGCAACTGCACTGACCAAGAGGGAAGGACCCACGTGCCCAGACACTTCTCACCACCTCCCTAGTTGTGAGATTGGGAAACACAGGCCTGGGAGAAGGTTTTGAGAAGGCTGAACTAGATGATCAAACGTCCCTCTGGCCTTAACACGTCCCTAACTGGCCTCTTCTTCATCCAGTCATTTCTACCTCCAATGTTCCCCCAAAGCCTGTGAGAAATACTGCGGGTGTGTGTGTGTGTGTGCGCATGCGCGCGTGCACGTGCGCGACTCCAATAACCTCCATAGGTTTTGTGGAAGGGAGTAGGAAATGGAGAGTAAGTTGTCTACCCCAGGACCAATGTTGTGGGTCTATTTGTTTTTTAACTCTTTAGGGTCACAGAACAATATATGGCATCTGTGGGTTCCCTCAGGAAGGTGAAGAGCTACATTTAAAGATGGGACTCCTCCCACACCCCAGCCCATTCCCCAGGACCCAGAGGCACGCTCTGCTACTGTGCCTTTAAAAAGTGCTCCGAAAAAAAACAAAACAAAACAAAAAAACAAACAAACAAACAAAAAAAGTGCTCCGGTGTCCCCAAAGGAAACCAATCAAGCAGATGGGGGAGGAGCTACTCGGGAGCCTGGCCAAGAGTCCTGCCTACAAAGAGCCTGGTCAAAGCCCCTGGAGTGACAGCCTCCTGAGGGACCCTGAACAGACTTGTTTAAAGAACAGTGTCCCAAGTGGGCCACTCACGTGGTGTAATAACCCAGAGCCCCGGAACTGACCAATCATCCTCAAAGTGGCTGCTGCCCCCATCTTCCCCCAAGATGATAATTTGCTGGGAAAGACGAATGATTTATCTGTCTAATTGGGCTTTTATTTGCATTTTAAATCACGCTCTTTTGCTAAACTAATAGACCCCCTATTTATAGATGACTCCAACACAAAGTGACTACTAATTACTACAATTAATATCACGTTAAGGGCTTGGCAGCCAACTTCACAGCAACTTGTATCGCCTACTCATTTTCAATTAAGGCACATTGACAGGGAGAATACGTGGTTATTAAGAGCGGGTCCTGGGGTGTAATTACTGCTCACAAGGTCATTAAGCAGCTCCCCTGCAGGGGCCTGGGGGCTGGGGGCCCGGATCTCTGTCCTACCCTGGGGTCCTAAAGCCCCAGTGCCCCAGGCTGCCAGGGCAGATGGGGGCCTGGCTCCGAGCTGCCTGGAGGTGGAGCAGATGATGCCGGGAGGCTTGGGGCTGGGATGGGGGTGCAGGCGGGGAGGCTGAGGGGGATGAGCCACCCTTTCTCCAAGACAGCAGTTTGTGGCAGCCACTGGAGAGCTGATAGAACCGCAGGCTTCCGGGCGCAGCAAGTGTCTGTGGAGGCCTCTCTGGGACAGGCAGGGGGTTGGCAGCGGGGCCTCAGACTGAGGGGATGGGCCGGGAGGGAGACAGCTGCGTGAGCACTGTGTGGGGGCGGGGCAAGCCTGGGTTAGGGAGCCGGCTTGGTGGGGGCGCTGGGGGAGACGCAGTCTCCAAATGCTGGGGAATAGTCCCTTCTGAGGAGGAGGAGGAGAGCTTGGAGGTGAGGCAAAGCCAGGAAAGAGAAAGAAAAGGCCTGGTGGGGGCGGGGGCAGATTCAAGGAAGGTTGAGCACCTCAAGAGGGTGCTCCAGGGGCTGTCTCCTTGTTCTTCTCTACCCATTGACAGAGGCCCCCCCTGCAGCCCCCTGTCCCCCGGGGACAAGGTACAGACCGGTGGGGAGGCTCAGGGGCCCAGACACAGGAGTAGGGGATGGACGAGAAGCCCCTGGCTGTGGCATGTGAGCTCCACTCCTGAGGGCTGGTCCCCCGTTACCCCGCTCAGCCCTTTGGTGCTTCACGCTGAGAGCTCAGAAGTTGCCAGGCTGGAGGAGTCAGGCCACAGAAGTCTACAAAGGCTACAGAACAGGACGTGATTTCGTCAGAGAAGCGGCTGTTAATCGTGTAGCGGCACGCTTCCATCCTGGGCCGGCCTGTCAGGGCAGCGTGTGCTGGAGGCTGCGGGGCAGGGACCTCTGCGAGGGGATGTCCTCAGCACTTGGCCCCATGTACATGTAGTACACACAGTAGGACTCCTATATGTTTACTGAGCGGAGCTCCGCAGGGACCCAGAGGAAGCCCGCTCTGAGAAGCAAGCCACACGGACAGCATGGGGGGCTCAGGCATGAGGTGGGATCTCCGTGGTCAACTCTACACCTATTGTCTTGATTTGGGAAGAATGTGTAGGTCTGGGGATACCCTTCTCCTCTATTGCCGGCCCCAAGCCCTCACTAAACACCCTCTCACCCAACTGGCACCCCCACCTCCCCACCTACTGCCTCATCAGGAAGGGGCACTGGGTCTTCATGGGCCAGTGGGGAGGTGAGGCAGTGCACCGGGCCCCCCAGGGGAGAACTGGGGTAGGCATGGATGGGTAGGAAGTCCCTGTTGCCTTCCCCTGCTCTTCTGGAAGGTTTGTCTCACCACCCCTGCGGTGACGAATCCTCCCCAGGCTCTGTCCTCCTCTTCTGGCGCTACCTCCGTTGCCTTGTTTCTTGGAATCCGACCCTTTCTAAATCACCTCTAGCTGCTTCCATATTCCTCCTCTGCTCTCCCCGCAGTAGATGCTTCATCAGCGCCCATGGAGAGAAAGGGCAAGGCAGGGAGAAAAGGTGGGAGGAGCTACACTTTTGTCTATGGGGATCAGGCTTGCCTGCACAAAACAGGGGTGTCAAATAGGACAGATGTCTCTCCCTCACTTTAGCAGAGGCCATCCAGGGCTGGTTCTCAGGGGCGCCAGGGTTAGCCATTCCTCTTCCATCCTCACAACATGGCCTCTGTCTCCTGGTCGGTATGGCAGTCGTTGCTTGTATGCCTTCCAGCCAGGGGCAGCAGGCAAGTCCCCTTGAGGGGCTTCCCAAAACCCACATGTGGCGATTGTTGGTGTGTCTGTTCACAGGGCCACACCGGGCTGCCGAGGAGGGCCACGGGGTCATGCAACCACCTCACTTCCACGTCACAGGCAGGGCTCTATCAGAAAGGCAGGGCTGGATGTGGAGGGACAGTCCTCCGTCGCATGGGGACAGTCAGCACGGTCAGGTCTGTGAGGGTGGGGGGATCCCTGATCCTGGATGGACCGGAGCTGCCAGCTGCCACACCCCACAGCCCTCTGGAAAGGATCAGAGGGGTGTCACAACACACGAACCTGAACAAAAAGCAGGGGCCACAAAGGGGCCAGAGGCCATTTGGAGAGAGGTTGGCGGTTTGGTGGGGCCAGAAGCTGGGGCTGAGCACGGGGCTGGGCTGGAGAGCGCTTAGGGTCACGCATCCGTGTCACAGGTCTCCTGAATCCTACCGTGAGTGCTCAGTTTTTTCCCAAGCACTTGCTGTGGGTCAGACATCCTTTTGAGAATCAGAAATGCTTTATCATGTTTTTCTTTTCCTCCCGGAGATCCTATGAGAGACATGCTGCCCCATTTTACCTGGGGAGATTACCAAGGCTCAGCGAGGTTAGGTATTTGGGGAGACCGTGAGCTATTCATTCAAGAGGCTGCTATTCATTCACTGCCGAGTCACCTGCTGGCATGTCCAGCTCAGGGGCTAAGGGACCTTGCCGTGAAACCCAAGGGGAAGTGCCATGGAGGGTAACCCCAGAAAGTAGGGTGTCATACAGCCCTGCAGAACCTGGGACCGTCTCCCCAAGGGCTATTTCTTATCTCCCCCTGCCCTACCCCCCACTCAGCCTCAATTCTCCTGGCTGTGCTCACCCTTCTGTCTTCTAGCATCGCTTCACCCAGGCTCCCTCCGGCTCCCGCTGACCTCCCCCCGCCGCCATCCTACCTCCTTGGCAAATGAAACTTTACCTTCTCCCACTACTCAGGGCTCAGAAGGTGGTCAGAAGGGGGAGGCTAGGCTGTCAGAAGGGGGGAGGTCCCCAGGGCTGTGCCTCCATTCCTGGCCCTAGCACAGGCAGGATATTCCTTTGGGCAAAGAGCATGTTCAGAGGCTCTCCCCTGAGCCCACTAAGCTGTCTCACTCGGGGTGGCAGGGAACTTGGTGGGCCGGGGGGGCGGGGGGCGGGGGTGGAAAGGGGCTGTTGCTGCCAACCAGGGAAGAGAGGGCATATAGTAGGCACTAAAGAAATGCTAAGCATCCTTCTTGTCTTCGCCATCATAACACCTAAGGCCTTCAGTGCAGGTGCTCTGCCGAGGCCCGTCATCTCACCCAGCCTCTCGAGGACCCCTGGCACCAAGAGACTGCTCCTCATGTGGCTCCCAGGCTGGGTCAGGGGGGTTGTACCACCCTTGGGTTTGTTTCCTGCCCCACCACCACAGCCCTCAGACTTCATTTGTTTGGCATTTTTTTTGTTCCTCCCACCCTTTCAGCTGGAACATTAGCTCCAGAAAGGTGGGGTACTTGTCTGTCTTGTTCATAGATGGATTCCTGAGCCCTTGGCCATGTGATTGTGGCCTGAAAATATTTGTTCAATGAATGAATGAATGAGTGACTGTTCTCATCCCAATTCTACAAATGGGGAACTTAAATCAGCTACTCCCCTCCTGGGGCCTCCCAAGTCTTCCAGCTTTGGCCCAGCACCCCATTTTCCATCCTGGGATCCTTTCCTACCTCTGTCTCTGCCTGGCTCATCTCAAGCCCCTTCTCTGTGGGGCCAGCTGGGGTTCTTCCTTCCCCCACTCCCGTTCTTGTGCGAGGTTCTTCACCAAAGCCCCTTGGGTTGGTTCAAGAGATGAGGGGATTTACTATGGATGCCCAGTAGCTCACATGCTCTCAGGCCAGGCCAGCAGAGTGTCTCAGGACAGGCCATGAGGTACTACTGAGCCAGAAGCAGCGCTCAGCCATACCTACGTCTGAGCTGGCTAACCACACCCTTCTCCCCACTTGGCAGCTGGGACACTAGAGCTGGATGCCAGAAGCCCTACTCAGTCTCCCAAAAGCTCAAAGGCTCCTCATTTTCTGGAAGATGGAACTTCCCAAGCAGCCTCACAGCAGCACATCTGGTGACAAAAGCCTATGTCACTGCCTCCACCACCTCTCCAGGAGCCCATGATGAGAAGTCTCTGGATTCATGATAGGGATCACTGAACTCCTAACAAGGGAAATAACCCCATTCTCATCCTAGAGGGGAAGGCGTCTGTGATAGGTCCCCGCATGGGAAAGTGTGGTGTGCACCAAAGTCCACTCTGATGGAGGCAGGGCTGTGCCCCTTTGGCATCCCTTGGGAACAGTCCAGAAAGCCCAAAGGTATGCCCCACTGCTACCCTCAAAACCTTGCAATATGAGTCTCCCTACATGGGGAGCTGGAGCCCTTGGGGTGCCAGGAGACAGGAGAGAGGCTGGGGTCTAGGGGATGCAATGAGATGGCATGGGATGGGGTGGGATGAGTGGGAGCAGGGGAGGGAGATCCCTGGGAACTCTCCCAGGTGCCCACCCAAGGCCAGCTGCCTATGTTGGATGGTGGCCCAAAGGAAAGCAAAGACCCATTTGTACATCCCTTGCCTTTGTTTCCCTGGTTGCCAGTAGCAGGAAAGTTTCATCCCTGGTGTTGGCCCCCGGCAGGTAGTATAACTGGATCCCAGGCCAGAACTCTGCTGAGCACCTAGACTAGATACCCACATCTTCCATCTCCTCCCCCATGTGCTTGAACCCAGCCTCTCCAACCGGACATGGTCCCTTCTGTCTACAGTGGCCCCTCCCTTGTGTCCCCTCCCCCTCACTGAAGGCCACCTCCACACACCTGGTTTCCCACTCTCTCTCCAAACAGCCACGTCTACCCCTTTGTCGGTCTGTAAGCCTTGTATGGTCTGTCTCCGCACTCTTTCTCCATACCTCTGTCCCTCCCTGAGCATTGGCCCTGCCTGCCTAACTGCCATGGTCTCCTAACTGGCCCCCACCCCCCAGCCTGGCCTGTGCTGCTGGCTGGCTAAGACCTCTCTCCAGCCTGCACTGGGTGCCATCTCTGCTCACTCCTCTCGATGTGGCCCCATGTGCTCTGGCCTGGGCCTGCTGCTTCTCCTGCCGCAGTTCTTCCCGGCCCTCCAGCGGAATTCCTCCCTGTTCCTTAGCTGTGTCATCTTGCCACCCTCTCGCCTTCCTTCCCCTGGCTTGCTCCTTTCCATCCTTTAGGCTTTAGCCAGGACAACTCTACCTCCTGGACGCTCTCCGTGCCCGTTGTTCCCTCTAGACTGAGAGTCACACTTCTTCTGTATGCCTTCCAACCTGTTGTGCTGTCTCCAACCTACACTTCTCGCACCACTGCCCATTCTGTGGTGGCAGAGGCCATATCCATTCTTGTTTTTTGCCGAATTGCCATAAAATCCTAATCTATTCTTTAGGGGCCAGCAGGAAGGCTGGTGAAGCCAGGACTCTGCCCTCAATGTGAGGGACCTTGGCAGGATGGAGGAGGAGATAGGGAGGGAGCTATGCCAGAACACAGTTGACTGGGGTGCTGGTGTGCACCCCAAGGTCCTTCCTCCTCCGTGGCCATCATCAGTGACTGCACCTAGGGATGATGCGTGAGGTGGTTCCGGCTGATGAGATGTAAGTGAAGGTGATAGGCCCAAAAGGGCCCCATCTGCCCCATCAGGCCTCTGTCCCTTCCCTCTAGGCATGGTATCCGGAGAAGCTCTAGCATCTTGTGAGCACGAGGGTAGAGGGGACATGCTGCGGATGGCAAAAAGATGGACAAGGTCCTGATGGCCTGGGTCCCAGCCCCAGCTGGACAACTTCCACATTTCCTCTCATAGCATAGTGGGTGCTATGTGGGTGCTATGCCTGGGCCACTGACCAAGACCTGGGGAGACTCCTCCCGCCCTCCTCAGTTGTCCTGGCTGCCCACTGGGGACTGAAGGCACCTCCTTTTCCTGCCACCATACCATCACCCATGGTCAAGAGACCCTACTCCAGGCATATTCCTGGCCCATGAGCCCAGTGAGGATGTTCCCAGGCTTACAAGCTTTTATGATACTATGTTTTAATCCTCCATCTGAGCTGAGGTCTTAGTCCTCCTTGCCCCTGGAGGAAGGGCTAACATACAGCCTGGTCTCTAACTCTGGCCTCTCTGGCTCCCCCATCTACCGTAATTGTGGCTGCCAGAAACCCCTGGCCCTGCAGGCCTGTGCCCTGTTCCTGGAGGGTCTATTAGGGGACACTCAGGAGGCACTCCCCTGACCCAGCCTCCACGGATCATCAGGCAAAGCAGCCAGGCCCATGTCTCTGGGATCCAAGCACAGACTCTGGACACAGAATAATCTGTGGGACACAGGATGTTTAGCCCAAGGCCACACATGGGATCAGTCAGTATGAGCGCTTTGTTCTCTGGCTCTCCACACTAATGACCCAGTAAACACCTTGGGAAAGACCAGAGAATGCTGACAGCCAAGGAGTCCTCTTGAAGGCAGGAGGGCCACATCCCCTGACAAAAATGGGCTGATGGGGCAGCTGTGACATTTTTTTAAATTTATATTTTTATTGGAGTTCAGTTTGCCAACATATAGCATAACACCCAATGCTCATCCTGCCAAGTGCCTCCCTCAGTGCCCATCATCCAGTCACCCCAACTCCCCCCCCACCTCCCCGCAGCTGTGACATTTAACCAATATGACAATTGGGCAGAGAAAATGAAATCTCTTTATTTGGTCTATAGCTTTTAAGAAAAACAAAAAAATTAAAATACAAAAACAAAACAAAACAAAACAAAAAACCCTGCCCATATGTTCAATCTGGTTTAAAGTTCAGTCGCATTCAATAATGGAGAGTCTCTCTGAGGCCCCATGTGTGGCCTGCTCTGGTTTTCAGGGTGAGGCTCTCTGCCCACCCCTCTCCCCCAACCCCACCCCACCCCAGGAGCAGCGTCGTGGCTCCTTCTGTGGTCTGAGCAGTGCTCCTGCTGGCCCTCTGCACCGGCTGCAGCCTCCATGTGGTCTAGTGTGGTGTCAGCACTAGAGGTGCCACTATACCAGGCACCTCTGACTGAATAGCCAGCCTCTTCTGGGTCTTTCCTAAAGCACATGGGAACCAGGACAGCTCAAGAAAGCTCAGACTCTGTGACCCCTCAGTCTGCCCAGGACCAGGTCCGTGGGACACTCGCCCTTTGTTTTGGCAGTACTCAGCTAAGAATGCTCTCTTCCAGATGCTCTGGGGCCGAACCCCAGAGAGGGCTTTCTCTTCTCTCTTCTCCTTCCCAGAATCTCCTGGGTAGGCAGGGTTGGCTTTGTCCCTTCCTTTTCTAGCTGAACCTCACTTAAGTAAAAATTCCATAGTCTGGCTCACTCACTCAGCCTGGCCCTCAACATACTACTGAAGGGGACTGGAGAGTTAGACACTCTTCTTTCAGAACTAAACCCTAGTTTGCTAACTCCCAGTATTGTAGCTAATGTATTGCTATAGAACCAGACACTGGTGGTTATTTCCACAGCCTCTTTTGTTCTTCCTAGAACCTATTGGAATGCTCCCATATGCCAGCTTTCACTGTAATGCTGGCCGCTTCTCTATCTGGGCTTTATTCCTGGCTCCCTTGCTCCTGGATGTTTTTTTGGGGCATGGAAACTGGCCAGTCCATCATGAGACTTGGTGTCACCCTAGTCCATCACGAGCCCAAAGCTTCATCCCCATCTCCAAACCACCCCCATCCCTGTTCTTGTATATATTCTCTTCCTGAAAAGTTGAGGCTGGTAGAATGCAAGTCCCCTGTAGAGGAAGAGTCTCTGGCTATCCAGACCAAGTTCAAGGCCAGGCCACCAGCCAGAGAGGCCTGGCCCCAAGGATAGTACTGACACAGGGCCCTGCCACCAGCACCTCTGCACTTCCAAGCCCTTCAACCAGGGACCTTGCTTAAGCACTAAAGCACTTCCTGGTCCCCACCCAGGCCCTTAGGAAGCAATCCTCCCACTCTCTCGGCTGCCCCTTCCTGCTAGTAATGGCACCTCAGAGCTTCCACAGCCACTCCTGCACCATCTCTACTGGCAGGATCCCCAGTGCTACACACAGGTTTCTGCTTTGGTGGCTATTTGGGGCTAACCCTTAGCCCTTTGTCCCCTTAACTTTATTTATTCTAACCTCCTAAATCTGTGTTTCCCCTGAAATCAGAACAGCAGTGAGATCAAACCCCAGAAACTCTAATACCTGATCCTTACAAAAGTGACATTCCCAAAAACCTTTGCAACAAGCTGTCCCAACTTGGATTCCATTACCTTGGCTTATGAACCAGACTATCAGGCAGGGTCAGTCCCAAAGAGGACTACTTTCTTTGAAGTTCTTTAGTGTGGGTGTCCTGCCTAGAAATTCCTTCTTCCTGTGGCATAAGACCCTTTGCTTGGTCTTCTCTGACCAGCGGGAGTCCAGGTGCTGCCAGGAAGGCCTAGCGACCGGTGCAGGGATCTGTCATGGTCCCCATCGATCTCAGCCTGTCTCAGCTTACACCATCTGGCATGGTGGCCCTGCTTTCAATGGGATCTTCCTGTGCTGCTCCAGCTGGCTGTTTCTGGCCTCCCATCATTGCCCCTGACTTCCTATAGCCTGTGAATGCACATACAATATCCAGAACAAGCCAGGTCACAGCTGACCTTTGGGAGACTCAAGAAAATCCAAAGAGGTATGAAAGTGAAGTGGGGACCACAAAGAACCAACCAGAGGATGAGCACCCGCTCCGCCAGCCACCAGCACTTCTGTTTGGTTAGGGACAAATGCTTCGTGTCATTTCTGAGATTTCTTGGACATCTTTATTTAAGCTGTTAACCTCACTATTCCTGGCAGAGAAGCATATAAAATGGACAGGACTCCGTGCCTGACCAGGAGGTGACTGGCCAGGCAGCTGGAGCACCGCTCCAAGGCCACTGCCGAGACCAGGAAGAAGAGCCTGCAAAGATAGGGCAGGTGGTTGCAGCTGTGAAGGAAAGAGGATACTGCCCTGAGACCCTGTGGCTCAAGCAACAGAGGGACCCACAGGGACGGACCCAAGACCAGGGAGCAGGACAGGGCTTTCACAGCAAGAGCCCTACTACAAACAGAGGATTGGGATAAGGAGTGGGAAGTGAGCAGGGTTGGGAGGTGAGGGTGACATGGGGGGAGCAGATGTGTGAGATGGTGGGTCCCTGCAGAGGAAATGCCAATGGGGCACGTTGCTCTGTGGGATCAGCAGCATGGGGAGGCTGCAGAGGCTCATCAGATTGGTCCCCAATGGGCAAGTGTGGAGAGTTCAAGGCCATGCCTCACTCGACGGCTCCTTGGCCCAGACACCGAGCCCTAGAGGGTCTCTAAGGCTCAGGCTTGAACACTCTTTGGGGAGGCTATAGGATGCTTCCAGACTTTCCATAGGGGTGAGGGACCTGGCCAAAGCCAAACAGGCCAAGAGGACATGGATGGGGTTAAGGGCAATATTCCCCCTGATTCTTGCTCTTTGAATAGTTTTGTCCAGCCCCAAATATACCCAACCCAAACTGGTGTCAGTTTGGGGTTCCTCTTTCCAAACCCAGATATTTTATCTCTTAAAAATAAAAGATTTGAATTCCCTCACAAGTATACAAAGAGGGAAGGAGCCCCTGAGAAGAGAGAAAAAGGCATCATCAACCTATTCTAGAACCCACCTTCAGTGAAGTTCGAAGTTTCTCTCTGAGCTTCCCTATCCCACTGTCTGACAGTCCCTGAACTCTGAGGTGGTCAGAACCTGCAGAGCAAGGGGAAATCTCAAGGTGCCTTCTGTTCCTTCTCCTTGCATTGTCCACGCTGGGGTCTCAGAGGCAGTGGTGACAGTGCAATTGGCTAGGAAGGAGAACAGGACTGGAACTGCCTATGTTAAAGCTGAGGAGAAGCCCAGTTTACAGTGTCCATCTAGAACTCCTGCATCTGGGGGTGGGGGGTGTTTCCCTGCCTCCACGGGATGAGCATCAAGATTTGATAGGACTCCCACCCCAGAGACCTGGTGTTCGTCCATGTGTTGTCATCCACCCATTCATCCATTCAACAAATACTCATTGAGTGCCCATCTGTGGCAGGCCCCATTCTAGAAGCTGAAGGTATAGCTGCAGCCAAGAATGACCAGAACCCCACCTTCATGGAATTTACCCTCTAGGGAGGAACCAACAAGGAAACAGAGATGGACAAGATCAATCCAGAGAATGTCAAGAAAACAGGACCAACAGGGTGACAGGACAGTCTTAGGGGTGGGGTGGGCACTGGAGCTGAGAGGTATCAGAGAAGGCTTTTCTGAGAGGACATTAGCTGAGCTAGAGGGAGGAAGATGAGCCAGCTATGCACAGAATAGAAAGTGTTTCAGGAGAAGTCAGGAGGTTTCAATTCCAGGAACCAGTCAGGGGATGGAGGAAAGCAAGATCTGCTCCCTGGAGAAAAGCCACTGGCTGTCCAGGCCTCCCCTGGGGGCCCCTCTGCTTAGCGTCTACTGTGCTTGTCTGGGATGTAAACCCTTTTCCCGGCACCCCACCAGGAGCCTCCCCTGCCCCCTCACTTCTAACCAGCTGTTACTGAAGAGAAAGGGCAACCACAGCCAAGAATGAAACCATATCAGAGTCCCTCTCTCCCACTCCCCACTCTGTTGGGCCCTCCCGAAAATGCAAGGACATCTGAAGCGTGGTTTATCGTTTCCACTGTTCAGGTTGGCCTGCATTCGTGGCCCACCTGGGCTGTGCCCTGCTGCAGCCATCCTGGACCCTGGCTGGGGACCCCAGCTCTGCCCTGGGAAGGAACTCCTACTTTCCCTCCCCTGTGCCCCAAACCCTGCAGGTCCCCTCCACTACCCTCCCTCTGAGCTGCCCTGCCTGGGCCATGACTGATTATGGAGCCCTCTGGTCCCAGGGCCCAGCCTGTCCACTAGACAAAGGGCTGGCTCCTAAGGTCTGTCCCCTCAGCCCAGCGTCTGAGTCCACATCCTTCCTGAGCAGATCTTTCCTGCTCCCTCTCCTTACCCCCATGACCTCCCTTCTACTGCACCCACCTGAGCTTTTCCTACATTCCTTTGCTCCTGAGCATGTCCCCAGCACCAGGTTTAATTCTTCATTGTCCTTGAACTCCTCTCTTCCACCCTCACTGAAATGTCATCAGTTGTCAGAGCCAATGTCATTGCTGTCTATGGCCAGTGCCCAGGCGTACTCAATACCTTTTCATACTAGACCATCAGCCACCATTACTCGGGGCCACCCAGCTTCCCTGAAGCTCCTCATTTATTCCCAGGGAGTGGTGGTGGGTGGGGGAAGCTTTACAAAAAGTGCAGGGTCAGGCCTGTCTTCAATATTATCTAGCTAGACCTTGCTTTAGTCTTAGAGATTAAAAGCAAGTTAAGCCATACATGGAGTATCATAAAATGCTAAATAAAATATGAGATGCAGACAATAAAATCTCTCTGTTATCAGAGGCCTGGGGCGATGGTGGTTGTCTAGAGTGGAGGGAAAGGGCCCCGGGCAGGCCTTGGAAAGCAGGCTGAGAGTGCTAGAAGCGAGGAGGGGGGTGGGAAGCTGCAGGTATTTAGATACGCTCCCCTCCAGCCCCCCTCCAAAAAGTCAGATACTCTTTAGTGACATTATAGAATGAATCCCCAGAATAGGAAGGAGGAGAAGCCCTTGGAGGCCTGCTTCCTGCTGCTTCCCTGTTGTTTCGATGAAGGCATGTGGGGCCCAGCGGGGAGGCCTGAGCGGCTGGTCTTGTCTTTCTTTGATGGGTCCCAGAGGACACATTGGCTGAGGGCTGGGTAGTTCTGGAGAGTTTGCTGGGGATGAAGAAGCAAAGAGGGAAAGGCCTTGGGGTGGGGGTGGGGGGTGCTTCAGTACTTTAGATTTGGGGGCATGCAGGAGGAGGAGACAGGCAGGATGCGGCCACCTCCATGCCCAGGAAAAAGGTCCTTTCAGCCTGGCTGAAAGTGGACTGACAGCAGGCTCTGTTGTTGGTACAGGTGGAGGGTCCGAGGGGTTTGGGGGTAGGGGGCAGGCGCTGCGGCCACTGCCAGAGACAAGCCCTTCAAAGGAGGCGTGAGGCGGCCCACCAAGCAGCGCAAGTCTGGCTGCAGAAGAGAGGTTCCCATCACATTGCCAATCATTTGCTTAGATGTGGTCCAAAAGGGTGGCCATCATTTATTTCCCCTCCTCCCTTCCCTGCTCCCAAGGCCCAGAATGCCTGTCCTCCCAGCCACTCAATTTCCACAGAGCATCCTGCCCCAGCATGAATCCTCGCACCTCTCCCTTTCACCTTATACCTTGGGGGTCTTCTTCACCCACCCTCTCTGCCTTATCCTCTTCATCTCCCCGGGCCTCATACTCCATGTATGGCTTAACTGGCCCTGGATGCTGGAACCTCTGATCTCCAGGTCAGTCCGCACATAGCGATTCCTTGCCGCCACCCTCTGTGGCCCGGCCTATTGCAGGCTGGTTCACCATTTCGTGCCAGCACTCCCACTCTGTCTGCTGGATTCATCTTCCGCTAATTCTCCTCTGAGGGTTTTGTTCCAATGCAGGAAACAAGTCAGGCAGGGCCTCTGAGACCAAAAGCATGGGCTGGATGGAGGGCTCTAAGTTGCTGGGAGTGGGGTTCAAATGGAATCAGGGTGGTTTCCCAACTAAGAAAAAGGACAACTGGCATCAGACTCTACTGGGATTCCAGTTGGCACCTACCCAGGGCCAGTCAGTAGGCACGAAGAAATGCTCAAGGGTTGGAAGAAAATAGTAAGGACATTTACCCACAGAATCCGACCACTGGTGGGCCCAGGGAGTGGCGGAAAAGCAAAGACAAACGTGTAACTGTATCTACATACGTATCACAAGTGGAGGAATCAGATGGGGTGCTTGGTGCAGGAGCCAGCGAAAGAGAATTAATTGGTGGAAGGCAGCTGGATGGATGGCAGCGGCTCTGACTGACGAGAAATTCTACAGGGAGGAAGAAGGTGGCAGGAGCTGCTCACTCGACTCCACTGTACGTAGATAAGCAAACGATCGTCACGTTGCTGTATCGCACTGGGTTTCATAGCTAAACCTCATTTTGCTAATTGCCCTGAGATGTCCCCAAAGCTTTCTAGAACTTTCATCTTTTCCAGTTGCACCACTTTTCTGGATGATGAGTTCCATATGTGATTCCCATCAGTCAGTTGTCATTTCACTCCTCAGAATGAAACTCCCTTCTCCTGGCTCCAGCTGCTGACTGCCTCATCAGGACGAGGCGTGGAGGTGAGGCTCTTAGTGAAGATAAATGGCTGCTTCCTCAAATACAGAGTTTTCTCATCCATAAAGATAGGAAAAGGGCTGGGTTCATTCTCCAAATGGACACAGCCGGAGTGGGAGGCGTCCTCAGGGTGGCAGCGAGGCTCTTAATGCCCGTGTGATATTTCACGCTCTGGTGGCAGAGGGCCGGCCCTAGCTGTGCCCCCACAGGTACTCGATTTCCGGGAAAGGACCTAGGATGAAATGTGGCCATCAATAAGGGGGGAAAAAACATCAAAGAAACTATCTAAAGCGCAAAAACCCCCGTAGAAAGCCTTGGAGAATGCTTGAAAACAGGAGAAGAAAAAAAAAGGTGTCTCGCAGAGCAAAAATGTCTTGGGCTGTGACCAGATGCCACTGAATGCCTACTACAAAGCTGCCACGAGCAGAAGGCCCCCTGGGGGAGGGCGCTGGGAAGGGCAGCCCTGGGCTCTTCATGTACCCCCGACCCCAGCACACATCAAAAGTAAGAACTAGAGAACCATCGATCAGGTTGCAGGAGGATTCCATCAGCGATAGAATGACAGCAGGACACGGGGAACCCCAGACACATGTCTTACAAATGAAGGCCAGGCGTCCTCCCTGTCTGCACACAACACACAGAGGTTTAAGAAAGCCTGCCGTGCCCACTGTCCATGGCCACCCAGCCAGCTCCCAGGGAGCCAGAGCAACTGTGGCCGGGAGAGAAGCTCCAACCTTTCTTGCCAGGACTTGGGCAAACAAAGCCCTGGCCACAGATAACGCCCCTTTGAGCGCTCTGAATAAAAGGTTCTATACTCCACCACTACTGTTGGTGTAATGCCACGGTTCAACCCTCACACTCCCTCCTTTCTGGCCCTGCCATTGTAAGACCTCGACAATGTTGGCCCAACAACTTCTAGCAGGGATACTGAGGAACTCTTGGGCACCTTTTGGACAAATTAGAAAAAGGCATCCCCTCTTCCCACCTCCCATCTCAGGTGAATCCAGGGCAGCTGGACCCTGTCCAGCCTGTTGGGGGAAGCTGGCACATGCCAGCAGGGGGAGAGGCCCCCCACCACAGCCCTCACAGCTCCTCAATTTCAGGCAAAGGAACTGTGATACGATGGTTGTAGGTCTTGCTGCAGGAGACACTGGACGCAAGGCAGGGAGGATTCCAGAGGGAAAATGGCCTTTAGTATTTATGATGTGTTTGGACGTCTGGAATGTGTCTCACCATAACTGACGAGGTCAGGGGGAGAAGACGAACAGGGTGGGCTCTTCACCCAGAGCACTGGAGAGGAAGAATCACTGCTACTTTAATAACTTTTGTTTCAGCTGGCCAGGAAGATGTCCAGCTTCTACAGGAGACCATCTCAGAAGCAGCCAGGCCTTGGAGCCCAAGGGAAATACTTCATATTAGATAGTCTCTTTTTAAAGTGAACTTTTTATTGAAGTAGAATAAACACACAGAAAAATGCCCAGGTCATCAATGTACAGGCAACGCATTTCACTGACTGAATGGACCCGTGGAGCTGGCCTTGAGATTGGTGAGTAGAACAGTAGCAGCCCCCAGGGAGTGACTGGTACCCCTTCCTAGGGACCTCTTTCCCCAAGAGTGATCACTATCCTGAAACCTAACATCACAGCTTACTTTTGCTGTTTGTCGAACTTTACAGAAAGGATTGCAAATAGCACCTGTCTTTTATGTCTCACCTCTTTTGCTCAACAGTTATATGTTTTTGGGGTGTATCTATGCTATCGCATGGAATTGTAATGTATTCCCCTGCAGAAATACACCACAATTTATTTATCCATTATACAGTTAATGGGCATTCAGGCAACATGGCTTTTTAAATTGACTTCTCTTTTTTTTTTTTTTTTTGTTTTTTTGCTGATTACAAAGATAAACAAGGATTCATCTTAAAACATGTTTCTATTTTTCAATCTCATGGAGAACTCCAGGTCCCAGAGTCCCATTGTTGGGGGGGGGCGGTTCTCAACATCCAGGATTCACTTTCTTCCTTCTGCTTAGACACTGCTTAGACCCTGTCTCACCAATACTCAGCCCCATGGGCTCTTGCCCGTTTGCCTCAGCCTCCTTGGAGACCTTGAACCCTGACCATCTCCCACTTGGCAGGCTTTCAACTTCCGGTGTGATCACTGGCAGCTCTGGCCTGGCTCCCAGGGTCTCTCAGATCCGGGCACCCTCCTCCGGGTCCGAGCCCCTCCCCAACCCACCAGGACTTGGCCCTCAGTCTTCTCCCTCCCCCACTCAGAGGGCATTGCCCCTTCAAGCTGCTAACAGGGCAGTCCCTTCTTCCTCTGCGGGGGACACATAGCCCCTCCACTCCGCCACAGGAGCCAAGCTCACTACCAGCCTTACTAAGTCCACAGGATACAGCTGGCACCTTCAAAATGGAACCTCTAGGCCACGTTTGACATAGGTCACAGGCGGAGCTCTCTCTGTTGAAACGCTTCTCTTGAGTTCTGGGACAGCAATTTTTCCTAATCTCTTTCTCTCCACCTCCCCACCCCTTCAGAGTCCTCCTTGCCTGGGTCTCTTCCTGCAACTCCCCCTGAAGTGTCAACTTGACCCAGAGATCTGGGACAATCTCCGTTTTCAGCCTCCTCCTCTCAGCAACACCAACTATGGGGACCCCTCCACACTCTCCCCCCATCACCCCTGCTCCCACCCTCCCCACTACCCACCCAGAGTTCAGGCTTCCTACCCAGCCATTCCATCTGAAGGTCCCAGAAGCCTCAGAAAGATACCTTTCAAATAAAAGCACGTTCAGATTGGAAAACAAACCATCTAGTGTTTTTGCAGCACAAACCACACCACGTGAAGCCCAGCAAAATCTTGGCATGTGAGGTGCCGAGCAAACAGTCTGTCCCTCTTGAACATCCATGGTGCCTAATCGTGTGGGGTGGGGGCTTCCCACCCAAGAGGTGCATCAGAATGCCTGGTGGAGAGCCGGATGCGTGCTGCCGAAAGGAAACAGAAGCTGAGAAACCACTGGAGAGAAGGGCTGTCTCAGCCAGGGAGCCAGCAGGGACGAAGGCCCCGCCACCCCGGGTAGCTTAAGTAAAGCTCAGTGATCCAACTCTCTACAATGACAGGATTTAGAACATGCTTCGGTAAGACATAGAGGACCCTAGAGCAGGGGAATCACACCATTAGGAGACCCAGAGAGGGCAGCTGTGTGCAGAGGGCAGCTTGCTGGAGCTGTGGCCTCCCGCCAGGGACATCGCCAGTCTTCTCTCCAGCCTCATTCTCCTCCTCTCAGCTCTCCCTGGGAGACATCGCTGCAGTCCATTCAGGGAGCCTCGTATGGTCCAGAGTAGAACAGAGGGGCCTCAGCAGGGGTTGGGGGGTTGGAGCGTGCGCTAGAGAAGAATGTGAGTGGGAGTAAAACTGGGAGGGGGCAGGCATTGACATCACCAGAGCCTCGCCCCCCCACCTTGTAGTCCTCCTTTTGTATTGCCTGGAACAGTTACCAACCAAACCCTTCACCAGCGTGGGAGGATGGGGAGGAAGGCAGGATCCTGCCTCTAGGATTTGGGTCTTTGGGAAGTGCTACCCAAGTTAGAAAGCTGGTGGAGGCAGGCAGTTGGTTAAAGATGAAACAGGCGTGCCCCTAGGGACTGGATTTTAAGGACGAAGAAATCTGAGACACAGGATGTATCATCAAACATGTGTATAGAGAAGAGAAACGGATCACCAAAAGCAAAGCTCAAAAGCAGAACTGAACATATAGGTTTCTGAATTGAGAACCGTCAGCACCAGGGTGGTCTGAGGAGCCCAGCTGGGATCGATCGCTGGGACAGTTTGTTTCCTGGGGAAACAGGGCACTCCAAAGAGAATTTGGGCCACAGCGTGGAGGAGGGCAGAAGCCTCCATTGGGGGGGGGGTGGCGGAGAATGGCAGACTTGAACTTCAGGGGAGACCATGACAGTGCCTGTGGGGGAAGTGTGGCTTCCAAGACCGCCTTGCAATAAGGACGAGGCTCATGTGAAGCCAGTGGAAGGGTGAGACCACCAGCAGAAAGCACAGTAGAAGCTCATCTGACCCTAACACAAGGGGCTTCCACACCTGGGACCCACTCGAAGTCCTGTTCACTCTACCTCAAGCAAGAAAATACGAGGCTTCTTCTAGTCCCAAGGAGGGAGCCAGGAAGCTCCAGGGGTTCTATAAAGAAGAGGGCTGTCTACAAATCCTTAGGGTCTGTGCATAACTGATCATGAATCAGTTCATGAGACCATGCCTTATGCGGAGCAGGACCCGCCTTGGAGCTGTAAGGACCCATTTAACAAAGCAGGTAGCTTCGTGGTGCTCCCAGGAGAGTTTGTTAAGCTGAAAATACATTTAAAGTAGAGTTTAACATATGGAGAGCATGAGGGAGCCCCACAAAAGTTATGGGGGGAGCGCTCTGGGAGCCCTAACAGTGGTCCCAGCCCCCAGGTCCCAGGGGGCCCATGTTCTGCTCCTTGCCACAAGTCAGCCTGAAGCGCCTCTGCTCTGGACAGGGGGCCCAGGGCGGCATCTCTTAACATTCCCTGCCATTGTGGCAGTTGCATGCATTGGCATCTGTGAGCTCTTCCTGTGTATGGTGAAAGAAAGGCGGGGGGAAAAAGTTTGGTCTATAAGGACCAGAGTGGTTTCCAAGCAGTCATCAGCCTGACAGTCTCCACAGAGATGGGGGTGGGGTGGGGGGTGGCGAGGTAGGGACCCCAGGGCAGAAGCAGAGGAAATGTTGGCACTGGCTGGCAGGCCATTCTGGGAAGTGAAAGGGCAAAGGGACCCTGGTATGCTCCTGGGAGCCTCTGTGGGAAGGAGCCTGCCTTACATGCCCCGTCCTCCCCCACCCCTAGGAACAGGGCTTCACTGTGGGTGGAAGTGAGTGTGTGCCCTCTTCCCCTCCCACCCCATCAGCCCCAGAAGGGGCTCTGTTTGTGGCACTTTGTTCGCCACACTTCTGCCTCGGCCCATCTTCTAAGCAGTTTCAAGTTGTTGTTGTTGTTTTTTAACCTCTCCTATTATTCTTCCCTAGAATTATCTGCTGCTACTCTCAGGTGGCCCCTGCGGATTGCAAGGGTGGATTCCCCACCACACTTCCTGCTGTCCCTTCCCCAAAATGCTTTTTTGTTTTCTTTCTCTAGAAGTAGCAGTTGCTGAGATGGGAGCCAGGAGCCCAAAGAGCAACCTGACCCCCTGTGGGTGAGACTTCAGATTTCAATGGCAAAAGGAGGAAAAAGACCTCAGGAATTCAGCTCTCCCCCTCCCCTTTTTCCCCCTCCCCTCCCCTTTCCTCCCTCCCTCCCTCTAATGGCTTCTGCCTCCATCTCTTCCAGACAGACCCTTCCGGGCTCAGAATGGCCCTCCTCCTCCACAAAGCCTCCTTGGCCTTTAGGGGAAGCCGAAAGCCCTAAATCACCGTACCTCACAGCTTTATCTGGAATCTGAGAGAGCCCAACTCGATTGTCCATGCCCTGCCAATGGGCAGGCCCCGTTTCCCAAGAGGCGGGAATAAAGACCAGGATGCTCAAGTCAAATGACAAGGTCAGTAGTGTAGAGAATGGGACAGAATAAAAGCAGGCAACCCTAGGAAGTGGGGCTCCATCTGGAAGGTGGCGTAATGGCAGAGGGCCAGGTAGAAGGTAGAAGGGTGCAGATAGAAGGAAGGGCATCCTCCCTGAGGATGGGAGCGAACCCAGGCCTTTGGGGCATCCCCGTCCCCCTCTCTCCAGGCCTTTTCCTGCGCTCCTGGCCCTCACCACTGCCCCCCAGCCCTCTCCTTCTCCTGACTTCAAGGTGGCCTGAAGGACAGAAAAAAGCCACTGAAGGACGTTTGCTGGCTCCCGAGAACGCGGTAGAACCACATGTGCCTGGTGGTCATCCCATAACACCCTCTCTTCCTTTTGGTCCCATTTGGCTCTGTGCTTGACCGCCTCCCTCCAGACCATTCCTACCACCTCTGTGTGGGAGGATCATCTGGCTCCTCCTCCATTTTCACCCTTGTCTCTCCTACCACTGCATCTGGCCTTACCATGCCTCACCCACCCTTCTTGTTTCACAGTGGCTGAGGGCCGGAATCCAGAGCTGAAGTCACAGAAAAGGGTGTCACAGTCCCTGGGTGGAGCTTCGTGGTGCCTGAGGACTTGCCTCTCTCCTCTGCCACCAGCCCTGTGCCATTCTGAGACCCGGGGTGTGAGGTGCAAGGAAAGCAGGGCAGGCTGCCAGGAGGAAGCTGTAAAATGTGCTAGCTTCCTGCCTGCAGCCCATCTGAAGCCTGCCTTTCCCGGATGGCTCCTCTCCCGGCTCTTCTAGAGAAGCAGCTTCTCTTCCTATCCATCCCAGGCCAGCAGCGCCCTCCTGACTTCCTGCCTCATCTTTCTGACCATTCTATTCTAGCTCCTTCCTTAGTGACGCTTTCTCTTCTTGGAGCCCCCACAGCCCCACGCCATGTGAGCCTCTTCTTCCCATCTTCATCTATCAGCAGCCCAGGGGATCCACCCTCCCTGCCAGGGCTGGGAAGAGTGCCTGGCACATAGTAGGTGCTCAATAAATATTTGTCGAATGAATGAATTGAGAGCTCTGGCCTCAGGCTCCCAGGTTTCATCTTTTCCTCAATTCTGCTGCCACCTAGACGATTTTAACAACTCCCACATGGAGACAACCTTGTCCACCTCTGCAACCCATGAGGACCATCCCCACAGCCAAACCTTGAACCTGGACATCACCTAAGAGGCTCCCACCTGGCTCTCCTCAAGCCCCTTCTCTCAAAATGCTTCTGTGGCGCTTGACCCAGCTTGCAGGTCCCCAGTTCCACATCATGTTCCTCTACCTCATGTTGCTTCTTTACATCTGCCTTTATGCTGGGCTGGCCCTGCCTGTCCCCAGCCTTGGAACAATATGACCTTTTTCTCTAGTCTTACGCTTGAGCCCTGCTAACAGAGAAATGCAGAACTGCCGACTTGTTCTATTACAAAGGTATGGCTAAGTTCAGCTGGCCCTCCTCTGCCGCCAACGAGCAGTCAGTTTACTAATAGCCCCTTTTTCCCTTTCCCAGAGTTTCCGGTTACTGACAGATGTCCTTCAGCCATCTCCATCCCTAGCCCTCTCCCTTCGGTGACTTATCCACTCTCAGTTCATAGGCCAAAACCAGGTCATCGACCTGAACTCCCTTCCTGGCCCTCTCACCCCCTGTTATCTTCCCATACCCTCCCCCAAACATGCTCCCCACTCTTTAAGGATAATTCCTCCACTCGGACTTTGGATCCCACTGACCGTTCTGCACACGCCAGGCTGGCTCTCCAGCCAAGTATCCCTCTCTCCTTAGCATCCTGTGAAATTACTTCCACTCTTGGCTTTCCTCCCCCTAGCCTACCAGTGTGTCAACACCTCCCAATAGATAGAAACCTTCCCTCCACCATGCCTCTTCCTTAAGCGACCATCCTTCAAAACGGCTCTTCCCCAGAAAACTTCTCTACCCAGTGCGATTGGCCTCTGCGTCCCTCAGTCTAATGAATCTGAGCTCTGAGGGGGCAGGATCCCCACCTCATTGCCACATCCTACAATCTTTTTCCACAGAAGAAACACACGTTCATTTCTGCACCATACCACAGGGAAAGTCAAATAGGGTGGGTCTCCCCAAATATCCTACTCTGAGTCCCATTCTCCAGAGGAAATTGGTGTTAAATGTGGAATATGTATGTATCCTTGGCAGATATTTTTCTATGCATGAACATATATAAAATTTTATGCACACAAATAGCCATAAAAACTTAAATGGAATCATAGTACACATATCGATCTGTTGCTTGCTTTATTTCAATTAATGCATCAATATGTTTCCATATCAGTGCCCACATCCCCATCGCATTTTCGGTGAGGCTGCATCATATCCCAGCAGATGTATTGGCCACTCCCCAATTAACGACAGCTCGGTTTGCTTCCAATTTGCTTAACATGGCGAGGTTACCACAACTATCCTTGCATGCATATCCTCACAGAGTTACTCAAGCATGTCTGTTGGAGAGACTGCTAAAGATAAAAATGCTTTTTATGTTAAAAAATGGTCTTCCAAAGAGGCTGTCCCAGCTCCCCTGCCTGCCCACAACACCAGAGGGTGCACCTGCCTGTTTCCTGGCTGGTGCCTGATAACCATTCCCTCAGGACATCTGTAGCACGGTTCTACCCCATGCTTCTGCTGTTGGATTTCTTCTTATGAGACATCTCCTCATACCTTCTTCCCCCACCCCTCTACACTGGCCATCCTCCCCGCCATCCCTCTTGAATGTTGTCTCCTGAGTTTCCTGTGTTTGCTTTTTGAATGGCTCCTGTCTCATCTTTATGCTAGTGGGCCTCACATGGGTCTCTAACCAGCCCCTGCAGCTCCACACCTCTTCTTTCCCTGTGCCTCAAGGAGCTGGGAAGCCGAGTGATTCAAGTGAACTGCCCAATGAATGAGGGTTGCACAGGTGAGTGTGAGGAAAAGGAGAACTCATATCACCCCCTTTCATTCATGCATTCTACAAATATTTATTGAGAACCTATTAAATGCTGGGGCATTGTAAGAGAAGCTGGGGGAAATGGTGAGCTAAATCAGGCAAGGTCAGCCTTGTGGGATGGGGGAAGGACGTGAGTCAAATAATCAAACAAATAAATGTATGAGTTCAAACTGTGCTAAACGCCACAAGGGAGTGATTCATAGGACAGCTGCCAGGTCCAAGGGGCCTGGGAAGGTGCTCCCCAGGGAATGACATTAGACCTGCGATCTGAATGATGAGCAGGCTTTGAGCAGATGAAACAGGTCGGGGAAAAGCTCTCCACACTGGAACAGAAGGCCTGGCCAGAGGGGAGTAAGGCACATTCCAGGGACCTCAAGAAATGAGGACGGAGTTGGATATATGGCTGGGGGCTTGGGAAGACTTAGGGCAGAGCAGCAGGCAGTGGGGTAAATAAGATGTGTGCTTTGTGAGATTCCTGCTCTTGACCTTGCCTGAATTTCTCAGGAAATAGGAAAAGAAGGAAGTAGCAGAAAACACTTGTTCCCCTTGCTTTGCCCCCTCCCAGACCACGGGACCTCAGATTTAGGATGGACTTATGGGAGAGAAGCAGGAAGCAGGAAGCAGAGATCTTCACCCTGTCTTTCACTGATTGTCTTTATTCTATCCCTATACTCTGCCTTTGCTGATATAATCCTTCCCCTTGGCTGGACACTCAAAAGCTTCCTACGAGTCATTGGAAAAAGCATGTTAGCATCTGAGCCACAGCAAGGGTGGTGGGGGGGTGGGGTGGGGGAAGAATGGGAGGTTGGCTTTGGCCGATCAATCTACTCTTCTGTGAAGACCACCTCTGGCTTCCAGAGGCATGCTTTTCGCAACTCTGGGGATCTGTGCCGGCCAATGCTTTCTCTTGGGGGCGGGGTGGGAAGGGGGGGCGGTGTTCTAGTTTTTCATTCACTCTTATTTTCTGCTTTTGCAATCTGGGCACCTCTGAGTTAAGACTAAGAAATGCTGATCCTTGTGGATAAAACAAAGCCACTTAACTTGGCCAGTGGCCCCATCATCCATCTAACTTAAATCCCTCCAGATGGTGGTCTGATCATTGGCTGCCCTATCTGACTACTCAGAGGCTTCCACGGGCACCATCCTAAATGAAAGGAAAGGTGACAGAGTCTCGAGCTCCACCCTTTAGCCTATCAGCCAAGAACCACCCACTCTTTGCCCAGAGAGGCCACACTGACCTCCAGCCAAAGGGACTCCCATTTGTCTCCCTAGTAGGGATGCCCTGCTTCCACCACTCAGGAGATTTACCCTCTGCTGCCCCACCTCCAATGAAGTTTGAAATGTTAGGTGGTGGTTCTTTTCACAGCACCTGGCCAATCCTGTACTTGATGCCTCAAACCCCCTCGGTTAACACAAGAAATGCTAAGGTCTGGCTTACTTTCCTGGCCACCCCAGCCTCTTCTCTGCAGCCTGCAGCCGATGGTGTGAGGACTTAAAAGTTCTCCAAGAAACTGGCCAGCCAGCTGCCACCCCCTTTCTACAACAGCCCTACAAACATGAGGCAGTCCCACTGTGACCTCACTTGAGTTCACCCTGGTGCCTGTCCACACTGATTACCAACCACTGAGCCTCACCCTCAGGAGTTGCCATGGCACCTGCCCAGGGCCGGGTCTCTGACTTTTTGGACTTGTAATGGAGTGGGGAGGGGTTCTCCATAGGGTGACACCTCCCTTTCTTTCTGGATTTTGGTTCTGAAAGTGTGGCTCTGTCCCTTCTCAACCCAGCTCTTTCCCTTCTCATCCTGAGACACCTCAGTGTAGTTGCATTCCATCTCAAATACCTCCTCCAATCAGAAGGAAAATGGTCATTGCAATAATAACACCAGGGGATTCTGGAACAAAGAATGAATGAAGCCAAGCCCTTTAGAAGAACAAAGCTTTCAGGAATTAAACACAGTTCATTCCTGGAGCAAAAGACATGTGGGTGACTTTGGAACTCCTTTCACCTGGGCAGCTATGTGGCTCCCACCAGAGCTGTCCCACCTGCTGTTTGGTCCCTGTGCCAGGTGTGATGGCTTCCCGGCCCAGGGTACATGCTAGCTTAGGGGCTCAGTGGGCTACAGTGCTGGCAGAGACAGTACTCAGTGACCTCGGCTCTCCAACACAAATTGGGGAACCCTCTTCTGTGCAAATGAAGAGCCCCACAAGGGCAGCACTTGCTGGCAGGTGTAGGGCCCAGGCCACCTCTAGCAGCTTCTCAACTTCAGGCCTCAGACTCTTCAAATACTTGATAGAGAGTAGATGTCCGAGGGCATAAAGTGCTTTTCCCCCATGCACCGTCTCAATTCCCACCCAGGTGGTCTCAATGATTGGCACAAACTATTCATTCAGAGAAGACTGGATGAATATACTTCACCCCGGTGCCTCCCAGGAGCTGGTGGGGCCAGCTTCCCTCCTGCTCCGTGGAAATGAACTGGGTTATCCTGCCTTGAGAAGTCAGCCCCACCACCCACTCTGTCCAGGAGTGTAAATACAAGGCCCCTTGGTGGGGTCCCAGAAGCCCTCCTCCTCCCAAAGTTGAAAGCAATGATGATCTGCTAAAGAAGCCAAAACTCCCAAGGAAACTGCTGAGAAAAGGAGGCAAGGGGCTTGGAAGCCCCGCACCCCCACCCCCCCACCAAAACCCCAGGTAGGAGCTGCATCCTCTGGGATGGTTTAAGATCACTGGCCCCTGACTTCTGCTCCTTATCAGAGATGGGGGTCTCTGACGGCCTGGGTTTAATTAAGGAGGCCTCAGCAGAGCCTCCAGGCTACCTTCAGGACATGATGCTTTCTCCCATCCTCAGTGGATGTCTGAGCAACCAGTCCTCTGCCTGCTGGTGCCAGAGGGGATGTGTGGAGGGGTGGGTCAGGAGAGCTGCCCTCCACGGCTTGTAGCTCTAGGAATCCAGGGCCACCCCTCTCATGGCTGTGGGCAGCAGCCAGCTGTGCTTGGACAGCTGTCTCCAGGGGCACTGTTGTCCTAGGGGTGGGAAGCAGCTGTGGCACTGCCTGCCTTCTGGGGGCAGGGGTAGAGTGATGTGCGTGGTCCAAAACAGGAAGAGGGAAGCGGGCCTCTCGCGGTACTTTTTCCTCCACATCTGGCTGTGGGTTTTTGCCTTTCTTGGCAAAGAGGTATCTCAGTGTCCTTTTAAAGCTGCCATTCCTTCCTCCCGTGCCTTCTAATTAATATCTACTATGTGAATTATTTATTGGGAACAGATGTTGGTGTTTAAAGAGTGTTGAGTGGAGATCCTTTGCTAATCAATGTATTTTAACAGGTTTACATATTTACTACAAGCCAAATTGGAGATTTCTCGGCCACGGGAAGCCTATGCTCTGTGTCATGAATATTTCTAGCCTGCCCCAAGCCTGCTGATTGCTCTTTTGCTCTCCACCCCCATCCTGACCAAGGTATCTCTTCCTATTGGGATTTTGATTTGATCTGGAGAAAGAGTGTTATCCGTCCCTCAACTCTCCCTCCAACCAGAAAAGACAAGCATCAGTTCTTGCTTTGGACTGAATGGTGACTCAGTGAGATCTGGGCATGCCTCCCCCAGGCATCAAGCCAAATTTTCCCAGGTCATGCCATTCAACATACCCGGGATCAAGAAGTCAGCCCGGAATTCTAAACGAAAAAGGGCTGCAGGACTCAATGACCCCATCTGTGCCCCCGCCCCGTGGCTCCTCTCACTGGGGCAGTCAGAGGAAGTTAAGGCAGACTTGCCTCTCAGCTCCGAAGTTTACAGCAAACTCCTTGGCGGGCCTGCTAAATGCTGGGGGCAACTTAAAATATTGGGGTGAGGGGCTCCCAACAGGCAAAGAAAGGCCCTGCTCTCTGAGAGAATTTATGGTCTTGTTTTTCTGCCCCATCAGAGTGAAGGGGGGAAAGCAAGCTCTGCCCCGAGTGACTCTTCTGTCTTCCCTTGCACCTGCCCCCCAGCTCAGAGCCACTCTGGGTTCTGGAACTGCCCCTGGCAGGGAGAAACTGAGGTGTTTCTGAAGTTCACGGGGATTCCCACGGCTACCATAACCCCCCACCCCCCGTTTGGTCCTCCAGCGGCTGCTCCCTGGGCGTGCAGGGGGGCTGCCACCCGAAGAGAGATGGTCTAAAGGGCAGACACAGGCCCAAGGGCAGGTAAGTCATGGCTGGTGAACTGCCTCTGCCCCACTACTCATCTTTCCAAGTCCCCAACCTTACTCCCATCCAGAGCCATGGTCCAGACTTCTCTGATGGTTCTGTAGCCTCAGGTTCTAGCGGCTTAGGGTGGGAGCCTCTCCTCCTGCCCATCTTTACTTAGGAGGCCTGGGGGAGGGGGAAGCCCAAGAGAAGGTTTGCTTTTGCTTCTGCCTGGACTCCCAGGGGGATCACTCTCTCAGGACTTTTTGGGTGGATTCCTCACTGTCTTGAATTTGTGTCTAAAGCTCATCTGAGGGCCCCACCATTAATATTAGAGATGTGTCCAGGGAGGGAGGGAAACTTTGCAATACTGGAGATGTGGGTGTACTAGCCATATGATGCAGCCAGTAAGGGCTCCATGCAGGGACTGGTGTCTTGGGAGCAGAGGACATACAAGGACCACACAGAGGAGTAAACCACTTCAAGTAGCGGATGCCTAGGTTCCATTTGATCCGATGCTTTACTGTGCCTCCCAAAAGGGGGGTTGGTGGTCCCAGAGCAGAGGAGAGAAGCCAAGCTTCCCTGCTTCACTCTAGGCAAAGTTTGGCAGGAACCAGGCTGGGCTGGGGGCTCTGCCTCTGGCTGAAGTAACCATGAATAGGACCTCAGACATGACCGTCCCCATTGGCCTTGTTCAATATTTGACAGTGGTCACTTGCCATTTGCAGACGTCCCTGTGAGATGAGCTCCTGCTCTCAGCTCCCAACACAGATCCTGACAGGAACCACTGTCCAGAATTCTGATAGCTCTCAAGCTGGTTTGTGTGTGTGTGTGTGTGTGTGTGTGTGTGTGTGTGTGTGAGTGTGTGTGTGTGTGGTTTTTCTTTGGAGTGTGGGGGTGGGGGGTGTTGAGGCCCAATCCTGCTGTTCTTATCTGCTCTTCTTGCCAGACAGCTCCAGCTCATCTTTTGGGGGATTTCTGTCTGAGCAAAGCAGGGAGCCTCAGTGCGAGGCCTGGGCCCTGTAGGCTGGGGGTACCCTAAGTCCAGAAAGCCTCCTGAGTCCTTGTGTCTCCACAGTAAACTTTGCAGAGCAGGCAAGGGAGTTTGCCTCAGAAGACGGTCTGGAAAGCACTTGTGTTCACAGGGCCATTAGGTGTAACTTATGGTGACATCAGTGCCTGCAGCCATGTTGCACATCTGAGAATTTCACACTCCGTGGCCTTTCAAGCCCTCACACACAGAGGCGTCCCCATGTCCTGGAGCAGCTAGCTGACTCCTGTCCTCTCAGAGATGTTCATGTGGGGGCAGGGGGACTCAGCTTCCTGGGCTTTAGGGACCAAACACTCTGCCACAGCCAGTGAGAACAAGACCAAGCAAGACCAGTACAGCAGAGGATGTGACCTGGGAGGCCAATCGTGGCCCACCAGCCCTGGGGAGAGAGGGGCTCCAGAGAGCACTGATGGGGTGGTGGTCACTCCTCAAAGTCAGAGCTCATATCACCAGCCAGGGTAATGGGCCTTTCCTTCCTTCCCAGCTCTGACTCGATGCACCGGCAGGACCAGAGTCCCACCCACCTCGAAGATGTTTCCCTTTCAACTCTAACCTTTTTGGGCCAGGCAGGTGGGTAGGCCTAGTGCTTCCTTGATCCCCTTTCCTTCAGGAAGTTAGCCCAGGGTGATCAGACAGGCTAGGATACGTAGTCTCCATACTTCTTTTTTTTAGGGAGCGGGAAGGTACCTTGGAGGTAGGGAAGTATTTACTGCCACGGCCCATAGACAACCCAGTGTGCACCCAGAAATCCTTCATGTTTCAGTGAGAATGGAACTTCCTAGTGGCTTTTCTGTTTCCAGAAGGCACGTCCAACTTACAGAGTGTGAGCAAGTGGGGCCTGCTCAGGTTCCATTCTCCGGTAGTTAAATTGATCTATTTCTTCAGATACTTTTACATGATTTTACTTGATTCTCCAGCTCCTCCCCCATCCCGCTGATGTGGATCTTCTAAATGTGCCTATGGTTTGGGCCTTCAAGATCCTGTATGTGCACCACTGATGCCAACTCTGTGCCAGTTCAAAACCCAGGCCATAGGGGCCCAGAGTGAATGAGGCACTCCCTGCCTACGAGTCTGCCTCAGGTTGGAAAATCAGATGAATGTAAGGGCATTGTGCCCCGGTGAACTTGCCTTCATCCACATATGCCACCTGGGCAAGTCTTGAACCACGGCTAACCTGAATCCTGACCTGACGCCTTGTGATCCTCCCAAAGACCCAAGGATGGAAGCCAACTCCGAGGCCATTGCCAAACCTCCTTCTCTCCCTCCCGGGAGGCTGTCATGAGAGTTTATCACCCCTGGGTTCTAGCTGGAGAAGAGAATATTGCGATGGAAAGAGCTCCTTTCCAGAGGCCCATAATGTTTTTAACAACTAAGGCATGAATAGTCGTGCCTGATGGATTCAAAGCCTGGATACCCAGAACCTTTGGAACTTTGGATCAGTCAAAAGATTTTCCTGGACTCCAGGTCTGTGAAAGAAAGATATTTCTCTGAGTATCTTAGTGGGGAGCCAGTTAAGGTCCCAAACTTCTCTTCCTCCATCCCTACTGCACTGACGGTACAGATTCCATCAGGAGATGTCTCCCAAAGGTAGCTGAGGACTGATAGCAAAAGGCTAATGCTGGGCAACCGGGAGCACCTCACCTACTTCCCCTCCGAGCCCTTTTAGGACACCCTAGTCCTCATTTAATAACCCTGGCTGGCACCTGCCCACCCCTGGAGTTCCCAGTCGTGTTCGCTGCCTGAAGTCCATTAATTTTCCACAGGTCCGGGGCAGCCCGGGTGGCTCAGCGGTTTAGCGCCGCCTTCGGCCCAGGGCGTGGTCCTGGAGACCGGGGGATCGAGTCCCACCTTGGGCTCTCTGCATGGAGCCTGCTTCTCCCTCTGCCTGTGTCTGTGTGTGTGTGTGTCTTTCATGACTAAATAAATCTTTTAAAAAAAAATTCTTTTCCACAGGTCCCAGCCCAGGGCCTATGTACAACGAGCTGTCACTGACTTCTGCTCCGTAAGAGCACGCTCCAGCCCACTCCCCGAATCACACCTGCTCCTTTGTGCACCCGCCCCCCAGACCCTCCAGGCCAGAATTTCTTCAAAGGGCCCACAGTGGCCCCCAAAGAGGCACTTCATGTGAAGCTCACTTCACAGGCACCAAGTTGTAGGCCATGCTATCTAGACTTGGAAGTGCAACTTGAAAAGGGAGATTTGGCAGATCCTAAAGTACCCAGACAATATTATGACCTGGGGCGGGGGTGGGGAACAGTTGCTTGCCTTCCATTTGGGGCCCAAATCCTGCACCCCTGGGCGGGGCGGCCTCCAGCCCAACATCCTCTATCCCACTTGAAGCCCCTGCAATGCCTCCCCTACACTCAGATGCGCGGCGGCCCCATCTTTTGTCCCAGCCTCCGCCTTCCGCCGGTCTGGGACCCGCAGCGACCCACTACGGGGGCTCCAGGCTCAGGCGGGCTGAAGGCGCAGGAGCGCGTCTCCTCTCCCGCAGCTCCCCAGCCTCCAGGACGGCGCCCCCCGCGCACCCGGCCTCGGACCCTTCTGGCGTCCCGCCCCGATCCCGCCCCGAGAGCGCACGAGGCTCTGCGCGCCGCCGGGACGCGCGCAGCAGTTGGGAACTGCCGTTTTCCGGGAGCCTCGGCGCTCGCGGGGGGCGGAGCCTCGGGGCGGGGCCTCGCCCAGCCAACGGCCAGCGGCGGAGAGAGAAGCTCGCCGGGGTGGGCGGAGCCGGCAGGGCCCCGCCCCGCCCCGCCCCGCCCCGCCCCGCCGCGCGCTCCTCCCGCGGGCGGGGGCGCTGGCGCTGGCGCTGGCGCTGGCGCGGGGGTTCCTGGCGGTTCGCGCCTGTGGCCCTGCGCCCCTCCGAACTCAGACGCTCGACAGCCCGGTTTTCTGTTCCAACCTCCGTGGGGAGGGGGCGAGGACCAACTTAGAGGGTTTCCCGAGACATCCCTGATTTCAAATATCCTGTCCGGTTGTCAGACGGAGCCCCTTTCCGTGCGCTTTGGAGAATAGCCCATGCGTTCGCTTCCTAAAGGGTCTCAGATTGAACTGAATAGAAGTGATGGAGGGTTCCCATGTTCAGGCTTGATCCACCACATTGTCTCTGGGGTCCGGAATGTCTGTTTGCGGGGCGGGGGGCAGCAGACATCGCCTTCCCAAGTCTTTGGGCTTGAGGAGGACTGGGCAGTGCCGAGGCCAGAGGCCAAGGACTTTGAGGGAGCTGGAGAGAGCAGGACGGAGGTGGGGGTAGGGTGGGCTCATCTTACCCAGTGAGACTGAGGCCCTGCCCACAGGTTTGGGGTGCCGTCAAGTCCTACTTCCTCCCCATCCACCCTGAAATCAAAGGATCTTTTTTAGCTTCTTCAAGAAAAATTCAGGCCTCAGTTTCTACAAAGCACCTTCTTGCCAGAAGGAGCAGGCAGACTACATCTCTCTCCCTATTTTAGACAGAGTCCTGGATAATCAGGTCCTTCCTCCCCACTCCGTCTTTCCTCCCCACTGAGATTCCAACTCTAGTGAGGAGATAAAGCAGTGACTGAAAAGAGAGGAGGTGAAAAGTCATTTCCTTTCAGTCTAACAGGTCCTAAGATAAACCTGGAGGAAGTAGAATTAATAAACTGAAAGTGGTTGCCACCAATCCCTTGCATGCTTCCACCTCATCACCGCCCCCCCATCATTGCTTTTAAATGCCTGAAGAACTTTTACAAAATGTAAAGTGAATTGGCTATTTCTTGAGGCAAACAAAAGGTGGCTCTAGAATTATACCATTTGTTAGTATATAAGTTCATTAAAATAAAAAGTTTATAATTGTTCTCATTGTCATTGATGACCCCAATCCAACTACTTTGCAGTAACCTCCTCCTGGCCCTCCCACCCAATCCATCTATGACTATTATTCTCAAAGAAAGTCATGGTAAATTGCAAGTCACTGTGCCCCCAAAGTGGGAGGGAAATCTGTTTTTAATTAGAGCTTACACTTTATAAAGTAGCAAAAGCTTAGAGGGACTTAAAAATGCAGATGTGTGTTGTGATGGTCTGAAGGGGGGAGATACTGAAGAATCGAATCCATGGATATAAAGGAAGACAAGGTGGAGAATTCTTCCCTGTGGCCCATGACAACTAGGTTAAGGTGATCCCCAGCGGAAGCCAGAGCTGCTCTGCCCCACAGCAAAGAGGAGTCTCAGACTAGAGGGAAGTGCAGCTTGTCTCTGGTGGAAGTGGTAGTTATAGCAGTGCATCTAGAAGGGGCTCCCAGCTGTGCTGTGCTTTCACCTTCACTGGCTGTGTGTGTGTGTGTGTGTGTGTGTGTGTGTGTGTGTGTGTGAACCAAGCTTCATGGGGAGCTGGAGAGGGAGGCTGAGGTTTGATAAGGGGATATTCACACACTCAGATTCTTCTCTCAGAAAACCAATTTCAGATCACCTACCGATGGGCTCTGGGCTCGGTTATGTTAAATCCCAAATGAGAGTGTCCTTGAAAACCTTGGTAATTCTCGGAAAGGGACTGAAGCCTGGTGGGAGGGCTAACCAGGCATCAGTACTGGGTAAGCAAGCTTGGGATGGTGCAGAGGTGAGGCCGTAGAATGTGCAATGCCTCAGTCATACCGGGAGGACTTCAGAATGCCAGAAGCATTTGCAGTTGACTGTGATTCCCCTCTGAAGCCCTCTACCCAACCTCCTGGAGGAGCAGCATCTGCACAGGGACAGCTTTGTTTTTTGTTTTTGTTTTTTTATTAGCACACCCTTGGTATTAAAAGCAGAGAGCCAAACTCCAATGGTGCTTCCAGAAGGAAATCAGAAGCTATAAACTAGGAGCCAGGCCTCATGGAATCTTTTGAAGAGTCTGTATCTCGTCATTTCTGAATGTTTCTATTTTGGTCCACTTTCTTTCTCTGTAGTTAAACCCCTAAAACACAGCAAGAAAGTGAGGAGCAAGAAAACTGTGCTTCTTAAGCATTAGTCTTGAATAGAGCCAGATCCCTTTCAGAGAAATGAGAAAGATTGAACCCTTGGGGCTTGCTGTAGAAAGAAGTAGTGGCTTAGAGGGGTGTCGGCAGAAATGGGGTAGTCTGGGGGCTTTAAAGTACAGAAAGTCCCTGGGGATATCCCTGGGGGTAGACCTCATGGCCCAATAAGAAAAACCCAGGAACAGAGAATTTGCACAGACATCTGGCCAGTGCCAGGAGGGACAAAGGAAAGAAAGTGGGCCTGGCAAGTGAGAACCTGGATCACGGTGGAGCGTAGTTTAATCTCTCCTTTCTTTGATTTGTCCCATGAATTTGCGTATATACTGTCTGGCCACGCCAGCTAGACTGTTTGCCCCTCAGGAGCTGGGGCTCTGTCTTACTTTCTGTTCCTTATAGCACTTCGCTCAGGGCCTGGCACCCTAAGTTGAATTTTATTTAAAACCATTTGTCTTAGATGATATATTTGCAAACTCAAATCTTCCAAATCTCAGTTTATTTTTTTTTTTCTAATTCTAATGGGATTCTCTTAGACCTTCTGTAGGCTAAAGGAACTGATCTCACAGTGCTTGAAGCTTCCTTCCAGAATTCTCAGGAAATGGAGCTTGTTGGCTTAGTGAGCTAGTTCATTCTATTTAGAATTAACGTTGTCTAATTAGATATGTGTATGAACTCAGAGTGGGTGAAATGCTCTACAAATGGAAGATGGTATCATTTTCTGTACATCTTTGATTAGAATAGATTATTCTCTGCCAAACTCAGAAGGCCTAAAGCAAGGCAGGTTGCTGAAAGGGGAGGAAGTCCGAACAACAGACCCAGAGTTTTAACTAGGCGTTTACTACTGGGCGCTCAGCATGGCAACAGGAAACTCGCCTTCTGAGTTGGGGCTGACGGGACCAGGCTTTGCCAAGGAGCACCCATTTCTCTCCCAGTCCATGCTTCAGCCAAGGCATGCTGTCTCGAAGCTGAACACCTGAGTGGGTGCTGACCCTGGACTCAGCCAACATTGGAGCCACCCAGCCTGGTTTCACTGATTCAGATTGTTCTTTTAGCAATAGCTTTGCCTCAGGGGGTCCATTAAGAACGATGCTTCCTAATTTAAGAAGCTCTGAGTGCTTTGCAGGTTTCAAAACAGAGGGGCCTGTGCGCTTACCTTGGTAAACTGGAAAATGTCTCCCCCGCATGTCCTTGTCCCCCACGGGCCCTCCTTCTTTCTGCCATTGTAACCTCTGGCATAGAAGTCTTTCAAAGAATAAAAAACAAAAACAAAAACAAAAGTGAAAAGCTGTTGCTTCTCAATGTTTCCTAATGTCACACATGCACACATGTCGCATGCACACGCGTGCTCACACACGCACACACACACAAGATGTGATTTTGTGGTCTGCACTTGAAATGGGATTATATATTTATTTGAACATTCTTAACACTGCGCAGCAAAAAATTGCTCTGGCATTCATCTGGCCAGTACCCCAGAATGTGGAGTGCAGGGTTCCCTCTAGTCTTGTGACTCAGCCTGGAAACTACATTTTTTTGGCAGTTACTTTTTATAAGCAAACCCAGACAGCAATGTTTCAACATTTATCAGTTTATCAGCAATGCTGGGTGCAGACTGTACCAAAATTTCGTTTGTGGGGGTCTCTTTCTGAGTTAGCAGGATGCAGCTGAGCCAGGAAAAGCCCGTTCCAATGCATCATTTCCTCTCCGCCTCCACTGGGCTGGGTGACAGGCAGATCAAGTACGCAGCCTGTCTGGTACAACCCCCTTATTTTACAGATGAGAAAACTGAGGCCCAGAGAGGGACCACTCTCACTCAGTCCTATAACCCCTACACCTTGTCCTCCTGCCTTCATTTCTGATGCTTTCTGGCATGAATGACACCAACCTTGCCTCTCCCTGGCCCCACGCCCTACATTACTCTTCAGAATATTTTTGAGTGGGTGGCCTGTCACCCTCTCATATTACTTATCTCTTCCCTCCCCCAACCCCCCCCACCGCCCCCCTCCCACTATGAGTATGTTACACTGGCCCCGTCTGTGCCCTCCCATTCATCACAAACTCAGCATAGTCAGCTCTATCTCTTATCATCTTGCATCCACAAAATGGGCTGAAACAGGGTCAGGCTATAGAAATAGATCAGGGAAAATAAATGACAATTTACGACAGAATTGTATTGAGCAAGATCCTCTTCTATTCGAGACAACTTGGCCACTGTTTGGCTTGCCCCTTAATCAGGATACAAAAAAACTCAGGAAAAATATATATCAAAGGCGCATGAGCATCATTCAAACCTTCCCTAATCCATCGCCTTCATTTGAAAAGCCAGCATTTCATTAAAAACAGAACTGTTATGGGTGACACTTGACAGTACATTAATTTGTCGTGTGAATCTGTCACTTTGCAAACAATGCCTGGGATGTTCCCTGAATCCCTGGTTATAGCATGGCAGTCTAGAAGGAGGTCAGGGCTTAACTTTACAAATGAGGAAGCGGACACCCAGCAAGGGGAAAGGACTTGCCGAGGGCCACCTAACTAGTACTAAAGTCAATCAGAGAAGGACAAACATTATATGGTCTCATTCATTTGGGGAATATAAAAATAGTGAAAGGGAATAAAGGGGAAAGGAGAGAAAATGAGTGAAAATATCAGTGAGGGTGACAAAACATGAGAGACACCTAACTCTGGGAAACGAACAAGGGGTGGTGGAAGGGGAGGTGGGCGGGGGGTTTGAGGTGACTGGGTGACGGGCACTGGGGGGGGGCACTTGGCGGGATGAGCACTGGGTGTTATGCTAAATGTTGGCAAACTGAACTCCAATAAAAAATAAAAAATAAAAATAAATTTTAAAAAAACTGGAATTAGAATGGAAGCCTCATGCCTCACCGTGGGGACCCTCCCCCACCTCCCCAAACCCACCCCCAACACGTCCTGATGGTAGAACTGGGATGTTGACAATGGAAAGGATCTTGGAAGTCTTCCTAACACTTCTAAATACAAAAAGGGTTGGACTGCCCACATGGAGAGAAAGCCAATTACCCTGAAGCATTTGTCATTACCTCCTGACAGCTGCCTGAATTAGAAGCCCAGGTCCCCAGACGTGAGACTCTTCCCCAGAAGCAGGCTCAACAAGCCTATGCACACCCATGGAATATGTGTTAACTTCCTTCCTGCTCATCAAGCTACTTGAGGGCAGGCACCAGGCATCCCAGCTTTGGTGTCACCCCCTCAGCCACCAGCTTTTATGCTTCGTCACCCAACAAGTGGTCACAGAAGCCCGCCAGTTGCTGGGTCAGTTGCCAGGACTCTTGAGATGTCGACAGAAAGATAAAGACCAGGAAACCGTTTCTAACACAGTTGGCCCAGAGCAAAGAGTAAATGCCAGAAATGGCCTGGAAGAGGCTATAAAAAGAGAATAAAACAGGATGATAATTTATGATGTACAGTAAAAAGATCTGGGGAAGCTGAGCAGCCAGTGAGATTTCATTTCCTTCTGCTTGGTGGCTCTTCAACCATGCTGAGCAGTGCCCCACCCACCCAGGCAGCCCCCTTGCATTTTGGAGAGCCACATCAAGGTAGGAAAGTCAGTGGCAGCCGTCTTTTGGGCCCCCTAGAGCCCTCACTGCACCAATGCTTCCCTCCAAAGGCATCTACCCTTCCAGGGCCCAGAGTCCCCAAACCCCTGACAATAAAAATCCGATTCCACTACAGACCCTCTTACACACGATAAAGCACTTTCCCACCCATTATCTCATTTGATCCTTACAGAAACTCTGTGAGGGTCTTCTCCAGAGATATGACTGGCTCAAGGTCACACAGCTAGTCAGTGGCAAATCCAAGACTTGGATGCAGGACTATCTATTTCAAGATCAAAGTCTTTCTCAAACCCAGACCCATTTCCGCTGCAGGGAGCAGAAGATTCTGAAATTCCAGGAATAAGTGAGGGCTCTAGGCCACTACCAGCCTCCTCCCCCACAGAAGGCCCCAAAGGCTGGAACCCAGGCCTAGGCCAGAGGAGACTCACTTTAACTGGGCCTTTGAGCTGCACGGTGGAAGGAGGCAGCTCCAGAGGGAAGCTGACAAATCTCCCAATGTCAGATATACCAGGCTTCACCCCACTCCCTTGATTGGGGTCATCTGCTGGTCCCTGGGTTTCTGGAGCTCGTGGGCTGCCCCTGCTCTGAGGGGCTCAGTTGGCTCGCTACCAGCACTTGTCAGGTACACCAAGAGACTAAGGCAGCCCCTTTCCCACTGAACTGCCAGGTGTGAATCATTCTTAGTGGTCTGCTGGGTGGGGAACACCTCCTGTCCTATGCCCCCTCCCACTCCCAATCTGCAAAGTTCAAAGACAAGGCAGGTAGCAATTAGTGAGAATGTCCCTATCACATCCTTCCAAGGGGGTTTGGAAAGCTGAATATGAGGAGGTTCCTGGAAGCCAAGAGAGCACCGCACATGCTCACATTCCAGGGATTATTTTCTTGGGGTGACTTGGGGACCCCCTTCCATCTTGATAGATGGGAAGGGGGCAAGAATACAAAGGGCCAGAGATGAGCACTCTGGGGCTGGAGTTGGTTCTACCACTGGTGTTGGTGTTGGTTCTACCACTAAGCCGCCACGTACCCTCAGACAGGTCACCTCTCTGAAACTCAGTTGCCTCTGCTTTCCTACCTCGAAGTGGCTGTGGAAAGCTCCAGTGAGAGCCTGGATACCACAGGACTTTATAAATCCTCAAGATCCTTGAGTTGTGACAGGCTGTAACTATTGCCGGCTGAGCAAAGAGGTTGCCATCAGGCATCACTCTCGAGGCCATTTCTGGTCCTATCCCCAGGCCCATTGGTGCCACCATGTCCCCACCACACCAGGGTCCAAAACATTCTCATATACCTTCCCACCCAAGGCAAGCCTAAAATTAGGGAAAGCAAAGCAACTCCATATCGGGCCAAGGTGGAGAATCTGAGGGTCACTGATCCAGAATATCCCCCTACAATGACCCCATTCCCCACCAGCATCTTTTCTTTTCACTCATCCATCCTCCCATGATCCCACAGGGGAAGGCGGGGGCCATCCACTCAGAGCACTGGACTCCACCCAGCTTATCCACCTCGAGCTCAAACTGTCCTGATCACTCACTTTCGAGAACTGGTGTCTGCACCATCACCCAGCATCCTCCACAAGGGTCTCTGCTTGAGGCTGCTCAGCCCAGCAGCTGGCCTGAAGCCCATCCCTGAATCCTTGAAGACCGTCTGACTACCAGGCTTGGCAGCAGCTGCCCCAAATCTCTCTCCAGTGGGATAATTTTTCTGAACCACTTCAAGAACTCCAGATTCTCCTACATGACTAGTCCCCTTTAGCCCAGCGAACCCTTGAATCTGTTGATGTTCAAGAGGACAATTCTTTGTCACCCAGAGTGCAGAATCTCAAAAGTGACTTTTCAGGGATACGGCTGCCACTGCCAGGGTCTTGAGCAATAACTTGTCCTTGCTCTCCAGCCACCCCAGTCCCTTCCTGCTGCACTCTTAAACATCCAGCCCTACCCTACTAGTCTCCAAAAGTGCTCCTCTTTCTTCTCTCTCACTCCATAACACCCCTGTCTCCCACAAGGCTTCCATTCCATGAGTGCATTGACACGAGCTACATAACAGTACAAAGAAATCAAGTTTTAATTTACACAAGGAATCTGAGCACTGCAAGGACCTCCAGAGGGATTTAAAAAAAAAAAAAACCTGGTGGTCTCTTTGGCTAAGCTCTGCCATGTTTAACCCAGCCTGCTAGCTTCTTCCTACTTCCTTTTCAAAAACATGATCAAGGACTCATGATGGAGAACCCACCCAGACCCACTTAGTCGCACCTCCGCAGAGGTGCCCTGTCCTAAACCATTTCTCATTGGTTTGGGTGTATTTTTCCAAACTCTCCCAAGGAAAAGGACAGACTGTGCCAGACTGCTGCCTGGCCCAGTTGCTCTAGCCAAGGCAGGTCCTCAGGTGTTTTCTGGGTACTTGTGGCACAGAGCATGCTTGGCTCAGGGGGCCCCCCGGTCCCGATTGCTGTCCTCATGGAGCTTACAATCTGGTGAGGGACATGAGACACTAAGACATCCCTAAGAAAGACCTGGCTAGAAATGGTGCAGGATGCCCCTGCAAGGCCCAGCTGCAAAGCCTGCCTGCAGGGATTGAGCTCAGCAGCAGGTTGTCCCTCCTGAAAACCCTTCTCATTGGACCTAGGATACAAATGGGCTTTGGTCTAGGCCGGAGGGGTGTCATGGTGGGTTCCTAATTAGTGGGGCCTGAATAAATGAGTCTTTTTCTTTTCATTGACAATGCAGATGAGGTGCTTAACTGAATGGAACTGTTCCCTAGACAAGGCTGTCTGGCTCTTTTCCTTCCAGAACCTACTTAGCCCCCTGCCCCTGCTTCTCTCAGCCTCCCTCTGTTTATGTTCAGCTTGACGTTTCTATCGACGTATTGATCTCTGCTAGCCGAGGAGCATTTCTGCTGAACATGCTCACTGCTCATTCTGGGGGCCAGAGGGCATAGCTGACTGAAGCTTCTCAAGTGCCAGGACTCCAGGGGCAGGCCTGATGGGGGTGCTGGGGAGAGTGACAGTGAGTTGGAGTGCAAGCCCGGGCACAGAGGAGCCTCTCTGGAGTTGGGATGGAGATCTTGATGGGAAGCGAGAAACAGCTATTTGGAGGGATGAAAGTGAGCAAATCTGTGGTCCCCCAAGGGGAAAGGAGTCACCATGTGGTACTGAGATACAGATTGACCTAGGAGTCTTTCTACCCCATTCCAGAACTGAAGGAACACATGTCTGCATTTGCCTAGGGAAGACTTTTTTGCTCCTTGCTCTTCTTTATCCATACTTAAGTGGAGGCTTAAAATAATATAAGAAAGTCCTTTAAAACCTGTTAAAAAAAAAATGATGAAGGACTGAATGTAAGTTATGATTCCTTGTTGCCACCACCCAAGGCCCTGTGAAGTGAAGCTAGCCAAGCATGGCCTTGAGAGGGTAGTCTTCTCGCTGGCACCTGGCCAGTAAGTAGCTGCAGGCTCACAAAGTGGGCCCTTTGGGTGTCCAGACAAGGGACACTTGTCTCACTTCATGGTTCACAAAGCAGCTCCATAACAGTTCCCTCCTAACTGCCAGGATTCCCTCCTGGCCTCCATGTGGCAGACTTTGGAATCGTCCTGGCAGAGTTCTTGATTTTTGCACATACCCCAAACAGGCATTTAACCAAAGGCAACATTCTAGCTGATGGGTAGGGAGGAGGAGGGGGCGCAAAAGGTAGCTACTTCCTCATCTTTAACTTGTCTTTGGTCCCCTGAAATGTTTCCTCTCTCCTTTTTTTCCCACCTGCCCACATGGTCCTTGCCTCAACACCATCGTCTTTCCACTCAAGGGGGAATCAGCTGGCCCTGAGTGGGATGCTGTGAGCCACTCCTTGGTGATAAGAGTAACGTAATGAGACATTACATTAATTCTGGCATCCTGGAACATTCATGCACACAACCCGACAAGATATTGGCAGATTGCTTATCAGGAAATGCATGTTCTCGTCTTAGTGGAGTGGGAAAAAGGCAAGGCCCAGGGCCCAGTTCCAGCTCTGCTGTGAGTGGGTGAGCAGTTACACGCTGCATCCAAGCTTTGGTTTCCTCTGGGTTCTGTTCTAGAACTTTCCCAGAGTCCTCTTTGGCTCAGATATTCTAAGCTTTAAGAACACTGGGGACACATTCATCATGTTTTGAGTAAATTCCATGAAGAATCATGTAGTCAGAATCACCCACAGAGGCCCCACCTGGCCCCCAAGTGGGGGGAGGGGACAGAAAGAAATCTGAGTCTGTCTAGCCTGCATTTCCTCTCCATTAGAGCCCTGCACCATCACCTGCACACAGCTCTGATTGAGAGCCAGGTCTGAAGCCGGACGCATCTGATCACCCTCTGCTTCCTAGTGGCCTCCATCCCTGGCCTTGTAGAACGAGCCGGGCTTCCTCCACACACTGGCGTCCATTGGGCACATTGTAACACATGGTCCCCTTGTCCCTTCTCCATGTGAAACGTCCTCAGGATAACCTGATCCAACCACATGGAACATGGCACGTGTTGAAGCCACAACATCCAGGTGTTTATTTTCTCTGAACACTCAAGTTCTTAGTGGGTAAAACTGCTCAAGAGCCCAAGGGCCTCTCATCAGCAAGGCGGCAGGAAAGCCAGCCATCCCATTCTTCATCCCACTGGCTGCCCCACCTGGACCCATGTGCCCCAGCCCTGACTCACCAACACCACCCCACATCCGCAAGACAAGCCCTTTTTGGACATGAACAATGTCAGCACAGAGGTGACCAGTACTAAGACTTCTGCGGAGGACAAACCTGTAAACAATTAAAAATGAGAGAATGTGGTAGGATTTCTCAGTGGGGAGCAGAGTGTTCTGTAGCCACACAGAGGCCGGTGGGTTCAGGGAAGAGCACGTGGGAAGATGATGCTTGAGCTGAGAGGAGCGGTGGGATGCCAAGTGTGGGCCTCATGGATGGGCTTCACAAAAGGTGGGGTCTGTCCAGAAGCCTCAGCAGAGAGCCCCAGCAGGGGCAGGAGCATCAGAAGAGGCTGGAAAGAGTGCATCCACTCTGGCCAGGGAGATGGGCCCAGGCCTTGAACTGAGCACGGGGTAGCAGACAAGCAGTGACCAGGTGGGAAGTCACGTGGTGGATCAGCTGGACAAGAGCCGATCCTGCCTGGGGGGGTGGCAGGGCTTCACGCGATGCCTCGTGGAGCTGTCCTCTGGCCCAAGAGTGGCCTGGATGGAGTATCAGCCACAAAGCCGGAGAGGCCAGAACACGCACTTTCGCACTTTCGTTGATGTTCAGAGGGCTGCCCCCCTCTCCCTGTGGGCCCTTCTTTCTTCCCAGCAACCCTGATGTCGCCATGGCAACAAAGCTCAGACTGGGGCTGCTGGGGACCAGCTTGTAAGGTAGGGTGGTGGGCGGGGCTGGTGAGCTCAGGTGGAAACCATTCCCCACCCGGAGGTGCTACGTGCACACCTGGGGAGGGATTACACATGACAAGGTGAATCTGCCTGGGGTGAGGGTGGGGGTGATGGCTAAAGGAGTGAGCTTCTGGTGGAGGGGTAGAAATGACAATCACCCACAAGAGTGAGTAGTTACATGGGGCTTCCTCCCCTGCTCTTCATCCTCAGTGACACCAGGTTTAAGAGCACTGATCACTCACCCCAAGGCCAGCTGAGCACACAGTCCCCAAGCCCCAGCCTGACCCCATGAGTGACGCAAGTTGAGCTCCGCCTCTGCAAGGAGGGCAGAGTTCCAAACCTTTTCCAGCAGTCCCCAGAGTGTCATGGACCGTCCCTCTCAGCAGGGGTGATGAACATCATTCTGACCTCCCTAGCCGCATCCCCACCGCATCTGAGGTGCCCACGGCATACATGGGCAGCAAATAGTCAGGGTCTTCTTGAAGTTCTTCTGAGGAATGACTTGGGACAGATGCGGGAGGGCTGGGTACTCTGGGACCTGATGTGGCCCTGAGCTGCGGCCAGGGGTGCAGGCTCGGGAGAAGAGCTGCCCTGTACCACCAGTGCTGATCCATGAAGGTGGCCGGCAGCCATGTGGCAGCTTCCCCACCCTGGGGAGGAGTGTGATGGGGTAAGGGAGAGGGCTAGATGGGACTTGTGGGATACAGTGATGTATGCAGGTTTATCTGTGGCTGAAAGGCACCGAGAAGGCCTTGGGGCCTGGTCCCTGGCCCTGAGGTGGGATCAGCGGAAGAGCCCTCCTTCCTGTTCACAACCCCACTGTGATTTTTCCTCAGGCTCCCTAGCCATGCATTTGAAGAGTTCTTTGGTCACCCCCAGTCGGCCAGCCCAGGGCACGCTGTCTCCCCTCACCGCAGGACCACTGCTGACACCCGGCTCCCGCTCCCTCATCATCTCCCCCTTGTGTCAGCTGTCCATTACCCCACCTCTACCTCTTCCTTCTAATGATCCTTTTCAGTTTTGACTCCCATTGCTCAACCCCTCAGGCTTCCAGGTCAACCTTCTGAGAAGCCGAATCCATCAAACCCTATGTCATCTCTCCTCTTCAGGCTATTATCTCAAGCTGGCCGACCTCGATCGGCTGCCCATAGGCTGGGACCAGGCATGGTACAGAGAACTCTGGCTCTCCCTCTGGGGTAAGACGGTCATCTTTTGAAGGAATCATGAGCCTGGAGCAGCTGCAACTGGCATGTCTGTCAAAATTTCATGAACTGAGCACCTAACACATGCAGGGAATTTTTCTAGGCCTCCAGGACACCATGAGGTCAGAGGCCCGGCCTGGCCACTACCATTTTTTCTGCCAGCACACCGCCCTCTGGAGCCCAGCAGACTCTTCGCTAAGAAATAGGAGATGGGGGTATCTGTAGAACTCAGAATCGTGTGAGGGACCTAGCAGAGCCCCAAGAACTCTTCCTGCCCCTGCTGTTCATTGCAGACCAGGAAACGGAAGTGCAGAGAAGTGGCATATCCAATGATTCCTGGTTGAGGTGCCGGCACGGCCTCTGTCTATCTTCATTTTGGGGAAATGTCCATCATGTTTTTCCCTTGACTCGGAGAAAGAGAAGTCCTGATTCCCTGGTTCTGCAATTCTTCTGCTCATGCACCTTCTCCCTTTCTCCCACACCACCCCCCTCCTGCCTCCTCAGACTGCACCCAGCTTCAACCAACATCTGTGGGCTTGGGGAGGAGGATGCACTGGAGATCTTACGGCTGAGGAGCCCAGGGCCGGCCCTTGGCCCTCTGAAAAGCCACATGGGCTACCTCCCTAATGCTTCAGACTCCTCTGCTGTCGGCTCTGTGGCCTTCTGTCACCACGTGTTGATAAGTGAGTTTGAACTCTAAGGGAAGTTTGCTAAAACAGGACACCGCTGCCCTGATGCCTACCATAGATGACCTGTGTGAGAGCCTGGGCTTCCTGGCCCTTGGGCCACATGGGATGCAAGCAGGTTCACATCCAGGGGAGTCCAATCACTCCTTTCTAACCCCCAAATCTGCCTTCAGCCTAGCAGATTCCCTCCACATTGCTGCCTTTTGGCTTCCATTCCAAGTCTTCTTACTTTTTGTGCTCTGCTCCTTAAAGTTGCCCCTGTCCTTACCCTGAGACAGAAGTGTGTGTCTCTTGCCCCCCATCCACCCTCCCACTGTAAGCACCTCCCATTCTCCTTGCTACCCTGATCCAGCCTCACTCACTCTCCCCAGGATGGACCAATAGGGTGAGACAAAGAAAGACCAAGACAGGTCCTGACTGCCCATCCAGCCAGCAGCAGGGAGGCCCAGGTCTGGATTTCCAGCCTGGACTGCAGATCAGCATCCTAGAGACCCTTCTTAGAAACTCCTGTGCCTGGGCCGCCCCCCAGGAAGTTTGGTCAGTAAGTCTGGGACGCGGCCACGTTGAGCTTGCCTGTCCAAGCAGGAAGCCCCCCTCTCATCCCACTGGCAGTCTCCAAAGGGCAAAATTGAGAGAGAGAGAGAGAGAAGCAGAGAGAAATTGCATTAGGGAACAGTTGCCTCTAATTGTTACCAAACTTTTGCAAACCAAGAAACAACAAAGAAGGGAAAGCAGTAGATAATTAAGTACATAATTGTACACACCACTCGTTAATTAAGCTTTTACTCCTGGAACCTGCCAGAATCTGCTTATAAGGTGATAGCGAGAGGGAATGTGGCATATGGCAAGCCATCTGCAATACGAATGCTTTGTCAATGGAAACTTCCCTGCCCCACAAAAAGAATGAGATGCTAAATGCAGTTTTCCAGAGCAAAGCCATTTATCTTCATTCTGTGCAGAAAACGGGTTGACAGTACTGAGTACAGATGAAAGAGCGCCACAACGAGCCGAGGGGCTCCATCTGTGATGGTGGTGGTGCCCCAGCCACACACACCAGGCCCCCGCTGCTGGGCGGCCCGGGCCGGCAGTGTTCTGGGGACCCCTTGGGTGGCTTAGCTGCTGGGAGGCAGTTCCTTCAGGACACAGGAAGCGTAGAAGAGGGTTGGCACAGCCAGGGGCTATGATCAGCTCCTCTCTGAAATGCTCCCCTTCTGCGTGTGCAGGGAGTCAGACCTGTGGAAGGTCTTGAGAAAAGTGAGTGAAGACAGAGGGAGAGTTGACTGTCCCCTGTGTGTCGGCCAACAGCCCCCTGGTGGCCATCCCACCTTTGGAGCTTCTGGGACTTGAAGGTCCGTAACCTGTTCAAGCCCACTTCCTCAGCTGTAAAGTGGAGATAAATAATCTATCTTGGCTGCTGCCCTGGACTGATGAAAGACCTGGTAGGATGATGCAGAAATGATACCCAACACTGGGAGGTTAACATCTGAATGGAACTATTATTGTTCCATTGTGAACTCACACCTCCGCTTTTGGCCAGCCTTGTCCTGCAACCGGGCTCACAGCAGGCAAGCCCAGAGGGAGGGACTCTGCCCCGGGTACCCCAGGCAGTGGTGCCTGCAGTTCCCTTCATCCTAAGGGCCTTTCCAGTTCTGTTCCCTGCATTCTAAGAATCTTTTCAGTTCTGCTCCCATGTTCTAAGAATCTTACAGCTGTTGGAAAGGGGGCTCCCTTTCCTCCAGAAATGAGAAAGGGGGTCAATGGGGACACAGCAGGTCTGGGAACGTGGACACAGGCATGGCCCTACCAGGCTCCCGGACTGCATCTCCATCTCTGCTGCTCCTCAAACTGGGTCACCACCCCAGGGGAGAGGGGGCTGCCTTGGCCCTGTCAGTGGAGTCACATAGTACAAAGCATGGTGACTAATTGTGTGGAAGTTCCCCTTCCCCCCATGGACTTCCTAGTCTAGAACTGCCCTCTGCCTGGACTTTGGCCGGGACCCCAGCTGTTCACTTCTAGACTCTAAGGTGGGGGCACCTATTGCACTCATCAATGCCCTCTTTCTCTCCACAAGTATTCCAAGAAATCGCTTGTTGTACTGTGGAGACGTGGCTACCTGGCTTTGGGGCTCCTTATGTCCCCCAGCGACTTGCCTCTTCTGCAGATCCCACTGCTGTGTGCTCCGTGGTGGCTTGCTCTCCCTCACCCAAGCCTGACCAGGCCCTTCCACCAGGGCTTAACCCTTCTGCACAGACAGCCCCTGGGAGGCCCCCCGTTCCTGTCACACAAGAAGGACTCTGTACAGACCTGAGTCTGCTCCCTGGCAAGCAGGGCCATGGCTGGTTGTCATAGCTGCTGCCGGTCCTCATGATTCAACAGAAGATAGTCTCTGAGTGTCTGCGTAAGCCTTTCCTGTGGACCAGCACCCAGACATAGAGCCTCCTATGGCTTCCTCCCAAAACCCCAAAGGGTGGGCAGCCGGGGGTGAGGGGCATGGGGAGCCCTGGGTGCCGGCTGGACTCTGCCCCATGCCCTGGCCAGGGCCCTCCTTCCTTTAATGCTAACCATGTTCATTCCAGAAAAGACAGAGGGAGTACTCTTCACACTCAACACTTCACATCTCAATGGTTTTATTAGTCTCCACCTTTTATCAATCAGGCCACTGAGGCTATCCAATCCCCAGCATCATCACAGAGAGATTTCTTAGCTAGAAGGAACCACCGAGATGATGGGGTCCACTCCCCACTCATTTTACAGATGAGGAGAATCAGGCCTTCAGGGCAGGAGGGACTTGTGGTAGGTCACTCCCTGCCTCAGGACCTCAGCCCCAGCAATGCCTTGAGCCCAAGCAGATGGAGCCATGACTCTGGGAGGGAGCTGGCAGGAGAGGAAGCACCACTTTCTGGCCATCCCTGGGAAGGTGGCTTACCAGGACAGAACTGATCCCCAGGGCTGGCCAAATGGCCACTGTATTTCTAAGAACAGACCCGTTTTTTTACATTGCTAAGGGCCAGAGCTCCCTTGGGACATACTGTTTCTGACCAGCTGGGATGTGGGAGAGAAAAGGGAGAAAAAAGGTGGAATCCGGGCTTGGTGTCAGGTGGGAGGTGGGAAGCGGAGACCAGAGAGAAGAGCCAAAAGCGAGGCTCCCCTTCGGGCCCAGCCCTTAAAAAGGAACCGAGGAGAAGGCCCCACAGGCCTGCGCTCTGCTCTGAGCTGGCTACACTCTGCAGCACAGCTTCCTTCTCCGGGGTCTGCCCAGCTGTGGGCTGGCACAGAATTAGCGCAGATCCTGGGCCTCGAAGCCCCCAGGGCTTCACAGGAGGACCACAGGGCTCCAGAGGCCCCTCCTAGGAAAGCACATTTGCCTCGGAACCTTGGCATCTCTGGGCTGGAGGGGTGGAGGAGAGGAGCACTCCTTTGCAGGCTTTAAAGCCAGTGGAGTGGTTGGAGAGGAAAAGGAAAAATGAGGTGGGGGGGGTGGGCAGGGGCGGCTTTCTGGGACCCTCCTTCCTCCTGCCACCTCACCCCTGCAGACAGTTTTTGATGCCCTCCGCAGAGGAAGGGAGTGCCTGATAAGGGCTTGAGATGACAAACAGCACAGAATTGCCACTGGCCTGCCCAGCACTCCCACAATCCCCCCATTCTGCACACAGTTCCCCCAGAAACCTCTCTCCAGTCGGCTTGTGACCGGCCCTGGCACCCCCCAGGAGGCTCAGACAGCCTGCCAACAACCCATTTTGAGCTACCCTGCAGGTGCAGCTATGGGGCCACCTCTCAGAGAGCTGGCTCTCACCCAGATGCTCCAGGCAGCCAGGCACCTCTTCCCGGGGCCAGCACTCATGCTGGCAGGAGGGCATGACGTTGGTCTCTTTGGAGCACCTGCCCACTGCTCTGGGCCATGCATCAGGCCCTCAGCTACCCCCTACCCAGGCTTCTCCTTTTGGACGGTCTCTGAGGTCTCACAAGCCGGACCTGATGGGGTGAGGAGTTCTATCCCTGACAGGGCCCCCCCGGAAGTCCCCCACTTTTGCTTTTGCCCAGGAGTTAGGGTAGGCCAGGGAGGGGGGAGGGCCAGAACCTTCCCTTCAGGATCTCAATTATGTACCACCCACCTGGCCAGCCCTTCCTGGCTTCCTCCCACTCCTACCCTATGCCCATGGCTTCTCTCTCAAGCCTACGCCAGAAAAAAAAGAAACTGGCAGTTCTGCGACCCCCTTGGGTCCCCAAACCCTGCAGACCTGATGCTGGCCACAGCCTGGCTTCCATCCCCTGGTTCTCTGTCCCTCCCACTGTGACCCGTTACCACTTGCTTCCTCCCTGTCTGCCTTCCCTCTGCTCAAGCTGCAGGGTACATGCCAGGCTGCCATGCTGTCTCGTTGCCCCTTCTCACTGGGGTGAGGCTCCCACACCCTCAGGAAGTCTGTTTGGGACCTCCCTCCTCCTTTGCGGCTGCTTATAATGGAAAATCTGGACAGGTAGGAGGGAGAAGAGAAGGAATGGGCAGAGGCAGAGGAGGTGACTCTTAAACGATGCTGCTGTTGGGAAGAAACTTCTCAGGTAAAGTTGGGAGATCACGTTCTCCAGGAGCAAACATGCTTGCCCAACCCCTGGACGAGGGAGATGAATGGCCTATGAGACGTCGAGTTAATCTCCGAGGATCTTGCTCAGGGATAATATGAATTGGTTGTCCTGGGTGTAGTAATCAAGTGGACGGCTCTCCAGTACAAATGCTTGCATTCTTTCTTTGTTAGGAGGAGCACGGTTTAAAAGAAGAGCTCTCAGATGTCCCTTCTTTGTCTTCATGCATGAAGGGAATATAATTTGGTGTCTTTGGCAGATCCCTTAGAATGATGCACATGGGGATGACAGTCCCGTCACCTGCTCTCCTGTGGCTTTTTACCTGATCTGTACTCTTTGGGCATCTTTAGAAAAAATGTCCAGAAAGGGACCCCAGAAAGTTATCCCACGCATCCACTCACCTCTGGTTAGACCCCCAGGAGTCCCAGACAAAGAATAATCTTGTGCTCACATATTCTCCACAGCACAGACCCCTTTGCTCCTAACCCTCCCTCCCTGGCTGTCTTGGACTTGGAGGGTAGCTCTCCAGCCATTCGTCTGTCCCTCCCACAGTGCAGAACCCCTAGGTGCCCAGCGTTCAGCCCACTATCACTGAAGAGGGACAGGGTCTGGAAACTCCCAGAGAGTCCCACCCAGACAAATTTCATTTTTGAAAGTGAAGGTGATATTCCAATATATCCTTAAACGGGCTTGATCTTTTTAAAGCCTTGGTGTGAGTGATTTCACAGAGGCTGTAGTTTTCGTTTCTGCTCTCAAATGCATGGTGACTGATGGAGGGCACCGTCCTATGCTTGTGGGAATGGAAAGGTGCTGCTAGGTCAGGGTCATGGACAGGGCCAGCCACGGTCCAGATATTCCCCATGCTGTCACCAGGACCTGGGGCTAGGTTACCAGCCTTAGAAAAAGGGACCTTAAATGGCTGGTGGCTTGGAAGGGACAGGTTTGGGATACTGGTTCATAGGCTGTAACCTCATGAGCAATCAGGTTCTAAAAACCCGAAGGCCAATTCTTTCCTTACATGAGAACAATAACCATCATGAGGAATGCAGTCTCCCATTTGCCCATCAGTGCATTCTTCCTGTAGATGAGTTGACAACCTGGGACAGCGAATCCGAACCAGAGGCTTGGGGCAGAAATCAGATTGGAGAGGAGGCCGTGGGAGCTGCATTTGTGGGGTTCCCTACTGAGAAAATGCTGGCCCCAATGCTGCTGCAAAAGGGCTTCAACCACCAGGCAGAGGGAGGCCTGTGGCCAGGGTAGCATTGTTTGTCCAATCTGCCCATCATCTGAGCCTCCTCCTTATGCCTGGGGTCCCCTCGTAGGATAAGCAGAAAGGTTGCCTCACTTTAGCAGAAATGCCAACCAGTAGATACTCATTTTTCCATACTCCTCTGCAGCCTGGCTGCACAGAGCCCCAGGCCCCAGCGTGTTTAAGCAGGAGGCTGCAGATGGGAAAGTTCTCCATCCGGGCAACAGTGGTGGCCCGGCCACAGCCAGTTTCCAACGCCAGCTATTCTTCCAAGAGCTTTCAGCATCTGCCCAGCATCCAGGCCTTTCTATCTGCTGTGCAAACTGCAAGGGCCAGGACCTCAGCGTGTCAGTGGTGTCCTCTGGACCAGCTCTGCATCCAAATTTCACACACTGCTCCTGGTGGATTGCCTCCAGGCAGAACTGTTTGGCCCTTGCAGAGTTTGAGCTTCCTGGTGTCTTTAATAAATTCCATTTCTGCTCATATCCACCAGCGTCATTCTCTGTGACCTGCAAATAGGAACCCTACCTCGTAGATGACCCCTTGGCACTGTCACCTGTCACCTGTCCAGAGTCACACAGCTGGTGGCGCACCGTGGACAAGTCCTGAGCTCTCACTGCTGTCCTGCTGTCCCCACTGTCTACCTGGGGAGCCGTGAATGGGAATGTCGCGCTAGTGTAAAAGAGGGACCCATCCCTGCCAGGCGTGGTGGCCAAAACAGGCTTCTTGGAGACACTGGGCTAGAAGGGTGAGTAAACTAATGGGTGGGGAGAATGGGGGTGGTTTTCTGGGGAAGAGATGTCGTACGGAGCCTGGCCCTTTGGGCAGTAGAATTAGGAATGTTCTCAGGTTCCGGGGACACAGCCCCTGTGCCCCTGTGTCACCCCCCCCCCACTCCAGCCTCTGGCTCTGAGGTGACAGCAATAGAAAACAGAAAAATGAGCACTTGGCATCAATTAATTGCGAAGATGCAAAGAAAAATTGTTTTGAATATTAAAATTATAGATATAATGCTATTAGGAGCATGATTCAGAGTTTATGAAAACATTATTTATATTGATTTATTCCCAGAGCCATCAAGACTCCTTGAACATAATTAAAGTTGACATTTCCATTGCTGAAGCTAAATGTTGGTATCATATAATGAATATTCCATGCTTAGGATGGGCTGTGCGGCAGAAAGCATTAAACCCCAACATCTAGAGATTCCCACCCCACCCCCATCCCCCCATCACCCAGCCACCGTTGGACAGGCCTCTGAGGCCCTTTCTGGCCCCTGGCCCAGGGCTCCAGCCATCAGCCACCCCAGGAACTCTCAGAGCTCACAGGGACAGTGAGGACCAGCACCCCAAGACCTGGAGCAAGAAGGGGGCTCAGCCACAGACTGGGAGCCAGGGAGGAGCAGGGTCCAGACAGGAAGCCAGCTCAGCCAGGCTTTGGAGGAAGAAAGGAGGTTAGAGATGGAGAGATGGGAGGAGGAAGGAGGGGAGTAAGGAAGGCAGAGAGGATGGATGAAGGGGAGGGAGGGAGGTATGGAGGGAGGAATGAAGGGAAGTTCTTCCTCCCTGCCTTAGGAAATCCTCCACACTTCTAGGACCACAAAGCTGTGGCCTCTGGGCTAGCAGCTGGATACCAGTCTCCTCTTTCCCCAGAGGCATCCCTGGGCCATCCGCCCTCCTTTGTTGATGGCTTTGTAAGAGCCCCTGTGTCCTCCCAGGAGCCCATGCCCTGTCTCATCACCTCATCCTCCAAAGGCTGGAGTCTGTTCTCTCTGACCCCCTTTCCCCACCAAGCACACAAGGCAGCTGGTCTCTCCTGCTTGCCTTTATAAAACCCGAGGTGGAGGGAGATGCTCTAAGACGGTGAACTTCAAACAGTAAGATGGAGACCCACTGGCGAGCAGTGAGACCAATTTCATGGGCTATGACCAGTATTACCAAAATAAAAAAGAAGAGAATAAAAGAAAAAATTCAAGCAGAATATATCAGAGTACAAAGCAAGTAGAGTCCTGTGTACTATTTATTTTTCAAACTACTTTGAAATCTGTTTATTGCTCCAGAGTTTCGTCCAGATTTTAGTGTTTCCATGTCAGTTTCTGAAGTGTGGGAGAAATGGGTCTGTTCAACCCTATTATCCCTGTTATTTTTTATGTTGATTCCAGAATGTGTTCCTTTGGGCCCGGATGGGCTGGGGAAGGGGGTGTAACCAGGTTACACTACACACACTGCCCCACAACACACACACACACACACACACACACATACTCTCTCTCTCTCTCTCTCTCTCACACACACACACACACTAGCAGAGACTCAGAACTTATGCTCTCTACATGGTCTCTATATTGGCCCTCCATAACGCCTGCAGGAAAAATCAGTCAAGAGAACCATCTAGGAACCTGATTTTGTATTCATTAAAAGCTCACAAACAGGTAAAGCACCCACAATAGATTTGGTCACTCCCATAGACAGCATGTGCTAAGGCAGGAACTCCACAGACAGACCTCCACTGCGCTGGAGGGCCACCTGGAGGGCTTTTGAGTAAGCCTGAGCCACACTGTGGGGTGTCAGGGCAGAGACGGGGCTGGTACTGGGGGCAAGCAGGGGGATGTGGCCACTCCCAGGAGCACATTGACCACCAGCCCCACTGCCCCAAGTAATTTTTTTTCGGCCTGTTTTCTTCCTTGGTAAGTAGGACCCTCCCACAAGTTCTTCTGACAATTCTGTAAATGAACTCTTGGTAATATATTCCTTTCTGCTTAAACTAGCTAAGGAGGAGACTGCTCTCTCCAGACAGGCGACACGGGTTGTGGTGAGTGCAGGTCGAGTGCTCTGGACTCCGGGCCAAGGTGGTGGGAAGAGCCCCAGGCCCTGGCATAGGTGAGGACCCTAGGCTTCCATGGCTCTGGTCTTTAGAAGGTTGGGGAGATGGCTGGGGAGACGGCTTACCCCTGGCAGGAGCCATGAGGAAGTTCCCACTGGAGGGGTGAGCTGATGGAGCTGTGGCAGCTGTGGGGACCCCCTGGAGCAAAGGGAGGACCAAGGAAGGGCTGGACTCCATTGGGTAGGGTGGACTGGGCTCTTAGCTGCAGATGGCAGACTCCCACGATTCTTATTCCAGCAAAAATAATTTATTAAGGGGGCACAGATAGCTCACAAAGGCACCAGAAGATCCGAATAGACAACTCCTAGCAATGGACAGCTGCCAACACCACACCCCAGAACGAGGCTACCCAAGTGAGCTGCTGCCTCCAGAAAGTGCCAGAGCAGGAAACCACCCTCAAATGACTGACCCTGACATCAACTCTAGTAAAGTGGACACTCATGCCCTTCCTCCCTCTCCTCAAAACACGGCTCCTGAGTCAAAGCCTCCTGTGAGTGCACTGGATGGCAGGACCCAAGGGCACCTGGGAAGTGTAGCCTGTAGCTTCCCAGCCTTCCAGTGCAGAAGGGAAAGCACAGCAGGGTGTGGGGATAGAGGGTGAGTGAACCCACCCACCATGTCCACACACCCCTTCCACTGTCTTCTTCCTCAGTCCCAAGGGCTCAGGAGTGAGGAGCAAGGTGGTGAGATCTCCAGCTCCCTGCTGGGCTGTGAGCAGAGGCTGTGTGTGGGGCGGTCGGGTGATGAGGGCCGTGAGGACTGAACACATGAGCCCAGCCTCTTAGTCACCAACCACAAGCAGCTCCAAGTAGTTTAAGCAGAAACCAAGTTACCAGAGGATGTGCCGTAAGTCAGGGACCCTGGGAGGGCCCAAGAGCAGGTTTGGCAGCTGTCCAATAAGGAATATAGTATCGTCCAACATCTCACCGTAGAACAGCCAACACAGGCACCCCATCTCGCGCACCATCGCTGAGGATACAGCACTAACCTCTGCCACCACAGACCCTGGGATCAGGGGTGTCGGCAGCCACCCTCTCCATAACCATTTGCTTTCTGGGGTCATAGCTTCTGCTTGGTAGGATGTGGGTCATAGGCCTATGCCCTGGCTGTGAGGGAGTCTGGGAAACTAAGCATTGGGATTCCTTAGTGGGAGACAGGGACGTCTGGAGTAGGACTCCCCCCAACTTCTTAGGGTCTGGGTGGCCCAAAAGAATGACGAATGTCACCTCCAAACCTCCAAAGCCTAGGCCAGATGGGAGTTAAACCAAGAAACTGGGCCACTAGGGTGTGGGGCAGGGCCTGCCACAGCTCTCTCACTCAGGCCCCTTCAGATCCTCCTCTGCATCTCCCAGCTGAGGCACCTTTTTCTCCATCTTCCTAGCTCTGCCCTGCTCCTTGGTGCCAGACTACTGCCTGGCACATCATGGGTGTTGGCTAAATGTTTGTGAATTGAGCTGAACCGTCTGCGTTGTTAATCCGCCTGGCTCCTGTCAACACAACGCGGGTGTTTGCCTGGTGATGAGGCCCAGCCTGTTCTCCATCCAGAAACTCTGTGGGGAATGAGAAAATCTTGCTTTTGCAAGCGTCCTGTTAACTGTGACCGTGACCTTAAAGACTGGAGATGATTCTGGGACATGGTTAAAGACAAGGGGCACCAGGGGATCATGCGAGGGAGAAAGAGCTACATAATACAAATAGCAGGTGCCATTGATCAGATCCAGTAGAGAGGCCACGTGCTCCAGGTGGAGTCAGAGTACCGGAGTCTGCACCCACCTCCTGCTCAGCCCTGGGTAAGGTGCTTATCTACCCGGTGCCTCAATTTCCTCACACATAAAAATGGGGATAATAAAAGGATGGATTGGGCACCTTGGTGGCTCAGTAATTGAGTGTCTGCCTTCAGTTCAGGTCATGATCTCCTGGGGTCCTGGGATCAAGTTCCACATTGGGCTCCCCACAGGGAGCCTGCTTTTCCCTCTGCCTATGTCTCTGCCTCTCTCTGTCTGCAATAAATAAATAAATAAATAAATAAATAAATTCTTTCAAAACAATTTTTTTTTGGTAAATGTACATATGTGTGTAACCATCACCCCAACCAAGATATGGAACACTTTCATCACCCCTAGAAAGTTCCTTCATGTCCCTTTGTAGTCCCTATTTCCCTACCTCCCCCTCACCCCCTGCCCCGGCAACCACTATGGCTGAGCTTTAAAAGGTGAGTAGAGGGGCACCTGGGCAGCTGAGTCAAGTGTCTGCCTTTAGCTCAGGTCACAATCCCCAGGTCTTGGGATCAAGCCCCCGGTTGGGCTCCCTACTCAGCAGGGAGCCTGGTTCTCCCTCTTCCCCACTCCTCACCTCCAACCCCCCGCTTGTGTTTTCTTTCTTGTTCCCGCTCTCTCAAATAAGTAAAAATCTTACAAAAAATAAAAGAGGGGGGGATGAGTAGAAGAATAAAAGGTGAATGGGACTCAGCTAAAAAGGGGAGGTGGCAAAGGCACAGAGAAATATAACATCAGTGTGGTTGTAGGAAGCTATAAGTGGTTCCTTATTATTGGAGTCCAAGGAGCAAGCCAGGAGAAGCCAGGGATAAAGCTGGAGTTGTATGAAGGAGCCTGACAGAAGACATCATACACTTGGAAGGAGCTGGAACTTCATTCATTGGACCAAGGATCACAAACCCAAGTGCCAAAAAGAAGCCAAATATGAGACCTCACTGAGGGAAGCAGGGTATGTGCACGAGAGGAACAGAGAGCCCAGTGTCCTGAGGAGCAATAGGGGTGGTGAGGCCTGCCGCTAGCTAGAGAGTGTAGACTCAAATGGGAGCCTCCCCTACCCGGCCTCTTGGCACTGTTGCTTGCAGAGATTTGGGCCCAACAGGGCCAACATCTGGTTTCTCTTTTTCTTTTTCTTTTTTTTTAAAAAGATTTTATTTGACACAGAGAGCCCAAGCAGGGGGAGCAACTGGCAGAGGGAGAGGGAAAAGCACACTCCCCTCTGAGCAGCTCCAACTCACTTTGGAGCAACTGCAGGAAATGTATTCTAAGAGTACTGAGGCCAGTCAAATGTATAGGTACTGTACTCCTCGCTTATGCCAGGCTCTGATCCAGGCCCTGGGAATAGAGCAAGGAAGACGACAAGGCCCCAGGCCAGCCCTTTCTGGGCCAGTCAAGAACATGTCGTCTCAGCCAGGTGAGTGACTTGGTGGCCTTGCCCTCCTGGATGGGTAGAGGAGAAAAGCCTCTGAGCAGACAATTTGTCAAACACTGAGAGTCAGTGCTGGGAGAGGCAAAGTAGAGTGAGGTGGAGGCAGAGATGGCATGATCAGCAATGCAGGGGGCACCTCCCCAAGAAGGTGCCCTGATGGCACCAAGCCATGGGGAAATCTGGGAAGAAGAATGTTCCAGACATTCTGAGGAGCAGACCCTCAGAGGCCCAGGGGCAGAGTGTGTTGGTGTGGTTGAGGGGTGAGGCGAGGCAGATCCTTAGGGCCCTGTGGCTTTGACTTGGAGTGGGGACAAGAGCCACTGTGGGGGTCAGAGCAGAGGAGTGGAATGGTCTGGCCCAGGTTTTAATAAGATCACTCTGGCTGCTGGGTTGAGGATGGGGCACAGGCAGTGGCAGTGACGCCAGGCTGCTGTACTCCTCCAGGAGAGACAAGAAACAGCCGAACCAGAGCGGAAGCAGTGAGGCGGTGAGAAGTGGTCAGACCTGGCTGACATCTTGAGGTGGAGCAGGCCGCCTAGCTGGTGGACTAGGTGGGATGAGGGAATAGCTCCAAGGACTGGGTCTGGCTGCAAGGATGAAGCTGCCATTTAACAAGATAAGGAAGCTTCGGGAAGAGCAGGGTAGGTTTTTTTCTGGGAGGCAGGCAGGGGTGTGTGTGGGTGCATGGACAGGGATGTGTGGACAGGACAGCAGCACAGTTATGAAAATAGCTGGCAGAAAGGCAGCACCACGCATGGGAAGTTGGTTCCTGAGGACTCTGAGGCCTGATGTGATTTATTATTTTTTAAAGGATTTTATTTACTTGACAGAACACAAGCAGGTGGAGCGACAAGCAGAGGGAGAAGCAGGCTCCCGGCTGAGCAGGGAGCCCGAAGCAGGGCTCGACCCCAGGGCCTGGGCAGAAGGCAGAGGCTTAGACGGAGCCCCCAGTCTGATGTAATTTAATCCTCCCGGCAGCCCAGGGAGGAAGGTGCTGTTTCTGTTCCTTGCGGCAGGACAACTGCTTAAGATATTACTCTGCATTCTTTCTGCCGGTTCTTGCCTCCTACCTTGTCACCTCCCCACCGCAAAACCAAAACAAAACCCAGGCAGCCAGGTCCCAGGTAGTGGAGGCAGAGAGCAGAGTGGCTTGAAGGCTCAGCTTTTCCTGCTTTGGGTCAGAGCCCAGGCTCAAAAATGAGCTAGTATCTGGGGGTTGGGGAGGGGAGACAGAGCCCCAGGTCAGGCCACAGAGGAGCTTCGAGGTGTCCACAGCCTCCTCTAGAGCCCAAAGCAGCAGAGCACAGCCCAACGAAACCACAGCTACCCCCATGGCGTAGTGAATGGGGAACACCACATACTTGCTCAGTCTTGATAGGAGCCCACACCCAACTGAGAAAGAGTTCCCTCCCAGCATAGTGGGACTGGGTATGGAGGTCAGATCATTCTAGTTATCAGTGACACAAAGCCCAGCCAGAGGGGCTTAACCCCAGCAGTGTGCTGGAGCTGGTCCTCATAGACTTGGAAGGGCCAACCGTGTGTACTTCTTCCCAACTCTGTTCAATGACAAGCAGTCGGTAGCTTGAGTCAGCCAAGGTAGGAGTGTGTACACTCCGGGAATTGGCAAACACACCACCTCAGGACTCTCTCTACCCCACCCCGCACCCCTGAGCCCATTGTTACACATCCTCAGGCAGGTGGCCCTGGGCCATCCAGGGGTAGGATTGATTGTGGGACACCCATGCATCCTCACCACAACTCAGACTTTCTCCCCATTATGTCCCCAGGTTCTTCCCAGGGTGGCACAATGGTGGCCAACGGCTTTAGACCTTAGAAGTCCCAGTGGAGGAGAGAACTTCTTTTTCCCCCATGTCCCAGCAGAAGGCCCTTAACGAAGCTTCACGGGTTCTACTGGGTCACAGGCTCAGCCTGAACCAATTGATAATCAGGAGGAAGAAAATGCTGATGGGCCAAGCCTGGATCGGGACCCATGGGGTGTGTGGTGTGTAGTGAGGACTCCTACACTAACCCACACACTGGGAGTGGAAGGAGGGGTAATGGACGTCGCGCAAGTAACACTGCAGGGTTCCACCACACTTATCTTTGTGGTACAAATTTATTTGGAGTGGCCCAGTGTCACTCAGCCAACTCAGGAGTCCTGTCACCAAGACCCAGGCTCCCTTCATTGTCCCGCTCCGTCCTCCTCAGGATCAGCCACGACTACTGAAGCTCTCCCACGGCACCACCCAGACGGCCAAGGGCAGATTGGGGGCCACAAGTCCTCTGCCCCCGGCAGCCTATCAGGAGAAACCCTCCCCTCACATCTCACTGGTCAGGACTGGGTCACACGGCCTCCCCTCAACCGTTCGTGGTTTACCTGCGGGAGGACAGTGGTCAGCAGGGTCTGCTCAGGGGGTTGATTACATTGCTGAGAGCAGCATGGTCCCCACAGCGAGGCAGAGATTGAAGAGAGGCGTCTGCATGCCTCCTGAGGCCCAGGTAAGGAAGAGAGAGCCACGCGCCTGCTTCTGAGCCTTGGAAGGGGAGGAGGGCTGGGTGGGCCCCCACAGGGTCACCACTCATCCTGGTTTGTACAGATACCTGATTGATGCCCATCGTCCTAGTGCCCTTTCTAATCGCACCTCCTTTCCCTGTTGGAGGGGTCCAGAAGGTGAATGCTGGGGTCCCTGTAAGAACAGAGCGTAGGACACTGGGGAGATCTCTAGGTTGGGCCAGGGCAGGAAGCATCTCTGCTGGGGTTTTCCAGAGGCCTCTTCTGCAGGTTCCCAAACAGGCAGAAGCCTGGAGCAGGGGCTAGGAGCTGGGGTTCTGTTCCCCACCCTGCTCAGAGAGCCTGGAAGAGGTTGGCATACTCCCTACTGAGGCGTCAGACACAGCCTAGCCAACATCTCCCCCAGAGAGCTGAGGACCTGGCTGTGGCCTCCTCGAGCCTCATCCCTGATGCTGTCTTTGTTGGGGACGTCGGAAAAGTCTTTGAAGGGGGTAGTGCAGGAGCAATGAGCAGCAGAGAAGCTGGGGACCATCTTAGGCAGTATTTTCCAACTGGCCATCGGCACCTGTGAGTGGGAGAACCACTTCATGGATTGCAACCAGCCTTTGGGGCAGGAGTGGGGGAAGAGAACACAAAATAAAGAGTATGACACATGTAGTAAGGGAAACATCAGTTTGCAAAATTTGGTCTCAATTTAGGTTTTATAAATCAACATATGGGGATTGTATGGTGTCCGGATGTGAAATGCATTTCAAAAACCTATGGAAAACAATAGTGCAGCCCAAGCCCAGAGAGGCAAAGAGGCCTGTGCAAGGTCACGCAGCAAATGGGAGTGAGGGCCAGGCAGTGAGATGAGGTCCCCTGGCTGGCAGCCCACCCGCTGACTCAGCAGCTGATTTTGGAGCTTCTGATCTCAGCCTGCCTGTGCTAGGTGCTGGGACAGGGCTGCCTGGATGACTAAGGCACAGAAGCCATTTCAACATGAGGGGCGTATGAGGAGCCCAGGAGAGGGACATCTGGCCTAACCCCCAGGTGGGAGGTGGGAACTGGGAAGGGGGAAGGGGGGATCAAGAAAGGACTCCTGGAGGAGGGACCTGCGTGGTTAGATGCACATCTATTCACAGAGAGGAAGGAGCCATCTGAGTGCTCTCTTTCAGAGGGCGTGGCTCAGACAAAAGCAGGGGCACGAGGGTACAAGGTGCTGTCAGGGGACTGGAGAGGGTGCCAGTCCGTCTGAGGCTGGATACTCCCTATACTATCCTTCCAAGGCTCTGCCTTCTTCCTCCCCCTCTCCCATCTCTTTGGCTCCAGCTGGGGAGGAGGATCCCCCCCAAACAGCCAATGACCTCAGGCCTGTGTGAACCCTCAGCCCAGGCCCCTGTGCTCCCTCCACTTGCTCTGGGCCTCTGAGCTGCCCAGCCTACCCAGCCCCCATCTGCCCACTCCGTGCACCAGAGGACAGGGTGGTACCAACGCAGCACCTGGGAGGTGAGTGGTACTCACTGAGCAAGTGGACCCATGTCTGGAGGGGCTTTCTGCCTCTCTGCAGGTCATCCCAAGCACCAAGGGGTGAGTGGCCCAGGGAAGGATGACCTGGTTCCCTCTAGTACCCATCCCTTCCTGGAGGGGAGTCTCTACTATCTCTCCACACCCCCATTGGAGACATTGCTGGGCTCAAGGTGAGGCGGAGGGTAGACAGAAAGCCTAATTAATACAAAGAGCACTGGACCGGAGCTCCCCTTTTGACCACCCACAAGCTATGAGATGACGAGCCAGCAATTTCCCTGTCTCTGTGCCCCCAGCTGCAAAAAGAAAAATATCTAAAGTCCCACCAGACAGAGGCTGAAGATGCTCTACTCTTCCCCTGGAAGTCCTTCTAAGAGCCTACCTGCAACCCCCAGCTCTCTGCAAAATCCATGAGCAACAGTTTGCTCCAGACTGAGGACCCAGGAGCTAGAGCCAAGACCTCACTCACCCTGGGCTCCCTGGGCAAACCACCCACCACTCATTCCCAGGAAGCCCCACCCAGACAGCGGTTTGATGGAGGTACTAGGGACAGGGTGCTAATGGGCTGTTGATGATGCTCCTCTGCCTGCATGAGAGTTAATTACTCTGGAGGCCAGGGAAGGGTGGATACTTCATAAAGTTGGAACCACTGGTTCATTCATCCTCCATGGTTGTAAGAGAGAGTGATGGGATGACTCAGAAGATGAGGGTGCCAAGATGCTCCAGGACTACCTGTCACTGCACACCCAGAAAGACCTGTTCCTCTCACTCCCACCCTCACCCCTCGCCTACACCCAGAGGTGACTCAGCCAGGCTCATCGGGGGACCCTGGGCTCCTCCCCTCCCCTCTATAGCCCTGGCAACAGCTGCGGACCACATGGCATACTCTGCCATGCTCTGACATGGGGCATATTCACCTGAGTGGCATCTGCCAGGACCCAGGCCTGTGCCATGTTAACCCGGGGGCTTGGAGGGGAATGCTGCGGTTGAGACCTCCCTCTGCCACAGGAGACGCTCGCCTGGGAGAGAAAATAACCACAGGCACAAGAAACTCCCAGCCGGGCCACAGGCAGTCAACCTGGGAGCATCAGCCACAATGGGCTGGAGACGTGGGCACGGGCACTGTGGGGTGACATTTCCCCATCACACACACACACATACGCTCACACACACAGCTGCAGGGGTGGGTGGCAGATGCCCTAGGGATCCCCCCGACCCTAACCCAGTACTTGTCCATGGCAGCTTCAGGGTCCCCTGAGGTCTTGGTCGGAGCACAGGAAAGAAGGGACTGGCCTTGTCCCTAAAACAAGTCAGTCCTACAACATCAGCTTCTTGGACTGCCTCCTGAGCCTGCAGAACCTCCCAAGGTTCCAGAACTCCCTGGTCAGCCATGGGGCCAGTTCATGCACCACAGCAAGCATCACCTTCCTGGAGCTTTCTGATAGGAAGCAAGGTAGGGCCCGGCAGGGAGGGCAGCTCACCGCACACTGGCCCGGGGCCCCGTGCCCACTCTAGCTGCTCCTGTGCATTCTGACCTGCTTGGGAAGCTGGGGGCAGGGGCACCTGGGCGGCTCACTCAGTGAGGCACCCGATCTCAGTTTCAGCTCAGGTCATGATCTCAGGATCCTGGGATCAGGCCCCACATCCAACTCCACACTCAGAGAGGAGTCGGCTGAGGATACTCTCTCCCCTTCTCTGCCTCTCCTCCTACTCACATGCGCCCTCTCTCTCAAATAAATAAATCTTTTTTTTTTTTTTTTTAAGAGAGAGAGAGAGGCAGAGACACAGGCAAAGGGAGAAGTAGGCTCCCTGCAGGGAGCCCAATGCAGGACTCAATCTCAGATCCCCAGGATCATGCCCTGGGCTGAGGGCAGCGCTAAACCATTGAGCCACCCAGCCTGCCCCTAAATAAATCTTTTTTTAAAAATGGCAATATTGGGATGCCTGGGTGGCTCAGCAGTTGAGTGCCTGCCTTCAGCCTGGGGCATGATCCTGGAGTCCCTGGATCGAGTCCTGCGTCGGACTCTCTGTGTAGAGCCTGCTTCTCCTTCTGCTTGTGTCTCTGCCATTCTCTCTCTCTCTTTCTCTCTCTCTCTGTGTGTCTCATGAATAAATAAATAAATTTTTTTTAAATGGCAATATTAAAAAGAAAGAAAGCTAGGGGCAGGAGGCACTCCTGGGGACACCCCCCACCCCCACCCAAACAGCCCTGATGCCCTGAAGCAGACCTGTGTCTCTGTGGGTCCACGGTCAGGCAGGGTGTCAGCCCAGGCCTCTCCTGCTCCTTCCCACCCATGGAGCTGAACCCCAGCCCTAGAGGAATCTGTTCTCCCATGGGACAGAGTGATGCCTCACCTTGGCCTGGCCCTGCACCCCAGGGCTGCATCAGACAGATGCAGGATCAGGGACCAGGAAGGAGGTGTGAACTCAGGGTACAGCATGGGGGACCAGGGAGGGCGGGGAGGCTCTCAGAGGGGCCTCCCACTCCCACTGCCTTCCTACCTGGACCACTGCCACTTCAATTTTCATAGCCCCCTGAGACTCTAACACAGCCTTCATTCACAGGAAACAGTCCCCTTGGGAGGACACTTGTTGAGGGGCAGACATGCACCCTCTGGCCTTCTCCCTGAGGCTTCATCCCCATCTCTGCCACTATCCTTCCCTCGGGTCCACTTCTTCCCGTCTTAGGCCCTGTCTCCTCATCTTTAAAATGGATGCTTTGGACCTGTGACTTCCGGGTCCCCTCCTGATCCTCCGTCCCACACCCGAGGCTTCTTCCCTCTGGTGCATCCTCCTGGATTCCATTTGGCCTGTGGCCAGCTGTGCTGCCTCAGGCAGGATTCCAGCCTCTCTGAGCCTGTCCCTCCTTCGTACACCAGGGTGGCATCCCTCGCCTGGCTTGGAACCTGTGTGAGGATCAAACTTTACCAAGGATGGGAGTGTGCCTTGAAGCCCTAGAGCTGCCTGCAGATGTGCAATAGAGGGATTACATACTTCTGGGGTCCCGAGAGTGACAGCCCAGCTCTGTTTCCTTTGGCTCCCCTGGGCAGTTTCATATTGGAAGGCCACTAGATAGGGCATGCACTGCCTGTGTCCAGCGCTGAGCTCGGGGGTATCAGAGTCCTCACTCCCAATCAAAGGCTTCTGGGGTTCTCTGGGTGCCTCCCAACAGAGGACCACACAGCTGGCAGGGGGCCCAGCAGGCTGCCTCTGCCTCCTGCCCACCTCCTGCTGTCTCCACACCCTCCAATCCCTAGGTGCCCCCGGCCTCCTGGGTCTCTGGGTACAAAGGGCCCCCAGGTGCCACCTCTAGCCACGGCTTAGGACAAATCGTCCTCATGGCTCTGAGGCGGCTGCAGAGCTTTCCTTTCTTCCATTCAGAAACTTGCCAAGTTGCCCCCAGCCTCCGTCCCCAGTCTATACCCTGCCTGTGCTCCTCAGACCTTAAAGAATATTTAACTACCTGTTAAATGATTTATCCCATTGAGGCTCCAGAGCTCAGGGCATCTCACGGGCCTCCTCAAGAATTAACTAGAGCCATAAATCAAAGCGACATTTGAGAAATTTCCAGCCGCCCCAGACAGCAGGCAGTGGCTCGGGCCCAGAGAGGGGAAATGGCATTTAGATGGGGGGAAATGGCATTTAGGATGGAGAAGCAAGAGCGCTGGCTGGAAGCAGACTCCAGGCTGGCTCAGGAGGAGGTGGTGGGCCAAGGACGTCCTGCTTCTAGAGGGTTCTGTTGGGACCACTCTCAGCTCTCTGTGTCACTTGCAGGCAGCGCTTTAACCCTTCACATGTACAGAACCTTCTATGGTTGGCAAAGAGCTCTGCCACCTGTTGTCTCAACTGATTTCAAACAGCCCGTGAGACTGACATCTGTCCCCCGGGGTAGGGGCAGCCTGGACTTGTGGCAGCCCAAGAATAACAAGTGTGGTGGGACACAGGGGCCAGATGGCTACTCGATTCAAGGCACGGCAGCAGAAGAGGACTGGGTGAGGCTGTGTACAGAGTCTGGTGGGGATGCAGGCCAGGCGGGAAGAAGAGTAGGAAAAGTTAATTGATAATGAGCCTCAGCCATGTGCTAAACCCAGAGCCAAGCTGCAGATGGACCCTTCAGCCCTCACAGGAACCTAGGGAGGTAAGTGGATCATGGTTTTTTAAAAGATTTCATTTACTCATTCATGAGAGACACAGGGAGAGAGGCAGAGACACAGGCAGAGGGAGAAGCAGGCTCCATGCAGGGAGCCCGATGTGGGACTCGATCCCAGGATCCCAGGATCCCGAACGGAGCCGAAGGTAAACGCTCAATCACTGAGCCACCCAGGTGCCCCAGTAGGTCATTATTTAAACCTCATTTTACAAATGAACAAACTGAGCTTAACTGGCTGGGCCAATGTTACACAGCCAGCAAGTGTGAGAGCCAGGAATTGAACCCAGATTTGCCTGACTTTGCATCCTGTTCTTTTCAGGTCTGCTAAAAATGAAACCTAAAATCTAAAATCTAAAATCTAAACTGTGCTGGGCACTTGGCTCTACCTGGCACTTCCCTAAGAGCTTTACCTGCCTTATTCCCTGGAGTCCTTACAGCAGTCCTGGGAGATTGGTTCTCTTGTCCTACCCATTTTACAGGTGAAGAAACTGAGGCTCATAAACCCTCTGAGGAGCAGCGCAAGGGCTCACGTGCAGGCAGTCCGAACCCAGAGCCTCTCTGGTCTGTACCCACCACACAGTATAGTCTTCTGTGTTTGGAGGCTCCGAATAGGAGGCTGGACGGCAGTACCTTTCAGCCTGGAGTGAGGCAGTTGGACCATCAGACCCTATCTTAGAGGGAGAAGAGGATTCTATATGAAGAGGGACTCAAGCCAGGTGCTCAAACACTAGGCTAGGGCTGCAGACAGAAGACTTAACAAGAAGGCTTCAAGGAAGGGCACCTGGGTGCTCGATAGGTTGAGTGTTTGCCTCCGGCTCAGGTCATGATCCCAGAGGCTTGGGATGGAGCCCCATGTCAGGCTCTCAGCAGGGAGTCTGCTTCTCCCTCTGCCTCTGCCCACCCCCACTCCTGCTCATGCTCTCATTTTTTTTTCTCTCTCAATAAATAAAATCTAAAAAAAAAAAAAAAGAAGGCTTCAAGGGGTCTCTGGGGTTCCAGGGGCAGTTACCCCCCGCCATGTCAGAGCTGTTGGCAGCAGGCCTCAGTGGGCTCCCGGCACCTAACCAGTATCGGCTTTATAGGAGAGGAGTAGGGCCACGACTTGGGCTCATCTCCAGCCAGGAGGGCACCCTCAAGAAGGTGTCTGCTCCCTGATGTCCATAGGCAGCGCTGAGGGGCCATCCTGAGCCTCCCTCTTTTCCGTGCCCTAAGAGGAAAGGCTGTGGCCCCAGCCACGAAAGCCTCCCGTCCAGGCTGGGAGCCAGAGTCCTGCTGACAAGTTGCCACCTCCTCAAGTAGAATCATGTCCTCAATCTCCCATCCCTTGTCCCTAGGAGTCTTGAAATGTCTTAGAAATGCCAACATGGGGCACCCAGGCTTTGTCCCCACACTACTTCACCCCAAGAACAGAAAAAAAATCTCTCTTTTTTAAACGTTTTATTTCTTTATTTGAGGGAGAGAGGGCACGAGCAGGGGCAGGAACAGAGGGAAAAGCACACTGCCCATGGGAAGCCCAATGTGGGGCTCATTCCCAAGACCCCAAGATCACGCCCTAAGCTGAAGCCGGATGCTTAACAACGGAGCCACCCAAGTGCTCCCCCAAATCCCTTTTTGATTTACGACTCCCAGCTGGCAATTTGAAAACTTCCAAGTTTGGGAGGGGAGGTATCAAAGTCGTGCTGGCATCAGCTTGGCCTCACGGTGGGAGGTGGACAGAAAAGTGACATGAAAGTGTTCAAACCCCAGCAGCAAGGTGGGGCAAGACACACCCGCTGGCCAGGGAGGCGGTGGTGTCCCCCATATCTCCCCTGCCCCTGTCTGAACCCCTTTGAGCCTCAGGATCCTTCCCCCCACTAAGGATGGCCAGAGGCTGGTGCCTCCAGGAAGCTGGGATGAGGCAAGGCCCTTCCCGTGGGGACAGGCCCTGGTGAAAGGACCCTGCTGCTGGTCACCTCCTTAGCAGCCTGGCTGGTCAGCCCAGGCCCAACCCACCCTGGAAAGCAGGGCTCGAATATGCCCCTCCCCATTGACCCCTTCCCAGAGTGTAAATTCCACCAAGTTCACAAGGAGACCACGGCCCCCTAGCCTCTGCTCCGGGCACAACCTGGGCTCCCCAGGCCTGAGGCCACTCCTTTCCAGGAATAAGGAGAGACACCCCAAGAGTCCCAAACACAGGAGTGGAGCAAGACAGGATAGGTTCCTGACCCCACCTGCCCACCACGTGGACCTCATGCTGCCCTTAACAACCCCACTGCCTCTGGGCCCCAAACCTTCCACCAAACCACTCTCCCCCAGTTAGACCCTCCTATTCTGTGCATCAGTTTCTCAGGTGGGATCCCAGCTGGTCTTGACTCAGAAAATCAGAGCCAGAGGGGCGCAGGGACCCAATGTGTTTGTAGACATGAAAACCAAGGCAACGGGAGCATGTGGCACCAATGTCTGCGTCCTGGGCACACAGTGAATGCTCATTAGGCCAAGGAGCCAGCGCCGGCTTTGCAGAGGCCCAATGCTGCTGCCGTTGGAGTAGTTCTGCGACTGACCCCCATACTGACCCCAGCCCCACCTCCCCGGCCACCTATCCTTTCACCAAGCTACAGGCCCTGCTGGGGCTGCCTGCATTTACGGAGGCCCGCTTCTGCCCCTGGGTCCCCTGAGAGCCGACCTAGGAACAGATGCGTGGAGTGAAGCATTCCAAGCAGATGGAGCCGAGAGTGCCAAGACCCTGCAACAGGTGGGTGAGGGCACGTTCTGGGGACGCAGCGAGGCCTCTGGGCTGGAGCAGGGGGAGTGTGCTAGGTCCCTGAGAGTGGTGTCTTAGGGCTGCTACTCTGACAATGTCAAAATACACCTCGTCGATGGAAATGATTCAGGGGCTTCCAGACAAGGGAAGAGGAAGACCACTCCCACATGAACCAGTTCCTGTCCCTGCCAGGAGAGGGGAGAGGTCCAGAGCCTCGTACAGGGCGGGGCTAGGGATGAGCATGGTGACCGCCCGTCTTGGACTCAAGAAGGAGAGGCCCTGCCCCTCTCACGGTTTCTGTCGATGGAGCCCCGGGGTCTCCTGCCCCCGAGAGTGACTTTAAGGCTCTGACAGCTCAGCACGTCTCCAAGCAACAAGTGTGTGTTCTTAGCAGGCCGGGTGCTGGGAGAGAGAGCACCCAGCTCTCCTCCCTCACTGCAGGGGCCCAGGCCCTGGGCGGGAAGCTGCTCCAACGGAGGTGGTGGAGGGTCCCAACTCGGGCCGGAGCCAGACGCCCTGGGCTCGAGACCCCGGGAGAAACCAGGGAACAGGGAGGTCGTGGTGATGGTTGGGAGTCCTCCCCGAGGCCCTTCCGGGGCTCAGAGGCAGGCCCAGGGCTCAGGGGAACAGGCGAGATGCGTAGCCAGAATCCGTGAGGACAAGCTGTTATTTGGGGCATAGCTGGAGGGGGCTGGTCTATAGAAAGCAAGACACCCAGAGCCTGGCAGGAACATAACCCTCACGTATTTCCTAGCTCACGGGGGCCTGTAGCCTGTCATGGCGATTTGCCATCTCTTCTCTCCTTTGCTTGTCATAATTAAAGAAGATGTACAAAGAACACTAGCAGCGAGCCTAACGCAGGAGCCACTCATGGGGTGGTGGCTGGTGTTGTTCTGTGACAGCTGCAAGGACACACGACACAGTGACGATCCCTTGTTTGCAGACCAGGAAGGAGGCTGAGGCCAAAGGGTGCAAAGGGAAATGATGAGCCCCGGGCCCAGCAGTGGGTCAGCACAAAGGCAGGCCCAGAGTTCCCAGTCCCGACTCTCACTTCCCATCCCTCCCCAGGCTTCCACAACTCCAGTCTTGGCCTCAGAGGCAGATCCCAACCCAGTCCCAACCGTGACCCCAGTCCTTAACCAAGCAGCATTCAGAACGCCAATCCCAAATCTGGTCTGAGGCTTTGTTCCTAACCTGGAAGTGACAAGAATCCAGATTCTACCCCAATTCCAAATAAGTTTCAGTTCCTCAAGCAACCCTACCCCAGTCCTCCCTTGCCCTTGCCAGTTCCAGCTCTGGCTCTGGGACAGGGGCTGGGGCCCACTCTACTCCTGCCTTGGGGTGTGAGGTTCTGACAGATTAGGTAACTTGTCCTAGCAAAGCGGGAGAGCCAGGTTCTCATCTCACGGAGTCAAAGTGAGAAGCTCTGGGGGCCATGGAGAAGCCAGCCCTGGAGACGCCCTGTACCACCAGCGGGATATGAATCAAATGAGCTACCTCGCTGTGCCCCCAAATTCCCTTGCGTACAGTGGCACCTTATAGCTATGTCACAATGTTGCTGAGTGGGGCGCCCGGATGGCTCAGTTGGTTAAGGGTCTGACTCTTGATTTCAGCTCAGGTCATGATCTCTGGGTCCTAGAATCAATCACTGTGGCAGGCTCCACACTCAGCGGGGCATCTGCCTGAGGATTCTCCCTCTTTTTCTCAAATAAAGAAATAAATCTTAAAAAAAAAAAAAAAAAAAAAGATGTTGCTGAATCTTAGAATCCGATGAGGGATGCCTGGCTCGTTGTAGGAGCTCCCTGACCTAAGATCCCCCCTCTGTATCCCCCCCATCTCTGGGGAGTGTCCTCTGGGCATCCCTTCTCTCCCCCACCTGCCTCTGTAGCGAGCAAATCTCCCGGGACCAGGCACTCAGTTCTTGAATCCTGCCAAGGGAGTGCATTGTTCACACAAACAGTGGTGGGGTGTGAAGACCCATACCCCAACTCCTCTGGAACCACTGGAAGGCCAGCTGACAGTATTCAGCCCTGCCCACCTCTGGAACATTCTGACGGACCACTCAGGTGTAGCTGGCGAGTCTCCAGGGCCTATGTGGAAATGCCCAAAATTTGAAGTAAGCCTGAAGGTGGAAGAATGAGGAGTGATTGGAACATAGCACCCAGCCAAAGGGCTGAGGGGCTGAGGAGCCAAGGAAGGAGCCCCTAGGGTGGAGATCCAGGCTGGGAGCCCGCCGTGCTCGGCAGCCCAGACGGAGGAGCAGTTGGCATCCTGGACAGGCAGAGGGTAATCCCACCAGGAGAAGACAAATGGCCAGATGGCAGAGAGAAGGCACCGGCTGCAGCCTCCACTGGGAAAATTCATTAAGCCTTCAATTAGCGCAGGCCTGCCCCTGTCGGCTCCAAGGGGCGCCCGGGGCCCCAGGCTGCCCTGCCCCGGCCAGGAGTTAATAATTCACCCTTTAATGAACTCAGCAGAGGGACAGCCAGAACCACCCAACTGCCCACCTGCCCACCTGCCCGCCTGCCTGGGCTCTGGGCCGGAGGGAGAGGTGGGGGCGCCTCTCTGGTTCCTCTTATCCCCCAAGAGTCCAGTCTTATCACAGGCCAGCCGGAGGGGGGCTGGCACTGCAGACCCCCTTGCACCTGGGACTTGCGTGTGGTTATAGTATTCCTAGAAAGGAAGAAACCAGAACCCCAGAATGTCAGAGCAGAGAGGCCTCAGAGCTTTCCAGATTTGCCATGCCTGACACTGCCTGACACTGCTAGGGACAGAGGGATTAGAGCCCAGCCCTGCTGACGGGGCAGGAAGTGAGGAGGAAATAGACCTGTAACGGACCCTCGGACCTATCAGAGCATCCATAGCCTGTGCTGTCAACAGCAGCACCCTCTAAAGAGGTCTGAGGGATGGTCCCAGCTCACAGCTGAGGGAGAGCTGTCCCAAGGTTGGCCGCGTGAACAGAGAGGTTGGGGTCGGAGAGTCCCATCCTGTCTTATGGGTACAAACCTAAGGCCCAGAGAGGGCAGGTGACTGACCCAAGGTCACACAGCTATTGCAGGGCAGGACCAGACCTGGAACTCAGGCTAGAACCCACCTCTAAGGCTATCAAGGGTGTCCATCCTCACGTCGAACAAAACAAACGGAGATCCAGAGAGTCACTTAATTGTGACATCGAATGGAGCCCTCCCGATGTCCACACCTAACCTGAGAATGACTGGCCCTCTGAGCATCACCTCACACATCTCACGCTCTGGAAACTCTTGTCCAAGAGTCCACACTTCCTTTTCCATTGAGAGTTCCCAGCAAGCCGGGGCTCCCTTGGGTGCACAGGCTCTACCAGTCGGTTCCTCTCACCTCCCCATCTCCTGCGCAGCACCCTGAGCCCTTCCGCTAGCGCCTCGGGCCGACTGGGCAGGCCACCAAGAACGGCCCAGCTCCACTTGACGCTCTCCAGCACTGGCCAGGACCAGGTTAAAGCCTGCTGCTCAGACACAAACCCTCACCAGGATCACCTGGGGAGCTGGTTCAAATGCAGACTCCCAGGTCCCACCCCAGACCCAAGGAACCAGAGTTTCTGCCAGCGAGTCATAGGAACCTGCACTTAAAATCAACTCTCCAGGGGCATCCCCAGTGGCGCAGCGGTTTGGTGCCGCCTGCAGCCTGGGATGTGATCCTGGAGACCCTGGATCAAGTCCCACATCGGGCTCCCTGCATGGAGCCTGCTTCTCCCTCTGTCTGTGTCTATGAATAAATAAATAAAATCTTTAAAAAAAAATAAAAAATAAAAAATAAAATCAACTCTCCAGGGCTTTTCCTAAATGCTATTAGTGGATACATGAATACAGAAGACTGACCAGCTGCAAGAGGATGGCTCAATGCATTCTCACAAATTGCATCTGTTTAATCTACACCAGATCAAAACATAGAACATAAACAAGCCCTCGGAAACTGCCCCCCTCATGCCTTCTTCCCGTCACTAACTTCCCCAGAGGGTTCCACTATCTTGGCTTCTAACAGCTTAGCTCCTTCTTGCTTGCTTTTGAACTTCTCATGCATAGAATTACACAGCTGTTTGTGTCTGGCCTTTTCTGCTTGACACTGTCTGTGAGGCTCCCTCATACCGTTATGCGCCGTTGTGGTTTATATACGCTCACCACTGAGGAGCACTCCAGCCTGCCTGTCCTACAACCTACAACCTGTCTGCCTCCTACGGGGTGGAGGGGGGCTGGGCATTGAGGTGTTTCCAGCTTTAGGACAGGGTTGCTATGAACATTGTGGTACGCATACCTCTGTGGACACTTGTGTGCATTTCCGAAGGGTATCCATCTACTACAAGCAGAATTGTTGTGTCCTAGGGTTTAAGGGATACTGCTGAGTGATTTTCCAAAGTGGCTACACCAATGCAGGCTTTCGCCAGTGCTGTCTCAGAGTTCCACTCGATCTTCATCCTCACAAAAGGTTGAGGACATTTCTCCTTGCATTTGAGCCATTCCGGTGGGGTGGTATCATTTTATGCTTCAACGTGCATTTCCCTGATGACTACTGATGTTAAGCACATCTTCCTATGTTTATTGGCCATTTGGGCCTCCTCTTTTATGAAGTGCCTGTTCGGTCTTTTGCCAATTTGGAATCCTATTGTCTGTCTTTTTCCTATCGATTTATAGAAGTTCTGTACATATTCTGGATTCCAGTCCTTCCTTGGGCACATGCATTGCAAATATCTTCTTCAACTTAGTGTCTTGCCTTTTTGCTCTTACTGATGTCTTTTGATGGACTGAATTTTTTATCCAAATGTGGTCTGAATTACCTTTTTTTTTTCCTTTGTGGGTAACATGTGTCCAAGTGATTTTATGCACATGGAAGTTTCTGGGATGGGAGTGGAGCCCCTCAAGACAGACAACAGTCCTTGTTGCTAAATGCCACTTCCTTCTCAGAGACAGACTTCGCTTACTCGTATGAGCTACACTTACCAAGTACTTACCCGGCTTTCAGGCACTTTATGTGTTATAGCAGACAGCCTTGTGGGCATCTGCTCAGTCTGTGTCCCTTGGACCACATATGCTGAGAACCGCTCCTGACCCAGATGAGCTAAGGTACAGTGGCCCAGTCGGCACATGCCCCCAGCACCCTGGCAGCAGGTGGTTGGACAGGAGCAGACATTTACCATGTTGAGCCAATCAGGTACTCTCTTCTGGGGACAAACTCCAATTTGTCCTGAGGGGCACTACTGCCAGTCCAGATGGAGACTGAGGGAGGAAGAAGTGCCCGGAGCTGAGGAGCTGAGGCTGTCATGGGACTTGGGGGTAGCACAGCTGGCCCCACCCCCCTGGGAGCCAAAAACATAGTCTGCAGAGAAAGCAGATATGTAGAGAGGAAAGCTGAAGGATGGGTTCTGGACACTGCCAAGGTTACCACGCTCCTGGTTTGGGGCCTTCATGCTACACTTCTGCCCTGAAGACACCCAGCATCTTTCCAATACATTCCTTTTTTTCGTTTAACACGAATCCTGTTCTTGCAACCAAGAGAGTCTTCACTAAGATATGATTATCATCTTGAATCCTCAGAGCCGTGGATTCTTCCCTTTTGAGAGAAAATGAAGAAATTTAGACTTGAAAGATTGTGAGTACTTCCCTCCTACCCCCGCCCCCAAACCTAGCTGCCCCTAAGAACCAGAGCTGGGAGGGACTCCAGCCTCATCTGCCTAGCCCAAAGCCTGCTCTCATTTCTCTACTCCACAGAGCTGTACACTCTGAGCCTGTGATCAAGGTTTCCCAAAGTGTGTCCTCTAGAACACTTGGGCTCAGCAAATGAGTCTTTGGGGGGAAAAAGGGTATTTTGGTTCCTTGGTCCAGCTTTGGGAACACTGAGCCAAACACATAGTAAGCAGGATATTCTTTACCACAGAGCATTTCAGAGTCTTCGATAGAGGGAACACATTGGGAGTCTACAAAATGCAGAATTTCTCTAACTTATTTGGCCACAAAAACCCCTTTGGTAAAGAGCATTTGATGAGATTTATGTTTTATGGCAAATGCCTCAAGGAACCAAATTTCTTCTCCCCACCCTGAGGTGGTGGCCCTGGAAGGGGGCGTCCTCAACAAATAACTGGAAGTGTCATTCCCATTGGGTATGGGACCCCTTGTTAGATACACAGAAGAAAGGGATCTATTTTATAAACCTGCTTTCTGGGTTTGACTAATCTGGAGCATCTCCCTTGGGCCTGTGCACCCCTGGATGAATCAACTAGAACTCAACTTCAGAACCTTCCAAGTTGTTGATGGGCCTCACCACGCCTAGGACTCCAGGCCCTACCAGGCCACCATCACCCCTGTTGAGCCTGGCTCTGGTTTTCCCTGGGGAGCCCTTCCCAGCAGGAATGAGCCTCAGGAGGGACAAAAGGAAAAAGATTAGAGAGAAAAGGACCAGGACACAAAACGGGCCAGGAGGAGTGGAAGGCAAGGCAGAAAGCAGATGGCCCCTCAAACGGGCACTCTGGAAAAACAGCGGGAGTGGTGCATGCCTAGGGGCAGACAGTGTGGGGACTCACAACCACGCCGAAACCTGCAGGGGCAAAGGAGGGAGTGGGCCCGGAGAGGGCAGGCATGGTGGAGCTGCCACACAGGAACTGCCACAGCTTTGGTATTAAAAAAATTATTTTTTAAATTTTTATTTATGTGAGTAATCTCTACCCCCATGGTAGGGCTCAAACTCACCACTCCCCAGAATAAGGGTCCTATGCTGGGCACTTCTGAGGGAGCCAGCAGGGAGCTTCAGGGCTTTGGTACTAGCCACCCATAAACACCCATCCTATTATCCTCCAATTCTTTGATCATCTGTGTGGAGCCTCCCTTCAGGCCAATCAGAGGACCCCAAAGACAGGGAGCCTCCTGTGCAAATGACACTGGGGCCCCTGGGGCCCCAGGCAGGGGCCGGGGAGTGAGAGGCAAGTGGGAAAAGCCTGTGGGAAGAGGAAGAGGAGAGAGGAGAGATGGAACGCAGGGCCCAGGGCGCACCAAAAGGGAGAGGAGGGGGGAGAGGAGCCTCAGGAGTGGAAGCGGCTTTGTTCTGCTCCTCCTGGAAGCATGCAATAGTTGCCAAGTTTAAACCCCCAGATCTCTGGGTACCAGAACAGCACACCCTGGGGGGCAGACATGTGAGTAGGGCCTGCGAGGGGTGACCGCGGCCTCCCCCCTCTCCTGCCGGCTCCCACATATCTGGTGGGCTGAAGGCTCTCTGCTGAGATCAGCTCGGCAGACCTGCCTCTGATGTGCGGAGTCCTCCCTCTATACAAGCCACGAGTGCCCAAAAGGTTGGGAGGATAAATCAATGCCAGGCAAAAGAATACTCGTTGAAATCCACCAGGAAAACACATCAGTGAGGACCCCACGGTGAGTTCCTCTCCGCAGAGGACAGTTGTCCTCCCCATTTGGTTTTTGCCTAAAAGCAGGTGTTCACACGCTGAGGTGGCTGAAAGTGGGCTGGTCCTCTTTGTAAGATTTCATCATGGGGACGTTCTGGAGGACTGTGATGGGTGATGGGCAGCCCCTGCCTCCCAGACCCCAGTCTTAGAGGACGCTTGCCAGCCTGCACCCCTCTCCAGCCTCCAGTCAGTCTGAAGAGGGAAAGTGTGTATGTCTCTACTCATTCTGCAGAGAGGCAAACTGATGGATGGGCACTGGGGCCTGCCAGTTGTCCGGCCCTGCCATCACTTCCTCAACCACCAGCTGCTCCCAGATCCTGGCCCAGCAGGACATAGGGAGAGTCGCCCTCCCAGTGCATTCTGAGCACAGCAGCACCAGCTCCTTCCGTGAGATGAATCTGGGAACACTGGAACACTGTAACGGGGCTGATGAAAGTGATATCTGAGGCCCGGAAATCCATCAAGGAGGGAGGCAGCTGCTGTAGATCAAAGCCTGCTCTGTCTGCCTCTACATCATCATTAGCTGAGGGCAGAGGTAGGGGGAGGCCAGGGGGCAGCAGTGGAACTGGAGGAGGGATGTTTGGGTCTTAAAGTAAAGCTGGATGCCCCAGAGGCACCTGGTGGAGGTACGGGGTGGGGGGTGGGGGGCAGCTTCAATGCCCTCTGAGCCCAGGATGTGCTGGGGGCCAAAGGAGGTGCTCCAGGCCCAAGACACATGGCAGGAACGGAGGAAGCATCTGAGCATCTGAGCTGAGCCCTAGGGAGGTGCTGGTGGTATCCAAACCATGCTTGGGGAGGCAGACCCTTATGTTAACTCTTGGGGGCTTAACAGAAAGAAAAGACACCACCAGAAGTCTTAATTCAGAGACCCATCACAAGGTGCCCGTTAATGGCCGGGCAATCAGGAAAGGCTTCCCAGAGGAGGTGAGCCTAAGCAGTGCTTTGAAGTAATGAGGTGGAGAGAGACTGCAGACCTGGTGGGCTCCCCAGCAGCATGCCCTCAACGGTCCCACGATCTTTCCTCCTCCCTCAGCTGTGGTCTCAGTTTGAAGTTTGTACACTTCCCTAACTGTCTGCCACCTGGACTGTGGGCTCACAGTTTTGCTCACGTTTTTTTTGTTTTTTTTTTTTTGTTTTTGATTTTATTTATTTTCTCATGAAACACAGAGAGAAAGGCAGAGACATGGGCAGAGGGAAAGCAGGCTCCCCGCCCCAGGGAGCCCGATGCAGGACTCGATCCTGGGACCCCGGGATCACAACCTGAGCTGAAGGCAGACACTCAACCACTGAGCCACTCCTGTGCCCCTTTTGCTCACCATTGTGACATAGTGAATGCTCAATGTTTTCAGAGTGAATGAATGAATGAATGATCGATAGCCCTAATTCCGGTAAGGCCTGGAGATGGAGTGGATCAGTCCCACTGAGGCACAGAAAGGCAGCAGAAGGCCCTGGGGATTTCTGAGCACAAATGGAGCAAGACTGTTGAGCTGGACAGTTTGGGGGAATACAATAAACATAGGGTATGTGGGACTTTTTTCCGGGGGACTGGGAAGAGGGTGGGGCTTAGGAGTGGATATGGAGCCTGCCATCTGGAACTATGGGGATGGCTGGAGTGGGCAGGTGTGGAAGACAAGAGGTCCCAGGACAGGGGTCCCAGCCAAACCTCACAGCCTCAGCACCCCCACATCATGGCCCCTATCCCCAGCCTGGGCTCCTCTGGGAACCAATGCACCTCCCACTCCCTGCCTCCTTGGTCTGATGGCGCAGAGTGATTTGTGGCCATGACAAGTTGAATTGTGGGTAGAGCGGCTGTCCAAATGGGGAGCAAATTGGAAGTGCAGCTCCAGCCAGCGGGCCATCCATCATGGGGAGAAGGGCTCTGTCGGCGCCTCACTGCCCCTAGCCTGGCTGCGCCCCACCCCTCCCCATGCCTGCCCAGGGGTGAAGAAGGCTCCTCCTTTCTCTGCCTTGGTTCTGAGGGGGCCATGGAGGGCAGCCTGGGCTGGGGGCCCAGTATGGGGAGAGACAGAGAAACAGAGGCCTGAGTTCACCATTCCCCACAGGGTTTATATTTACAGGGTCTGCTTTGGGCTTCTCCATAGCATGTATGCTGATGAATGTCCTGGAAGCCTCCCAAGAAGTGTATATATTTACAAAGTAGGAAACTGAGGCACAGTGCACTCAGGTGACAGACCCAGGTTGTCAAGAGGGAAAGGTGCATGGACTTTGCTGCTGGGATACCTGAAATTCTTAACAAAGCAGTTCCCTGCAGTCCGGTCCAGTCAGAAGCAGATGAACACTCCACTCCATCTGGCAAAACTCCTGGTTCCCAGAGGTGACAACTCTGTGGCTCCATTATGAACCAGTGAGGTAAAGGAACTACAAAAGCCTAGAACCCCTAGGCCGGGCCTTGAAGGACTGGCCATCTCCAGTACTAGGTGTGTCAGCTGTGCCCTCACCGGCAGCTCCCTCTAAGCCTCCTATGCGTGACACCCCACACTGCCATCCATGTGGCCCACTTCCTGACCACCGCTGCTTAGACCAGGGTTGGTCAGCAGAGCCACAGGCCATCTCCTCACAGGCTGCTCAGTGGCCTTGACTTGGGGCCTGGCTAAAAATGATGAGGTAAGCTAATGAAATTGGAAGAATTTGGAATTGGAACTCAGCAATCCAATCAGGGAGCTGTGTGAGCCAAGCTCAAAGGTCACATATGACCTCAGGCCTCCTGTTTCTCAGGCCCAGGCTATCTCTGCCCTGCTTACTTTCCCTCTCTCTCTCCCCGCAAGTCTTCCTCCAGAAAACTCTGTGTGTATAGAGGGGAGAAGTGCAGGAAGCTTGTTCTGTGTCATCCCACCTACTCCCGTCACCCACGTGAGTCATTTCCATTTCCCTTTGAGGGATGTGATTTTTTGTAAACTCAAAACCCAGGCCATGACTACTTATTTCTTTCTTTATGCTGACTCATCCCTTCCCTGAGACAACAGCTGTCCTGCTGGCTACTGAACAGGAACAGCCAAGGTCAGGGATGGGGGCATACCACAGTATATATGAACTAACATGTCAACAAGACATCCTATAACACAAGGCTATGTGTGGCTAACGACCCCAAACACTGGAGAACCGGGGAGGGAGAAAGTACACACGTCCTTCCAGGGTGTGTGTGTGTGTGTGTGTGTGTGTGTGTGCATGGCAGGCAGTTGGATGGGCCCTTCTCTGCAGACACTGTACTCCTGATTTCACTTCTGTGTGGTCCTTCAAGGCTACCCTGGTCCTAGGGCCCCTCATGATCTATTGGCTTCATGCTAAAAGTCCAAACTGTTGGCACAAAGTACATTTGTGTCTGTTTCAATCAGGGTCCAGTGCAGGAAACAGAAGCAGCAAGGGGATTTTAAGCAGAGAGGGAATTAGTGCAGGGAATCAGGTGTTTACCGAGTCATGGGAAGTGCTATAGGCACCAGCTCTAGGCTAGGCCTCCAGAAACGTCTCAGAGCAACGCTGACACAGTCCCTCTGGGGAGGTGTTATCGCCATCAGGAAGGTGCTGAATCCAGAGCCACCAATGGGACACAGGGCCACAAGCAACTGTCACCACCATACCTGTATCTGGGCTCCCACAAGGCTGGTGACTAGAGGGGCGAGTGCAGCTAAAAGAAAGCCCAAGTGCCATCAGCACACAGCCAAAGGAGCAGGGAGTGGCTCTGTTTCGCTTCTGCCCTTCCCGATCCCAGACAGGTGCATCTATTCAGCGGAACCTAATGTGAACTAAAACCCTGCATGCAAGGGAGTCTGGGAAATGTCGTCTTTAGCTTTGCAGCCCTTGCAGCCCCAGAAGGAATAGAATAGATGCTGACTCCGAGCACGTATCTCAGAGCCCAATACCAGATTGCCCAGAGACCCCCACGGGCTGACTTGGCCCAGCTTTTACAGCCAGTGTAGGCTGACTGCTTTTGGTGGAGGCCCTGCGGTGGGGAAGATGTGTAAATACAGTAGGGTTTGTTTGGCTGATGGTCATGGCCAGAGACTGAAGAGCTAGGTACACATTTGTGAGTGTGAGTGTGTGCAAAGGCCTGCCAGGGGAAGAGGAGCAGAGGGCATCTTAGGGGCTGATCCACCCCAGTTCTGTCCATATTCTCACTGGGGTTCTGATGACAGGAGCAGCCAAGGCAGTTAAAATCCAGTGTGGAAGTCCGAGGTAGGGGGCGGGGCTCCCCAGTCCTGAGTCATTACAGTCATCTCAGAAGCCCAGAGTCTTTGTCTTGCCTGGAGCTACATTTGTTGGAGGTCCCAGCATCTTGAATTAAAAAGCCAGACTACCCGAGGGTACCCCTCTTCAAAATACAATTGTGAAGCAAGAACTCTGGCTGCAGATCCCTGAGGGAAATTTTGCTGGGGTGAGGTTCATGGCACTAAGGACACCTCATCCCATACTCCCCCGTTCCCTACCTATGACAATGGACAGCTCTCTGGGGGTCACTGGCCTGGGGCAGGACTGAGAGGACCAGAGATGTCAGATCCAGGAGCCATGTGGCCCTGAGGCTGGGGCCTCCTCTGCTGGAGCTTTCATTGGGACCCCCTCCTTTCCCTGCACTTATTCCATAGTTCACCTGCCACCCGCACTGTTTGCTGGAAAGATGAAGCCCGCCTCCCTCCCACTCCTGAGGAGGGAGGGCACATGCAGGCTGAGCTCAGGTTGCTGGTGTTGGGCTGGGACCTCAAAACGGCCGACCCCAGGCCGGCAACCTCCCAATAAGGCCGTCTTGCCGCCCTACCCTACCATAGCAAAAGCCCCGTGACCCTTGCCTTAACTGGAATGCCGCCCTACCCCCATCTTCCAGCCAACACCATCTAACCTCCCTACCCTACCATAGCAAAAGACCTGTAACCCTTGCCCTAATTGGAATGCCGCCCTGCCCCCATCTTCCCACCAAAAACTCTTTATAGACCCCCCTGCGGTTTGCCTGGGCGAGACTTCCCTGACTCAAGGCCCGGGAGCACTCCCCATTAAAGCACTCTTGAACCTACTGCCTTTTTTTTTTTTTTTTTTTTTAATTTCTCCCTCCCCCCCTCCCCCGTTCATTTGGGAAAAAACTAACAGCTGGACGGTAGGGACAAACCACCTAGGAATGTAACCTGCTGCAGGCAGGCAGGACACCCTCTCTCCATCCTCCCTCTCCCCCCCTTCAAGAGGTGCTGCAGCCCCTGGGGTAAAACAAGCCTGTGAGCAGTCTGCGGCCTCCTCCTTTGTGTCTCCCATAGGGATACACTTAGTCCACATAATTAGGTGGGGCTGGCCCCACTCTCGGACCTGCGAGGTTAGGGGTGTACTGGGCCTAACCAATCAGAGGCCTTCTCTGCTCTGGCCCCAGGGATTGGCTTAGGGATGGGCATGTGACTCGAGCTGGCCAATTAGAACCCTCCCCTGGGATTTTTGCCTCAGCCCCTTCTCTGGGATTCTGAGCTGTAAGGATGGTAGGGACATGCCTCCCTCCCCAAGATGTATTCACTTCTAACACCCAGAACCTATGAAGGTTACCTCATATGCCAACGATATGATTGAGTTGTAGACCTTAAGAGGAGAGGCTTATCCTGGATCATCCAGGCAGGCCCTAAGTGCCACACACAGAGGAGAAGGTGACATGAAAGCCAAACAGATGAGGTGACCACAAGGCGAGAAATGCTGACAGTCACCTGAAGCTGAGGAGGCAGGAACAGATTTTTCCCCTGGGACCTCCAGAGGGGGGGAGCACAGCCTTGCTGGCACTTTGATTTTAGACTTCTGGCCTCCAGAACTGTGAACAAATAGATTTCTACTGGGGCGCCTGGGTGGCTCAGTCAGTTAAGTGTCTGCCTTCAGCCCACGTTGTGATCCTGGGGTCCTGGAATCGAGCCCTGCTTTGAGCTCCCTGCTCAGCGAGAAGTCTGCTTCTCCCTCTCCCTCTCCCCGCACCTGCTCATTTTCTCTCTCTCTCTCTCTCTCAAATAAATAAAGTTTGGGTTTTTTTGTTTTGTTTTGTTTTGTTTTTTGTTTTTAAGAAGGAATACTGGGTTTGTCGTAATTTGTTTCGGCAGCCCTAGGAAACTAATACAGCCAGTGGGCACCTAGAGTGGCAGAAACACCTGTGCCTTGTGGAGGCGCCTACCTGTGAAGAAGCTGATTCTGAGGAAGGCAGAGGTGAGGGTGGAGAAAGAGGAACTAGTGGGTGGCAGAGGCCTCAGAAATCAGCCCCTGAGGACAACCTTCTTCCCTGGTCTTTTCAGCAACATAAACCAGCATGTGTTCCCTCCTTACTTAAGCCAGTTTGCATTGGTTTTCTGTCACTTGCAACTGAAGGAGTTCTGACAAACCCTGTGACCCCCAATAATTACCAAGAGCCTTAAAAAGAGCTTAAATCTTTGACACAGCTTTGTGCCCTAAGAAAATAATTTGTATAAGGACAGGCACTATGATGAGGAAAAATAGGAGAAAAAAAAACACCAGTATATGTAACAATAGGACATGGGCACATCCCTTTTAAGGGATACTATGCAGACATTAATAATCATGTTTCCAGGGAACCCTGGGTGGTGCAGAGGTTTAGCGCCTGCCTTTGGCTCAGGGCACGACCCTGGAGACCAGGGATCGAATCCCACGTCGGGCTCCCGGTGCATGGAGCCTGCTTCTCCCTCTGCCTGTGTCTCTGCCTCTCTCTCTCTCTCTCTCTCTCTCTGTGTGTGACTATCATAAATAAATAAAAATTTTTAAAAAATCATGTTTCCATGTTCATTATAAAATGTTCAGTGAATAGCAGGACATCACAGATATGCACACACACACACACACAGAATGAGCCCCTTTTTAAATTTTGTTTTAGATCATTTTTTAAGAAATAAAGCATTACACATACAATTGAAATCCTTTGTATATTTCTCCCAGTTCCTTACGTAGCCTCTTCCCTCTCCAAAAGTAGCCACCCTAAGTTGGTGTCATTCCCATGCATGATTTTAAACATACATACCACTCGTGTGTATCTATAAGTAATATATAATATTTGTTCAGTTTTACAGCTTCTTAAATAGAACAAGACTTTCTGGGAGTTGCTTTTTTCAATCAACAATGTTTATGCACTTAATCCGTCTTGGTAACATGAAACATTAATTTTAATTCTTGTCAAGAACACCATTTATGTATCCCACACGTTATTTATCCTTTCTCTGGTTAATAAATGCTGAGACTATGGACAACATTTTTCCCCAAAAAATGCTGCAGCTCTGGGGTCCATGGGTGGCTCAATGGATTAAGTGTCGGAGTCTTGGTTTTGGCTCAGGTGGTGATCCTCAGTTGTGAGATGGAGCCCTGGGTAGGAGTTCACAGAGAGTAGAATCTCACCTGTTGGAGATTCTCTCTCTCCCTCTGCCCTCCCCCACAGTCACTCTCTCTCTCTCTCCAAACCACACACACACACACACACACACACACACACACAGAACAGACTGTAGCTCTTAGGTTTCCTTGTGCACACGAGTGAGACTGGCTCTGGGATTTACACCCCAAAGTGCAGTTGGGGTGCAGGGCATGCCCACCTTCCCCTTCCCAGGGCGCTGCTACCTTGTGCTCCCAAGCAGTGATACCAAGAGTGGAGTGTTTCTGTTTCCCATATCCTGATGTAGAGACATTTCATTTAAAAAAAAAAAAAAAAAAAGATCTTATTTATTTATTCATGAGAGACACACACAGAGACAGGCAGAGACACAGGCAGAGGGAGCAGCAGGCTCCGTGCAGGGAGCCCGACGTGGGACTGGATCCCAGGACCCCGGGATCACGACCTGAGCCAAAAGCGAACGCTCAACCGCTGAGTCACCCAGCGTCCCCAGAGATTTCATTTTGTCAGTCGGTGGGTAGGAGCCGTGTCCCAGGGGCTCTGGAGCGCACGCCCTGGTTGCGGTGCCCGGCATCTTGCCACACGTGGGTCCTACTCGGTTTCCTCTTCCATTACACACCTTCTCTTCTACGGGGCGTTTGCCTTGCGAAGGGAAACTTGGTAGGAACCGCATCCAAATGTGACAGTGGTTTGACAGGGAAGCTGGACTCCCTCGCCCCCAGGAACAGGACGCCTAACTCGGGAGCCTGCTCCGCTGGAGGAAGCAGGAGGGCAGTGGGAGCTGACCCCGCCCACAGGCCACGGCGATTGGCCCGGGGTGAGCATGTGCCCCAAGCTGGGCCAATCAGAGCTCCCGCGAGGTCCCCGGGCCTGGAGCGGTCTTTCCTGCCGCAGCCTCGGGGGGATGGAGCCGCCCGACCCGGGACAGGGCTGAGGGCGGGGACGGGTCCCGCGCCGGCCCGCCCTTGGGGTCGCCAAGTAACGGCTTCCCTCCCGCCTGCCTGGGCTCCAGGCGGCGGCCCCTCACGTGCCACCAAAAGGGCTCTGATAACGGAACCCTCGTCCTCGTGCTTCAGGCCCGTAGGTTACCACCTAGAAACAGAAATTAAACAGCACGTGTATTGCCGACTCGTACTGTCCCTCTTCCGTGAGGGCTTCTCCGATCGCGCGGCCCAAGCCCTGACCAGCGGCTGTCAGAGCTGGGGCCTGGCCCCGGGCAGCCCTGGGCTCCTGTCCAGGGGAAGGGCCCAATGGAGACGGGCAGCGGGGGGACACGCGCGTGGGCTCCGGCCGCCACTGACCTGCGCAGCCGTGGGGGTGAGGCCCGCCTGGCCGGAAACCAGCCCCGCCGGGGCACCCCCCTCCCCCGCCCCGCCCCCCCCAGCCTGCCCAGCGTCACCTGATGCCCAGCCTCTGGCCTCTTAGACCGAAGGCTGTGAGTTGCCTGCTCTGGATGCTGAGGCAGCAACGCCACCAAGCTGCCACCAGGCTTCTGCACTGGTCCAGGACCCACTGCCCCCGGGGAGGTGTTTGCCAAGGGCAGACCCTTCGCGCCCACTCCAGTTCCCACAAAGCTTGCACTTCCCCTCCTTGCTCAGTCCAGAGGCTTAAAATGAGAAGCATGTTCCAAAAGATGAAGCTTATGGGAAAACCTCAGCCAAATCAATTAATGATAAAACCCATGAGCAAACACAGCTACTTCTATCATTTTAGAATGTTGTGATTTGAGCAGCAAAAGAAATTAAATTAAAAACGCAAAGACTCTGGGTCAGAACCCCAGCTGCTCTCATTGGTTTTTAATCTCCTATTAAATGATTTATCTTCTGATGGCTTTTGTCAGCTTACTCAATGTAATAACACAGGACGTGTGGCCCACGGTGACCCTCTCCATACCCTCTGCATGGCTGAGGGGGCTGGCACTGCTGGCCGCCAGGTCAATTGACCAGCTTAAAGTGAGGACAGAGAGGTGGACTGGGGTCAGGGGGAGGAACAAGGGGCTGCACGGGTCTGTAGGACACCAGAGCTGTGTTGGCAGAGGGCAGGGCCATGAGGTGCCCTGGGACCACCTGTCTAACCACCTACGTTACAAATGAGGCACTCAGGACCCAGAAAACAGGCGTTTTTCCCAAGTCACACTGAGTCAAGATGAGAACACAACTGTCCCAATGCCTAGCCTGTAGCTCCTTCTGCTGAACTACCCACATAGGTCATCCAGAAAGGAGACTGGGCTTGGTGCGAGGGAGTGAGGTCCCCAGCCCTCCACTTCTCTCAGGGCCTTAGCAGTGGGGCTTATGAAGCACAGTCTGGAAGGCAGTTAGGATTCCAGTTCCCATCTTTGGGGAGATCCTGGCCATTGGGGAAAGGCTGTTCCCAGGCTTGGAAACCTCCCAGTCTGATGGTGGGATACAGACAAATATATGGAGCTGAATCCACAGGTAAATTGTTCCGGTGAGAAAAAACACAAGAAAGGATGGCTCGGCAATTGTGTCATCTTCACCAAGGTAGTCTTCCTGGAGGAGGCGAAGACTTAGGAAGGAAGAGCTGGTCTTAAGACAGCTTAGGCAGAGGATCTGAGGCAAGACAGGAAGGCTGAAGCTGGTAAGGGAGATGAAACAGAGGATGAGTCGCCTCCATGAGTTGTCTGTACCCACACATAGGTACATCGATAAACACACGGGCCTGTTTGCATACACTCATGCCTACGGGCACATACTCAGCCGTGCGCACTCATAACCACATGCTTACATGCCAGGTGTAAGCACACACACACTTTCTCATACCTCCACATGCACACACACATTTTTGTGCCCACACTCCTACACATGCAATCATATGTAGTCTTGTACTGGCCAACCCAGCTTTGTATACAGCTCAAATATGCTCTGCTCTGTACTCAGATAGGGGGGGTCCACTGCCCACAGCCTCACTTGGGGCCCTCAGAGCCTGTATCACCTGCCAAATATCCCCTAGCCACCCCCTCACCCCCGCACCCCCTCTTGGGCTCTATCTGCATCCCCTGCCCCTGCCATGGTCCAGACACATGGTTCCCAGATCTGTTGCCTCTCCTCTGGCCTTGTGGGTGGGCAGGGATCATGGGCTGATGTGGAGAACTCCCAGGGGAGCCACTGAGAGCTCCCTCCTACCCAGAGGACCCATAGGCTTGGGAGGAGTCTCCAGGGGTTGTCTGGGGCACCTGCCAGCTTCAGAGTGGGACTCCCTGCAACCACTCACTGCTCCATCTTGTTTACTCCAAATGCGACAGGTCAGGTTCCTGGGAAACAGACTCTGAGCTGGAGGGTCATGTGTGGGTTTCCTGGAGACAGGACCCATGGGGGAGCGAAGGAGGTAAGATGGGGCAGGGTACAGAACTGGGCCCTGAGGCAGGCACAGCAAAAGCCTTGGCTTCCCCCACCCCGACCCCCATCCCCAGGAGCTGCCAGTAGGGGATGGTCCTGCAGGCAGCCGCCCAGGAGGCCTGGAGGACCTTCCCTTATGCTGTGCATTTACCAGTCACTGGATGCAAGCTGCCTCGGGAAAATGGGGTAACCTTGGGGAAGGAGGGTCCCTTCAGCCGGCAAAGGATCCCTTTCCTCCTGTAGGTCAAACTCCAGTCCCTCCCACTGCAGCCAGATGTTCCCCTCGTGTTTCTGGGCCCTGCTCCCTCGTCTGTCCTTCCCACATCACCCCATCTCCCTGGACTGGTGATGATGACTCCCCATTGCAGGCTTAGGTTTCCCTCCCAGAAATCCAAGGAGGAGGCTCCCTCCAGCACCCCTTCTCCTTCCTTCCCCCAGGCAGAGAGCATCTCTGAGCAGCAGGGAGCTGAGTAACCCGGGGGAGGGGTTAGGACAGTCACTGCGCCTGCTACTCCTCCATGACTCAGATGGGGGGACAGGGGCTGAGGCCATCTGTTTTGCTCTGGGCTGACAAGACGGTGGCTGGGCTTGTGACTTTATTATTCAACAGGCTCTGTAGGTGGTAGATTCATTTCCACTCTCTACTGCCAGGATCCCCTTCTCAGCTTCCCACACCCCCCCCCCAGCCCTCTGTTGATATCACCCCCATCTCTGGTTCTTCTCACAGACACCCCTGGCAAGGGTGGGAGCCAAAGCCTTTGGATCAGAGGCAACCCTTCCATTCCTTCCTTTCCAGGGAAGGTGTGAGCCAGAGAGCGCCTAGCTTAGAGAGGAAGGGGCCGTTCCACCTCCATCACAACCGTATTTTATCAAAGATGCACATTTGCTCTCACATTTTAATATCGCTGAAACTAAGGTCCGTCTAGTTATTGATGGCGCCTCCTGGTTTAATCAGCAGCATTTCCCCCCTTTCATGGTACCTACGACAGCCGTCACTCTTTAAATGAATGGAATCTTGGATTTGACGTGACCAAGTGGTGCCGCCTCCTCAGCACCTAAAGGTGGGACTCTGTCCCCCTCCCTCAGGTTTTCACAGCACAGCTTCGGGCTCGAGGCTCTCCCAAGGCCTCCTGCAGGCAGACGAAGAGCAGAACCAGGTTCCAGAGCCAAATAGAAAATACTTTTTGAGACTCAGGGCTAAGGTTCTCTTCCTGTGCCCTGCAGACTTCATCTCTGAGATAGAAGTAGCTGCAAGCAGGTCCTCCAGCCGCCGTATGTGGCTGAAAGGATGTCAGACATGTTAATGTGGGTGCAGACATTCTGGGGGAGAGCTGGGAGCTGCAGTGCCAAGTGAGGCCTCTTAACGTGGCACGGGGCCTGGCGCTGTCTCCAGGTGAGAGGAGCGGCCCCACGGGTGCCAGCTGTACCAAGCCTGGGACTTGCGGAAGAAAATGCTGCATGGGAGGAGAGGCAAGGCTGGGGGAGCCAGGGATGCTGAGCTGAGCAGGGAGGAAAATCATCTGGGCCTGATCTGGCTACAGACAGCGCAGAGAGTTCTGGGGTGGGCTCCCCCCAAAACAGCCTCACTTTGCAGCCAGGCACTTAACTCGCTCTGTTTTCCAGAAGCCTTCATGAAATCCCAGGTGGCCAGCTGAGCCAGGTGAGATTTCAACAAGCAGCAGAGACTGGAGGAAGCCATTCAAGGGGCAGGGGCAAGTGTGAGGGAGGCCCAAAGGGAGACACTGGGTGCTGAGGAGGTGGGAGGACCTGAGGGGGAGGGGTGCAGCGTGTGGCCTGGGAGCCCCCTGTGCTTCCTCCAGAACCAGAAGCCCACAGCAAGGGCCCCTGGGAAGCGAAGTTTGCAGGAGAAAGGCAGGAGCCCTGCCAGCACCCCAGGACCCTCAGGGCCCCCAGGCTCCCCAGGTCAGCTCTCATGCATTCCTCCACCCACAAATATGTTCTGAGCACCCACGGCAGGCCATAAGCTGAGCTGGGTGCTGGGGATTCAGCAGTGACGCAGACAGACAACCCCCTCCCCTCCACAAGGAGACTGTGTTCCAGTCGGGAAAGAGGGGTAATAAAATAAACATGTAGATCGCCAGTGCTATGTGCTATGGAGAAAGATAAGGATAAGGGAGCAGGGGAAGGATAGGGATGCTGCTTGATGTAGTGTGATCAGGAAAGTCCCTCTGGAAAATTTGACTAGAGATCTAAATGAAATGAGGGAGTGGGCTAGCAGGGTATCTGCAAGCGATGGGATGCAGGCTCAAGAAAAGCAGTAGATGCAAAGATCCTGGGGCCAGAGTGAACTTTGAATGGTCGAAAACTAACAAGCCCAGTGGCTGCAATAGAGGGAGTCCAGGAGACAGGAGGAGGCGAGGACCGGGACGTAAGTGGCATCTGATCCTGCAGGGATTGCTGGATGTGGAAAGTACTTCACCTCTCACTCTGAGTGGACTGTGGAGCCTGGGGAGGGTTCAAGCAGAAGGGCCTGATCTGACTTCTGTTTTAGCAGAACAGATTGTAGGGGGCCAGGGACCAGAGGCAGGAAGACCCATCCATCAGGAGACTATTGTAATCTTCCAAGTAAGAGATTATGGAGGTTGGATTCTAGATATATTTAGAAGGCAAAGCTGACAGATTGATTCAGGGTGCATTCCAGTTGTCTATTTCCACATAACAAACCACCCCCAATACTTGGTGGCTTAAAACAACCACACTAATTTATTTTGCTCATGAGTCTGCAATTTGGCAGGGTTCAATGAGGAAGGCTCATGTGTTCCATGTGACACCGGCCGGGGCAGCCTGACAGGAGCTACCAGAGCCACCTCCAAGACAGCTCAGGCACAGCCAGTGTGTGTGACAGCGGCTGGGAGCTTGTCCCAGGCAGGTGGCCCAAGGTCTATTCCTCTTCCCACAGGCCTCTCCCAGGTGCTCCAGGCTTCTTTCTCATAACGAGCAGCTGGTGACAAGAGCAAGTGTTCCGACAAACCAAGGTGGAAGCCTCTTGTGATCAAGCATCTAGTCCTAGAATCTCATTCCACCACCTTCTATTGGTCACATGACACCGTGCCGGCCCTGACTCAAGAGGAAGGTGATTAGCTACCGCCTTCACCTTTCAGTGGGAGGAGAAGTGGAGAATTTTTGGCCATCACTAATCTGCTACAGGGCGTGTGAGGGAAGGAGGTGAGTCAAAGGATGACTCCAGGATTTGGGAGCTGAATCACTTCTGTCCTGACTGGGGTTGCTATTTATGTCCAAGGACAAGCTGTGTGACCTTAACCGAGTCCCTTCCCTGCACTGGACCTGTTTCTTCCTGTCAAATGAGGGGCTTCGATTGGGAGAGACAGCCATGTTTCGAGCCCGGACACTAGCCACGGGGGCTGGGAGCACCCTGCCCCATGGGCTTCCCAGAAACCAATGACCTCTCTTCCCAGGGCAGCTCTCAGAACCTCGTGGGGAGGCCTGAGGCTCGGGCCAGAGCAGCTGACTTGGGAGGCTCACCACACAGCAGGATCCCAGCTCCTTCACATCCTGCCTCTGCTAGGCTCCCACGGCCCTCCCCACCACAGTGGGCTTGGCCCAGGCCACAGCTGCCCACCGAGGCCTACCTCAGTGGAAGGAAAGAGGTGGAAGGGCCCAGCCGCTAATGCCAGGTTATGGTTTCCAGCTGTCTCCAAGCCATTATTTATCAAGACCTAACTAAGCAACAAGAGAACCAGGGCAGTTGGCCAAGCCGTGCCCACTGCGGCCCCACTCTGGGCTGGGCAGCCTGGTGGGGACCCTGACGTGCTTCCTTGGTGCAGAAGAGGGGTGGACGGGGGTTGCTGCAGTGGCTGTGGCCACACCTGCAGCCCCTGAGGGGTATACAGTGCCCCTGGAGGAAGGACTGGGGGGATCTAGACCCTCCCCTGAAAATGCTCAGTGCAAACTCTGATGTGCCTATGAATCTCAGGGGGAATAGCGTTAAAGTGCTGAATCTGCATGGGGGGTTCTGCATCTCTCACCAGCTCCCAGCTGGCGATGCTGCTCAGCCACAGAGCAAGGGCCTGCGCTAGCCAGACCTGCGGCTTCCCAGGTGAACACTACAGCACAGACAACCCAGCTGGGGGGACGATCATCCAGCCTCCCCATGCTACAGATGACACGACCAGCAGCCTTGGTGCCCTGACCACCCAGGGGATAAGCTAGATGCTCCTTGGCTTTGAGTCTCCATTTGCTCATCTGCAAAATGGGGAGGGAGCTGGAAAGTGGGAGAGAGGAGGAAGGGTTGAGGAAGGAGGTGGGGAGGGAATGGGGAAGCACTCCCAGAGGAGACAAAGGGGAAGGATGGAAGGGGAGGGCGAGGGGAAGGCAGAGAGAAAGAGACACAGGCCAGAAGCCCTGAGCAGGAGTCAGCAGGGAGACCACCAAGAAAGCATGCTGAGGTGGAGATGAGGGGCCGGGACTGGGAGGGAGGGCAGGCCCAAGGGGTGGCAGTGTCTCTCATCTCCTCCTGAGCTGCAAGGCACTAAGGAGAAATGAGATTCTAGCTACAACTCTTCTGGGAAACATCTGCCTTTTCATTTATGAGGAAAAAGCAGAAAAATGATCGGGGGAGGTACCACTCTGTTTTTTTAAGCAATCAAAGCAAAAATGTCACCACTGGGAGTGTAAAGCCCATCAGGATGGTTAAGTAATGGCCCAGTGGCCTTCATCAAGCTCCGCCACCCACAGACTCCCCTTTCCTGAGCCATATTTCACCCCAGGGCTCCGCAGCCCAGACTTGCCTTCGATCCTGTAATGAGCCACAGGACAGATGTAAAATGCTCACTATTGGTCAGCTCGCTGGCAAGCCAGGCCCTTCTAGTGCAAGATTCAGAACTTGCTAGGCCTTGACTGTCCCACCCCAGTTCCATAACACAACTGTACAGAAACTGAGGCACAGATCTTCCCGACCCCTTTCTGGACCACCAGACTTACTCATTGTACTGGCTTCCCCTTCCCAGTGGGGCCTGCATGGGACTAGAGTTATCCCTGGGTTCATGGAAAAACTGTTTGGGAAACTCCTTAAAAAATAGAAAAATGGAGGGACACCTGGGTGGCTCAGTTGGTTAAGTGTCTCCTTCAGCTTAGATCATGATCCCGGAGTCCTGGGACCGAACCCTGCATCAAGCTCCCCACTGAGTGGGGAGTCTGCTTCTCCTTCCCCTTTGATTTTCCTCTTGCTTGTGCTCTTTCTCTCTCTCTCTCTCTCTAATAAATAAATAAAATCTTTAAAAAAAATAGAGAATGGATATCTGTGCCTTTCTGTAGCCCACCCTCCACACAAAAACTTTCTCTTTAGATTTTTGCCCAGAAACAGTTCTTGGTTAGGTAAGGCTGGTGTGGGAAAGGGAAGGGGAGGCCTTGGAAAAAAACAAAAGAATCCCATCAATGCACTGCCCAGGGTGGAGGCTTACATCGCAGGCCCCTGAAAGGTGCCAGGGCCATGAGGGCTCAGCATCTGTCCAGGGTATAATTAGTGAGCACTGTGTGCTGACAGCACCTGCCAAGTTCAGGCAGGGGCTGGGCTTTGAGTAGAAGGAGGGGGTCTGGGGCAGCCCATCCCCTCCTGCACAGGGTGGGGGCAGGGGGAGGGCTGAGCAGCCCTTGGCTCTGACTGTACCTTGGCCCTCTTACTCCCCTTCCCTTTCCCACACCAGCCTTACCTAACCAAGAACTGTTTCTGGGCAAAAATCTAAAGAGAAAGTTTTTGTGTGGGGGGTGGGCTACAGAAAGGCACAGATACCCATTCTCTATGTTTTTTTAAAGATTTTATTTATTTATTAGAGAGAGAGAGAGAGAGAGAGAGCACAAGCAAGGGGAAAAGCAAAGGGGAAGGAGAAGCAGACTCCCCACTCAGTGGGGAGCTTGATGCAGGGTTCGGTCCCAGGACTCCGGGATCATGATCCAAGCTGAAGGAGACACTTAACCAACTGAGCCACCCAGGTGTCCCTCCATTTTTCTATTTTTTAAGGAGTTTCCCAAACAGTTTTTCCATGAACCCAGGGATAACTCTCCCTCCCGTGCAGCTGGGAGTTTTCTCATCCTTCATGGCCCAGCCAGGGTGCCGCCTCCTGGGAGCAGCCCACTCTGAATCCTCCAACCTCCTGACCAGCCTTCCCTGACGGGCCAAGCCAGCTCATAAATGGAATCCTGTCCAAGGAAGAATCATATGTGACCCTGAGGCCAGTCTTGTCTCTCTCTGTAAACACACCAGAGCCCCTTAAAGACAGAGCCTGACACCAGCCCCTGGCTCATGTGAAGAACGATTGGAAATTCCCTTTCTCCTGCTGTGCAGAAGAGGCCCGATCATGCCCTGGCCTGTTGGCTCTGCACTCTGAGCTGCTGCCACTCTGGATCCCGCTAAGTTCACGGCACCTGCTGTAGCCCATGGCCCTTCTCCCACACTGTCTCTGAGTTCTTTCTTGATTGCCTAATTCTCCGGACTAGAATGTAAACTCCATCCCGGCAGGCTGGTTTTGCCTGTTTTCCTCACTGCTGGATCCCTGGCATCTGGAATAGCGCCTGGCATATGGGAGGGGATGATGTTTGTTATAGCCCGTTCTTTACGAAGATTGAATGTATGCAATGGGTCTTTTCTTCTAATTGATCCATAAACAGAGGCCACACAGGCAACTGGTGGGCAGTGGTTTGTACTTCATTGGGAAAGCAGAAAAGCACAGGAGAGAAATGAGTCCTTTAATACTATTTGGGCGTCTTGCCTCTTCCCTTTGGAAATGCCCATAAAATTCCCTTATCTAGGACACCTGGGCTCAGTGATTGAGCATCTGTCTTTGGCTCAGGGCATGATCCTGGGGTCCCGGGATCGAGTCCCGCATCGGGCTTCCTGCGAGGAGCCTGCTCTCCCCCTGCCTGTGTCTCTGCCTCTCTCTGTGTGTCTCTCATGAATAAATGAATAAAATCTAAATAAATAAATAAATAAATAAATAAATAAATAAATAAATAAATAAAATCTTAAAGAAATAATAAATCTTAAAAAAAATCTCTTATCTGAACTTCAAGCTCTCTGAGAGCTCAAAACACAGATTTTTGTTTGTTAATGTACGGGAGAATATCTAGAGAACCAGTGCCTTTTTGAGACAAGAGCAGTACAGCAACTTGCCAAATATCACATAGCACGTTAGTGTCCGAGCCAGAGCCTCACCCTGCCACAGTGATGCACTTCCACCACCCCTTCCGCACCAGGGAAGGGGACCGGCCATCAGCCCACACTGGCTCTCTTTTGCCACCCACTGAGACTAAAGGAGACCAAAGGCAAGGAAATTAGCTGACTTTGGGGTTTTGCTCCAAAATAAAATGCAAGGGTCTGTGATAGGGGCTGCACCTGCTGTACCTCCCTCCTGTCTGGGCCAGAGGGGTTCGGGGTGGCTCTGGCTCCCGGAGCTTCAGCCCTAACTAAGCTGGTTCTCAGTGGCTCTCACCTGGAGAGAGTGCTAGGCCTGGTCCTCAAGTGGCTGTGGCTCCCGCAGGCCTGCATTTCTAACGCAGGCCTGCATTTCTAACGCAGGTTGATGCTGTTGCAGGGCTGGGGGGTGGGGCGCCAGCTTTCAGGACCACTGGCCTAGAGAAACTACTCCCTGTGATTGACAGGCCCACTCTGGGGAATTAAACTGGGAGACAAGTATGAGGGACTCTTGCTTTTTATTTATCTACTTCCACGGGGTTATGAATGTGTAAAAGCCCTGGGGATGATTTTTGTAATGATTTTCAAAGTTTTATTTTATTTTTTTATAATAAATTTATTTTGTATTGGTGTTCAATTTGCCAACATACAGAATAACACCCAGTGCTCATCCCGTCAAGTGCCCCCCTCAGTGCCCGTCACCCATTCACCCCCACCCCCCGCCCTCCTCCCCTTCCACCACCCCTAGTTCCTTTCCCAGAGTTAGGAGTCTTTACGTTCTGTCTCCCTTTCTGATATTTCCCACACATTTCTTCTCCCTTCCCTTATATTCCCTTTCACTATTATTTATAGATTTTCAAAGTTTTAAAAGAAAACAAGCAATTCATGTATGATGTGAATGGCAATTATCTCTCCAAAGTAACAAGCATTTATTATGTGTCTACTGTGTCCAGGGCAGATTTTTCAGTGAATAAGACACAGTCCCCATTGTCCGGACACTGAAGAGTCAAATGGGGGATGAGAGTGAAGCGGAAGTAACAGAGAGAAGGCGGGACTGCACCAGAGGTGTTTACAGGTATGATGGGAGCACAGGTGGCCATCTATTCCACCTGAGGAGTCAGGGAAAGCGGCCAGAGAGAAGGGAACATTTTCGCTCAGCCTTGAAGGACCCCAGACAAGGGGAACAGTGTGCCCAACCTGCAGGAGTGCAGTATCTGCGTGTTTAAGGAACCTGACCAAGCCTGGGGTGCAGGGAGGACTCTGGGATGGGGGATGGAGGAATGGAAGGCAGAGCAAAGCAGGTGGCCTGCAGGTGATGGCCTCTATCTATGGAGCTAAGTAGCTGTGTCTCCATGGAGAGCCCTCCAAGTTGTGAAGCAGGAAGATGAGTTCCCCAGCCCCCAACCCTGCTGCAGTTTCAGAAGGACATCTTTGTGGCCATGGGAGTGGATTGAATGGGATGAAGCAAAGAGAAGCTGGAGACCAGGCAGGTGATGGAGTCGGGTTGGGGGGCAGTCAGGAAGTAAGCACAGAGAATGCCCCATGGTGACGACAGGCCTCAGGAAGCGAGAGGGAGAGGGACGAGCAGATCTGCTCTGAAGTTCCCGGCTTGACCCTAGGACTGGCTTGGCCCTAGGACTGTGGTGGTAGTCCTATGATCTGCATCATGTGACCCCACCTCATTTCCCTAGCCACCGCTGACAGCAAACAACTCTGTCCCTGTATCCCAGTGCACCAAAAGCTGTTCTCCACCCAGGGGCACTCTCTACCATCTGTCTCACACCAGCCCTGCCTCCCCACCCCATCCCCCACCTCCCCCTTCCACCTCCTCTCCCTGTCCCTCCCCCACCCTGGAGGTTATGGGGGGGGGCTAAATCTTGCCCTCCTCCTGTGTCCTGTTTTGTCCATTTTTCATTTATCAAAAGATCCTATTGTGACTAATAGAATGCAAATTCATCCAAAGCCTCCTTGAACCAGGGTGGATTTTTGCCACTGTGATTTCCCCACACAGTGATGCACTTCTACCACAAGTACAGTTGAAAGTCTTTGTTTTCAAAGGATTGCTGGATTTTGTTTTGTTTTAACTCTTCATTCTGGAGAATTTCAAGACTACCCGAAAGTGCAGAGCAAGTTCCTTGTGGCCACACCCCAGCTACGCCCCTCCCTGTTCTTGGGAAGCACACATCCTAGCGCCCTATGTCCTATGGGTCCATCTGTCCATACTACACTATGCATCTCCACTTCGCTTTAAAGTGGAGTCAAAATACCGTTGTCACACTTAATACTTAATGGTAACTCGGTCATATCCAGTTGGTGTTCAAAGCTGTTGAAAGTTTTTTTATATCAAACAGGGATCCTGATACTTGAAAAGTCGGGGAGCCTAGCTTGTCTCAGCCTTCATGTCTCCCTTTCCTTTAATCGCAACCTTCCTCTTAGTCCCCACCCCAAGTCACCCTCCAACACAACAGATTGGAGCAATCTCAGGCCAGAAACTGGGTCAAAATCTTCTTCTCATCTCCAGGGGACAAACGGGTCAGGACCACCAATTGTGGGGTCCATGGTGGATGCTCCAGAAACATTCATTCAGTTGCATTGAGCTGCACTCTTATGCTGAACACAGCTGTAAATCTAAGACCTCAAAGCTCCAACAACAGTAACAAACAGTGGGCACCCCACCCTGCAGCAGGAGCAGACCCACTAGGAGAGGGTGGGGGGGCAGGGGACACAGTCAGCTTCCTCTCTAGGTGCCCAAAACAGGGTCCCCATTCCCAGACACTTTGCTGACAGGCCTCATTCTCAGCTCATCAGGCCCTGAGAGAACCTGTCCTTGAGCACCCTGCTCCCACCCTGCATCTAAATGTGCCTCCTCCAGGGAGTCCACCTACCACAGGAGGCCCACCAACTTTGTCCTCTCTGTCCACCAGACTTTGCCCAGCCCACCCTTCACTGTGGATCATTTGCTGTGAGCTTCTGAAGGGCAGGGGCTGTGCCTTGTCCATCTCCCTCTCCCCCATGTAGGTAACTTTACAGCTAAGGACTAGCAGACCATCTTTCTACCTGAGAGTTTCTTTCTCCCTATTCCCCCTCACTAATTTTCTCTAACCTTTAATCATTTTCTTTTTTAAAGATTTTATTTATTTGTTTGAGAGAGAGAGAAAGAAAGAGAGCATGAGTGGGAGAGAGGCAGAGGCAGAGGGAGAAACAGACTGCCTCCAAGTAGGGAGCCCAAGTCGGAGCTCATCCCAGGACCCCAGGATCATGACCTGGGCTGAAGGCAGACACTTAACCAACTAACCCACCCAGGTGCCCCTCATCTTCTCATTTTTTAAACCATGACTTCTCACCCATAAACCCATTTATTCAGCGAACTCTAATTAAGCCACATGGTGTGTAGGGAGAGGAGAAAGTGAGGTCACTCCTTCCAAGAGGAGGTCAGCAGGGACACAGTGCCCAAGATGATGTTACACATCTGTACACATAACCACGGGCAGCTTCTCCAAACCCTCCATGCACAGATCAGGGCCCACGGCCCTCGGTTCACACAACCCCATAGGCCTGGCTCTGCCCCACAAGCAGAGGTTGGCAACTCAAACCTGAATCAGATACGCAGGCCCAGGGACATGTGGGCAGCTCAGCGGTTGGACATCTGCCTTCGGCTCAGGTCATGATCCCGGTGTCCTAGGATCGAGTCCCACATCAGGCTCCCTGTAGGGGGTCTGCTTCTCCCTCTGCCTGTGTCTCTGTGTCTCTCACAGAGAGACATTTATTTATAAATAAATAAATAAAATCTTAAAAAAAAAAAAAGATACACAGGCCCATCTACAGCAGCAATGGCAGTTAATATGAGACACAGAGACGTTGTGCCTTGCCCAAGGGACACACAGCAAGGCAGGGAGAGAGAGAAGCTGGGCATGAACCCGGCTCTTTACGTGCCTCTCAGTGGTCCACACAGCTGACCGCCAGGGACCACAGTAAGTAGAGACCTGAACCCACATCCACCATGCTTGGTCTGGCCCCTTCCAAGGCCAGCCATCACCCAGAAAAATCCTCCCTCTCCCAGTCTCTGGTATTCAGAGAGTTGAGAGGGACAACTCAAACCCTCCAGTACAGCCTTCTTTTCCCCAGCTCCTTGTAATGCTGTTGAAGTACCTGAGCCAAGATGGAGAGAACACCTCAGCATGTATTGAACACCTACCATATTTCCCGGACTCTTTGTATCCAATATGTATTTAATACTCAGAATGTCCCAGCCAGGCAGACCTGATGATCCCCATTATTCACATGAAAAGGGGCTCTAACCAGGCCAAACCCCAGTATTTCTGCAGCCTCGATGGCCAGAAGTGGGAACAAGCTTCTACAATCAAAGCCGTCAGCAATTCTCTGATCCATAGTGTAGAAAGAGCTCGTTTGTTCTGGGCAAAATAATTCGGTAGAGTCTTTTTGTATCAAAGTGCAGCCAAACTCTTATTCTTGACTAGACAAGATGGATTTGATGAGAAGTGCATGGTTTCAGAAGCAAGGTGACCTCTCTCTCTGAGCCCAGCAGAGGTTGGGGTCCTCGGCTCTGGGTCACAGGCTGTGGCCGATGGCATTCTCATTGAGGGTATGAGCAGGTCTGTAGCATCAGATCCAAGCTAAGACGAGAATCACCCTGAGGGAGAGGGAGAGGGGCTGGCTAAGCCCCAAGTAAAGCTTGTTTAGATCCCAGAGCCTACTCATAGCCAGGCTTTGGGAATTATGAGAATTAGAACTGTATCCCAGCTGGAGGGAAGGAGTTTGAGAAGGAAGGAATTGGCCTGAAAATGCCCACATGAGGCAGAGACAGCAGACCCCAGGAAGAGCTGTCATCTGGAGTGAGATGCTGGAGCATTTGGAGGGGAACCTGGGCAAGACTGGGCTTCCTGCACACAACGGGAGGGCTCCGAGCCTGTGGTCTGGGCGTTGCAGGAAGTCCAGTCTCTGTAGACCAGAGAAGCAGGGGACATCTGGTTAACAAGGCGGAGAAAACTGAAGGCCCAAAGGGAGAGGTGTGGCAGCTTGCACAAGGCTGTCCCAAAGCCCCACTCTCCTGCTGCAGCCAGAATGCTGCTCTAGGCCTTCCGCCCCACCTCCACGCCACCCGTGCTCCTCGGTGGAACCAGAGGTCGAGAGTGAGTGGCTCAGGTGCCTTCGGTCACCAGCAACTCATTTGTCCACCTTTGTGAAGGGATCCAGTGTTCTTAGCAGGAGGCAGCCTGCCCTGACTCGCCTGTTTGCCCTCCACCTTGGCTGATGGACTTCTTACTTCCCTGCTTGTCCAAGCAATAATTAGGATCCCCTTTCCATATTAAGCAGCAGCTGTCATCACCATTTGATGACTTTCCTAGTCACATTTCTCCTCCTTCTCTTTATCCTGGAGGCAGGTTTCTGACAAGTCGGCTGTTTCCTTGTCCCTGCAGAAAAGCAGAAGGATGTTGGACACGGAGGCTGGGAGCGGCCGGTGAGCAGAAGCGCTTTCTTAGAATGTGAGCAAGGCTGGTTCTGACTTCCAAGGTGGATCCATCCCAGATGGGATAGGTCACATTCAGTCTCTCTGTGGGGAAACTAGGAGAGATTCTTGGGTCCCCCAGCTCACCTGTCCTGTGGGCTTGAATCCCCTCCCCAGTGATTTATTCCTTTGAGAAAGGCACGTTAGAAATACAGATAATTTCTGGGAGAAGACTAGTTAACCTGTCACTGTGATTTCTGGCAGACATCTGTCTGACCTCTGCCTGCTTCGCCTGCACTCCTGCTCCTCTCTGGATCACAGCAGCTGCCCCCAGAAAGCGACATTTCCAAGGCTCCTGGCCAGCTGGCTTCCAATCAGATTCAGCCAATGGTTAGAGACCCGTAGGAGGGAGAAGAGGAGAAGCCAGGGTATTTCTTTCCTCTCTCTGATTTGTGGTGTCTCTGCCAGAGGCTGCTTATTTGGCAGTGGCCACATCTCTGCCGTGGCCTCAGCCTCCCCAGCCTGGGAGACCCTTTGGGCAGCCTCTTGCCCACATCCTAGCTCCCACCAGGCAGCCTCAGGTCCTGGGCTCATACCCCAGGACCTCTATCCTGGGGGCGGGGCTGTGGGAGGAGTGGGGGAGAAGGAGCAGATCCCCGTTTCCCACTTCCTGTTTTAGCTCATTCTGCATATTGTGTTCCCTCCATTGAACTACCTGGCAAAAGTTCTGTTTTCCTGCTTAGACTGTCACTGACCATAGCTGCTCACACTTAAAATGTGCAACATGAAACTGTTGATTCCACCTGCCCCAACACGAATCTCCTCTGTCCTCAGTCCTCTTCAGGACTGCCCACACAGTATCCAAGTCAGAAACCTCAGCACAATCCTTTTATTTAAAAAAAGATTTTATTTATCTGAGAAAGAGAATGAGTGGGGGAGGGGCAGAAGGAGAAGCAGACGCCCCACTGAGCAGGAAGCCAGGCATGATCCCAGGACTCCAGGACCATGATGGGAGTCGAAGGTAGACACTTAACCTACTGAGCCACCCAGGCATCTAAGCAGCATCCTTGATTCCTTTTAGCATCTATCCATCATCATTGAAGCCATCTCCAAGTATATAGATCTTGAGTTCTTGGTTTCCCTGCTGCCATCATCTCCCATCTGGCCTATAGCTTCCAAGATGGTATCCCTGCTTCTTTTCCTGCCTCCCCATAACCCACTCTCCATGCAGCATCCAGAAGGATCTTTTAAAAGTTCCCTGTCGGGGTGCCTCAGTGGCTCAGTCAGTTGGGTGTCTGCCTTTGTCTTGGTTCATGATCCTGGGGTCCTGGGATCAGGCCCCACATAGGTATCCCTGCTCAGGGGGGAATCTGCTTCTCTCTTTCCTTCTGCCCTCCCCCTGCTCATGCTCTCTCTCAAGTGTGCACTCTCTCTCTCAAATAAATAAATTAAAAATCTTTTTAAAAATGAATAAATAAATAAAATCCCTACTTGGAGTGACTGGGTTGCCCAGTTGGTTGAGCATCTGACTCTTGATTTCGGCTCAGGTCATGGTCTCAGGATTGTGAGATAGAAGACCCATGCCAGGCACCATGTTGTGCAAAGGGCCTGCTTAAAGTTCTCTCTCTCTCTCTCCCCCTCTGCCCCTCCCTCCCTCATGTGCACGTACACACTCTCTTTTTGTCTTAAAAAAAGAAAGAAAGAAAGAATAAAGATCCCTGCCTAAAACCCCTCAAAGGCATGCCATTTGAATCCAGACTCCCATCCAGGATCAGTCAAGTTGTACTCATCCATATGTAATACCACCTTTTCTGTCTAGTATGAGAAAAGAAGGCTCTTCTGGGGAATATCAGGCCTCAGAATTGATGACGGAAGACTCTAGGTGTAGAAAACAGGCAAGAAACATTTTTGGCATCAATGGCCAGGACAGAACACACTCAAGGCTGCTAGGCCCCACATTCCCCATCACTACCCCAGAGAGAGACTGACTTTCTTCCCATCTTTGGCTACTTGAGACTCAAAGTCCAGGGCAGGAGGGAGAAATTGGCCAAGCAAATTCAGCCAAGAGAGAATCTGACCAGATTCCTCTCACTGCCCCAACAGGGAGGAAGGGGTGGATGCTGGACAGCCAAATCACGATAAATATCCCCAGGTGGCCTTCAAGCACTGCATGATCCAGCTCTTGCCTTCTCCTCACCCCCAGTTTATCCACTTCCCACCAGCTACCTCCTGGGTTCACTCCACACATGCTGACCTACTCAGTTTCTAGAACATGGTCAAGCTCTTTCCTGTCATAGGAGAGATGTCTCATGATCCCTGCTACCCACAGTCCTTACTCAATTCACTTTCGATGCTGGAGGGAAGGATGGGGTAAGAGAGTTAATCTTGTGTCTAGTAGGTGCCCAGGTCATGCTCTAGTCAACTGAGATAGGTGACCCTAAATCCAGCCTTCAGGGTCAGCACAGTCTCAGAGCTACAGTGTTGTCAAGGTAGCTTATGGAACAGGCCTGCTTTCCCCAAGGGTGCACCCTCCAAAGCCAGTCATACCCCACCCAGACTTAGCATCTTCCAGGGGGTGCTTCTTCTAGAAGCAGGGCTCACCCTCACTGGGCACAGGAATCTGGTCCCTCTGTATCCCTTCACCCAAATGCACCTTCTCTATCACCACCCACCCCCTTCACCAACAGCAGCAATATTTCAGCAAAAGCATAAAAGAGGTGCTTATCTTTGGCTTTATTCTTTTAAGAAGAAAAACAATGAAGAGACAAACCCTAGGAAATCAAGTGGGGGAAAAAATCAACCCTATGTTCTGGGGGAAATGTTACATCAGCTAATTAAAATGCTGGGGATGATGGAATGCCTAGGTGGCTCAGTGGTTGAGCATCTGCCTTCAGCTCAAGGTGTGATCCCAGTCCAGGGATCCAGTACCACACGGACTCCCCACAGGGAGCCTGCTTCTCCCTCTGCCTGTGTCTCTGCCTCTCTCTGTGTCTCTCATGAATAAATAAACAAAATCTTTTTAAAAAATGATGACAGTGAAAGTGGGACTGCCAGGTGGAGCCTGTCACACCCACACTCTGACAATGACAGTGTAGTGATGGTAGGGGGGACACAGGCAGTGTCAGGTTGTGAGGCTTAATGTCAGTACTCCCATTCTGCTGGCTCCTGAGTTCCCTCTTGCTGTGGCTTCCCTCCAGTCTCTAGGCCTCCTCATCTTCCTCTCCAGCTTAGATAGTCTGGGTTGGAGGGAGCTCTTGTCTCTGCCCCTCCACACCACCAAATTGTCCTTAGGAGAGTGCTCCCTAATGGTGGAGTGATAATGGAATTTATAATAAGAAATACATAGTTGGTCTTCCTCTTTCCTGGCTTAGAGCTCCTAAATCCTTGGAATTTCCCAAGTGAGGAGAGCAACTGGGGCATCTTTTGTTAATGTTTGTTTTCTGGTTCCTGAAATAGCTCCTGAGCAATGAAAATAAAAGGAGTGTCTTGTTATTGACAACAAGCCCCTTTCTAATGCACCTGGGTTTACGTTAATAAGGTGACTTTTGAAAAGCACCTAAGGGTGGTGGCTTGTTGCCAAAGTGAACCAATCACTTGACTAAGATGATTGGAATATTCAGCCCCCTTCCTCCACCTCCAAGGAAAGGGAGAGGTTGCTGGAGATTGAGTTCAGTCCCTACTGGCCAATGATTTAATCAATGGTGCCACTGAAACTCCTATAAAAAATGCAGAAGGACGGGGTTCAGAGAGCTTCTGAGTTGGGAACACATCCACATGCCAAAAGGGTGATGTACCCCCAGGTCCTTGGAAAGAGAAGGTTCTGTGCTTGGGACCCTTCCAGATCCCATCCTGCACATCTCTTTATTTGGCTGTTTATCTGTATCCTTCATAATAAACTGGTAAACATAAGCTTACCAGTCACAGAAGCTGACTTCTATGAACAACGTAAACAAACCTTAGGAGAGGCTCATGGGGAATCTACAATTTATTGCCAGCCAGTCAGAAGCACAAGTCACAACCTGGACTTCTGATTAGTATCTGAAATGAAGGCAGTCTTGTGGGACTGAGCCCTCTAGGTAGATAGTGTCAGAATTGAGTTAAATTGAAGGACACCAGCTGGTGTCACAGAATTTCTTGGTGCAGTTAGAGAAGACACACATTAGAGATGGCCTCCACAAGCTTGGTGAAGAGATAGTGGCCTCCTTGGCTCTCTAGAAACAGCCTCTCCTGCCCCCCACCCCCGGCCTGGACCTGGTCCTCCTGCCCACCTCTGTCCCAGAGAGAGTTGAGCCCCCAAGGAGATGGACTACATTCCTGTTCCTTATGGACACTCAGTCCCTTCGTCATTGACTGTGACCATGGATCAAATGACTACAGAAGGATTTCAAGTGGATTAAGTTGGTGGGGAGAGGGGGCTGAAAAGAGGAGAAAGAAGTGGCTGACAACTGTGGACAGGGGTTCATCAGACGTAGCTACTCAATGAGAAGCTGTACAACAGAAGAGAGAGGAAGTGAAGAACATTTGGAGACAAGACAGAAACCCAGAGAGTCAGCCAGCAGGATAGAACAGGGGCCAAGTGGAGGTGGGGCATGGGCACCCCTCCAGGAACCTAAGCTTATAACTGAATCAAGTAAGAATTTGTCCACCCAGTGCACAGTAAGTCAATAAAACTGATACTCCACTGCAGTGAAGAAATACAGGCTATTTATTGGTGTGGTGCCAGTCAGAGGAACGGGAAACTAGTGCTCAAAAGTCCCAAACTCCTCCAGGGGCTTGTCAGTGAGGGTTTTTAAGGGAAAAATAGGGGCCTGGGGTCTCCTGAGAAGGGAGATGCCATTGATTGGAGCCCCATGAGGCCATGCTAGCAGGTGCTCTAGTGGAGCTTCATCTTGTTCCCCAGAGGTCTTCTCCATCTCAAGAAACTTGGAATCTGAAACATATCTTTATTCTTTATGTTAGAGATTTCATCGAGTACATCTGATTCATCAGGAACATAAAGGTTTTACCTTTAGGGTGTGCTAATTAACTACTTGTGAACTAGTGGGGTTGCCCTTCTACAGGTTTTTTGGCTGGTCCAGCCCTGACTGGGAGTGATATTACCCCTAGTGTTCATTCTTTCATCTCAATTGACAAGTTGGACTACAGCTTCAAGCTGGACTCAGGCCTGAAGGGGTCCTACAGGACCTTGGAGACAGCAGCTTGTGAGTTGGAGGGTGAAGGAAAGGTCTGCTGCCCACCAGCATAGTTAGCACCACACCCAGATTGTTTCATCCTTTAATGAGCCCTCTCATCCCCACGCAGCATCTGCCTGCGTGGGTCTGTGTGGTGCTGCTCTCTGTGACAGCCTGGCCTCGCTAAGCAGCTGTGTTTTAGACAAAGTAAGATCTTCTTCTTGGCACAGTGCTGGGCCTGTCATCAATGATAGGGGACAAATTGGACCTACTGTCTCCCAAAGAGCTTGACAAAGCCAGAGGCTGGGGGAAAGAGGGCTGAGCATGACCACCAGAGCTGGCTCTTCTTCTCGGGGCTCCTCTCTCTTGTGTACTAATGGCAGGCCCCACCCACAGTGGGAACACCACAGCAGAGGCTGCCCACACTCCTCTCTTGCTCTCCTAGCTCCCAGCAGGGTTGCTGAGTACACTGAATGAGGGGTAATTGTTCCAGAGATGCAGCAGGGAATGTTTTGCTGCCCATAAGGGAAAGGGAAATATATCCATTTGTTTAAATTATTAGGTCCTCCAGGGCTGTCTGGGTGGCTCAGTTGGTTAAGCATCCAGTTCTTTATTTTGGTTCAGGTAATGGTCTCAGGGTCGTGGCATCCATTGCCATGTCAGATTGGGCACTGAGCTTGGAGCCTGCCTGGGATTCTCTCCCTCCCTGTCCCTCTGCCCCAACCCCTGCCTCCTTTTCTCTCTCTCAAAAAAAAAAAACAAAAAACTTTTTTAATAAAAAAAAATTATTCAGCCCTCCAAGTTCCAAAGCTGGAGCAAAGAGTGCCGTGGGGTGGCGGGGGAGCCTGATTAAGTGGGGCAGCCTGGGATCCTTAGCACCACGGACAGAGCCCTGGGCCCGAGCTGCCACAGGCTGGAGGCTGGAGGATGCTGAGGGCGAGGCCAAAGAAAAGTCCACACTTGAGGCCCTGGAGGATGTCCCTTTCACTGCAGCTTGAAGGAACATCAGATAAAGAATGTCACCGCCAGGCCCAGTTGCCTGGTAATCAACCATCCTCAGTGCCCTGCATGGAAAGGCAATTAAAGCAAGAATTAAAAAGCCATAGCATCATTTAAATCCAATAACACGGCTGGCCTGAAATGTGTCTTCAGTCTCTGGAGAGGGTGGAGGTGGGGTGTGGGGAGGTGCTGAGGCCAGAAGGATGCAGCAACAAGGGGAGAGAAAAAAGGGAAAGGGAGAGATGGTGACACGGCAGTGGAGGTTTCTGAGGCTTGGATGCTTTCCCACCACGCCGCTCGCCCATCCCAATGGCATTGGAAGGGCTCTCTGATGACTCTGGCCTTAAGGAAGTTCTCCCCTCTGGAGTCTTCCAGAGCTTACTGCCATCTCAGGGTGCTCAGCATTGATTGGTTCCTTGCTGTCAGCTTTCCTTTTCAACCAGAATATATGCTCCTGCAGGGATAGGCTGTGCTTGTGTCATCCGTGTCCACTGCCCCACCCCACCCAGTGCCTAGCACAGAGCTGAACCCTGCATGGGTGATCAGTTACTGTTATTCATTCATTGGTTCAAAGGCTGAGGCTTTTAACATAGTCTCAACCCCTCACCCCCCATTACTTACTCACAGCCCAACAAGGCCATCCTTAAAATGAGAATCAAAAAACTCATGATCTTCATGCACAAAGCAAGCCCGGCCACTCCCCCCTTTTGTTTCTAGTGTCTAAAAAGGGGTTTAGGCACATTCCTTCATGTAAAAGCTTTGAATTTGCTTTTCATTCCTAAAAGACCCAGAGAATTTCTAATCTGCTAAAATGACGTTAACCCTTTTCACATCAAATAAAGCCCTCCTGCAGGTAATCTTTCTGTCACAAGCTGACTGCCTTGATGTGACTTGGAAGTGAGTGGGGATACTCGGTTCTCTTTCATATTCCATCCCCCTCAGTAAAATTCTAAACCAGGAGGATTCAAGTTTGATTGGAGCTGTTCTTGCAATTTATGCCTCCTGTCCCTTGGGAGTTTACACGTGCCTATTTTAAATAAATTCTCCCTTTTTTCTGTCCTTTTTACAAAGAACAACTGCAAATCTTCTCTGAGCATAGCTTTTCTTTGGGGTGGAATTCAGATCTGACAGTCAAACACTCAAGAGATGAGCCCTGGGTGAATAATAATTAGATGAATTATCACCATGATTGGGTCTTGCCTGGGACCTGGGGGCATTCTCTCAAAGTCCCGCAGTGTTGTTTGGCTGCAGTTTCTCAGTAACTTGGTTGTTTTTCCAAGAGAAATATTATTCTAGGAAGCAGAAAATGAAAAAAGGAGGACCAGGTGCTGCCAAGGGGTTGAAGATGAGCTCTATCATCCCTGTCTTCAGAGCTGCCCAGGGCTGTTATTGTGTAGGACCCTGGTCGGAGTAGCCAAGACTTGCACTGTCTACATCACTCTCTCCAAGCCCATGTTGCCCTGGCCTGGCTCCCATGGTGCCTCTGGCTTGCCCTACCAACCCATTCGAGAATTTAGGACCTGCTCATTTGGCCCATACCTCACTTAGAGGTGCCGCACAAGAGATCACAAGGGTTCAGGACCTCGGAAGCATGCTCGCTGTGGTGACAGATCAGGTCTCTGCTCAGCCAGACATCTACGAAGGTGGCTGGAGCTGGGAATGGCTCCTGAGCACCAGACCTGAGCATCAAACAATTTCTGCTCAATTCCTGGGTAAACTCGCCCTCCTCCACTGTCTTCCACACTTGCCCAGACCCTCCCTGGCCACCCAGCCCCAGCCATGGACCACAGAGGAAACAGAATCTTGTCTTTGCCCTGCCACTTGCCTCCAGAGTGGGCTGGTGGGAAGGAGGTCTGTGTGACTGCCACAGTTGTCAATGGCAGAAGCTGCGTGTGGCCCACTGTTCCCATTAGCAGCGCCTGACAGCCTCCCAGTTCCAAAACCTGTCAGCCCAGTGGGCATGGGGAAGTCAACAGATGCGGTTCATTGATGCAATGGAAGAGAAAAAGTTTGGACAGCTAGCTCCTTTTACCTGAATCTACCCTGGATTGGGCTGACATTCGAAATGATTTTGCCTTCCCATCCACATGGTGTAAAACCTCCACCAAGACTTCTTTCCTCCTTAAACATGAAAGCACAAACTTTTCCCAACCACAGACTCCCTTAATCATTTATGAAAATGTGTCAGCTGTCTCTGCCTCCTTGTTCTAATGCCTCATGCCCTCGGATCAGGGCGCTGGGAGCCACCAGCCCTGAAGCGTTGAGGAGAAAGGAGAGGCTTTGGCTTCCCTCATAATTAATTCGTCACTTCCAAAGCCATCTGCTTTCTCTTCACACACATCCATCATCTCTATAAAACTATAAATACATATATTTAAAATTCAACTAAAAGGAGACTTGGTGTCACCAGCTCAATTAACAGTAAGAATAGAAAAAAACAGATCCCACCAGAGAGTCCAGCCCATAGTTTCAGCTCTTAGCACCTGCATCCTTGTCCCTGGAAAAAAAGTTATGTGACCTCTTTTTGAAGTTTTATAACAGCAGCTTTTGTGATAAACCCCCATAAATAGAAAGGGAACCCAGAAGCAAGTTAGTGACTGGGACATTTCTAGGAGTATATTAACCACCCAGAGAGGTATTGACTGGGAAGTCAGCAGGAATGCTATTGTAAAACTCAACCGAGTCCCCAAATTCTGTGCACACTGTCAATAGTCCACGATGCTGAGCTGAACAGGAAAGCATTTTATTGGATTGTTTGGGGTCCAGGGTTGTCAGTGCACATTGAATGGACTCAACAGGAAGTCAGAGATGTGGGAGCGTTAATTCGAGTATCAGATGCAACACACAGGAAGCTCAACAAATTGGAAATTAATTCTGGACAGACTCTCTCAGAGTTCGTGTTTTCCTTTCCACTCACACTATTTCCATACCAGGGGGCTCTTGGTGTATGGCATCTGCTGTGTATCATTTCTCCACAAATCATTTGTGGCTTTTGAAAAAAATCCTGAGCAATTGAAGGATAAGAATAAAAATACCCCACAGGTCACCAAAGCATGCGTCCGATGGGCCGGGGCATGTTGTTGCCTAAAATACATCTCTCAGTGCTTTGCTTGCTCTAGTTTTAAACGCCATCACCATCAACTAATATTTCTGCTGGTAAGGGGTGGGGTCACACACCTCTAGCTCCAGGAAGGCCGCCTGGAGGAGGAGCCACGGCTACCCCGCCCCTCTCCCTCCGCTGCTCCTGCACTTGACACTCAGGCAGGGCGGTGTTCTTTGCTTCTCTTTGGCCTCTGCTCAACATTAGCAATCGCACAATTAAACCTTACCAGCATTCTGGACAAGCCGGTCTTTTGAAACCTTTCATTTTTCATTTTTATACCTCAAGTTTTGGCATTCCCAGCAACTTTGGGGCAATTTTGACTCATCTGAGCTCTGCCTTCTTCTAGCCACCGTCCTCTGCCTCTTTGAGGGAATCATCTGGTAAACAGGGTGATGTGTGCACCACCATGTCCCCCACCCCACCCCAGGTCACCCCAGTTGCCGCTTTCCTTCTTTGCTGGCCTCTCCCCACGACCCACATCCTCATCTCGTGTCCTCGGGGCCTGGATGACATATGTCCAGCAGTTCATCTGGACTTTTCCAGCTTGTAGTTCTAACCTCCCGACGTCTTCTTGTATTAGGGCTCTGTCCTCCCTGATGTTTGCTACATCTCCCAATTTAGTATCATCTGCAAATTTAATTAACATGCCGTTGCCTCCCTGTTCCAGGCCATTAATGAAGATGTTATGGCAGTGCCCAGCAAACAATATTTTCAAGGTCATGAAGAGAGGAGAGCTAAACTGCTAATACTTCTGCCCAACATGGGGGAGAGAGGCAATCAAGTGGCCACATGTGGTTTGAGTCATTTCCTCTGAGTTTTGTGAACTTCCTTTCTCAGACTTGGGTTAGGTTTTTTGCCTCCCCTCTGCTTAAGCCATTGCACATCCATAGCGGTTCCCTTTTGGAGAATGGAGAACATCAGATTATGCCTTCCTTTTATTTTTGGCCAATTATTTATTCCTCGCAGGAGAAATAGCCACTAATTGAGCATTTGTAGGGCGAGACGGTGTACATGGTAAAGGCAAAGTAGCCGTTATTAGGCTTGTTATGCACCCATCTCTCCTTTTCTGAAGCACTATCTGTGACAGAAGAAAATGTACCTCGAGGATCAAGGCACCTGACAGAGAGGAGACAGGATATTCTTCTGGTGAGATGTTTCCTAAAGGGCTGGGCCTCAAGACCCACAGCCAAGAGGGGCACAAGGGAGAGGCCCCTTCATCCTTGCAGCTCGTGACTCCAGAGCAGAGGCCACAGCAGAGCACCCCTCTGCTCCACGTTTTCCTCTGAGTTACAAGGAGCAGCTCACTGTGAACCCTGATTTGCCTTCCTTCTGGACCAAACTGCAGATATCAGACTGAAATATGGCACATTGCTTGGATCAAAAGTACTGAATCACAGGAAAGCTCCAGGATAATGCTATTCTCGCCCAGAAAATTGATCCCGGATTATTTACTGTTCCCAGCCCCTCCCTTCTTCCCATCTCTCATCACAGGCCTGTCTCGGGTACCGAGATTCTTATCATTTCTCAGACAGAGTGTCTCTGGACTAGAGCCTGGACTGGCCCAACAGACAGGGTACTGGTCTCAGAACCTGGGATAGAGGGGTGACAGGGAGAGGATTCGACTTTCCCTTTGTGCTTGGCAGGCGGCCTGGTCCACCATCAGCAGTCCTCCTCTGAGAACAAAAACAACCTGTGTTGTCATCCAGTCGGTCAGCTCGAATGGGTCATGCTCAGATGCCTTGTGGGGGGCTGGCTTATGAGAAAGTGCAGGTTTGCAGAATTTCCATGGGGTACTATTAAAAGGGCCTTCCCCTGCCATAGACATCCATGTAGTCATGCAACAAACACCAAGTGGCAAAAAAAAGCACAGGGGACTCTGAATCTGGATTCTTTGAATCTTGGCCCTGCCATTTTAATCACTGTGACCTTGGGCTCATTGTTTCACCTCAGTCTTCCCACCTGTAGAATAGGATGATATCACACCAGCCTCAATGGTGTTGTGAGATTTTATTTTATTTTATTTTATTTTTTATTTATGATAGGCACACAGTGAGAGAGAGAGAGAGGCAGAGACACAGGCAGAGGGAGAAGCAGGCTCCATGCACCGGGAGCCTGACGTGGGATTCGATCCCGGGTCTCCAGGATCGCGCCCTGGGCCAAAGGCAGGCGCTAAACCGCTGCGCCACCCAGGGATCCCTGTTGTGAGATTTTAAAAAGCTGATCCGTAGGATGTCTGGCTGTTATTTTTTACATAACAAGCACCTTCCACACTCCAGATACTGTTGAGGCCAGGGGTAAGCAAATTTTCTCTAGAAGACCCAAATAAGGGGTCAGTGGGTGGTTCAGCAGTTGAGCATCTGCCTTTGGCTCAGGCTGGGATCCCAAGTCTTGGGATCAAGTCTCACATCCGGCTCCCCGCAGGGAGCCTACTTCTCCCTCTGCCTGTGTCTCTGTCTCTCTCATGAATGAATGAATGAATGAATGAATGAATATATATATATATATTTTTTTTAAGTCCCAAATAATAAGTATTTTCAGCTTTGTGGGTCTTAATGTTTCGGTCCAACTATTCAACTCCCTTGCTTGTAGCCCAGAAGCAGCCGCAGACAACAAACAAATGAATGAGAGTGGCCATATTCCAATGAACTTTGTTTATGGCCACAAGAATTTGAATGTCTTCTAAATTCACATGTCACCAAATATTCTTCTCTTTCTAATTTTTTAAATTATTAAAAAATGTATAAACAACTCTTAGCTCACAAGCTGGATTTGGTCCCTGGTCTATGTGTTAGAGGTACAGATATCGACCCTTTTCCCTCCCACGCCTGCCCCTAGAAATCCGTGGTGCAGATGGAGCCTCCTGGAGCCTGGGAAGGCAGTGGGCTCCTTCACAGCCCTCACACCACCTTGTCCCCACCAAGGTCTGTGACGACATCTTAAAAGCCACTCTTGCAACCTGGGGCAGAGTGGGGATGGCATCTCAGTTCCAAGTCCCGGCATTTCAGGCTCTAATTCCTCTGAGATAAATCTCAAAGACTGCAGAGACCCAGGGCACATGCCCAACAACAGTTGGCGGTCCAGAGTGCTGGGGGAGCTTTGACCTGGTGTTGGAGTGGAATGCAGAGACCCTGCTGGCAAGAAGCCTTGATGAGCAGGGTATTTAGAGGTTATGTGGGTTGGGTTTGAAGCACTGCAAACATTTGTTTTTTTTTTCTGAAAGAAAAGCCACAGCCGACTGAAGGACTGACAGGGGAGGGGTTCCTGGACCAGAAGCAGTCCCCACCTGGATGTCTGGAGCAGCCTCTGTGAAAGGTGCTAATGGCCAGCAAGGTTCACCTGGGGAAATAGCCTCTGCTAGCCCAGACCCTCTGGACCTCGCGGTCTGTCTGAGACACCTCCCAGCCTCCATTCACCTTGCCCCCGTGACTGTACCCTAGTATAGTCACTGCGTGACCTTCCAGCATGACACAATTATCATGAAAAGCCCCTTCCAGGCACCATGAGGGCCCCAATTTCTCCCCTCATTAAACCCCCCACATTCAGACCCTGGAACGACCCTCTCCCAACCCACACAGGGGACTTCCAGGGATGGCCCCACCCTGTGCCATCCTTTGCACATCTGTATGTGCCCTGCATCCCAGAAGCCCCCACTCCCACCCACTGCCACATTTGGCCATATCCAGCCTTGACTCTTGTGTAAAGAGACCTTGGGAGTGCCTGGTTGGCTCAGTTGGTAGAGCATGCAACTCTCAGGGTAGTGAATTTGAGACCCACATAGTGGTTGGAACTTACTTTAAAAAAAAGAGAAAGAGTGATCTTGCAGTTGAGTCACAGAGGAGCTATTTAATTGTGCCTCAGTTTCCTTATCTGTAAAATGGGAGATACAGGAGCACCAGTGTCATGGCACTGTTGAGGCTTAATTAGAACATGCATGTCAAGCATTCCCTGAGTGGTGCCAGAGACACAACCATGTTCCAGAAATGGCACTGGCCGGCTGCAGCTGCAAGCCCTGCCTGACTCCTGATTACATTCACCCCTTCCCTCTTTATTTTTTTTAATATTTTACTTATTTATTCATGAGAGACACGGAAAGAGAGGCAGAGACATAGGCAGAGGGAGAAGCAGACTCCATGCAGGGAACCCAATGCAGGACTTGATCCCAGGACCTTGGGATTTCGACCTGAGCCAAAGGCAGATGCTCATCCACTGAGCAACCCAGGCGTCCCACCCCTTCCCTCTTAAAATTTTTCAGTTGGTCATTTGAATTACGCAATACCATGAGATGTTCCCAGATTGGCGGCTCCTCTTCCCCATTGGGCTACAAACCCATAAACCTTCTGTCTCACACACCTTACACTGTTCCTTGGCTCCCACAGAGCCTCTGGTGCTCCACAGCCTTGAGTCTGGACTGCATTTTCTTTTCAGTAGTTGATTGAAACTACCACACACCCCTGAGCCCTTTCTTTCTTTTGTGAGGGGCTTTAGGGTGGGGGTGAGGGTGAAGACAAGCTATCTTTCTAATACAGCACTCTCCCTGACATGCTAACTGAGAACCTGATCACTAAAGAGCTGGTCCAGAGCCGCTCAACAACATCATATATTTAAGTAACAAAAAAGAAAGGGCTTTTGTTAAAATGACCCTCTGAGTGGCAGCTGAGTTCTAAGTGGCCCACAAAGTGCCATCTGGGTGGGAGTTGGCCTCCACCAAACCTGGACTGTTGTCCGAGGCAGAGGCCTTCCAGGAAAGCCCCAGAAGTCCACGGCGTGGCAGGTCCTGCCCGTTGTTTCCATGAGCTTCAAGAATCCAGGCTCTCCACCCAAAGCCCCCAAGGGGTGGCCAAAGGTTAACGGGCTCCTAAGGGAGGGCCCGAGGGCCCATCAGACCAGCCAGTCACCAGATATAAAGACCGGTCAGATCTGCCAGAGAGCAGAGGACAGCAGAGATCACCTCCGCCAGCCCTGCTCCGACGTGCTGCTGTGAGTAGCCACAGAAGGGGGTGAGGGGGCGGTTAGCATAAGACCCAGGACAGAACAGTGATGTGACCAGAGCCAGCCCAGCCCAGTCCAGAGATCACATCTATGCCCCTCAGCCACCTTCAAATACTTAGCTAGGCTAAGGCTGAAAGTGCTGAGCTGATTTCCAGAGGAGCAGGTTAAAGCCACACAGAGTGTGAGCAAAAGCAGGACTTCCCTGGGCACAGAAGCTGGATGGAGGAGCGGTGGGTACAATTCTGGCAAAGGAGAGGCTGTCTGGGGTGCATGGTGCCATTGACTACAGGCCAGGAACCCAAGCCAGAGCCCAGCATGGACACAGGACCCTATTCGGCACGGAGGCTTCTCTCTGGAAAGTTAGCAGTTAAGCTGGTGCCTAGGGAGCCTGTGCTACTGTGGGAGAGGAGGGAGGGGGCAGGCGCCCCCCCATCCAGAGCTGATGGCTTGAAGGCTGGAGCCCCATCCCTGGAGATAGAAAAGGAAGTCAGTATCTCATCGTACAGTGAAAAGCTCTCCCACTCTGAGCTCCCAGGCACACAAATGAATGTAGGTGACATGCCAACTGCCAGTTGGATCAAGAAAATGAGCAGCAATTGGATTTTGCCTTTTTTTTATTTAAAGTTTTTATTGATTCTTATGAAGTGAATTAAATCTGAACATCAGAATGAAAAGGGCTCTATAGCATCTCCATGAAGGAAATGGGATGCCATAAATGTGACACATCCATCTCCACTGGGAGGGAAATCGGGGCCCCACAGACTCCACAAGGAAAAGACAGGAACAGGAGGGGGAATCATGATCGGGAGCCCTCCACTCCGCCCATCCTCTGTTCTGTTCCAGATCCTCCTGGGCTCCTGGACAGGGTCTTGGCTTCCCGAGAGGTGGTCTTCAGAGGGAGGGCAGTCTTCTGACCTTACTAGGAAATCATATGTAGCTGGCATGAGAAGCTTTGGCTGTCATGCTCTCATATGCTTTCTCATGGAGTATTAGCCAGATGGAGAGAAAAAGTAGGATGGGGATGGAAGGATCGAAAGAAGGCAAAGGGAGGGGACTTAGGGAGGTGCTTAGTAGAGGTGGCTTCAGATGACCCAGGAGAAGGGTCTCAGAGGAGAGGCCGATTGCAAGCCCACAGCCTTGGAAGATTCTCTCCACAGGGGTAACTGGGGTTGGACCTATGAGAAGCTTGGAGGCTAGTCCAGGGCAGGACCCTCTCCTATTAACAGAATCCAGGCTGCCCCATGGCTGTGGGAGCCCCGAGCTGACTCCTCTGAAGCTCTTCCTCTGCAACCTTTTAGTCACCCCACTCCTGCCACGGCAGGGCTGCCCCTGGCCTCCCCTCCTTGCTCTGGTGCCTGGCCCTGCGCTCAGCAGCCCACTCGCCACAGGAATGTGGGTGCTCCAATAGTATTCAACAGGCTGCCCCAGCCATGCCCTTCCCCGCCTTCTGCGTGCAGAGGCAATGCAGAGTGGGGTGCAGGGCCGAGCAGCAGGCCTCAGAAGGCCAGACTTCCAGCCCCTACCATCTCTGAATGAGTCCCCTTCGCCTGTCTAGGTCTCCTCCCCTCCCCAGATTGCACCTGCTCCCAGGTGAGGGCAAGGATGGTGTGGGACAGGGCTTGGAAGAGGACTCCATGCACCAGGGTAAGGAATCAACTGAGACAGGCACCCAGTGGGCAGTACCCTCCTCCCCCAACCCCCACCACAGGACCATCCTGACCAGCCCAAATTCGGCCCAACTGAGCCTATTTTTTAAGCTTTTGCACTCCTGGGGTCACCACCCCCTTCTGTTCCCCGGCAGGGGTCCACAGCCCACCTTTCTATCCACATTCCAGACATTCCCACTTCCTGAGACACAGGAGGCCCCATGCATGCACGCAGGCACCCCCAGCACTGGTGGCATTCTCAGCTGTGCAGGGAGTGGGCGCAGGGAAAGGATGCACTCCCTCTTTCTAGACCAACATGCAGCTAGCTGGAGCTCAGGAGAATCTTGTTCCAGACCCAGGGCTGGCCCCCATAGGGGTAGAGACCCTGCTTCCAGCTCTTGGGTGCTGTTTCCTCCTGGAACTTTCCATTTGACTCTGCCTCCATCTGGGGAGAAGTTTCCAGCCCCTTTCTTTCCAGACCCAGTGTCCTTATCTGGTGCTCTCGGGGACAGCCAGGGTCATCTGAGCCTGCGTCCATCTCTTTTGTCATCCCGATCAGCCCAGGGAGCAGAAGGGCTCAATTGGGGCACAATTCTGTGGATAATCTAGTCTTTCTTCTGAAACATGGAGTCCTTCCCACTTCAGGAGCCCTGCTGGCCTTGGAAGACCTGACCTGTAACAAAGAGGGGGCCCAACATGTAGAACACTTCTCACCCAGCCAGTGGCAGGGCCCAGGCCGCCTCTCCCGGGTGCTCGCTCACCTCCCCTGGCTCTGGCACAGAAGGGGCTCTGAACTCCAGTAAAGCCCCGCAGCCTATCCACATCAGGAGAGGCTCGGCGGCTCGCTCCAGGTCACAGCTGCAGGCAGGGTGTGCACCTGAACCCAATGACGGAGCTTCTTGTCACTGTCCAGCCCTAGGATGGTGTCCCGAAAGGCCGTGGCTGCTCTGCTGGTGGTGCACGTGGCTGCCATGCTGGCCTCCCAGACAGAAGCCTTCGTTCCCATCTTCACCCACAGTGAGCTCCAGAAGATTCGGGTAGGAAATCCCCCAGGCTGCCTGGTTCCCCCGTGTAGCCCAGGTGACTCAGAACCTTATTCAGCACTGAGGTGGCCTCAGTCTAAGGGACAAGTGTCCCTTCGATAAGCCCACATTTAATCAGCTATGCCAGCCATGTTGAGGACAGCATGGAAGACCTGGACCCAAGCTCACCCCAAACTCCAGCTGCCGCTCCTCTACCTTCACTCCTCCCTAACACCACTCAAAAGTGACAGCGGCTCCCACAAGCGACACCTTTTCCCACCCCTGCCTGGCCTTCGGGAGAGATTTTCAATTAACAAACCAATAAACATTTGCTGAGCATCTCTGCAGTACAAAGGGCCACCCTGGGTGAGAGGCCAGGCATACAAGGAGATCTGAGGAACCTCTGTCTTCAAGGAGGAGGCTTAGGAGCCAAGGTACAAACATATGAAAAATTCACTAAGATAGAAAACAAGGAAGATGGCACGAGACAGGACATGATTAATTGCCCAGCAAGCGCCACTGATGGTGAGTGCTGAGCTCCATGGAGGGCGAGGTCTTCACGGGCTGGCATGGGTCAGAAGCCTACAGGGGAAGGGTGAGCCGAGCTGGGGGTCTTCAGAGAGAAGGAGGGGATGCTGTGGGAGCAAATGCCCAGAGTGGGAAAGAAGATGCTGCTCGTGGAAGGCTCACCCGAGCTGCTGTCACTTAAGAACCCAGAAGAAAACAGGGCAGGCTTAACAGAACCCAGGCAGTGGGGCCTCCGGAAAAGTGGGCCGCCAGACCTGGCTCCTCGTGCCCTTTACTTTAGATGTCAAGGGGTTCTGAGTATCTTGTGCAGTCATTCGTTTCTCTCTAACCCAAGGAGATGATGAAATGGGACTTCCACATCCCTCCAGTCTGAGATCAAGGCTCTAATAGGGACAGAGAGACATGAATCGGTTCTCTGGTTGGTCACGTGGCCTCTGGACCCACATGCTCTGTCTGGGGCAGGCTGCCACAGGCCCAGTGGCCCGGGTCCTTTGCAGAGCCAAGGCTGGCCCCAGCCCCCCTTCTTCAGGGGTACCCATGGAAATCCAGAAGAGATGCGGCAGGCTCCCTAAACACACTTTCTCCACCACTGGCTTCCTCCCCAGAAGAGACAGCTGATTGCTCTAGAATCACCATGTCTCAGGCAAGGCCTGGAGCTGAATCCCAAGGGTGCCATTAAAGAAACCAAAGGACTGAGGTGCCTCTGATTTCAGTGCCCTGGGACCCGGCAAGCAGGACGCCACATAAGATTTGGGGCTGGGCAGAAACAGTCAAACTCGATAGAACATAAACTAGCAAAATGGCAACCAAAGGACACTTTGCATTAATCCGCCCTCTGGTTTTGCGCCTCATAATTGCCAAGCACCAGGATTTTTATGAAGAAGCTGCAAACTCCTTCCACCATAATTCATCTCCCTGTCTCGCCTCTTATAAATCACCTCCCAGAGACTCCGGTTTCTGGGCCACCCCATGGTGCCCTCGCAGGCTAGGCTGTCTTGCCACTGCTTTTATAGGCTCTCTGCTAAGAAAAACATATTTCCACACTTAATATGTATGAAGGGCAACCATTATTTTCAATATTTTAACTTAATTAACAGTAACAATCTGGGTGCAGTGTTTGAGCGACAAAGGAATGGAATCTTCTGCGAGTTGATCTGTTGGTGGATGGTTCTGTGAGCCTTTGGGTTTGGGGGACCCCTTGTGTAGAGGCACCTGGGGAGGAGGGATTCTTTTGGCCTGTGGGAAGCCAGGCTGCTTGGCACCCTGGGCACAGACAGGCAGCGGAGAGACCTTGGTTTTGTGCGACTTTGTGCTCTGCCCTTAGGAAAAGGAGCGCAACAAAGGGCAAAAGAAGTCCTTGATCTTACAGAAGAAGTCTGAGGAAGTGGGGCCTCTGGACTCTGTGGAGCCCACAGAGGAAGAAGAAAACCAAGTTATCAAGGTGAGCAGGCAGGGGGGCGATGCAGAGAAACCTCGCTGGGGAATGGCTCCCCCGGCCAGCCACAGATTATGCTAGGATACGGCAGCGAACTAGACATTCTGGCAACAAGCTCCATCCTAGAAGAAAGGGAGACAGACACCAACAATGAGACAAGGAACCATTTCAGGCACCACATAGGAGGTAGGATAGAGCATGATGGGATGGGCCTCGGGGCCATTCCTTTGGCTGGGGGAGGGGTCGGGGAAGGCCTTTCAGAAGAGGTGACACTTATTTGATTTGAAACCAGAATGATGAGAAGGAGCCTCTCATACAAAGAGCTAAAGAGCTAGAGCAAGAACATTCCAGAAGGAAGGAAAGGTGAGTGCAAAGGCCCTGCTCAGGAAGCACACTGAAGGTGCAAGGTCCTCGAGGCGAGGGTGCACCGGGAGAGAACAAGAGGTTGGCAGGGCCTGGTGTCCAGGCTAGATGTCTGGAAGGTCACCTGGGGTTCAAAGCAGGGAAGTCACCGGATCTGACTTTGAAAGATCCTGGACAGCACAAGTGGAGGCAGGAGATCAGTCAGGATGCAGCTGTCGTCCTCAGGGGACAGATGACGAGGGTGCCAGTTCCTCCCCCTAGCAAGGAACCTAGGAGACAACTACAGGGTCAGCCCCCAGCCCCCGGGTCAGTGCTGAGTGCTGATAGCACAGATTGCAGCGGTCAGAGTGAGCCTTGAGTTTGTCCAGGGCACCTCTTTAATTTCACAAACTCACTTATTCAGGCGACAAATAGTTCCCAAGCTCTAAGTGCAAAGCATGGTTCTGGGCCCTGGGAATAAAGTGGTGAACAAAACAGGTAAATCCTCCAAGCTCGTGGAGCTCACACTCGAGTGGGGGACCGGAAACGAGATACCAGAAGGACCGGCAACAGACTACACACAGGATAAATAAGCAACCTTCACGGTGTGGCCAGTAGTGCCATGGAAGAGAGTAAAGCAGAGAATGGAGATGGATGAGTTGTGATTTAAATAGGGTGGTCAGAGCAGGCTTCATGAGTGCATGGCATTAGCACAGAGGCCTGGAGACAGTGAGGCACTGAACCATAAAAATGTCTGGGGGAAGAGCATTCCAGGCAGCAGGAACAGCCAGGGCAAAGGCCCTGAGGCAGGGGTAGACCTGGTGCATCCCAGGAACAGTGAGGAAGGAACAGTGAGGAGGTTGGAGTGGCTGGAGCAGAGGGAGTCAGAAAAAGTGGGAGGTGAGACCAGACAGTGGACTCTGTAGGCTATTGTTTGGACTTTGCGTTCATTCTGCTGACGTGGGAGCCATTGAGGGCTTTGGAGCAGAGAAGGGACATGATCAGATTTATATTTTAAAAGAGTTTCCCCAGGGGCATCTGATCTGGGTGGCTCAGTCGGTTAAGCATCTGACTCTTGATCTCAGCTCAGGTCTTGATCTCAGGGTGGTGAGTTCAAGCCCCACATTGGGCTCCATGCTGGTCATGGAGCCTACTTTACGGAGAAAAAAAAAGGTCTCGCTAGCTTCTGTGTTGAGAACAGCCTGAAGGGGCAAAGGCAGGATTAGGGGGACCCCTAAGGAGCTGCTGCAGCATCCAACAGCCCAGGGTGGTCATGGTGGAGGCAGAGCAGAGTGGTCAGGTTCCGGAAATATTTTAGAGTTAGAGGCCCTCAGGGTTTGCTATGAATTTAGGCTATAGAGAAAAAGAAAAGAAACATGGACTTCATGGGCCAGAAGACCTAGAAGGATGGATTTGCCACTCATGGAGACAGTTAACCCTACGATTGGCCACAGGAGGCCGGGAGGAAGGTCGAGTGGAACAGGATCTGTGAACTGTAAGATGCCTCCAGGTGGAGGCATGGGACGGGCAGGTGGACATAGGAGAGCTCAGGGCTGGACACATCCACGTGGGAGGCATCAGCAATTTGCTGGAATTTCAAGCCAGGACTGGGTGAGATCCTAGAAGAGGTGAGTGTGGATGGAGAAGGAAGGCGCTGCTGGACCTGAGCGGGGGACACTCCCAGGGGCCTGGGAGGTGGGGAGACTGATAAGTAGAGTGAGTGAGGGCCTCGCCAAGGTCACACAGTAGTCAGGGTGAAACTGAGCTGCTGCACTCCAGGTCCTCCGCCTCCCGCCAGCCACCGGCCACGGATCCTTCCACCCTGGCCGGTTGTCACAGCCTGTGACCACAAACAGGGAGGTCAATCACGGCCCAGAGAGGGACCTCGGGGCTGTCACCACACCGGGCGACGGGGTTAGGGCAGTGTGCCTTCCTCTCCCACATGCTCCTTGGGCTCTCAGGAGGAACTGGGAGTGACTGGTTCAGGTGGCAAAGGGGAGCTCAGTCGGAGCTGCCCAATGCCGGCACCCCTGGCAGTGTAAGGCACGAGTTACATCCTGTGGGACATCTTGGGGAGGCTGTTCCCAGCTGCCTAGACCAGGACACATGGGTCAGGAGGTCCTTTCTGGATCATTCTGTCCAGCCTCCTGACTTTAAGGACACTGATGTCGGAGAGAAAGGCGTAGCACGGCAAGGGGATGGCGTGGGTCGGGCTGGAGCCGGACCCACAGTGACCTTCCCTCCGTGTGGCCCTTCGGGAGGCCCCAGCCTGTTTTCCACCGCCAGGGAGCCCCTGGGAAATCCTGCGTACAGCTCTCCAGACAGGCAGGGAGTCCCCGGTCTTCTGTCCGTCTGCCGGCTGGCGTGGGAACCAAGATCACTGAGCCAGGAAGCTCTGGGGTGACGGCAAGATTGGTCAGCACACACACCCCCCCCCCCAGCTGGGCCACACCCACCTCTCTTGGTGGGGAGCCTCTCCTGACGGCTCCTCTGGGGTCTCTATTGTGTCCCCATAGGGCTAGAGAAAGTCTCGCCTGCTGGCTAGAATCAGGCCCCCTGGGATTGACACCTTTTCCCTCTGCCACTTAGCACCTGTGTGGCTTTGAGCAAGTTACTCTACGTCTTTTTCCTCAGCTTCCTCATCTGCGAAACGGAGACCCTAATCGTCCCTACCTCATAGGGTTACTAAGAGGCTTCTTATACATAAAGCTTCCGGAAGGACTCCCAGCTCTAAGGCTCCAGGCGTTGGCTGTCATTATTCAGGCAGAGGGGGAGGGAGAGTTTCCTCCCACCTGAAAAGCCAAGGCATTTCCTGCCCACTGCTCCCCTCCATCCCAGCTTCCCCAGTAGGGAACTTTGTGGATCCTCCTCCCAGCCAAGTCTTGTGCGACTTCCAGATCCAGCCCCCGACCTCGAGTGCAGGGGAGGAGGTGCCACAATTCCCTGGCCGGCCTGGAAGTCCAAGGAGGATCAGGAACAGCGGGGCCACAGCTGAGCAGTCCCTCCCGCCACCTGTAAGGCACCCAGGGGTTAATGGCGCTCTCCGCGTCTCTTCCTCCTTGTTAACTCTACCTTATTTCACAGTTGACTGCTCCTGTGGAAATTGGAATGAAGATGAACTCCAGGCAGCTGGAAAAGTACTGGGCCGCCCTGGAAGAGCTGCTGAGTGAGGTGCTGCTGACCCCCCAGAACGGTACGGGAAGGCAGGGCCCTGCACCTGGGACCTGGCCTCAGCCATCCTGTGTCAATATTCTGGGAGTGCACCTGAGCACGGTGTGCGGATGACGATTTGTTTTTGTGCCTTGCACTTGAGAATATGAAGCTGTCTTCTGGGGAAAGGGACCCGTCTCTGAGGAGAGCCTAATCATTGAGCAATTCCCCAGCCAGGGGCATTTCAAGGTCCTGCCCTGAAGGCTCAGCCCCCTTTCCCAAATGCCCTCTGGCGGAGCAGACCACAACACACCCAACCCTCCCTCTGCTCCAGAAATGTTCGCTCCTTCCCAAAACACTACCAAGGCTGGGCCGTTCCTCTAAAAGAAACTCTGGAACTGGCCAACCACAAAGGTCTGCATTTTCTAAAAGAAACTCTGGAACTGGCCAACCACAAAGGTCTGCATTTTCTTGATCTGTTTTACAGATGCAAGTCCTGAGCTCCACTTGGCCCTCGCCCAGGTCAAGGTCTGCCCAAGTAACTTGGGTCAAGCTAGGACTTGTCTCACAAACAGCCACTGATTACTTCTCCTAGTCTCCAGGAGGGGAGGAGAGAGGGGGGGAGAAAGTGTTCAAGGTGGAAGAACGAGGTTAAATGACTTGCCCCAGGCTACAGAGAAACCTAGTTGCAGAGCTTCCAGATGCCTGACCAATCCCCCCACTCCCCTCACCCCTCCCACCTCGGGCCCCTTCTCCCTTTGGTCAGCAGGCAGGTTTAGAAGTCAGTTTCATAAGTGGAACTGCTGTCACTGAGCTGCAAACCTCCTCTTCTTTTCCCCAGCAGACAAGTGACAACCTGCTTCTCCAGCGGCAGAAAAGGTGGATGACACCAGGAGCCTGCTTCCCATCCGAGGCAGGCCCCAAAATCTGCATGCCCGACAGCCAGGCTCCGAAGGAAAATATTCTCTCCCAAGCAAGCCCCCCTCCAGCAAATAAAGCAGGAAATATACAGAAATGACTCTTTTTATTTAATATTTTAATTTTTAAAGGTCAGCTTTAAGTCACTCCATAAAGGGGGGCGGAAATAAAGCTCAGAGGGAGTTGGCCATAAATGGCGGTACATACAGTAGCAAAACATCTGCCTTCGATCAATTCTATGTTCAAATATTAAGTCAGACCCACAGAACTGGAAGATTCGTGCCAATGAGGAAAGAGCAGTTTCTGCCCACACACCAGTCAGTGGCAGAGCAAGGACTGGAATCCAGGTCTCCTGAATCCTGGTCTACTTTCTGTTTATTGGCAAGCTCGAGGTCTAATGGGCTAGACCTTGTCAGTCTTCTGCACTCAACCCCTTGCCAAGTAACTTCCAGCTAGCCCTTTAACCTCAATGAGCCTTTGTAAAAGCAAGGTGGTAATGCGTGCCCTGAGATTGGGGGGGGGGGGGGACAGGCACCAGCACATCACTATCATTATTATCATCATCTTGTGACTAGACGCTCCAGCATCCACAGCAAAATTCCACAGCCAACCCACTTATTTCTGCCTTCTAAACAAAACTGGATGAGAAATTTCATTCTAATTTAATTTTACATTAATGAATGTTCATTTATTTATAAACTGGGGCCTTAGAGGAACCACAGCTCCCTCTATCCATAGGTTACCAGCAACTAGACATGCTGCCCCTTTCACATTTCCACCCACCCCAGCCATTTTGAGAGCTTAGCCACAGATCATAGTTATCAGGACAAGATAACTCTGACCCTTAGAAAGGATGCTCCTTTGGGGGCTCTGAATGCTCCTGAGGGACACCCAAACCTTACATGGGACCCAGACCCTTCGTGCTGCACAGTCACACGATTTCCTGTGTACGTACTGATCAGCTCAAGGGCAGGGGCAGGTTCCTGGGAAATGCTGCCAAGGCACCCTGTAATAAACGGAGAGAGGGCTGCACAGGGCAGGGGAGGAGCAAGGAGGAAGAAATGCAGGAGAATCTACAAAGTACATGGTTGGGAAGAACTGATCCAGGACTCCTTGCCCTTCAGAGTTCCACCATGCATGCTATTCACACCATTATCTGGAACCCACTCCAAAACGCAGGCCAACAAAATGCTCCCGGTCTCTGTCTAGGTGGAAAACACAGCTTTTGTGTCTTTACCTCACTCTGCTGGGGTCTGTCCCTACACTGAGACTACCTTCCCCCACCACCAGAGGAGGGGTGCTCCTCTCTCCCTCCACCCCTGCCTCTCTGCTTGCAAGCTTGCTCGGATTCCCCGCCCCCCATACCCCTCACCCCGCTGGGAGGTTTTCCTTAAGATCCTGGGGTTGGATAGCAGCATTGAAATAGGTGCCAAGGAGGAAATGAGGCCCCTAGGTGGTTGTACCCCAGGCAGTCTGCATTTCTGAAAATGGGAATTGGTTCCGCAGCCACAGTACCCAGGTGGCAGGAGGGTGCTGTTCGTCCTGCAGAACAGCCCTGTTCAAAGCTCAGTGCTTGCAGCCAGGTTGTCCGTGACCCTCACCCAGTGGCCTCTGATGTGCTGCTCAGTAATGAGCTGCAACAGGGACCCAGCTGCCACCTGCATCTGTATGCACAGTGCCCCAGCTGCCCGGTTAGATGTGTCGGCTCCTTTCTTCTCTCCTTTTCCTCCTCCTGCCGTTGTTCAATTTCTCACAATCGGCTCAAATAATTCTTTTTCTCTGACGAGTTCCTCCAGTTTCCAGGACAGCAGACTCGATTGCTTACAGGACGGGCACAGCCCTGGAAGAAATTAAAACTGGGGGAGGCTGGGAGGATACTGTGAGCTGAGCCAAGACCAAAATGACCACGTTTTCAAAAAAACAGAAGTAAAGAGAGATCCACTCTTGGCTAAAGCTATCCAAGGCCAGGACCAGGACCCAGCCAGGAGGGGAGAGGGGGCAAGTGCCCAGAGGAACCAGTCAGGTGAAGACACCCACCTTCCTCACATCTTACTGAGGTCTATCCAGCAAAATCTGCAAGAATCTCTCCAGAAAACTGGGCCGTTACAGCGAGTTACAGATTACCCCCTCTTCATCTGGGATGTACTTTACACTTAACAGGACTATGGGTAATTAGAGGGCAACCTGAACCCAGCTTCACAAGATGGAGATGATGAGGTATTTTCTCAGTAACTGCATCGGTATGATTTTATAATTACCAAGCTATGAGGATTTGCCATGAAATTGAATAGTTAAAAGCAAAGAGTAATTGCCTGATATCTGTACTCTGTAATTTAGTATAATCTAATCATGGACAAAGCCCAAAAGAAAATGTTCTGAAAGCGTTACATTTTTCTTCATACACAATTCGTTATTGACATCAGGGAATGTATTCTAGGCTTCTGAAAGAACTCTTACCCACAGATATCAAAGTGTGGCCAAAAGAATGAGAGTTTTGTTATATTTTCAGCCGATTATGAAAAGCAGCCAACATAACTGCCCATTATACCTGTTCTGGCATTTCCCTGTGACTCTATTTGCCCCTTCGTCTACCTGGAGAGATGAAAGGTGGCTCTCCTCTTCACCAGAGCCCTGAGATGGGGCAGCCAGAAGTTGGGCAGTGCTGGGAACATTCCCAGTCAAAACCTGAGCCTAGATGGCACCTGCTTTGTCCCCTACTTTTCAACCACACTCTCCCAGTGCCCCCACCACCGCACAGCATGACACCACTCACAATATGGTTCCAAGGAAGCCCAGAGGGACGCTTGAGGCTGGTGAGAGGGTAGATGGAGGATGAGTCCATGGTCCCCCTGCATATTTAAGGACCTGATAAATGTGTGCAGGGCTTTTTGCAGGAGAAGAAGGAGAATGGAACCCACTAAAAGATTTATGGCTGTTGTTATTATAAGGCTCTGCTGAGACAGAGGGAGGTCAGCAGGACGGCAGGCAGCGTGGCAGCCCTCTGGGAATCCAGAGCCTCCTCCTCCTGGAGGCCCCTCGCTTCTGCTAAATGCGTGGATGTGGTTACTAAGTATATTTGGACATTGCAGCTTGTTTTTCCACTTCTGCCTTTAATAAATCAGGAAGACTGCCCACAGCCCGGCTGCTCACCTTTAAAAAAAACCCACAAGAAAGTGAGGAGAGAGGGGGGCCTGCAGGGCAGCCACTGACTTTGCAATGGTGCCTTTTTCTTTAAAATATGCGTTCCCATACTCAACACAGAAGGCAAAGGCACGTGCCAGGAAGAGCCTCCTGGGCAGCTCCCAAAACGACGCAGGGATACCAAAGAAGCAGCACGGCTCAGCCGGGGCCTGGAAAACATGAGGGTCAGTGAAGAAAGCATGTGGTGGTCATGCAGGGGGAACATGAGCAGCAACAAGCAGGTAAAGTAGTCTTGGCACAGAATGTTGATGGCAGGCCTCAGAGGGACTGTCAATCCACGGAGGAACAGGACTGGGACAGGATGCTCAGGAGGAAAACAGAGATGCCGCAGACTTGAGAAGGACGACTGACTTGTGAGGGGTTTTCTGGTTGACTTTTCTCAATCAGATGGTGAGGCTTCTGCCTGGGGGCAGGCGTGGCAGGGACGCGGGCTGGGAGTCCTGATCTGCAAACGTGCTGTGCCTGGTGGCGGCACTACCCCAAAGGCTCCTTGGACCCAGAGAGACAAATTGAGCATCTGTTAGGAGTCCCATGGAGGCAGAGGGTAGACCACCTGGGGGCAGAAAGCCAGGGCTGCCAACATGATGGGTTCCAGGCTGGAGGGAAGACAGCAGGCTGGACGGGTGGGGGTCATTTGGCCCTAGGTATGTGTAGCAGCAGCAGCGTCCCCAAGCACAAGGCAGGCTGACAAAGCCCACACTGGGGACCACTGCAGGGGGCGGCTCCAGTTCAGTACATATTTTTAAATCATCCTGGGATCCATTGTGATGAAACAGACCGTAACTCTGCGAAATGTCAGAACGTTCACTTTGTTGAAGCGTCAGATTCAAACCCTCTTAGAATACACAGGGCCGGTATTGATGCTGAAAGGCTCATTCCTTATATATTGAACTGCACAGCTGCAAGGAGTTGCACAAATGTTACCAACTCATTTGTCATGCAAACAGCGCTTCAGAAAGAAATAAAATACTATTATGTGGTATATGTGTTAGGCAATCACTATATCAAATTCATGGCATTCCGTGCAAACACAGGCAGAGAAGAGGAAAACACTTGGTGAGAAAAATTGCACCACATGGGAACAGCTAAGTTGGGGGATACGGGGAGGCTAACAATGGAAGCCTGACCGAGCAGAGGCTATAATTTTTCCAGCAACCGTGGCCAGTGTAGGAATACCCCCGTGGTGGTACGGCAAGTGGCAGGGATGCAAACCACCCGCAGAGGGGCCTTGCCCATGACCCAGGGAAGGGAGAGGGGAAAGCAGGGTGGGGGGTGGGCGATGGGCAGGCAAGGGGAGAACCGAATTAGAGGAGTCGCAGTGGACCGGAACCCAAGACGCCAAGGGTGGCCATAAACGTTTGGGATGGGGGTGGGGATGAAGAAGGCCGTGGAAGGCTTACAAACAGGGGAGGGAGGTGGAAGGACCCTGAGCCACAGCTCTGCTCGCACTTGCCTCGGCCCCCAGGCTTCCCTCAGGGGCCTCTCAGCTAAGAGCCGTCCTGTAGGTCCTGTAGTCAGGTGTCCCTGCACTGCCGACGCCGGGAGGGGTTTAGTATAAACACGTGGGAGCACGTACCGGGCCCTGTGCCCAAGCCCTGTTCTAATTCTCGTTTCGGACTTTACTGGCCGGGAGGCCAGAAATGTTCACTGGATGTGATCACACATCTAACAGCGGCGCCCCTGGCGTTTGAGAGGCCCCACCTAAATCCGCAAGTGACAGCGGACGGTCTCGGAGCTCGGCCACCCACCTCCAGGAAGACCCCACCACAGGGCCTCCTCCCAAGGCGGGTGCCGCCCACTCGCCCACTCGCGCCCGGGGCATTGGCTCTGGGGCAGGTGCCTGGGGCGGGGCCCACGGTCCGGAGCTGCGCTGAGCGCCTGGACACAGGCCCGCCGCCCTCCACCTGGGGTCCAGGCCGGGCCTAGTCCATGACCCACAGCCCTCCCCAAGCACAGAAAGATGCAAAGGGGGATCCCTGGGTGGCGCAGCGGTTTGGCGCCTGCCTTTGGCCCAGGGCGCGATCCTGGGGACCCGGGATCGAATCCCACGTCGGGCTCCCGGTGCATGGAGCCTGCTTCTCCCTCTGCCTGTGTCTCTGCCTCTCTCTCTCTCTCTGTGACTATCATAAATAAATTTTTAAAAAATTTAAAAAAAAAAAAAGAAAGATGCAAAGGGTCCGCAGGGGCTCGTCCTTCACCACTAAATCAACACTTTGCTAGGTGTCTACCGCGTGCCCGGGACCGCGCATGGGGAGGAGTATTCGTAAAGAAACACCGATCGGTCTTACAGACAAGGACTGGGCAAGGAGGGGAGGGGAAGGAGAGAAAAAGGAAGAAGAAAAACATTTTTAAAATTCTCGGACCTCCCCAACATGGCGGCATCAAGGGCCGAGTCTGACCTCCCCAACATGGCCGCCACCCGGGAGGGCGCGGACAGACCTTCCCATCATGGCGCGGGGCCCCGCCCGCTCCGCCGCGGCCGCCGGCGGGAGCAGTTCCGGGTGCGGTGCGCGCCGGGGGCGGGCGGGGGGCGGCGTCCTGGCCATGGCCGGCCTGTCGGACCTGGAGCTGCGGCGGGAGCTACAGGCCCTGGGCTTCCAGCCAGGACCCATCACCGACACCACCCGGGACGTGTACCGCAACAAGCTGCGCCGCCTGCGGGGCGAGGCCCGGCTGCGCGGCGAGGAGCGGCTGCGGGAGGAGGCCGGGCTGCGGGGCGAGGAGCGGCTGCGCGGGGAGGCCCGGCTGCGCGAGGAGGCGCCGCTGCGAGCCCGGCCCGCCGCGGCCCCCCTGCGAGCGGAGCCCTGGCTCTCCCCGCCGGCCTCGGGCTTGGCCTACGCGACCTCCGGGGCCTACGGCGACGGCGGGGCCTCCGCGGCGTCCTGGGCCGGGAGCCGCGGCCTCGCCTACCCCGCCCGCCCCGCGCCGCCCCGGCGCCGCGCCTCGGCCCGGGGCAGCTCCGAGGAGGACGAGGACGCCCGGCCGCTCGACAGGGCCGCGCCGGGCCACGGAGTCCGTCGCTGGTGGGCCGCGACCCCGGCCCCGGCCCCGGCCCCGGCCCGGCCGCCCTCCGCCCTCCTCGGCGCCGCCCCGCGCCCGGGCCTGCGGGCCACGCTCACTGGCCCTGCGGGTGCGGCGCGGGCCCGGCCCGAGGCGGGGCGGCGGCTGGAGCGCTGCCTGTCCCGGCTCCTGTTCTGGGCCAGCCTGGGGCTGCTGCTCGTCTTCCTGGGCATCCTCTGGGTGAAGATGGGCAAGCCCTCGGCGCCGCAGGAGGCGGAGGACAACAGTACGTCCCGGGCCGGGCCGGCGCAGGGGAGGGCCCCGGGCGCGCGAGTGAGCGCCCACCTGAGGCCACCGGTTCCTCTCGGCGCCAGGCTGCCCCGCCCGGGCCTTGCCAGCTGCTTCTGGCCGTCTTCTCCCCTCCAGACCTTGCCTCTGCTCCCCGCCGCCGCGGGAGAAGAGGCCTGGAGTTCCTGCAGCCATCTCTGTCCTCACTCTCCTGTTCTGTTCTCCATTTCTGCCCTCGCCCTCCCTACCAGTCTCCCTTTCAACCACGTGCTGGAAGCAGTCTTCATTCCTAGTCATTTCCACCCCAACCTCTGGTTTTCCCTCTCCAGAGAAAACCACACCCCTCTCCAACAGGCAGGTCCACCCCCATTCCTTTTTAGTTCTTTCTTAACTTGGATCTCTGGCTCATTCACACATTAGTGCCCATTTGAAGACACCCCAGGTTTGACTGCCCACAGATCGGATCTGGTTGGGTTCCCAGCTTTGCATCACCAAAAGCGTTTAAAGTGATATACATGGAGGTGTTTATCCTTGCTAGCATTATCCTCCTGGAGTGTGTTAAGAGAGAGTTCTGTGAGTCAAGGACATTCCCGGCCATGCTTCTGTCCACATTTTAGTTAGTGATTGGACATGCCAATAAGAGGTCTGCAGGATACAGTGGGTATTCTGACTAGTTGAGGATTGGTATGTTTCTTAAAAGGGGAATCTGCTTCTTGGGTAACTGGGCTTTAGTCTCAACATGAAAATGTAAAGGGTAAAGTGTATAAATCTAAAGTATAAAGTGAGTTCACTAGCCTTTGATATTCTTTGCAAAGCATTGTGATGAATACTGTTCCCAGCCTCAAGCCAAGGCCGCCACATCTTTCTTTCCATGCCTAGCAGGAACAGCCAAAATGCAGGGAGAGGCCAAATTGTACCTTAGCTGTTGCAGCAGATGGGTGTTTGGGTATATGAACAAGTCTGTGGGCATGGGGATCCCAGACTCACACACCCAAATAACTTCTTGGCTATGAGAGCAGTCTATCCACTTGCTAAAGAAATTAAGCAGACCTGGGAGGGTCGTGGGACTATATGATACCACAGCAGTCAAACAGTACAATTTTCATAGTCCCTGCTGAGATACTTTAAGACAACAGCTCTTGGGTATATCTTGGGATTTAGCTGGAGCTCCCCTCCCGTGGTGGTACAAATCCCTATTCAACATATCACTTGGCAGTTTACAAAACAATCATGTATATTGACTTGTTTGAGGTTTACTCCTTGAGTTAAGCAGCGGAAGCTTTATTGATCCCATTCTACAAATGAGGAGGTGGAGGTTCAGAGTGGTTGAGTTGCCCAAGAGCCCATGGCTAATCATTTCCAGCTACCATTTGGACCAGTGGTCCTAGTCCTGATTCCTCATCCGGGCTTGGGAAACCCTTACATGTTACTATCGACATTTTACAAGTGCCATATTTAGAGGACATCTTTCTGGTCCCCACCCTTAATGGGAATGTTTTACTTACCCTGAATTTTGGGAATGGTTCTCTTTTGTAATCTTTTCCTGAACCCACACTTTTAATTTCCTCTGTGTTTCTTTTCTTGGTCTCAGTGAAATTATTGCCAGTGGACTGTGACAGCAAAACAGATAAGGTGAGTCTGAGTTTCTCTAGCTTTTGTTATTCCCCCCAAGGATGTTAGCCTCCATCAGGAGGTAAACTTCCCCAGAAAAGGATCATAATAGGATCATTTTCAGGAGTGCTTCCTGTAATGTACCAGAATCACATCGTGTTCTGTGATGTTTGTGTCAGACTCAATTGTGGCAGGCGACAGAGTACTTGAAATAGAAAGAATAGAACTCCCAAGATCCAACCCTGGCTTGTTATGGTAGCTCTCCCATCACTCACAGCGCCGGGGACTTTGATCTGCCTAAGTCAATCTAGGCGGATGCAGTAGGTTGGGCTAAAGGACCTCTCAAGCTCCCTGGCTTCCAGAGGAAGGGCTGGCAGTTTTTAAGCTTCTGGAGGCCGAGTTCTCAGGTCCACGTTCCCTCTGCTCTGGTGTCTGTGGCTGACAGTGCTGTTCGGATTTGAAACATCAGGGAGCGGGTGGGGTTGTTTTAAATATATCTGAAGTGGAATTAGGCCTCTTGCCTATAGATTTGTTTTATGAGGCTTTAATGTTCCCTACAAATAATATTTGGGGAAGGCGAGCAGCCCCATCCATTTATGAGTCATGCACGCGGCATTAGCTAGGAGCTGGGATGCTGGCACAGGTGATAGTCTGGGGAAGATAGGAGGCAGTAAATTTTCAGGTCATAAATCCTACCAGGTCAGGAGCCTTTTCCTGCTAGAGGGCATGACTTAGTAGTCTAATTATTAAGTGTGCAATGCCAGGCCTCTCCCAAGGCCTCAGTCTCCACATCTGGCAGCCCCGGGGCCTAGGAAAGTGCACACAGTCAAGAGTTCACTCTCTTATCCATGTTAACAGAAGGGGTGGCCTGGTGTAAATAATAGCCTTTATTTCTTCTCTGGCTTCCGCTATGTCATCTTTGGGGATGTTTTATTACATTCACTTATTGCATTCATCCACCAAGTATCTTTGCCTCTCAGTTGTTTTGTGAAAACAGATTCATATTAAGTTGAAAGTGCCTTCTGTCATGGAAACCACAGTTGATGATTACAGGAAGTGGCCCAGAAAAATAGGTAGTGGCCAGAGGGAAAACTAGAATTTTGAACCCGAAAGCAAGGAACTTTTCTGTAAGATTTCTCTGGTATCTTTTTTTTGTTTGTTTGTTTCTCTGGTTTCTATCTCTTGGTTCATCTCCCCAGCTGAGTGAGCCCCAACGGGCCCATCCCGGGATCTTGCTAAAGATGTGCTCGGTGAGCAGCGTGGGTACTCGTAACATCAGGGCATCAAAAGGCAGAGTCTGGGCCTCATCACAGGCCCCAATGAGCTGAGATCTCATGGGGTGTTCTTGGCCGTCATGAAGGGTGGACACAGGAATAGGCAGTTTGGGAGATGCTCTTGGCTTTGGTGAGGCTCTTGCTGAAAAGTCTTATTCTTTGTGTGGCTCAGGCTCCCCCAGAATCCAGATGGGCATTGGAGTTTGAGAGATATGTGTTCTTTCCCTTCTCAGCCAACTATGACACTTAGCATTTTTCTCTCTGCCTTTGTGCTGCTGAAAACGCGTGGATAGGCTGGGAGTGGGTGTGCTGTCTCAGGCCATCTCGTGGTCTAGTGCCTTCCATCCTTCTGTTCCCTTTAGGTGGGATCAGCCCCGCTTTGCCTAAACGTCGGTGAGTTTGAAATGGAGTTAATTGTGACCACCTCTCTTTTTTTCCTGGTTGTGACAGTAATAGATGTTTAGTGTAAAAAAAAATGTGCCAAAATCAGCCATGATTCTGCCACCAAGAAATAATTTTGGTGACATTTGGGGGTATTTCCTTCCCTTCTCATTTGTTTGTGTATGTATGTTTATAGAATTGAGATCTCCATGTATATTCAGTTATATTTCTTATTATCAACATTTTCCATCACATTCATCTTTAAAAGGTAGTTTGGGTATCTGATTCTACTTACAGATTTGTGCGTTGTTTCTGAACGTTAACAGTCATGTGTGTAAATCTTGGTAACCCCATTTTGTACTTGGAAAGGCTTTTGGGTCTTTAGGCAACACAAGGGAACATATCTTGGCCTCTGAGACTTTCAGAAACCAAGTCCCTCAACGTTGCAGATGAGGGCATCAAGCAAGCCCAAGAAGGAAAGTGACTGTGGTTCTTTCCACAGTTGTCAAGCCAGGCCCGGAGCCCAGGACACCCCAGTGACACCCCAGAGGAGGTCTGAAGGGGGCGGTAGGCTTGGAGTTGACCATCTTCAGCACTTGTTAGCTGTGGGATCTTGGTGGCCTAGCTATGGACTCTAAACCTCGGACTCCTCATCTGAGAAATTGGGGTGTGGTAAGGATTGTGGTGAGGATTCAGTGCAGACTCATGACAGCCCGTCATTCACTCTCAAGGAAGAGCAGTTTTTCTTTTAAATATTCTAAATCTAGCAAGTCTAGCAAAATGGTTTCAATTCTGTTATAAGTGGAGGAGATCTAGGTGTATTCGTGTTCCTGTTTTCTCATACAGATGACTTTTGTCCTCTATAGTTTTAAGATTTCTAGAAATTTCCCACTTCTAGTCAGGAATCCAGTCTAAGATGAAGCAGTTGCTGCAGCTAATCCACCGGGCAGACAATTTATAGGCAGAATGTAGGCACCTGACTCTCCAAAAACAGACAGGAGCGGCCCAAGGGAAGACAAGGCTGCAGTAGTAGCATTTGCCTGGCCCACCAGGGAAGCTGGGCTGCTGCATCTCCCCACAGCCTAGTCACCTCTGCTCCACCGCCCTGCTTAATGGCCTTTATTCCCGTGGGAACTGCAGGACAGAGGCTGGGAGCCTTCAGGATGGCAATTCCTTAGTTACTATGTCTGCTTTTAGTTCTGCCTCTGTTTTCATGGTGCTCAGTTAACCCGGTATTTATTGACCCCGTCCCTGGGCCCACCACTTTACAGAATTTGGGTTAGGAGTTGTGCCTTGCTGCCTAGCACTTGGCAGTGCAGCCAAGGAGGTAAAACCAGCTGGACGGAGCCCCCTGCCCCCACCACTGCTTGCTGACTGCTTGTCCTGTGCCCTTCCAGTTCTGTCAGGCCAAGCAGAAGGCGGCCTTGCTGGAGCTGCTGCATGAACTCTACAACTTCCTGGCCGTCCAAGCCGGTGAGTGGATATCTCTGGGCCTGAGATTCCTCGTGGGGGCTGTGGGCTCTTCCCCTCATCAGCCTGGCTGGGGCTGGCTGGCAGGAGGCCGAGATGCTTGCTGGTGATCTCCCAGAAGACACACTCAGAAACCAAGTCTTGCCCCAATTCTCCACTTAGACACAGCTTTCTTAAGCCTATAGTTGGTTTTCATATCCCCTTTAAGGGTCTCAGGGGTCCTGGCCCCTGCACAAGCCTGTTTTCTCTGGATGCCCACCACTCGATGCTTTCATGTTGCACTCGCAGGAGCCAGGCCCCAGGTCTCCTCAGAGTCTGGATCTTCTGACCTGGAGAGCCTCCTGTACCAGATGGTCGGTCAGGCCAGGAGGAGAGGCCTATGCAAGTGGCAGGGGCCTGCCCGGTGGGCTGGTCACACTCAGGTCCACCCAGCTTGCCAGGGCCCCCGTGTCACATCTGGTCCTGATCTCCCCATCTAGCTGCAGGACCTCGGATAAGTCCCTTAACCTCTCAGAAACTGTCTCCCTCTCTAGCCAAGTGGTCCTTGGTCTTTTTTTTTTTTTTTTTTTTTTTTAACAAATGAAAATTGTTTTACTCTAGAGGAGGACATTTTCAGTACCCCCATGAAGTACCTCTAAAAAGTAATCCATCCAGAAGGCTTCCCTACTATTTTATTTAGAAAATTATTCTTTGAGGCCAGATATATCACCTCCCCACACCTCTCAGAATCACTTGCTTAGGGCATAGTGTGACCTGAGCTTGTGCCCCAAGCTTGGTGCACCAGAACCAGACAGAACTATTCAGTCTTATGGAATGTTCAAGAGGCGCCTCTTACCTGTGGGGCCAACCCTTGTCTAAAGTCATTGCTAGGGAATCCAGGCTGGATGGGCTTGTACTGGGCCCTCAGCCCTTGGGGCAGGTCTTATGGGCCATAGCTCTGCCACCACCTTCCCCTGACTGGCAGGAGACTAGTGGCGGTCAGGAAGGCATCTGTGAGCTCGGAGGAGGAGCAGTAGGCATGGGAGCTCACAGCATCACAGGCCCCAGGGGCCTTTCTGCATGGCCTGGGTCCTTGGACTATAAATTCTGGCCCTTTATTTTTTTCAAGATTTTATTTATTTATTCATGAGAGACACACACAGAGAGAGAGAGAGAGGCAGAGACACAAGGCAGAGTGAGAAGCAGGCTCCATGCAGGGAGCCCGATGTGGGCCTCGATCCCAGGTCTCCAGGATCACCCCCTGGGCTGAAGGCAGGCACTAAACCGCCGAGCCACCCAGGCTGCCCAAATTCTGGCCCTTTAAGAGAGTGTTCCAGACCTTAGTAACTCAGTTGTGGTCCAGGGACAAGCAGCATTAGGATCACCCCAGAACCTATTGGAAATCCAGAATCTGAGGACCCATTCCAAACCTATGAATCAAAGTCTGCATTTTTGAAAAGCCCTAGGGTATAAAGTAGGGAAGCTCTGTCTTAAACCAGAGATGCTGGTAGACATTTCTCCTCCATCCTGCCCTCCATTTGTGGTCCTGGCTTATGCCATCAGGGGGCCTAGTGCCTCCTGTCCTCTGACAAGCCTGGCCAACGGCAAGCCTGAGGGTCTCACTGCAGGGGAATGAGGGCTCTGCTAGGCCATACTCTGCCCAACCCCAACCCCACCTGGGAGGTCACCTATGGGCGGGGCATTGTGCTTCCCTTGCAGCCCACAGGGTGCTTATGATCTAGTAGAAGGGACAGGCCACCTACCTCCCTGACCAATGGCTGTTAAAAGGTGTGATTAGATGAGAACCGAGAGGCCAGAAGTTCCAGTAGGCATGTTACCTTTCAGCTGGAGCAGTCAGGAAAGCATCACAGGGGAGGTGGTGTCTGTGCCAGACCCTGAAGCCCAAGGAGGATTGATTCTGTATATGTGGGGGGCAGGGCAGAGCCAAGAGGCGGGAAATGACAGAGTCAGGGATGGAAGCTCTTGGCTTCATAGGGGAAGGAATGGAGTTTGGAAAGGTTGGTTGGGCCCCACCATGGATGGCCATAGATGTCAGGCCACCAGGGCTTTGATCACTGCAGGCGGTGAATGCCAAGGAGGCTTTTGAGCAGCAGAGTGATATGTTGAGAGCCAGGAGCTAGGAAGGCAAGGGTGACGGCAGCTTGAGTGTAGTAGTGCGATTTAAGCAGAATCATTTTAAACTTTTGTTGATCAAACGTTGATGAGAAAGGAGAGAGGACGAAACTAATCAGGAGACCATGGCTGTGGTCCAGGCCAGCTTAAGCGGGGCAGGGCATTCTGGGGCCTGTCGGGAAAAGCCAGCTTGATCTCAGGGGTCCCATAAGGGCAAGCTCAACTTGGCACAGGAGGGATAACCTTTAGTTTGGTCTCAAGATTTTTAAAGTTCATTCTCAGCCACTCCCTCCCCAGACCCCAGGCTGCGCCAGGTTAAGAGCAGTGAGGCTCTGTGTGGGTTAAGGATCTTGTACATGCCCCCAGCCTGTGCTGTGCCTGCTCTCAAGGCATCTAGTGACCCACAGGAAGCAGAACAATGGTGGGTGGACCATAGTGGGCTGTTGAGAGCCACTGGCTGTGGCAGGCCCCCAAGTCCAGAGTGATTTGGTCCGACAAGATTTCCCCATGGGCTCGGGAGTTTTCAGAGGAGGTGGCCCTGGGTGGGCCTAAGGGGAGGCTCCCAGCTTCATCCTAGGTGGGACCTAATCAGAAGGGGGTGGCCCCTTGGGGCACCACACTGAGGCCCCACTGCCCAGCACAGGGATGCCCTCTTTCTCTGTGGGGCATTTTGGCCTTCCCTCCCCAGAACCCCTCAAAACAGTGGGCCTGGAGTTCCTAGCCCCCGGCCTGTGCCGTGGCCAGAATCCTGCAGTGCCTGCAGCCGCCCTGCCTTTCTTTTTTTTGCCCAGGTCGCGTTTATTTATAGTGCCATTCTGGTACCTTCCAAAGCTACCTGTCTGATCCTCTTAGGGATCAATTGAGAACAGACCTTAGGATTGGGTAGCTTTTTAGTCATTTAATGCAAATCACTGCACTCCTTTGCAGGTCAGGTTTTAATGATCTGGAATCGATCCAAGCCAAGTGGGTTTTGATCTTGGTGCAGACTGAGGATGCCTCACCAGAGTCATGGGGCCACATGCTCCCCCTTAAAGCTGATGGCTTGATTCTTGCTGCATTTTTTTTTTTTTTTAGCCCATTTCAGAGTATTTTTTTCCCCACCTCTTCCTTTTGTTTGAATGTGTTTTTTCCTCCTAGGTAATTTTGAATGTGGAAATCCAGAGAAGCTAAAAAGCAAATGCATCCCTGTAGTGGAAGCCCAGGAATACCTAGCAGTAAGTAGGCTGCAGCGCTCACCCACTCCCAGGAGGTCCTGGTGCTTTTGTTCTGATCTTTCAGACCCTGCCTTTTTTTTCCGTTTCCATTTTGTGTTTGCTTTTTGGCTATTTTTGTTTTCCCTTTTTTGTTGTTTCTTTCTTTTCTTTTCTTTTCTTTTCTTTTCTTTTCTTTTCTTTTCTTTCTTTCCTTTTCTTTTCTTCTTTCTTTCTTTCTTTTCTTTCTTTTCTTTCTTTTCTTTCTTTTCTTTCTTTCTAACTTAGTTGAGTGTTAGGCTACTTTCAGTTTAGGCAGCAGGAGAGGTGCCTGGTCCCAGCTGAGCTGTGAGCCGGAGCCCTGCCTGCCACAGGTGGGTGGGGGTCTCCTGAGCAGCTGGTATGGCCACTGCAGGCCGCCTCTTCTTGAAGCAGCCCCATTACTTACCCCCCGCTTTTCTCCCCTTCCCAGCAGCTTTACAGACCTACATTTCACCTGTCCATTCTCTCCTTTATGTTCACTGTGTAGATTGCTCGGGGTCTGTGTGGCCGTTGGCCTGGCCCCAGTTTGACAGAATTCTAGAACCTTAGAGCCAGCAGAAACCTAGGGGTCCCCTAGCCTATTTTCATTTCCCAGATGAGGAGACTGAGGCCCAGAGAGGGGCAGGGACTGGCCCCTGGGGCCCCCAGCCCCACACGTGTTTTTATTTTCCCCAAGATGAGCTGCTAGCCCTTGACGCTTTGGTACTTGAGAAAATTGTTTTTGGCTACCTCAGACCTGCATCACTTTCTTGTGTGCTCCCACCTCGACTCCTCCTGGTAGAGCCCCTTCTTGGCTCTCATCAACCCACATTTCCACCTTCCACTTTGTCGTGCATTTAGCGGAATGGGGCTCTGGGGCCCGCTGGAGGACACGGGAGAGGTCTTCCCTAATCCAGCAGGAGAACAATGTTCTAGCTGGTCTGCCCAGCCACAGCACTAATCTCCCGCCCCCTCCCACAGAATGTGACCGGCAACTCCCCTGCCAAGTTTGAAGCTGCGCTGACCTGGATACTGAGCAGTAACAAGGATGTGGGCATCTGGTGAGTGTGGGCGAGGCATCACAGGGTGGGGGCACTACCATGGGCACCTGCGGCCACGGTCAGCTCACAGAGGTGTCTGAAGGTAGAGCCAGGTCTCCCTGCCAAGTCCTTGTGGGCTAAGCCTACAGCCAGGCAACAGAAGGAAAAGGTGGTCAGGGTGCAGCGGAAGGAGCCACTTCACGATAAGACACAAAATCCAGGTTAGCCTAGTTTTCTACCTACACCTTTGAGTTTCAAGTAACTCACTCTGTGCCCTTTGAACTCGCTGGTCCCACATAGAGAAGTCATTCTGTATTTCCTTTTGTCTGGTGCTGGTCTTCATTCCTAGCTGAAATGTTTCTGTCGGTTTCGCTCAGGACGGAAATTGAAAAAGGACATACTGGATTTTATTCTGACTGGGCATTTGACCTCATTTCTACCCCCGGGGAGCACTGTTAGCCAGGATGGTGAGCCCTCTCAGCCTTCTGAAAAGCCCCATCTGGCTGCATACACCAGTATGCCCCCCCACCCACACCCCCACCCCTTGCCACCACCAAGGTTCTTCATGCTGGGACTCCCTCCCATTTCCCAGGGTTTGTTAGGGTCTCTGTTCAGGCCACAGCTCCTGATACTCAAGTACACTCTAGGGTTTTGTTCCCTCCGTCTCTAATCCACTCAGACTACTAATTCCATCAGCAGTGCCTCCACCAGAAGCCCCTCAGGCTGTTCAGCCTAAAGCTTGATAACTGGATGCAGGACACGATTAAAATGCGTTGGCTTAAAAAAAATAAATAAAGCTTCCCTGAGTGGCTGAGCGATTTTCCTGTTGTGTGTTAGGATAGGCGGAAGAGAATATGGATTTTATCCTCAGCAGTGCTCACCAAAGCTGCTAGCACAGAAGAATGATGGCACTCGCCTTTTCACACTGTGGGAAGACAGTCGGAGGGTGGCCCAGCCCAGCTCAGACGACCAGTGTTCAAAGCGGGTCACGAGAAATCGGAACACTTCAGACACTGGGCATTCCCATACATGAGACTGTCACCTAGCCAGAAGAAGGTGCAGGCGTGGGCATCCCCATGTGTCCTGACACCTCTCAGAGGCCAGAGTGGAGGCGCTGTGGCTGGGAGCCTGGCCTCAGAGAGCCCAGTGGTTATCCTTCCCCGAGCCTCACGACACCCCAATCTTTATACTTAAACAGCTTATGTGCCTCCTTGTCACCGTCAACGAGGAAAAGCACACCCCAGACTCTTTCAGTTCTTGCTATGCAGTGCAAAGCCAGTGATTCAGTAAACATTTCCATTTCTATATGCTGGGAGGTGGGAATCCAATTTACAGTTTAATCTTCCACACGCTGAGAGGAGTTGTCAGAAGACTCGACAGAGGGAGACGTCACTTTAGCAGTAGGGGTTCGAGCCTGCTGCCATCTTTAAAGTTTTATTCTTTCTAAGTAGCCAATGTGGGAAATTTCTGGAAAGTATGCGACCAGGATACCAAGTCTATTTTATAAGCAAGTAGAGGCCTCAAAGCCCCTCCTTTCATCTCCCCTTGCTTCAAATTGGGGCCGATCCTATGGTTCCTGGGAGCTCCTGAATGCATTTGCAGCGCTGTGTCCTGTTTCAGGTTGAAAGGGGAAGACCCATCGGAATTGGTGACAACTGTGGACAAAGTGGTCTGCTTGGAATCCGCCCGCCCCCGCATGGGTGTGGGCTGCCGCCTGAGCCGTGCCCTGTTCACAGCGATCACCAACCTGCTCATCTTCTTCTGGTGTAAGTCCTTGGCTGCCCTTCTCCCCTCACACACCCCCACCCCCCCCCCACCCCCCCCACCCCCGTGACCAGCCCCTCCCCCGCCCTTGCCATAGGGACTGCTCACACAGCACCTCCCCGGAGCCCAGCTCAGTGACACTCCTAGGCATGAGTGATGAGCTATAGAAACCCAGGCCCAGAGAGTTCATTTCTGTCTCGTGAACCTGAGGTCTAATAAAACTGAGGAGATGAACAAGTCAGCCTCTGCCCTGGGTCATCTTACCTTTAGAGATTGGTGGCAGGAGCATGAGGGGAACTGGAAAATATCCTTGATCGGGGTCAGAGACTATCATTGTCCCCAAGGGGGGAGCTGGGCCTTGGCTGGAGCCCAGCATCGTCACCCCCAGAGCTCCAGGGCACATGCCTCTCGGAGGAGGAGGAGGTGCAGCAGGAGCTTGGCTTAATTTTACTCCCTGAACGATGTAAACACCTCCTTGGAGCTCTGGGTACCCAAGGAAAGCAGGAAGGACCCAGGGGGCTGAGCTGCAAAGCAGAGCTTAGCATCTTGTGGCCTGGCATCAGGGGCTGCCTTTGAACAGAGACCTCAGGGTGTTTTGGAAGGTGAAAGGCCGAGTCACAGAAACTGCCAGCTCTGCAGACGTGGCAGAGAGACAAATCACCAGCCATTTGGGCGTGCACACAGCTCCCTCACCCACGCCATCAGGCAGAGACGTCATTATCGGCAGCAGCATCTTGGAATACAAAGGGCCCTGCGTGTGTATATGTATGAAACCCCGTGGTCTGGTTCACAAGGGAGGAGATGAAAGCCCGGAATGGGGTTGGGAGGAGCCTCAATCTGGACAGCTGGGGATGCCTCCGTGGTGACAACCGGCAGAGGAAGATGATCACTTTGTAGCCTGTCTCCCCTCCGCCATCTCCCCATCCTGCGTAAGCTGCATGCCAGCCCCGGCCTGACACATAGCAGGTTCTCAGGACACCTAACGCAGCTCACTGACAGCCTCCAGCACAGCGACTGGCCTGCACTGAGACCCAGCATGCAGCTGAATGGCCACAAGTGATGAGATGGATTAACGGGGCCTTTGTTCCTTCATAGGTTTGGCCTTTTTGTGGGGGCTCCTGATCCTCCTGAAATATCGGTGGCGGAAGCTGGAAGAAGAGGAACAAGCTATGTATGAGATGGTGAAGAAGATTATAGGTGCGTGGCCCCTGGGGAAAGGACCACTGGCACCTGCCAGAACGTCCTTCCCCTATATGGTGTCCTCTGTCCTACCTTGCAGATGTGGTCCAGGACCACTACGTGGACTGGGAGCAGGACATGGAGCGCTACCCATACGTGGGCATCCTGCATGTGCGAGACACCCTGATCCCTCCACAGAGCCGGTGAGTCCTGGGCTGACCCAGCCTGGTGCCATAGGAGAGGGCCTAGAGCATCAGTTAAGGGGCTGCGAGTCGGCCCTGAGGATCACAGATGAGGGGGCCAGGCACACCTCCCGCCGCTGCCCCAGTGCTCGGATCTTTGGCACAATGCACAGCCGAAGTACGGAAGCATGACCCCACTCTGTCAGCGTTGATACCAACTGGAGAGCTGTGGGTGGCAGGTGCTCGTGCCTTCCCCCCAGTGGCTCAAGTTGGGAGGGACCTAGTGGGTTTCTATTAGTGGAAGTCCAGAGTCCCTTGGGCTCCGGGCACAGAATAGTCGAGACTCTAGTGCCATTTCTCTGTGATGCTTGTGGCCCTGGCCTCCGGATGTTGTGGGCTGGTTGGAGTTCCTCCCAGACACAAGTGGTAGCCAGCGGCAGCTGGATCGTCGTCTGCCTTGTCACTGCCAACTGGGGAGAGATGGGCCTCCAGTCACTCTCATGGGCAGGAGAAAACATGCCCAGAAGCTGCCGGTGACACACTCCTTGAGGCCTCGCTGGCCAGAACTGGTTACTTGTGTTCTTGAATCAGTCACTAGCAAGGATGAGATTGCCTTTCAGATATTTTTAACCATGACCCATGACACGTCCCCTAAAACATCATGGTTTGCTTCCTACAGTCGCAGGCACACCTACACATGCATGCATGTAGTTGAACGTGGGGTTTCGTGGCAATGGATGTGGTCAGGTGCACGGCTGCATGGGCAGGGGTAGCAGGCCATTGTCACGCATGGTTCCAGGGGGCCTTCCACATGGGCTGCAGATGCTAGGTGGCCCCTGACAAAACCAAACGTGGGGAAGCTTTGTAGGAGGAGGGCCCAGGGCCCAGCCAGCAGGGCCCTGGCATGGCGTGGGCTCAGACTGGGGGCCCTTGTCAGCAGTTTGGTACGGTCTCCGGCTGGATGCCATCCCCTCGGAGAGTGACAAGCACTCACATTTGCCGAGTGCTCGCTGTGAGCCATCCTGCTCTGGGCCTTCCCCAGCACAGTCCCACTTGGTTGACCCTCACTGTGGCCCTGGGAGGTGAGAACAGATGTTCCCTTACAGATGAGGGAACTGAGGCACGTGGAGGCTAAGGAATTTGCTCAAAGCCCACCGCTGGTGGCATTTCTGTGCAACCCAAGAGGAAGTGGAAGAGTAAAACTGCTTTTAAATGTGAATTTAAGGCCGTTTTTAAATGTGAAGATGCTCAAGAACTTTCTCTACTCCTTGGGAAGGTGCAGGCAGGAAGCTTAGGGAGAGCTGGGATCATGGCCTTGGCTTGTGCTTGCTGTTGTTGTCCAGCATGAGGCAGCCGTGTGGCCCTCCTGCTCCCAGGGGGAGGCTACTTGGTGCATCCAGACTCCCACCAAATTCCTGGCCCAGCCAGGAGTCTCATGTGGCCTTGGGGAACAACCTCCTTGAGGCCTTTCCTCATCCAAGACACAGAGACAATACCACCACCTTGCAGAGGGTTGCTTTGAAGCCCTCCTTTATTCAGTAGATGTTTAGTGGGCACTTGGCTATGGGCCATACTCTCCTGAGTCACGGGGGTGGGGTGTGTTGGGGTGTGGGGAAGAAGCCCAAATCCCCACCGTGCTGGAGTGTTGCTTCTCAGGAGGAAGAGAGGTAACAAATGCATAAGGAAACTGTGCTGTTAGGTATTGACAAGGCCTCAGGAAAAGGGGAGTGGGGGTGTCGGAGGTGGCCTCACAGCTCATCCCAGGGCAGCCCTTATTGCTCCAGCTAGGGTTATGTGCAACCCACACATGTACTGAAGTAAGTGCAAAAGTGCCGTCTCGGCTTGTCTCGGGACTGAGCCCTAGCAGTGAAACCCGGGAGACTCACACTGTTGGCTCTCAGCCTCTTGATTGCTACCCCTCATCTGTGCAGCCAAGCCCTCTAGTTGTGAGGACACATCCGCTGCCGTGGGCCCCCTCAGGTTTGCCCTGCAGATGAGGGTCTGCCTGTGAGACTGAGGGAGGGCTGAAGAGCCTGGCTGGTGAGGAAAGCAGGGGGGCTAAAAGCAGCTGGCTTATTCACCTATTAATGGGCAGCCAGGGAGGGAGGGCTGGGTGACACCAGGCAAGTGGGGACTGCCAAACAGGCTGAGGGGTCGCTCGTGACAGGACCCGAACTCCGAGGAAGAAAGCCCCAGCACCCCCATTCTTACTCCCGACCCAGAGGCCACCTCAGGAACTTCCCTCATTTGTTGTCCTGAGCCCTGGTGGAGCCTTTCCTGCTCACACATGCCCATGTCCACAGTCACTCTCCACGTCATGGAGAGGCAGGCTGCGGAACTGCCAAAAGACAGGAACTCATCAAAGAGAAGATGTCAGAGCAACCTGACTGCCCTGGAATCTTCCTGTCTAGTCTGGAGGGGGAGGAGGTTATAGGGGCGGTCCAAGGGGATGCCAGGCCCCGGGGACCCAGCAGAGCAGAAGAGGGGAGCAGCTCCGGCTTCTTGGCCTCCCCCGTCAGATGCTGAGCTCATTCCCATGCTCCAAAGCACTGTCAAGTTTGGATTCCACAGCCCAGTGGCCACTCTTTAATTGGCCCACATGGGGCATTAAAATGCAGCCAGTGCTGGTGATGGGGCCGCCTGGCTGGGGCTGCTGCAGTAACAGGTCCTGGCAAGAGCTGGCCAAGGTCAGCACGGCCCAGTCCCACTCAGACACACCAGGGGGTCCTCCGGCACCTCTGGTCCCCTTCGGCTCCCTTTAATTGAGCGCTTTTAGAGCAGAGAAGGTTGAGGGATAATTTTTTTCTGTGGCTCAAGAAATTTGTCTCTGCAGGAGTTCTGCTAGTACTTGACGCAGTTTCCTCCCACAGATAAATTCTGCGTGGGCTCCTGGGGTCTTGTCCCCAGGGCGTGCACAGGCCAGCTCGCTTCTCTGGGCAGTACCAGACAGAGCTTGCGGGGGGCAGGGGGCTGCTGCCTTGCTGCTGAACCTGGTCCCTCTCATTGCAGGAGGCGCATGAAGCGTGTCTGGGACCGGGCTGTGGAATTCCTAGCATCCAATGAATCCCGGATCCAGACAGAGTCCCACCGCGTGGCTGGGGAAGATATGCTGGTGTGGAGATGGACTAAGCCCTCCTCCTTCTCCGACTCAGAGCGATAAATCCTGGGCGGGGACCTTTTCCCAGTCAGCCTGTCCCAGGCCAGTCCCCTCCAGGGGCGTGAGAAGGCCACCAGACCTGCCAGTGCTGAATTCACGCTTGCCTTGACTTTCACCCTCCTTCCCACTCTGGTTCCAAAGGTCTCTCTGTAAGACTCTTGAGAGATTAGCTTGTAGGAAAGCTTGGGCTTCCTTGAGGGGCAGCGGCGGGGTGGGGGTGGGTGGCAAAGCCAGAGGCCAGGTGGGTAGCTCGTCCTCTGCATTGGTCCAGTCCTCTCTGCCCGGTGGCTGGCAGGAAGGGGGAGAAGGGTTTGTTTCTGATGCTTAGAGAAGATGAAAGAGCAGCAGCTGGGAGACCCTGCAGAGCAAGTATGCAGTCAGGTGGGCTGGAGCTCTTCCACCGCAGGAGCACTCAGCAGGGTGGGCGTGGAGCCTGTGGGAGGTGGGTCGGGCTGGCAGGCTGGGGCAGCAGGGGTTGGGAGCGGTTTGGTCCATGTGCCTTCAGAGGGTGTTACCGGGAGCTCAAGGGTGAGGGGAGAAAGCCTGTCCTCTAGCTGGGTTGGGCCTCTTTTATCCTGAAGGGGTAAGGTGCTAGAAAGTAGAACAAGTACTGTAGAAGATCTAGAAATGCCAGGTCCTGGCACACGGGACCCTCCGGTCAGGAGGGGTGAGCTGCGGGGGCGGCCTCCTGAGAGGAGCCCGGAGCGGGGGCGGCCAGAGGGCAGGGCCGCCCCGTGCCACCCGCAGGGTCAGAGCTGGGCCTCTTCAGTGGTGCTTCTCACAGTGCCACACTGCGACACTGCGTCGAGGAGGATGCGGATTCCGGGAGCTTGGGAGTGCCACGTCTCCGTTGTGCAACGATCACCCCTCTCCAGGGCAACCACGGGCGGCCCCCTGCAGGGCTGCGGGGCCGTAGGGCCAGAACTTGAGGCCGACCTGGGGGGCGCAGGGTGCGGGGTCACATGGCTGCCGGCCGCCGGGAGCGTGCCAGCGCCGCCACAGACCTTCCTCCTGCACCCCCACCCCCACCCCCACCGGCCCGGCTCCAGAAGCGCCCTGCCGGGGGCCCTATTAACTCAACGCGAGGAGCCCCTCGAGCAGAGCCTCGTCCCCCTGTGCTCTCCTCCGAGGCAGGCGGGAGAGGGGCGAGCCAGGGCGCCCACAACAGCGCCTCCAGAAGACATCAGCCACCCCTTGTCGGTCTTACTGGTATTTTTTGTTTCCTTAATAAAGCTCCATCTCCCTCATTTGAGCAATACTCTCATTTCCTCTGATGTCTGGATGAGCGCGGGGCTGGCTCCGAGCGCCCGCCCCACGGCAAAGCAATGGTCTAATCAGGCCCCAGCCGGAATTCGGACGCGGCAACAGGCTTCACTTCAGGGTTGAAACTGTTGGATAAATAAACTATTAAAAATGGATGTGTTTCTCGTCCACGATTCTTTCCCTTTCCCCCACAGAGCAACGTTGTGAGGAGCGGCAGCTTGCCAAGAGGTCAGTGGGAAGAGGAGGCCAGGGCGGGTTGGCTGGGTGTCTTCTCCCAAGTCTTCGCCCAAGGCTGCCCACGCGGCCCCAGCCTTTCCATGAGCAGGTTTTTGGGCAAGCCTCATAACTTCTCAGCCTCAGTTTCCCTATTACAACACAGCGTGGCTATCATACCCGGCAGGGTGGACTCAGAACACCAGCCTGGTCGCAGTGAGTGGTGGCAAAGGGTGAGGGTCAGTAGAACCTCTTTCTGGCCCCATTTCTGCCTCCCCTGGGGGCCCCAGAGGCTCCCGGGGTGGGCGTGCTCAGCCCTGGGAGGGGGACGAAGAGCAGGGAAAGGTTGGATGAGGCTCCTTGGCAGCTGGTGGTGCCTTCCGAGGAGGCGGAGATCCGTGTCCCCTGCAGCCTAGTCTCTGCACCTGCCCTCGCCTCGGCTGCAGAGTCCCAGGTGCCATCTGGGGGGGCGCAGGATGGGCAGGACTCCAGGACTCCGCAAGGTCTGGGCCTCCAGGTGGACTGATCTCCACCAGGGTAGCCACTACCCTGAGGGCACAGTGGGCCTGGGGACCAGCGGAGACACTGGGGTTGGCTCGGAGATCCAGCCCTTCCTTCGCACTGTGGGAGATCTGGTGGAGAAATGGAGTTGAAGCCCCCAGAAAACACGACCCAGACAAACTTGAGCCCACCTCTCTTGCCCTTTTCTGTTTTTCAGGGAAAGGCTTTCCCTCTGCCTTGTTTTGTCTTAAGCTGGGAAGGGAGCTAATGCAGGGCTCTATTTCTGTGAGGCTGTTTGGAGAGCAGGAGCGAGATCAAAATAAGTGAAATAACAAAAGGCCGCGCCACCCCCCCAACCTGGGCAGCCAGCCCCGGCCTTCCTGCAGCGCACAAAGCCCCGGGGTGCATCCGCATCCTCTGCCGCAGAGCCTCAGATCCGGCCCTGCAGCCTTCCTCCCCTTTGAAGGGCCAAGTCTCTCTTTCAAGCAGCTCTAAGTGCACAAGGGGAAGGGCAGGATGGTGGGATCGGCTGAGGAGGGGGTCCAAGGGCCTCTTTTCGAGTAGGAGCCATCGTTGAGAAGTTTCCGTTGCCCGGCCCAGTCCCCTCCACGGCTCCCCAGTCCACCTGCCTGTCTTTCCTCAGTGACAAACAGCCCTCTTGGGCTTGGTGGCACAGAGACAGAAGCTGGAGGCGGGTAAGGGAGGGAGAGGCTCTACCCCACAAATCTCAGCCCTGGACATCCACCCAGGAGCTCCAGGCCATCTCCCGGAGCCTCTGCTCAGGAGAAAGGTAAACACGGCCATTTGTCACTGACTTATCAGAAGAACTGCAGTAGCAGCTGTTCCCCTTAATTAATACACCATTGACTTTGAGCCACACACACACACACACACACACACACACACAAATCCCTTCGTGGAGGCAGGTGTGCGGCCTTCAAATCCTTTATTTCCTGGGCCTCCACCAAAGGGAAGGGGCAGAGGAGCGGTCAGGCGGCAACCACCAACTGCTCCGACCAGCCCTCTCAGGCAGACAGGCCGGCTTCTCCACCCCGTCTGGAGAAAGCTCTAGAGACAAGGAGAGAATCTGGGCAGAGGGGCCCCATGGTGCAGTCAGAAAAAGAGAGGCCGAGGGGATGAGTGGGGGGGGAGCATGCCACCTGGTGCTGCACCCCAGGGAGCGAGTGGTGGTGTGGAGGTGGGGACTCAGCATCCTCGGGACCGGGACGGCTCTGTCCTTTACTGGCTGGAACCTTGGGCTGACCAATCCCTTTATCCCTGTACAGGGGACGTTATTAAGGAAGAAATGGTAAAATGAACATGATAGCATCATGGCATGCTCATAGTGAGCTGCAGCCCACTGAATGACACAACGTCCCCATGCCGTAGCTGTTCTTTCCTTTATATGGGGTGGGGGAAACTGAGGCACAGGTCGTTCGGGCAAGTAGTGGAACTGCGGTTTGAACCCAGACAGACCAGCTCCAGAGCCTGTGTTCTCGGCCCTGCTCTCTTCCCTTCACCATAGTAAGGGGAGCCACTCATGATTTGTCGAGTTGCCCTGGGTTCGCCAGGACAGTAAAACCACCACTGAGCCAGGACCTCAGAGAGGCTCTAGGAGGCTCCCCTGGCCTGCCCTCATGCTCGCCCCCACTCTGCTCAGGCCATACACCTTGCTGCCCTCACCCTGACCAGGCCCACTGCTGCCTCCAAGCCTCCACACTGGCTGTTCCACCTGTCTGCTCTTTTCCCAAGTCTCCACATGGCTCTCTCCTTCCCCTCCTGGAGGGAGAGCTTGGAGCAGATTGGCCAAGATTTCTAATGGAAGTGACAGGACGTTTCCTCCTGCCAAGAGTCGGAGCCAGTCCAGGGCTGAGGCCCCGTGACCTGAAGGACGAACCCTAACCGGGGCAGTGGGGTGTGGAGGCTGCAAGCCACTGTGGAGGGGCTGCCTCCTGCAGGTACCAGGCTGCAAGCTGGGGGGACAGTCCGGAGCAGTGTCTCAGGAACAGAGGAACTGAGCAAGTTCTGAGAAGAAAGGGAGCAGAGGTATCACTGGTGATTACAGCCCAATTTCTGAGCCGCTTCTGTTTAAGGAAGGAGACAGGGGAAAGTACAGCAATTTTCTTCAATGAAAACAGGCAACAGAATTCCCTTTGCCTCCTTCCCCTTGCAATTAAGCCCTTCTCTGCAAATGAAATGATTTGGTTTTCACAGGGACTAATTTAAGCAGACTGGAAGGGCCGCTGAACTTTTTGATTGCAAACACCAGCATGTGCAAAACAGACTCCCCAGCAGGCCGGGCTGGGCTGGGGAAGTGCGTCCCGCTGCTGCCAAGGGGGCGGGAGTGGGGGCTTCGAAGGGGTGAAATGGGCTGAGCCCTGGGTGGGAGTCCAGCACTGCCCCGGAGTCTGGGGCACTCTCTGGAGCACTCTCTCTCGGCAGGGCTGATGCCAGTTCCTTCCATTCACTTCTCCAGCCTCCACCCACCACGGCACAGGTGAGGGACTTGGACTGGAGCCAGGGTGGCAAATCGAGAAGCCTCTGACACAGCAGTGAGCTGAAGATGCCACACATGCTCTGCCACCCTCCCATCAGGAGGCGGCATCTGCCTCTTCCTCCTTTGGATCTGGGCTGATTCTGCGACTGCTTTGACCACAGGGCAATGGTCAGAGGGATGCTGGCCGGAGCCAGCCCAGGCCTGCTCGTTTCTGCTTTGCACCCCTTGGGCTCAGAGCCACCATGTAAAGTGCCCAGCTGCCCTGCTGGAGAGACTTTGTGGGGACAGATGCCTGCCTGTCCCCAGCTGTTCCAGCAGCCCAGTTGGCACGCCAGACGCATGAGTGAAGCCACTCTTGCCAGTCCCACGTGAGCAGGGATAAGCTGTTCCCACCCAGCACTGCCCAAATGGCAGTCATGAGTCACTGCACTGTTGCTGTGTTCAGCCACTAACTCTGTATTACTATTATAACTTTTTAATTTGAAATAGTCTAAGATCCACAAGAAGATGCAAAAATAGCCCAAAGACTTCTCATGTATCCTTCACCCAGCTCCCCCCAAGAATAATACCCCACATAACTGTGGCATCGTGTCAAAACCAGGAAATTGATCCTGATACACTAACTCAGACCCAGACCTCATTAAGGCACTTCTTGTGTGTGTGGGGGGGTGGGTGGGTGGGTGTAGTTCTATGGAATTTTGTCACATGAAACCACTAAGTTTTGGGGTGGTCTGTTGCTCATATGGATAACAGGTCCAGATGTGAACAAAATCCCCCAGAAGTGTGTATTACACAGGCTTTTGGGGTAGAGTGGAAGACATTCCACCCTAGACTCAGAGAATGCGCACCCACACGGTACGACGGGAACTCGGGACCACGATGGGGGACAGGAGCAGCCAGTATGCAGAGTCCATTCGCCAGGATTCCTGGCACCAAAGAGATGAGATTGCCTCTTCCCCTTTGAAATCAGGCCTAGCCACAGGACTTGCTTGGCCAGTGAAATGCTGAATGGAAGCAACAAATGACACATGGAGGCAGGGCCGCTAGGAGCTGGTACGGGATCTGTGACCTCCTCCTTCGGCCACGGGGTGATGCTACAGCTGGGGCAGGCCCTCAGCCTGGGTCCCAGGTGATGATGGCTTAGACCAAATCCCCTGCTGACCTGCAGTGTAGTAGAAGGAGCAAGAAATCAATGAATGTTGGTAGAAGCCACTACCAAGAACCTGGGGTGGTTTGTTACCACCATCAGCTACCTGATGCAGGTAACCAGCTTTTGCCACCTTCCCTGCGGGAAGAACAAACAGCTCCCATTGCAGGAGGGGAGCAATAGGAATATGCCCAAGTCCTCTGTGTTCCAATATGCAGTGCCTGGAGGCTGGGGAATGGACTAGAAGATTCTGGAAGGTCTGTCTAGGCCCTGAGTTCTTTTCCATTCCACTAAGATGATGTCTGGCAGGCTCTGCAGTAAAGATCTGGATCTTTCCAAGCTGGCTATCCTCGCTATGCAATTACTGCAAAGAGAAGAGCTGGGGTCCCCTGAAGAGAAGGATCAGAGAAACAGCACGCAGCAGGTGCATGGGCAAGGAGGAGTTCTCACCCCATGCAGTCGTGCTGACTCCACTATCAACAGCCACGACCAAAAGGAGGATGAGCTACACATCCAGGCGCTGTGCCTTGTGTGTCTAGCAGCATGGGAGGTGAGACGCAGCTGTCCGGGAGACCCAAGGCCCATGCTGGCTGGCCAGCCATGCCTCGAGCGCGGTGGAAAGGGCCAGTGAGGCATTGCCTGGTCAGAGGCTCTTTAAATAGCAGCCAACGGAGGTGAGGATGTGTGGATGTACCCAGAGCATCCCGTCCTCACAGGGACACGTACACAGCAAGTGGCTGCTGAGGGCCAAACCCTCTGTGGAACACGGGTGCCCAGGGTCCCCACCAGGATCCAAGTGACTCGACAGGGCTGACAAGCCTCTGCCAAAAATGGAAGAGGAAAGCTGTGTGTGTGTGTGTGTGTGTGTACACACACACACACCTGCGCACACCTGTGCTCCAGCCACCCAATGCAGGGAGGAGGGGACTTCCTCTGAGACAAACATGCTCCGTGTACTTTATCAAATTTGCAGATGCCACACAGCTGGGGGAGGGGGAGATGATGGCAAATACACCAGATGACAGAGCTGGGATCTAAATAGAAGCTGACAGGCCGGAGCAATGGGGTGGATCTAACAAGATGAAACTTAACAGGGACGAACGTGTTTATTTCGTTTTATTTATCTATTTGTGCCCCGTCTCCACGTGCAGAGGAATGGGGGAGGAACAGTGGCTCACTGGAGGAAGGAGGTAACACTACTGCACGCAGGGCCACAGGCCTGACTGCGCAGACCTGTGGGGCGGGGACTGAACTCCAGTGAGGGTTTGGGGGGCTCGTGATGATGGTCAGTTCTATAGGCAGCAACAGGGGTGAGGGTGGGGGGTCTGTGGCTGCATCAGTAAAAGTATAGCATCCATGGGCAGCCTGGGTGGCTCAGCGGCTTAAGCGCCTGCCTTTATCCCAGGGCATGATCCTGGAATCCTGGGATCGAGTCCCATGTCGGGCTCCCTGCATGGAGCCTGCTTCTCCCTCTGCCTGTCTCTGCCTCTCTCTCTCTCTCTCTCTCTCTCTCTCTGTGTGTCTATCATGAATAAATAAATAAATAAAATCTTAAAAAAAAAAAAAAGTATAGCATCCAGGCTGAGGAGGGCAGCGGGGACTAGGGAGCCAGAGAACCTGAGTCTGAATTCCAGGATGGTCAGGCTGTCCTGTTGGGCAGGGGCCTTTCAGGCAGCTCAAGCCTGGCCTCCTTCTGTGCCATCCACCTGGGAATCAGGCCCCCATGTCCATCTCGCCTTTCTTTCCTTTTCTTTTCTTTTTTATGAGTTTTATTTATTTGAGAGAGAGCATAAGCGGGCAGAAGGGGCCATAGGAAAACATAGGAGGGGCAGAGGGAGAAGCAAGGAGCCCGACACAGGGCTCTCTCCCACGACCCTGGGATCATAACCTAAGCTGAAGGCAGACACTTAACTGACTGAGCCACCCAGGTGTCCCTCTCTCTCCTTTCCAATAGTCAGGACACCCCTAGGGCAGCCTCTCCCTTCAAACGTGTGCCACCAAGAGTCAGGCCTGAACCTCTGAGAACCCCAAAGTTGGGTGGGCATATGTGGGTTCTGTCAAAACTCTCTCCACTCTCCACCCAAAGCTGGCAGGGCTGGGCTTGGAGTTTCAGCAGCTCAGCTGAGGGTTGGGTGTGAGATGCCTCTCCCCTGTGGCAGGCGCCCCCCCCGCCCCAATTCTCAGAGCAGGCCTCTTCTCTTCACTTTGGCTGGGGAGAAGATGCGGCAATAAGATGGTCAGTTGCTCCAAACTTCATCAGGGGAAGGGCTAGGGGGATTCTGAGCCTTTGTGAACTCAGCTCTCAGCTCTGCAGGAGAAAGACGGTCCCCACTATTTTGAGCCTTAGGCTGCCTCAAAAGGTAGTGAGCCTCATGTCATTGGAAGCATGTAAGCAGAGGCTGCCTTGGCACTCAGCAGAGAGGCTAGCACAGAATGAATGGATGGGACTAGGTGGGTCTGAAAGTCTTGCCCTACACTGAGATGCTTTTGGTTCAAGCCTGATAGAGATTTTCATCCATGGCAATCCTTCTGAATGCAGGCCTGCTCCCTGAGGTCTCAACAGTTAGACTGCAAAATGGAAGGAGCTTAAGGTGACAGCCAGGGATGAGGGTACCTGAGCATGACTGAGGGCATTGTGGCTACGGAAGGTGGCCGGAGGTCACTGAAGGAAGCGGGAGATCCCAGACCCCTGGTAACCAGAGTGTCCTGGGTCCCCCCCGCCCCCCCCCCACACCCATGCAGTTTCTTGCCCTGCAGGAGCTGGCCTGAACCATAAAGCCTCTCTGGGCCCCCTTCCTGCTCCTTGCCCTTTGAGGGGCAATGAAGTTTGTACCCCCAGCTCTGCCCTCAAGCACTCCTGATCCCCCCACGGAAGCTGGTGTACCAGGCAGGGTGGGGCCACAGGCCTGCAGGAAGATGCCACCCCCAATGCTACAGATGCTGCCATCCTGCCAATGGTCAGCATGAGACTAGGCCAGCGCAGACCCCACAAATGCTGACTCCTGAGGTCCTGACAGGCACCAAGTAGGAGCATCAGGTCCTTGACCAAAATCTAGTCTGGAGGGGAGAGGAGCAGAAGGAACAGACCCCTCCCCCCACCGCCACTGTGTCACCAAGGATTCACCCACATCATAGATGTGGGCTCCTTATGTCCTCCACTCCTCTCCTCTCACTCTGAAAAGATACTTGGGGAAGAAAGCTCTTTCCTTACCCTTTAGCTGTCCAGAAGGGCTTCCTGGAGGAGGAGTGAATCCAGTGCAGATTCTGGGGGGAAGGTGGGAGCTTATGTGGGACAGCAGGGCTTGGTAGAAAAGAAAGAATAAGCCAGAGCCAAGCAGAAGGGGTGGGGGGGGGGTGAGATGGGGACATCCCTAGCTGGCAAGGGCATGGGCTCTGGATTTGAAACCCAGGTTCTGTGACTTCTTGGCTTTGAGACACACTTAGGCAACACGTTTCCTCTGGACCTCAGGTTTCCCATCTATATAATGGGGATGACACAGGCACCAGCCTCACAGGTGTTGAAAGGGTTAAATGGCATGTTGTACTGAGCCTGGCACATAGATAGTACATGATGATGATGATGATGAAAATCTACTCCAGAGGGTAATGACTGTAAGTAAACAGATGGCAGTCACCAGTATTGAGACTTCAGCGAATACAAAGAACCTTCCTAAGAAGCAGAGCACCTCCACCTGGAAGAGGCTACTGTATGCTGCATGAGGTGGTGAGCTCCCTGGCCCTGGAAGCATTCAAGCACCAGGGCTCTGTGGAGAGATGCCTGTGCGGGGAGGGGTGTGTGTGGAGATGGCCAGCAGGGGTCAGCAACGCAGCAGGTCAGAAGGGAGGTGTGACCAGTCAACCTCCCCTCCCCTTCCCCAACCCCAGCGCTGGGGACAGCAGTGACAACTGGACCAGGCTGCCTTGCTTCCAGGCAAACAGGATCCACAGGATCTGGCGCAGGCTGTGGTGTGTCCTGCAGGGTCAGGTCAGAGTCCTTACACCCAGCAGCCTGGGCTGGGGTGATGGGAAGGGGAGCTCTGAGATTTCCAACGAGGAGCCCTGAGGCTGAACGCACAGTGCAGCTGGGCAGTGTGTGTGTGTGGGGTCTGGGCAGACTGGGGAGGACGGGGCAGGGTGCTGGCACCCCAGGATCGAAGCCCTAGGTAAGGTCTTCAGAAGGGTCACTTGGGGCCAGAGCTGGGACTTGCTCACCAAGCTGTCTGCACCCCAGGCTCCTTAGCACTCGGTCCGAGGGACAAGGCCTTCTTCCCTCCTGATCTCCGCAGTGGGGGCTGGCAAGGTCCATGGCACCCCCACGCCAGGGCAGAGCCCTCCCTCAGCTCCACTGGGGGCTTCTCAGAGCCCGGACACTGAGGCTGAGGCAGGGCAGGGCAGGCCAGGGCCTCAACTATCTCCCCAGATCCTGAACTGGCTGCTACAGCCAGATCCCTAAAGAGGGCGCTTCTCGGGGTGCCTGGGAGGATCATGACCGAATTCTACGACCGAATTCTGGATTTTGGCTCAGGTCATGATCTCCAGGTTGTGAGATCAAGCCCTGGCTCATGCTCAGTGGAGAGTCTGCTTGGGATTTTCTCTTCCTCTCCCTCTGCCCCTCCTCCCACCAAATCAATCAATCTTTTAATGATAATAATAAGAAAAAGACTGCGCTTGTCCCTCTTTCCCCTCCAGAACTGAAGAGCAGGGTCTGTGATAAGGCTGCTCTGGGAGAAAAGGGGTAGAGTGAGGCAAGGGGCGGGCAAGAGGGGAAGAGCCTGATAGGTCCCTGCAGCTGGTGCCTAACGCCTCCCCCACCTGGGACAGAGGGAGTGTGAGGGGTTCATTCCTTCACTTGTGCTGAGGTCAGAGGAGCTAGTCCAGGTAGGAGCTGACATTGCATAATGCTGCCAGCTGGACTCAGATGTGGCTGGGGTCCTCTGCCCAGCCCCATGGTGGGGCGGGGGGGTGCAGGTCACTCCTGGCTCCCAGAGGCCCCCCCACCTCTCTCTGGGGAAGGTGTGCCAGGGCAGAGCACGGCTGAATGCAAGAGCAGAGAGTGCATTTGCCCTGGCTGGGGGCTCATTTTGGAACCAGAGGATGCTGTTGTTCCCCACCCCCACCCCCCAAAATGCTCTGGCAAGTGATGGAGAAAGGGACTTGACCAACAGTGTCTAGGAGGGAGCCTGGGATGGCAGCGTGGCTCCAGAGACACAGGGAAGAGTCCCTGACAAAACCAAAACAAATAAAACCTCTCCTAAGAGGAAGATGTCTGAAATTCCACCATTAAAGATTCATTCTTTTAGCTGAACACTTTGTCCTTTTTAAAAATGCAAACCTATCAGAGCCCCACCTACAAATAGCTTTGTCAAAGGAAAGGAAAGAGAGAATACATAGCATCCTCGTGAAGAAACACTGGTAGGGAGGCCAATGGAGAGTGAAGCAGTGGGGGTGGGTTTCCCAGGATTTACTCTGCCTGCTGCTCAGCCTTGGCCAAGGGCCAGCTCTAAAGACACCTCCGTCCCCTCCCAACACCTCTCCAGGGTGGTTGCTTCCCACTGCACCACGCCAGGAGTTGCTTTCTGGTTTAGGGTCAAAGCTTGCAGCCCGAGTTTGCAGGAAGCTGCTAAAGTCCTCTGTGACATCCGAGAAGCACAGCGATTGACCCATCAGATTAACCCATTATCGAGTGTGAGTTTCTCATAATAATCAGGTGCCTCGGACCTCCCACGACACGCCTCCTGACCTCTCGGAGTGCTCAGTGCTGTCCACCTGCACAGACCCTCTGCACCACAGGTATTTCTTTGTGGGCTTCAGCCAGGCAAGGTGGGGGGGTCCACTTTGGTGCACTGGGCCACTATACTGAACTCCTCTTCCTTTCCTTCTTTTTTCTAATAGTGGTAAAATACCCTCCCCTTTTTTTTTTAATTTTTATTTATTTATGATAGTCACAGAGAGAGAGAGAGAGAGAGGCAGAGACATAGGCAGAGGGAGAAGCAGGCCCCATGCACCGGGAGCCCGATGTGGGATTCGATCCCGGGTCTCTAGGATCGCGCCCTGGGCCAAAGGCAGGCGCTAAACCGCTGCGCCACCCAGGGATCCCCCTCCCCTTCTTTTTAAAGTAAGTTTAAGTTTTACAAAAATAACACAGGGTCATCATTTTAAAAATCAAATAGATTTCATGGGTGGTACATAGCAGGTGTCCCATAGCTGAATGAATGAATGAATGAATGAAAGAAAGAAAGAAAGAAAGAAAGAAAGAAAGAAAGAAAGAAAGAGAAAGAAAGAGGAGCCCTTCTTGATGTCTCTCCAGCTCCTTACAACAGTATCACCCAGTGAGAGTGGCAGGGAGCATTCACTTGCTTCACTGGGAAGAAAACAGGCTCAGAGCTGCAGTTAGTGTTATTAGATAAAATGCAGCATCCCAGGAACTTGCCTGAGGTCAGCTGCAGTTTGGGTCTAGGCCTAACCCCACCCCTGCTCCACTGCCAGGGAGCGGGGGGCTGCCTGTCATCCCAGCACTGCCCGACGGCCACTGTGGCTGCTCCAGCCTGGGAAGGTGAACTGGCTTCTCACGTTGCAGGCCTAATTTTATCTGCTTCTTCAGAAGGGCTGGACTGGATGCCAGAGGATGCAAGGCCAGAGGCCAGAGCTTTGGGGGCTAAGCCCGTCCAGGGCTCCAACAGTTTCCTTCAGCCCCAGAACCTGGGGGCCAGGCTTGCAACCTCATCTTTCCTGGGGGAACAGGCAGTGGGTGGCCAGCTGGGCTGAAAAAGAGGTGAGAGAGAAAGCTTGCAGGACTTGTGGGATCCATATGACCTCACTGCATCTCACCTGCATCATTGCTGTCCCCCCAGGATCTCAGTGCCTCCCAGGGGCTTCTCTAGGAGAAGCGCATCTTGTGAGGAGTCAGTGCCTCAGTTCCCTCATTCGTGAAATGGGGATGTTAATGGTGCTTCCATCTCAGCTTCCTGTGCATCTGCTGACATTGCCGTTCCAAACCTCAAGATTTGAGCCCCTTCTCTCACCCCCAAGCCAAAAGCCTCCCCCAGAGCTCTGAGGACCTCCCAGCCCCCCACTGTCTACGGCAGCCTGGGGCAGAGAAGGGGACTCGGGGAGAGGCCTACCGGGAAAATAAACTCCCTGACCGCCAACGCCCCCAGGCCCTGCCTGCGTGGGGACGGCTGCGGGGCGACAGGGTGAGGGCAGACCAAGGACGGATGGCCACTCCAGCCCTGCCTGCCCAACTCAGCAGAAACCAGGGCCAGCGGTAATGGGCTGGTGCCCCCCAGCTGCAACCAACTTCATTTTCTGTCACAATTAAATGATTGCTCGAGTTTGCTCATGCTCACTTATTCAATTACCTCTGCGGCCCTGAAGGACTCACAGAAAAACAGCCATAAATAACCCGCATCAGCCACTGTCCCCCCAGTCTGTCATCCGGGTGCATCTCTCACTGGCCCAGGCCAGACTCTCCAGCAAGTGCAGGACCATCGCCACGTGTGTCCCCTGCCCCAAATCAATCCACCCCAGCTCCCACGGCCCACCTCAGAATGTCAAGCCCTCGCCTGAGAGCTGGCTGATGGGGGCCCTTCCTGGCTCTAGTTGCCCCATCGTGTATCTCTGGGGGGCCGCTTCATCCTGCAGGCCTCTGGTCCCTCCAATCTGTGAGATGACTGAACAGTCTGTGTGAGTCGTTAAGTGTTGCCCTTCTAAGAGGCTATGGGCCTGGCTTCACAGTCAGAATGTAGGCACAGTCAAAGGCAAGACAAGGTGTCCTCTCTACCTGCCTGTACCCCCACCTCCATTCCAGGCACCTCTGCTCCAGGCTTCCAGAAATGCCCTGCTCTTCCAGCCTGCATGCCTTTGTGGATGCTGTTCCCCTTCCTGTTCCCTTCAGTCACTTCTCAGCCTGGGGCCTCTAGCACCCCATAAGGCCCAGCTTGGATGCCAGCTCCCCTGGGAGGCCTGACATCTGCCCCCATGGCAAGTGTATTAACGTCTCCCTCCTCAGGCTCCCACAGCACCCTGTGTGCCTCTGTGGTACATACGGGTTCTGATTTGGGAGCCAGTCCCAGGATCAAATATTCTGGGCCGATGTCCCCATAACCATGTCAGGGCACGAATCTCAATTCAGGGTTGGGAAGGGTAGGTACACAGTCCGCCTCCCTGAGTGCCGTCCGCATGAGGACTTGCCAGCCATCTATAATTATAGCCATTCATACAATTAGCCAGGACCTTGGAGGCCTGGTGTCACACTGTGCTAAATGGTTCTCACCTGCATTATGTCATTACACCATCACAACCACCCTAAGAAAACTATCCTGGCTTTACAGATGAGGAAACAGAGACTCAGTGAGTTTAGGATGCTGGCCCAAGCTCACATCCCCGGGAAATGGTGGGGCTGGGACTCAGACCTGGGTGCGTCCACACCACAGGCCAGGCTCTTTGCCGGCCCTCTCCCCAGGAGGCCCACAGAACCAGCAGTCTCAGGACTCGGGTTCAGGTGTAGCTCTTCACTGGCCTCTGTGCGACCCGGGCATCTCTCTGCGGCCTCTCCTTGTCCCTCTCCTGCAGTAAAATGAAAAGATTGTAATGGGTGGCCTTGGGGGGACCTTCCAGCCCTGATCTTCTGGGATTCTATTTCTTTCTGGAAAGCACCTGCTGCGGCCACACTGGTGAACCAACACAGCTGGGATGGTAGGCTCATCCCCTGGGGTTTGCTCTGGGGCAGGGCACTGCCAGGGCTCCTCCCATGGGCCAGGAAGGCAGGTGGCAGCCCATCCTCTCAAGGAGGGCAGCTCCTGAATCTAGCAATGGTGGCAAAGTGCTCTGGGCATTCTCAGGCAGGGCAGGTCCTTTCTCTGATGGCCTTTGATGGCGGCTGCTAAATGGGACCACGACTGTTCAGGGCAGAGGAACCACACCCAGCAGAACCAATCGCCTGTAGCTGGGCAATCTGTGCCACACACCAGCTGCCTCTCCCAAGAGCTGTGTGGGGAAGGAACCCTTTGTGCCTCAGCCAGATGTGGGCAGGGGGACACAGCCAGTAACCCCGTGCTGCAGGGCACACCAGGCCTGGGCCCAGTTCCCCAGCTGTGTCCACACTCACAGACAAGCTGACACCTCCCTCCAGAGGCCTCCCCTCCCTATAGCTGGCCCATGGGCTTGACTGGGGGAGTGGAGGGATCACCTTGTGCTTCTCCCCTTGGTGTTTGGCTGTGTCCTTGCAACCAAGTGCACCTATGGGGCTGCCCGGGAAATAAAATAGTCGTTAGGAGTAGGGGCTCTGGGTTCAAATCCTAGCTCTGCCACTATGTGCCACTGTTACAGCTGTGTGACCTACGGCCTCTCTGAGGCTGCATTTCTCAGCTGGAAAACAAAAGTAATAAAAGGCCCTCCCTCATGAGGCTCTTATGAGAATCAAACGAGGTTGTGTGTGTGTGTGTGTGTGTGTGCACGCGCGCGTGCGTGCACATGTGTCTGTCAGAAGAGAAAAGCGGGGCCACCAAATATGTGAATGTTTGCTGCCCCTGCGGAATGATAACCCTGAAGGTGGCTGTTCTGACTCCCTCAGAGCCCCCAACAACTCTGAGCCAGCGCCCTAACCCTCTAGCACCTGGCTGGCATTGCCGTGGCCTGCGCCACTCTGCCCTGAGGGGTCTTAGCTCACCAGCCACTTGGGAGCCCAATACAAGTCCAAGCAGGCTCTGGGATGGGAGCCCAATGCCCAGGCTAGAAGTTCGCGGGTGGGGCCAGGAGCTGGGCACTGGGTCAGGCCAGCATGTACTCCGTCTTCTGCAAGTAGCCAGACACCAGTCTTCACGCCTCCTCGGACAGACTACGGGGGGCTGCACAGTGAGGTCGCTCTGTCCTGGGCTTTCCAGGGAATGGGGTGACAGCTGATGTAGGAGGCAGCTGACCCCCACAGGGCACAGGTAACCGCCTTCCAGGGAGGCTCTGGACAGCTGGAGGGCAGGTGAAATCACTGCGTCAACCATGAAGGAAGCCGAGGGGCTCCACCCCTGCAGCCTTGCTCTAGGATTCCCTTAGAGGTACCCAGGGCCTGCGTGAGGTCCCCCAGCACCCGAGTCTCTGGGCAGAATCTCATACCCCTGTTCTCCCCAGAGCACACACCCCCAGAAGCCCCCTAATGAGAACTTATTTGTTCAGCCCAATGTGCTCTATCTCCTCGTGGTGCTCACACACCCACATGTGGCCTGAGCACAGCAGAGTGAGAACAGCAGTACCCGCAGAAACAGACAAGGTGACAAGAGAATGTGAGAGAAAAAGCCAGGGCAGCACAGGAAATAATCCACAGGCAGGAAAAAGAGGAAGAAAAGAGATTGTGGAGGGAACCACAAGATCAAGGTGCTTCCCCTCTCTGAGCCTCAGCATCCTGGCCTATGAAATGGGGCTCCTCGCACAGAGCGGAAGAGGAGCAGGCAGGGGAGGGTGGCGTGCCACGCTGGGGTGCAGCAGGAGAGGCCCAGCGCAGGGCAGCAGGGGCTTCTGCTGGAGGCTGGGTGGGTTAGCAGCAGTCACCACAGCCACGATGTTTATGCCATGAGCAGGGGGTGATGACATGTCCTGGAACATGTTGTTGTTGTCTCTAGAGCGGGAAAACTGGGTCATGGGGGCAGTAGAGGGGGGAGAGGGAGGGTGTCACAGGCCACAGTCACCAGGCGGGGCCTCCACACCCGAGGCCAGGAAGAGAAAAAGAACTCCCTGATACCAGCTCCTGACCCATGCACCCCCAGCTGTGAAGGCCAGGGCATCAGGAGGCCAGAATGGGAAGTCGCAGACCCAGAATGAGTTCATATGTTTGTTCATTCATTCACCAAACGGGCACCAGGAAGCCAGCACTATGCTACATGCTGGGGACACAATGTTAAGCAAAACAATCCAGGTTGCTGCCCTCATGGGAGGAAAACACACAGGGAGCAAATAATCACACAAGTAAAAGCATGACTATATCTGGGATAAGTGTTTCTAAAGCAAGGTCTTGGGTAGCAGACCATGTCAGAGAGGTCAGGGAGGGCTTCTTGGAGGAGGTGACATTTGAGCTAGCTTTTAAAGTGTGTAGAGGAGTTAACCAGGCAGAGAGGTGAGGGAAGGGCATTCTAGGTAGAAGGGACAGCAGGTGCAAAGGATCCACACATAGTATGGCTAGACCACAGAAGGCAAGGGGGTGCCCCTGGAGATAGGGCTAGGAAGGTGGGCAGGGCTGGGCCTCAGGGAGGGCTCTGGACTTTATTCTAAGGATGGGGAGCCACTGAAGATTATTCAGCAGGTAAGCAACATAACCTGAGTTGTCTCAAAGCATCACTCTGGGGAGGATGGATTGTAGGAGCAAGGGTGTGATGAGAAGGGGGGACACTGTGAGGAGCCCTACCACTGAAGCCATGACACCGTGATGGGCCAGGGTAGTAGCCATAGAGATGGAGAGAAGGGAGTCCAGTTTGGGACTTGAAATTCACAGGATGTAGTGATGGATAAACTGCCAGGGAATGTGGCAAGGGGGGTGGTCCTATAAAAGGTCAGTTGGGTGGGTGGGGTGGTGAAAGGGGAGTACCCCTTTGCCTTGAGTGAGCAGGGCGGCTCCCAAACAGGTGGCTGTGTGCTTATAAGCCCAGGCATCTTCTGCCTTCAAATGGCATCCATGAGCTGGCTGGGAATGTCATGTCCAGGGATGAGCCTCATGGGTCAGGACTGACTTTGTAGAGGAGAGGCAGGATCAGGCCCAGAGGGTGAGCCGGGGAGTTGTCATGGGGCAGAGCTGGTCCCAGACATGGCCGGAGGAGGCTTAGCTGCAGGTTATGTTGCAGGTAAAGCTGAGCTTTGGAAAAACAACGATGAAGAGAACTTGGCCATAGTCGGGAAACAGAAATAAAGTGGCTCATTTGATTGCATGATGGAAAGCACCAGATCACTGGCTCTGTGACCACAGGGCCCTGTGCATTTTGTCTATTGCTGTGTGTCTTGGATCACATGGTAGGGGCTCAAAAATGATGTTAAATAAAGGGAGGGATAGGAAGTCAGTGTGGAACTTTGCTCTTTGCAACAGCAACAAAACGAAACCAGAAAGCAAGTACTGGAATGTGGTCCCACCCTCCTGAGGCCCTGGGTTCAGTCCTGCAATGGCCAAATGGCTCAGGTGGGAGGTCCCTTCCTATCTACCCTTAAGAGCCTACAGCTCAACCCATGTTAATTCAGAGTTTCCCAGAACAGGGATAGGAGTCCAGCAGGTGGGAAAGGGGACATGGGGGAGTGGTGGGGGGAAAGGAGGTCACACCGTCTCTTCCAGGGCCAGGTAACTGGAGCGCAGCACATAGCTGGGCAGCTGAGCAACCAAGTACTCAGCAGGCTCGCAAGGCAGCCTGACCATCTGCCTTCCCCAGTGAAATGTGATCCACTGCCCTGGGGAGCGAGCAGGGCCATGGATGCTCAGCCCATTACACCCAGCCTCATGGTGCCCAGGAATCCCTGTCATGCCAGCAGGGCTCTGCCCTGGCTGGGTGTGGAGAGGACTGGAAAGGAGGCTGGCCACAGGAAGGGCAGCTGCGGGCAGCCCCCAAACTTGCTGTGGCCTTCCCGTGACACTGTTCTTTGCTGCTAACATGTCTGCTGGGCAGCTGGTGATATGCGAGGTCCCAGAAGGGTGCAAAGCACACAGCACAGTGACGGAGGGACCTCTGGGACAAGGGCCAGGAGGCCTGCGTTCCAGTCCTGCCTGGTCTCCCATTTCGGCCTTTATCCAAGCCCAGGGCTCATCTGTTCTGCGCATGAACAGTGAGGGTGGCTAGACCGTAGGAAGGAGCCCTCCGTGGACATGTGGAGACGGGGGTTGAGGGGATGGAAAAGCCATCACGGCTCTGCTGCAGCGACAAATCTAGGGGAGCCCTGTTAGAGCCAGGAGACAGGTGAGGGCACCCTGAGGGAAGCAAAAACCTGGGGGCTGTGACCCAGAGTCAGAGAGAGGCTGGACCAGACCAAGAGGCAAGTTGGCCTGAGGGGGCCTCGGAGGAGCCTCTGGCCAGAGAGGAGGCTGAGCCCCCTGGCTGCTGCTGAGCCGCAGGGGCTGAGTGTCCACAGCCAGGGAAGCCCGGGAAGGGGTAGGCTAGCACCCCAGGCAAGTGGGGCACACAGTGCCCGAGGGAACTACAGCCAGAAGCCCAGGGTAGCTTGAGTTGCCTGAAGGGCCAACTTCAGACCTAATACTTGGCCCAGAGTCGCTGAGACCTGAAGCCTGTCCCTGACAAGTCTCTGTCCTTTTCCCACACTCCATCTCTCCCCATCTCCACATCACTAGACCTTGTCAAGCCTGCCTCCTGAACATCTCAGGAACTCACCCACTCCCTTCCACCTCACTGCCTCCTCTCCCCACCAGGCTGAACTCAGCTGGAGAGCAGAACCTGGCAGCCTCGTAACCTGCCTGCCCATTTTTGATCATGCCTCCCTCACCTACTCTCCTCAAAGCATCCACTCTGCTCAAAACGCCAACCTGGGCCTGGCCCTTCCTGATGTAATGCCCTTCAGTTTCTCCTGAGAAGCCAAGGTTAGAGACCTGTAAGGTGCACTTCCCCCACCCCAGCCTCATCTGTCGTCACTCCCCACATCCTGCATGCTCCAAAAGCCTCCAACTCCCAGATCACCCTGTTCCCTGCTGCCTCTGGGCTTTTGCATGTGCTCTTCCCTTAGCGAGCATGTTCTTCCCACCACCCTCTCCACCCCAACCCGGATGATCCTATTTATCCAATGGTTACTTCCCCCAGGATGCCTTCCCTGCTCCCCCCAGGCTGGGCAAGGGGCCCCCCCTAAGCTCCATGTTCGAATACCAAATACACTGGAATTGCCCTTCAACCTGCTGAATACCCTTTCCAACACCTGCTCTGTGATCTCCTGACAACAGTCCCTGGTCTGGCAGGTTCCTGGGGCAGCCCAGCAAAGGCCTCAAAAACTATTTGACTGATTGTTTTCAAGCTGATGGAGTGCTGACTGGCTTGCTGTTTTCCTGCCTGATTTCCCTCTCGCCGGAGTGACAGCTTGGGGCAAGCTGACAGTAAAGTTGTGGGGAAGAGGGTGAAGGGAGGGAAAAAAGACTCCCTAGCCTAGCCTTACCTCAAGGAATCAAAAAACCACTGGGGACCTCATGCAATTGGCCCTGGTGCACAGGGCCTGACCTCCAACCAGGCAGCAGAGCATAAGGCTTCTCCCTCTCAGGCCTCTCCTCCTCTTCCTCCTCCTCATTCACATGCCCTCCTAGGCCGCAGGCCCTGCTCCCCTGCTCGGAGCAGCCATACACCAGCTGACAGCTGGACGCGTCAGCCCCTGCCAGCCCTTCCCAAGGGTCAGGTGACCTCCCATCCCAGGCCCGCTGGGCGGACCTGGGTCTAGGCAGACCTCTCCACCAGCGCCGTAGTGGACAGTGAGCTCTCTGTGCTGGGGCGCCGGGAAAGGCCTCTGCTCAGGGCCAGCAGTCGGCAGCCACCGAAGGAGATTCTTTTCCACTGGACCTTCTCTTCCACACACTCCCTGCTGTGCTTCCAGGAAGGAGGCCCTGGTGAGTGCTGCCTCAGTGGATAGGGTGGGGAGGGCCTCGTGGAGCTCTTGGCGGTGTGGGAGTGAGGGTCCACCCAGGACAGGACAGCCCCCCACCCCCAACAAGGGGTCTACCCCATGGAGGTGCCAGCCTGCTCATTTATGCGCGTCTATACAACTGTGTATGTGGGGGTGCTGCTGGGTTGGCTCACAGCAGAAATTCTGTTGTTTGCTTGTCTCTCATCTCTGTGCCCTGCCCTTGGAGTCACTCATCCCAGCCTTCCTAGGCTGTCCAGGAGTCTTTAACCTGGGCTCCTGCACGTAGGCAGGGTGGGTTCCGCAAGCTGGGCCTGCAGAGGAAGCTGGGTGGCAGGTACAGGGGTGGGAGCCAATGATTCCCACCGTTTAACCCTTCACAGAGGCAGCTGTCTGGGGAGAAGCAGGCAGCACCCCCTGGGCTCCAGGGACAGTGTGTCCTGTCCCGGCAGCCCCACCCTCCATGGCGGGGGAGGGGTGCACGAAGCCAGGATGACCTCAGCCTGTGGGCAGTGGGCCTATGGCCTGGGTATCGGGTGCCCCCGTGGAGTGCGGGTTGACCACGGGGACTGCCGAGGGCCCCTGCCTGGGGTGGTGGCACAGTTTTGGGGAGCCCCTCCCCATGGACTCTTCTTGACCTCAGTAAATCTGAGACCTGAACCTGTCTGAGCCTGTCATGGTCCTCAGGACCTCCAGGGGATCTAAAAACATCCATCCCAGGTTCCCCCTCCAGAGATTCGGATCCCCTGGGGCAGGGCCCAGGCTTCTACAGATTTTTAAAGCTACCAGTTTATAATTTAACCTTTTTACCATGAAAAACTTTAAGCCTACAGGAAACAGCAGGGGGAATGATATATAATGAACTCTTGCATATCCTACCCCAGGATTCACATGGTTGTGTGACCTTTACCATATCTGCTTCATTGACTACCCTAAGGATAAAGTACTTGAAGCAATTTTTGGACATCAGAGCATTCCCCCTGAAGTACCTCAGGAGGTTCTTACACAACCCCGATGGCCATTATCCCACTGACAAAATGAACACCTCCCGAAGAATGTCCACGTGGAGTTCATATTCATATTTCCCCGATGGCCCCCTGGGTGTTTTTTATTGCTTTGTTTGGACCAGGATACAATCAAGGTATGTGGGTCTGTATGTCTTTTAAGTCCCCAATCTGAAAGTGTCCCTGCCAACCCCCCACCCCCGCCCCGCCTACCCATCACCACACTGACCTGCTAAATGAAAGGGCCAGTCATCCCACAGGAGTGAGAATCTGGCTGAGTCAGACACCTCTCAGTATAGAACAAGCAACTGAGGCCCAGAAAGAAAGGGACAGGGAATCTGAGGCAGGGCCAGGTCTCCTAGTCCCTTCCTGTGCCGTACTCCCCAAAGCCAGCTCCTTATCGAGGATCTGAGAAGCTCCTCCACTGCAAAGGGCCTGAGGCCCCTGGGACCCTCCCAGGGTGCTGCTGAGGACCACGTTCCTCTCAGCTGGGATATGCCCTCTAGGTCCTACGCGCAAACCCCTCTTTGGCAAGCCATATCACCAGCTTTGGGGTCCCTCACCCTCTGAATGGAGCCAGGCACCCCACTCCTCAGAACACGCCTCATCAAGGGCAGGAAGCTCCCCTGCAACCAGACACCCCTGAGAAAAAGTAGGGTGAAGTGAGAGGAGACCGGAACGTGGAAGGACATCGACCTTGAAGGTAACTCCTGAGCTCTTGAAAAACTGCCCCTGGGAAAGGCAGGGGCCTCTCAGCCGCCCTTCTGGGCTCTCTGAGGACAGGCCCAGCAAGTCCAGGTCCGGAATGTGTGACCTGGCAGAGGGCCAGGGCGGGTGGGCTGGCTGTGGAGTTTGGGCTGGCATGTCTGCTGCTGCCCTCTGCTGGGGAAAGGCCCGCTCGCGCTCTCCCTGAACAGGCTGGCTCGGCGGACTGGGCCGTTCCACCCGGTGGTCTTGCAGCATCAGGACCTCTCGCTCTCACGAACACATGCACTTACACATTCGTCTGCACGCTCACACGCTTGCTCCACCCATTGCTACATTTTAACCTTAAAAGGATGTTTCTTCTTGCAGCCATAAAGTTGCCATGCTAACCACTGACAAAACCTCCTGTCTAGCTCAAAGGCCTCTTATGTAAGGCAGGTGGCTGCTGATCACAGTACTTAGAGAAAGGTGTAGAGGCCTGGGGAAGGGTGTCGGAGGTTGGGAAATGTGCCTGTCTGGGTGGTAAGCAGCCTCCAAGATCCCAGATGCAGCTTCTAGGGGGTCAGGTCCTAAGGGAATTAGGGAATGCTGCTAGAGCCATCAGTAACCATGCCCAAGGTACCCGAGGGCCCATGATGCTGTCACGAGGTTAAGATACCATAGGGGTGAGGGAGGAAGAAGCCTCCAGCCTTAGCCACCCCCGGAGTAGCCCTTCCAGTGGCACTGGGATTCTTGAGTCATCTTTGCCCCATGCGTCTCCCGCCCTGACAGCAAGCTCAGAACATTGCTGCTGCTGCTGCTAAGGACATTTGTCAGTGGCTGAAGGGCTTCTAAACTAATAATCGCTATATTAAAATCGCATTTGGTCCTCAAACTGGAGGAACATTGGGAGATTTTACATGTTAAAGGAAAAGGAGAGGAAAAAAACTTCTCTCAAAGGATAAAATCAGCCCTGAAATAAGTTTGTGTGACGGAGGAATATGAAGCATTTCTCTGTGGTTCTGGCTATCAGGCCTTCCCTGGGGAACAGATGCTCCGCAAAGCCACATATTTCAGCCATGGCTGAGAAGGTGATGTGTGAAGTCCCCCAGTGTTCGGTATTGATCCCATTGGGTAGAGGACCACACAGATGGAGGGCACGCCATCCTACAGCCCTTGAGTCATTTTTAGAGTGGATTTTAAAACATGGCTTTTTCCCCCAGAAAATAATCTTGTGCTTTCCCAGCCTGGATGGCCCCAGATGATACACAACCCTCTGCCACATGAGAAACTCAAAATCCTCTTGCCCATTACAACCTAAGCAGTTTTAAATGGTTTTCAGGTCCTCTCTTCTCTAATAGATTAAAAAATGCTCCCTTGGGCATCACAAAGACATTGAAAGGTACTTGTATCAAATCTCTGGCTCCAGCAGGCCTACGAAATGTACAGTAGAGCTTCAGAGTAGAGAGGGCAGGCCATAAACCATGCTGCTTTTGAATCTGCAGCCTGACACATCTTATACTGCAGTCTTCTTTTGATACAAGCTGTTTCTTTCTTTCTTTTTAAAGATTTATTTATTTATTCATTCAGAGAAAGTGAAGAGAGAGGCAGAGACACAGGCAGAGGGAGAAGCAGGCTCCATGCAGGGAGTCTGGTGTGGGACTCCATCCCCGGTCTCCAGGATCCCACCCCGGGCTGCAGGCGGTGCTAAACCGCTGCGCCACCGCCACCGCCACCGGGGCTGCCCCAAGCTGTTTCTTAATTATCTCTTCCCAAAACACTTCCTGCCCCGCCAGATTTATTGGAATGCAATCCTGAAGGCTTCCTCACCTCACCTTCTCAGGCAACCCCCTCCTCCTTGGCCTGAGCAGGACCAGACAGGCGCTCCCCTGGGCTGGGTGGCCAGGCCTTCTCTCCACCCCTCTAGGCCAGCAAGTAAAGCAAGCCAGGGTTACTGCCACTCACAGCCCTCCCTCTGGTCTCCTGGCCAGCCCTGGCCACTTCCCTATTGCTTCCTGCGTCCCCTCTTCTCCTGAGACAGGCCCTTTTCAGCCTCCCCCAGACACAGGCACAGCTGGCATCTCCCCCTGCTCAGACCCTATCCTGGAAGTGTGACACCATGCCTGTCACAGATGACAGCAGTACCTCTCCTAAACCTTTTCAACTAGGACTCCATTTCAACATAATTTGTTCCCTACGAGTCCTCCTGCGATAATCATTATACTTTTAGTATCCACTGATTGAGAAAATGATGATAAAAACTACTAGGAACTCAAATAGTGCCTTTAAATGAATCTGTATTTTGGTAATCTCCAAAGTGTTCATATACATTTGAGAGGTTATCATGCTCCAAGAGTATAACTGTTCTGGTCTAAAGATGATGCTTGTGGCGGTGTGGCTTTGGGAGGCTCTAGACCGTCCCTCAGGCAGCAGCCCTTTGCCCCTGGCCCTGCAAATCCACAGTGCCGAGCACCCCATCAGACCCTCCACCAGCAGTGCACCACCCAGCTGGGTATGAGCTCCTGGAAGGCTCTCATGTCTGATGTAGGCCACTGAGGCACACAGCATGAAGAGGGCCTCAGACAGGATCCCAGCCCTGAGGCCTTTAGAGTAGACAGTCTTGAATCCCAGCTAGAGTGCTCAGTAGCTCCTCTAACTGTGCACAAGGTCTTCAACGTCTCAGACCCTCAGGTTCCCCACCTGAGAGTGATTCTCTTCAGAAATGGTGATAGTGACTATAAAGCCAGTGATCCACAGGAGATGCTTCATAGGAGAGGCTACTATTATATAGGATATATTTGGGCATGAAGTATCTGACTGCCTGGTTCAAGTGAGGTCACTTTCCACTTCCTGGCTCCATGATAGGAATCTGGCTGTGAGCTGGTGCACTGGTCAGGAAGCATGAGGCTGTGCTGCATAACAAACCACCCCCAAATCACAGGGGCCTACTAGCACAGAGATGTATTTCTCTGTCAGGCTACATATCCAACATGTATAGTCAGTCACTCAGGGAGTGATGGTGCTTCTGAGATGGGCCAGAGAGAGAGGACATGGGCAATGACTTGCCCTTAAAGTTCCCACTGGAAATGACATCTGTCACTACCATGCACATCATGTCGGCAGAAGCAAATCACGTGGCTGCACTTACCTTCAAAGGGCAAGGGAAGCGCAATCATACCACATTCCCACAGGAAAAAAACAGACTATTTGTGAACAGCGCTGACAATGACCACAGTCAGCCAGCTTGTCTCCAGATATAAGGAGCTGACAGGCTCTCATAAGATACAGTTCATGACGAATTTCGTCTAAGTTTGAACTGGTACAAGTTTGATTTGTGGTCTTGCCTGCCATCTTCCCTACAATGGGAACGGCAGGCTTAAAAAGGGGCAGAGCTTCTGTAATTTTTAATGAACCCGGGTTTAGCATGCAGCAGAGATTATATACACAGACTCTCAGGAAATAAAATGTGCCAACTGGTAGTGATGAGCCACGAGGCACTCATTCCCCTCAGCCTGCTGGTGGCCTCTGTCCCTGTGTCTGGCATCACTGGTATTGTCATCTGTCCCCACTCTGGAAGCCAAATACAAACCCAGGCCCTGCTGTCCATGACCCTCCTTTCAGTCTAGGGAGTGTCCTGCAACCCTGTGGCAGGCTGGCTGTCACTCAGGTCCCAAGGGGCTGCAATGACCGAGGCAGCCCCACGGCGGGGCGGGGGAGGAGGGGCTCATTTAATCACCAGCTGGACAGTGGGGCCCATCAGGGATTTTAGCCCTTGAGTCTCCTGGAGTGAGCCCAGAGTTTTTCATTCAGGACACAACCCAGTGACAGAAGAGGACACAGGGACCTGAGGTCATTTGTTCACTACTCCTGGGGAGGGGGCTCTCAGCTGAACTCTTCTGGCTTGGGGCATCTCCCTCCCTGCCCACCCTCCCTCCCTGTCTCCTATTTCTCCCTCCCCAAGAACACTAGGGTGGGATGCTGGGTGAGGGGCCGGCTGTGGGGCTACAGGGGGAAGTGTGGGCTGGAGAAAGGACATTTGTCTCCCTCTGACACACTGAAGGGAGCCCAGTGTACTCAGTGAGTGTGTTAGAGGGAGCGGAAGGTCCTGTCTCAAGCGGGTGCCTCACCTGCCTCCCAGCACCCTAGCTGAGTCAGTCCTGAGAATAACCCACGCAGTGACAAGCCTCGGTGGCAGAGACACTTGGGAAGAGGACTTCACAAAGGAATTCTGTGCATTTTGTCATCTGAGTATCATGACAAGGCTATGGCAGTGGGTGGGAAATCAAGACTCAGATGAACATTAGGAGTTCATCCTAGGGGCCTCATGAGGCTAGTGGGAATGCCTGCAACAGATCTGGGCTCCTGACTCCCTGCACAGTGCTCTGAGGAAACAGAGCACTGATCAAAGGCCACGGCCCATGCATATAACAGACGTACCTGCATGTAGCAAAGGGAAGGTCTGGGTTGAGAAAGACCTGTCAGCTTGAATTATTTACTTGGGACTTCTGAGGGAGGACTGGGAAGAATGGAGGTCTTCCCTAACTCATTCCAGAGAATGGGGGGTTGCACAACAAAGACGGTGACAGAGAACAACCTCAAGCTTCCTCGGGAATGGAAGGTCAGCATTAGTGCCAATGGGAAGCCACAGAGTGCCTCCCTGAGCAGCAGCAAACCCACCTGCCTAGCTCAGGGGCTGAGGCCACCGCCCTAATCCTCCTCTGCCCTTCCCACCAACCTCACCAACCTGTGTCAGAACCACAAACCATACAGCTCAGGAGTAGGAGGACCCTCAGATATCGCTTCACCTATACCTTCAGATGACGCGTGAGAGGAAGAGCCCCAGTTTCCCTACCTGTTGAGTCTAGATTTTTTTTTAACATTTTTTAAAAAATAAGCTCTATGTCTAACACGAGGCCCAAACACACAATCCCAAGATCGAGTCACATGCTCTATTGACTGAGCCAGGCAGGTGCCCCAAATCTAGAGTTTTAGAAGTATAGGCTGACTACCCAACAGATACCCCATCACTATCAACTCACCCTAAGTTTGCACTGTTGTGCCATGGGCTGCTTGGATGCCCCTGGCTTGCTCTCTGCTCTCTAAGAAGGTTCAGGCAGGGCTCCTGAGAACATCTGGGAATGACAGTGCCTCTTGGGTCTTGTTGAAACCCCTAGCCAAAGAGTCCCAAAAAAGTCAACACCAAGCCCCAGCCCTGCATTGACCTGCCACGATGGTTTCTGTAGAGGTGCGGAGCCCACCCACCACTGGGACATGCACTTACTCCATCAGGTTGGAGGAGAGACAGGCCTGGGGGACAAGGAAACCTGTGTCCTGTCCCAGCAGAGCCAGTGACTTACAGGTGACTTTGGCCAAGTTCCAGTCTCCTTGGGGTCAATTTTCTGACTTTCAAAGTGAATACACAGTAGCCCTCAACCCCCCTGCTGCATGGTGGGTAAGTGTGCTATGGGGCACAAGTGTCTGGGTTCAAATCCCTGCTCCCTCCTTACTGGCGGGAGGCAGTAGGCAAGTTATTTAACCTCTCGTTTTCCCAATCTCTGAAACAGGCTGATAATACTACCTCATGGGGTAGTTGTGAAGGTTAAAGGAGTTGATCTATACAACACACCTAGAACATTGCCTGGCACCCAGCAAGCTCTCTGACTTTATTACCAATTATTGCTATTTCCTCTCCCACACCACCACTGCAAGGTGACACTGATCTCCTAAGGGCTCCTTAGGGAGAGAGGAGTGTGGGGAGGGAGGGTGGTGGGCTGCTGGCATGGGAGCATGAGGGCTCGCCTGGGATACCACCTGGACACATCGGCACAGCTGGGCTGCCTTGGCAAGGCCAGGCCTGGTTAGTTGGTGTTGGGCCACCTTGGTTTTCTCTTCTTTCTTCTTTCTTGCCTTCACCAAATTTGCAAGTAGGGCTGGGTTTGCCAAGCAGTTGTGCTATCTTGTCATATATCAACTTATCCCTGAGCCAATTTCTGATTTGCATCTGCATCGAGATGCCTCCTACTGGCTTCTCAGCTCATGGAACAGGCTCAAGTGGGGCTCCTTCTTTACAGTCTGAGAGCAGACCCAGGGTAGGCCTAGGCTGTGGTGTCAGCACAGCCCCTTACCATCAGGCCTCAGGCTCCCTGAACCCCTAATACCTGGCCCAGCAACCCTAACCTCCCCCATCATGCTCCAGCCATACAGGCAGCTCTTAGAAGCCTCATCCTACATCCAGCAAAGCAAATGCACATACCAGGCAAAACACCTCTCCCTTCCTAAAGGGGCAGGCACTCTGTGGCCCAAAAGACAGTAGCTAATGTGAGAAAGAGAGAGAGAAAGAGAGAGACACCCCTAGGGGGTGAGGGGGTAATAAATGGGCCAGGCTGAGGTTTTCAGCGCCACCTGGTGCCAGAGGTACAGGTGGGTGGCAGGAAGCTCTCTGAGCTGGGGTCCTGAACAAATTGATAGGCACTCCATGCATGGAGCCAGCTGGCCATGCCGACGGTCTGGACTGAAGGTCATTCAGGGCATTAATCATGTCCAGTGCTGCCTAGCTTGGAGGCATCCTTGGCTGGGAGTCCAACAGAGGAGAGAGTATTAATAACTCGGCAGTGATGGGCACCCCTGTAGGAATGTCCTCTCAAACAGGACAGGACAAATGTGGCCAGAAGAGCCTCCCCTCACACTGTCTCCTTGGCACTCTCCTGAGACAAAGTCAGGATGTCTTTCGGCGCTGCATTTCCAGCCCCAAGTTCCAGCAAGCCTGCCCTTAGGGAGGAGGGGGAGCTCTGGCAGGTAGCAGAGAATAAGGCCCAGAGACAAGCAGCCTCCACTTTCCTCCTGCCTCGCTCCTGGCCCGCACCAGGGCCTGGTCAAGGCATTTCAGACCTTGCTTCTCTCGTGTGCAAAGCGGCAGTGAGAAAGTCTGCCTTCCTTTCAACCCAGAGCTGTTGGGAAGATATAACTACCATGGCAATAATGCTAGAAATAACAATGATAAATTACATTTATGGAGTACTTAGCTCTGGGCCCTCAGCTAACCTTTTCACAGTCTTTATCTTAATTTTGTCCTAAGTCCATGAAGTATCCTTATTATTTCATTCTACAGATGGGGAAACAGAGGTGCAGAGGTTTGGTCACTTCTCAAAGTTACACAGCAATTCTGTCGTGAAGCCATGATGTAGATTGACGTGCACAGCTGTGCTGTACAAAAATGAAGCTTTCCTGTACCCCCTAAGCCCTTGCAAGAGGCTGAGTGCCTGGATAGCAGGGACTCTGCTCTCTTCTTGGGCCTGTGACCAATACTCCCTAAGGAAGGCAGGAAACACAACATGAGGAGTTAAGACAATCTGTGTACTCTGGATGCCTACGGTTATGTGTACTGCTTGATTTTTTTAAAAAAATGTTTTAATATTTAAATTCAAAGGGCAGAGAACAGTATTTAGAGAAGTCTACCTCTCATCCTGGCTTCCTGGAGGCAATCATGGTTACCAGTTTCCTAGGACAGATTATTCTAGAAGTGACAGATGCCTCTTTCGAGTCTCGTTCAACTACTGGTGGGTCGTGGCTGGGAACTGTGGGTCCTTCTGTTCCTCTCAGTACACCATCTCCCTCACACCATTTCCACCTTCCTCCTCTGCTTTCCAGGGGCCCACAGACAGAAGGACAGCTGTGCTATGACAGTGACAAAGGCCAAGAAGGAGAAAGCTGAGGACCACTGACGGCCTTGCCTCCTGTCCAGGAACTGCCTCTTCTACCCCAGACCTTCTTCCTGTGGATAGATACATGGTTGTGCAGGACAGCACGGATGCTGGGGATGCCAGAGTGGGCGTGCGGCTAGAGCCCTTCCTGCACCAGGTCGGAGGGCATCTGAGCGTGATGAAGTACGATGAGCACACGGTATGCAAGCCCCTCATCTTCCAGGAGCAGAGGTTCTACGAATCCCTGCCTCTGGCCATGAAGCGATTCACTCCACAGTACAAAGGTGAGTGTCCAGGCAGCCAGACGTGGCTCTGCGCCTGCCATACTGGGCTGGGCTCGTGTGCACGCACCCACTGCTTCCCCAGGCACTGTGGCGTGTGTAAGAGTTGCCATGGAGATATGCCCCTCTCCCACAGACCAGTTGGCCTTCCCTGTCCTAGTTTCTCTGAACTCTTCAAGCCTCCAGGCCCAGAGTCTAATGCCACTTGGCATCCCTACAAATTAGCTCAAGCCACCAGGCTTTGAGGAACTGAGAATGGACTAAAATGACACCCCAACCCCACCCTGTGCTTCGGAAGTGCCACGGCTGGGTCCTGTGACCAGGGCTGGGAAAGACATGGCAGGCTGAGGCCTCCTTCAGCTCCCTCTGGGGACCCAAGTGGGTGGCAGGAACCTCAGGCCTGGGTCAGGGCATGAAGGAGCTGGGACCTGATGAGGAAACTGATGGGAACTGATGTTCCTGATGTTGAGGAAACTGGGATGGGAACATCCTCATATAGTGGCCAAGCCAGGGCCATGGGCTGCCTTCCAGGTAAAATGGGGGCAATGAGGCAGAGAGCAGTGTCTGTTCTGGATCTGAGTCCAAGGTGGGTTCAGGGGAGTGAAGGCTGGGTGGGGAGGGCCACCATTTGTGGACCTCCAGGCAGGGGCACTCTGGGCAGCTGGCCAGCGTCCATGGGGCAGGCTTTTTGTCCACACTCAGCCTTCAGGGCATGACTCTGCCAGCCACCAGCCCCTCAACAGGATGATGAGTGCCCAGAGAAAAGACCTCTTTCAAAGGTTTTTAACTGTTGTGACTATAAGCTTCTGTGCTCGTCATCTAAGTATCTGCAAAAAAAGTGATGAGGAAATCCAAATAAGTCAGTCAAAAACTCACTTGCATTTCAATGATCAAGATAACCGGGAAGGACACGGCCTAGCCCTATGAGTGTTTCTCAGAGTATGTGCTGGGATTGACCAAGGCTGATTGGGGGGCGGGGGGGGGCGTTTAAAATGCATATTCCCAGGCTCCCTTGCAGATCTGTGCACCAGAACCCCTGGGATCAGGGCCTAGGAATCTGTATTCAGCATGTCCCAGAGTGAGATTCATTCATTCATTTATATGCCTTGAGCCCCAGGCACTGCTTCAGTCCTGGCTTGCCAAGACCTTCCGAGAGTCTGAGGCAAGATAGATGTATATGAGCACCACACACAGAGAGGGAGGGGCAGACGGCTGGTGTGCAGTCTGTGCATACCTCCCCTGGGGTCTCTGGAGCCGCAGGCCAGTGTTGCCCATCAGCTGTGGGTCACTGCCCATCCTGTCAGAGCGCCCACTGGAATGAACGTCTGTCCTTTCACAACCGAACTCAACCTAGTAAAAGGGTGGCAGGATCTTGCGTGGGGTGGCTCCTGCCCGCAGCATTTCACGCTTGTTGGACACAGCTCTGGAGCTGAGACAGACCGCCAGGGCAGTCACAGGCAAAGAAGGGAAATGTAAGAGGCTGCTTAGTCTCCAGGACCCCATCCTGATGCCTTCCCTGTGTCCTGTCTACACGTGCCCATTCCTCCACGGTGGGGGGTGTAGTGCAGCCCCACTCTCGGGCACCCTCAGGCACTGGTCTCCTGTCTAGACCCCTACTCTATACTCTGCCTCCCAATCCAGGTCGGGCTCATCTCTGGTACCTCCTGCTAATTTGATAGATTAATTGAAGCCAAGGCATCACAGCTGCACGTATCAGCGGTCACAGAACATGCTTCAACTTCTGTCCTGGGGCTTCACCTGGGGGATGGTGTTTCCACACGAGCCGGGAGGGGGCTGGGTCGGGAACCACAGGACACCCCTCAGGTGAGACCACATAGCCCTGCTGAGGGTGAGGCAGGGTCCACGGACTCGAGTGACTCCCAAACATGAGGTTTCCATGGTGCAGAAACGTGGATTCACTCAGCAGCCAGAACGTGATCTGCAGGGTGCCGTTGGCCAGGCACCACGTAATGAAACACACATCTAGGGAGACAGTAGAGAAAGGCCCAGAACCAGAGCCCTCACACTCTCAGATGCCTGAAGCAGGTGGCTGAGGTCAGGTTTTAGGTGGGAAAAGGTCCCTCCCAGGGCTCTCAGGCTGCGCAGGTTCTCGTTTCACCAGATAAGAAAAGTGGGATCAGCTAACCGTCGGTGCTCACTCAGTGCAGAACACACTGTAAATGGTTTCCACTATCAACTCAATCCTCACAACAACACTCTGAGGCAGGTACTACTACGATCCCCATTTCACAGGTGAGGAGACGGAGGCCCAGAGAGGTGACAGGACTTGCCTGAGGCCATGCAGCCAGTGAGAGGCAGAGCTGGGATTCAGAGCTTCGAGGTCTGGCTCCCAAGGGTAGGCTTGTGGCCATCAAGGCCTGCTCTACCAGCCACTGTTACCCAGGAGACGGGCTCCTCGGATGCCGGGGCTCAGGGGTCATCTAGCCCAATGAAGGAGGGGATGTGATTTGCCCAGTCACTCAACTGGTGACCTCAGGTCAGGGGGACTGCCACAGGGGGCCTCCCTTTTTCTCCCCCATGGGAAGGGCCCTAGAGAGAGGGGCAGTTTCTGTAGTGGCACTGTATGCCATGGAGCACAGCCTCTCCCTTCTCACTGCCCTGCTCTGATGGCACCCGGGAATGTAGGGCATGGACGTCACTCCAAAGGGTAGCCTCCCCATGCCAAGAGCACGCCCGGGCCTTTTGCTGGGCTCCTCGGCACAACGGCATCTCAGGGCTGCATCCCTCTGCCTCCCAGCGTACCTGTCAGCTTTGGACATGCAAGGACATACTTCTAAGTCTGGCTGGTGAACAGATAAGCCAGACTCATACTACAGACACCGGCGAACAGATGCTCTCACGAGCTTAAAAATAAATACAGTGGATGAAAAATCTAAATGTGACACAAGATTCCATCAAAATCCTAGAGGAGAACACAGGCAACACCCTTTTTGAACTTGGCCACAACAACTTCTTGCAAGATACATCATGAAGGCAAGAGAAACAAAAGCAAAAATGAATTATCGGGACTTCATCAAGATAAAAAGTTTCTGCACAGCAAAAGAAACAGTCAACAAAACTAAAAGACAATCTACAAAATGGGATAAGGTATTTGCAAATGACCTCTCAGATAAAGGGCTAGTATCTAAGATCTATAAAGAACTTATTAAACTCAAAAAAAAAAAAGAACTTATTAAACTCAACGGCAAAGAAACAAACAATCCAATCATGAAATGGGCAAAATACATGAACAGAAATTTCACCAAAGAAGACATAGACATGGCCAACAAGCACATGAGAAAATGCTCCGCATCACTTGCCATCAGGGAAATACAAATCAAAACCACAATGAGATCCCACCTCACACCAGTGAGAATGGGGAAAATTAACAAAGCTGGAAACCACAAATGTTGGAGAGGATGCGGAGAAAGGGGAACCCTCTTGCACTGTTGGTGGGAATGTGAACTGGTGCAGCCACTCTGGAAAACGGTGTGGAGGTTCCTCAAAGAGTTAAAAACAGACCTGCCCTACAACCCAGCAATTGCACTTCTGGGGATTTACCCCAAAGATACAGATGCAGTTAAACGCCGGAACACCTGCATCCCAATGTTTCTAGCAGCAATGTCCACAATAGCCAAACTGTGGAAGGAGCCTCGGTGCCCATCGAAAGATGAATGGATAAAGAAGATGTGGTTTATGTATACAATGGAATATTACTCAGCCATTAAAAACGACAAATACCCACCATTTGCTTTGACGTGGGTGGAACTGGAGGGTATTATGCTGAGTGAAGTAAGTCAATTGGAGAAGGACAAACATTATATGGTCTCATTCATTTGGGGAATATAAGAATTAGTGAAAGGGAATAAAGGGAAAGGAGAGAAAATGAGTGAAAATATCAGTGAGGGTGACAAAACATGAGAGATACCTAAAACTGGGAAATGAACAAAGGGTAGTGGAAAGGGAGGTGGGCGGAGGGTTGGGGTGACTGGGTGATGGGCACTGAGGGGGGCACTTGATGGGATGAGCACTGGGTGTTATGCTATATGTTAGCAAATTGCACTCCAATAAAAAAATAAATTAAAAAAATAATACATACATACATACATACATGCGTACAGGACAGAACATTCCTGGAGGCTAGGGAAGCTGCTTGGCCAACCCAAACTGCTGAGATGCTCTGGGCGACACTTTTGCCTGTAAGCATTCCTGTGCGCTCAGCTGGCAAGACTGCAGGTTGGGGAGCCTGGGGGCTGGTGACAGGCTCACAAGGCTCAACAGGCGGGGGCCGCACAGTGCCGGGAGCCCACATCCCTGCAGGCCCAGCCCCCATGGAAATACAAAGCAAGCCAGAAGCCGGGCCAGGACCGACATGACTCCTGACCAAAAACCAATCCAAGCCCCAAGGAGTCTTGATCCCACTGATATGCTGCTTTGGTGAATTGCTGGCAACTTGAAGTCGTCTGCAAGGCAGCTATCTGCTACAGGTCTCGGGCTTCAGAGGAAGGTCTGGGCTGAGATGGAGATGGCTGTGGGAAACGCAAGGAAGATGGACAGGCAGAGACACAGAGCCACAGGCGTGCAGAAAGGCGAAGCAAGGAGGCAGGGCCATGGAGTCTGGCTGGGTAGCTCTGACAATATGAGGAGTAGAAATGACTTGGATTTTATTGGGGCTATTTTGCAACTCTGCTCACCTCCATTTATTTAGACACTCAGATCTGATGAGATCAGACAAGAGCTGGAGCCTAGAGAAGTGGGTGAAGGTCACATTTCTTGTCCTTCCAGGGAGGCCTCCTGAGGCCGGGGGCTCCCCGAGACAGTGGTTTCTGGCAAGAGTGATACCATAGTCCCACCACGGGGAAGACCAGATGGTGAGCTGACCTTTACAAGACCCAAAAGGGCCTTGCCCTTGTCTGGCACACATCCTGGGCTCCCCAGGCAGCTGGGAGGCTCCAAGCTCCCCAAGGACAAGCACAGAAGCCAGAGCGCTCTCCTTTCCCCACTGTGGAGGGGTCGGCTCTGGGACCTGGTGCTGGCTTCCGGGTCAGGCCCTCTCCAGGGAATAAGCACAGCAACCCTCCAAGCCGAGGAACTAGGAATGGAAACATAAACACCATGTCCTGGGGCCTCTTGGCACTCCCAGCCCTCTGGACTGATGACCCTCTAAGGTACTGGGATCATGGTTTCTCTGTTCACTCTCACGGAACAGACTGGCCAAAACAAATCTGATAGGGACACAGCAGGAGTGTTCCTCACCTACCCACAAGTAAACACAGCATGACGACACTGCTCTCCCGATAAAAGGCTAAAGACCTCAGCTCTGTGTTACAGCTTCTCCCTTCTTCCATACCCACGTGGAGCATGGCCTTCTCAAGAGCTCCACCCCTACTGTGTGACCTTAGGCACCTTATTCCATCTCTCTGAGTCTCAGTGACCGCAGACAAGGGCATCACAGGCCTGCTAGAACTAGGTAGTAACAAACGAAAAGCACAGAAGCAGACACCTGGCACTGATTACTACCACCATGGTTCTTTCTCTGACCTGCCATCAGTCCCCTGTTCTCATGAGCGGAACACCTCTGGTGGGCTCCACCTGGGGATGCATGCCAGTGTTCAGGGAAACCGCAAAATGCCAGGTTCACGTATGGTATTATTAGTAGTATCATTATTAATTCACAAGACTCAGGGGCCTGACATGAGCTAAGGAAAAGCAGAATTCTTTTTAAGGAGCTAGAGAGAACTGAATGTCACTCTTGGGCTGCAAATTTAGGGCACCAGGAATCTGAGATGACAGGACTAGACCGGAGAGACCGCTGAGCTAGGCACAGATGGCCTGAGGAGTGACTTGCTGAATTATAGAGCAGCCCTGAAAGCAAGCGTCTGCACTGACCAGCCAGGGCAGGGACACAAGCAGGAAAATCAGATGCCCTGAGTGCTGGTGCAGCAGAAATTACCACATGTCCAGGAAAGTGACCAAGTGGCCGGGGGAGGAAATAAATACTTGAGAGGACATGATCACGTGCAGCCCCCCCTTCTCTCAGTCAGAGTGCCAGCAGAAAATGAGTGGTATATTGAAAGGGGTTTAAATGAGGAGAATTTTCAAAGGGACGGCTCATAGGAGTGCATGCAGGATTAAGAGGACAAGGGGGGGCTGATGAGGCACAGAGGGGCCAGCAGCACTGAAAGGCTGTGACCACCCCTAGGCCCGAAGGCCACAGAGAGGGAACGGTATTACTGACCCAGCAAGAGGGGGGCCCTAGAGGAAAGGATCATGCTGCAGCACCAAGGGAACCAGTAGGATAAATACCTCCACCTTTCTCCTGCCCCACCCCATCTCCTGCCAATGTCCTTCACTGGCCAAACCCCTGGGAAACCAGGGGCAAGGAAGCCACTGGTACACTCCACAGGGTCAGCCTTGCAGGCACAGAGAAAGGTGGGGACAGGTGGAGGGTAGCTTGGTGACAGAAGGAGCCAATAGAACAGTCATGGCATCAGCTGCAGGAAGAAGTCTAGAGATCCAGTCCTTGCAAAGCCATCTGTGTGGCTGTCTCCCATGCCACCAGCAAGAGTATAACTCCGACTCCACCAGAACTTGGGTGAGGCCAGGCACCCACTTAGCTCTGATGCTAAGCCTACTCCACAAGGGAACTCCTAGACTGTGCCACCAGAGCAAGAAATCCAAAGTGGGTGGCCACGGAGTCATTGGCATTCGTGCCAGACCTAATTACGTGACCTGGCCAATGTCCCGGAGGAGAAGCCCAATTAGCACATTTGTCCACTGGGTTCCCTTGCACTCTGACTCTCACAAGCAGCGAATGAAGCAGGCTGTTGTGTCTCCATTACAAACACCAACAGTCAGGAGTTACCGTAGCTGGAGAAATCCTACAAGTCTCCTGTTTCCTATCAAAGAACCATGTTCCATTAATAATATTCACATGCTGTGTGTCTAGCTGAAGGAGATGGCAGGCATCTGTGTTAAAGCCAGAGACCAGGGGTAGGGGTGGGGGTCTAAATGAAGGTGACACAGGTCCTGGAAGGCTGTCTGAGGTGGGCTTCCTGGAAGAAGAGAGAGGGAAAGGGAAGGGAGAGAAAGGATGATGAAGGAGGCAACGGGGAGGAATGGGATGGGCCCCAACTTCCCTCACAGCCACCCTGAGGCAGAGGGGTCCTCCCTACAGAGGACCAGCTCCAGTGACGCCAGGTTGTGCCCCGTGGAAACAGCTGTTTTGACGGGGAAGGTACCACTACTGAGGAGCCAGAAAGTGAGAACAAAATGTATGGGACTGACTTTGTCCAAAGCATGAAAGGGCAGAGAGATGCAATGAAGCGCAGCCTGTGCCCAGATCAGCCCAAGGCTATTTTCTGCAGGTTCCATGGCCCTGGGCTCATTCTGGAACAGTCCCCATAACTCTTCCTTGAGAGAAGAGTTAGGGAAGGGGTGGGGGGGTTGATCAGTGACATTACATTAAACTACAATTCAAAAGGATGTCACCTCTTGCAACACATCCACCAGGTAAATTCCATCTGGTTTCCCCCTCCCTTCCTCCCTCGTGTGCTCTGCAGGCACCATCACGGTGCACCTCCAAAAAGACAACCGAGGCCATCTCAGCCTGGTGGCCAACCCGCTGAAGGAGAACCGGGGGCCCTTCAAGGTCTCCACGGAGTCGGCGGCAGTGGCACTATGGCAGACTCTCCAGCAGACCACCAGCGGCAGTGGTGGCGCCCACTCCCTCACCCAGTGGCAGCTGGCACACTCGCTCGAGGAGAGGTGAGGGCCATGTGGCAGGATGGCAGAAATCCAGCAGGGACCAGTACCACTCCCACCTGCGCCAAAGCTAACGGCTCCCCAGTAGGGACAAGGGAGTGAGAGATTCACATGAAGTCTCTGTCTAGAAGCGCAATGGGACCCAGAAAAGGAATGGATTTTCTTTCCTGTGGTTTTAGAGGGAGGACTGATGTATTTACCTCAGAAGCTGCCGCATGTACAGAGTCCTATGTAGAGCAGGCATTCAGTACATATTTGTTTAATTAAATACCTGTTTCACCGAGACCAGGAAGTGTCTCTGGTGGGGTGTGAGGGTGGGGGCAACGCAGAAACCCAGAAGACTTGACACAAAGGAAAAGTGGCTAATGGCAGTCAGAAATCACCTTTCCCTAGCAATCAGGAAGGGAAAAGGAGAGGTCAGTGAAGTCCCCCCTGGGACCTTAGAGACACAGGCAGCTCAAGGCACCCGAGATCCCAGAGAGGTCTCCAAAACCTCTGATAATGTTAGCTGACCTTTCTCAGATGAAAAGGACCCCTGGGAACTTATAAAACATTTCTGGAAAACAAAAGGGAGCTAATACAATGAAAGTACCTCCCTTCCCCAAGGAGCTCAGCGGATCTAATTAAGCCTCTTGGCTCAGCGTCAGGAAGTGGGTACAGATTATCTCCATTTCACAGATGGGAAAGCCAAGATGCAGAGGACAGGAGAGAGGGTGGACCAAGGATCCAGGATTCCCACCCCTGAGGACACTTTGAGGTCTCAAGGGAACAATGACATGGCACACTCACAGCCTAAACCCCCAGTCTTCTGATTCTAGGGAGGGTTGCTCTCTCCACGCTGTGTCGCCTCAATAGCACAATAGTAATCCAGGTCACTTACAAGTGAATTTAAACCACCTCAGCCCTCTAAGGAGGAGATGACGTTTCCTAATGAGTTCTTCTGGGGTTCTGAGAGACGCCATGCCAGGGCTGCAGTGTGGACTGATCTGGTGCCCAGGGCCTGAATGGGGCAGGAGGGGCATACAGAGGCCCTGCAGGCATCCTGGAGAGTAGGCAGGGACAGTCCGTGTCAGGGCCCAACCCTGGAGAGCCCAGTCACAGAGATGGGCACCCTTCCCCAGTCCTCTGGCCATTGCTGGCCTATCATTCGCTTCTGTCTCCCATAGCCCGGCCACGACGCTCCTGAGGTCCGAGTTCCAACTCAATGCCCAAGTCTCCTCGCTGGTGGAAGATGCTAAAGGGAACCAGTCTGAGAGGAGGAGCTTTAACCCGTGGGGCCTGCAGTGCCATCAGGCCCACCTGACCCGCCTGTGCACCGAGTACCCAGAGAACAAGCGGCACCGTATCCTTGCTCACACTCCTACCACCTATCAAAGGGTGGGAGGATTGAAGGCGGGTGGTGGAGACAGACAGACGGGGTGTACACAGGGCCAGGGGAGGGGGAAGTGTGGGGAGACTGATGTGAGGGACACTTCAAGGCACAAGCCCTCAAACCTAGGACCTAGAAGAAATCTGATCCCTCCAAAAGAAAAATTAGAGAGTGTGGGGAAGTCAGACTGGAAATTGAGCTGAACACAGCGCCCATGGTCAGGCCACTGGCTGTGTCACTGCCACCTGGGCAGAGGGGGCTGGGCTGGGAGGTCTGTGTGTGCAGATAGGAATGATGACTGCCATGCTGGGTGGGGGCAGTGGGAGGCTCAGAGGGATGGGTCGGTTCCCCACACCCCAGCCTCCCTTTTATCCCTCCAAATTCTCCCTGAAGATGTCTTCCTATGGATCTGACGGAGTGAGGGGGGTGGTTCCCCCATCAGGGAAGTGCCCGTGAGGGAGACATTCCTCCCTCATTCTCAGGCTGCCATGTTCTGAGTACATGCAGGCTTGAAACGCCCCCTTTGTCAGCGCTGGGCTCCTTCCTGCAAGACGGGTGACTGGTTTCACAGTATTTACTAAGACACATCTGCAGCCCTAATCCCTAAGAAGCTTTTGCAGGATAATTACTCCGCTGAAATTAATATTCCTGCAACTCATCTCCAAAGCTAACATCAACCTACTTCTCCCAAAAGGTACTGGCCCGTTCAGTGACTCAAGGTTTTAGCCTTATGATTTTCTGCCATAAAATGTAAATTGGGCATGGTCTGCCAGGGATTTCACGCCTGCATTTAGATTTCAACCTCAGAGCAAAAAGGAAAAAGAAAGCTCACATAGTCATAAACTCCCCTAAATAAATGGACTTTTTTTTTTAAATAAATGGACTTATTAAAGCAGCCTGCAAAGCTAATACTTGGAATTCTTAAGAGGGACGATGGGCTTGTCTGTAAGGAGCCGAAAGAGAAGGAATAGCTAGCTTTGTGTTCCCAGGCATCCGCCAAGGCATGCTAACTGCCTCCGTAGGGGCAGTGGCCTTCATGTCGGCGGAGCCTTCCTGAACTTGGCATGACCAGGGTTTCTGCTGCTGGAAAACGTCGTGTCACAATATAAGCACCCCTGTATCCTAGACCTGAAGATGGGTACCCGGCAGCACGGGGATGATGTGTCTGAGGAGAAGAAGGCCCGCCACATGAGGAAGTGTGCGCAGAGCACCTCGGCCTGCTTGGGCGTGCGCATCTGTGGCATGCAGGTAGGTGCAGGGCTGGGCATCCTGGCATGTCCACTGTGGGGCGATGAGCGTGTCTCCCAGACACCTATGTGTACAGAGCCACACAGGAGGCAGCTGGGCACAGCCTGCCCAGGCAGGAAACGCTATCTACCCTAGGATATACTGGGATTTCTATAAGAGCCCCTTTCAGGAAAGTGCTGCCAAAAAGTCACTTTTTTTTTTTTTTTAAACTCTGTCTCAGGGTCTCTGGCAGCTTAAATTTCCCAGTGGCCACATGGGTCCTGTCCATATTGACAGCAGACCTCTGATGACAGTGTGTGAGCAGGGGCTGGGGAGAGACGTGAAAAAGAGCTTCCCTGTGCACTCCGTGACTTTCTCAGTCTCTTGAAAGATAAAGCTGAACCCTCTCCTTCTCCAGTGCTGTACAGCACTCTGCTTTTTGAATTCTTAGAAGCCATTCCTTCTTCCTACTCCACCTTTTCTGGGTTTTTGTTGTTGTTGTTGTTGTCTGCTACCTGTTCTGGTTAATGAATTAAGCAGATCGTAGCCTGCTGAGGCAAAGGAAAGTTAATTTTTTACTGCCCAGACTCTACCCCAGTTTTGCAGCTCTGATGTGGCCTGTGGCAGGGGCTATAGGAAAGGGAAGAAATAAACTTTCCCCACTCGTTTGATTTTGCAGTCTATCTCCCCAAAGCAAAACCAGACACCAATTTGACGGTACACGTTAAAGCTTTCCTTAATTGAAACTGCCACCCTTGAAGCTGGAAGTGGAGTCTATAAATTTGTTGCACAGATGTCCCTTGGAAGGTTTGGAATGCAGTCCTCAAGAGAATGGAGTGTGATGATTTGGGGTGTAAATGGAATCTCTCTCTGGACCTCCAATCTTCTGAAAATGATCTGATTTATTTAGACAATGACACCTGTCATGTATTTATGACAGCTAATTTAGCAGCCCATCTTCAGCCCTCCAAAGCAAGTCTATCATATCTTTCTGATTTTTTCAGCACTGGCTTCCCATAAACATACCACATAATCTGAAGGTAGGAAAGACCTGAGAAACTATCTTGGCCAGGTGTGGGCTGCCCTTCCCAGGTGTGCCAGGTAGAGGTGTGCCAAGTCACGGCCATGCTAGCCACTGGCCTTGGTACAGCCTCTGCCTCTGCCATCTGAATGAAATGGGAGCGGGTGCCACTGTCCCCCCACCCCCCATCAGCATCTCCTCCATCTGTTCCTTTCTGGTGGCCAAGACATGACAGGGGAGAGGAGGTGCTGGTGCCAAGGAGGAGCCACCAGTTCCTGGGGCTGCTGTGAGGCTCCCCTCAGCTGAGCTGGCTGCCTGAAAACCCCACCCATACCTGATCCAGCCCGTCTTTTGATCTTTTTATCTTCAGTCAACCCTGCTTTACCTCAGGAGCCATGATTGTTTCCTTAGAATCTGCAGAGAAAGGACTTTATAAACTTAATTAGGGAAATTTGAATCTAGTTGGCTTTCCAAGGCCATTGGCTGTGATTTCAGATTCCTACTGAAGCTTTCTAGCTTGGGTTTGCTAATATTTGAATTGAAGAGGGCCAGAAGCCAGGGTTTAAATCATGATTTGGAGGATGACACTGGAAATTCACAAGAAAGGTGATCCAAAGCTTTTCCTCCTGGGTGGAGGATCACCTTTGTGGGGTGAAGAATATTTAGACCCTGGATTCCTATTAAAAGCTTGCACAGAAAGCATTTTGAAATGTGAAAGATCCCCTGGTGCTTGATGAAAGATCATCCTTCCATTCATTTCAGCCATGCTTGCCCTGCATCTCCCAGAAAACTGTTTATATATCCTATTAGTTTCTGACACTGCAACCATAGCAGTTCCAAGTCTGTTCTTAAGTTGGCAATTCTTCACATTTTTTTTTATTATAAGGTTTATCAAGTTGATAAGAAGCACTTTCTCTGCAAAGACAAGTATTACGGAAGAAAACTCTCCGTTGAGGGGTTCCGACAAGCACTCCATCAGTTCCTGCATGACGGAACCCGCCTCCGGACAGAGCTCCTGGAGCCCATCCAGCACCAGCTCCGGGCCCTCCTCTCGGTCATTAGGAGCCAGAGTTCATATAGGTTCTACTCCAGCTCTCTCCTCATCATCTATGATGGGCAGGAGCTGCCAGAAAGGACCCCAGGAGGTCTGCATTCTCAGGAGGCTCCGCAGACGACCCATGGCATCTCTGCCGGAGGTCTCACCAAAGTTGACATCCGGATGATCGACTTTGCTCACACAACATACAAAGGCTCCTGGAACGAACACACCACTTATGACGGACCAGATCCGGGCTATATTTTTGGCCTAGAAAACCTCATCCAGATCCTACAGGATATTCAAGAGGGAGAATGAGGCTTGTTGGGCCTATCCAGATTTTTTTGGAGTCTAGATCTCAAAAGGGACCTACTGCCAGCCAGGGTACTCTAGAAACTGTTAGATGTCTTTGTAATAATTATATCCACATTCAAAAGCCATACATGGCAGGTATATTACTGGCTGCTAAAGAAACTAGCTCTGGAGGGAATTCCACGTATGCTGGCATCTTATACTAATGCTGGTCATTGGAGACTGGACAGTCAGTGTGAAATGGCACCATTTTGCAGTACATTGGAGGGCTGCGGCATGAGAGAGAAGCCAGCATTACAGTAAGATTCTGGAGAATTTGCGTTGAAAATTTTTTTTTTAATTTTATTTATTTATTCATGAGAGACACAATGAGAGAGAGAGAGGCAGAGACACAGGCAGAGGGAGAAGCAGGCTCCATGCAGGGAGCCCGATATGGGACTCGATCCTGGGCCCCCAGGATCAGGCCCCAGACTGAAGGCAGTGCTAAACTGCTGAGCCACCAGGGCTGCCCCAAAAATGCTTTTTTGTTGTCACACTGAAGTCTTGGCAAGCTATGAGGCAAAAAACTCTACTTGAAGAAGACCTGAACAGTGAGTTCACAAGTGTATGATTTTTCTGGAGCTCACGAATGACTGTCTCCTACCTTCCCAAGAGGCATTTGGGTGGGGCAGGAAGGAGTGGGGCAGATCTGCCCATCTCACCAGCTTCCTACCGAGGGTCTGAATGGGCAAGGGCAATCCAGACACAGCCCTGGCAAATCAAGACCCCAGGTTCTCCATTTTTGCCCATGGAGACAAGGGTCTCTTTCTAGACTTCCAAGTACCTATTGGGAGCGATAACTTGACTAGATCCTGGCCACAAAATGGCTCTAACCATGAAATGCAGCTTCCAGTGGGGGTGGACTGCACGAAAGGATGAGCTACTGATGTTAAATTATACTATTTGCTTTCTATTTATTTATTTTGGGGGTAGGGTGGGGGAATCAGGAGAGAGAAGGCTGGAGGGCCGAGGAAACCAGGTGTAATGTTTACAAGACTGGTGGACAAGTGTAAATACGGAAGAGCAAACAGTCCTAATTAATTAGTTCTTCTGCAGTGTGGAAACCCATTACAATGCCCTTGAGTCGAGCATGAAGATACGTTACCCAATTAGGGAAATAAATTTGTTAATAAAATTGCTGAGGTCACCAGTAATTATTTGGTGTGCCTTATTACCCTTTCTGTTTGTTTATTCTGATCACCACACTGTATGGCAGTTCCAATTTATGGGCGACTAGTGTGTACAGCAAGAACAGTTCCCTGGAAAAAAAAAAAAAAGAAAGAAAGAACAGTTCACTGATTTCCTACAATCCTTTGGAGATCCTGGGTGGAAAACGGTAGCTAATCAAGTATTTCCATGTATCTACAAGGATACATGGTACCAGACCTCATAAGTGGTCCTTTTATCTGAACTTTCTATAACATAGAGTTAAATAATTTTTGTATTCTCATGGCTAATTACCATCAACCTTCCAAAATCCACACTTAAGGAAAGAGTGGCTTGGATTAAAAAATTTTGTTTGTTTAATTTTAGGATATATTATATGGATTTCAAAGCAAGTTATTAACTTCCTTAAGTATGTGTGGCTGAGGTAACATTGTGATTAATTTGCATGCTCTGCACTCATGATGGGAGAACTGAGACAAAGTATGTTGGGTGGCAAAAAGAAGTCAACCAAAAACTAAATATTTGTTAAAGACAAAATGGAGCCCTAAATACTGCCTTTTCTAGGGCAATTCCTTGCTTAAAAATCTGGTTCAATCAAATCTGGAGCTCCCTGCCTTAGCTTCTGATTCCTGTCCCTGTTCTCAGCCCTGGGTATTGTGGGACCTGCCTGAAGATGGGGGGTGGGGGCGGTTAGCTAGAATATTAGTCTTTCAGGGCTGGCCATGCATGTCACTCTCCTGGCTCCTGTCCACGTGACCCTTTTTCCCTCAGCCAGTCCTTTATCCAACAGTGCCCTTCACAGGAGGCCTTCCCCCTCTGCCAAGCCCTCGAGGCCCAGACCAAATCCCACATACCCCTGAAGATGTCACCAACAAAGGTGGAGTTTGTTGCAAGGGGCAAAGCTGGCTACCAGTTTTAGACTGTGCTTCCCAGACTCAGAGGAGTCTGGGCTCAGAGGAGTCACCACTGTCTAGAAATGTGTACAAGGCTTTGCTAACCCAGCTGAAAGAGTCCACTTGAGCACTGAAAATCCAGGCATAAGGAGAAGATCAGAGAGATACGGGAAGAAGAGAAGATCGTCAGCATGAATGCATTTGATATCCAATGGCAGTTTACTTTAAAATGGCAAAAGAGGTGAGGGGGCCCGGAGTATCCAGTAACCATTAAGAGTACACTGAACTAAGGAGCTCTTCCCTGTTTTTGCTAAGCACTGAAGAAGATCCAGCTCTTGGGAGCATAGATTCTAGTATTCTAGGAGGCAAGAATAACACGTGTGAACTAACAACAAACCGTACAAAGAAGGTACCCAGTGATACAGAGGATTCATCTGTGTGGTGCAGATGATCAATCCTAAAGTTCACAGAGGTCAGCTCACAGCTAACACAGAAACACAAATCACAGAAACTGTTGGAGAGGGTGGGACTTCATTTAGGCCCTGAATGGTGATAAGAATGGGGAAGGAGCTGAGTGGAGAGAAGGAAAAGTCCAGCATGCTCATGAGTCTGAACAGACCAACCCATCCAGAATGGGGATTTTGTAGTTGGGAGTAGTAGAATGAAGAGGAAAGAAATGGAGTGAGCCCAGATAGTGGAGACACTTAAAAATCTGGCTGAGTAGCTCATTCATTTATGATTACATTATTCTGTCCTTTCCTTCCATTCATCCAACCAATAAATATTTCCCCAGTGCCTGGTATATACGGCACAGTGCTGAGACCTGTGCCAGAAACAAGGAAGTGTGTGAAGATCATGTCGTTATCCTTAAGAACCTTATAACGTAATGAAAAGGTGAATACCATCATGTGAAAATATCAGGGGTGCTTCAAACAAGGCCTGGGGACCATTTGCTCAGCCATGCAGACTATTATCAGGAGAGGAGAGGCAGGGAGAACTCACAGCCATGTGGGGAGTTCATGGAGGTGGTGTCTGAGCTGTGCCCTGAAAGGGAGGCAAGTCTCAGAGGTTATAAAGAAAGCAGGTATTATGAACAAGCACAGGGATAGGAAGCAAGCATTTTGCTCAGGAAATAGCAGGGTAGGTGTTGGCCACAGGGGTTGATGTGAAGAGGCACCAAGAGAGAATAAGATGGAAGTGAAGAAAACTCAGCACTTGAGGACCATCAAGGACCTCCAAACCTCCCGCCTCTTCTCTTGTCTGGAAGCGCCTCCTGGCTGGCCTCCCCTTCCCTGGACTGGGGAGTCTCTTCTTTTCTAAACTGAGAAATGCACAATTATTAGTCAGGGTGGGCCATTATAACAAACAATCTCCAAACAACAGTAGCTTAACATTACAATCAGGTTTAGTCAGCAGAGAGAGAGCCTCTCTGCTCCACACAGTCATCCAGGGACCTTCCTCAATCAACCAAAAGGTCTAAAAGTCAGACACAGAAAAGGCACACCCACATTCCAGACACAAGAACTAGCCCTGGGCTCAGATGCCAGCAGGCTGAGATGTACTTTAACTATGAGCCTAGAAAAGGAAATAGGTTCGAGGAGACCCCAGCAAATCTGTTATAACCTCCATAATCCTCCTGTCAGCAGTGGCCTGATGCAGATCCTTCGCCCAGCTGCATCCTCACACAGTGAGTATGAGCCCAGGGAGCTGGTAGACTTGCTTCACGTCTCCCGACCCCAGCTGCCCCCCAGGAACTTTCACTTGGTCCTCCAGACAGGTGACATAGAGGAGCAATCTGCTCCTGACCTCCCCACCAGGGAGGACTAGGACGGCCTGGGAGACAGTCACCCAGACCTGTCTCCTCCCTCTGGCGTTCCTGGTGTGATTGAAGAGGAAGCTAAAGAGCAGAATGTTATTATAGCTTTTCCATGACGCGATGTCATCAGGAAGCCCTGGGCCTCTGGGCAGCACGCTGGCAGTCCCATCATTCTTCCCCGCCGCATGGAGTCTTGTAGCCCATGCTGGAAAGGGCAGGAAGCAGTCTCCTAAAACAAATGGCAAGGCAAGACCACTCATCAGCAGCTCTGCAAAATGATCTAAGCTTCTGACTTTTGATTTACATCTGCATCCACAGTGGCCAAAAACATAAAACAGAAGATGAGGAAAGAACTAAAATGAAGGCATGGGTGCCAAGAACTAGAGGGACGGAGGGTGGGAGGGAGGGAAAGCAGCTCTGGGACAGTACCAAGTCGAGCACCAGCTGGGCAGGCTGACCTGCAGCCAGGTTAGGTCCTTTTCATTATAATGTAATTTCATTTCAGAACTTCTCCCTACTGTGACTAGGCTGCCCTGAAACGGCTAATCCAAGCAAGAAATCTAGAGATCCACTTGCTCCTGATGTGTCCTCCTACCTTTCTCCCTCAGACCTCTAGAGAGGAGTGTCTCATGGGGGCAGGTGTCTGGGTGGGAACAGGTAGGCGGGGATATCCCAGCTCCAGACTCTGATGTTGCCGGTTCTCTTCAGATTCATTTAGTGAGAGGTGACTCTCTGCCAGGGCCTGCTGTCCAATAGTGACTAGCGTTTTGCAGGGACCAAGAGTAGCAGGCCTATTCCCTGAAATGGGGGCCAGGGAAGGCCTCTCTCTGAGGTGACCTCAACTAGAGCAGAGTGAAGGGAGGCAGGGCCCAGGGCAGATGACAGATTTCCCACAGAGCCAAGGAACTGTGGGTACATTCACTGGGCTGTGCTTTAGGACACCACTAGCCTACCCCAGCACACCTTAAATACCTGTGAGTCTTCTTTTTAAGATTTTATTTATTTATTTATTCATGAGAGACACAGAGAGAGAGAGAGGCAGAGACACAGGCAGAGGGAGAAGCAGGCTCCATGCAGGGAGCCCAATGTGGGACCCCAGGATCACACCCTGGAGCCACCCAGGAGCCCCAACACCTGTGAATCTTAAAAAGCAGCTCACCTCCAGAGAAAGGCAGCAATATACCACCAGCCTGCCCCTTCTGGCTCACCTTTATGCAGGGGCATTAACTGACTAACCTCTTCCATGCAAGTCCAGACCACTTTTTATGGTAACATATCTAGGTATTGTAGCCAATTGTTTCCTCCAGTTGAAAGAGTTGAAAGAAGAAAAATCAGGCAACTATGCTCCACAATACAGCTAAGTGTTTAATTCGTTTTTAATGTTTACATTATTAACACCAGCATTACAAAACGATATTTTTACTTTCAAGCGATTTAAATGTGCAATTTGGTGTCTCAATTACCAGGATCATTATAATTTGAAAAACTGAAGCAGTGCTTACTTTCTCCCCTCCCCTCCCCTCCCCTCCCCTCCCCTCCCCTCCCCTCCCATGGTGTCTGTTTCTATAAAAAGCAACCAGGATTCCACAGAGCCCAAATACCCATTCCAAATGGGTCGGGAGGTACAGCTCTGGGAGGGAGTTTTCAAGGAGCCAGGGGCATTCACTGTGGAATGAGTGACAGTCAGCAGGTGGGTGTTAAAATGGTCATAACTCCCTGAGGACTGGAACTGCCAAGTCCCATTCCAGGCAAGGCTTATTAATGTGTCCAGAATGGCGCTGGGTGACTGACAAGCCAATGGGCCCAGACTCTGGCTCTGACCACCCACAGGCATCAGAAGGTGGGGGTCACAGGTAAAACAAGGCTGGAGGGCCCTAGAGCCCCCTGGGAACCTGTCACGTGTCCCAAAAGACACCATGTATGCAGTTCATGATAACACCGAAGGGGCCTCCTGACAGGGGGTGAGTGTGTAGGCTCTGGACTCAGTCAGCCAGGGTTCAAGTCCAGGTTCTGCCACTTACCAGCTGGTGACCTTGGCAAGTTCTCATCCTCTCTGTACTGTCTCCACCTCTGTACAATTGGAACAATAACAGTACTTGTCTCTGAGAGCCATCATAAACACTAAATGAGCCACTACTGTATGAGGCATTAGGACAGTGCCAAACACAGAGCAAATACCCAGAGAAGGGTTACTTTATCATTATAATTCCCATTTTAAGATGAAGAACTAAAGTTCAGAGAGATTAGGGCCGCCTGGATAGCCCAGCGGTTTAGCACCGCCTTCAGCCCAGGGCCTGATCCTTGAGACCCAGGATCAAGTCCCACATCAGACTCCCTGCATGGAGCCTGCTTCTCCCTCTGCCTGTGTCTCTGCCTCTGTGTGTGTGTGTGTGTGTGTGTGTGTGTCTCATGAATAAATAAATAAAATCTTTAAAAAAATAAAATGAAATAAAATAAAATAAAATAAAGCTCAGAGAGATTAAATAGCCCACTCAAAGCTGGCTGCCCTGAAGGCTTCTGCTGCCCCCATGCTAGGAAGCCACTCAGGTCTCTCTCATACACAGCCCTCCCCTAGACCACTCAGACCCACCCTGGCCCCAATCACTGTGCACCCAGCACCCTGCCTCAAATCTTATCTTGTTCACTTGCTAAACGACTTAACACATACAAAGTACTATTAGTATTGTTATCATAGTTCTGGGCAGCCCCGATGGCCCAGCAGTTTGGCGCTGCCTTCAGCCCAGGTTATGATCCTGGAGACCTGGGATCGAGTCCCGCGTTGGGCTCCCTGCATGGAGCCTGCTTCTCCTTCTGCCTGTGTCTCTGCCTCTCTCTCTCTCGGTGTCTTTCATGAATCAATAAATAAAATCTTTTAAAAAAAAGTACTATTATTATTGTTATCATAGTTCTGTTCAGTTGTTGTCCATCTCCACCTACTTAAATATAAAACTCACAGGATCAGGCCCTCGCCTGTCTCGTCTACCATGGGGGAGGAGCCCAGGGCTGCTTCATGGGTGTGTGACCTGTGTGGTCACACAGAGCCCTGAGTGCCCAAAAGCCCCATACTGGTTTAACGCTTGGCTGTTACTGTCTTGAAATTCTTTCTTTCTTTCTTTCTTTTTTTTTTTTTTTGTAAGATTTTATTTATTTACTTGAGAAAGAGAGAAAGGGCATGAGCACAAGCCGGGGGGAGAAGCAGGCTCCCCACTGATCAGGGAGCCCGATGTGGGGTGCAATCCCAGGACCCTGAGATCATGATCTGAGCCCAGGCAGACACTTAACCCACTGAGCCACCCAGACGCCCTGTCTTGAAATTCTTAATAATATTTTAACAAGGAATTTTATATTTTCACCTCATCCTGGGCCTCCACAGATTACATAGATAGTTCTGAATGAATGAATGAATGAATGAATCAATGAACAAGCCCACATTCCAACTCGGGTCTATAAGACGCCAAGGCCTCACTACTGAATCACCAAAACAAACAAGCCTCCAGCGGGTGAGAGAGGTGGGCAGGGCAGTCTGAACCAGGGACAACCACAACCCTTCTAGAAGACATTGTGCTAGGGAAAGGAGAGCCTGAGAAGGAGTTCCAGTTGTTCTGGAACTCAACTGTCTAGTTGTTCTCAACCTCTCAATCCACTTGTGCCTCAAGCGGAGTGAAAACTATTTGTTGCCACCTAATGCTACTCTTCCACTCACTGAAGACAGAGGGACCTCAGGCCCTGCCTCCTAGGGACTCTGTCAGCCAGCCAGGTGGTCTTCAGAGCCACAGCTGTGGTCAGGCCTCAGGCAGAATGACAAGACCTCTAGGTACCCAGCACAGCCCTAGGCACCCAGAACTTGACAGTAAACAGATATAATCCTTGACCTTTAGGCCTCATGGCAGCCATCAAAACTATGTGGCTATAAATACAGCTGATGAGGAGGATAGGGCTGGGAGGTACTGCTGGACTGGGAATGAGGTGGGGGTGCCCGTGAAAGCTTCATTTTCCACTCCTGAGCTCTCCTAGCCTCAGGTAGGCCCTCCCTGAACTCACTTACCTCAAGTGGGCAGTGCACACCCCAGGTCCCCAGAGGTTCTCATTCAATAGGTCTTTACTCTTAAGACCTTCAGAACAGTTCAAAGCTGACTCATTCCTGTTAAAACTACCCACTGATCTTTCCTCAAATTAAACCCCTCCCTCTCATTCCTGCCCCAGGCCTGGCTCTTGCTGCTCAGCAACCTCTTGTTCCCACTTACTCAAACCCTAACCGTCCTTCAAGGTTCAGCCCAAATGCCATCTCCTCCAGAAGCCACCTCTGATCTTTCTCCCCTTACTCCCCTGACAGCCAGAAGTAGCATTTCTTCCTCCAAACTCCGCAGCATTGCCTAACACTTCAATCAAAGCCCCTGTCACTTTGAACCTGTGTTTGGGTTGTGTGTTCACTACTCAACAGTCTACCCCTTGAAGGCAAGAGTCTCCTGAATTTACCTTTATATAGAAGGAGGGTGAGAAGGAAGAGGCCTGGGGGAGGCGAGTGTTGCATGCAGGGGATGGTCCTGGCTAAATGCAGACAGTGAAAACAAGAGCCTGGCTCAGCAAAGCTGGGCTGCGGATTTCTTAAGGGAACTGGTGGGGGTAGCTTGAAAAGAAAAATGATGACATTCCACATGATGCTGCAGCTGGAGATGTATAAGAAAAGACTTCGTGAAACAAGTTTCCCAGGCTGAATCAACCCAGCTGACTTTGCTCAAGCTGGCAAATCTGCGCCTCCCAGGGACACGTGCCCGATGGGGGGTTGGGGGGGGGGACTCCGAAAGGGGTACCAACAGGGGCTGGGGAAAGAGGAACGAGAGCTGCGGAGCAGTGCCAAGTCGTAGTGACAAGCACAGGAGCTGCAGAGGGGAGCAGCGGAGGCGAACAACAACTCGAGCATGCTACGGGATGAAGTCCACACACATCTTCATCGAATAACAATCTGCATTTACATGCAAATATATTCGTTTATGCAAATCAGCAGAGGTCTCGGAGGAAGTTTTTTTTAGACTGTGCAGTCACTGAAAAGAGAAGCAAACCTGTCCCTGGGGGTGCTCCGCGTCTCACCCGCCCCTGGGAGCGGGGCCAGTTCGAGGACGAGCACTGAACCAGCTCCACCGCAGAGACAGGAGAACAGCGCCGCCATCCGGAGAGCCCCGGAGCGCCCGCGAAGTCGCGCATGCTCGTTCCTCCCTCCCGCCCCGCCTCCTCAGGAAGCCGGAGAGCCTAAGCGCGCAAGCGCCACCTATTGCGCGGGCTCCTCCCTCAGGGGCGGAGGCAGGCGGGGCCCAAGATGGCGGCCAGCCGCTACCGGCGTTTCCTTAAGCTCTGTGAGGAATGGCCAGTGGACGAGAGCAAACGGGGCCGGGACTTGGGCACTTACCTGCGGCAGCGGGTAGCACAGGCCTTTCGGGAGGGAGAGAACACCCAGGTGACCGGACTGTGGGGTCCGCCCGCAGCGGGGCGGCGGTTGGGGCGAGGGGCGGGAAGGACGAGGCGCGGGCGGGGCCTACGAGCGGAGAGCGGCGGGGTCGGCGCATGCGCGCGCCTTCCTCCCTGGCCGCACGTGCGCGCGGACCCCCCGCCCCGGAACTGCGGAGGGCGGCGACCCAGCTTTGTTACTCAGCGCTCTCGTCTGGCTGCCCTTGGAATTCCTGAAGAAGCTCCTTAAAAATCTAGATGTCCGGAACCATTCAGCCTTCGGGAATCAGAGCCCCTGGGGGCGGGGCTTTGGTCTCTATTTTTTAACTTTCACCAGATGATTCAGGGTGCAGCCTGGGTCGAGACGCACAGCGGTCGCAGGTGGCGACAGTCACAGGCCTCTAGCTTCCCCGACACGGTGCTTTCCTGGCAGTGTTGTGCAGTGACCGAGCTAAACCTCAAGGACCTCTGCAGGGCCCCAGCTAAGCCCGTGTGTGCTCCCTGCGCCCCGGTGAGCCCGGTGCGGCAGGTTCGGGACCTCAGCCCCTGTCCCTGTGTGCGTAGCCGACCTGCGTTCTTGCTCTCCTCCAGGTTGGTGCTACAGCGGCTCTGGGCCTCATTCATACACAGCACATACTCACTGAGCACCCACCGAGTGCTGGGAACTGTGCTAGGTGCTGGGAGACAGACAAGCGCCTGTTCGCCTGAAGTTGAAGTTTACATTCTCCTCTGGGACACAGTAAGCAAGTGGACATAGGTCAGTCCAGATCAATACCGTGCTGGCAAAGCAGAATAGCATGATCAAAGGGTAGTACTAATTGAGGTAGAGAAGGCCTCGCTCAGGAGGTGACACAGAGATGAGACGCGAGGGAAGAGGACGAGCTGACTGTATACTTGGTCGGAAGGGCATTCCACCCAGAGGTCCTAGGTAGGAAGCACACTGGCCTGATAAGGAACAAAAAGGAAGGTTTTTTCGTTTACTAAGAGTTGAAATCATAGGACAAGAGCCAGGCGCAGTGCGGTCTTCTAGGCTCTGGTTAGGAGTTGGATTTTATCATAAGGCCAGCAAGAAGCCACCGGGAAGGGGTTGTGAAGACTAACGCGACCTAATTTATTTGTTTTAAAAAAATCATCTTGGTTGCGGGTGGTGAATGGATTATGGGGGCAAGGAGAGAAACAAGGAGGCTAGAGAAAAGGCTATTCTGGCAAGAAAGAATAACACCAGATGTTTTTTTGGCCTGAGCAACCAGGTGGGAGGAGGTGCCGTTTACTGAGATGGGAAAGACTAGATGAGGAGCAGGTAGGGTATGGGAAGAACATCTTGAATTCAGTGTGAGACATTAAATTCAAGATGCCAAGTGGACTTACCTCCCAAGTGGAAATGTCAAGTAGACAGTGGGATATTTGAGCCTGGGGCTCAGGCAAGAGGTCAGAGATAGGAAATGTGATAAACACAGGACCTGAAGAAAGGACTTTTTGCCAGACTTGGCCACAACAAAGCAGGAACATGGTTTGGTTTGGTTTGGTTTGGTTTTGCAACTTAGCCCAACAAAGAGCCAAGCCAGCCCATCTCAAGGAGTTAGAACATGCCCAGTGGCATCAGTGAAACCAGATTCCAGATTGGGTGGAGGGCATGGATGAAGGGTCTGGCTTAGAGCTTGGTGGGGGCACTCGGCCAACACATCTTTTACAAGGGTCTTCACTGGCCCAACATATAAAGATCTTGAAGGCAAGAATTCTATCTCATCCCAGCTCTGCAAACACCCTAGACTTCGTAGGGCACTGCTCCCTACATATTTTTAGTGTGAGCCTCCTGAGAGTAGAGAAGGTGCTGTTTATCTCCCACCCCCCCCCCCCGCCCCTGCCCAGTCTAGCATAGTTCTTGGTGCATAAAAGACAATCCGTAAATATCTGGATAGATTTTTAAGGATTTTTAAATTTATCTATTCATGAGAGACACAGAGAGGCAGAGACATAGAGGGAGAAGCAGGCCCTCTGTAGGGAGCCTGATGTGGACATGATCCCCAGATCTGGAATCACGCCCTGAGCCAAAGGCAGATGCTCAACCGCTGAGCCACCCAGGCGTCCCTAGATGAATAGATTAAATAAATGATCTGTTATGGCTCATGAGACAAAAATCATTTGAATGTAGTTGCAGGTGTGGTAGCATTAGATGGAGAGAAGCAGTGAAGAGTGAGAAGGAATATTTCTGTGTCCTGATGGTGAGAATTCATTTGAGAGCTTGAGTGTGTGGGGAACCTCAGGAACTCTAGAAGAGGGACAGTCTGCTCCTTACCGTCAAGAAATTTTATAGTCAGGTAGACATGCAATTTAATTTACTGAAATTCAAGTGGTGAAAGCAGCCAGCAGAAAAGCTGACAGTGGTTGGGCCCTTGGGGAGGTGAGAGAGTGTGATGTTCACCTACTTGACTTAGTGTAAGGGGATCCAGGAAAGGAGGGTAGAGCTTTCTCTTTTGGAGTTGTCATCCTTTGTCATCAGCTGGGGAAATAGTTCTAATCAGTTGAAGGCCCACACAGATTTGAGTCATGGTTTTAGATGCAAGTCCTGGCTCTGTTGATGGTTCTGGAGCCACTGATGAATGTATCCCTAGTAGAGCAAACCAACATATCATGATGGCAGCAAGCACATTACTCAGGACCACTGTCATGGTACCTCATCCTAATGTCACCTGAGAATACTTCTGGGCTTAGTAAATCTTGGTGATATTTTTTAGAGGGAGCAGCCCTCTTGCCAGAATTGAGAACATCACTGTGAGTCACTCCCACTGACACCCCCGGATCATTTATAAACCTTGAGAAAGAAAGGTGGTTCTGGTGGACTCCTCATTAAGCTGGCAGCAAGCAGCAGGCATTAGACCAGTTGGCTGATGGTTAGGGAACTCGCCCTTGGTTGTGCCAGTTGCCAGAAAGACCAGACCAGAGGGGGAGCCTCCTTGTTCCCGTAGAGGAGAGGGACAGGCAGTTCTCTCCGCCTCTTGGCTTCCTGCATCTGAACAGTAACACTGCACACGTGTTCCGTATGCTTTTGCATGCATATTCTCATTTAAATTAATCCTTAGTGCAGCTGAGTAAGTTGGCCATCACTTACTCCCATTTTACAGACAAGGAAACAAAATCAGAAACCGAAACCAGCTTAGGGTCCGCTGGGAGTAAGTGGCAAGCCAAGTAAGCAACACCTGGTCCTGATTTGGCGTTGCCTCCTTGGTGCCAGATCTTTCCTCAGCTGCCATTTCTCCAAGTGGTTTCTTGCTAGAAAGTCCTCTTGATCCATGAACCCCAAGCTACTCCTTTTCCCTCCTGTACAAACCTTTCTGAACCAATGACAGTTTTGCTGAAAGCAAATATCACCCTGTGTTTACCCACCCGCTTTTCTTTGCCCCAGCCGCGACCCCCCCTAGTACAAATAGGAAGAAAGATGACTCTCAGGTAGGACACCAGTGCAGAAGGGCCAGACTCCCTAGAAAGCAAATCAGTCTTTCAGACTTGAAAGCAGAATACAAAAACCACCGCCTCCCATTTATTCCACTTGAGATTGCCCTTTGGGGAGTCTCACGGTCCACCCAGAACCCACCAAGAGGGAAGTGATGGTGGGAAGCAGGAACACACTTAACACCTCTTACACCCTCTGTCCTTTTGTGCGGTATTTTGAAAGTTAATGGTTATGGGTTTTGCCCCCCTTTGAATACAGTTTCTTCAAGAAAACAGGTCCCCTGCAGCACCAGGAGCTTTAATAAATAGAATCACAACGTGGGGGAAGATGGCAAAACAACTCTAATTGTTAGCTTAAGTACAGGGAAAGGGGCTAGTCCTTCTAATGAGTTCCCTAGGTGCACAAGCAACCGCCTGAAAGATTCTTGACTGCGCACCAGCCAGAGAATTCTTGCATTATAGCCAGGGTTAAATCATACCAATCTCATTGGAAAAAAGTTGAACTGTATCTTGGGTTTGCAGTGATGTAAATGATGTTTCCAGTTCTCTGGGGGAGTATGTGAAGATTGTATATAATCCTGTTGTCTCGGTCATCCAGCAGAGCCCTGGTCCTTGGCCTTCCTCAGTGTGGCAAGGAGCTAGCCCCACAACTGCCTGGCCTGTGCCAGCGGCGGTGATACCATCTCAGCAGTGCCCACCCCCACATGTGGGCCTAAGGATGGCCTAAGGATAGATCATGCTATTTTTAGCTATAATATTGAACCCACTGCAAAACAGGAGTTGTGAGGAGAGTCCTCTGAGAGGGAATGCAGACGACTCCATCTTTTCTCTTCCCCGAGTTCCAGGTGGAGCCAGAGAGAGTTAAGGTAGTGTTCAGACCAAGGGATGTGAGTTTCTGTGCTTGTTTAGAGATGTACGTGCTCTTCCTCCTAGAGGGATAAATTATTGATCACTTTCAGTGGGTGTGCACTTTGCACAGAGCTCTCTGGGTCTGCCTCTGCCTCCTGGACAAGTGGCAGGCAGGTTTGTGAGGCCTTCACTGTCCTCTGATCTTTGGTGCCAGCCTGTGTTTTGCCCCTCACCACACCCCAGCATGTGCCCTGGCCTCTCCTTGCCTCCCAGATTGGCCAGCATAGAAGTGGTTCTTAACCCTTGAGAATATAGTGCTCTGAAGACACCATCCCCCCAAACACACAAGGCTTGCCAAGACTTGCTGCCTTCCCATGCCCTCGAAGCACTCCTTGGCTCGCTTAAGACCCTGCTTTACCTAAAACACCTTTGTCCTCTGCTTTTTCATGGGTTCTCCCAGCCACATCCAGCTCCAGCCTTGCCACTGTACTCCTCTCCTCGGTGTGGTACTCTGGCTCCCCCTCACTCTGTGAACTGTCACGGCAGTGGAACCAGACCCCTGCCATACCTGCCCTGTTAGTCAAGCCTGGTGACTCCCACCCCTGATTTTCTGTGTCTCTAGCACTCAATCACACGCTGCCCCAGGGCCATGTTCGATTTTTAATGCGTGCATTCCTTGTCTCTTCAGCTTGATTGCCAGTTTCTCCAAGGCCGAGGCCCAGTCTTTACGTCCTCTCACAGCCCCTAGCAGAGCAGTCTGCATAGTAGGTGCTCAAGAAATAGATTTGCAATTGAATTGAAGGGAAGAGGCTCCAGAAGTTCATTACCCAGCCGTGAAAACCTTTTTTCATAGATCCTCCTGGCCCGAATCCAGCTCTACCTTAATTAGCAAAGCAATATGCAACACCCTTTTCCAAAAGTGCTTATGCGTCCCTTTGTGTGACTAGAATCAGGGCCGCTGTGTGTACCAATTGCAGTCACCACCCAAAATTCAATTTTGAAAATGGAAATCATTGCCTGCGGCCCTGATGTAGATTTGTATGTATAAAAGTTTAATATGGTAAAGAGAAATTTTCTGACAACTGAGCAGGGGAAATGCAAAAGGAGCAAAAATAGAGCCATAAAGGACACTATGTCAGTTGAACATCTATTTTATTCACATTTAAGGAGCAGAGCTGAATTTTTCATAATGTCCCACTGCTGCCTTTTTTCAAACCCAGAGCTGCTATTAGTCCTAAAATGTCCATAATCTCATTAGGTGTGAATGCAAAATCAGGTAATTTAAAGCTTGTATATAAGAATACTTCTAAAAGTGCACAGTACATTTCATCAGGAAAACTGTATATTTCAAAATTCAGAAACGTTTGTGCCAGAGTCTGAATAAAGTGTAGGATGTAGGAGTGTGGCAAGGTTTCTGGAATTAGATAGATATTTCTATTGATACCTTTTTAAGTGGTAAACGAGACTGTTTTCATTGCTGAACTTGGGGTTGGATGTGCCCAGGACCCAGAATTGGCCATGGCTGTTCTGCCCTTTGGCAGTAACAAGTGGCTAGAAGTTGGCATGCGTGGTTCTCATCACCTCCATCAAGCTGTGCTTACAGCCTCATACAGACACCTTCTGACCTCAAATAAGAAGTTGGGTGATTTTTTGGTGATTGGTTATTGTTAGGCATTTGGTTCCTTCTTGGATTGTCAATGGAGCATCAGGCATCATGTAAGATATCTAGGAGGCTGTGTCGTTAATACTAAAAGGAAGGAAGAGGACACCTGCTCACCCTTTTGAGGGTATAGTAGGTAGCTGAGCTGAGTAGACCCATGGTAAATTCTCACTGTTAGAGAAGTCAAAGGAGAAGCAGGAGGGGAATTTGCATGGACAAGATTTCTAAGGGCGAGGAGCTGGTCAGATTGGGGGTTTGATCAAGAAACGTTGTTTTGCTGGCCTGACAGCAGTGATGGGAGCCCAGCAGAGCTGTGAGGAGGGCAAATCCCAGGTGTGAATGCCTTTCCTAAGACCTCGGTTGGGAAGGTGGTCAGATGGTGGTAGAGGGGGAAGGTCCAGACAAACAACCCATTGAGTAAGAAAGGTGCCACAGTTGACTGCTTATTTGGCAGAGACCCAAGGATCAGAGTTTCATCCCCACCGAGCTGACTGGGGTGCCTGGTGGCCGCAGGGACCACCAACAGGGTCAGAGCCGGTGGCATGATCAGATGGGGCAGTTATCCACACCTTTGTTACTTCTATGCCTAGCCACAGCCCGGTGGTCACACCAGCAACACTGATCCACCCAGAATTATCTCATTGCCTCTTCCCTGGGCATGTGCTTTAACTGGCCCTGTGCCTGGAGAGCCCCCACTTCCCTCTGGTAGCTGCTGCTCATCCTCAGCCATGACCCTCTGGCTGGCAGGTCTACTCTGGCCAGTGGCCACAGCACCCCTCATTCGCCTGCCCCAGAATCACCTGTCTCCAGGGTTGTCCTGAATGGTTCTACTCTTTCCCCTCATAGTCTGTGAGGTGGAGGCCTGCTACAACTGTTGACTACCAATAATACTAAGAAAAGCGAATCACTCATATTTATAGTGTTCTGGGCCCCAACTTCAGAGCAGTCCAGGCATTACCTCATTTTTTCCTCGCACTGCCCTCAGAAATAGGGACTATTATTATCTATTCTTTTAAAAGAAAGGTTAAGTTGGCAGGTGTGCTTCAAAAATATCGGTGCCTGAAAGACAAAGAAAGACTGGCGAATTGTCCCAGCTGAAAGGAGAAAGATGTACGATAGATAAATGCCATGGGTGATGCCAGGCCAACAGAATATTTTTTTTCCTATAAGGATTATTACTGAGACAATTGACAGAATTGGAATATGGATGATGAACCAGATAAAAGTGTTGCATCAATGTCAGGTGTCCTGAATTTGATCACTGAACCATCGTTATATAAGAGAATGCCCTTGTTCTTAGGAAACATCCTGAAATATTATGGCATGAAGGAGCATCACGCTTCAACTTTCAAATGGATCAGAAGGGAAAATATGTATATAGAGATGGAGTGTGATAAAGCAAATGTGGCAGTTTTTTTCTAAAGTGTGGGGGATAGGGGGAGAGTGTGATTTGCCCAGCATCCAGTATCTGATAGGTGAAAGAGTCAAGATTCCAGGCCAGGCAGTGCAACTCCACTGCTCTTCATAGCCATGGAGACCTGCACATACCTGCAGGCCGAGCACGCTGCAGGTTCTGGATGCATGATTTAAAAAAAAAAAAATTTTTTTTTAAGATTATTTATTTATTTATTTATTTATTTATTTATTTGAGAGAGGAAGGATGTGTACAAGTGGGGGGAAGGGACAGATGGAAGGGGAGAGCAGACTCCCTGCCGAGCAGGGAACCTGATGCAGGGCTCAATCCTAGGACCCTGAGATAGATCATGACCTGAGCTGAAGGCAGATGCTTAACCAACTGCGCCACCCAGGTGCCCGTGATTTTTAAATTTGTAAGTGAACTCGTTTACACAAGAATAAAAGCCACAAGCAGAAGATAAAAATGCTTGATTTTCTTTTGATAACCGACGTGATATTTAAACCTTGATGCTGGCATTCTTCTCTTTTTCCTTTTGTGTCTCGTACCCTGTTCTCCTAGCTTCCGTGTTAGCTCGCAGTTTTGCATGCTCTGCTGAAACCATAATGTTCAAAATGCTTTCCTCCAAAGTGCCAGCTGCAGAATTCTGTTCCAACTGGACATCCCCCCACACATCCCACCCCACCCACACCCCACTCTCCAGAAAAGCTGTCCTGCAGGGGTCAGAACCCAGTCCTGGTCTCATATTTTTCCATGCATTCTTTCTGTTTAGTCCACAGCACCAGTCCACCCAAGTAATGCCTTTGTTATTCAGCGAACACTGGCTACCTCCTCAGCCCAGAATCCTCTCTTTTCTGATGTGGCTACCTGAGCAATCTCGTGATGAGTGGCCTGAACCCAGGGATGGATCAAGTGAAACTACATGACAGATTGTCTTTTTTTGTTGGCTCTGAAGTGGGGAACCTCATTTGACACATGCACAGAGGCAGAAGCAGAACTGCCTTATTAAAACACTTAACTGCTGACTTATTTATGCTTTGCCTTCTTCAAGAAAGGATTTAAGTTGGAAAATCCATCATTTGAATTCTGGGGAAAAACATAAAAGAGAAAGGGTTTTGTTTTGTTTTTTTCTGGGGAGCTTTCAGAATTCTTGGCAGAATCATGTAAGGAATAGTAGGTAAATAATAGCAAGGGCAGAAGGAAGGGATAACTAAAAAGAGAGATGAACAGGGAAAAACCACCTCACATCTGTGTGTGTCCACCTTTCCTGCAATTTCCAGCAGGGGCACCAGGTTATCTCTTGGTTTTCTCCTCCTCTACTCTCATGGCATCAGTGTTCAGGGCCTCTCCTTTCTAGCAGGACCTAATTGGACTCTCCTCTGGATTCTCCTCAGTTCACCTATCTGATCTTAAACCACGGCCTTCGTCATGTTTCTTTCCTTGTAAAATTGCAATGGCTCACCACAGATGAAAGCTCAATTTATTTTGCCTTTCATAAAAAAATATTTAATACATTTTGTATTGAAGGTTTAACTCAAAAAGCTCTTGCTCTTTCTCCCACCCAGGCTCTTACCTACACATCAGGCCCTCAGCCAGACTGGTCTAAAGCTGAGATAGTATCCATGCCTCCGCTTGCTCATACCCTCCCTCCACCAGGAGGGTCTGCACTCTCCCTTCTGCTCCCCAACTCCTGTACATCCTTCAGAACCCAGCTTAGTGTCATTTGTGTCCTACACTGAGCACACGAATGCCCCCTCCGGTTTCTTGCAGCCCACACCGCCAAAAGGTTCACCCTCCTGATACTATATTTTCATTGTGGTGGCTTCCACTGCAGCCGTTGTAGTAGTCCACAGGTCACAGCTGCTCAACTGTGAGTACCTGATGCAGGTGCTCAACTGATGTTTGTTTGCCAGTTGATTGATGGAGTTTTTCTGAAGGTTGGAGAGTTGATCTGGTGGAGCCATTATGAAAAGGTGATTTCTAATAGCTTTCTAATAACTGGAGCTGTAGGCCAAGTTTGCTCCCCACAGAGTGGAGAAGCTAGTGCTAAGCTGCAGGCCTGCTTCATTTGAATGCCTTTATGTAAGTGGGGTCCATCCTGGAAGTACAGACCCTCCTTGTGGGAGGCAGGGCTTGTTTGCTCACATGGGGGGGTTTCTTTGTTTTTCAGATTGCAGAACCTGAGGCCTGTGATCAGATGTATGAGAGCTTAGCAAGACTCCATTCAAACTATTACAAACACAAGGTGAGTGGGCCAGTCTTTTTTATAACCCCAGCCCTCCTACTGGAAAGGACCAGTGAGAGTAAGTAAAAATCTGATTCTGCGGTGCTTTGTAAAGAATTGGGGTTTTGCTACTTTCAAATGTAACCAGTAATTTCAACCAAACTAACAGAGGCACCTGGTAGAGGCTTTTAGGTCACCTAAATAAAAGCTATTTATAGTTTTGAACTAAAGCCATGTGTTTTATAGACCATTGTATGCTCAGGGTGTATCTGACAACTGTTGGACCATACCCATATTTTCCCATCTACTCTGATGGAGCTGGCATTTCCCCACACTGTGATAAAGAGGGATGCTTCGGGAAAGTCCTGTCAGACAAAGCTGGGCTTTTCCTCAGCCCTGACATGATTACTGTCAAATTCCATTTAATGTGGTTTTCCCCGAGCTGGAGTATGTTGAGTAACTCCAGAGATATACACAGCCAAATGCCTAGCCTGCAGGGAAAAGGGATTTCTTCTAAATCCTCACAACTCAAAGTGGGGTCTGTGAGCAGCAGTGTGGGCATCCCTGGGGAGCTGGTTAGAAGTGCAGAATCGTGGGCCACACCCAGACACGAATCACACAGGCAGGATTCTTGGGTCCATTCAAGCAAGGCCAAGTCTTTGACCTCTAGGTGGCGCTGCTCTTCTAGCCAGTCTCTGGTTTGTAGAGGCCCACTGGTGAACCGTGCCAGGAGAGCAAGGCTTCTCCCGGTTCGTCAGGTCTCAGGTTGTGTGCAGAAGTAATCCCTCCTCTGTTCTCTCTCCCCATGTGACCAGTACCCTCGCCCCAGAGACACGAGCTTCAGTGGCCTGTCTGTGGAAGAGTACAAGCTGATCCTGTCCACAGGTACTGAAGCCCTGCTGCCCCTTTCTGGTTGGTTTGCAAATGATTCTTTGAGTTTGAGCAGCCAAGGGGAATTGTCTATTAAGACTGCTCTGCTTGATGGAAAGTCTTGTGGAATAGCCCAGAGGAAATTCTGAAGCTTCAGGGCATGCTTTTTGGCCATAGAATATGGAGAAGGTCAAAGACATTTATTTAAAAAAAGAAAATCCATCTTTAGAGCTTTTAAATTCAAGGCTGGGCAGCAAGGAACAGGGGAATACATATTTGCAAAATGGAAGTAGTTTAAATCAGGATGGAAGGAAAATAATTTTATTTTTATGGTCCTAAGGGAGCTTTATAAACAATGAGGGTTTTAATTAAAACAAAAAGGTATTCAATAAACTTGTACAGGGATATCGTCAAAGAGTTTTTTGACCCAGGGGACATGGTTTGTGGGTTAGATATGGGTTTAACTAGGTACATTTGGGAGTTGTTGACAGACCTCAATTAACAGGAAAGGAAATACCCTGCCTAGACATCCCCTCCTTACTTCCCCATCTCCATTGTCACCAAAGGAAGAGATGGGGGTAGTGACAGTTGGAGCCTGGGTTAAAGTAGGCAAGTTCTGGAAAATTACGATTTGTATTGCCAAGGCTAGCATATACAAAAATAGGCTAACCTTTTCTGGGAGGGCATAGCCCTGAAACATTTGCCTTCCGGTACTCTGGAAATTTCTCTTTCCTATTCCTTTGGCAGCTTTTTAGCAACTAAATTTTGGGGATTTGGCCTTCCAGAAAACACTTACCCTCTGAACAAGTAAAACCTGGTGGTGTCAACTCTGATCCTCTTTTTGTTACAGTACTCTGGAAAACTGGGGTAAAGATATTTTGGCCAAGCAGAATTACTTTATCAACAATTTTCTAAAACACATACATAAATTTATTCCCATCTCTGGGCCCACATAACCACCTGCATTGATGCCCTGTGTCACTCTTGAGGGTCCCAAAGGGTTTGAACAAAGTTTGGGCTTGAAACTAGAATGGAAATAAGTTCCAGAATCCCGGCCTCCATCCCCTTTGTCAGGGCCTGGACCCCTCTGTGAGTTGGGGGGGGCAACAGACTCCCCACTATCACCCTGTGCTGCAGCTTATTTTGGCCAGGAGTTCAGCTCCAGGAAATTTGCTGATAATTTGTTTTCACGATAAGCCTCATATTTTGTTGTGACTATGTGGCATAGGCTTACTGATTATTTCCCTGACAAGGCAAGATTACACACCATACAGTGTTTGAGGGCCTGGCGAGTCTGGGGCCCAAGTGTGTTCACCTGGGCTTGGGGTCATGGGCGCCTCTGAAAGAGGCCTCAGGGCTTACACATGGATGGGGCCCCTCAGCATCCCACTTTGTGCCCCTGAGGAAACCTGGACTTCTGGGAAGGTTTCAGGGTGGGATGTTGGGCTCCTGGCTGCAGTAGTGTATGTCCTAATTTAGTCAAGAGGCCACTGATGATAATCTAAGTTGCCTTTTTGTTCTAAAAGCTATTCTTTTTTCTCTAGAAGTTTGGTTAACCCGTGAAAATCCAGGCTGAAATTTAAACAATACTGTGTGAAAATCTAAATTTAAAATACAGATAAAATTAGGTAGTGTAGAACTTTAGCCCTGGAGAGACTTTAGACTGCTGGTTCTCCACTGGTTGGGGGGTGGGGGGTATGACAAAACTGCCACATTGCCATGTGACAGTGTCTGGAGACATTTTTAGATGTCACAGCTAGGGGCCGGGTAGGGGGCTGCTACTGACATCTAGTGGGTAGAGGCCACGTTGCTGCTAAACATCCTGCGATGATCATGTCAGCCCCACAAGAAAGGATTGTCTGGCCCAAAAGGTAAGTAATGCTGAGACTGAGAGAGCTGGTTGTGGTGCCTATGGATTGTGAGTGTGTTTGCGTTTGTGGGGTCTTGCGGGCCAGCGTACTGCCACCTTTGTAGCTATGAAGCTGGCCACCTCTTAGCTATGAAGCTGGCCACCTCTTCTTGAGTGCAGGCCGGGTGCCAACACATTCTTCTATTATTTCCTTCCGTCCACGACTTTTGAGGCAGGAGTTTCAATCTCCACCAGATGAGGAACCTGAGGCTAGCAGGGTTAAATCATTTGTTTCCCAGTGAGGAAATGATTGGTGGGGATCCCATCCCAGGTCTGTTCCCCCACACCCATCCCCACCCTGCTCCACCACTTCTGAGCTGTGCGACCTGAGCAAATTACCTCACCTCCCTCTGCCTCCATTTGCACATCTGCAAAGTGGAGACGGTTAGGTCTATGTGACACAGGCCAAGTTTTGAGTGAAAGCCTCTGGGCCCCTGGGCCTGCAGGATGTGTCACTGACATGGCAGTGCCATTTCTTTGCTGCTCCTGCAGAACCAGGCAGCAGGGGCCCCAGCTTAGATGGGGGCAGAGACTGGCCATCGAGAGGTACAGAGTGCTTCGCATGGTGCCTGCTATGCAAGTGCCCCATCCATACGAGCAGTGATTTTTCTCTTAGCCCATCTGATTTGCTTATCAGAACTTGGGGCCGCACTCCCTCTCTCGGGAACACACAGTGTGAAAATCAAGGTATATCTGGATGGCAAAAGCCTCTGGGGCCAATTGACATCACCGAATTGTAAAACGCAGTCTATTTATGTATTTATTGTCTTCCCCTATTACAGACACTTTGGAAGAGTTTAAGGAAATGAATAAAGGAATGTGGAAGAAACTGCAGGAGAAGTTTGCCCCCAGGAATACCGAGGAGAAGCAGAAGGCCTGGGCTCGGTCCTTGTCTCGCCCGCACACCTAAGTGTGGAGTCTTGTATCTTGCCATCATAAATAAAACTGTCCTGATTTCCCCATCCTCGCAGTTTGGGAATCTTATCCAGCCTTCACAAAAAGGAAGCCCCTGCGCCTCTAAAGGAAGCTTCTGCCTTCTTTTTTTTTTTTTTTTTTTCTTTTTAACTTCTGCCTTCTTTAGAAGGGAGGCCATTGAGCATCCACCCCGCCCACTGGTCAGGTAGGGAAGTCTTCAGAGGAGAGGAAATGAGGGCCTCTGTCTGGGCCTGAGAAGGGAAGGTGAAGGGACCTCTGGGCAAGGTGCTTCCTGAGCAGCCACGGGAGCCCCACCTGCCAGCTGGGGGGTCTGGCTGGCTTCTGGCAAGATTCTCAGGCTCCCTTTTGTTGTAGGAGCTCCTGGGGAGAGCCAAAAATAGCAGTAAATATTGAAGAAGGCATCCTGCTGCAAAGGGAAAGATGGCAGAGATGAGAAGAGCCCACTTGGCCCTCATTCTCACTGATTCAGGAAGATGCAGCTCAGTCCCCTGCCCCTGACCTTGTAGGAAAACCAGGTTGTTTCAGGTTGGCTTAAAGGCTGGGGCAGGGCTTCGGATGGGCCTTGGCCAAGCGGGGCCTTGGGTTGCAGTCAGCTTCAGCACTCTGAGCAGCTTCTGTGGGAGGCCACAGGACAAGAGCCCCCGAGCCAGGGCCACACATGGGATCACCTTACTATGGAACCTTAGCTCTGTATTCAGTGTTTGGTCCCCCACCTGCGCTTTCTTCTGTTAAGGATAGAGCTGAGAGAAGGTGTAGGGCAGGGGCTGACAGCACCCCTCGGGAACAAGGGCAGGGGAGTTCTTAGCCTCATCTGTACCCCTCAGTATGCTTTGAAATACATACAATAAAATACAAACCAGTTACAGTGCAGTACAGCTCTGTCCAGGAATTGCTGTGAGACAGGATGCACCCAGGGCATCTACCAGGAGCCCAAGGTGAGGTGAGGCCAGGGGGCAAGGGCTCAGAACCTGTCCTCTGCCTGGGTGCCACATGAAGCCCCTCAGCCCCTGGGGAGTGTCGGAAACCACATCCCTTTCTAATGGACTAGAGTTCTATTAATTTATTTAAGGCAATTGCCATATTAGTTCTCAGGCCAAAGGATTTGTAAAATGTTACACCAAGAGATCAAACAAGCAGTCAAAAACCAGCCACTCGAACACACCCCTGCCCTGTCCTCTAGGCCAACAACTCTTCTCAGCTGCCTACTAGGAAGAGGCAGGTCCCAGGAGCAAGGCTCTTTGTCCTCAGGTCACCAGTGTACCTGGGCCCGGGCCAGAGGGATGGCCTGGACAGTAAGGTCTCTGTGCAGTCTACAGCAGATCTGAGGCCCGGGGAGCCTTGCAGCCGCGGCCAGGGTTGAACACGGCACCCTCGAATAAGTTAAATAACGAAGCCCTAAGATCACTAGCAACAACAGCATTACTGCACCTCCCCCCGGGGGCGGGGGGGGGGGCGGGCAGGCAGAGAGCAAATGTAGTGCTTAGAATAAAGAGGTGACCTCACTCCTAATGACCCCCGAGGAGGAACACAGGAATGTCAGGTACTGTTCTAAGGGACAAAGCAGTCCTTCCGGAGACTTCCTCTAAGGCATTAGGGTAAGCTGAGTCCCAGTGACTGTCTAGTTGTCTCTCCAGCTCTAGGCAGGACTGCCGGCTCTGTGGCTCCCCACTCCGTGCTGGCCGAGCCTGGGATGGCCTGGGGGTGTCCGGCAGGGTGGAAGCCAGGGGCCGAGTGGGCACTGGGCCTTGCGAGGCTGGTGGGCTGGTGCCACCCGACCCATGGGGAAGGGCAGTATTCCAGTCACACTGTCCGGGATGACCATCCCCTGTCGGGGCCTCGGGTGGCTCTCAGCGGCTCATGCAGTTCTGGACATCCACAAAGCCCAGGCGTTGCCTGCGTTTGCGCTGCTCCGTCATCTAGGATTAGACGGAGGCCTGCGGGTCGGATCGGGCTGCCCAGCGCCCGCCCTCCACCTCACCGCCCAGCCTCTTGCCCACTGGGCCCAGCTGCTGTTCAGCACTGGCAGCAGGCCAAGCCCCCCTCCCCCCGCCCCCAGGGTACACGGAGGATGTCAACCCCAAACCCTTGTCCTTAATTGGTGCATCGCAAACCCCTGATGCGCAACTGGGAAACCCCCCCCCCCCCACCTAAACGAGGCACTGCCTAAGGCCACTTAGCCACTGCCAGCTGGAAAGAAGGGTGTTCTAGGCAAGAGGAGGTCTTGACAAGTGGAAGGATGCCTTGACTTCCCCAGTCACTGGTAAACCCCTCAGAGAGCCTCCCTAGCAGCTTCTAGGGTAAGGGGTGGGCAAGGGGGAGGACCCCTCACACAGCACCAAGGCTCCACTCGGCCATGTCCTTCAGGGTGCTTACAGGGGCTGCGAACCCCAGTCTAGCTTTCCACGGGGGGAAAAGCGTACCGAACCTGTCTTCCACCCCAAACCCAAGAAGGAAAGGAAAGAATGTGAAGGTCCCAGCACCCTCCCCTCCCCGCCGTGGCAGGCTGGGCTGCAACCTCCCAGTGAGGGTCTGGAGCTGCAGAGTATGGGACCCTAGGGTGGGGCCAGCATAGGCCTGGGTACACACCTGCTCCTTGAGCTCGTTGAGCTGGGCAGTGAGGTGTGACACCAGCTTCATGGTGGAATTGAGCTTGTCCTGAAGAATCCGGATCTCATTCTGCTCCCCTTCCCCCTCATTGCTCACCAGTGACATGGCCCTCATGCGGGGGAACCAATCCAGGTTCTTGTTCTGAAAAAGATCCCGGGCAGGATGAGCAAGCTTGGGCCTGGCCTCGGAAGGCCTTGTTTATAGAAGCAGTAATGTAGGGGGAGCCTGCTGTCACATCCTGGACAAACTGCTCCCCAGGGATATGTCACGGGAAAATCTGGACCGACGGGGTCCTCCCTGGAGCCAGAGAGCTGGCCGTGAACCCTCAATGGGGTGTTGAGGCCAGAGCGTGGTGACAGGCCAGTTTCCATTAGACAGCCTCAAGTCCCACTGGTATTGACACCATCTGTTTACTCTCTTCACACCCCACGAGAGGTGGAGGGGGGCCTCTGCATCAGGCCCTGAAGCTCCTTCCTTCCTCCCTCCCTTCCTCCCTTCCGCCCCACCCCACCCTACACGCCCTACACCCCAGGAAGCTGCGAGCCAGACAAATGGCACGCTGAGGGACAGGAGGCTCTGCCGAGGACAGCTGGCATCTGACACGTGTCTGAGAGGCAAGGCCACGTTTCCCAGGACAGAGGAGACACAGGAGAAGACCACCAGTTTCCTGGCCCCTTGTCACAAGCCATGAGTTCTCAGACCGACAGATAAACCTATACTAAAGATCTGTTCAAATTACAAACTTAAGAAACAAATAGAACCCTCCCCCCGTCCCCTGCCCCTGCCATGCTGCTAAATACGTCTTTTCTCTTAGCCTGCAATTTATCCATTGTGCAAGAATTTGAAGATGTACTACATTTGATGGAATGGATGGGCTTCATTTCCCCAAAACACTGCAAGATTTTTTTTTTTAATTTACTGCCTTCCCTCCCTTCATCACTACAGAAATTGCACAGATTAACTTTGATTCCTCCTAGGTCTGATAGTTTCAAAGTTTTTCCAAAAGCTCTGTCTCAGCCTGACCATACAAAGCTCAGGGAAGCTGCCCTTCCTCCTGCTGAGCTGGCTCCCTGAGGATGGTCCACGGAGCGGTGGCCCCTGCTCCCCGGATTCCTCAGGTTCGGGCACCCACAGGCCCTGGGGACACCATGTACATTTTTCGGGGCTGGCAGGTCAGCTGTGGGCTTTTTCCAGACAACAGCGCCCAAGCAGAAGAGCTCAGAGTCCCCTCCGGCAGCATAGGCAGCTGGCGGGGCCCTGGTGAGGATGGCATCCCCACGAGCGTGCCCAACTGTCCCGCCCACCCCCGGGGTCACACCTTGATCATCTGGGCCACGTAGCTCTCGGGCCCTGTGTAGTCCGTCTTGTTTTTCACTCGGACCAGCACAATGAAGTACAGGTAGTTCCACATGTTATGTTCAAACTTGATGTGCTCCTCAAATGACACTGTCTTGTTATCGAATTTGTCTCTCTCCAGACCTGTGGGGGTGCAGAGGGGGAGTGAGGAGGACAGAGAGCCGAGGTGGGGCCACCTGGTGGAGTAGACACCGCCTCGTGGTGTGTAGCGGGTTTGTGTCCTCGGCCTAACAGGCCAATGAAGGTGAGTGACGGCCCCCCCGGCCCCCACAGTCGCAGCCCTCCACCTGGGGGCGGAGGCCCAGGGCAGCCAGCGCTCCCAGCAGCTGGGCAGGCAGGAATGGCCGAGAAGGGTCTGTCCCACAGGTGACACCTGCTCCTTAGCCTGTGGTGAGCCACTAGCACTTCACAGCAGGAGCGGGAAAAGCCCTGGAACGGGGGTCAGAGAGCCTGGGTTTCCTCCATAAACTGAGAAGGCCCTTCTCAGGGCCTTTCTGAGGCCCTTTCCCACCCCTTCTATGACCTCAAGTTCAGGCAGGGTCCTGTTCACCTCAGGACTGGCCTGAGCAAAAAGTCCCGGAGCCACCAGCCCCAGGGCAGGGCCCTCTGGTGGCCACGCGAACCTGGGAAGGGCCAGACTGAGGCTGCCATGCCCCCCCACACACGCCCAGTCAGCCCGGGAGGCAGGAACCAGGCCTCACCACAGATGAAGCACGTGGTCTTGAGAATTTCTTCCTTCTTCTGCTTCTCGCTGCGCAGGTCAGCGAAGGTATCGATGATCACCCCAAAGATGAGGTTCAGCACGATGATGATGACAATGAAGAAGAACAGGAGATCATAGACCACTCGGGCTGGGAAGAGAGACTCCTGCAGGGGTGAGGCAGGGAGGCTGGGCCCAGTTCACCAGAGCAGGCCAGACTCAGGCAGGGGGCAGGGCAGTGACAGAGGAGGCCAGGCCCTCAGCAGAGGGGAATGAAGGCCTCTGGCTCCCAGGACCCTGAGGGAGGCCAAGCCCACCCAGCCAGGCTCACTCTGAGCAGCAGGGCAGCGAGCACTGCAACCGCAAGCCCTGAGTGCAGGTCAGGAAAGAGCAGATGCCGGATCCCAGCTGGGCTGAGCCCCATGGAAGGAGTCCAGCACAGGGCAGTAAGGCTGGAGGTCGAGGCTTGTCTCTGCCCCTGACTCTTGGTTGGGGGCAGAGCCAGTTCTGAACTCCTCTGCCCCACCCTGGGGATGCCTGGCCTCACACATTCTGGAAACTGTCTGGCCCAGGGAAGTGGCTTCTCGCTCCCATGCGACCGGGGACAGACTGACTACCGGTGATGCCTGGCTGCCTAAGTCAAATCCTGAGGCCTCCTTGTGGAGCCAACTCAGCTTCCCCACCCTGCCCACCCCAAATGTGGGCTGGGGCCCTGCCTCACAGAGGAAGCCAGTGTTGCCGGGGATCCGCCCGATGTCTGACTCATGCCTTCCCTAGCCTGGGCAAAGCCTGGTTGCCAAGGTTTTAGAGCAGCTACGGTGAGCTGGTGGGGGGTACAAGCGGAGTGGGGCGGGGAAACCCAACAAGCTTGGGAGCGCTGCTTGACTTTGGCTCGGTGGGAGAGCAGAAGGGGATGCATGGTGGGGACCAGCAACACTGCAGATGGTGGGAGGGCCAAGCTGCTTGCTCTGCCGGCCTGTGACCTGAGGGCAGGACCCCACCATGGCTGGCTAGGCCAGGCCTTGGGCAGCATGGATCTGGGAGTGGGGCCAGGGATGCTCACGTCTTTGGAGGGCTTGCGGAGAATGTCGCCCACGCCACCTCCGTTGCGCAGCCCGTGGTTCATGACGGTGACGATGCACATCAGCAGAGTGTCACAGGCCCGCTCCGTGCTCTCCAGCTCTTCGTTCCCTACAAGCAGAGTGTGGGCGCACACCCACATCAAACCACCTGCCTCCACGCCCCTCCCCCAGGCTCCCTGAGACACACTGCGCTCACCTTCCAGGACCTCGGGTACCGAGACCCCGGAGTCACAGTTCAGCTGGTCCCCACTGCACGTGCCCACAAACGTGGCAGCTCCATGTGGCATCCCCAGGGGGCTGGCTAGAGAGGACAGGGCTGAGGTCAGCAGGATAAGGACATGGCTGGCCTGATGTACCATTCCCCTCGTCGTGTCCCCAGCATCACATCCTCCACGAAGCCTTCCCCCATCCTGCAAGCTCCCCACTGTCAGGCTACGAATGAAGGGTCTTCATGCCCTGTCCCCCCCGCCCAGCTCCGGGCTGTGTACTGAGGGCAGGAAGGGGGTCCACACCCTTGAGCCTGGCACACAGGCAGTCCCTGCAAATACTGAGTTTAACATGAATGCCAGGGTCTGCAAGCAAGAAGCTCCTTAGGGAGCCGAAAACCAAGGCTCTCCCACCCCCTCAGCCTGTGCCAGGGCGACTGGTACGAGCTAGCCCTCCACAGGACCCAGGAGGAGAAACTGAGGCAGGGAGCCTGGTTGGATAAGCACTCCCAGGGCCTGATCATTTGTGCAGTCCCCCTCCCCCCACCCATCACAGAGAGGAGCACCAGACCTCCTGAGTGATTGCCGGGCAGCCGGTCAACCTCGAGGATGAAGTCATCCTTGAGGAAGAGGAAGCCAACGATGGAGAAGAGGTAGACGAGGATGAGGGCCAGCAGGGCGGTCAGCAGGATAGAGCGGCCATTGCGGGTCACGCTCTTGATGACATTGAATAGCGTCTCCTCACGATAGATGAGGTCAAAGAGCTGCAAGGTGGGGATACGGCCTTGAGGGCCTGCAGCAGCCACCAGCTCCCGGTGGCTTCCCACAGGCTCTACCCGAAGGAGCTGCGCTCAGGCAGGTGGAACCAGCCTGGAGGACCTGGAGGGGGAGGCCACTCGGAGGAACCTGGACTTCTAAGCCCAAGGGAAGGGAATGGCCCCGGAGAAGGCGTAAAGGGTGAATGGGCAGACAAACCCGCACAGCGCTGGGGAGATGGACAGCTCCTAAAGTGTGCCTGCCATCTGCCAGGACATACTCTGTAGAGTTTTAATGCATTAGCTCATTTCAGCCTCATGACCATTCTAGAAAATAGGTGCTGTTAATTATCTGTGATTTACAGAGACAGAAAAGGAGGTGTAGGGCAATTAAGAAACTTGCCCAAAATTACAGAGCTGAGAGTGGCCGAGCTGGGAAACAAACCTGGGCAGTCCAGCTCCTCGGGAGCTGGGCCAGATGGGAGTCAGGAGTGGCCATCAGGGCTCTGAAGGCCAGGCTGGGGTCAGGCAGAGGAGGACTCTGGAAGTCCATGCCTTCCAGCCCCGCAGCAAGAGGACTGGACAGAAAGACCAGTGCGGGGGAACCGCTAGCAAGCTGAGGGGCACACGCCCCTGCCAGCCCCACCCCCAGCAGACTCACCAGGATGCTGTAGAAGAGCTCATGGACAAAGAGGCCCAGGACACTCGTCAGGATGTAGCCCACGTGGTAGAGGAACTCCACGTCCATGACCATGGCCTTATAGCCTCGGATGAACGTGCCGCGGTTGCCCACAAAGCTCACCACAAAGACGATCTTGTTGGTCAGCTGAGGGCAAGTATAAGGCATGGGGATCAGTGTCCCACCACCCACCCCAGATGTCCACTCTCTGCAGCGGTGCCCCTTCTGTGGAGCAGATCTGAGCTGGTCCTGCTCACACTGGCAGGCCTGGCATTAATGAGACTGCTTCTGGAAATGTATCTGGGCTCCTGGGATAGAATAGGGGAGAAGCCCCTGGGGCCCCTGGCTCCAGGAAGAAAGTGAGATATAGGTGAAGGAGGATAGAATCGGATAAATCAACCTTGGCCTTTATGGTGACTTGGTAAGTTAGGAAAAGGCGATTTACAGATCTGCCCCACCGCCCACCCTTGCTCCAGGTACTTTTTATTTCCAGCTGTCAGGAATTGTCAGAACATACACATCTTTGATGTCTACAGTGTGAATAGTGCCCAGCAGACACCATGTACACGGCAGCCCTGAAGCTGGTGCCCCAAAGTGACCCCTAGCTGACTGGCTCCAAGTGCCTGTTGCCCCAGGTTGTCTAAGGAGATGGAGGAGGCACAGATCAGTCCTGCCCCTGGATTTTTAACAAGCCTGATCCCAACACAAGGACAAGGGGGGCTGGGCAGAGCAGTGGCTGCTGGGAGGCGGCCGGCCTGCGTGAGGGCCAACAGCACCATGAGCATGGGGGAGGCATCAGGCACTCACGTTGAGGGCACCCAGGATGTTGAGTGTGGGCCCAATGCCCAGGTAGTAGATGGAGCGCAGGATGAGTGCCACGATGAGGGGGCGGATGCTGTAGCGCTTGGTGAACAGGGCCACAATGGAGAAGCAGATGAGAATCCAGAACAGCAGTGAGATGAGTGGGGAGCCCAGCACACCTGGGGCAAGGGGGCAGGGGTGAGCGCTGGTCAGCTAAGCCCACCACAGCCCCAGCCCCCACAGACTCCAAGAAGCCACCCCCTCCTGGAAACCTTCCCTCATAGTATGTTCTTGGTCACCTGGTAATAGGGCCCCCACCATCACACCTGCCTGTCTAGGTTTAAGGCAGGAGGCCCTACCCAGCTGCTGCTACCATATCTGAGCTCTGCCTCATGTTTGTGTGAGAGAGAGACAGAGAGATTTGTACTGTCTCCAGAGGTCAAGGACCCTGCCTGTGCCACAGACCACATCTCTCTCCCCACAATGGAGTGCAGAGCCCAAAGAGCAGTGCAGGGGTGCTCTTCCCCACTCAGCATCTGGTCCCCTCAGAGCCTGGCGGCCCCATGGCTCTGCCCAAACCCAGGGAGGGGGCGTGGTGGGCTGCCAGCCTTGCATCCCCACCTGTGGACGCGCCCTCCATGTAGGGGTAGAAGAAGGCAATGATGATGTTGATAAAAACTGCCAGGTTGAAGGAGATACTGCCCCACAGGGTCATGCGGCGGGAGAACCAGTAGATCAGTGGCATGCCTGAGGGAGGAGGGTGGTGGCAGGCTGGCGTGAGTGGGGGTCTCTGATCAACACTGTCCACCCACCGCACGCAGGCCCCTGGTGCCTGCACGAGTTCCAGGCCCCACTGCAGGAGGAAAACGTGGCTGGAGCCCTCCTAGGGGTGGCATGCGGTGAGACAACCACGGGTACGTGAGGGGGGGGTTCTGCAGGGGGCATCACTGAGCAGCTCCAGGCCCAGCCTTGCCCTCCCGCCCTGCTGGGGTCCTCACTGCGGAGCTTGCGCTGCCATTCCATCTCATTGTGCAGGAACGAGGACTGGTCGAAGAAGTCGCTCACTTTGCTGCCCTGCTCATCCTGCTCCGTGGTGGTGAAGAGCCGGTGCTTGGTCTCCTCGGTCAGGAACTGACAGATGCCAGGCACCGGAAACACGATCTGCTCCATGCTGCGGTCCTGCCGCACAATCTGGGTGCACACAGGCACGTGGTCACACCTAGGCCGCAGCCACCGAGGGCCAGGTTCACCGCCATCACTCACAGCCCCCTGCTGCCCTCAGGCCCACCTCTATCTGGGAGGTGTGGTTCTCGTAATAGGCCAGGGGGTCCTCCTCCTCCTCCTGTGCTGGCGCCGAGGACTTGAGCATCTGGGACAGCTGCTTGTTGTTGAGGCTGAGCTGGGGGTAGAGGGGCCGCTGAGTCAGGCGGCAACTCCCTACTGCTAGGCCTGGCCCCGGAGCCCAGCCAGACCCAGCCCAGCCCAGCCCAACGAGGATGAAGCCCCAAATTAAGAGGGGGGAGGGGGAGAGCCATGTCCAAACAACCCCACAGGACAGTCAGCACCCTCCGCTGTCCTGCTCTGGGCTTCCACTCCGTCCAGGTTTCACCCGGGGCCACCAAGGGCCACCGGGCCGGCTCCTCCCGCCCTCAGCCCTGCCCTCTCCCCCCCAATTCTAGCTCTTTACTCAGCTTCAGGCCACGTCCCCGCCGCACTCCGCCCGGAGCCCCTGGCGCCGACCCGCCTCATCCCGGATTCCCACGGGCGCCCATCGCCGCCCTCAATCCCTAGCCTCACCCCCAGATACCGGCCGCTCCAATCTCTCGCCCAGCCCCGCCCCTAGATCTAAGCCCTGCCCCACATCCTGCCTCATCCTCGGGCCCCCACCATGGAAGAGATGCCCTCGGCCTCCTCCTCTTGGATGCGCCTCACCGGCTTCAGCAGGTGCTGCAGCTGCTTGTTGTGCCTAGAGAGCTGCGAGAGGGCGGGGCCGAGTCACGGGGCGGGGCCGAGTCACGGGGCGGGGCCGCCGGGCGGGGCGTGGTCTCGGCGGGGCGGGGCGGGGCGGGGCGGGGCGGGGCGGGGCCGGTACCTGCAGCGCCAGGATGTAGATGTTGTGGCCCACTTCCCGTGGGCTCACCTCCGAGTTCTCACGCTCGTCCTCCTGCAGGTAGGCTTTCTTGATGACGTCCACCTGGTGGGACAGGGCCTGGTTGAACGCCGTCTTCCTGGGGCTAGGGAACTACCTAACACCCACCCACCCCAGCCCACCCGCACCTCCCCCAACTCCCGCCTTCCCACCTGACCCCTGGCCCAGCCTCACCAGCTCCTGGGGCCGCAGGCTGATGAGGATTCGCTCCGCGTTTTCACTGTCGTGCCGGCTCTCCATCAGAGCCAGGAGCAGCTTGGAGGCATTGTCCTGTGGACAGGTGGGGAGGAGGGCAGGCCACAGTCTGAGGGCCCCCATAGTGACCCCGACAAACCCTTCCTCTGTCTACTTCACAACAGCCTCCCCCGGCCCGCAAGATGTGTCACCACCTTTGCATTCCCCACTGTTCCCCAGGACTTGCTGAGAAGTGCCCTGCAACGCCAGCCCACCCGCTGGCTGCCTTCACCCCCACCCTGAAGCGGGTGCACACAGTCCCCCAGATAGCAGACACCTACACAGGAGGCCCTCAGATAAACCCAGAACACGTTTGCTCACACTCTCATTCGTGTATGCTTATGAACACGTACACATTAAACACATCACCACACCCCAAATGCACACTCAACACATGCACCCACGTCACATGCACACTCGTGTGAGCTGCCAGGAGCCCCACCTTGAGCTGCAGCACCAGATCCATGCGGTACTTGCACAGGGGACTGATGTCATTGAGAATCAGCGCAGTGATGATGTCTATGCCATTGGACTCGTGTGTCACGATGCAGGTCTGGCAGGAGGCAGTGGGGGTACATGGGGCCCGGGACCCTCAGAACTGTGGCAGCTCCGGAGCCCTCAGTCTCTCCCCAGCCCTGCCTGCTCCATCCACCCACACGTCCACGCTGCCATGATGGCTCACCTGGTTCTCGTGGCAGGGGCCCTGGCAGTACTCAGTGAGGGTCTCCAGGGTCTGGATGACGAGGCCCACATTGTCCTCATTGATGTAAAGGCCCAGCAGCCCCAGGCCGCCGGTGGTGCTGCCGCACATGATGTCTAAGAACTGGAGTGTCTCACACACCAGGTTGTAGTTGGTCTTGTTGTTCTGAGAGCGCAGGAAGTTCTGCAGGGCACAAAAGGGTGGGCACAGCCGTCACAGGGAGGGAGAGGCCTGGGATGGCGGCCCTGTGTGCGGCAGATGGCAGGCGTGGTGGTGGAAGGGGCAGGTGCTCACCTGCAGGTCCCGGTTGTGATTCTCACAAAGCAGCTGCAGAAAGCGCAGGATGGGCTGCATGATGAGCACGGACATGCCCATCTCGTTGCTCTGTACGCGCTCACCCACCTCGTGGCCCCGGCGCAGGCTGGGGCCCAGTGAATAGCGGGACGGGGAGCCTGGCATTGAGAAGGAAGCCACACGACCTGCAGGGCAAAGCCTGGTGAGGCTGGGCTGCTGGAAAGGACCTCACTCTCACCCTATGTTCACCCTATGTTCCCACCCTCAGGCGCCTGCCTGCACCTCTTGCCCTGTGACCACCGCACCCTATACCCTCTGACCCCGGCCGGGCACCCCCATCCTGTACCGCCATGACCTCTGACCTTTGGTGGTGGGGCCTGCCGGTTCCCGGTCTTCACGCGGCTGGCTGCCCAGGTCGTTCATGTTGACAGCCACCGTGGACTTGGTCTCCTGCTGGGCCCGCTTCATGCGGTCGTGCAGCACTTTGAAGAAGCGCTCTGACTTCTTGTCAGTCATCATCAGGTTGTAGAAGGATTTCTGGGGAAAGGGTGGCTCTCAGCACTGGGCCTGGCTCTGAGCAGCCCCCGGTGAGTCCCTGGAGGGCTCTATCCCTTGCTGCAGGGATGAGGTGGTGCCACAGATGGGTCCCCAGACAGGCTCTAGGACTACTGCTGGGGCTGGGGTGGCCGGGATTGGCAGAGGCGGAGGGGAAGGGTCCCAAACTGCTATCACAGCGATGCTGGAGGCCTGCACCAGCCTCCTCACACTATCTGCATGTACCCTTGGCCCTCCATCAGCTCCCCACACAGCAGGTGCCCCTCGGAAGTCTGAGTCTTGTCCTTCCCCTGCCCGAAACCCTGCAGTGCCCCATCTCACCCACAGGAAAAGCCGCACCTCACAGCAGCCACAAGGCCATCTGAAGGCCTGCTACCTCTCTGACCCCAGGGCCCACCACTCTCCCCTTCTCTCCCTTCTCCTGCCACATCAGCCACTTCCCCTTCAAACTTGGCCCCAGCTGCCTGCTCCACCCTGATTGTTGTCCCAGCACCCCCTTGGCCCTTCACCACTGTCTAACACACTCTCTGCATCGTGTAGGGATTGTAGTTATTGGCTAGTGTCCCCCCCAGGATATAGGACCAATCCACAGGATGTATGGATTTTGTCTTTCTTGTTCACTGCTGAATCCTTAGTGCCTTGAACACTGACAGGCACTTGGAAGGCATGAGTATAGCCTTATTAAAACAACACGTGGGGGCAGCCTGGGTGGCTCAGTGGTTTAGCGCTGCCTTCAGCCCGGGGTACCATCCTGGAGACCCGGGATCGAGTCCCACTTCGGGCTCCCTGCATGGGGCCTGCTTCTCCCTCTGCCTGTGTCTCTGCCTCTCTCTCTCTCTCTCTCTCTGTGTCTCTCATGAATAAAAAATAGATGATAGATAGATAGATAGATAGATAGATAGATAGATAGATAGATTAGATAGATAGATAGATAGATGATAGATAAAATTAAAAAAAAAAAAAAAAACATCACATGGAGGGTGCCCGGGTGGCTTAGTCAGTTAAGCATCCGACTCTTGGTTTCGGCTCACATAGTGATCTCAGGGCCGTGTTGGGCTCCACGCCTGGCAGAATCTGCTTAAGATTCTCTCTCCCTCTCCCTCTGCCCCTCCTCCCTTGCTCACTCTCAAATAAATAAATCTTTAAAAACAAAACAAAACAAAAAATCCAAGGCCTGAATGAACGAATGGGGCTAGAGCAATCCTAGGGGACTTTTCAGAGGAGGCAGTCCTTCAGTTAGGCACCAGAGGCCAAGGAGGATGTAGAGGGGGAGGCAAGGAAGCCTGAGCAGAGGCTGAGAGGCAGGGATGATGGATGTGATGTGGGCAGTGTGCTAGGGAGACAGGCGCAGGCCTGGCTTCAGCAGGATGGTATGCGTGGGTAGAAAGAGGCCACGTGACACGGGGACAGTCACGGGGGGGATGTGTGTGGACCCGCCCACGCACAGCCAGACCGTGCAGGCCCCCAGCGCCTGGCCCTGCAGCCAGGCCCCGGCGGTCCCAGCAACATGGCACACCGTACCTCCTCCTGAGCAGGGGGTGAGCCCCCCAGCACCCCCAGCCGCTCCACACCTGGATCTCGGTGTTGCCACCATCCAGGAGGCGGATGGCCAGGCCAATGCTCTCCTGGAAGATCTTCTCATTCTTGGTGCTGGTGATCAGGTCACATACCAGCTTGGTGGCCCCCTCCTTGTCCAGCCGGCACTGGGTGGCCGCAATCGCCGACCAGTCTTGGTCCAGGCCTGCAGTTGGGGAACCCACGTGAGGGGGCGAGGGGCAGGGGAACAGAAGGGAGGGCCACCCAGAGGCCCAGTGGCAAGGAGGCAGTACTGACCGGTGCCCATGGGGTCCGGGAGGTCCCCCCTAGAGCTGGACTTGCGGTTCTGGAGATAGTTCTGTAGCAGCATCTTGCGCAGCTGATTGCCCTGTGGGGAAGGGAGTGAGGCCCCACACTGGCACATTTCACCCTTTAACCACCAGCCCCGGAGCTGGCCCTGAGTCCTTGGCCCTTCTGGCCGGGCTCTCATGACGTCCAGCTCACCGGGGCACTCACCCGGTCCCCGTACTTGGCCTTCTTGAGCAGCATTTGCTGCAGGGTCCGCAGCACCTTGACACACAGCTTCTCCTCCGACTCCATGAGGTCCTTGGTATGCTGGATCAGCCTAGCGGGTGAGGAAGGGGGGCACGCTCGGGGCATCCCCAGCCGCCTCCCTGCAGCCACTCCCCCTGCCCCGTCCCCGGCAGGAGCGCACACGGCCCTCCGCCCGGGGGCTGTTGGTCCCCACGGGCCCCTTCCTGCCCTTTCCCAGGCTGCCTTGCACCTGCCGCTCCCACCCCCGTGCCCGGCTCGGCATCTCGCTCACTTGGACAGGAAGCCCCCACTCTCGCAGCGCTGGTAGGCCTCACTGCCCTCCAGGAAGAGCAGCTCAGGCCAGTGCAGGACGTCCACCAGCACAGACAGCTCAGCCTGGACCAGGGGCCGCAGCCGCTCCTCCAGGGCCGTGATGATGTCCTGGGCAAGGCACGGCTCTGTCACTACTGGGCCAGGTGCAGGCCACCCAGGCCCAAGAGAGGAGTGAGGCCATTTCTCCATATCATTGCTCCTGCCCCCACGCCAAACAGCCCTGCGATTGCTCCCAGCCTGTGTGAGGGGCCCTCACCCACAGAACCACCCTGAACAGTGCAGGTTGTCTGCGGGCTCAGAGCCCCTGACTGGGAGCCACCCACCCAGGCTTTTCTCCCAACCCCTCCTCTGGCTGTGTGACCTGGGGCAAACCCCTCGTCCTCTCTGAGTCTCGGCCTCCTGCTGTGGATAGTAAGAAGTGTGTAGACCGTGGACTGGAATGTGTTGCATAAACACGAAGTGTTCTCAGGACTGAGAGGTGTCCTGACCCCCTTTACGAGCACCCACCCTACTAGGGGATGCCTGGGTTCTCCTGGCTTCCCCTGTAACGATGCCTCACGGTCCCGTGCCCAGGGCCAAGCCCCACAGCCACCTGCAGCTTCTCGATGATATTCTTGTAGTCCCACTGGTTGGCAGTGGGTGTGACGCGGGGGAAGGCCCGAGTGGCCGCCTTGTAGTTGGACGCGTTGCGCTGGGCAGCGGCTACACAGCTGGCACTGCTGCTGAGCAGCGAGCTGATGTGTGCGTCCAGGTCCATAGGCAGGGAGATGGCCCGGCCTTTGGCTGGGGAGAGAGACGGGGGCGCTGGAGGGCACTCGGGGTGCAGGCTTGGCCAGCCAGAGGGGCCAGGGCTGCCGTGCTGGGGGCAGGGAGAACTAACTGAGACTCGGGGACATGCTGGCCCCCACTTGGCCTGAAGTGCCCTCTTCCCCTTTCCAGGCAAAAGGAGGGAGTGTCTGCCTCTTTGATTCTACCCTGCTCCACCCTGACCCATCCCTCCTGTCTCCCACCTCTCAGTCCCCTTCCCCAGTGTTCCCCAGCAATCTGCCGGCCTCCCTTCTGCCTGAAACCATCCACAAGCATGCAAGAGACCTTGGCTGGGGGATGTCACACATCATTGTCCTCCGGGGAACTGACTCAAAGCTCAAAGGAGATAAAGCTTCTGTCAATTGCTAAGATGCCAAGAAGGACTTACTGAGAACTACCTGGGAGCAGATGATGGGGGAGCTGAGGAGTACAGAGTTTTATTTGGAGGGCAGGTGTCCCTGTGGTGAAGGGAGGGGCAGGGGTTGGACTTAGCCAGTCCCCAGGGCACACTCACCCACCATGGCGAGGGTCCGGATGCAGGCCTCCACGGAGCCCTTGTGCTGCTGCTGCAGCCACGGACACTCGAGCAGCCGTGTGGTGGACTGCAGCAGCTGCACCACAATGGTCTGGTGTGTCTGCAAGAGGCAACACAACCACTGCTACAGCCTGCCCACCCTCTGCCCTGGGCAGCCCTAGGCCCGGTGACCAGGGCCCACTGGGAGTGGGCATGACGGAGGAAGAAGGCTTCTAATAGCTACCATACGTCTCTGTGCCGGTTGGAAGAAGGCACCCCTTTTCCTCTTGGAAGTGCACAACCTGCCCAACCGTACGTGCAGCCCTGTGAGAACTCCCTGAGGTCCAGACCTAGGGCTTATAGACCTATTGCTGAGCCTTTACTTCCTTTAAAAAATTTTTATAAAATAAATCAATATTGCAAAAAGGTGATATAATCCCATGGTTCAAAACCGAAAGTATGCAACACAAAAGCATGACTTTGAAAAGCCTCACCCCGGCCTTGATCCCATCAGCCCATTCTCCCACTTCTGCCCGGGATGGAGAGGTGGGAAAAGCTGACACAAATCATTCATAGTCCCGAAGAGGTCCCAGGGTCCAAAGACGTGTGTGTCAAGACAACCCGCCCTTGTGGACAGACCAGGACCCATTCCACCCTCAGGCCCTCTGTGTGTAGGTAACCCCTCTGTGGGTCTCTTGTGTCCATGCGGGGACTTCTGGTGTTATGATTTATGATTTGTTTTGCGGGCTCCCTCCTCCAGGGAACCTGCCTCTCTTGCCTTCAAGGGGCTCTGGGCTATGAAGTCTGGGGATCCGAGAATAATTGAGGGGACATGACTCCAGTGACCAAAGGCAAACTTCTGCTCCCTAGCCTCGAGCCTTTCTGCTGATGCAGGTGAGACTGCAGAAGGCTGTCTTTTCGGGCCTGGGGCACCCGATCAACTAAGCCAACACCAAAGATCTCTGCATCGGGCCCTCTGGATTACTGCTCGGGCTCTGCTATCCATCACAGTAGACATGACCGTCCTCTCTTTGGTGAGGCGGTGCTGCCAGCTCTCCCCTGCCACCCTGGGGCCCGTCATGCGAAGTCAATTTAGGAATTCCTGTTCCAGGGTACTGTCCCCACTGTAATTCCTGACCCACAGAAGTTATAGGAGAATAAATGTTGTTTTAAGCTGCTAATTTTGGGGGCAATTTGTTACACATACACAACTAACACACACATGTGTGTCCTTGTGCTACGTCTTTATGCGCCACAAGCAAACATGAGTATTTACTCTCCTTTTCCCCTTCCCTGCACACAAGTTGTGCGGGTGGGAGAAGCTCACCTGCAGGGAGGTGCTGTTCTCAGAGAATGGAGAGCTGAAGAAGGCATTGATGGTGTCCAGCACGACTGTCAGCACGTACTTCTCCAGGGTGGGGTCAGCCAGGCGCTTCTCCCGCTTACTGCAGACCTGGGGTAGGAGACAGGCCCCTCCACTCACTCCCCCTGGAAGGCTGCCTGGACTCCCACCCATGACCCTGCCTAGCACGGCGCGCCCACAAGCCCACGCCGCCCCCCGGGGACAGACCCGAGCCATGTCCAGGGTGAAGTTCTCAAAGAGTGTCCAGATGTGATTGCTGGTGTAGATCTCCTTCATCTCCACCTCTGTGTCCACGTAGCAATGATTCACAAAGTTCACGTAGGCCATTTTCACCTGAGCAGCCAGGAGCCAGGTCAGGGGCGCTAGGGGGGGCACCTGCCCAGGCTCTCCTCTGCACCCTATCGATTCTCCCCTGACCTCCCCGCTTGGTCCTCTGGCCATGCCCCTCCCATCACCCCATGCTCCTTACATCCCAGGACTGAGAGGCTGCCCCCGCCTGGCTCTACCACTGCCCTCCGCCGCCTCTACCCTGGCCCTCCTCCACTCCCCCACGGACCACCTCTCCCAGTCCCCAGAAGACCTCCGTGATGCAGTCCTCATGCGTCACCACAGACACCACATCCTCCAGGGGCAGCAGAGAGGTGCACTTGATCTCAGTGTAGACGTTCTTGCCCTCAGCGCAGGCGGCCAGCAGGTCCACCAGGGAGATGTGGTACATGAGTGGGCTGTGGTCCTCCACGCCGTCCCGGGCAGCCTTCATCATGTCCAGCAGGTGGGCCAGTGAGGCCTTGTCATTGTAGAACACGACCACGTCGTCACCTGCGTTGGTCAGCTGCAGGCAGGAAGGGTGCCCCGTCAGACCCCCCCGCCTCCCCAGTCCAGCAGGCAGGCCCCAGGCTCCAGGGAGAGATTGGGACTCTGACCCCGGCCCTCACCTGACTACTCAGGAACACCTTCCCCTGCATGGCCCCCAGGGCTGTGGGCTGATGCCTCGGGCCCTCTACCATTAGGGCTGAACCTGGACCCAGATGAAGTGCCCCCTCCTCCAGATGCTGGGCCCATACAGAGAGCATGAAGGATGGTGCCCCCCTGACATCCCCCAGGTACACATGGCCCTTGGCATACAGCAGCTGCTTTAACAATTTTTAAATACGTGATAATAAAAGGATAAAGAGAGGAGTGTTTGGGTGCCTTCAGGCCTGCCGTCTGAGTCCTCCTAGACCTGCCCCTGTGACCTAAGTTCTCCCTCCCCTGGGGCTAATGCCTTCAGTGTCCCTTCTGTGACTTGCTATCTGACTTGTCTTAACTTTGGATCCTGCCTCCTGAGTTCCCTGTCTGCAGCCACCAGTGGAGCTCCCCTGCGCCCCTTGGCCTCGTCCTCACCTCGGTCATGATCATGTCCTGGCACTTCTTGACGTACTTGCCCTCGGCCTTGATGACAGTGTGCAGGAAGTCCAGGTACTGAACGTGCCGCCCGTGGGTGGCCAGCAGATGCACAAAGTGCTGCAACACGGGCTCGCTGATTTCCGAGCACAGCTGATAGTTGTTAAGGAAGATGTGCTGCATGGTCTCCGCCTCCAGGAGCTGTGGGCAGGTGGGCAGTCATGAGAAAGGGGGATCCAGGTCCTGCCTCCCCCCGCAGCTCCTCCCACCTTGTGCCCTTACTCCCGGCGTGAGGAAGAGGTGCAGGTGCTTATGCAGCAGGGCCTGGTTGCCGGGGTTCCCCGCACAGAACTTCTGCAGAAACTGGTGCGTGTAGCGCAGGATCTCCATCATCTTGGCATCTCCCTGGGTACCAGGAGGGGATGGGGAGTGAGGCCGGGCCTTGGGCCTGAGGTCCAACAAGTGTGGCAGCAGGTCAGGGCTTGGGACTGGGACCACAGGGAGGCCGGGCTTAAGGTGAAAGCTGGGCCTCCAGGTCAGGATAAGGAAATGTGTGAGGGGCTAAGGGTCAGAGGCTGAGGTGAGGCTGGCATGGGGGAGCAAGGCTGAGGGGTCAGGGTCAGGGTCAGGTGAACCCTGGGTGTAGGGCTCAAGAGCCAGTGAGAGGCTTGGCACACATCAGGATCAAGGTCAGTCAAGGTGAGGCATGGAAAGTCAAAAGGTGAAATGATGCTGAATTTGGAGTCTGGGGCCAGGGTGTGTGGGAGTCAGGTCAGGGTGAGAGATCAGAGCGAGGCTAGGGTATGAAATCATCAGCAGCAGTCATTATGAGGAGCTGACCTCTGAGTCACAGACAGGCTGGGATCGGATTAGGATCAACATGGCTCAAGATGCAGAGACAACAGTCAGAGGTCACAGGGAAGCAGAGATGGTCAGGATGTAGCCAGAGAGGGAAACTTACTGGGGTCAGGGTCAAGGATTGGGGTGAGGCGGGGCTAGGTCAACATTCGGGGTTACTGTGTGGTCAGGGCCTGGCGGGGAGCTGCCCCAGGGAGCCAGAGGTCAGAGGTCACCTTGTCATAGGGGATCTGCAGCAGGTCCAGCATGACCTTGTGGGCATCCATGTTCTTGAGCAGCCTCTGCTGCTTCTTCCTCATCTGCTCCCCGACGCCGCACATCTTGTTCAGCCGCTCCAGGATCTGGCAAGGGTGGGGCGGTGAGCCTGGAGCGCCTTCCCTCCGCCCTGGCCCCCCTGCTCAGGCTGGTCAGAGCCCCCTGCCGGCCCAGCCAAGCCCCAGGCCACATCAGGGACGGGAAGGGGGAAGGAGGCCACGGTCACTGAGTCAGATCACCGCAACAAGGCAGGGGAGCACTAAAAACCCAATTCTGCCCATAAAAGTAAATAGAACAATATGACTGTGAAATGGAATTTCATTAAATTCCTTTAGCTTTAAAATACTTCCATCTGGACCTTGGCAGGGTTGTCTTTAAGGCACATGCAAAGCCAGAAGATGTGTACTTTGAGGGCCAGCGGCCGGCGGAGTGGGGAGGCAGGAAAGGCCCGGCTCTGGGGCCTCCGGGGGACCTCAGGGCCCCAGAATACTCACGCCCTTGACGATCTGGTAGTTCTCGCTGCTCTTCTCCCCAGGTGGGTGCAGAAAGCCCTCCTCGTCCGTGGGCCGCTGGGGACACAGGGAATGGGGCCGGGGAGGGGGCAGGGGCAGTTAGCCAGGCCCAGCCTCACCGGGAGCCCTGGACTTCCAGCTCCCTGTCGCCCCGCTCACCTCCTTCTTGTCTTTGGCTGCACCTGTGTCCACCTCCTCGCCCTTGCCGCTGCCCTTCTTGTCCACCCACAGCTCCGACTTTTCCACCATGGTCCGCAGCCGGTCCAGCTCCGATTTGATCACCTTGTAGTTCTCCACATCCTGAGCCGAGATCAGCAGCTGGACCTGAAGGTTGATGGAGGGCGTGCCAGGTTGGACGGGCACCCCGGCTCCACCGCCTTGTAGAGACCACCCCCCATACTCGGGGACCTGCCCTGTTCCAGGCCTCCACTCCCGGCATCTCCATTCCACTTCTGCTCCTACCCAGGGCTGATGGCTCCGCCATGGTCCACTGCCTCCAAGAAGCCTTCCCTGATGGCTGGAGGCTTCCCTGTATTCCTCATCTCAAGCCGCCCCGCCCCCTGGCTTCAGTTACTCACTGACTTGTGCCACTAAGGCCTGTCACTTGGTCACTTCGACCCCGAACAGGGCAGAATCAAGCACACTGGCATCACTGAATGCCGGCTACAGGAGGTACGTGAACCTCGGCTCCCACTTCACTCGCCCTGGTCAGGGTGAGGGAGGAAAGCTTCCTGGGCCTCCACGCCCCCTCCATAAAACAGGAATGAGAGTCGTAACCACGTTGCCAGGGGCTGCTGCTTGGTGCCTGGCACCTGCTGGTGGAATTTCCGGGGGCGGGGGGGGGAAGCTGTCAAGACCACACGACACAGCAGTCACAGAGCCAACCACCTTAGCGAGAGCTGACTGCGTGCCAGGAATGACTTGAAGCACCCAACAAAGGCGCATGTGGTACGGTTTGTAAACTCTAAAGTGCTGTCCACTTCATAAAAAAGTGACAGGCCTTACGTCAGGCCAAGAGGTCATAAAGGTGGCCAACCGCGGGCCTTTCTCTTTAAGGACCTCAGCAAGACCGAGAACACGAAAGAAATATCTTGAGCTCCCCAGAGCTGTGAGCTCCTCTGCAGTGGTCAAGCCTGAGCGCCCAGCACCAGCCAGAGCAGGGCTGGGGCACCCCACCACCACTCGCAAGCCCCCCAGGCCCAGGGGCTCAGATGGGAGCGGCACCTGCTTGAAAGTGTGCATGGCCTCCTGGCGCTGGCTGAAGTGTTTGAAGAGCAGCTGCAGGGCCCCCGAGACGAGCGGCGCATAGTCGTGCATGGTGAGGTGGATGAGCACACGCAGGAACGTGCGGCCGCCCTCGTCGTCCACCTCCAGCATGCTGCTGGTCTTCCTGTGGTGCCGGACGAGGGGCACGGTGGGCACACGAGCTCCCCACACCCCTTTGCACATGCAGCGCCCAGTGTCACACTCGCTCAGGACAGTGATTTCTGCCCAGTGTGTGCAGAGCCACCAGCCCCGAGGGATCCCCACATCCGCTGAGACCCCGCAGGGCTCCCCTGGATGAAGCAGCTCAAGCAGCTGCTCCCGTGGGGAGACCCACACTCACCCCCAACAGAGGTTCGTGGGGATGGGCTGAGGGCCAGGAACGGGGTGGGGAAAGTCACATCTCTGGGTTGACCTGCCTCCAAAAGGCAGTGTTGCCTCCAGCGAGAGGAAATTAGCAGTACGTATGATTTTGTCACCGAGAAAAATCATAGATGTTCTCACACCACCTTACAGTTGTTACAGGAATTGTGAATACCGTTTACATTCATCACTACTTCGAAATCATGCTCCTAATTATACCCCCGGCACAGCTCGTTGCTTAATGTGTTAATAAAGAGCCAAATATCTGTCACTTCAAATTTGTTTTCTTCAATATTTTGATAACTGCATCTCAAAGCTCTTGGTTTCCTTTGTAATTCATGCACTTTATTTTGTGAATTTATAAATGCCATTCCGAGCAGGGTCCAAGAGCTTCACTAGGTTCCAAGGGCAGCAGAGAAGTGGTTAAGAGCGCCCAACCCCCCGGGGCGACCCCTCCCCATCGCAGCCCTGCCTACAGGCCCTATCTTCCTCCCTTCGTCCCCGCCCCCTCCGGCTCCTGGCCCTGGGCCCAATGCCCACACAGCCATGACGGGCCTGGTGAGGGCAGTGGAATGACCAAGATGACATTAGGGCCCCAGTGGCCCCCACGTCCCTGGGGCCAAGTAGGCACGAGAGAGCAAAAGCACACAGCCAAGAGGCTGCAGGGGGTGGGAGGAGCGGCCAGCCCCAGCCTTGGAGACCCAAGAGGGGGTTCTCACACCCGTGCTGGCACCACCCACCAGCCCCACCACCCCCCCAGCCTCACCCCACTCCGAACATGGCCTCCGCCTGCTCCCCGATGCGGTCCAGGTTCATGTTGGCAGCTGCGGGGAGCAAGTGGGTAGATGAGGGCAGGTGGCAGGTCCGTGCCCAGGAAAGATGGGGAGCACACAGCTGAGGGAACAGGGAGGACCCCAAACCACCCCAATCCCTGTACTCCACTTGCATGCTCCTCGGTGGGGGTGAGCCAGCCAGGGCAGGGGCCTGAGCATAGTTCCAAGCTGGGCCCCAAGAGACCTGGGTCCTGGCCTGGTTCAGCCTCTGACAGGCTGTGACCCTGGGCAAGTCCCCGCCCCTCTCTGGGCCTCTGTTTCTCCATTTAGGAGATGGAGAGAATGATGTCTGCCCTTGCCCCTTGCCGCGACAGTTGGATGATCTGGGAAACAGGCAGGGCTGGGGAGCTGGCCTCGAGGCATCTCCCAGCCTCCACCCCACTAATGTGCACCCCTGGGTGAGTCATGAAGCCTCAGCCTGAAGGTGGAAGGTGGGGGGAGGCGGGGGGTGCTCACTGGTGGAGTCGAAGGCCGGGGCCGTGCCATCAGCCCCGCTGTCCTGCATGGGAAACACTTCCACAAACTCCTTCTTGAAGACGGACAGCAGGTAGGAGATGCGGTAGTCCAGGCGGACGTTGAGGATGAACTGGAGACGTGGGGAGGATGGGAGTGAGGACGGGGCTGAGGTGGGGAGGCCAATTGTGCCCCAGGACGGGGGAGGGGGACCCAGAATGAGCTCAAGCACAGGGATCTCGGCACTGATGTTCCAGATACTGCAGAGCATCAGAAGCTAAGAAAATCCAGACTCTTCTCCCTGGGGAGGTCCAGAGCACCCTCTCCCCCGCTCCTGCCTCAGTGCTGAGGGACGATGACAGCGCCTCTCCAAATGAGGCAGAGACCACTCTGTCCCTCCTGCGCAGGGAGGACAGTGACGGGAATGAGAATGAAGCTCCCCGGACCCAGAGGCCAACCTCATCCTCCTACCCTGCTCTGCCTGGGGCTGGACGGCAGGGGGCTTGGAACTGAAGACCCGGGGAGGGGGTTGCAGGAGATGCCAGTGTGGGGCAGGGGGTTGGGGACAGATGGTTTGCAGACACCCTTGACTGGCCTCTATCCTTATGGGCCACAGAGCTTCTGACCACACCCCAGGATGCAGATCTGGAAGCCCTTAGCTCCTAGAATGAATCACATCCTCTGACTCCCCTGCCCAGGCCCCTGGCCAGCCTGGGTCCCCAAGGAGATCACTGCACTACCCTTCCCGTCCTCTGGTGGCAGCAAGGCAAACGCAAGCATCCTTACCAGTCCTGGGGATCCTACAAGCCCCTTCCCCAAGTGTTGGGGGGGTTCTCAAACAAGACCCAGAACAGGAAAAACTGTCTGCCTCACCAGGAAACGGGCTCTCAAAGCTCTAGCTTTGCTTCAAAATCTCTGGCCACTGGCAGTAAAGTCCCTGCTTTTCCTTTCCTCAGGTGTACAGTGGAGGGACGGAGCTAGGCTCTAGAGCGCACCAGCCATCACCTGGGAGGCTTGTCACAGCACAACTGTGGGCCTCCTCAGGTGCTTCTGTTCTGCATGTAGGTCTGGGGCAGGACCCAAGAATATGCATTTCTGAGTTCCCTGGTGAGGCTGCTGCTGCTGTTGGTCCAAGGACCACAATTTGTTTTGTTTTGTTTAAAGATTTTATTTATTTATTTGAGAGAGAGAGAGAGAGACCGAGCATGAGCAGGTGAGAGGTGGAGGGAGGAGCAGGCTCCCGATTGAGCAGGGAGCCCAACTTAGGGCTCAATCCTGGGCTTCTGGGATCATGACCCATGACCTGAGCTGAAGGTGGACACCCAACCCACTGAGCCACCCAGGCACCCCAAGGACCATACTTTGAAAACCAATGGGCTACACAACCAATCACTATGGAGCCCTACAGTACTTGATACTGTGATCTGAGCTGGGGTTCAGCTCCCCACAACCTCCTTGTCCCGGGACCCAGTCTCCTGCCCTGTTCCCAACACCTCCAACTACTGTCCTTGCCCAGCTACCTGCAAGATCTCCAGGATCTTCAGCTTGGTCTCCATCACCACAATATCTTCATTGTTCTCGAACTTGCTTCTGTCCAGTGGCTCCGTGGCACCAGTGCCCCCAGACAGGCTGGGGGCACCAAAGACAGATTGCTTTCGGCTCAGCACCATGGTGGACATCATGTGGCCCACGCCCTGGATGGACCGCCGCACGTTCTTGCCTGTGGAGAAGCATGAGGGGATCACAGGGGGTGCACAGCAGGGCCCTGCGGCCTTACTCTGTCTCTGTCAGCTGCAGGGCTAACCCAGAAAGGCTTCCTGGGGGAGGTGAGCTTCAAGCCAAATCTGAGTAAAGAAGGACTGGCCAGGGCAAAGGTACATTGTGTGGGGAGACCAGTGAGAACCCTCATGCAGGGCACCCTAAGGGCTGCTACAGAGCATGCACAGCCCAGGGGACACCATGTGCAGAGCATGACACACCAGGTGTCAGACTCTGTGCACATTTTGATTAGGGTTTATGCCCCCTAGGGATGCCCCTGAGGGCAGGGCCGTGGCTGCTGTCAGACGGTGATTCCTCCGTGGCAGGGCTATTTCCCCCACCTCCCCTGTATGACTGGGAGCCCCTCAGGCAGAGCCTGTGTCTCCCGTCTTCCCCCATCATCTCCCCTCAAGACCAAGCCGCGTTGGAAGGCGACTCCCTCAGACCTTGGGGTCTCCACAGAGCCTAGAGAGGGGCCCATCTGGTCCAGGAGAGGCCAGAAGGCAGGCTGCTCAGGGGGCTGATCAGAAGGGACTTCGGCACTAGGAGAAGATGGAGGAAGGCCAGGGCTGGGGGTGACCCTGGCCACAAAGCCTCACCGCCCGAGTCATCGTAGGCCTGCAGCATGGCCGGGGGGCCCTGCACACAGTCGATGATGCCCAGCAGCGTGCGGGTGAGCCGCAGCAGCTCACTGAAGCTGTAGAAGCCGAAGTAGATGAGATTGTGCGCTAGGCTGACCACCTGCGGGAGGGGGCGGGGCCGAAGTGAGGGGCAGGGCGGGACTGGACCGGAAAGTGGGGCCCAGCAGGTGTCAGGAGGTGATGAAGTTCCTCCGAAAAGGCAGGACCTCCGGGGGAGCACAGGGCTGCAAGGATGCAGCCGCCCACGGTGGGCTGATGAGGCAGCAAGGACCGAGGACCACAAGGAAGGTTACCCGGGGAGCCCCAGCGGTCTGTGCCGTCTCCCTGAAGTGGCTGGGGCATAGAGGGAATGGAGGTCATGGAACCCCGGGGACACCCCTGGGGACAGCTGACTCCTAGTGAGGGGGCAAACCAGAGGCCCCCTTGCACCCCCCTTGGCCAGAAACCTCGAAGGTGAGCTTGTTCTTCTCCTCATTGGCAAAGGGCACGGCTTCGCTGACCACGTTGTTGAGGTAGTCCTCCACGAAGTCCATGGTGCTGGCAAACTTGTTCTTCTTGTCATCGCGAGAGGCATTTAGGTTGGAATCATAGCTGGGGGTGAGGCAGTGAGGCATGAGGGTCACAGAGACGCCCCCCAACCCTGGCCTCGCCTGGCCCGCCCTCCCCTCCCCATCTCACTCCTTGATGGTGATGGCTGTGGGGATCTCAGTCCAGAGGCGGGCGAACTTGACCGGCGTGACCAGTTCTTGGGGGTCCCTGTCCACATGCACGTGCAGCATCAGGTGGCAGAAGGAGGCGCGTAGGTCAAAGGGCAGCATCTCATCTGCCATGCACAGGAAGATCAGGTCAACACCCAGCTGCTGGGAGATCTCATCGATGGCCAGGTACTGGCGGTCCAGGCACATGCGGGCAAAGAGCTTCAGCTGGTACCTGCGGTGGGGGGAGGGGGCACAGGGTGAGCACACGACAGGTGAGGGCCTAGGAGGGCTACCAGTACTACCTGAGGCCTTGGGAAGGTGACCAAGGGATTTAGGGCAAACCGGGCACCCGCCAACGCAACAGGAAAGACACAATTCTGAGTGAGGATTTGCAGCTTTCCCCTCCTCGAGAAGGAGGAGGGCACTTTCTGGCTCAACCAGAACAGGTCATCATGGGAGGAGAGCTGGCTGAGCAGAGAGGCTGGGAGCTGCAGGGGAGGGAAGTGCAGCAGGGGGACGGGCCTCGGCAGGGCAGCAGGTACAGGGGTGAGCTCCGAGCAGAAGAGGGGCTGAAGGTAGGCTCTCAGGTGGTGCTGCTCTGCACTGGGTGCTGGCCTGCCCTCAGCTTCTGGCTCAGAGCCCTGCCTCACTCACTGCGGCCCTGACGCCAGATTTGTACTGTGGCCCACCACTAAGGAAGTGTGAGCTCTGGCAAGCTCTTTCATCTCTCTGTGCCTGTCTCCCTAACTTTGAGGGTGCTAATAGTCACAGGGCTACAGTGAGCCTTCCCTGAGTGGCCTGGGATATGGCCAGCATTTGCTAAGTGTTATCCACTAATTTTTTTTTTATTATTATTTTTTTAATATTTTATATATTTATTCATGAGACACACACACACAGAGAGAGAGAGAGAGAGGCAGAGACACAGGCAGAGGGAGAAGCAGGCTCCATGCAGGGAGCCCGACGTGGGATTCGATCCCTGGTCTCCAGGATCACACCCTGGGCTGAAGGCGGCGCTAAACCGCTGTGCCACCCAAGCTGCCCTAATCTTATTTTTTAAATAAATATGTTTGGGGACAGGTCTGGGGTGCTTTCAGGCCCTGTCACTGGGCTGAGCTCTCAGGGTTACACAGTCATCCTTCCCTCAGTCTCCACGGTGAAGGCCACAAAGCTGCTTGAGCTCATCCCTCAGCAGGGGTTGGCTGACAGCCTTCTGAGAAGGCCCAAGGGCATGGGGAGCGCTGAAGGACAGGCAATAGCTGGGCCCACAGGCACCTGTAGTAGCTGAGCACGTTTTCGTCGTGGGCATTGCCAGCCCGCGCCTCCTGAGCCAACTGCCTCACACTCTTCTCGTGGTGCTCGTTATTCTTGTCCGTCCAAGTGAGCCACACCTCCTCCTCTGAGTACTCGATGCTCAGATACTCATGGGACTGGGCCATCTCCTTCACTGGCCGCAACCTGCAAACCAGGGCCACCCATCACAGGAGGACCCCCTGCCCAGAGCCCTCCCCGAGCATGCCCAGCCACAAAGACCCTGCCTGGAGCTCGGCCAAGTGCCAGCTCAAACACACTTCTTAGACAGTGAGCTTCTCCAGGACAGAGGATTTGGCTCATTCCCCAAGGCCCCTTCCTCACAGGGGCCCCCTCTGGTCCAGCAGAGGCCAGAAGGCAGGCTTCACAGGGGGTTGGGCACAGAGCTGGGCACGCAGCAGGCAAGGGTACACATCCAGAGAGCCCAGGGCCAGTTCTAGCCCAGACATGCACAGGGCCCAAGCAGGGCAAGGCAGCGGCTCACTCGGTCTGGATGAGAATGTCGCTGTTCTTAGGGTCCAGCACACACTTGCAGATGAGCTCCTGGGTGACGGCGATGGCGATGTGGTTGGACACACATAGGTCAGAGAGGTAGTCCAGGAACCTGGCGTGGTGACAGCAGGGGTGCGAGGGGACTCAGGAGCCTGTCCCCAGTGGGGATGAAGCCCACCCTCCTCCTCCTGTCCCCACGGGCAGCACAGGCTCCCTGGAGCTAGTTTACTTGCTTCTGTTCCTGCCCCAAAGCTTGGGAGATGGGCGTGATGGACTCCAAGCTGCCTGGGGAGGGACAAGTCATGGGCATCACCCTGATCACCCTGGGCAGGGGGAAGCCAGCTGGGGATCCCGGGGGCCAGGGTAAAGGGGGCACAAGGACAGGAGGGATATTCAAAATATTTAACAACTGGCTAAATACAGACACCAATTTCGTCACCAGAGAAGGGTCTTAGGTCTTCTCCTGTATCGGGTGTCAACTCTCTTGTTCCAAGATTGGGTCAAATTTGGGAGGGGTCCAAGGAAGGGGCTGCAGAGGCCAGGATCTCAGACACGTGGACAATTTACCCATGGAGGCCATGGTTTTTCACTATTTTAACGACCAGCACCAACTGCCTCTGTGCCCTGGGAGGACCGGGAAGAAGGGAGTGGGCGCAGTCAGGGAACAGGTGGGCTCACCTGGGCTCCCGGTTCTTCCGCACGAGGCTGACGAAGGTCTCCACCTCCGTCTTGGTGATGTGCTTCTCTAGGAGCTTGCGGTTGTTGTGCAGGAGAGCAGTGATGGTGTCTTCGGCCAGGATGTCATAGCCGATCTGGGACTGCATCATCCCAAACTGCTTGGCAATGTGCTCCTGGAGACCAGACGAGCTGAGTGGAGGGGGGGCGGCTCTGCTCTAGCCCACTACCCCAGGCAGGGAACCCCAACCCTAGTCAGGTGGAGGTCTGGGAGAAGAAACAAGCACTGGGCAGAAGAGTGGGTTCACATAACATAGTTCTTCAGCTCACAGCCTGTCTCCTGACCAGAGGGAGGCCTCCATGAGGGAGGAAATTGGCTGGCAGGACTGGCTACATGATTTGTGCATCCCTGTGCAAAATTAAACAGCCAGACCCTTCTTCAAAAACTGAGACTTTCAAGATGGCAAACCCATCTTGAGGCCCTTCTGAGCACGGAGCTGGATTGCACACCCAGGAAGCTGATGCTCCTGTCTGGTTCCCTGCTGCATCCCTGGGGTCCTGAAACAGTGCCTGGCACACAGCAGGTGTATACCTCAGAAAATGTTTGCTGAATGAACAAAAGCAGGAGGGAGGGAGTGAGCAAGGCAGTGAGCAAGGGAGTGGGGCTGCCCAGGCCAGGGAGGGTCAGGCCAGGGTGAGCCTAGCACCTGGTTCTTCTTCTTCTTCTTCTTCTTTTTTTTTTTAAAGAGAGAAATGGTGTGGCGGGGGAGGAGCAGAGGGAGAGGGAGAACTTTAAGTGGAGCCTGACATTCACGGCCTGAGTCAAAATCAAGAGCCAGACCCTCAACCAACTGAGCCACCTGGCGCCCCAGCGCACCTGGTTCTTGCGGTAATCCTCCTGGGAATGCCGCAGCACACGGTAGCAGAGGCGGAACATGTGCTGGTAGGGAGCGTTCTTCTGGTCTGACAGCTCCTCCAGTCGCACCAGGGGGCCCTCACCACCCTTGTCGCGGAAAGGGGCCTTCAGAATGCCAAAGATCTGGGGGAGCAGAGAGAATAAGGAGGGATCCCCTACACCCCTCATTTTCCCAGGAATCCTCGGCCCCAAACTCACCCTGCCCCAAGGCCATACGGACATGAATGACCAAGCTGATTCTAATCTGGAGTGAGACCCCAGCCCACCCACCATCGGCCCCACTTCCAGCCCCCACTCCCTTCTCCTGGCCGATATCCCAACGCTGGCCTCAGCCCACTCATCCCCACATGACTAATCTCCACTCAGATCCTGGGCCTGGCTCAGCATCTGGGGCTACCACAGCTCAGGGGTCTGAGGCTAAGAGAAAAGGCAGGCCAGGTCAGTGTGGCCAGCACCAAAGAGCCCAGACACAAGCCTGCCTCATCAAAAAAAAAATGTTGATGTAGTTAATAAATTTTAAAAGCATGGATTGGGTGAGCATGAAAAACTGTTCTAAAACAGAAACCAAAGAAATGCAACCAAATGGAATGAGAAAACCTTAGTGAGATCCTGGCTCAAAAAACAGGCTTTTTTTCTTTTTTTTTTTTTAAGATTTTATTTATTTGAGAGTGAGAGACAGAGATAGCTACAGAGAGCACAAGTGGGGAAGACAGGGAGAAGCAGGCTCCCGCTGAGCAAGGAGCCCAACACGGGGCCAGATCCCAGGACCATAGGATCATGACCCGAGCCCATGGCAGATGCTCAACTGAGTGAGCCACCCAGGCACCCAAAAAAAAAAAAAAAAAAAAAAAAAGAAAACAAGCTTTAAAAAGACATTTTGGGTAAAGGAGAGAAATATGGTACAGATCATCAGATCAGTATTATTACTAATTTTTTACATTTGATAACAGTATTATGTTTATGGAGGACAGTGCTCTTATTCCAGGAGATGCACGCTGAAAAACTCAGGGGTGAGGTACACCCCATTTGGAAATGCCAGGGTGGAAGGGCAGATGTACACATGTACAGTTACATAAAGCCAAAATGGCAAAATGATAACAGGTGGATCCAGGCAGTGGTTGTACAGTGTTCCCTATACTATTCTTTCACTACTTTCTCAATATTTGAAAAGTTTCACAATCAAAACTTAGAAAAAAATTTTTTAAGATTTTATTTATTTAAAAAAATAATAAAAATAAAAAAATAAAGATTTTATTTATTTATTCATGAGAGAGAGAGAGAGAGAGAGAGAGGCAGAGACATAGGCAGAGGGAGGAGCAGGCTCCCTGCAGGGAGCCTGACATGGGACTGGATCCCAGGCCTCCAGGATCAGGCCCTGGGCTGAAGGCGGCGCTAAACCACTGAGCACCCAGGCTGCCCAGAAAAAATATTTTTTTAAGTAATCTCCACACCCAGCATGGGGCTTGAACCCATGACCCCAAGATCAAGAGTCACATGCCACCAACGGGCTCAGCCAGCCAGGCACCCCAGAAAAAAAAATGTTTTTAATTTTATTTAAAAGTAAGTGCACAAACAGAGGGGAGGGGCAGAGAAAGAGGGAGAGGTAGGCTCCCCCCTGAGCAGGAAGCCCAATGTGGGACTCAACCCCAGGACCCTGAGATCATGACCTGAGCTAAAAGTAGACACTTAACCAACTGAACCACCTAGGGGGCCCCTATTTTTTTTAAAAGCACAAGTTCTGAGGACACCTGGCTGGATCAGTCTGTTGAGCATGTGACTCTTGATCTCCAGGTGGTGAGTTCAAACCCCACATTGGGCATAGAGCTTACTTTAAAAAAAAAAGAAAAAAGCACAAGTTCTGGACGAAACATCCTGAGTTCAAATCCTGATCCTGCTGCTTCCTAGCCTCATACTCTTGGCCAAGTTACTCCAATCTCTGTGCCTTCACCTCCTTACAGGTAACATGGAGATAATTACTGTACCTCCCCCAAGTGGAGAGGATCAACTGAGCCAGGACACATAGGGCACTTAGGGCAGTGCCTGGCATGTGATCAGTGTGCAACAGATACTAATTTTCTACAAAGGGGTGAAGAGAAGCTGCAGTGAGACTGCAGGTCCACGGCAGATGGGACAAGGCTCCTGTTCTGGACAACCCCTCCCCAAGGCCTGGAGCTGCAGGGCCCAGATGCAGCCCACCCCATCCCCCACACGTGCACACAAGCACCTGTTTGAGGATGTTCTGCTCCCTCATCAGCTTCTGCCGCTCTCGGTTGGGCTTGGTAACCATGATGTCCAGCACGTTCTGCCCATTGTTGGGGACGTCGCTGACAAAGAACACCAGGTCCTCCAGCAGTTGGATGACAAACCTTCATGAAGGGACACCAGAGATGACAAGCGTGAGGCACTGATTCTGGGAAACACCCCCCGGGGACCCACCTGTCAAGTGCCAATCATGGGCAACCAGCCCTTCCCCAAACATGCTCTCATTGAGTCACCCGCCCACCCGGCTATCCAAAGCACAGAGCCCATCATCAGCCTTCAACTTCTCTTCCTGGCTTCACCCCAAAAGGCTCTCAATACATCCCTCGCACCGCCCCCCCAGCCCCCACCCGCTGGATTCCAAAGTGCCCAAGACAATGAATCTCAGTATACTCCATTCTAGAAAGGAGCAACAGGGCACCGGGCGGGGTTTGGTGTGACTCTGCATTTCCATCCTGACCCTGCCACTTACTAGCTATGTGACCATGGACAAATCTCTTAATCTCTCTGAGCATCAACACAACATCAGGGTGAGTTCTGGGAGTACATAAGCAATAAGGCAAGGGCCTGGGGCCCACATCTATCTCCCCCATCCCAGCCAACCAAGCCTGCCCAGCATCTTCTTTGTTCATGAAACACAGACCCTTCGAGGACCCCGCCCAGTGGCCCACCTGCGATCATTCTGGCTGATGAAGCCCTCGTTGAGCTTCTCCACGGCACTGGCCAGCATGGAGCTGGCATCGTTGGCAAAGTCCAGGTCTCGGATCTCGGATACAGGAACAGACACGATGGCAAAGGCCTCCTTGTCCTCCTTGGTCGGGCAGGTGCCCAGCTGCGGGGACAGAGGTCAGCAGGGCACCCAGGAACAAACCAAGGGCCCAGCCCCGGCCCCCCCAGCCCTGGGCGGCCCGCACCATGAGCCGAATGGGTCGCTCCTCCTCAATGTCGATGGGCACGTTGGTGCTCTGGATCCATGTGTTGGTGCAGAGATGCCGCAGCCGGACATAGGAGTTCCTGCAGGCGGGGCCGGGGCAGGACACAGGGGGCATGTCTTGGATCATATCCCAGCCAGGGTCTGCTCTACCCAAGGACGGCCCCACATCCCCCCTGACTTCACAGCCATGGGCGGGAGGAGCCCAGGCCAGAGCAGAGGGGCCAGCAAACAGCCCCCAGGCAAGCGTCTCACCTCCACTCCCAAACCCAGAGCATCCCAAAAGCCTGAGCTTGTTTGTAAACTTGAAACCAAGATTCATTTAGACAAATGAGACTATTTAGACTATTTATCCCACTTAGTGTTGAGATCCACACATCTCAGAGCAGAAACACTCTTGTCTCTTATTATGAAATGTAATTACCTTTCTGAAATAGAAAACAATCTGAATCTGAATCTCAACATACACCTGGCCCCAGGATTTTCAGGTAAGGGTGGGTGGGCCTAACGGTGACTCTGTCACTTCTCCCAGCAGCCCTGTCTAGGGTGGACTCCATATGCTCACTTGACAGAGCGGGAAGTCAGGGCAAAGTGATTGGGTAAGCTGCCCGAGGTCAGACAGCTGGTAAATGCTAAAGCTTGAGTGACAGCCAGGAAGTTTGTTGATGCTATGTCCTAGCGTTTCAGGGTTGGGGAGGGCCTGAAAGATCAGGGAGCCTGCACCCCTCAACAGTGCACCGTGGACAAACTGGTGCAGCCTATGCTTGAATATGCAGACCAATGGGGGCAGGTGGCTGATAAGAACTCTGGAGAGAAGGCATTTTGACAAAGCAGCTGGCACAAGGCAGCATCCAGCATGCACTGAACCCAGGGTCAGGCACACAGTGAGTGTTCGTGGTGGTCAGCTGTCCCCAGCTCTGAAAGCTCGGACCCCAGAGGGACAGGACACGCAGGTCCTGAGGCCAGAGGATGTCAGGAGCACAGAGGAGGTAGGATGCAGGGAGACAAGGGACAGGACAGCACAGCCTGGGCACCCCCGTCAGCCCTTGGGGCACATGGCACTTACTCACCGGGGCACAAAGGAATCAGTTTTCTGCAATGTGGTGGGGTCCAGCTCAAAGAGGGAGGCAATGTCGTTGCCATGGGGCACAGCCACCAGGCGGTACTTGATCTTCTCCCCAGCATTCCGGCGACCTATACGACCCTGAGCACCCTGGCATGAGCATCCCAGCTCAGAAGCCCCTCCTTGCTCTTGGGCCCCACGAAACCACCTGGGGTCCCACCTGAGAGTCCTTCCCCCTCCAGCTCACCTCCCAGGGTTTCATGGCCAGCCCCCATGGTCCCTCTTCCCAGGCCCTGGTCCTCACCATTCCTGCTGCCTTGGGTTCACAGACATCCCCCTTGTAGCTGGGGTTCTCCTGGATGGAGACACAAGGTGGGGCAGCTATTGGACACTGAGCTATGCTCACATGACCCCCATCCCAAAACAAGGTCCACACAGAGCCCTAGGCTGGGGCAGAGAGCCTCCACCGTCCCAGGGGTGCCCACCCCAGCACTAAAACCCAAGTCACTCCTGAAGAAGCCACCAATAAGAGCCCCCAGACCCTGCCCTTCATGCCTCTGTTCATGGTTCCACAGATGAGTACACACACACACACACACACACACACGCCCCAATACGCACGAATGCCCCAGTATACACAAGCCTGTGTGGTGGACAGACATACATATGGAATGTAAGTTATACGAGCACTGGGAATCTGGCTCACTGTGGTACCCCCAGTGCCGAGAACAGCTCCTGGCACGTAGTAGAGGCCCAGTAACATTGATTAGGCTTATTTGCAGTCACACAATTATCTGATAGTATTTGTTAAATGTAAGAGTGCAAATAAGTCACAGAGACACGTGTGACTACGTGTGCAGACGTGCACCAGGCCCGCATGCTCATGCATGCCCACATGCATACAGCCTGAGCTCCCAGGGGGCCCTCTACCTCCCCACTCACCTCAGCAGCCAGGTAGTTGCCCGTGGCCAGGTGCTTGAAGCGGTACAGGCCATTCCAATGGCCAGCTCCTCCGCGGCAGGGGTCGTGGTGGACCACCTGGGGGGTGCAGGGGTGAGGCTGGGAGGAGACACTGGCCAGGGAGGGGTGGCTCACACTCTAGGGAGGCCTGGAGAGCTCTGGGTCAGCGGCACCCAGATCCCTCCCTGGCTTCACACCCTCTCCCCTATAGGGTGATGGGAGAAGAAGGGGCGGGCCCAGGGCTGGAGAGGAGGGTTGGGTCTGGGGTAAGGCACAAGTTCTGACCTCCACCTCCCAGAGGGCATTGGAGCTGGTGGCCGAGGTGGCAGACTGGCGCAGTGTGGTGCGCAGAAACACCTGCAGCTTGCCCTTGTACTCATCACACGTCAGGAACTTCTCCTGCTCCGCGTGGAACAGGCGCACCACATCACCCTGCAGGTGTGGGTCACGGGCTCAGAAGGGGCCAGGACCTTCCCGGGGGCCAGGCCCAGCACCCCCACCTCAGATGCAGGGGGTGAGATGCATGCTAAGCCCCACTGGAGGGTGGCCAGGGCCAGAGGCACTCTGCCCAGATCCCACATCCAGAACCTCCAGATCACATGGTCTTATCCAAAGCCTTCCTCGGCTTCCTCGGTCAAACCCACCCTTGATCATCTTCTTCCCTGAAGGGTACCTCTAGAAACCCACTCTATGAAGGCAAGAGAGATATCACCCCACGGGGGTCCCCCCAGGCCCATGGCTGTACCTCCCTGGGGCCCCTTCTGCCTGAATATAGGTAGTTCTTGCCCATTTCTTCTGCTCCCACAGGACTGGGACAACTGGAGGGCAAAAACTGTGGCCTATTCATCTCCAGGGTTTTGGACACAGAGACCAAGCATGGATCCTGGTTCTGCTTCACAAGCTGTGTAACCTTGGATAAGCCCCTTAACATCTGTGAGCCTCAGTTTCCTCTTGTGTAAAATGGGGATACTATGGCCTCCTTGCAGACACTGCGAGGATTAGAAATTAGAATTCACAGTTTTTTTGTTTGGTTGGTTGGTTGGGTTTTTTTTAGTGGTACACTCAAGATGCGGTGCGACCATCACTTCTGTGTACTTTTTTTTTTTAAGATTTTATTTATTTATTCATGAGAGACAGAGAGAGAGACAGGCAGAGGGAAAAGCAGGCTCCATGCAGGGAGCCCGACGTGGGACTCGATCCCAGGTTTCCAGGACCAGGCCCTGGGCTAAAGGCTTCACTAAACCGCTGAGCCACCCAGGCTCCCCAGAATTCATGATTTAATGAAGTGACACTGTATGCTGCCCACGTGCCAGCTGCGGTGTGAGTACCTTACATGGACTTTCTCACTTGACCCTCACACAAACTCCCCGGCTGCATATATCATTATCCCCACTTTACGGGCGGAGAAACTCAGGCAGAGCAGGTAAGTGTCCTGTCTAGGTCACATAGCTAGGGGCACTAGTTAGATTCACCGAAACCAGTCCAGGCAGCACCCTGCTTTATTATCTAAGTGCCACACAGATTTGGGACGGGAATGTGTAATCAGAGAAGGCTTCTGGGAGGAGGTAGCACACAGACTGAGGCTTGATTGGTATGTGGATGGTATGCAGGCTTAAGGGAGGGAAAGAAAGGTACTTGGACAGAGCATGGTGGACAGGAGATGGAGGGGGGCGGGTGATGGGACACAGTAGCCTGATGGGGGCAGTAAAGTCTGACACAACAGCCTGGCTGGGAGCAGAGGGTAAAGGGAGCCAGGGCAGGCTTCTAAGCAGGAGAGGATGCAATGAACACAGAGCAGCCAGCCTCCTCGGGTGGCTGCTCTCAGGCCTGTCACCTGTCACTATGTGTCCCTTTCACGGCCAGGTGCCTGCCAATTCCCCTAGCTGAGGAGCCTCACCCTCTGCTACCCCCAGATCTGCCCCTCCCATCTGCCCCTCTGCATAGGACCTCCACTCCAGTAGGCTAGTTCGATGCCCTAAAGCCCACCTAAACCTCTGAGCCCCCCTCTCTCCACCACATCGCCACATCACCACATCGGGTTTTCAGGGCTTTTCTACTGGCCTCTCCAGCCCTCCTTCCCCATCACTCTGCTCCCTCCATAAGTCATTACCACACTACCCACCAGTACCCTGCCTCACAGGCTGAACCCCTCTGTGTCTGCCAACCCCTATGTCCCAGCACGCAAGCTAGCAGGTCTGGAACCAGGGCACAGGCCCTGACTCACCAGCCTCAGACCCTTGCCTAAGAGGGCACAGGGCAAAGGGCAGGGCGCCGGGCCTGGATCCATGGAACAGGCATGGGGGTGGGGGAGCTGGAGAGGTCAAAGGATGCAGGCCCCCATGGTGAATGGATGGGGACCCCTAGTCCACTGGCACACCCTTAGCAAGAGACAAAACTGAGGCTAGCCAGGACCCCGAAGGGATGGAGAGGGAGGAAGCAAGGTTAGAGACAAGAGAAGGGGTTGTCCAACTTATGGAGGGGGGTCTGGGGTGCCATGGGGGTGGACGGTGGCTGAAGAGGGTGCAGAGCCAGAGACAGAGGCGCATGGAGGGGAGGGCCAGAGGAGGAGCAGAGCTGGGTATGGGGAGGCGGAGGGAAGGTGAGAAGGGGGACCTGCAGGGGAGGGGCTGGGCAGCCAGCAGGCAGGTGACAGCAGTGGGGGCCCCCAGTCCTTACCCCTTTCAACACCTCCTCCAGGTGGTCTCGGAACTGCATGAACAGGTTGATCTTCCAACTGGTGTTACAGTTCACGGAGTTGACCTGGGGAAGGGCAGAGTGAACCTAGATGCAAGGCTGACCCCCAGCGGTTGGAGACTGGGGCAAGTGAAAGGCCCCAGGTGAGGGGAAGAGCAGCCCATTTCCCATGAGGGCACCAGGAAGAGGTGTCTGCTCTCAGCCAGGGCCCCCCAGGCCCCACCCGGCTGCCCTGGGGCTGCCAGCCCGGAGGGTGCAGAATAGGGCAGAGGTGGAGAAACAGGCAGAGGAATGGAGAGAAGCAGTTCATGCAGCAGGCAGTGGGGGATGGGGGCTGGGGGGCTGGGGGATGAGACTGCAGTGAGGAGGGGCTGTCTAGGCCCTCAGGGACCCCACTAACCCACTCACCTCCTTGCAGCCCACGTTGTCACTGAGCTCATAATTGCTGGCATGCAGAGGCTGCCCGGCGTTGACAGGATTCAGGATCACCTTGTCCCCCACAACCACCTATGGGGACAGGCGGGACAGGTGGAAGGTGGGGGGGCCAGGTCTGACCCCTCTAAGAAATGGCCATGACCTTACCCAGTCCTCTCATCAAAGACCCCTCTGGAGCTGTGGCCTGAGCCTCCCATCAGGCCCCTCCAGCCAGGCCCTGTCCTTACATTGTCCCCGTTGCTCCGCAACTTCCAGAAGGGCTGGATGAAGAGCCAGGAGCCTTCATTGCCTGTTGCATCCAGCGTCACCCGCATGGCATTCTTCTCCAGTAGGGCAGGCAGCCGCTTGTTCACGGTCAGGTACTTATTGCTCTTCATGTGCAAGAGCTGGGGGGCAGGCAAGGTGCAAGTGAGGGTGCCAGGCCCCAGGAGGCCAGCTTGTCAGGGAGGGGCACTCTAGGGGGCCCACTGGTCACAGCTGGACACACATACAGGGTCAGATACACAGACATAAATACACAAATGGAGACACATGCAGCCACAAGCACAAGAACACATATCTTCCCGCATCAGGTACCCAGGTGATCACAAAAAAGGAAGCCAGCATTTCTAAATCCTTTCTCTGTATTAATTCGTATAATCTTACAACAATCAAAAGGGAAGTACTACCACTGGCCTGATTTTACAGATGGGGAAACGGAGGCACTAGGAAGTTAAGCAATTTGCCCAACCAAGGTCACAGAGCCAAGATTTGAACTCAGACTCCAGAATCTGTGCTGGTAACCAGTGTGCCAGAAACATGCCCATGGGCACAGCTACTTGGGCCACACAGCAAGAGGTGCACACAGAGCAGATATGCAGTCACAGAGACAGTCCCAGGGCCACCCACTGGGGATGCAACCCCCAGAGGGCATGCTGCTGGCACCCCCACCCCAACACCAGCCCAGTCTCTTCAGGGGGAGATGCAACTGGGTCTCACCTGGATTACACTGCCATACTTCACAACATCCCCATGCACCTTCTTGTTCTCTGTGTCATTCTGTTTCTGCTCCATCTGGGCTGCATGCTGCATAGACATGCACAGAAGTGGAAGGCAGGCTCAGAAGCCTGCTCCTGCAGGGTGACATCCCCTACCCCCACACATGTACACATGGGCATGCTCACAAACACATAGAGCTCCTGGCGCTGGACTCAGAGTGACCCTCCCACCCACCCAGGGGCTACCTAGCCTATTCCCTCCCTCTGTTGATAGGGTCTGATAGTCAGGGTATGGAGGGTCAGTCGGAGGTCGGATAGCATGAGGCCCAGGGAACTGAATCCCAATCCCCTGCCCCTTCCTCCTTACCTCCTCTGGAGGGGGCATGCCAGCAGGCCCTTGGGCTCCCTATGCCCTCTGATACCGCCAGCAGACAACCTAAGCTGTGCCTCACTACCCCCATCTTAGCAGACTCCTGATGCTCCCAACACAGAACCCCTGCCACAGCCCAAACCCTGACAGATGTGCCTGGTGCTACTTCCTCCTCCTCCTCCACCCCTCTCCTCTAAGACACTCCCTCCCAAAACTCTATGTGCTCCTGGCCACTGCCTCCAGGAAGCCCTCACTGGTGGGCCATATCCCACTCTGGCAGATCCAACTCTAGTGGCCTTGAGGATTTGGGTGGCTTCCCATTAAGGACCTTTTTCTAAGCACTTCTGTCACATCTGACTGGAAGCTGCCTAAGGATAGACTGACTCCATCTCCTCTGTCAGACTGGGGTTCCTGGAGACAGGGCTCCGTCTCCTCCGACAGACCGGCGCTCCCTGAAAGCACCGGCCCCTCTGCCCCATCTTCTCCTCAGCCCCATTATCCAGGCCTCACGGCTGAGACTGGGATGAGGGTGGCTGTTAGGGAAACTAGCCACATACCACATGACTTCCCACCAACCTACAGTGTGTGACGATATGACCATGTGTGTGCACACATGTAAGCGCCCTTACACCCAGGCCAGGTCCCCAGTTCAGTCTTGGCCCATGTTGGCAGCAGGAAGGAAGCCTGTGACAGCCCCCAGCCCGGGAAGAAAGACGGGGTATTTACAACAGACCTCAGGCAGCCCCCCCACCGCCCCGTCTCTTCAGCCCAGCTCACAGCTCTAGGGGGAGGCCCACCCTCTCCCATTTCCCACCCACCTCATCACAGAAGGGGACACAGGGAAGCAAGGTCTACAGGACAGGGGGTGGGGCACCAGGCCTGAGGGAGGGCCTCAGAAAACAGGCTGCAAAGCTGCTGACCACCCAAAGCCTCCTCCTCTCTTCCCGGGGACTGGGCCGGGGCCCTGGGGTCTGTCTAGAGAGGGCTATCTAGGATGTCAGCTGAGCCACTGCCCCCAGGAGGCCCATGACCAACCACCAGGCACTTCCATTGTGCACTGTCCGTGTGTTCAATGAGCCCAAGGTGGGTCAGAGACCTGGGGCCATTCAGGCCCTACCACAAACTCACAGGATGAGCATGGACACCCCGGCCCCCTCTAAGGGCCCCAAGATCCAACTCCATAACATGAGGGAGGAGGTAAAGATTGGTTCTCGGGGTGCCTGGGGGGCTCAGTTGATTAAGCATCTATCTTCACTCAGATCATGATCCCAGGGTCCTGGAATCAAGTCCCACATGGGCACCCTGCTCAGTGGGGAGTCAGCTACTCCTTCTCCCTCGGCCCCTCCTCCAGCTTGTGCTCTGCTCTCTCTCTTGCTCATTCATTCTCTCTCTCAAATAAATAATTTTTTTTTTAATTTTATTTATTTAATCATGAGAGACACACACAGAGAGAGAGACAGAAACACAGGCAGAGGGAGAAGCAGGCTCCATGCAGGGAGTCTGACATGGGACTCAATCGCAGGACTCCAGGATCACGCCCTGGGCTGAAGGCAGCGCTAAACCGCTCAGCCACCCTGGCTGTCCCAATAAATAAAATCTTTAAAAAAAAAAAAATGACTGGTTCTCAAATCAGGTTCCCTGGAGCCACGGTCACCAGGAACTACTGGTAACTCCATGTTCAGGCTGTTCACTGCACCACAATGTTCAGCTGAAGGGTTGTAGGGGAGCTGAAATCTAGTCCACATTCCACTCACTGAGCCATGTGCCCAGAGCAGAGGGCTATGCCAGCCTGGAGGAAGGAGCACCTTCTCCTAACTGGCACAGAAGGTCATAGAGACGAGCGGATCACCGGGAAAGCACTCTACTTCCCCTCTCTCACCTCATTCACAGCCCAGCATACCCATTGCTCTCATACTGGGGTTTTTGACTAGGCCACGGCCCCCTTTGGCTTCGATGAGCAGCGGACCCCCGGTGTGTGCCCAGTTCCCGCAGTACACATGCAGCTGCACACCTGAGCACACCCACCTGCAACTTCTGGAGAAGGACCACATCGGCGATCTTCTCCTTGTCCTGCTTGGTCTGTTTGGCCTTCCAGTACTGCTTCTGGGCCGAGTAGCGGTTCATGGGACACACCTTGAAGAGGCAGTCTGTGGGAGGGCGATCAGTTCACGCGGGGCTCGGCCCGTGACCCGGCCCCCAATCGCACCTCCACTCTCCCCATCCCTCCTCAGCCTCTCTGCCCCACCAGGGTGGAGAGCTAGTGGTTGGAATAACCCCGAAGAACTTGGAGAAGGCGTGAGAGCAAGATCCCACATGGAAGGCCCTCTCCCCCATGGCAGATTCATCAGAGGCTCCTGGGGCCCCACCCCTTGTCCCATCTGTGCCAGCTCTTGTGGACATTGGTGGCTGCCAGCTAATACCTGCCATCCTTCTCTGACCCACTGCCTTGTCGCCCACAGATGTCTGGGAAGTTATAGCCTATCCCCCACATGGCTCAGGAGCAGCTCGCTCCAAGTGGCTGACACAGGCACAGAACCATCTGGCCTCTGGAGGTGACCTGTCTGCACTGCTGGTCACTCCCCAAATCCCCGCAGGACCAGGCTGAGGTTCCTATTCGCCCTGAAACCACATCCTTGCTTGGCTCTTCCCCTGCCCTGAATGGGCAAGGCTCCCTCACTCCGTCCTCTCAAGACCCCTCCTTAATCAGTTCTGCTTCCAGGGATCTCGACCTGAGATCAAGCCCATCAAAATTTCAGAAGCAGCTTCACCATTCTTATTTTTATTTTGCAAAGTAGACAAAACACCTATGATTTTATGTAAGCCCAAACTCCAGATAGGGCGTCCGATGTTTCTACTTATCCAAAGGAGGCATGAGTTGGAAAATCCTATTCTAAAGCACGGCAGGGGCACCAGGGTGGCTCAGTGGACTAAGCATCTGCCTTCGGCTCAGGCCATGATCCTGGGGTCCTGGGATCGAGCCCCACAGCAGGCTCCCTGCTCAGGGGGGAGTCTGCGGCTCCCTCTGTCTCTGCCCCTCCTCCTCTGTTCGTGCTCTGTCTCTTGCTTTCTCTCTCTGAAATAAATAAAAGGTGTGGCAGGAGGAGATGGAAGGTTCTGGGTCATGGGGAAGTGCTAGCACAGTGGCTGGGCCGCGTTGACAATGCCATGGGCTGTGCTACGAGGCAGCAAGTTCCCTGTCACAGGAGGGAATCACAGCCTGGACAGGGAGCTGGGTTCATGGCCTGTGAGAGCTCTGCATGACTGCTCAGCCTCCAGGGGCATGTGCCCAGGACGGGGATGGCTGTGCTGGAGCACCTGGAAGGGAGCTGCTGGGGAGCCCCTCCTTCAGGCCCTCTCCTTCTGCCCTCCGAAAGAAGGCCAGATGCCTGCTCGGGTCAGAGCTGGTCATCCAGCCCCCAGGAACTAAAAGCAAAACTGGGTTTTCTATCTAGCCCATGAACAGGCAGAAAGACTGAATGAGTCAAAATTCAAAGACAGAATTTCCAAGAAGGGAGGGGGGAAACACAATTCCATAAGTGGATAGAGTCACCAAGGCCTGCCATGCCTGGCCCACCTTGGCACCACCAGCACGAATGGCCATCACTTCTGGAAATAAGCACTCAGTTTGCTGGGGAGAGTATGTCTTTACAAGGACCTGCTTAGCCCTCAAGAAGCAGCTCAGGTGTCACCCCCTCCAGGAAGTCCTACTGCTTCTTCAGGCTGGGTTGGAGCTCCCAAGGGCTCCCCAGGTCCCCCAGTTACCACATGGAGGCCACCAGTTCCCAGCAGAAGTCGGAGAAGGGGACCATGCCAGGGATTGTTTTGCGAAGGGGTAGGGAAAAGTGGTTGTCCCAGTAGAGGTAACAGTGGGCGTTCAGTGGTCAGGACAGGGATGCTGACCACCTGCACCATAAATATTGTCCGGCATGACTCCTGCCGAGAGCATCCTGCCACACTCTGGCAGGTAGATAGCCGCGGGCAGGGCTGTGAGCCCAGAGGGGCACACAGAAACACAAAGCATTTTCTGCATGGTTTTAGCAAATGCTGAATTGTTTGGGAATGCAACTCAGATATAAACTGAGGGAATTTGTGTTCTTTGTATTGTTCCAATTTTACCAGGAGTTTTTTTGTTTTTCTTTTCATTTGTTTTGCTGTTTCAGAGAATGTATCACTCGTGGCTGGGCCACATGCTTGCGTTTGTGGCTGCCCTATTCATGATTCACAGGCAAGCTCTGACTGCTTCCTTGGGTCTTCTAGTTGTGTCCAACATCTACTTCTAAAATGTGTATTATTTCATTATAAATTGCTCCCCTTTATTCTTTTTTATCACACTTAGGACATTGCATTGACCTCGCTCCCTCCTCCCAGCTCCAGGGTCACTCAGACCCTGCCCCTGGACGCCCATTTTATATTGCATAAATATAGACATGCATCGATTGTGTTATTTTTGAATTCTACTTCATAATACTCTGATTCTGACAGGCTCATCTGCAGGTGGGCAGGGCCATGTGGAGCTCATCACCATGTCCCCAGCCTCTAGCCTGGGCTCAGCGAGTATCTGCCAGATGAATGCATGAATCTAGAAATGACTCTCTCATGTGGATGAGATGGGGCTGAATTTATAGCCGAGAAGGGAGGAAAGGGATGAGGCACTGCGAATGGAGGGACGGGCAAGAGAGTGGTGGAAGGGGCAGTGAAGTGACAGCAGCCAGTCACACTTGGGGTCTAGCCAACTGGGATGGGCGGAGGCAGGCCAGGGCCCTGGGTCTGAATGAGCCTGGAGCCCGCAGGTCTTGGTGATCATGAGATCCCTGGTCTCCCTGCACCCCTACTCCTCCACACCCCCACCACTCCCAGTCCAGAAAGGCGAACAGAAGGAAAGAGAGATGCTGCCCCAGGTCGCCCTAGAGCAGAGGTTCTCAAGCTTTCTGAACTGGCTCACCCAGGAAATATAGTTTTGGATCACCATTTCATGAAACAACATGGCAGGAGCATCTGTCCCTGGTAAGGGGGGCAGGCTCTGACAGGGCTAAAAACCGTGGTTATGATATCTTTTGGATCAATCCAACCAGAAAGCAACTAACACAACTGGATTTTTCAAATGGATATTATTTTAAGACTTCTTAAAGAACTGACAAAATAGTGAAGAATTATTGGGCCCAAGCAGAGGATCAAAGGGAAGTCAGAAAGATATAGAAACACCCAAGCTACTTTCACCCTGAGGATATTCACTGATTCCAGAAATAGGCTTTTATTTGGATGGCTTCATCAGGTGATGGAGGGTGGTGGTGCAGAAATCCAAACCCAGGCCCACAGAAGGTGAGAATCTAAGAGGATACCCTCCGTTCAATAAGCTGGAACTGCGCTGGGCTACACCCCCAAGTGAAGGCTGAACCCGAGGCAGAACAGCTCCTTCTAGAAACCAGAGCCTTGCTAGAATCTCCTGGATGCTACAGAAACCCCAAACCTGAGCCCAGCTTCAGGCAGTCTTGGACAAGTGGAGCGCCAGGAGTCTCGTAATAGGATACACACACACCCGTCCTCTCTGGAGAAAGGTACCTTCCTCCTAGTCCACAACCAGTCACACCAATTTTTTCAAACACTGACTGCACTCCAGTGTGCAGTCAAAGCTAACCAGGAACTCTCAGGAACTAGCTGTCATGAGAGAGAACCAACCCACCAAACAGAGAGTAGAAACAGACGCGAAGAGACTTCAGGCACAGACAACATCTGCAGAACAGATAGCCTACTCTGCTTAAATCCACAAAACTTTGAAGATCCCTGCAGAGAGGAGGAAACTATAAAAAGTAACATAAGTAACATCAAAGGCTGAAAAAGAACGCCATGGAATCTCTAGAAATAAGAAAGCTTCAATAACCACATTTAAAACTCCTTGAACATATTTAACAGGAAGGAAGGAGCTGAAGGAAGAATTAATGAAATATGAACGACCCCTCCTATGGTGATGCACTCGAATTCTATTCTATGCAGGTCTTTAAAGGATGGTGGAGCCCCATTAGAGGGACCTCACACGGCCACTAAAGGGTCAGAGCCTGAGTTTGAATGAAACACCCCGCCCAGGAGCATCCTGGGAGTGGGAAGGAAGCCAGAAATGAGCCCTCCCTACTCCCGACTCTCCTGTCTTGGAAACAGACTCCCTAGCACTTGTCTAACCTGTCTCTTTCTCTCACACACAGATCTCCCTTAGAGCCTTGCCCATAATACCTGTCAGGAAATGCTTGTTGGATGAACGAATGACTTGAGTCCCCTAAAACGTCTGTGGCCCATCTCTACACACACCTCCATGCTTTCACGGTGCTTTCGGCCCAAAGGCAGCCCTGCCAGGACCCCAGAAGGGGCTGGAACCTTTCTTCTCACCAAACCACAGGGCAGAAAGGCAGAGAAGAAGAAAGATGGGAGGGTGGCCAGGAGACTGGGCTCACACCGGAGCAGCAGCATCGAAGGCCAAGAGAAAAGTCTGGGTCCAGGGAGGACTCCAACAGTAAGGACTGTGTGTGTTGGGGGACATGAACTTGCAGTTGAGGGGGCACAGGGCCTGTGAGGCTGCAGACAAGAGGATATTCACATAGTAAATGAAGTCGAGTGACCTTCCCTTAAACTCAAGTTTGTAATACTCCAAAAGCTACTGCCAGTGGGGAAGCTTTAGAAAACAAACTCCTGGGGCACCTGGGTGGCTCAGTCAGGTGAGTATCTGACTCTTGGTTTCAGCTCAGTTCATAATCCCAGGTCATGAGATCGAGTCCTGGGTCGAGCTCTGCACTCAGCATGGAGTCTACTTGAGATTCTCTCTCTCCCTCTCCCCCTAACCCTCCCCTAGTTCATGCTCTCTTTAAAATAAATTAATTAGGGACATCTGGGTGGCCTTCAGCTTAGGCATGATCCCAAAGTGCCGGGATGGAGTCCCACATCAGGCTCCCTGCATGGAGCCTGCTCCTCCCTCTGCCTGTGTCTCTCATGAGTAAATAAATAAAATCTTAAAAATAAAATAAGTAAAATGAAATAAATTAATTAAATCTTAAAAAAAAAATACAAACTCCCAGGTCCTGCATAGATTCATGAGCCTGAGGGGTATGCATTAGTAAAGGCACCCCTGACCCCAAATAGTTCTGCTGCTCCGATACGATTCAAAAGTACCAGTGCTGAGGACTCGAGATGAGAACAGAGCACAGGGAATAAAGTTCTACAGTCATAGTCACATATAAGCTCAGTGTAAATCATGTAAACATCTGCTTCTAATTATTTTCGACAGTTAGAGACTCGACCTATTGAACAAAACACGGAAGACTTCATTGTGGTTACAGAAGAGAAAGGCAAGGTTGTTCAGTCTCTATGTAAAACTGAAAGTGCACCTGATAGCAGAGGGAGGGGGTGTGGGGCAGCATCCGGGGTTGCTGGCTGCAGAGAAATGAAGGTGGAACTGATGATCCCTGGGTTCCTGGAGGTGACAATGGGGAATCGCCACCAGGCTGCCTAGGGAGGATGGGGCAGAGGAAGTGGAGGAGTGGCCAAGGGAGCTAAATTCTCCTGGAATGAGCTAAAACACTGAGAGATCTGGGAGGGAACAGAAGGAACAATGGAGAGTTGGAAGGGGCTGCCTTCTCCTACGACACTGATTCCAGCTGCCCCTGCCCCTCGACTCAGCCATCTCACTGCTGGTCCACCTTCCAAGAGCGCACCTCCGTTTGTACAACATGACAAAAGACAAGGGTCTTCACCCACAGCACTATTGGAGAAGATGGAGATTAGGAAGAGCCCAGGTGCCCATCAAAGGGGACTGGCTAAATACATTCCAACAGAGCCACATAATGGAATGCTCTGCAGCTGCAAAAGAGAGAGAGAGGTCAGAAATTCTGACACACACTACACGTGAGTAAACCTTGAGGCTGTCATACTAAGCAAAAGAACCCAGTCACCAAAGGACAAATATTGGATGATTCCACTCATGGGGGTACTGAAATAGTCAAATTGATAGAGATGGAAAGTAGCATGGTGGCTAAGGAGGAGGGATGCGGTGGTAATTATTTAACAGTTTAGAGATTCAGTTTTATAGGAAGACAAAAGTTCCTGGATGGTGGTGGTGGCTGTAAAACAGTGAGAATGTGCTTAATGCCACTGAACCATACACCTAAAAATGGTTAAAGATGGGAAACTTTTTCTTTTTAAATTTATTTATTCATGAGAGACACAGAGAGAGGCAGAGACATAGGCAGAGGGAGAAGCAGGCTCTCTGTGGGGAGCCTGATCCAGGACTCGATCCCAGGACCCCAAGATCACGACCTGAGCCAGAGGCAGATGCTCAATCACTGAGCTACCCAGGTGTCCAAGGATGGAAACGTTTTGTTATGGATCTTTACCACAATTTTAAAATAAATATTTTCTAAATGTTTCAAACCAGGCAAGTCGTAGAAACACTATTTTCACACAGTTGTCTGGGATACAGAACAAAAATGAGTGTTTAAATGAAGGAAAAAACAGAGAAATCTCTATATGCTAATATGAAAAGGTCTCCAGTAGGATCCATAGTAAGCTTTATAAAGAACAACAACAAAAAAGAATGGCGTATACAGAATCCTACCTTTGTGTAAGAAAAGTAGGGGGTGGGATCCTGAATATATGTTTATATTTGAAGAAACCTGGAAGAAGCATAAGTAACTCAGGAAAGTGGTCACTGGCAGGGATCATGGTAGAGGAGGGAAGTGAGGAGACCACGCAGGTGGGAGCAGACCCTCTATACTTCTTTGTACAAAGTTTTGATGTTTTAACCATATGAATAAATTACTAAGTCTGTTTTTCTATATGGTTGCCCCTGGAAAGTGTTTGCATTACTTTTATAAACTGGGGGTGCGGGAGAGGGTGGGCAGGTAAGTACAGAATTTTAAGTGGCCAATAAACATGAAAAGATGCTCCATTTCACTAGTCATCAGAGGAATGCAAATTAAAACCACAGTGAGATGCCATTTCACACCCAGCAGGCTGGAAGAAATTTAAGTGGGACAGAACCAGGTGTGGCAAGATCGCTGGTGGGAGTGGGGGGGGGGGCGTGCCCACAATCTGTAGGGGGATGAGCACACACAGCCCCAGAGGAAGGCTCAAAAGGGCCTCCTCACACCAGGGCTCCCCCTACCTCGGAACACACCCAAGAAACTCTCGGGCACACGGGCCCAAGGAGACATGTATGGGAATGCTCACTGCAGCATGGCTGCCAGCTGCCAACAGCTGGAGATGAGCTAAATGTCCATCCACAGGAGAAAGGATAAATGGCTTGCAGTTTATTCACCCAGTGGAATATTACACAGCAATTAACCAGATGAACTAGAGCCACATGCATCAACATGGAGAAATCTCAAAAACAATGCGGAATAGGGACGCCTGGGTGGCTCAGTCAATTGAGCGTCTGCCTTTGGCTCAGGTCATGATCTTAGAGTCCTGGGATCGAGTCCCACATCTGGATCTCCACTCAGTAGTGGGGGAGGGGTCTGCTTCTCCCTTTCCCTCTGCCTGCCACTTCCCCTGCTTGTGCTCTCTCTCTCTCTTCATGTCAAATAAAGAAAATATTTTTTTAAAGTGCAGAATGAAAAATGTGCAGAAAAAATTTAATATACAGGGTTATAAAAATGGGAAATACTCTGTGTTAGTTATAATAGCCCTATGTATTAATAGCGAAAGTATAAAATCAGGCTCTGGAATGATACACAACAATTTCTTTTTTTTTTTTTTTTTAAGATTTTACTCATTTACTTGAGAGAAAGCATGAGCAGGGGATGGGGGGAGGGGCAGAGGGTGAGGGAGAAGCAGAGTCCCCCCTGAGCAAGGAGCCCAACATGGGGCCCCATCCCGGGACCCCAGGATCATGACCTGAGCCAAAGGCAGACACCGACCTGACTGAGCCCTCCAGGCGCCCTGATACACATCAATTTCTGATGAGTATTTGCCTCTGGAGAGGGAGGGAGGGAAGAGGGGTCAGGGAGAGGACCGAGGGCCTCAGCGACAGGCATAAGATGCTTTAAAAATGACAAGGTCGGGATCCCTGGGTGGCGCAGCGGTTTGGCGCCTGCCTTTGGCCCAGGGCGCGATCCTGGAGACCCACGATCAAATCCCATGTCGGGCTCCCGGTGCATGGAGCCTGCTTCTCCCTCTGCCTGTGTCTCTGCCTCTCTCTGTGTGTGTGTGACTATCATAAATAATAAATAAATTTTTTTAAAGGGTCATTTAAAAAAATAAATAAAATAAATAAAAAATAAAAATGACAAGGTCTGGGCAGCCCCGGTGGCGCAGCGGTTTAGCGCTGCCTGCAGCCCAGGGCTTGATCCTGGAGACCCTGGATCGAGTCCCACATCGGGCTCCCTGCGTGGAGCCTGCTTCTCCCTCTGCCTGTGTCTCTGCCTCTCTCTCTCTCTCTCTCTCTCTCTGTCTCTATGAATGAATAAATAAAATCTTAAAAAAAAAAATGACAAGGTCTGGGGTACCTAGGTAAGTCGGTCGATTGAGTCCAACCCTTGTCAGGGCTCACGGATGTGGATGGAGCCCCGCATCAGGCTCTGCGCTCAGGGTGGAGTCTGCTGGAGACTGTTTCCCTCTCCCTTCCCCTCAGCTCCTCCTCCTAGCTGCGCTCCCCCAGCCCCCCCATATATATAATAAAAAAACAATAAACTGGGCTTGGAAGGCAGGACATGTAGAGCAGAAGCACAGCTTGGGGGAGTTGGGGGGCACCCAGCCATATAAACACAGGAAGGCCGGTTCATCAGCCTCCTCCCCAACACCAACTCCCCACTGCAACGGTCTCAGGGGGTAAGTGGCCCCTACATACATTCCTGGGGTCCCTGTAGCTTGGTGTATGGGCTCTGAGCCTCCCTAAGGTAGACTGGGAGGCGAGAGCTACCCCTCCCCATGCCCCCACATGGGAGGGAACATGCCCAGGCTCTGGACCCAGTCAGCAGCACACAACTCAGAGCAGCCATCTCCCCAAGACTCCTACAGCAAAGCAAAGGTCAGGGATGGTGGGCTGGAGTGAGGTGCCCTACACATTGGAGCACCAGTAGCCTGGGCCTCCCCACAGCCTGCAGACTCTGGAAAGAATTCCCAGAACATGTGAGGGCTTGGAATGGCCTCAGATGATGGTTAGAGCTGAAACCACAACCAAGAAGCCAATCAGGGGCTGATGGAGGCAGGCTGGGAGCTTCACTGGGCTTTGCCCACTCAGCCTGGGGGCCTCCAGGGTCAGCATGGGAGGACAACCAAGCTGTAGCAGGAGAAAGGGTGAAACCAGAGTTCCTCGCAATGGCGGGGTCCAGCCCAGGATGGCAGGACAGTACTTACGGGGCCTCAGGACACAGCCATCTCTAACAACATCTAGCCAACTTCCAACACACCTGCCATGGTCCCCATGGCTCTGCCAGGACCTCCTTCCAGTCCAGGGTATTTAGGGAGAGATGCAGAACAATGAGAACCAGGACTCCCAGGCGTGAGGCCAAGCTCTGCTTTTCTCTCCTTCGGGCTTCAGTCAAAATGAACACGTTGGAGGCCATGTCTCTTGTCCCAAGTTCTAACACTTCAACTGTACACACCAGCCACTGGGCTGCACAGAGCCTGGGTTCTGTCTCAGAAAATCAGTTTTTCTCAGGTCCAAATAGGGCCACAGGGAGTTCAGATGGGCCTCTGCTTCAGGACACCTGGGGCAGAGAGGGCAGGGAGGAGGCTGGAGGCTGAGTCCTCTCTCCCACCTCTCTGAGCTGGCTGGGCACGGTGAGGCCACAGGGACCATGGGGCATTTCCCTCTCCCCCCACCCCGACCTTGGGGAGGGCCCCACTCACAGGCTTTGGGATGATGGAGAGGAAGAGAAAGAAGAGACTAGGAAGGACCAATGGGAGAGGAGGATGAGAAGTCAAAAGAGTATTTGTTCTGCTGAGCGGCTTTTTTGTGTCAGAAATTGGCCCCAAACTCTGTCCACTGGAACTCTAGGGCAAATCTTTCTCTGTCACACCCACCTCCCTGTCACCACTGTCACACCACACGGCTGGCTACATACACCTTGACACATGCACACACCTTCCCTTTCCAGTCCCAGGCCCCTCTCTGCCCTGGCACAGCCCACCCTAGGGACCCTCACCCTTACTAACTTCTTCCCAAGAATTTACCTAAATCCCCCAACTAGAGTGGAAATCTGCCCCTCTGTCAGTGGCTTCAAAGCTCTCCTACTTTTTTTTTTTTAAGACTTTATTTATTTATTCATGAGACAGAGAGAGAGAGAGAAGCAGAGACACAGGCAGAGGGAGAAGCCTGTAGCAGGCTGTGTGCGAGAAGCCTGATACAGGACTCGATCTCCAGACCCTGGGATCATACCCTGAGCTGAGGGCAGATGCTCAACCTCTGAGCCACGCAGGCATCCCCAAAGCTCTACTACTTCTGCCTCCAGGAGAGACACAGGCCCCGTCTCAATCATCAGGACCCAGAAGCAGGCATGGTCAGAGCTGTGCCTCCAAGCAGGGCACCCCGCACGAGCACCCTGAAATCCCCAAAGCCCGGGCCCAGTGCCTTCAAGGCTGGGTTCAGCTGAGAGATTCCGGACGGGTCATCACAGCAGTGGGAACTAGAGCAGCCAGGCCTGAGAGAGGTGGCAGGGGTGGGAGGAAGCCTGAGGAGGGGCTGCTGCCTGCATTTATTCCTCAGATGTGTACCACCCACTGAAACAGTGAACAAAACAACCAGAATACCTGCCCTGGTGGAGCTGACATTCTAGCTCCACGGATGGAAAACAAATAACTAAAATACGCGGAGTGTGTCAGACTCATGCCGTGAAGAGAGGGAAAGCAGGGAAGAGAGACAGGGGTGCAATTTTATATGAGGTGATCAGGGACGGGCCCACTGAGGACAGGAGACTGCCGTGCAAGCCAGGTGAGTATTTGGAGCAAGAACCTTCCAGGCGGAGGGAACGAGTATAAAGGTGCAGAGGTAGATACATGAAAACAGCAGGGAGGCAGTGTGGCTGGAGGGAATGAGGCAGGGCAAGGGGTAGGGGAGGAGGTGAGAGGGGCAGCGGGGCCAGATGGCGCAGGGCCGAGGCGTGTTCAGTGGTGAGGCACGTCCAGTGCCAGAGGCGGTTCCCACACACCTGGGCACAGCCTGACCTGAGACCCCCACACAGCCCCACTCAGAGGCCTGGGAGAAAAGCAGAAGCAGAACAGCAGGTACAGGGCCCCCCTGCGGGCGAGGAAGGTCCCCCTCCCTCTCCTCCACCCTCCGGTGGATGGGCAAGGCCCCAGCAGACAGACGGCCAAGGATGCCACAGGATTATCTTAAACCCCGCTTCCCTCCCAGCATCCCCCTGGAGGACAATCCCAGCTAATCTCTCCCCAGAGGAGCAGCCACGTGGGCAGGCAAGGTGGCAGCAGCCCGGCATGTCCCTGCTTGCTCCCACCCTGCCCACCACGCCCAGGATCCGTCTGATTGTCTGTCTCAGCCTCATAGGCAATCACAACAATACCTCACCCCGGCTGGGCACGGTGACAGCAGGATATCATTTAATTCTCTCAGCGCCCTTGGGCCTGCGGGGCGGCTGAGGAGCCCACTGACCACGGAGGACACGGAGGCCCCTGCCCAGTGTCAGGCAGCAGGGCCCTGCCCGGGATCCATGAGTTCCCCCAGGGCTGGCGTCATCCACATGGGGCTGGGGACACAGCAGGGGGCAGGAGAAGGGCCCAACAACCTCGCCAGGCAGATGAGGAGACCAGAAGCCCCCAGGAAGAGCTCTCACCCTGGGCCTCCTGAAGCCTGAGGAAATTCTCCCACACCCCTGCCAGCTAAGAAAATGCCCAGTCAGGCAGACAAAGGTGGCCTTGTGGCTGATGGGGGGTTTGGGGGAGGACGGCCCTCTGCCAGAAGTGGGTATGCCCTTGAGAAGTTGGGGGCGGCCCCAGACAACCATGGGGGGCTTCCACAGAGAGCAGCATGAGGGCTGCCGGGCCGTGGGAGCGCTGGCTGGGGTTGAACGGGCTCGTCCCAGGTCCAGGACCTACAGCCTCGGAGGGGAGGCTGGTATGGGGACGGGAGTCTCACCTCGGAACTTCTTAGGGGGGTTGTCCAGGTCCCCCGCGGCCGGCTCCACCACACAGCGGTCATCCACCAACCTGAGGGACAAGGCAGCTCGGTCAGTGGGAGGGAAGACGCCATCTCCCCAGGGCAGGGGATGCCAGGGCACCAGGGAAGCCTCCAAAAAATCCCTCTCCATCACTGTCACGCTCCCCCCTCAACGCATCAAGGCTTTCCCTTTCCTGGCACGGAGGTTAGAAGGCAAGGTCTTTGGGGGCTGGGGCTGGGGGACCCCAGGAAAAGCACAGAGACACACCCAGGCCACCCCCTCTGCCTGACAGAGCTAGAGCTGTCTTGTGAGGGGGGTCTCCTCCAGCCTGGGCTGCCACATGCTGTAGATGCAACTCCCGTGAAAGCCCTGAGACCCTGCCGCCCCGACCTAAGGGCAGTGGGTAATGGAGGAAGGAGAGGGAAAGGTGCTAAGAGAGACGGAGATGAAGTCAGACAGATCAGAAGGGAGAGACAGAGAAAGAGAACAGAAAAGATCAATAGAATCAGAAAAATAAGTAGGATACAGAGGCAGAGAGACACTAGAGATAGACAAACAGAAGTTTATGAGACCTCAAACTAGGGGGACAGTCCTTTGGTCTCCAAGACAGGACAATGAACCTTGCACTTTCTCAACCTCAGTCAGGCTGCATTCCATTCCCTCCCTATAGGCCTACCCTAGGGCCCCAAATCCCCTCCCCCCTTAAACTGCAACTGGGCTTAATCCTGAATCTCTGGAGGACATCTACCCACCCACCCATCTATCTATCCAGCCAGCCACCAATCCATCCATCCACCCACTCACTCACCCACCCATCTACCCTTCCTTCCATTCCTGCATTTAAAAGTCTTCAATGCCATCCCAGCCTCTAGGATACAGTGATGATAACAATCCACCATTTCAGAGGCCAGGTCTATTTCAGCACTTCACAACTGTTCCCTATGAATTCTCACCAACTTCCTCCCAGGGTCTAGTCATTAACACCATTTAACAGAAGAGGAAACTGACTTTGAAGGTGAGATAATTTGCCTGAAGTCAAAGAGCTGATTCCAAAACCTCCTTCTCCTCCCCTCCTTGGGTTGGCTAACAAGGTCTTTTGTGGTCTGACCTCTATCCATTCCCTAGCTAGCCTCACAACTTCTTGCTCCAACCATGCTAAATCTCCAGTTGATCCCAAGGTCCCTGGAGCTCTCATCTCTACAGAGGTGACCACCTCTGCAGTGGCAGCCTACAATGCCGTTCATGCCCAACCCATCCTGGCTTCCCACCAAGACCCAGGCCTAGCAGACCTCACTTAATTCTTCCACACTCAGACCCTCCCTCTACTCTGTGAAACCTTCCTTGGCCAGTGCCAGTGCCCTCCTTCCCACTGGGCCTCCTTCCTCCATGTTCCCGAAGCACCTGGTCCTGCCCCCCCCCTCTCTTTTTTTAAAGATTTTATTCACTTATTCATGAGAGACACAGAGAGAGGCAGAGACACAGGCAGAGGGAGAAGCAGGCTCCCTGTTGGGAGCCCGATGCGGGACTCGATCCCAGGACCCCGGGATCATGACCTGAGCTGAAGGCAGACGCTCAACCACTGAGCCACCCAGGCGCCCCGGTCCTGGCCTCTCCTGTTGCCATGTCTCTTCCTACTGCAACTAGTTGCCATGTCTACACTATGGGCTTCTTGAGGACAGGACCCTGTTTTTCTCTTTGGCATCAACAGCACTTATGTCATCAATAAGAATAATGAAAGCAAGCAGGATTTTGTTTCTAATATTTTCATATATCATTATTTAATTTTCTAAATCCACTTTGTTATTATTTCCATTTGGTGAGCAGGGAAGCCAGAGTACAGAGAGGTAAACAATCTGGCCAGGGACACACAGCCAGCAAGCAGAAGGATTGGTTTTGAAGCCGGCTGAGAAGCGTCAGAGCAGATGTTGTGCAGGACCTCACAATGATGGGGAGCAGAGAGGCAGCTTGCTCTGTGAGGAGGACCCTTTGGTCTCCTTCCCTCTCTCTGGCCCGCAGCACTGGCTCAGAGCTTGGCCCTCTTCCCTCTGCTATCTGCTCGCATATCCTTCCTTGCACATCTCAGCCACACTCACAGGTTCAAAGGACCACTCAGACACTCATCAATGACTCCCATATCCATCTCCCCCACAAAGGCCAGATCCTACATCTAACACCTCTGCTTGGCTGACCACGGGGATCTCAGACTCAACAGGTTCAAAACTGAGCTCCTCGTCTGCCACCTAAATGGGCTCCTCTTAAAGTCCTCCCAATCTCAGTTGGTGGCAATCCATCCTTCTCACTGCTGGGGCCAAAAAACCTTGAGCCAATCTTTGGCTCCTCTTCCATTCACCTCTCACACCCAATATGTGAGGAAACCCTGCAGGTTCTATCTTCCAGATCTGTGTGGAGTCTGACCACTTTTCATCTTTGCCACCACCACCTGACCCAAGCCCCCACCAGCTATCACCTGGATGTGAGTAACTGCCTCCTCACTGACCTCCTGATGTGCCCCCCTCATCTCCCTAAGACCTGTTCTCCACACAGCACACACACACACGCCTCACACCTTTACGTTAAAAGGTGAGTCAAATCAAGAACATCCTCTGCTCACAACCCTCCAGAACTACCTATCTGAGTAAAAGCCAAGAATTCACAATGGCCTGAACCTACATGACCCAGCCCTCACCTCTCTGACCTCATCCCCTCCCTCTACCCCCTGCCCACTTCACTCCAGCCCACAACCCTCCCCTAGGTTCCTCAAACCTTCCAGGAGATTCGGCACTAGTTCTTTTGTCTGCCCTCAGACACCCTTCTGGCTCCCTCCCTCACCTCCTTCAGATCCCCACTCAAATGGCCATTCCCCTGAACACCCTCCCTTCCTAACCATTTCATTTTCATTTTTTTTTTAGGATTTTATTTATTTATTCATGAGAGGCACACAGAGAGGCAAAGACACAGACAGAGGGAAAAGCAGACTCCCTGCAGGGAGCCCGATATAGGACTCGATCCCGGGACCTTGGGATCACAACCTGAGTGGAAGGCAGACGCTAAACCGCTGAGCCACCCAGGCACCCATCTCCCTATCTGTTTTTGTTGTTGTTGTTTTGTTTTGTTTGTTTGTTTGTTTTTAATTCATGAGAGACACACAGAGAGAGAGAGAGAGAGAGGCAGAGACACAGGGAGAGGGAGAAGCAGGCTCCATGCAGGGAGCCCGACGTGGGACTTGATCCCAGGTCTCCAGGATCAGGTCCTGGGCTGAAGGCGGCACTAAACCGCTGAGCCACCGGGCTGCCTTCCCTATCTGTTTTAAAACTCAGAACTGCTCTTTCTCACACTCCTCATTCTTCGCCGCCGCCTCACTATGCCCATAATATTTCTCATCACCTGACCTGTTGTATATTTTACTTATCTATTTTGGTTACAACCCCCCTACACTTGGGATGGAAGATCCATGAGGACAGGGATGTGTCTGTTTTGCTTCCTGCTGTATCCCCAGAATCTAGACCACTGCCTGGCACAGAGAGGGCATACATGGAATGAATTAATTCATTTGACTAGCTGCTGAGGAAAGTATTTGAGAAGCAAAAGGTAAGGTGGGTCCCTGACTCGAGGAGTTTAAAAATCTCCTTGGGAAGACAAGTCACATTCTCAGAAGAGTTAATGTTATGAAGAATATGTATTAGTGCCAACTGGTGGTACCAGCTGTGGATTTTGTCCAAATTCAGGGAAAGAACAGGTCAGAGCTTGGCCAATCAGAGAAGGTGCGAAAGAAGAGGCAGGAGCTATACAGAGCCTTGAATAATTCATAGAGTTTCCTGTAAGACATTAGTGAATCAGATTAGCTGCTTGTCTCTTAGCAAAGCCCTGAAGGGAGGGAACCCGAATGGCTATGTTTGGATGGGGGAGGGGAGGAGGCCCTGGCCTAGGACCTGGCACTGCCAAGGGTGCTGGACAGCCACAGGGCATCATGGAAGTGAGTGTGGTTGAGGGCAGGCTGGGGTAGCCCGTAACAGCCCCTATCTTGTCCAGCGCTCAAGCCTTGGGGAGTCCACCTCCTCAGAGCTTCTCTGACCGAGGAGAAATCCATCCTCACCCTGACCCCTCCACAGCAGCCCTGGAAACTCCTCGTCTGGGCCACACGTGCAGGAAAAACACACGAAAATTCAGATGCCTGGCATGCTTTTCCTAACCCCCCTGGCACAAATCTACCCCGCGATCCGGGGCTGTCCGTTTGTCCCCTCCCACTCTGGCAGGGCTCCACGCAGCCCCTCGCAGTGCACTGAGGTCTACAAAGCATGGTATATTTTGGGAGCGTGAGCTGAAACCACATAGGGGAAGGCAGGGATTGATCAGGAGGGGGACATGGCCTCAGGAGGACTTCAAACAAGGTCAGGAAGGAAACCATCCTGGACCCGCCGCAGCTGAGGGACCTTGTGTAGGAGGGACCAGAGGAAAGAAGCAAAGTGGGAGGATACAAGAGGCAGGGGTGTTCCCCGAAGGTATCAGGAAAACAAGGGCAGTAGATGGGGACTTCAGGGGTTCCTCCTGGTTCTAACGTTGCACAGCCTGCGGCCTCCATGTGCGGTGGGGGTAGTGCACAGTCCATGCGGCCTGGGGACGCTGGGCTTCACCCCGACCCCGTCCCCTCCCCGTCCCCAGGAGCGTCTGACCGCGGCCCCTTGCCCTACTCATCGCTTTATTTCCCACCTGGTGCCTAGGGCAGCTCCCCACGTGGCCGGCAAGCAGAGAAGCCATCGGCAGGATGTGTGGAGTCCCAAATGTCCCCAAGCGCCCCGCGAAAGCCTCCCTCCATTCCTGTGTGTTCTCATGGGCCGGGCCGGGCCGAGGCAGCCCCGTGGGAGCCCGGGCGCCGGCGAGGGGAGAGCAGGCCGCGCCTATCCGACGGGCTGCGGGGAGACCGGGCGGGGGGAGGCCGAGTTCCGCGGGCGCAGCGCCTCGGAAGGGAGCGCGCTGGGGGGCCGGGCGGGGTCCGCTGGGTGCTCTCTGCCCGCGCCCCAGCGAAACCCGCCGCCCCACGCGCAGCGTCGCCCCGCCTCGCCCCGCCTCGCCCCGCCTGTCTCGACTGCAAGTGCGCGGGGGCGGGAGGGTGACGAGCGCCGCGGCCGCGTTCCCGAACTCTCCCCCCGCACCCCGCGCCGGCGGCACCCACGGCCAGGGCCGCACCCCCCACTCTCCCTCACCGGGGCATCTGTATTTATTAAACTGGCCGGACCCGGGTCACAGGTGCCCGGCCTCGGTCCGCACCTGGCGCGGTGACCAGAGCCGAGCTCTCCGGCGAAAGCGGCGGCGGCGCCTCACCCTCCCCAGCCCTCCCGAGAGCCCCGGTCTCCGCCCAAGGTCCCGGCAAAGGCCCGCTCCCACCCCCCGCCGCCCGCTGATCTCATCGTCCCACGTCCAGGCGTTCGCACACCAGAGCCCTGTCCGAGTCCTGCCAAGTCCTGCCGTCTTCAAGGCCGTGCCTAGGCTCCTGCAGAGTTCCCCGCCTGGTCCTACCACGACACCGCCCCTCATCTAAAAGCAGGTGGCACCCCAGCCTCGACCACAGTAGAAAATCCAACCTTCCAATGTGCTGAACCTGTTTTAATTTATAAGCTGTTTTTATATCCAATACCTAATTCTATTCTCACCACAGTTTAGTGTGAGGTTCACTGAGTAAAACTCAACACCACACCACCATCCCCAGCCCCACCCACCACCCCATGCCCCTGGCCGGCACTCACCCCGCTCTGGTCAGTTGATGGCACATGTACAAGCTAGATCTCCATGCATTCAACAAAACCTTACAACGAAGCCATTACGGGCGAGGTGGAGTCAAGAAGCTCATAACCACCATGCTGATTGCCCTGAGGACAGGGGCCACTATGTCCTAGACCCCTGCATCTACCCACCTCAGGGCCTGTCCAGAGGACACTAGGGAGCTTTGAGGACAGAGCCTGCTAGGAGCCTTCTACCCACTGGGAGGCACAAAGCCAGTTTGAGCCTGGACTACACAGGGCCCAAGAGGCCATCAGCAAAGTGGGCAGTGGGATGAGGGTAAGTGGGGAGGGCCTGACAGGAGGCCTGTGTTCAGGGCTGCCCTGGACCCTTTGTTGTTTGGGGGTTTTTTTGTTTAAAGATTTTATTTATTTATTCATGAGAGACAGAGAGAGAGAGAGGCAGAGACACAGGCAGAGGGAGAAGCAGGCTCCAGGCAGGGAGCCCGATGCGGGACTCAATTCCAGGATCCCGGGATCATGCCCTGGGCTGAAGGCAGGTATTCAACCACTGAGCCACCCAGGGGGCCCTGCCCTGAACCCTTTGAAAGGAGATGGTTGACAAGTCTGCACTACAAAGTTGTGGAGGAGGGTGCCGTCCTTGAAATGCCCATGGGGTCTGCACCCCAAGAGCTTGTTTGGGGGGAAAAGAGGAAGGTAGATGCATCCAGTGACCTGAGTGGCCCCATTTTGCCCTGGCTGCACTTTGAGATCCAGGTGGGAGCCACAGGAAAGGCAGTGAGGCGGGTCAATGCTGTCTGGAAAGATTAGGTAAGAAGGAAGAATTGAGCTAGAGGTGGAGCAAGTGACGATCAGACGAGTCTGAATCAAAGCCTGCACCCACCAGCATGGCCACCCTCAGAGCAGCCACAGGACAGGGAATCAGAGACTCTAGACAGCCCCCCCCCCCAATCTAGCTTGGAAACTGAGGCACAGAGGGGAAACTGACCAGGTCACACAACAAGTCAAAGGAATAGCCAGTTCCAGACCCCAGATCTCTGACTCCAGCCCAGGACACTGGCCACTGCCCCACAAATCTAGGCCAGACTCAAGGAAGGCCACTCCCAATGAAGCCACTGTTAGACTACTAGGATTGGCTTGTGGTAGACACAGGCCTTGGAGTCCCTTTCTCCAAATACCCAAAGTCACACCCACTAGATGGGGGTGGGGAAGAAGGTTGGGAGAGGAACCTAGGTTCACTGGCTGGGATCCCTGGCTCATCAGAGAAAAGAAATTCATTTCTGCATTCCTGCAAAAACATCCATTTACTTAACCTCTCCCTATCTTTCTGTACCAAGGATCCACCATGTGCCGCCAGAGGGGCCAGTATATGGAACTTAAATGAGCATGGATCAATAAATGTTTGTTGAATGACTTCATGAAGTCCGACGAAGGCTGAGAGATAGACTCTGGACCAATAGGCAGGCAGGTAGGCTTTCTCTTCAGAGAGCTTACATCTAGAAAGGACAGGTAAGCCACATGCTCAGGGAACCCCGAGAATCTCTCCAGTGATGCATGGAGGTGGCAAAAATGACAAATTTGGCCCAAGAGAAAGAAAGATCCCTGGCTAAATGTACAAGGCTAAATGTACAAACCTTCTACCCACAGGCCTGGGTTTCTGGCTCTCAGGACTGGTGGGCTCTGGCAAGGGCTGGGGTCTCAACAGTGCTGCTGGGGACACAGGAAGATATGCCTCTTAGGCTAAGAAGAGGGACAGGGAACTAGAGAGACATGAGGGGAAGCTGAAAAGGGACAGAGGAGGTGCAAGCAGGAGCCATGCCCCTGGCCGGCACTCACCTCATCCACTGGGCTTGCCAGGACCAGGCCTTTCTCCTGCTCTCTGGACTCAGCCTGTCCTGCTCGCCAAAGTAACTGAAGCCTCAGGGCTCAGCCAGGCAGGCCCCAAGGCCCCGCCACCCCGCTCTGGACTGCCACAGAGCTCTCTGGGAAACAGGGCAGCAAAAACAGCCCTGACAGATCCAGAGAGTGAGACAGTCTATGGCATAACCAGCCCTGTCTTGTCAGGAACTCAGGATCATCATGGCAAAGAAAGAGGTGGGGGCCTAAGAATCAAATGTAACAAGAGGTGGGGGCCTAAGAATCAAATGTAACACATGGACTTTTTTTTTTTAATAAAGATTTTATTTATTTATTCATGAGACACACACACACACACACAGAGAGAGAGAGAGCTCGCAAGAGGCAGAGACACAGTCGGAGACACAGACAGAGGGAAAAGCAGGCTCCACGCAGGGAGCCTGACATGGGACTCGATCCCGTGTCTCCAGGATCAGGCCCTGGGCTGAAGGCGTTGCTAAACCGCTGAGCCACCCAGGCTGCCCCAATAATGCGTGGACCTTGACTGGATCCTGAACTAAAGAAACCAGTGGTCAAAGACACACTAGGACAATGGGGCACATCTGAGTTCAGGCTGGGCATCGGATAAATTATTAAAGGGTGTGATGCCAGTACTATGGTCACACAGGAACATATCCTTATTTCTTGCAGCTGTGTAATGAAGTATTTAGAGGTGAAAACACGCAATTATGTAATTTACCATAAAATACTTGGGCAAAAAAAATGGATTCATCATATATGGCAAAATGTGGACAATTATTAAGTCTAAGTAGTGGGCATTTGAGTGTCTTGAATTATATGTATGCCTCAGGCCAGTGGTGAGGGGCCAAAGTGACAGGTAAAGGCCAGAGCCACCGCATAAGAGCTCAATAAAGTCTACCCACTACCAGCAGCAGCAGCATCTCGGAGATGCAGACTTGATTCTGCCTCCCATGACCTAAATCACTCTGGTCACCCATTTCTAGACTCACGGCCTGAGAGGACAGCACTCCTGCAGGCTGGAGGAAGGGGGTGCTAGCTGGCTGGCTGAGTAATGGGAGGGATTTGTGAACCAAATACACACAGGTGTCTGCACCAACACCTGCAGCTGCCCACCCCCACCCCCCGGTGGAGGGGGGGAGCCTGAGATTTATGTTCACTGCCTCTTCTGGCTCTACCCACCTGCCAACCCCCAAATGCCCATATTTACACACCACCGGGATCATTGTACTCTGCTCCCTGCAGATTCCCTCCCTGCCTATCTCCCCAAGTGGAAACCCCTCTGCAAAGTGTCCCTACCCAGCCCCAGCCCCCACCCACACCCTGGGCTCGCTGAGTTGTCCAGACGTAGACTCATCTCTGTGGCCCACAGTCACTGGTGTGAAAGACCCTGCGGCCTCCTCTCTACAGACCCGTGCTATGTGACCTGGGGCAAGTCCTTTAGCCTTTCTACCCCAGGGGTCTTCACTGCAGGGAACTGTGACTGTCGGGGGCAAATGCTGGGTACCAGTGCCAGCGTGACCAATGTGACACACTCAGGGCAGCTCAGAGCTCACACTCAGAGGCCAATGATGAAACTTATTTGAGATCTGGGCTCTGCCCTACTCCCCTCTCCCAGACCTCCTCTCCTCCTCTCTCACAGCCCCCACTTCTAGGGCGGAGCCCCTATCTCCACATGGGGGTGGGGGGAGCATGGACAACAGGCCTGGAGTCGACTACAGAGACTCCGGACCCAGTCTCAGAAGCAATCAAAACTCAGAAACCGCCCCCTGAGCTGTGAGCAGAAGGCTGGTGTGGCCTCACCTTAAAATCCAGCACATCACCCCACCCCCAACCCAAGCCACTGCCCCACCCACCCCACAACCCCACTGGGAAGGGAAGGGGATGTAGGGTCAGGAATGTGGGGCAGGGCAGAGTGTGAAAAGTGGCTACAGCAAGATTCTTTAGGGCCAGGGAATTGGATGCAGCCTGGGTCCCTGGCGTCCCACGGCCGAACCCCGGGGCCTATTCTGTCCTCGAGCAAACCCCACACAAGCTCCTCTCCTCACTTCACCCCTCTCCATCACAGCCACCACATCCAACTTCAAGGGCGGAGGCTGATCTTTCTCCCCATACCTCCTAGTACCACACTCTCAAATTTAGGCCATGAAGTGGAGTCAGAACCCCCCTGGGGCACAGGGCCACCTTTGCAGCACCTCTACCACCACATAGACAGAGTTAGAGCCTATGAGAGAAAGATGGGCCTTCCTTTTGATCTCAGAATTCCACTGCTGGGAATTTAGCCCGAGAGGATAACTGGACAAGTGTTCGGGCATGTATGGACTAGGATGTTCTGTGCAGATTGTTTATAGTGCAAAAATTTAGAAACAACCTGAACGCCTAAGACTAGAGTTGCTTGAATTAATTAGGATAAATCATACCGTGCGATGCTGTGCAGCCATAACAATGGCCTGTCGGCATTAGAAAATACAGCTTAATGTATCCTCCCAAAATGACAGAATACGAATCTACCTGTGCAGTTTGACATCGTTTTGTAAACGTTTGTGTAGATCGAAAGTTAAAAAAAAAAAGAAGACTAAAAGATCCACATACAGAATGTTCATGTAAGTCACAGTAGTATCACACATAATTTTTTATTTGAGTTTTTCCAGTTTTTCCATGGGACATACATTATTCTTGAACAAAAAAGAAAACATATTTCTTTTAAGTGTGTGTTTTTGTTTTTGTGTTTTAAGTAGGCTCCATGCCAAGCATAGAGCCCAACATGGGGCTTGAACTCAGGACCCTAAGATTAAGACCTGAGCTGAAATCAAGAGTAGGATGCTCAACCAATTCAACTACCCAGGTACCCCCCAAAATATGTATTTTTAAAAAATAAGTTACATGAATCAGCCTAGCTGAGGCCAAGACCCTGCCCTGGGGCACAGGACAGGGGGACTTCCAGTATCTCCAGGGAAATCACGATTAAAGGAGAGCCAAGGGCAGGTCTGAAAGTTGCCCCAGAAATGCAGTCTGCATGAGAGGGGCAGTGCCCTCCCCCCTGGGATTACATGTGTCTCAGAGATTTAAGGTTGAAAGGGCCCTTCCAGACCTCCTCACCCAGTTCTCCCAGGGTATAGACTAAGACAGGCTGGAATTATCTTGGGTACTATTGATTCCCCAGTGCCTAGAACAGTGTCTGGCACAAAGTAGGTGCTCAGTTAATGTTTGTTGAATGACTTACTGAAGTCTGAAGAGGGCTAAGAGATGGGCTCTCTGGAGCAAGGGGCAGGTGGATCCAACAGGTAGGCTTCCTCACAGCCTATCAGCTGAAGAGGGCCCTTAGATCAGGGATCCCCACCCAGGTAAAATCCCTGGGGAGTTTAAAACAACAACAACAACAACAACAACTGTCAGATCCCAGCCCTAGAAATATTGATACAATTGGTCTGACATGGGACTCAGAAGCTGAAATGTTTTTTAAAGAACCCAGGGGGATTCTCGGGTGCAAACAGAGCACCTTTAGAGGCTATCCAGACTGACAGAAACACACTCTGAGAAGGCAGTGCCCTGCCAAAGTCACCCAGCGAGTTAGTGACAAGCCAGGAAAGCTGGGCCCCTGGGGCTGCCAACCCAAGGGTCCTGACCCTGGGGAACTGGGCCTTCTTCCACATTTACCTCTGTGTTTTCAGGGTGCTGACCTCCAGTGTCCACCCTCCTGGGGAAGTGAATCAGGCTGGAAGGTGGACAGGGAAGCCCAAGGGGAGGCCCCTTTGGACCCTACTCCCTGTGATCACCCAGCCCTGGGTGACGCAGGTTCAGAGGCCCTGAGACCCCCCCCCCAGATGGTGCTCCAAGGCACTTTGACAAATGTCAGGAGCTCAGCCTCAAGACCCAGCTCACCTACCCTCCCCAACTGATTCCCTGTGGGTGGGGGCCCACCCCTCTGGTCACCCAGAGGGATCTTCAAGAAACTGGATGTCAGACTCTGAGCGGCCCACCCTGCACACTCAGGACCAGTTCCTCACATCTGCTGGCCAGGAACAATCATAAATTCTCTACCTTTCACTGCTCCTTTTCAGTCACTCCAGCCCTGGCCTCACTCACCCAGGGTGAGTTGTGAGGCAGTGGCCCTGGCCACACAATCCTGCCAAGAACAGGCGTGGGCCTGCTTTCCCTTCCCTGCTGAGGTCTTGACCTGCTCCAGGATCTACGGCCCAGACCCCTCCCATCCTCCCAACCCAGAGTTAATGTACAATCTGCACCAGGAGCTCTAATTATTCAGGCAGCTCTAATTGACCTCCTCTACTTCACCCCATAGAGTCTGGCCAGAATCTGAAGGCTGCCCAAGACTCCCTCCTCCACCAAGGCCCCCCTTCCCACCTCCCAGCTGACCAGCCCCTCTGCCCACCAAGACCGCCCCTGTCTTCAACAAATTCATTTTGTCCAGCCTTTACTGGGCACTTCTCAGACATCAAGTGTTAGGCTAGCCTGGGAACTCAGTCAAATCAGCCTTCAGGGTTCACAGACATGGGCATCAAGAGCCAGGGTGAAGGCTTCAAAGGGGACCAGAGTTGAAGACAGGAGCAGAAAGATTCTAATGAGGGGTGCCTGGGTGGCTCAGTCAGTTACATGGCTGCCTTTGGCTCAGGTCATGATCTCAGGGTCCTGGGGATCCAGCCGTGAATCGAGCCTGGTTCTCCCTCTGCCATGTCCCTCCGCTTGCTCATACTCTGCTCTGGCTCTCAAGAAAGAAGAAAGAAGAAAAGAAAGAGAGAGAGATAGAGAGAAAGGGAGGGAGGGAGGGAAGGAGGGAGGGAGGGAGGGATCCCTGGGTGGCTCAGCGGTTTAGCGCCTGCCTTCCGCCCAGGGCATGATCCTGGAGACACAGGATCCAGTCCCACATCAGGCTCCTTGCATGGAGCCTGCTTCTCCATCTGTCTCTGCCTCCCTCTCTCTCTCTCTCTCTCATGAATGAATAAATAAAATCTTTTTTAAAAAAGGGTGGGGGAAAAAAAAAAGGGTGGGGGGAGGAAGGAAGGAGAAAGAAAGATAGATTCCGGTGAGGATAGAGCAGAAAGAGTTTGAGGTAGAGCAAAGCAGCTCACACTTGAAGGCACCAAATGCCACGAGGTCCAGCACACAGATTTTGCGGGACGGGCAGAGGTCTGCGGTGCTGTATTTCTAGCTAGCATCTAGGTGAGGCTGCTGGACCGAGGACTACACTTTCAGAAGTGAGGACTTAGCAGGGTTTAGAGACCATTCTCTCACGGACTCTAAGTTCCAAGGGGGTGGGACCCACTGCTCCCTCAGAGTCTCAGTGGCCAGTACGGGGCCTGTGGACACGCTGAGCGGATGAATGGTGTAATTAATTAGTTAATCCCGGCAAAATGCCCAGCATTAGATGGCCCTACAGAGAACCCTCCAACTAATTGTGAAACACAATACCGGAGAGGAGTCTATGCAAAGCCACGCAAAGCACAAAGGAAGAAGGGTTAATTCTCCCAGGTTGTGGGAGGAGGAGCTGAATCACTCAAAAGAGGTCACTTTGCACTAGGTCTTAGAGGGTGGGTCAGATTTACCCAGGTGGAGGCTGGCCGAAGGGCGGGGGCAGCACAGGTGCAAAGGTAAAGAGACCTAGAGCCTGGGGTAGGTTCCAGGAATCAGAGTAGTGTCACCTAGGGCTGCAGAGTCTATGAAAGGGGAGGTAGGAAACACAAAATAGAAAATTAAGTTAGGGGGAAAAAATGCAGTTAGGGTGTGAGAGCACCAAGCTGGGAGGTGGGCATCCATCGGTGCAAATGGAGATGTTGGAGATGTTTGCACAGGGAACAGGCACCCTGGAGTAGAAGTGCCATCAGAGGTCACCAGGTCCTGCCCGGAGGAAGTGGGGAGGAAGGGAGTGCAGCAGAAAGAGCAGAGGCAGGAGGAAGCTATGTTGGGAGGCAACAGAATGTCTTGTGGGGGGATGAGACTTGTGTGGAGGGTGGAATGGGATGCTTTCCCTGACTCTGACAGATCTCACAAGTACTTAAAAACTGCCTACTCTGGGCTGCCTGGGTGGCTCAGTGGTTAAGTGTCTACTCAGATCATGTTTTCAAGGTCCTGGGATTGTGAGATCAAGCCTGCATTGGCTCCCTGCTCCATGGGGAATCGGCTTCTCCGTCTCCCTCTGCTTGCCGCCTCCGCCCCCCAACCCCTGGCTTGTGCTCCCTCTGTGCTGTCAAATAAATAAATTAGTAAACAAAAACAAAAAATCCACCCACTTTGTGCCAGCCCTGACCCAGGCACTGAGCAACGGAGAAGATGATCATTTCCCAAAAGCCCCCAGTGCTGTTCAGGCAGTAGGAGGGGGGCTTCCACCATCTGCCCGCATTTCCCCCACACTTGTCCTTCCCCCAGCGTTGTCAGAGGTGTTTACTGTGTGCCTACTGTGTGCAGGCTCGCTGCAAGCACAGCCCTGGCCAGAGGAGCAGTCAGGACCCCCTGGACAAGTGCTCTGGGGAGGCCTGTCCAGATGCTGCCCACGTGTGGTTCCAGCCCCATCCTCTGGGGAAATGAGCAACATCTGTCCGATCCAGTGCGGGGAGAGGCCCTGTGGCTAGGGAATCCACGACTCAGTGGGGAGGGGAAAGAAACGTGAAAAGGGTGGCAGGACAAGGAGGGCAGGTATACTGAAATTCCCAGTGAGAATCCCCTGCTGGCCGAGCTAGTCCTCCAATCCCCAAAGGCCTGTTGGATTCCCCTTTCCAATGGGACTAGAGCCAAACTCCCAACAACCCTGGGAGACACCAAGAGAGCCAGGTGACTCCCACTTCCCAGGCTAGGGGGAGCCAGGCCTGGGGTGAGGGAGGGTTCCAGGGCTGTCCTCCAAAGGCTCCAGGGAGGAGGGACCTTGTGGCTGGCTGGGGTCTGAAGAGTAGGGGGAGCAGAGGAGGATGGGTCTATCCTAAAGGACAGCTGGGTGCGGTGGGGAGGATGAGACAATTTAGCACAAGTCCCCGAAATGAAAATGGGACAGAGACAGCAGGCCCTGCCCAGAAGCCTGGCTGGAGAGGCGGAGAAACCACGCTACCCCCACCTCCAGCGACTCACCCAACTGCTCCTTTGAAAATAAACCTATTCGTTCTGCCTAATTCCTTTCCTGCCCTATGCCCCGCTCCGGGCCTAGACCTCTCCAGGGATCTGAAGAGATTCCCTGCTATCCAGACCCCGGGGGGTGACGTCCAGAATTAATTAATGTTTGTAAAGTGCCCGGGAGATCCTGGGACCGGGGACCCCGGGGCGCCAGGAGAGCCGCGCAGGAAATTAACAGGGAGAGGCGGGGCGCGGGGCGAGGGGGGGGCGGGGGCGGCCAGAACCTGGGACTCCTGGAAGGGGGGCGCGGAGAAGACGCTCCGACGAAAGCGGGCAGGGCAGGAGAGAGCCGGAGGGAAAAGGTGCGAGTGGACCGTCACTAGAGGACTCCGGGCTCCAGGCTGAGCCTGCCTTCCCCCACAGCTCCGCCCCACCCCCAGAGCCAGTCACGTCCAGGCCCGGATGCCTTTCCCCAACTCAGGCCCCAGCCACCCACCTGCCCCGCCCGGGACCACCTGCAGAGGAAGTGGCCTCTCCCCGGGCTCCGAGACAGGCGAGCGGGGTGTCTGCAGGGGTGCAGGCTTCGCGGAGGGGGCGCCCCCGCCCAACAACTCCCGCGGAGGGCTCCGACTTCTACCTGGGCGAACATTTCACTTCCTTTCTCCAAAAGAGAGGCGAGCCGTTACCTCGCTCCTTGAAGTTGGGGACTTCCAGGTCTTCCGTCCGGGGGCGGCGGCAGACGCACGCAAATGGCACCCGGGCCCCCTCCCGGCCCGCGCCCCCTCGGACTCGGCTCACTCACCCCAAAGTGCTGATGAAGCCATTGACGGAGCCCTCGGCGTACAGGGAGACGATGTCCCCGATGTGAAGAAAGCTGGACATCTCGCTCATGGCTGCAGCCCGCCGGGGCCCCGGGGCGGTGGGGGCGCTCTGGGGCGCGGGGCCAGGCTGGGTGCAGAGGACGCCGGTGACCGCGGAGGCCGGAGGGGCGCGCCCCCACCCGCGAGCGGGGCGCTCGGCGCGGCCGGGGCAGACTAGCGGCCACCGGAGCGGAAGGCGGCGCGGCGCGGCCCGGGAGCCGCCGGGGGCGTCCGGGCGAGGAGGTGCCCGCGTCTCGGAGCGCCCGCCCAGCCCGGCCCGCGCGTACCTGCAGCGTAGAAGGAGCAGGAAGTCTGGGGCCGCCACACACACATGCAAATCCCGCCCGGGAGGCGGGGAAGCCACACCCCGCCCCCCCGCACCCCGCCGCCGCCGGCCCGCGGGCACCCATGTGCGCCTGCCCGCCTCCCTGCGCCCTGCGCCCTGCGCCCCTCGCTCGTCCGGGGCCGGGCCTCCCGGGCGCGAACGAGCCGCCGGCCCCGCGCCGCTCCAAGGAGTCCTGGGGCTCTGGCGGGCTTCCCGTTTCGGAGTTCCAGCTCCAACGAGTTCCCAAACAGACTCGCGGAACCGCCATCCCCGGGAGGCCCGGCCGTGGTGGGGGGCTCCGCGCCCTCGGGGTTCCCCAGGCGGCCCTGCCCTCGGCCCTCGGGTCGCAGCGAGCCGGGGCGGGCGCGCGCGGAAGGGGGTCCAGCGCCCCCGCAGGCTCTACCTGGAGCAGCGCGCGGAGCACCCGGGAGCGCCCCAGCTGAGAGCCGTCTCGCACCCAGAGACGCGCTCGTTCCTTCGCAGCGCAAATCGGGATTCATTTTTCTCAACGTGAAAAGCCTTTTCATTGCACAATAGAAGGCGCTTGGGCTTAGAGGGGAAATGAAGCAATGGGGTGGGTTTTGTTTTTTTCTCTCCGCATTCCTGTGTACAAAGAGATCCAACTTCCGAATCAGTTCAGCCGCTCCCTCTCCAGGAGTTGGCTCCAAACTCTTGGCTCCTTCTATCTTTCTTTTTAAAGGGGGGTGGGGAGGTGACAAAAGAGAAAGCTACCTTCGCTGGTTAATAGCGCACCGAGTGCCAACAACGACAAGGCCGGTACCGGGCCTCTGGGAGTGACCCGCTGCGGTGTCGCCACCGAGCTCTGGTTCACGGAGTCCAGCCCTCAAACCCACGTCTCCAGCTCGCCTACTTTCTGTTCTGTTCCCGAGTGCTTGGGTGTTTGCTTCTTAATCATTTTATCTTAACTCCTGGAATCGAGTGTCCACTGCCATCCCCATTTAACTCTCTTCTGAAACCCCCACCCGGACTTCCTGGGAAGAGGGTGGGGTGGGGGGGTTGTCCCTGGGAGAAAGGGAGGAGGGGACTGGATGGAAGCAGGAAGAAGAGAGACCCAGGGAGGGATGGAGGCAGTGAAGAGTAAAGAGACAGCTGCTGACCCCGGGGGAATGAAGAGAAGAGTTCTGGCTGTGTGGCTTTTCCACAGAGACCCCTAGAATGTGGGGGCGGTGGGGGGGGCACCTGCGGGATTGCTGAGCTCGATGTTTGACGGTTTGTTACCAAGACCCACAGTAATAAATACGTTTTACATCCACAGTCCACACAGCTATCTATATATAATTGAAACAATAGTTTCACAAAACAATACTTACCCTGATGACCTTTGATGCACTCTGATATTTTCTGTTCTATTTCTGTATTTTGTTTCATTTTACAATACTGATTGTGACCCATTTAATTGCTTTTTTTAATGTACCTCACATTTAACTGCAGTTAAAAAAAACCTCATCCAGATTTCTCTGCCAAAAAGAAATGACAAAAGCCCAGAGAAAGAGCACCAAACCTCAAGGTCACACGGTATATTCCTGGTAGCCCGAGCCAGAAGCCCGGCCCCTGACTGGCAGCCCCATACTCTCTCTAGAACTCCATACTGCACTGGACGGGCACTGTCCATGCCTGGAGCCCTGCTGGAACAGCCTCTCTGGCTCCCAGGAGTCAGGCCTCCACTGATAGGAGGTAAACCTATGCATTCATTTCATAAATGTTTATTGAGGGCCTACTGTGTGCGGGGCCTCTGCTGAGCACCAGCCTCTGATGGAGCTGAACCCTGGCCTGCTTTTTCCCCTCCCCACCCAGCAAGGATGAAGAGGGATGTGCTGGAAGCACCCTCTTGGTGGCCACACTCAGGACATGTGCCTCCCTTGCGCCCGCCACATCCAGGAATCCATGTTCTCCGCTCCTGAGATTCAGATGGATGGTTCCATAACTTAGCTAAGGCCTCCCAGCCAGGCAGTGGAGCTCAGGTCTACCTCCCCACAAAAGCACATGCCACTGTTTCTCCCTCCGTACCCAGCCTGGGAGTACTCTGAACCTCTGTCCCTCCACCAACCAGGAGGACTCGGGGAAAGAGGGAGAGAGCACAACTCTCATCCAACTGAGAAGGGAGGCCACTGCCAGCCTCCTGCCACACACACCACTTCCAGGTATTTTTCTGGAACATGACATCCATGCTGTGTTCCCAGGGGAGCCATCCCTGGGCTCTAGGCCCCCATCACCAGCTTCTGCCAAATCAACTCCACCATAAGCTCTTTTAGATTCTGGGTTCTGAATTAGAGTCTGCTTAAAGAAAGGTTCCGTTGGTTAAAATATATTTTTAATAAAACATTTTTATTTTATATTTTTTATAATATATATATATATATTTTTTTTTTAAGAAACAGATGCTATAGCTAGAGTGAGTTCACTCCACTATTCCCCTGCTTGAAATCCTCCTGAATCTCCTCATCACTAACAGAATCAAGTCTACACATCTTAGCTCAGTGCACCAGATCCTGTCTGTCTCCACCCTTCCCCGCTCCTCCCTACCCCTGCTCCCTGGGCAGACACACAGCTCTTCAAGGAGGAACCATCCTGCAGACTGCTCAGAGCACAGGCTCTGACTCACAGGCTTGGGTTCGAGTCCCAGCCTCTGTTTCCATCTGGAAACCGGTGTGGTGCCAACATGGGAGGGAAGTGGGCTAAAGCCATCACCACAGCGCCCCCAGTTAGGAAGGACTAGGTGTTCATTCTCCCTACTCAGGGCCTCATCCACTCCTACCACTGCACCTGAGCTCAATGGTTTCCCTCTCCACTCCACCCTTCTACTCCCATCCAGGAGTCAGAAGAAAATCTCCTTCCCTTATGTTCTGGAACATCAGTCCCCTAAGCATTATTATGGAATATTTTAAGAAGTAATAATATTGGGCAGCCCTGGTGGCGCAGCGGTTTAGCGCCGCCTACAGCCTGGGGTGTGATCCTGGAGACCCGGGATCGAGTCCCACGTCGGGCTTCCTGCATGGAGTCTGCTTCTCCCCTGTGTCTGCCTGTGTCTCTGCCCCTCTCTCTGTCTCTATCAATAAATAAAATCTTAAAAAAAAAAAGAAATAATAATATTAAATAAAATATTAAAAATATAGTCAGGGCCTGGTGCCTTTCCTCTAACTTCGCCAAATGTAAATATTTTGCAAAATTTGGTTCCAATATATTTTTTAAAGATCTGAACCTTAAGATGCAGCTGGGTGGCTTAGTTGGTCAAACATCTACCTTTGGCTGAAGTCATGATCTCACGGTCCTGGAAGGGAACCCGAGCCCCACATCTGACTGCCTGCTCAGCTGGAAGTCTGCTTCTCCCTCTCCTTTGGCCCTGCCCTGCCCCAACTCATTCTCTCTCTTTCTCTCTCAAATAAAAAAATAGAACCTTTTAAAAAAAAAAGAACTGAACCTTAAAAATTGAGTTGAAGTCCCCTATGTTATCCCTCCTCAATCCCATTCCCTTCCCTCTCCCTGCAGAGGTGACCACTATCCTGATATGGGTTTCACTTTGTACAGTTTTTATGCTTATGCCACATAGGGATGTATTCATAAATGATATGAGTGTATCACAACTATAATCACAATTCACCATCATTCTGCAGGGCTTTCCATTCTAGATGGCTTCAGATGGTTTCACCCTGTGTGTCTCTTTTAATACATGGGGCAGTAGTGTGACAGTGTGATAGTCCATTCCTGACCATGTCACAACACCATATCCATTTTGTTGGTAACCGTGAAAGCCCTATTTCAGTTTTTGCTGTGACAGCAATGTTGCAGTAAGCCTCCCTGTCTCCTGAGAGCATTGTTCAAACCATGGCTTGAAACCTATTAATGGGTCAAATCAATTTAGCAGGTGAAGATCAGCATTTTTAAAACTCGAAACTGATTCAAAAATAACATACATCACACGTCATCAGGGTAACTATCAGGGTGAGAACTGCATCGTCATGAACGTGCAATATATGCTTATTTGAGGATACTGTCAGAGGTTTTGAAAAACTCTAGAGAAAGAGCTTAGAAAGTAGAATTGCTGGATCACAGGGAAGTTCCTCCCTAGAACTGCCAAATCACTCTGCAAAGTGGCTGTTCTAATTCCCCCTCTCATCAGCCACTGGGAGTGTGCCCACTGACTCATGTCCTCACCAACACCTGGCATTGTCAGACTCTTTAATGTGGAATTTATACCCCCCCCCATACTACCAAGGAACATATCACGGGCTATCTTGAACTGTAATGATCTCTCCGCTTTCTGGCCCTCCCCCAGGCAACTGTGAGCTCTTCACTGGAGCAGGCCACTATGTCCACTTCACTTTATGTCTCCAGGCCAGGTCAGGCACATAATAAATGCTTAACAAAGCCATGTTTAATTTTTTTAAAAAATAAGCTCTACACTAACATGGGGCTCGAACTCACAGCCCTGAGATCAAGAGTCGCATGCTCTGCCAACTGAGCCAGCCAGGCACCCCAAGATTTGAACAGTCAAGGAGAAAGAAGATGGCGAGAGTATATAAATTACATCAGGAGGGACACGTGGGTGTCTCAGTGGTTGAGCGTCTGCCTTTGGCTCAGGGCGTGATCCTGGGTCTGGGATCTAGTCCCACATCGGGCTCCCTGCGGAGAGCCTGCCTCTTCCTCTGTGTCTCTCATGAGTAAATAAATATAATCTTTAAAAATAAATAAATAAATTACATCAGGAGATAAAAGGATACTGTGGGAGCCCCAGCTCGGGGTGTCTGTCAGGTGCCTGGGTCTCCTAGGTGGAGGGCAGGGAACTTCCAGGGATGCTGAGCTAAAGAGGTGAAAAGAAGTAATGGGCCCCACCCCTCCTGGGTGGCTCGAGCAGGATGCTAGGAAGCTGGGGCCAAGTTCAGACCCAGGAAGGAGGTCACCACCATCCCCAGGGCAATTGGGTGCCTTATCCAGGCCCCAGTGTCAATGGCTGGATATCTCCTCATACCCACCTCCCACCGGAACCTCTCCCAGAGGGGGAAGAGAGGGGATGGCAAGCTCTAGTAAGAAATCCTGAACTCAGGATTCACAAGGAGCCAGCAATTGCAGGGGCCTCTAGGAGGGGGAACCAAAGAGGGGATGGGGCTCCATTGGGAGGAAATTACCTTTGGCTCACTCCCTTCTTAACTTTTGAATTTTGGACTATGTGAATATACAGCTTCTAACCCCAAATAAATAGAAATAAAGACGTTCAAAGCATCACCCCCAAGTTCCAAGAGCCAGCAGGAAACTTCCAGGAAGCCCACCTCCACTCTCTGTCCATCCTGGGCCTGTAAAAAAGAACTGGTGGTGGTCCTCAGACCCTCTCCCTGGATTCATGGTTTCACCTAGGAGGTGGGGGTGGGGGGACAGAGGACAATTGGACCTAGGAGGGGCTACCAGCTGTGAACCCTAGGCCTCCTTCACCAGTATGTCCCCACCCCCACCTCAGTTGCCTCCTGGAGACACGTTCCCAGCTCCCCTGTGACTTTGCACAGGGTACAGACAGACCTCTCTGGGCCTGTGACTTCTTGTAAAGAGAGTTCACATCCCCTTCCCAAGTTTCACCCTTGGCTCTGACTGTTCTTTAACCTCTTTCTGTCCCTCCATGACTGCAGTTGGGAGGGGTGGGAATGCTACCCCCATGTTAGCTAGCTGTGCCATCTTGTGGTTTGGAGCAAATAACAGGTAGTTCTGAAGGGCTTCCTCAGCCCCTCTCTCCTGATAGGGCAGCAAGAGGGCAGGGGCGGAGCCAGGCCAGAGGGCTGACTCAGTGCAGCAACCACCCAGCCGTCACCCGCGGTGGGTGGGGTGCCAGCCCAGGCCCTCTGGGGTTCCCAGAGAATTCCTTCCCCATGCCATAAGCTGCCCCGGGCTGGCACCCCAGCCCACAGTAACCACTTAGCCACCACCAGGGCTGTCGCCTCAGGAGCGTCCACTCACACTCTCCCTCACACACACCAACACTCACATCACACACAAAGTCACACACTCTCCCTCACACATTCACACACTCACACCAACACTCACATCACACACAAAGTCACACACTTTCCCTCACACATTCACACATTCCTGTCACACACTCTCCCTCACAAACTTAGTCTCCTCACTCTCACACCAATACTCTTCCTCACATACTCATGTACTCTCCCTCATATATGCTCTCTTACGCACTCTTATACACTTCCCCTCACGCATTCACTTTCACACACTCCCTCATTGTTTCTCACACACTCATTCTCACACACACCCTCTTACACACTCTCCCTCACACACTCATACCAACAACCTCCTCACATACTCAGACATTCCATAGTCACACTCTCCCTCACAAACTCACATTCTTCTTCTCACACTCACACTCTTCCTTATGTACTCATGTATTCTTCCTCACCCGTGCTCTCCTACACACTTATACACTTTCCCTCGCACATTCACACTTTCACAGTCTCCCTCACACACTCACACCAACTCTCACACTCTCCCTCACACACTCACACTCACTCCTACACTCTCATCCACACCCTCACACACACTCACACACTCACCCTCCCAGGAAGCCTAAAAGGAAACAATACTCATTCTGTTTGCTTTCACCCCACCCCCACGACCCCGTCATTGATGCCATATCTGTGTATTTCAGACATTGCTAACCACCTTCACATGCAAGGGACCAGACAGGAAACAGATTATAAAAATGTGGTCAGCTAACTTGAACACATGGTCCCATGCTGGTGAAGAGAGAGATAAAAGAATCTTCTGGGATTCCCTCTGGTCCCAGAAGGAAGCATGATTCCTTCTAATTTTAATCTCTTGAGAGAGAGGCACTCTGGCTCTGGAGTCCTGAAACCAGGGGGCCCTACTCCAGGCCTTCCCTCCTCCTCTGCCCTGAGGTGTGCTGGCAGGCAAGGCGTGACCCTCTCCCCAGGCACCTTCACAAACAGAAGCGAAAGGCAGAAGTCCTGGGGCAAGACCCCTGGAGTCCTGGCCCTGACCACCTGCCAACAGGTACAGAGAAGCTGCCCAGGCCCTCTGGCCCTCAGCATTCTCGTGTGTAAAATAAGGATCTGGCACTGTTGTAGTGAGAACATGGCAGGAAACTGCCAACACATCCCCAAGGAGGGACTGAAGAGAAGTTCATGAATGGGGCCACCCACAGAGGTGCGGGCAGGTTAACCTGCCCCAGGAGGGGATGATGGGAAAGTGCCATGCAGCTAACAACTGTGTAGAGCCATGACCACTCCAAGCCTGAAAAGTAGCCAATGGAACAAACACCTGGACCTCTCTCTCTTCCTGCCCTCCCTTGCCCTCTAATTGCTCAAACGGTGAGGGAGTCTAAGTACTTCAGGCCACAGAGGTCAGCCTCCCAGGGCAGAGAGTAAGCAGAGAAGAGTGGACAGTGGACCTGGAGGGCAGGGCTGAATGTCTAGCGTAAGGAACTGCTTTGTAAAGCCCTTAGTTCTGTCAGCAAATATTCTCTGTAGCAAATATTGTCAGCAAATATTCTCTGTAGCCTTTGCATAGTCCTGAGAGATCTTCATAAAGAGAAAGGCTTGTGGGTCTAAAGGAATGACAATCTAATGGTGGATTTTGTTTTAGAGGAGACCAAGGAGGAAACATTGGTAAGGCACAAGATTTTATCAAGCTCTCCACAAACCATGCCTGAGGCCTCCCCAACTGAACAATCAGTTGTTTGAGTGCCCACTTCACCCACTGGCCAGGAGGAGGCTGGACTGAGCATCAAATGTCCCTGAATTCTGAGGGAGTTGGGACTGGTGGAGGTTACAGTGGAGGCTGACTACAGTTCCCAGTCACTGTGACGTCACCCCATCCTTGGATCCAGGTCAGCACAGTGGAGCTCCCGAGAAAGGAGAAGGCTTCTGGCAACTCTGCCTCTCTCCAGATTTGGGGGAAAGGGCCCTGCCCCTTGAGGGGAAGCTGCGCAGGCCTCTGCACTTCACCTGCTGAAAGGGAGGCCATTTAGAAGAAGGATATCATCTCAGTGATCCTGCTAGGAAAGGGGGCCAGCATGGAAAATCTCCCTGGGGCCAGGGCCAGGCAGGAGCAGCCTTTGTCTGGCAGGAGACGGAGAGGATGATGTCAAGTCCACCTGGGCTGGGTCCTGGCCTCCAGCCACGCCCCACACCCACCTTGGCAGGGCTGGAGCCCTGTGATCCGGCCCTTCCTTGCCTGGGCTCCTTGGCCGAAGCTGGGAATGGCTGAAATCTAGGGGTTCGCCCACCAAACAGGATCTGCTCCTATTCCAGCCTCTGTTTCTGGATAATATGGAAGAGGTCCTGCAGCAAGGGGTGAGCCATGCCCTTCTGAGGGGGCAGGGAAGGGTCACAGCTGAGGCACTCTGTAGGGGAGAAGGAGAGAAAGGCCTGCTGTTTGCCCAGGAGCCAAGCAGACACTAGGGCCCTTGTCCTGGGGCAGCGGGGGAGGCTGCCGGCCAGATGGAGAGCAGCGGGCGGGAGAGGAGGGACTCCTGGGCTGAGCAATCAGCCTCTTCCTCCCACACCCCCACGGAGCTCCTGGGGCTCTCTTCCTCTCCAGCCCAAGACCAAGAGAGGAGCCTCACAGAGGCCGGGCGAAGCCCAGCCCCCAATCCCACCCCAACACGAGAACAGTCCCAGGGTGCACAGAAGAACCCTGAGCTGTTGAGCAAGGTGCTACCTTCCTGGGGCCCCAGTGCTGCAGAGCCCTCTGGGTCTGGGCCATTGAAGCTGGCCAGGCTTTTCTTTGGAAGACCTCCTGGTCTGCCATGAACAGGCCCAGCCTCAGACCTTCAGGGCAGTCTGGTGAGGAGTGCTGCGTCCAGCCGTTTGACAGATACCTACTGAGTCCCGTGCTGTGTTGCTGGCCACTCTGCAGGGGCAGCAGGGTGACAGCTCCCCAAGGACCTAAGCATCTCAGTCGCCATGGCACCCAGCTCCTGCCCGGCACCTGACCCAGAGCAGACCTCTGAGCAGCAGGTCTTGGGCCAAGCTGGGCCTCAGCAGTTCCCTCTTTAGTCAGCACTGCCCTCTTTCTGAACATAGGCACACCCAGGAGCGGCCCCCAGCACCTCAGCCAGCCCTCTAGAATTGACTGGGCGAACTGAGAGGAAGGCGCTCTCTCCAAGCTCTTGGAGCAGGAGTCAGAAACAGAAACTATTGCTGACCACTGCCCCTAGGTGGTGCTATGGCTGCATTACTGCCCTTAGGCTAGCCTCATCCCTGCCCCATTTTACAGATGAGAAAATTGAGGCTCACAGAGCTGAGCAGACTTGAAGGCAATCAAACAGCTAATGGATCATCCCCACGCTACCGAGGGAGTGGAAACTCATCTATCTAACAGGTTGGTGAGGGCTGTCCACTAGTAAGGTGTCCCTATGCTGCAGATAAGGAAAGCTCAGGGAAGTGAAGGGGCTTGTTCAGTGCCACACCGCTAATAAGTGACAGAGCTAGGACCCAAACTCAGGCCTGCCTGACCCGCAGAGCCTGCCGGCTTAATCTACCCTCTGCAGAAGGGTTGCAGACAGGAGGGGAATGTGCTCACCCACGAGTTACGCCCACGAGAGGGCAGTTCCTTTGCCTTCACAGTCCCTACCTAGAACTCGGCGGTGGCTGGGAGGAGACCCTTACCATTGGGACAGGGACTCTACCAAGGCCTATGGCTCCAGCCTCCTTCTAAATCTTTCCTCCGACTCCAACTTCCAGTGGGCCTGGCCTGGCTCCCTCCATTCTGAGCCAAGTGGGCCTCCATGCCCAGGATGGCTTCTGTCTGGGTACCACAGTCTGCGGGACACATGGAGGCTGCACCTGCTCTGATTCCTGCAGACTCCAGCACCAACCACCATGATTCATTAGCTCTCCCTTTGTCCCAACAGACAAAACGCACAGCAGGGGGAAAAGAAATTAGACAGCAGGGATGACTTCCAGGTTGTGGGTAATGGAAGGTGCCGGGGATGGGATGACAGAGGTTGTGGAGTTCTTTAAAAGAGGCCTATGCCAGGCTGCCCGAGTAAAAATCCAGATTCAAGGGTTCCAAACTAATTAGCTTCCTTTGGCTTCTCCAGCTCGCTCCCCTAAGGGCTTGAGTGCTGGGAGTGGCAGCTGGCAGGCTGACTCCAGAACCTGTTCAGACCTCCAGCCAGGACACACCTAGCAGCTCACACTGCTCTCATTCGGAGCCAATAAGAATGAGCATTTTCTGAACCTTACCATAGTCCTTCCATGTCTCTATCGATGCACTGATTCTTCAAATGGCCCTGTGGCAGGGCACTGCTGCTGTTCCGCCCACCTGAAAGGTGAGGAAACCAAGACCCTAAGAGAAGCAAGAGGAGGGATCCCTGGGTGGCGCAGCGGTTTGGTGCCTGCCTTTGGCCCAGGGCGTGATCCTGGAGACCCGGGATCGAATCCCACATCAGGCTCCCGGTGCATGGAGCCTGCTTCTCCCTCTGCCTGTGTCTCTGCCTCTCTCTCTCTCTGTGACTATCATAAATAAATAAAAATTAAAAAAAAAAAAAAGAGAAGCAAGAGGAACCTACGTGGCCTTTTTTTAAAATAGTTTTTTTTTTAATTTTTATTTATTTATGATAGAGAGAGAGAGAGAGAGAGGCAGAGACATAGGCAGAGGGAGAAGCAGGCTCCATGCACTGGGAGCCCGACGTGGGATTCGATCCCAGGTATCCAGGATCGTGCCCTGGGCCAAAGGCAGGCGCCAAACCGCTGCGCCACCCAGGGATCCCTTAAAATAGTTTTTATTTTATTATTATTTTTAAAGATTTTACTTATTCATGAGAGACACACACACAGAGAGAGAAAGAGAGAGAGAGAGAGAAAGGCAGAGACACAGGCAGAGGGAGAAGCAGGCTCAATATGGGACTCGATCCTGGGACCCCAGGGTCACACCCTGAGCCGAAGGCAGATGCTTAACCGCTGAGCCACCCACGCATCCCTATAACTTCATTTCCAGAGTCACATGGCATCACCTCCATTGTATTTTACTGATGGAAGCAGCCACAACCCTCACAGATTCAAGGGAAGAAGGACATAGATCCCACCCTTCCCTGGAAAGAGTGCCAAAGGATACTGGGACCATGCTTCTAAACTACCACAGGTAACATTGCAGAATGGGTCTCTCCCTGCGCTAACAGGGACCTCACAGGTTAGAGGCCTGAGAGTTACCAAGAGGCCTTAAGTCAGCCCCTATCCTACAGATCTGAAGACTGGGGCTCCCAGAGTGCAGAGCTTGGCTGTCACTACCTGCCTCTGCCCCATCCTGCCTGTCCATGACAACGAAGGCCAAGGAGTCCTCAGGCCCTACGCCCAGGGGGGGTCGGCAACTGGGAGAGGTATGTGGGGGGATGCATATGCCCAAGGGGTATTTAAGTCTGTGCCTGCTTTGTACAAGCACTGGCATGTGTGCCTGAACAGGGGAGGGTTACTCCACTCACTAGAAGATACTGTGCCATGGCCAAACTCCCCTCTTGTAGGGCACAGACTTTCCAGCGCAGTGGAGAAGCTGAGGCAGGACCAAAAGGATGAGAGGGGTTCAAGAGGAAGGGGCTGAGTCAAGAGTGTGCTGAGCCAGAAAAAGGTCCATGAGGGTTGGAGGAGCTAGCGCTCTGGTCCTGGGGTCTTGGGGCTCAGGGTTCCCAAGAAGCTAGCAACAGCTAATCATCAGAAACCACTGACAGTTTCCTGGGAGCACAGGGAAACATTTGCAGATTGGGAGTGGAAGACCTGGGGGCTCAGGCAGGCCTGGAGAAATGCATGGTCTTCACTCCTTGCCCTGAGGTCAAGAAGGGAGCCACCTCTCCAGTACCCCACCTGTCCCCGCTGTCCCTGGAGCTGATCTAGGCCTCCAGTCCAACCTCATACCACAGGAGCCCAAGGCAAAGCAGCCAAGGCAGGCCAATGTCCCAGGGTGTGGCAACCTGTCACCCAGTCTCCCTCATCCCCTCCAAGGCAGGGACTTGCACAGCCATATTTCCAACAGGCTCTCAATAGAGTTGCTGAGTGAAGGAGGAGTGGGTGTCTGCAGGAGTTGGTGGCGGGCTGGGGTCAGCCCCCCGCGGCCCCACCCTCTCTGCTCAGCCTCCAGGCAGGATGACTACAGCCCTAGGCCTCATGCCCACTCCAGAGGCCCACCCAGACCCTCAGGCACTTCCTGAGCAGCAGGACACATCCTGCCCTGCATGCCCCTGGAAAGAGGCCGCTTATCAGAGGGAAAAGGACACTTTGTTCAGGCCTGGCCATCTGCCTGGGCTGCGGGTGCCCTACTCAGGGCCTGGCTGGCAGAGGCAGGAAGATCCCTGTAAGCAGGGATGGAAGGCCTTGGGGAGAGCAAATGAGCAAGGCTCCATGCCTCAGGCCTCTCCCTTTCAGAGGTCAACTTGGCCTCTCCCTTCCCCTGCACCATTCTTTCTTCTTTCCATTCGTCTCCTACCTCTCTGACTCCTGATGGAGTTTTTCCCTCGCTCACTCACTCCATTCATTCACTTAAGCAATATTTAAGGAACACTTAGAATGTGCTAGTAAAGTTCGAGGCCCTGTGGACACAGCAGCAAGCAAAACAGGCAACAATGTCTGCCCTTATGAAGCTTACGTTCCAGTTGAGAGACAATAAGCACACATACACACAAATGAAATAGGTGCTACATTAGATGATTAAAGTGCTTGGAAGAAAAGCAAGGCAGGAGCACAAGGACAGAGCCAGTTTCAGGGAATGAAAGGGAATAAATGCCTCCCCCCCGCCCCCCCACAACATATACAGTGGATAAGAAGCCCTCCTGAGAAGGTGACAGCCAAAGACCTTAAGGAGGCAAGGAAATGAATCACATAAATTCCTAAAGGCAGAGCCTCCAAAGCAGAGGGAACAGCAAGTGCAAAGGCCCTGAAGCAGGAGTGTGTGGGGGGGGCAGGGGGGAGAGTGTTTGCAAGGAACAGCAAAGAAGCTGGTGAGGCCAGAGCACACAGAGCAAGGAGGGCAGCAGGAGAGGGGGTCAGAGACGGAGCAGCAACTAGATAAAGAGGGGCCTTATCACCCTTGGAAGGACTTTGGCTCACACTTACTGATGGGGAACCAGTGTGGAGCTCTGAACAGAGGATTTATGTTTTAAAATAACAGTAGCTCATGTTACATAGTGTATTGTATGTATCAGCCACTTTTCTAAACACCAAACATGTATTAACCTGTTTAATCCTCCTAATGACTTTTATTAAAGCTGAGGAAACTGAGCTAGAGAGGTCTCTACACACTAGATGTTAGTAGCACCCTCCCCTAACTTGTCACAAACCAAAAATGTCTCCAGACAGTGCCAAATGGCTCCTAGCAGAAAGAATGTCCCTGGTTGAGAATGACTACCTAAGTGTCCTCCTGTCCACCCCATCTGCCCCTGTCCCAGCTCAGGCCCACACCCTTCTCACTAGGACACTTGAGAGCCTCCAAATTGGCCAATCCTGTCCCCTCCACCCTCCACAGTACATCTTACCAAGCCATTTAGGATGGTATTAGTGGTCCTATACAATCTGGCCCCTGCCTATCTTTCCAGCAATAGCCTTGAGCCCCTCCCCTCCCTTCCCCCCTCAGTCTAGCAGCATGTGTTGAGTCTATTGTGTGCCAACCACTACAGTGGACACTGTAGACACTGCCGACGGGAGCCCAGGCCCCCCAGGACCCATCCTGTCCTCACAGAGTATCTGTCCAGGGTAGGGAAGAGCAGGTGAGCTGACAGCTCCTGCTCATGCAGAGCCAGGGAGATTTGAGTGCTCCAGGAGAAGAGGTGCTGGAGCTGAGCTGTATGACATGGGCAGGGCTTATTGAGGAGGGGCAGGGAGGACCTGGGCATGGTGGGGCAGCAGCTTAGAGAGGCCCAGGAAGCTGTGGCTGTGATTTGGGGCTCCAGGAAAGGCCTGGAGAGAGCACGTGTGAAGAGGGACTGATGGCAGGGAGCAAAGGATGACATATGAACAGGTGGACAGAACAGGAGGCCCAGGAGAGACGTCTGGGATGGCTCACGGAGGTGGACAGAGGGATGTGGTGCCCACTGGACACTTTCCCATCAGGACAGCGTTCTCCTGGCAGGCATGCCCTCCCCCCCCCCCCATTTCATCCATCGAATTCTCCCTCCCCCTGCTAGTCCAAATCACAAATGGTGCCTCCTCCTTGAAGCCTTCTGGATTCCTCCCTGCTGATATGACTGGCTCCCTCCAGCATACTGTCCGAACCTCATCATCTGCTTTCATTGCAGGAGTCTGCTGTTACCCCACTCCCCCGACTGTGAATTTCCTGTGAGCAGGGAGGTATCTTATCCTCCTCTCCCCATGAATTAAGTCAGACCGCCTCTGGGCTCTGCCCCTGCGAGGGGCCTGGGGGTGGGGGCAGGGGGCCAGGCTGCATTTGCGGCACCTCGCACCTCAGTGCTGCCCTCGCACTGCAGTGGCCCACACACGACTGGGGCCTACCACTAGCCTTCCTGGGCCTTCTCCCGCTCCAAGCCCAGGGTGCCCCTCTCTGCCCTCAGGGGCGGGGCTGGGAGGTTGCCCTGGGGGAGCCCCTGGCTGACTGCTGCACAGAGGTGCGGGCCAGGGGGCGCTCCCTGGTGGGAGATCCCCCCCACAGCAGCCCCCAGTCAGTACCCCTGTAATAATTACAGCAGTGAGGCCACCTGCCTCACGACTCCAGCAGCCTCCCTGCTGCAGGCTGCAGTCCCTGCCTCTATAGTCTCATTCCCCCTCAGCAGCCAAGGAGGACTCTGAAACCATAAACCACATCAGGTCACTCCTCGCTGTGTTCAAATAATCCCCAGAAAAAACTCAGATGGGCTAAATACATGTCCTCTCCCTTCCCTCCAGACCTCACCTATTATTCCCTCTCCCTCACTCCCTGTCCCCACCCCCCACCCTCCTTCTTCCCCTTCTTCAAACACACTGGAGCCTGCTCCTGCCTCAGGGCACCTGCACTTGCTATTCCCTCTGCTGTAATGCCCTTCCCCCAACACCCCCCCCCCTTCCTCCAGGTTCCTGCTAACACATAATCTCCTTAGAGCTGCCTTTCCCACCCCATTGATCTAAAACAGCATCCCATTACCCAGCTCATCTTTCTTCATAGTACTTATCACTCCCTGATGTATTTTGTTGTCTATCCTTCTAGCAATATGATAAATCCTCAAAGAAAATAATAAAGGTTCTGTACATCTTCTCTGCTCTATTCCCTAGTGCCTAGAATAGGAGGGGGATATAGTAGGTGCTTGATAAATATTTGTTCTACGCCGAATAGCCAACCCGAGAAGCCCCATGAATTGCCCATGTCATGGATGTGGAAAGTGAGACTCTGAGAGGTATGGGTCCTGTATGCGATCACATGAGCTTGCCAGCCTTGCAGCTGGGGCTCCAACCCAGTGAGTCTCTTCCCTCTGCCTCTCTGTTCTCCATTTCACCACCCACCTGGAAAAGAATACAGGTGGTTTTGCCATTCCCTTGCTCGGGCACAGGCAAGATTGACCAACAGTGACTCTAGATATGGCCCAAGGCAGCATCTTCCACAGAGGTCCTGCCCAGGAGCCCGCAGGGAGAGAGATTCACCGGCTCTCCAGGCAGGCCCAGCTTTGGCCACTTTTCCCTGGGACCATCTGTGTCTCCCCACCCCCCCATCACTCCCCTCTACCTTCCTTTCAGCCACCTCCGGGTTTCAAAAATGCCCTCAGAATAATCGCAGGCTGCTTTTCTTACCTCTATCCCACCAGAGATACAGTAAGAAAGAGATAGAAACACAGAAAGAGAAGTATGAGGGGTGTGTATGTGGAAAGAGCACGAAACAGAGCCACACATGCAAAGACAACAGAGGGAAGACGAAACCCAAAAAGGAGCCGAGACCGGGTGAGTTCCGAAATAACGGCTCCCCTCAAACCCACAGGCTGGCCCAGGGCCACTGTCAACCCAACTGGTGCTCTGGAGTGAATCAGAGAGAGGCACCCTGGCTGGGTTCCAGAGCCCTCTGGCCTTTGACCCAGCCCTGCCCTGCTGTGTGCCTGCGGGGGAGGAGGGCCACTTTCAGTGCCACCCAGTCCACAGATCTGACCCACAGATGCAGCTACAGAAGTCCCTGGAAGCCTCTGGGAAATGCCCGGTTCTCTCCCTGTGGCCGTGAGCCTGAGTCCAGCCCTCCGCACTTGCCCACTGGGCCTTCCCCCACAGCAGGTCCCCAGGTCATGTTACCCCTGCCTTCATCACTCATGAGTGTCATCCCACCCACACAAGCCAGCCAAGGACTTCAAGGGGCCGAGATGAGGCCCTTGTGCCTGCATCAGTGCGCAGACCCTCTTCCTGCTTCCACAGGATACCTCCCAGCCTCAGAGACCTTCTCTGTAGTTCATGGGAACCCTCCGGAGGTAGGGGGGCAGGAGGTGGCATGACCCTCACTGAGAGAAAGGGAAAGGGAGAAGCAGAGAGGGGAGTGATCACTTCAGAGTCTCTGATACTAAATCAAGGTTCCTGCCCCCTGCCTCCCCAGCAGCCACACTCCTGTAGGGCTGAGGATGAGATGCTCCTTCCCTAGGAGCAGAGGTGACCTATGAGTGACGACGTGGCTCACACGGGCAGCCAAGGAGCCTGAGCTGCCAGTGGGGACCTAGCCTACCCCAACCCAACGTAGGGCTGTCTGTGCACTCCACTGGCTGGTCCCACCCAGAGGGCAACGGGGGAGCAGACGTTCTGTCCTGCAGTGCTCTGGGCCCTGGATTCCCCATCCAAGCCTGGGCATGGCCTGGCACAAGGTCAGGGGCCTATGAGGATGGAGGTAGGGCACAGACAGGGTCCATGAGGAGTGCTCCATCTGTGCTGAGGGTGATCAAAGGGCCCAGGTGGAACCAGGAACCCCCACAGGCCACTGTCTAAGGCCCCCACCCTTCCCAACAGCCAGCACTCTGGGACAAAATAATTAGGGCACAGGTGAGTCATATTGTCACGAGGCTGCTTCCTGGCTGACTCAGGGGACATACAGTCAGAAGGGCCCTTCCACCAGCCCCTAGCCCAGAGCCTGAGTCAAGGATTCCAGGCAAACAACACCTTCTGGTGTCCAAACTGGGCCTGGCCCTCCCTCCCACTGCATCCCTGAAAAGCCAGGTATGAAGGTGCACCCTTCCATGGCCACTAAGGGCACAGCATTTCCCCCAACTCAAGCCTATCCTTGCTTCCTGGATGAAGATTTGGGTCTTCTAAATGTCTGGACCTCCCTCTGGCCAAGATCCCCTGAGGCACCTAGCACTGAGCATGGCATAGAGGGGCTGTAACCAGGGGCAGCAGGATGGGGCCTGGCCCCCACCCCTATAGCAGCGGCCCTCCTGTGTCACTCCCGGGGACCCCTTACCTGCCCCCAGCCCAGTCTCCAAGCAGCTCCCCATGACCCCAAGGCTGCTTTCCTGGCTTTGTCCCTGTGGTAGCTGGGCAGGAACTTCCTGCTGCAGAATTCCCGGATCTTCCCCGTGAGGCCGCCTGCCTGGCTTGGGAACTTTGGAGGGAGGGAAGTCAGGGATGCTCCCACTCACAGGGTCTGGCCCTGTGGTCACAGGGGCTTCCCTGGCATTCTGGACCACCCAGGCAGGTACACCAAGCCTCTGACCCTGCAGCTTAGATGCCCCACTGCAGCCCCTCCGCTAGAACCCAGGGCTCTGTGGTTAGGGCTGCCACACTGAGGGCTAGACTGAGATCCTGGGTAAACTGAGCTGGCACCTAGCCTGAGGATGAGGAGTGAGCTCCAGAGATAGCCAAGGAGGCCAAAGTCAAAGAGGGTTTTATTAATAATAGCACAGGCCTGAGTCTGGTGGGTGGAGACACTGCTGGGCAGCCCACCCTGCAGATGCATGAATACCATTGATCTTAAGACCCCTTGGCCCCAGGGGCGCCTCGGGTGTGCCCTCATGAGAGAGGCTAAACTTCTACTGGGGCTGAAGGGACCTGGGAGCAAGCAAACTCGGGCCAACACCAGCTTCACTATGGGGGCCAGTTTCCCATCTCGTCCATCTCCTCCAGGAGCAAGTGCTAGGGTTAGAAATGGATGAAGAAAGAGGCATCAGCTCGGTGGGCTCACCCTTCCTGCTCTGTACCCCCAGAGATAAGCACCCTGAGGCCATGCCAGACCCTCCCCCATCTCCCCACAGCCAGCCCAGTCCACCTCCCTCCCACTAAATGAGGGATCCTCCTCCCTCCAACTTGATGGGGGAGGTGGTCCTTGGAGCCCCAGGAGTCAGGCACCCCAGCCAAGCCCTCCCTTCCCTCACCTCTGTCCTGGATGCCACACCACGGGGACTCTGCACCCTTCCCTCCAGCCTAGAGTGGTGTTTCAGCTGCCTCAGCACCCCCCCCCCCAGGTCCCCAGCATTTCCCCAAAGGCTGGTGGGTGGCTTCCTTCCCCCTCAGCTTGGTGTCCTTGAGGGCAGATAAAGAGAGAGTAGGGAGTGGTGATGAGGACAGGACCCTTGAAATACCCATAGAAGGAAGACATTCCTGAGGTAGCTCTGTCCCCCAAGTGAGGACTGGGCTGGGCCCCGACCTGCCACAACCCGGAAACTCCCTACGGGCCCCCAATACTGCTCAGGCTACCCCAGGACCGTGATCCGTACCCCTGGGACAGGGGCAGACTGACTCAAGGATGGTTCTGGAGAGGATAGGGGTGAGAAGAGGGCAGGAAGGGTGACTAGAGATCCCTTTAGCGTGAAAAGGCAAAGCAAAGGGCCCTGCCAGAGCTGACCACCCTCTGTAGTCTAGGATGGGGTGCACAGCCTAGTTCCCTAGAGCACAAGGGAACATTGTGACTCAGGACAATGAGAAGGCTGCCCCTCAGTGCCCAGGGGATGGGGACAGGCATTCCTGGTATTCACTCCCCGAAAGGGGAAAGTCACATCCCTAACACCAGAGTGCCCTTGGCACTGCCAGGCACCCCCTCTTCATCATGTTTGATCCTTCACTCACTTCTCGGTCATTTGGCTAAGATCAAGTGCCATCTGATCCTCCCACCAGTCTCCCTTTACAAGTAAAGATGCCACAGCCCGCATCCAAAGCACAGAGAAAATCCATGCCAAAACAAGGCTTCAACTAAAGCCTTTGGCCTCTGAACCCTACACTCTTTCCTTCATTTTTCTACAAAAGGAAACTATAGAGGCTATCTGGGCCAAATGTCCACAGAATGAAAGAATGAGTTGTTGAATGAATGAAAATTAATTCAAAAAGCACATCAACACTTCTTTCCATAACAGATCCACCTGTATGTGCTCAGAGAAGCTGGGACAGGCCTGACCTTGAAGGCTGATGTCAAGGAGGGTGGGCAGTGAGTGGGCCATGGTGCGACACAGATGGGTAACCGATGAGCCTTTATGGGAGGAAGCATGGGGGATTGGGAGAGAAAACAGGAAAAGAGCAACATTATGGGGTCAAGTAAGAGATGGAGAGACTGCTGGGCAAGTGTGTGTGCACCGGGGGTCAAGCCCCTACTCTCAGAAATACTACCAAGAGGGAATCATGCCTTCCCTATCCAGGCCCTGGGAGGTTGAGGCCAGGGCCAGGGGCCTATGGAGGTAGGAGGCCCTACTTTCTCCAATGGCCTCAGGCAGAGGGGTGGTGGTTGGGACAGGCCAGAAGTACCTGGCCATCCACAATGCCCGCCTCCTCCAGGGTGATCTCTGGCTGGGTCAGCAGCTCTTGGCCCTCATGGCTGCCCATCTTCCAGAGACCAGACTCCCGTTGAACTATCAGAAGCTTCTTTAACTCCGACTCCACGAAACCTGAGAATCAGAGAGATGGGCATGGGACAGGCAGGAGAGGGTGGAGAAACCTGCTGGGGATGGAAGAAAAGGCGGCTCCGACTCTCCAGACCTCATCCCAGCCCTGTGCAGTCCCTGGTCATCTCCAACCCCAGCCCCTACATCTCCATTACCTGGAGCCAGCCACACAGCTCCTCCCCATCTCCCTGACATCCCCCTGGAAGCTCACTGGCCGTGGGCTCCCTCCTACATGCATGAGTGTGAGTTTCCTCACCTCCTGGGGAGAGCATGCCAGGGACAAACACCTGCCCCCACTTTCCACCAGCCATAGACTCAAGAACAAGGATCTGGAACTACCCAAACTCCCCTGGTTCAAATCCCAGCTCTGCCACTTACTAGCTGTGTGACCTTGGACAAGTTACTTAACCTATCTGTGCCTCTGCTTCCTCACTATGAAGTAGATATTATAATGGGACCTACCTTGGGGTTGTGATATGGTATTTCATGAAAAGTGTTCAGAAGAGGGTCTGGCCCATAGTAATAATGGCTATGTAAATGACAGCAATGATCACGTTATGCTATCATGTTAAGCTATTCCCATCCTTGCTCACTGTGTCTGGGCAGCAAGGGGCACCAAACAAGTTAGAATTCTGGGCTCAGAAAGGGTGATGCTCCTGGAGCGCAAGCCCCAGTCACAGTCCCCACCTCACTGCCTCCCAAATGCTGAGAAAGGACTCTAGCCAGACTAAGCAGGACTCAGGCCCCGCCAACCCGGCTCCAGTAGTCATCTTAGGTCCTCTGGTCCCACCTGGTGGTAAGAACTGGTATCACACCCATGAGCCTCAGTCAAAGGGGAGCCCTCTGGGCCTGAGGGCGGGTTGCACGCTGCACTTCCCCACTGTATTTGTTGATCTGAAAGTCTTATGCAGCGGTGACTGCAGGGGGACAATGCCTGGGACACAGAGCTTGAAGGAGCTGTCATCTTCCTCCATTTCCTCTTCCTTGCCTTTCTCCTCATCAGACAAGCTTTCCTTGAGAAGAAACTGAGGGTATGCCCGGTTGCTGAACAGGTGAGGAGGAAAAGAACCCAAGCCTGCAGCCCCGCCCCCACCCCCAGATAAAACAAAAGGCAGGAGGGAACAGCTCCCCAAGGGCTGAGAGGGGTCTGCGCAAGCCACAAATCCCGGGGCCTCACAACATGTGGGTTGGGGCCCCGACCCAGGCTTCACCCCCTCTATTGCCCCAGCCTAGTCCCACAGACCTTTGGCCATGGCTGATTTCTGAAGCTGCTTGTACAAGGTGAGGAGTCAGTTCCAAGGAGTTGCCCCGACCTTCGAAGAGGCCAGCCTGAGGTCTCCTGTGAAGGAGCAGTGTAACTGACAGGCTGACAGGAACGAGGGGTAAGCCCAGGCCTAGTTGGGCCCAGCAGGATGGGGACACACCAAGCAGGCTCAAGTGAGGGTGAGGTGCCTCGTTTTGTTAGCAAACAACTCCTATGTGCCAGGCATAGCACTAAGCACTTTCCAAAGAGCATCTCACTGACTCCTTGCACCTGCCCCCTGAGGTAGATACTGCTCCATTCTCATTCTGTAGGTAAGGAAACTGAGGCACAGAATGGTTGAGCAACTTTGCCCCCATCCCACAGCTTGGCATAGTGCACCAGAAGGGATTCAAATCCAGGCAGCCTGCCCCCTCCCTCCCCTCCTTCCCTCATACCTATCCCTTGTCCTTCCATTCCAGGCCCCACACCCCTAACGAGTCTTAGGACAAGGGCCTATTTCTGGCACTGTCTCAATGCCTATGGCCACCACACTCACCGTCAAGCAGACACTCCTTCTCCTCCCTGGTGAAGGTCTTGGGGCAGACCTCCAGTGGCCCCACAGCCCTCTGTGGGGATGCTGTTCCACCTCCAATGCTTGGACAAAGTGGCCCCTGACCCCAAAGCAGAGTCAGATGGGGGTGGCAGGTGGAGCCAGAGATGTGACAAAGGCTTCCTTAAACCCCCCAAACTCCCTAAGGCCCTCCCATGGGCCCTGCTCAGGCCCCTCCCCCCTCCCACCTCCAACAGATCCCTGCTTGGCCCTCTAGGGTCTTCACCATACAGGGGGGTATCCCTCCTTGAAGGCAGAGTGAGAAGGAAGGTGGGGAACAGAAGAGGAGGTGGGCCCTCTTCCTCACAGGGAGTGATGCCAGGTCCCCATGGGAGTGGGGACCAGGAGGGAGAGAATGGGGAGGGAAGGTAGGGTAGAGTGGGGACCAGGAAGGAGCTGGGAAGCCATGGCAGCCTGGCTCACCCTTGCACTTGCCCCTCCCGATCCCCAGCCTGTCCTTCTCTCATCTTTGGTGCCTCCACCCACAACCTCTGACTTGTGGGAAGACTCACCCCATCTCTGGTCCCCAAGCCCCTCAGGTTCCCTCCTATCCTCGATATATCTGTCCCTTCCGCACCCAGGTGAGGGCCTTACTCCAGTCCTCTATCCATCTGAAGACCTATATTCCTGGACCCTCCTCAATATGGGTCCTCCCATCTCAGCCCCATATCTTGCCCCAGTCCCCCCATCCAAGGCCCCTACCTGCCCCCCATAGCCCAGTCCCTCACTTGTCTGAGGTCCTTGTATCTCCGGAGGCCTCCCCTACTGCCTTCTCTTTCTTTTCCCTTTCCTTCTTCTCCGATGGGCTGCCCAGCATCTTCTGGCTTCCCCTGGACAGGATGGGTTTCACCTCTCTACCCTGGGCCCCCACTCTCAGGACCTCCATGGGAGTGGGGATCTGGGCCCCTGTGTCCCCCATCCCTAGCCCCAAGGAATTGTGCTGTGGCAAAGCCACAGAGAGCGTGTAGGACAGTGTGGTGGGCGGCCTCAGCTCCTTCCTCCCCACCCCTCCCTGGCAGTTTATCATCAGGGGGGTGGCATCTTGCTCTTGTGAGGGGCATGCCTGACTCCCCATCAGGCCCTTGTCAGAGCTCTTTAGGCTGCCCTTGCTCCCCACCAGGCTACGGAAAAAGCGGAACATGGAGGAGCGGCCCAAAATTCGGGATTGAGGGGTTGAAGCTGGGGTCTCCATCCTGAGGGACCCTGACTCCAAGGGAGGGGCCGTAGCAGCCACCTCCACCAACTGCTTAAGAACAGGAGGAGTTTCCAAATTAAAACCTCCAGTTGGAAACTTCCAGGAGTTCTAGAAGGCAAAGGTCAGATGGAGGGTGGGGGGGATGGGGAGGCTGGGAGGAAGACATGGTAGGGGGGATTAGCTGGGGGCAGAGAGGGAAGAGTCATGAGGCAGGGGAAGGAGGTATGAGGCAGTGGATTTGGGGTAGGCTCCAGGAGGCATGGGGGGTGGGGGGGCCGGTAGAGGAAGCTGGAGGTACCTGGACGGAGAAGGGGGCAGGGGCTCTTGGGGCCTCTGTACACACCCCTCTCTACCTGGCTTGTCCTTCCCTGGTCGGGGCTGCCCCTGCCCTTGAGAACCAGTCCCTACAGCTATCTGTCCTTCCTCTCTTCTCTCCTTGCAGCATCCACTGGCACGTGCCCAGGTGGTACCCAGACACCCCTGTTTTCATCTCTGTCTACCTGTCTGTCACCTTCAGGATTTTGAATCTCTGGAGACCACCAAGGTGCCTTGGGTACACATCTCAATTGCACGTGGAATCTCAATTTAGTGGTATTATTCCCCACGGCATCCACAGACTTGATTATAAATCCAGCTTAGTGACCTAGGGAGTTCCTTAAACCCGCTGAGTCTCAGTTTGTTCATCTGTAAAACAGGTGTAGTGGACAGAACCTACTTCCAGGGGTTACTGAAAAGATTCAGAGGGATAAGTGTCCCTCGCTAAAGTGCAAGGCACACTGTGGTGCTTAAGAAACTCTGCCATCCTGGCTTTTTTATTGGTACTGTTTGATGAAAGGGGGTGAAGATCAAAGGCCGGGACTGGGCATCAGGAGTGGGAGAGGGGAAGCCACACTGCCTGACCGGGGCCAAGTGTGGGGGGTGGAGCGCCTCCCCCACGTGAGAGCCTAGACCGACCCCCAAGCCACGGGCTCAGCATCCGCATCCGGCGGCCACACAGCAGCTTCCTCTAGGGGGAGCTGATCGGAGCCGGAGCAGCCGGCACCTCTAGGATCACCGCAGCACTAGGGCCACGCCGTGACAGGCTGAGGCTGCGTCCAGACTCCAGGACTCTCCTGACGCCTGTTCCTGGAAGCTGGGCCTGGGCACCCAGCCCCCGGGGAACAGCTGCTGGCCTCTCAGGATCTTTGGCCTCGGCCCTGTGAGCCATCCCAGGCCTGGGCTAGAGTCGGGCAGGTAAGGTAGGAGGGTCTTGCCCATCCTCGCAGCGTTCAGCAGCCCCAGACCCAGGAGTCTGCAGGCAGCCAGGTTGGGGTGGGGATGGGGGGGGTGGGGGGGAGGGTAGGTCTGGAGGCTTGCCTGGGCAGCCAACCCCTGCTGGGGCCGATCCAGGCAGGGCTCCCTCTGGCTGCCCCTCAGACAGTTTGCCCCCCCACCTGCCCACCCCCGAACCTGCCCTGGCTCTGGGCACCAAAGAACCGGGTCCTTTTGCAGTGGGGGCTGGAGGTGGAGTTGGGAATCAGAGGTCAGAGCCAAGGTCAAGGGCAGGGAGAGAACTCACATGATGCTTCTTTCTGCCCCAGGAGCCTCCCAAGCAGGCATCTCCCCCTAGGGAACATCTAGGCCTAGCAAGTGGAGAGCACTGGACTCCCCTTACCAGGAAGTCAGGCCTTTGGATGAGGGCAGGATGGCACAGGCCTCTGGCCCTGGGGGCTGCTCTGACACCCCTCCTACTTCCCAGCAGTGAGACCCTGGGCTAGGGGCAGTTGGAGTTGGTTGTGCAGTCAGCATCCTCCTGCCGGGGTGTCCTCGGGGTGCCACTTTTGTTTGGGGACAGGGGAGAGGGAAGGGCATCCTGTTCCGGAAGGAGCAGCAGGGGTGGGGGTGTGCCAAGCAATCTGCACTGGCTCCCAGGGCTGGAGGAGGGGAGGCCCTACCTTCTCCCTACCCCTGCCCCCAGTAAATGCTGGGGCGGAGAGCCCTCCACACCCCTTCCTGAGAACCCCTGCCTTGGGGCACTTTCAAAAATGGCCCCAGGCCTGAGAGGCAGGAGGTAGGCGGGGAGGGTGCTCTCAGGTCCTCCAAGAGGGGAGGAGGAGGTGGCAGTGCTTGGCCCAGGGTTGGACTACACCTTCCCCAGGGGTGGGAGGAGGAGCACTTCCCCAAAAGGCTGACAGAGGCAGCCTGGGGGGGGGGGGGGAGTTGGCTATGAAGGGGTGCAAATTGAAAGTGAAACAGCTCACGTCCAGGAAACACTCCCTTGGCCGAGGGTTCACAGAGCAGATCAGGGCTGTGGCCAGCACTGAGCAAAGAGGAAAACGGGGCTGGGGACAGGAGAGCAGGAGCAGGTATGTGGTAGGTGACCTGTGGGGTGGGCGGGGGGCAGCCGCAGAGAAGGCTTCCTTAGCTCACTGCAGGCAGGAATGGGGAGAGCACCGGTGGGCTGTACACAGGTCTCCTCGCCTTGAAAGGGTACCCCCTGAGGCCCACAAACTGGAAAATCAATCTTAAGTTAGAATTGAAGGTATGAGCTCCTGGAGGTTCCCATTACCGACCTGACTCCCTTGGGCCCCTCCCTAACTTCTTGGTCCCTCACTTCACCCCCTGTAGAATGGGTCTGCTGATGCTTACCTTGCTGAGTGGATGTACATTTTCAGTGTCTGGCACCCCTGGAGGAGTGGGAGAAGTAAGTAAGGCGAAGGTGCTCAGGAAATGTTCGTGGCTAACAGGCCTGAGTTGGAAATCAGGCATGCTCTGGCTGGCCAAGGGGAAGTGGGCCCTTCAAGCACAGCCTTCATGGGTCATTGGCTAGAAGGTGGCAATCCTGTGGTAAGCATGTGCTAGGTAGGGTGCAAGAGGCCCCAGGAGCAACAGAAAGAACCCTCGGCCTCTAAAACTCCCCTCATTTGCCCAGGAGTGAGGTGAATTATGACTTGAGAGCCACAAGGGCACTGCTGCTCTCACCCCTCCCCAGGGTCCTGGCTGCAGGCTCCGGGTCCCTAGATGTGAGTCCTGACTGCCCTGCCTTTCTCCCTCTCTTGAAGGACTGCTAGTGAAATGCTCAGGAAGTTCTGATTCTGCCAGCAGACTCCACAGGGACCCAAGGTGGTGAAATGAGAGGCGGCTACAGCTAGGGCCATGGGGTCTTCTAGGAGTGGGGGCCCCTCCTCCTTTCTCTGTGGCTGTGGGGCTGTGGGAATGTCTTGCAACAGCCCCAGCCCGTCTCCATCTCTGCTTTTTCTCACCCATCCCCACAGGCTGACCCAGTCCTCCACTGGGACCTGAGAAATGGCATCCGGGCAAGGCCCAGGGCCTCCCAGGCGGGAGTGTGGAGAGGCTGCCCCGTCTTCTACTTCTGGTAAGGGTCTCTCTGCCCCTCACCCATCCCATAACCACCAGGGCTGTCGGAGAGGATGGTGAGAGCAGAAGTGGACAGGGCCAGGCAGGACTTATAGGCAGGCTCTCCTGCCCTCTATTCACTCACCTGGGATAAAGGAGAAAAGCATCTCCCCACCCAGTGCAGGTGGGTGTGGGTGGCCTCAGAAGCTGGAGTACAGTCCAGGTTAATCCCTGGGAGTGGGGAAGAGTCTGGGCCTGGGGGCAGGGTGGGGCGTGGGGGGGCAGGGGCTAGGAGAGCCCCCAGAGTGAGTGTGAGGTGGGACACAGCACCATCCTAAGGAAAAAGGAGCAGGGAGGGGTGAGGAGAGGTGAGAAGAGTGGGGTGTGGCTCTCCTATTCCTACAGTAAGAGAAAGAAGGAAGTTCCTAGGCTTATCACCCTGTCAGGCGTGCTAACTGGCGAAAGCAATTGTTAGTGTTACGACTTTGGGGAGGAAGTACAATGGCTGCCCTTCTTCCCTCTTCCAAGGGGACCATCAGGGAAGCCTGCCATCCCCAGACCACTACAGACTGCTCTCTGGGTGTCGGGCTCAGGGCTCCGCTCGGTCACTATGTCCCTGCGTGACTTTTCTGGGCCCAAAAGCTACAATTTCAAATTTCGCCTTCCATACTCTCTGAGCCATAGGGCCAGGTACCATTGCACACTAAGCTCACACTAAAAATCCCACATGCCTGGGTTAGGCCCTGGTTACTCCGTGGCTCGCTCTGTGTGACCTCGTGCAGGTATGTAACACCGCAGGCCTCATCTTCCCCATCTGTACACTGGTGCTCACCTACTTTGCAAGGCTGTTGGGAGGCTCATCCCAAACAGAAATCGCTAGCTGTTAACGAAGGGCTGGAGCAGCTAGCACTGTCCTCCGTGGAAGACACAGGAGAGGCCGGCTGGGGCCTTCAGGAAGGGTGACCCATCCACAGAGCACGGGGCTGCCTGGTCCAGCCCTTCCTCCCTGACTCCTGGCTTTGATCCTTAGAGGAGCAGGTAGCCCGGGACACCGAGGAGGTTTTCCGCAGCTATGTTTTTTACCGCCATCGGCAGGAGCAGGAGGCTGAGGGGGCGGCTGTGCCAGCTGACCCAGAAATGGTCACCTTGCCCCTAGAACCTAGCAGGTGAGCAACAGCCCCCCGGGCCCTCTGGGACATCTTCGGGGAGATGGAGGCTCGTATGGGGTCAATGCCCTGCAGGTCGGGGAGCTGGGGAGGCCTTGGGTGGGGGTCCGGGGGTTCCTGTCCTTCTGCCATCATTGCCTTTTTCATTTGGGCTTCCACCTCCATGTGGGACCTTGCGCCCTTCATGGCAGCATGTGTGCCCCATGACCCCAGGCTGGGCCTGAGAACACGGTTAGGAATCTCCAAGGAGGGGTCCACGAGGCCGGAGGCATCTTAGGTGGAACCCCTTCTCCGTGAGCCCAGGCCCCAGCCTTGCCTGCCCTGTGCTCACCTACCTGGCTCCCATTCCTCCAGCACCATGGGGCAGGTGGGTCGGCAGCTCGCTATCATTGGGGACGACATCAACCAGCGCTATGACTCGGAGTTCCAGGCCATGCTGCAGCACCTACAGCCGACAGCAGAGAATGCCTATGAGTACTTCACCAAGATTGCCTCGAGGTAGCCCCAGCCCTGGCCTCTCTACTGTGCTGTCGCCTTCACACGGTGTCCTGCCCATGGGTTGGAAGAGACACGCTTCTCTGTCAGTGTCAAGAGACACCTGTGCCATTCCCGTACCTGCTGTTAGCTCACGCATGGTGTTGGGCCCCTGTCTCTCTCTCTCTCTGGGCCCAGACTCGTCATCTTCAGTGTATAAGCTCACAGCTTCTGTGAGCTGAGGCACCGAGGACTTGACGGGATAGATCAGGACTCGAGAGGTGCCCAGGATCAGGATGTCCCCAGAGCTTCCCAGCCTCGCCGAGACACAGCTATCCTTCCAGTTTGGAATCATATTCCCTACCAAAGACAGGCTGCTTGTGTCCTGGAAATGACTTCCCCTTTACTACCATCTGGTGTCTGAGAGGCAGTCTGCTGTAGTTGACCACATGCCTGGGTCAAATCTCGGCTTTGCCACTTACGGGCTTTGTGAAACCCTCTGGCCCTCAGACACCGTGTCTATAAAATAGAGGAAGTAGGCTTAGAACAGTGGCTGTACTTACTGGTGTCATCTATTGTGAGATCTGGGTTAGGAGTCAGCCTCAAGGTGACTGACGCTGCGGTGAAGGTAGGGGTAGGCAATAGATTTAGGGTTAGTGCTCAGAGCTGGAACATCATGCCCCGTCCTTCGAAGCCACACCTGCCCCTCTCGGATTCCAGGACCTATCCTAACTTCCTCTTTGTCCTTCTCTCTCTGCTGTCTCTCGGGCTGCCAGGCCAGCAGCAACACCCACAGGTAATCTCCCCGCTGCCTCCGTCTGCTTGCTCTGCCCTCCCTGCTCTCTGCCCCTCTATGCTCCCCACGGCACTGGGGCCACAATCCAGCAGCAGCGCCCTGCTCCTCTGCCCTCTGAGTTTTTCTCCTTTCACAGAGATGCAGGCTCTTCCCAAACTCAGGCCAGGCTGGGGCAGCCTCTGCCACCCTGATTACAGCTAAGCCATTTTGCTTTCCAGCTGGGAGCAGGGCGGGTGGGTACCAGATGGTGGGAGAGGAAGAGCAGGCCACGGGCCCTCCGGGGGTCTCCACTGACAGTATCACCATTCTGTCTGCAGCCTATTTGAGAGCGGCATCAACTGGGGCCGAGTGGTGGCTCTCCTGGGCTTTGGCTACCGCCTGGCCCTGCATGTCTACCAACGCGGCCTGACCGGCTTCCTGGGCCAGGTGACCCGCTTCGTGGCCGACTTCATGCTGCATCATTGCATTGCCCGGTGGATCGCGCAGAGGGGTGGCTGGGTAGGTGCCCAAGCACTGGCTACCTCCTCCCTGCTACTGGGACACCTCTCTCTCCCAGCTCTGCCCCAGCCCTGGAGTGCCTATATTTTCTGTCAGCCCCACTGTGACCACTCTGTCTCTCCTGGCAGGTGGCAGCCCTGAACTTGGGAAACGGCCCCATCCTGAACGTGCTGATAGTGCTGTCTGTGGTTCTGTTGGGCCAGTTTGTGGTACGAAGATTCTTCAAATCATGACTCCCAGAGGGGCCCTTTGGGTCCTAGCTGACACCTCTGCCTGGACTTCAGCCAAGCCTTCTCCCTCACCCCCTCCCCAGCAGGGGCCCTCCTCAAGATTACAGAAGCTTTAGCAAGTGTGCACTCCAGTTTGAGAGGGTCCCTGCCCAGGGTCAGTCAGGCTGCCAGGGGTGCCCCAACATTGCATGGTGCTAATGGGTCCCCTCTCTGGGCCCCATCCTGTCAGAGACAGGCTGTATCCTTCTTCCTCAGCTCTCTGGGGCTCTCTCCACCCTATCTTTGGGTACTGGGGAGACTGACAACTTGGGGAAGCAAGAGGCTGAGAGTCACTTTCCCCCAAATTTTTAACAGTTATAGCTTTTTTATAATGCCCTTGGAAGGACCCTCCCCACCATACCCACCACTCTGTCTAAGCCAGGATGTCTGAGGTGTGGGGGGTTAGTAGGCCACTCTATATTCCGTAGGACTCAGCTGTTCTAGAAGGCCAGAGCATGACTACTGGGCCTGGAGCCCAGTCCTGGCACTTCCTAAGCTCTCCCCCCTGCTCTCCCACTGCCCCCACCTCATACTGCCTTTGCAGCAGACTCTCAGGGATTCTGGGTCTGGGTGGGATGAGGATGGCATGGGGGTGCAGACCAGAGCTGTCACAACTTCATCAGCACCCCCTAAGTCTGCCTCCTGAGATCCTCAGTGTTCTTCCTTCCTCTCACCTATTACCATTTAAACCCGACCTATTCACTACAAGTGAAGCCCACCCTGGCCCTATCACTTCAAACAAGGAAGGAGGGGTCTTGGATAAGTGGAGTGCTGAGGTCCCCTTCTTGCCCAGACTGTAGAGTTTAGAACTGGTTTGCTATTGTCAGGGAAAGAGGGTAAGGAGCTCATCTGGAGGTTTCTGAGTGAGAAAAGGGCTGTTAATGTCCCTAGGAACCCCAGGGTTGGGATCCTCCCTTGTGGCCTGGGCACAGTGTAATCTGGGGGTGTGGATGGAAAAACTGAATACTTGAACTCGACCCCCCAACCCCCCACTTTTCACACTCCTCACCTGCCTAAGCCCCTTCTGTGAGTGGGGGTGGAAATACCTTGTCTATCTTGCACAGCCTACAGGTCTGGGGGAAAGGAGAGAGAAGTTCATGATTAAGCCAAATGCAGGGAGCGGATGCAGATGGAGCCCGCTGACCAGCCCCCACCCTCTGAGTGTGTCTGAAAATAAACTGTAATCCCCTGATTCCATATGCTAATTTCTGTATCCCCTGCTACCCCTCACTCCACCAGGCTGGACTAGGAGAACCCAGGCATGCCTGGCATTCACCCGGGTTATTACTGAATTAGAGCTCATTATTAGGCCTCCACAAACCTGTAGAAGGCTGGGTATGATTCTCCCAGGCCCTAGCTCCCTACAAGGCCTTGGTCCCTCCCCAGGCACCTCCCTCATCTCTTGTGTCCCAGGCAAGTTTCCCACCCCTTAGGAAATTAGGGTGCTGGGCTCTGTCTGTGGACCTGGTAGGGCAGTTGCATGTCTGGGGACTCCTAGAGGCCTCCGCCAGGCCTGATTTTAATGCCGCTCCCCGGGGCCACTATCCATCCTGGCCCAATAGACCCTTCTCCCTCACACCTGGCTCTCCCTGGGACACAGTGTCTCAGTCCCCTATTCCCCATGTCCCCCACAACTAGCACACGTAAACACACACACACACACACACAGGGCTTTTTGTTCCAGGAATTTTGTGCTGCATCCCAGTCCCTATGGGAAGGCAACGAGGGGTGATAAAAATAACAAGCACGGGGGCGTTCAAATGTTCCTACTAAGTCTTTCCAGTCCTGGGCATCCCGGTCTGTGTTTCTGACACCCTTCCAAAATGGTCACATGCAAGTCCTAAAGGGCTTAGGGGCTTCACCTTCACTGCTTGAGGGCATCTTGCAGTCCCCTCTCCCTTTGGACTCGGGTCTTACCAAAGTCCACTACACACTTCCCTCGTGGAGATCCCCCCCCAACAGTGGTGGCTACAAGGCACCCTGCAATCTGCAGGAAAAGCTCCTAGACGACCTACAGGGAACACACTCCATGCCAGGCCATGTGCTGAGAATTTATCATACACGCCCAATCAGTAAGTATTAGAATCAGTGACCTGAGGGGTTGGGAGGTGAGGCTGAGGCTTAAACTCCAACTTTACAGATAAAGGAAACTGAGGTACCTGCCCAGAGTCACCAGGTAGAAGGGGCAGGAGCCGGCACTTGCCCCCTCGATACTGGCTCGAAGTTTTACGTAGAGGCCGGCCAGGTGGGGACGAGGCCGTCGGTCTCCAGCACAAGACCGCCAAGCCTCAAGAGAGGCCGGGTGGCGACTCGCCTCTCCGTGCACCCGCTCGCAGCCGCGGCGCCACCGCCCCAGGAAGGCGGAGACCGCGAAGGTGGGCGGGCTGCCAGGATCCAAGATGGCCGCTGCCGCCCCAAGCACGCCAGCGTGCCCTCTGGTGGGCGGGGCCTCAGGTGCACCTGCCCCGCCGGCCCCGCGGGGTTTTGAGAACCGCTTGAGGGCGTTTCTAGCGCTAGAAGGAAGGCGGGCGGGCAGCGGCAGGGGCTGTGGCTTTCTCTGTCCCTGTAAGGGAAGAGTTGGAACTTCCTCCTGAAGGCGTGGGGAGCCCCAAAATGTTTGGCCTGAGTCTACCCGGACCCCCACCACTCCGCCCTTTGCCCTGCCTGGATGAAGTTTCCAAAACCGAAATCTCAGCGCATTCCGGGGCTGCCGGAAGCGAGACGTGAGAAGTTGGGAGGCACAGAGAAAGGCAGAGGTCCTGCGGGTGCAGGGGAGCAGATGGATTCTGCGGGTTTTAAGGAAGTTAAAGTCTCAAAATTCTGGTTCTTCTGAAATTGTAGCTTCTTTCCATCAAAGAGGTCTAGATTCCTGTCTGTGGGGGCACTGCACGGGGACAGTACAGCCCCAGGAGAGAGGCGTGTCCAGGTGTCATCTGCTCAGCTGTGCAGTGTGGGTATAAAGCCTGCCTTACCTTGTACCCAGAGCCTCCCTTGTCTCCCTGCCTCCCCACCCCACCCCCACAGTTTACCTTCACGTGTCTGCTGTTTTACCTCCTCCTTTTGTGTCCATCCAAACAAGAAAATTCTTCCTTTGCCCAAACCACTCAGTGAATTGAAAGTAAGTTTTTATGACCCAATTGAGTAGCATTAAAATAAAATTAATTCATTCACTAATTAAAAGAAGCCATCACCATATCCTACTCCAGTTGTACATACCTCAGATGTAAAGGCCCCTGATCAAAGACACTTGTAAAATATGGATTTAATTCAGTCTAATCCGGTGTGTGTGTGTGTGTGTGTGTGTGTGTGTCAAAGAGAGACAGACAGTGAGGAAAAGAGGAAGAGATGGAATGGAGTTACCAAAGATTGCTGGAAGCGTCCAAAGGAACCAGGAAACTAGCAAACCCAGCTTCTGGGGCATGTTCACCAATTGCTAGACATGTTAAAAAGGTAAACACCAGGGATCCCTGGGTGGCGCAGCGGTTTAGCGCCTGCCTTTGGCCCAGGGCGTGATCCTGGAGACCCGGGATCGAATCCCACGTCGGGCTCCCGGTGCATGGAGCCTGCTTCTCCCTCTGCCTGTGTCTCTGCCCCTCTCTCTCTCTCTCACTGTGTGCCTATCATAAATAAAAAATAAAAAAAAAAATTTAAAAAAAAAAAAAAAAAAAAAAAAAAGGTAAACACCAGACCCCTGGCATATTAAAAATGCCGGGGTGGGGGTTCTGCCCTCAGATAATAAGGAAACAAAAAGCAGTGATCTGGCCTACTGAGCATATATGACCGGTAGCAGATCCACAGCAAATTGTGTGAATGATCCAGTAGATAAGCAGCTTCATCAGACCAAGATCAGGTGATGAACTAATGTGAGAAGAAATGAACTTTTCTGAGAAAAGTCACTTAAGAGCTGAAGGGACTAAAGCCATAGCAGGGGCTGTGGCTTCCTCTGCCCCTGTAAGGAAAGAGTTGGAACTCCATCCTGAAGGTGTGGGAGCCCCAAAATGTTTGGCCTGAGTCTACCCCGAACCCCTCCACTCTGCCCTTTGTTCTGCCTGGATGAAGTTTCCAAAACTGAAATCTCAGCGCATTCCGGGACTGCCAGAAACGAGGTGTGAGAAGTTGAGAGGCACAGAGAAAGGCAGAGAGACCCCTGCTGTCTCTCTCTTTCAAATAAAATCTTTCTCCACCTGAAGTATGGGATTTGGTAACCAAATGGATGCCTATGAGGATGTGAAGGCATGTGTGACATCTAGAGAATAACATTTGTGGGTTTTTTTATTTTTTGATTGTTTTTTGATTTTTGATTTTTGTTTTGTTTTTTGTTTTTTAAAAGATTGTTTTTTATTTTTTTATTTTTTATTTTTTAAAAGATTTTTTGCTTATTTATTTGAGAGAGTGAGAGAGAACAATTGGGTGGGGGGGGGAGAAGAGGGAGAGGGAGAAGCAGACTCCACTGAGCTGGGAGCCCAATGTGGGACTCGATCCCAGGACCCTGGGATCATGACCCAAGCCGAAGAGAGACACCCAACGGACTGAGCCACCCAGGTGCCCTGGAGAGTAACATTTGAGGGAACATCCATTGTTGAAATCAATAGGCAAATCAGAATATTTCTCATCTCCACTTACCTCAACTCTTGCTTTGCAATCTTGGAATCATCCCTGGCGCTTAATGCCTCAGCTTTTCCCAGCTTTGGCTAAGAACACAGCACAAAGGCAGTTCTTCAAAGCTGCCTGCTCTATTGCATCACAAGAAAAACTCCTTTTGCAAAGTTCAGACTAATGTGGTGATTGGCTGCATGGAAGCTATGCTCACCAACCTTGTCATGTTTTGATCTGACCCCTTTCTCACTTGACCTCTGGCCTTCTGAGAACAATTTCTCCAATTCATTTCTGGCAGATGGGTAGGCTTCCTCCAGAATGGGAACATTTTCTTGCTAAATTCTCAGGTGGACCATACCAGGGAAAGGCGGGAGGATTTGACATGTTCAGCATCTCTGAATTGTGGATGTTGTGAATCAGAGTGCAAGGCATGTTCTGGGTTGAGCTTAGAGATGTGGGTTCCCATGGCTGCTGGAAAAGAATGAGGTTTCCAAAACCTGAATAATACTGCTACTGGGCTCTGTGAGAGAAGAGTTGTGTGCAGGCTCAAAGCCAAGTGCTATCCTGGTAAGGGTATGGGGCAAACCACCTGGGTGTATAGTGATATATAGTATATAGTATAATATATATTGTAATGGAACAGATTGTCTTCACATGACCTTAGAATCCTTAACATATCCTTAAAATACAAGATACAAATATGCACATTGTTTAAGTAATCTCTATGCCCAACTTGGAGTTTGAACCCATAACCCTGAGATTAAGGGTCATAGGCTCCAGCAACTGAGCCAGACAGGCACCCCTATTTCTATTTTTTTACACAGTGAATCATCTCAAAATCCTACTGTGGGCAGTGGAGGGATGAGGGTGAGGAAGGGGGTGCCTCTCTGAAGAAAGCCAGTTTTTCTGTGTTTCACAAAACTGCCTCCTAGATATGCCCTCTGCCCCTTACACTTAAAAGAAGGAGAGACTCTGGAATTTCTCCAATTTAATCTGAGTTTTGGGGAAAGATTGTAGTGACAGAAAAGGAGAAAGAAGTAAATGAACATGTGCTGAGTTATTGTACTTATGTCAGATGTCTTGTTTGGCTGTACTCTCACTAAGACAGAAATTACTATGCCCATTTTATAGATGAAGCAAATATATATATATATATATATATATATATATATATATATATATATTTGCATATACTAAAGAAAGAACAGGATGGTATAAGATAATGGTCAGTTGCATCATTCACTCTATCATAAGTGTTATTTTTATTATTTTGCATAGATAAATAATATAAATTAATACATTGATTAGTTTCATTTAAATCTGGGTTTACACTCAGAAGGATAATTATCAAGGACGTCTGGGTGGTGCAGTCGGTTAATCTGACTTGTGGTTCGGCTCATGATCTCAGGGTTGTGAGATTGAGCCCTGAGTCAGGTTATGTGCTCAGCACAGAGTTTGCATGAGATTCTCTCTCCTTCTACTCATGTTCACTCTCTCTTTCATATAAAATAAATAAACCTTTAAGAAAAATAGAAGGATAATTATCAGACTTTTCTTTAGTTGTAGGGACAAATCAATAAGATGATTGTAGAATTGTGGCAAGAAAAATATGAGCAGAAAACATTTTTATTCTGCCATATTGGGAAGAAAAATAGAAACGACTATATAAAAAGAAGTCCATAATGTTACTTCATTTGTGTAAGGTTAGCAAAAAGATTTTTTTTTTAAGAGAGAGATAGAGAGTTGGAGTTTCAAGGAGGAACAGAGGGAGGTGAGAGAGAATTTTAAGTAGACTCCCAGGTCAGCACAGAGCCCAAAGGGTGGGTTGATCTCAAGACCCTGAGTGGAAACCAAGAGTCAGACGCCCAATAGATTGAGCCACCCAGGAGCCCCCTTAAGGAAAAAATTTTTGAAAATTGAGAGTCTGTATACGTGTTTTTAATGTGTATAATATTTAAGAGAAGTTGGCATATTAGAGAATCTGACAGATTAGTCTTGTGATTTCAAATTGAATTGTGTAATTTAGACTTGTAATTTGAAGCTGAAAGGTATAAGATAATTTGATTATGTTTGTAAACAGTATTGAAATCTTTAAGATAACTTGATTTGCCACACTTAAAAGCTTGAAATATTAGGTTTATGAGAGTCATTTACATGCTTGAATATTTTCTTGTTTGATGTATAAATTGGCCATATGAGGAATTTGAAGTGCTTGAAAAAATCAAATATATTAAATTTGTAAATGTAGTTTAAATATGTAAGAGAACTTAATTAGCTAACTTTGTAAATGGCAAGAGTAATGTTCAAGCAGATTTAATATGTCAAGCCCATGGGCTAATTGAACATTAATCAAGGAACAAGTTATTGCTTTTATTTTTATATGAAAATTACAAGATTTCTAAATAGAACATCAAAGTTATGCAAGTTCAACTTAAAAACTTAAGAAAATCTGTTTGTAAATTTACAACTTTAATTAATTGAAAATTGATTTAAACACAACCAATTGCCAATGCTGTAAATGAACCCAAGTTTGTCTGCCCAATGCATGGCAAAACCAATCACTGAAACATCAAGTACGCAGCAGGGAAAAGATTTATTCGAAAGGCAGCAAAAAGAGGAAACAGAGGTTGGTTCAAATCTGTCTCCCCTGAGTGAAATTAGAACAAATGTTTATAATCTTAGGGGTGGGATTACATACACATTGATGCAAAAGACAGGGAGATTTATGACTATTCATGAGGAAAGATGGAGCATGCGCATCCCATGTTCACTTTAGGGTGGAGATACAAAATTAAAACGAGGCACAATTGGGTGCCTGATGTCAGGAAGTCAACTGTAGGACAAGAGGGGCTATGCCCATCTCTGAAAGGAAGTATATACTGCATAAGTTCTTGGGCTCATTATCACAGGGAAGGAATGCAGGGCATTGGTGTCAGTGAGCCTCATTTATATCAGTCCAAGCCTCAATGGAAACAGTTACTGGATTTGTTGTGGGGTCTGAAACGAAACAATAGCTGATTAGGGAGAGACAGGCCTCTGAAAAACAAGCTTTAAATTTCCTATTAGTCTTAACCTCATTAATCCTATGGGGCACATTTTCAGTCCCTCCAGAATTATGATCATTCCTCAGTCTTGAAGGAATTGGGACAATGACTGCTCTGGCTACTTCCTGCAGTTTTAGGGTTTGAGGAATGAAACAATTTTGCACTTTGTTGGAAGTATTCCCTAGTATTCGGCTTAACATGTACATTCTGCATGACCAAAACATTAGTTTCTTCTTTGGCCATTTTAGAGCAACATTGGAAAGCACATCTTATTAGTACAGATACAATTAATGAAATGAAAAGTATAGATAACCCAAATCTGAGTAGTCCTTGTAACATTGCTAATCCCTTGGGGAATCCAGAAAAAGAGTCCAGTAATCCAGTCACTTTTTCCAGGCACCTCTGGCGAAATTTGCTATGGCCAAGTGGCTTGCTCTCTGATTTTATCTAAAGGAGATTTTAGTTTTTACTGCAGCAGAAGCGTTAATATAAACACAGCGAGTTGTGCTAGCAATGGCATTCTATCCTGTTCTGCAAGAATATAGTGCAAAGCAATGTGATTATCAAGTGCTACCTTAGCTAACAAATTTACTTTCTTTTTAAGTTGGGCAACAATGGTAAGAGCAGCTTTGTTGGCCAACTAAAAATGTTCTCCCAAAAGAATACCAAGATCTAGCCTCTTGATAACAGGCAAGTAATCCCTATCTGGTGTCGATTCCCTTTTCGCTCAATAAAAGGTCTAAAAGTTCACTGGAATAGTGAACAGAGAAAGGAGTAACCAAATTTCCCTAGTGTGTAGACCCCTCCAATTCTCCAAATGTCAGTACCTAGCTAGATAAGCCCAGGATTGGTTAGGAGTAATGAGAAGATCCCTCTTTTGACCAAGATTTTTTTCTTACAAAAACATCACAAATCAACACTGTTCCCTCATATTCATTCTGGACTGTAGGTACAAAGTCTGCTCCATACATCATGAACCAGTCTCAGTCTTGAGAATAGGTCAGTTCAGTTAAACAGCTGGGTCATCTCAGGAGGTGGTTCCTGCAGGTGGGTTCTCAGGCCTATATTAAGAGGCAATAAGAAATATTTCTGTGGAAACAAAAACACAGGTTAATGTTATAAATCCAGTGTTTGAGTCCCGAGTGCTGCCAGTGAGAAGATTTCTAGATGTCAGGCTTCAAGCATCTTCAGATGGAGTGAGGGCAGGCAGTGGCAATCTGATAGTTTTTCCCCATTTGCAGTTTGAATGTCTCTGGTCATCTTCTTGAGTGGCCCATACGGTAACAGGCACTAAGATTGTCTACACATGACCATTGTGGCAATTTCTCTAAAATTTACTTCAAATTGTTCAGCTTCAGTTTTTCAGGGCTTTAGGAAAAAGGGCAGTTTTGGTTCTCAATGATTCCAAGTCAAGAGAATGGGGAAAAATTTTAGTTTTAGAGAGTCGTAGTCAGGTATTTGAGGAAACCAGAAGAATTCACTATCCAGCCCATTAGTTCTGGAAATTCTTACTCAGCTTAGTTTTATGATCTTAAAGGTATCAAAAACTTGTATTCGCCGAGTCCTTTCTGTGAATCTCTCTGAAGCTGAAATACATTTGCAGGAGCAACAGATTAAAACAATAACCGTAAATGATAAGACTCAAAAATGGCCATGGTTAAAGATCTGATGAGAGTTCATTATAATGCAGGTGACAAAGAAATCTGGTTATTTCTGTGACACATAACACTTCAATAATTAGAATTACAAATGGCTGGCTCAGTTGGTAGAGCATGTGACTCAATCTCAGGGTCTTGAGTTCAAAACCCACATTAGGTATAGAAATTTCTTAAATAAATTTTTAAAAAGTTTTTTGACAATCTGTGAGAACTTCTCTGAACAGTATGCAAAGGCTTAACCCAACGTGTAAAAGTCTACAAATACTAGCAAACATTGGAAATTATCTGTTATTCTCCGCATCATGGTGAAGACCATCTGCTGGTCCTCTCCAGGTTCAGTGCTTTTGAGTTCTATGTATGTATGTATGTATGTATGTATGTATTTAAAGTAATGTCTACACCCAACATAAGGCTTGAACTCACAACTTCAAGATCAAGAGTTGGATGTTTTACTGATAGAGACAGCCAGGTGTCCCCTAGTTTTATACCTTTTAGGACTGGTGGGGACACAATCCTAGAATTATTCTTAGCACAAATGTCACATTTCTAGACTATCTTTTGGATAATTCTCTGGAGTTTGGGGTTCACAATATATCTTATACCCACTGAAAAGTAGTATCTCACTCATAATGGTGCTTTGGTGAATATGACTATTTCTTCCATAAGATGTTCTGGGATAAGGAATACTCCTTATTCACTATATTTCTGCTGACTTTTTTTTAAGATTTTATTTATTTGTTCTGAGAGAGACAGAGAGGAGAAGCAAGCAGGCCTCAGGGAACCCGATGTGGGGCTCGATCCTAGGACTCCAGAATCACGCCCTGAGTCAAAGGCAGACACTTTAACCGCTGAGCCACCCAGGCATCCCTTCTAGCTGACTTTCGTGCCAGCATTGTTCCCAAATCCCCATTCCTTAGCTCTTCTTAGGTCTTCCAAGGAATATCTGGATTGGCATTTAGTTAGGCCTATGTCTGGCACTAACGGCATCATAGAAGGTTTTGGAGACTTCATATGGGCTGCCACCTTGGTGACAAGATCAGCCTGATTATTTCTTTGAGCTATATAATTATTAGGCTTCTTATATCCTGGGCAAAGAACTACTTCCAGTTCTGGTTATATTATAAGCATAATTCTCTCAGTTTCATTACTGCAGTTGATAAGTTTAGAACTTCTTCGGTGTGTCTAATTTGTTTCTTATAGTTAATAATTCTCTTTCTTTCCATATGGACCCATGTGCATGAATCACTGAGAAAGCATATTTTGAATCTATATATAAAGTTACCTTTTTCCCTTACCAAATAAAGGGCCCTTGTTACGGCAATGGGTTCTGCCTTTTGAACAGAGGTATCTGGTGGAGGAGTTTCCACCTCCAAAGTTCCTTAGCTGGTAATCTCTGCATATCCAGTTTTCTGTTGTCCTTGGCCCATGAAGCTGTTTCCATCAGTAAACATTTCCATGTCAGGATCCTACAATGGCACAACAGTTAGGTCCAGACAGCTAGAATAAGCTTGCTCAACTATTGAATACAATCATAAATGGGTTCTTCTGCACTAACAAGTAGCAAGGTAGCAGGATTTAAAGTGAAGACAGCCTTCAAAGTAACATTGGGGTTATCTAGTAAAGTGGATTGGTATTTGTCCAGTCTTCTAGATGTTAACCAATATTCCTCTTTTTGCTTTAGTAAGAGAAGCACACAGTGGAGGGAGTATAGACAGTGATGGGTTGGCCCAAAATAAAATTTTCTGCTGCTTTTACCAGATCACAAGTGGCAGCTCTTAAGCAGACAGGCCATCCCTTGGTAACAGTGTCCAATTGCTTTGAGAAATAAGCATCAGATCTTCTAGTACAGCCAAGATTTTGGGTTAAGACTCCAAGGCCATGGGACACCTGGGTGGGTCAGCGGTTTAGTGCCTCCCTTCAGCCCAGGTCATGATCCTGGATTCCCGGGACTGGGTGCCACATCGGGCTCCCTGCGTGGAGCCTGCTTCTCCCTCTGCCTGTGCCTCTGCCTCTCTCTCTGTCTCTCATGAATAAATAAATTAAAAATCTTAAAAAAAAAAAGACTCCAAGGGTAATAATTCCTTGTCATTCATGAACAGATAGATCAAAAGGCTAATTCTTAATATCCAGGAGGCCCAATGCAGTTAACAACTTTTCTCTGATAATCCAAAAGGTCTTGTGACATTCTCTAGTCCAATCAAGAAGACTCAATGGGTCAATGGGAAGCTGGGGCGAGCAAAGTTGGTGACACTCATGCATATTAAACTTTATGGCAGGGCAGCCCCCGTGGCGCAGTGGTTTAGCGCCGCCTGCAGCCCAAGGCGTGATCCTGGAGACCCTGGGCCTGCTTCTCTCTCTGCCTGTGTCTCTGCCTCTCTCTCTCTGTGTCTCTATGAATAAATAAATAAAAATCTTAAAAAATAATAAAATAAAGTAAACTTTATGGTGGTGTAGAGATTCTGAATCTCAGTACCCATCAAAGGAACAAGCGAAAGGGAGCATTCAGCCCATTCTCTCCGCCTTCTTGGAATTTGGCCTCATTCAGCCCGTGATTGATCTCCATACAATTCACCTATTTTTCCTCTACAAAAATCAGGCACTCAAGTGCTTCATAAAGGGGTTTAGCTAGCAGGTCAAACAAAGTTAGGTATCCAAATTCAACAAAACCCAGTCATTCATAGAAACCTGCACAATTGGGCAGCCCCAGTGGCGCAGCGGTTTAGCGCCGCCTGCAGCCCAGGGCGTGATCCCGGAGACCTGGGATCCAGTCCCACATCCGGCTCCCTGCATGGAGCCTGCTTCTCCTCTGCCTTTGGCTCTCGCTCTGTGTCTCTCATGAATAAGTAAAATAAAATCAAGAGAGAAAGAAAGAAGAAAGGAAGAAAGAAAGAAAGAAAGAAAGAAAGAAAGAAAGAAAGAAAGAAAGCAAGCTGCACAATTGTCTCTTGCACAATTGTCTCCTGCATGGTAGGGACTACCACTCAGACTAGAGCCTCCCTTCTATCAGGGAGCAGATTTCTTTGTCTCTTTGAAAACTCAAAACTGTGCTATTTCATTGGGAGATTTGGGCCTTTGTGAGATTTGGGCCTTTTTCCTTGAAACTTTGTAACCTCCCTCAGCCAAAATGTCTAGAGTCAAAATAGTATTGAAGTGTGAAGACTCTTTTGTTTTACTCAGCAATGAATATATCATCCACGTAATGGAGGAGAGTCTCCATCTCTAATTAGAGGTTTCTCAGATCTTTAGCTAGGACTTCCCCAAAAATGGTGAGGGAGTTGTTAAAACCTTGGGGAAGGATTGTCCAGCAATACTGTTGCTTACTCTTGGTCTCAGTGGTCTTCAGTTCACACAAATCTAAACCAAGAAAAATGCAAAATAAAGCATCCTTTAGATCCAGAGCAGTGAACCACCTAAAGTCCCCAGACAAGGTTGTTAAGAGAGTATGTAGATTGGGTAGCACCCAGTGGATATAGTCTGCAATATGGTTAATGAATAGCTCTTAAGTCTTGAGTGCCTGATTTTTGTAGAGGAAAGATAGGTGAATTGTATGGAGATCATCACAGGCCGATGAGGCCAAATTCCAAAAAGGCAGGGAGAATGGGCTGAATGCTCTTTTTTTCATTTGTTCCTTTGGTGGGTACTGAGATTCTGAATCTCTACCCACCACGAAGTTTAACATGCATGAGTGCCACCGGCTTTGTTCGCCCCAGCTTCCCATTGACCCAAACATCTGATCTTAGCTTGTGTGTGTGTGTGTGTGTGTGTGTAAAGTGATCTTACCTTTTGGATAACTTCTTCAGGAAGCTTTGATAGGACTTATCCACCTTCATGTAGTAACATTGCTTGAAAGGCACAAGCTTGCTCTGGGGGTACTTTTTTGTCCAGGTGACCAGGTACAGAAGAAGTAGCTTCAGCATTAAATTTAGTTAACAGGTCACATCCCAGTAAAATAATGGGGCATTCAGGCATATACAAAAACCTGTGTTTAAAGTGAATTTGTTCCATCTGTCAGGCTAGTGGTTGTAAGAAGGTTTTAGCCAACACTTCTCCCTGAGACTCTTGCTACAGCCATGGTTTGATCTGATAGCAGAGAGAGCCAGGAGTTCAGTACTGACTCTGTGTCCCCAATATCAATAAAAAAAGTCTGTAACTTCATTTTCCACCTTCATTGTTATCTGGGGTTCCTTGTAGGAAATGATGACAAGCTTTTCAGGGTTTAAAGGAACCCCTGAGCTCCTTCATTCTTGGTCACTATCAGTCAATTCAGGCATCTGGTGGGCAGTTTGTTGTCCTGTCCCATTAAGAGACCTTGTGAACTTGGGGCATTCCTTTTTCCAATGGCCTTCCTTGAAGCCCCAAATTGAGACATCCTGTGGGGCCCAAGAACCTCAAATTTCTTATCTGGGTACACCTCATCCTCATTGTGGTCCTCAGCCTGGTCTTGGTTTTCCTTGAATTAGGGCAACAAATAGCAAGGTAGCCTGCTGTTTCATTTTCTATGCTATTTTCTCTTTTGCACATGTCTGTTAAAAACTTTAAAGAAAAAAAAAAACTTTAAAGATAGGGCCACCTGAATGGCTCAGTCAGTTGGGCATCTGACTCTTGATTTCAGCTCAGGTCATGATCTTAGGTCGTGGGATTAAGTCCTCCATTAAGCCCCACACTGGGCTCTGTGCTGAGCATAGAGTCTGCTTGGGATTCTCTCCCTCTGCCTCCCCACCTTCCCTCTCTAAAAAAACAAACAAAACAACATTAAAAGCAATCTCAACCAATTGTGACACAGACATTCCTACTCTCTAGACTTTGGAGTTTCTTTTGAATGTCTAGGATATTTTGCCCCCGCCATGTCATATTTATCATTTTTAAATTCTCTGGTACCACAGGATCCATATCAGTATATCTCCTATATATCTCAAAAATCCTTTCAAGAAAGTCTGAAGGCTCCTCATTCTGTTTTTGCTTTATTTCTTTTTTTTAAAACAATTTATTCATTTGACACAGAGATAAAGAAAGAGAACATGTGCACAAGCAAGGGAGTGGCAGGCAGAGGGAGAGAGAAAAGTGGGCTCCCCACTGAGCAGAGAGATGGGGAGATGGGGCTCCTTCCCAGGACCCCAGGATCATGACCCAGGCTGAAGGCAGAAGCTCAACAGACCGAGCCACACAGGCACCCTATCTTTTTTTTTTTTTTTTTTAAGATTTATTTATTTATTTGAGAGAGAGAGAGAAAGACAACGAGCAATGGGAGGGGCAGCAGGAGAGGATCACAAGCAGACTCCCTGAGATCATGACCTGAGCCAAAATCAAGAGTCAGATGCTTAACTGAACAAGCCACCCAGGCACCCATTGCTTTATTTCTTTTTTTTTTTTTTTTTTTTTTTTTATTTATGATAGTCGCACAGAGAGAGAGAGAGAGAGAGAGAGAGAGAGGCAGAGACACAGGCAGAGTGAGAAGCAGGCTCCATGCACCGGGAGCCTGACGTCGCACAGAGAGAGAGAGAGAGAGAGAGAGAGAGGCAGAGACACAGGCAGAGGGAGAAGCAGGCTCCATGCACCGGGAGCCTGACGTGGGATTTGATCCCAGGTCTCCAGGATCGCGCCCTGGGCCAAAGGCAGGCGCTAAACTGCTGCGCCACCCAGGGATCCCCATTGCTTTATTTCTTAAAACTTACTCAAACTTCTTTGTTTAGGGACCCCCTTTCTTTTTCTTTTTTTGTTCAAGTATAATTAATATACAGTGTTTTCTTAGTTTCAGGTGTATGATATAATGATTCAGAAATTCTATGCATTTTTAGCGCTCATCAAGATAAATATACTCTTTTTTAAAACTTAGTCGCAACTTTATTTATTTCAAGTAATCTCTATGCCCAATGTGGGGCTCAAACTCAATACTCAGAGATCAAGAGTCACATGCTCCACCAACTGAGTCAGGTGCCTCAAGGTAAGTGCACTCTTAATTCCCTTCATCTATTTCACCCATCCCCCCACCTGCCTCCCCTCTGGCAACCACCAGTTTGTTCTCTGTATTTAATTAAGAGTTTGTTTTTTGGGGCAGCCCAGGTGCTCAGTGGTTTGGTGCTGCCTTTAGCCTGGGACCTGATCCTGGAGACTTGGGATCAAGTCCCACGTCGGGCTCCCTGCATGGAACCTGCTTCTCCCTCTGCCTGTGTCTCTGCCTCTCTCTCTCCCTCTCTGTGTCTCTCATGAATAAATGAACAAAATCTTAAAAAAAAAAGAAAGAAAGAAAAACTATTTTAAAAAGTTTGTTTTTTGTTTGTCTCTTTTTTCTTTGTGTTTTAAATTCCACATATGAGTGAAATCAGATGGTATTTGTCCTTCTCTGACCAATCTACCTATTTCACTTAGCATCATACCCTCTAGGTCCATCTATGTAGTTGCAAATGGCAAGGTGTCATTCTTTTCTTTTTTTTTTCCTTTGGTGTCATTCTTTTTAAGGCTGAGTAATATTCTATTGTATAAATATATCATATCTTCTTTCTTTTTTTAGAGATTTATATATTTATGAGAGAGAAAGAGCATGAGTGGGAGGGGCAGTGGAAGAGGAAGAGAGAATCTCAAGCAGACTCCTTGCTGAGGGTGGAGCCCAATGTGGGGTTTGATCCGACAACCCCAAGATCATGATCTGAGCCAAAATCAAGAGTTAGTTGCTTAACCAACTGCACCACCCAGGTGCCTTTATTCATCTATTGATGGACATTTGGCTTGCTTCCATATCTTGGCTATTGTAAATAATGCTGCAATAAACAAAGGGGTGCATATATCTTTTTGAATTAGTGTTTTCGTTTTCTTTGGGTAAATACCCAGTAGTGGAATTACTGGATCGTATGGTAATTCTATTTTTAATTTTTGGAGGAACATTCATACTGTTTTCCACAGTGGCTGCACTGATTTGCATTCCCACCAACTGTGCATGAGGGTTTCTCTTTCTCTACATCCTTGCCAACAATTGTTATTTCATCTGTTTTTGATTTTAGCCATTCTGACAGGTGTAAAATGATATCTTATTGTGCTTTTGATGTGCATTTCCCTGATGATAAGTGATGTTGAGCATCTTTTCATGTATCTGTTGGCCATCTGTATGTCTTCTTTTGAAAAATGTTTATTCAGGTCTTCTGCCTTTATATTTATAAATCAATTTATAATCGAATTGTGTGTGTATCTTTGTGTGTGTAGAGTTGTATAAATTCTATATTTTTTTAAAAGATTTTATTTATTTATTAATGAGAGACACAGAAAGAGAGAGGCAGAGACATAGGCAGAGGGAGAAGCTGGGAGCCCAATGCGGGACTCAATCTCGGAACTCCAGGATTACTCCCTGAGCCGAAGGCAGATGTTCAACCGCTGAGCCACCCAGGCATCCCAAGTTCAATATATATTGTAGAGTTGAAGAAGTTATATGTTTTCAGTATCAACCCTTTATCAGATACATCATTTGCAAATATCTTCTCCCATTCCGTAGGTAGTTTTTTTATTTGTTAATGGTTTCCTTCACTGTATAAAAGCTTTTTATTTTGGTGTAGTTTAATTTTTAAATTCATTCTACAAGGCCAGAATTTTCCCAAAAGCCAGACAAAGGCAAAGAAAGAAAGAAAGGAAAAAAGGAAGGAAGGAAGGAAGGAAGGAAGGAAGGAAGGAAGGAAGGAAGGAAGGAAGAAAGAAAGAAAGAAAGAAAGAAAGAAAGAAAGAAAGAAAGAAAGAAGAAAAGAAAGAAAAAAAACAAAGGAAGCTAGCTATAGGCCAATATCTCTGATGAACATAGATACAAAAATCCTTAACAAAATATTAGCAAACTAAATCCAACAATATATTTAAAAGGTCATTCACCATGATTAAGTGGTATTTATTCCAGGGATGCAAGAGTAGTTTAATATTCACAAATCAATCAATGTGATACACCACATTAACAAGAGAAAGGGTAAAAACCATCTGATCATTGCAATAGATGCAGAAAAAGCACTAAACAAAGTAAAACATCCATTCATGATGAAAACTCTCAACAAAGTAGGTTTAGAGGTAACATACCTCAATAAAGGCCATATATGAAAAATCCATAGCCAACATCATACTCAGTGGTGAAAACCTGAGATCTTTTCCCTCTCAGGTCAGGAACAAGACAAGGATGTCCACTCTTACCACTTTCACTCAACATAGTACTGGAACTCCTAGCCACACCAATCAGACAAGAAAAAGAAATAAATGGCATCCAGATTGGTAAGAAAGAAGTAAAACTTGGACTATTTTCAGATGACATGATACTATATATAGAAAACCCTAAAGACTCCACCAAAAAAATACAGGAACTGATAAATTAATTCAGTAATGTCACAGGATACAACATTAATACCTAGAAATCAGTTGCATTGCTATACACGAATAATGAAGTAGTAAAAAGAGAAATTAATGGGATGCCTGGGTGGCTCTACAGTTTAGTGCCTGCCTTCAGCCTGAGGCATGATCCCAGAGTCCCAGGATCAAGTCCCGCATGGGTCTCCCTGCATGGGGCCTACTTCTCCCTCTGCCCATATCTCTGCTTCTCTCTCTCTCTCTCTGTCTCTCATGAATAAATAAATAAAATCTTAAAAAAAGAGAGAGAGAAATTAAGAAAACAATCCCATTTACAATTGCACCAAAAAGAACAAAATACCCAGGAATAAACTTAAACAAGGAGGTGAAAGACCTATACTCTGAAAACTATAAAACACTGATGAAAGAAACTGAAGATAACACAAACAAATGTAAACAAAGCTATACCATGCTCATGGATTGGAAAAACAAATATTGTTGAAATGTCCATACTGCTCAAAGCAATCTGCAGATTTAATGAGCTCCTATCAAAATACCAACATCATATTTCACAGAACTAGAATAAATAAATCCTAAAATTTGTATAAAACCACAAAAGACCCTAAGATAAGACCCAAGACCCTAAAAGATAGCCAAAGCAATCTTGAAAAAGAAAAACAAAGCTGGATGTATCACAATCCCAGATCCCAAGATATACTACAAAACTGTAGTAATCAAACATTATAGTACTGCACAAAAATAGACATATAGATCAATGGAACAGAATAGAAAGTCTAGAACTAAACTCATGCTTATATGGTCAATTAATCTATGACCATGGAGGCAAGAATATACAATGGGAAAAGTCTCTTCAACAAATGGTGTTAGGGAAACTAGATAGCTACGTGCAACAGAATGAAACCGTATCACTTTCTTTCTTTCTTTCTTTTTTTAAGATTTTATTTTTAAGTAATCTCTACACTTAATGTGGGCTCTAACTCACAACCCTGAGATCAAGAGTCACATGCTCCACTCAGCAAGCCAGCCAGTCACCCCCCACTTTCTTATACAATACACAAAAACAAACTCAAAATGGATTAAAGACCTAAGTGTGAGACCTGAAGCTATAAAACATGAAGAAAACATAGGCAGTAATTTCTTTGATATCAGCCACAGAAACATTTTTCTAGATACATTTTCCTCAGGAAAGGAAATAAAACTAAAATTAAATTATTGAGACTACATCAAAATAAAAACCTTCTGCACAGTGTGGGAACCCCCTTTCTTAATCTAGCTAAAATACCACCAATAGTATTCAAACTTACCTTGGTCTCCAATGTTGACATTCCAGTTGGGATTTACAGTAGGAACAGGCATCATGGCATTAGCTCTTAGGGAGTTATGGGGGTTTTAGCATGCAGCCAGGTAACTTCCCTAGTTTTTTTTTTTTTTTTTTTTTTAGTATTAAGTGTCATTCCTCAGAAGTGAGGAGAATACTTAACAAATTTTGTATATCTGCAAAAGTGGGGTTCTGGGTGACAAAAATAGATGTGAATGAATTTCCATCCTCTTGGGGTCATCTCTGTAAGTAGGCATATTGTTTTTCCAGTTACACAAAGTGGAGAGTGGACCCAAATCATCCCTACAGGAAATCCCCCTTTCCCCTGCATTTAAGCCTCAGACTGGGACCTGCCTTAGCAGATATTATCCTCCCTGGGAACTAGCTCAATTTGACCAAATTGAGTTAGGGTATAAGAAGGGGAGATCATTCCTACCTGTTGGCCCCCTGAGGCTAAGGGTCATGGTTTGGGCTCTGTAAGGGGTTCAAGTTGTTGGGACTGGGACTGCTGAGGACAGGCAGTAGCTCTGGTGCCCCCCATAGAGTAGAAGGGGAGTTTAATCCACGTAATCAATAAATCATCCTCCTCTCCCTGGTGAGGATTAGGCAACACGGGCTTTTTAGTGTTACTGGTTTGTTGGAATAGAATTTTACATCTTTTCTGAGCTGGCTTATTTGATACAAAAGCAAAAAATGACTGAACATCCCATTTACCTTCCCTTTTACAAAGGCAAATCTAATTGCAAGATGATATTATAATTTAAGGATCCATTAATTGGCTATTTTTTTCCAGAGTCTAATGAATATTGTAGTCAAGCAGTGTTGCAAAAGATCATTTTTTTTCCTTTTCATAGGTTCACAACTAAACATTGTCCAATTTTTGAGAATATAATCCAAAGGGCTGCATGCAGTGATCAAATTGTCATTCCCCATTTCCCAATTAGAACACAGCCAGTTTTATTCAAATACACCACAAACTGCAGGAACAAATGAGGCCAAGAGTACCTCTGTGAACAAAGATTCACTAGTTTCATTCTAAAAGTTGGGGCTTTACCAACTGAGTAAATGGTTTGCTAGTCAACCTTTTCTTAAGTAAACAAGAAAAAGGCCAAGAGATCTAAAGCCAAACCCCCTATTCATTCCACCAAATGAGAGGAAGAAAGAATTTGGTCACTTGTACTGAGTTACTCACTAAAGGGATGTCTGTCTATACGGAAACCAAAGGGATTTCCTTCCCAGAAGAGTTAAATTAAGCGCCTGAGGTCAGTGGAGTCAAATTGGGGTGTGGCCCCAGGACAAAGAGCCTATGTGGCTTCTTGGACTCCTCACCAGACTCCCTTTAATAGGCTGGTGCAGTGGAACCAAGATCAAAGAGCTCCTGGCTGGCTCACCAAATTTGTGACCAATCCAAGTTCATATGACTAAAGTACAGCAGAGCCAATCACTGAGATATCAAGTATGCAGCAAGAAGAGAGTTTATTCAAGAGGCAGCCAAAGGAGGGGAGACTGGCTGGCTCAGTCAGTGGAGACTGTGACTTTTGATCCTAGGATCATGAGTTGGGGCCCCAGGTTTGGCATTGAGCTTATCTGAAAAAAAAAAAAAAAGAAAGAAAAGAAAAGAAAGAAAGAAAAGAAAAGAAAAGAAAAGAAAAGAAAAGAAAAGAAAAGAAAAGAAAAGAAAAGAAAAGAAAAGAAAAGAAAAAAAAAGGCAAAGGAGAAGGGAACTCAACCCTCAAAATCCTCTCTTCAAGGGGGAAGAGTCAGGGATATTTAAAGGTAAATGAAAAAGGACCTGGGTATAGGGAAGAGGAGCTACATGATTTTACAATCACATAAAGGAGGGGATCCCTGGGTGGCGCAGCGGTTTAGCGCCTGCCTTTGGCCCAGGGCGCGATCCTGGAGACCCCGGATCGAATCCCACGTCAGGCTCCCGGTGCATGGAGCCTGCTTCTCCCTTTCTCCCTCTGCCTGTGTCTCTGCCTCTCTCTCTCTGTGTGACTATCATAAATAAATGAAAAAAAAATTAAAGAAAAAATCACATAAAGGGAGTTCATAAATAAGGGAAGGGGGCAGCCCAGGTGGCTCAGCAGTTTAGCGCCACCTTCAGCCCAGGGTGTGGTCCTGGGGACCTGGGATTGAGTCCCATGTCAGGCTCCCTCCCTGCATGGAGCCTGCTTCTCCCTCTGTCTGGGTCTCTGCCTCTCTTTTTCTCTGTGTGTCTCTCGTGAATAAATAAATAAAATTTATAAATAAATAAATAAATAAATAAATAAATAAATAAATAAATAAATAAGTAAGGGAAGGGTTGAAGTGATCTCACTGTCAGCATCTTCACAGATCTTCTGCTTGCCTCTTCATATGACTCATGATGAGAAAATAGCCCACTTGGTATGATTCCAGGGTAGGGTTTTAGGCCCTTCTATATCAAATATTCATCCATCAGACATTGGTGCATGCTCCAAGAGAAGGTTGGGGGTCCTAACTTGTTCTGATGGGTTTCTACTGAAACCTGAGTCTCTGCAAAATAACTAAACCATATTGTTATGCCAGGCAAGAATGTTATCTATAGAAACATGGCAGCAGGGCAGCCCCAGTGGCACAGTGGTTTAGCGCCACCTGCAACCCTGGGTGTGATCCTGGAGACCCAGGATCAAGTCCCACGTTGGGCTCCCTGTGTGGAGTCTGCTTCTCCCTCTGCCTGTGTCTCTGCCTCCTCTGTGTGTGTGTGTGTGTGTGTGTGTGTGTGTGTGTGTGTCTATGAATAAATAAATAAAATCTTTAAAAAAAAAAAAGAAAAAGAAACATGGCAGCAGGTTGAATTCTGAGAATAGATTTGGGTAAAAAGTTACCCTTGCATTTACTGGTCCCCTTAATCGTTAGGTAAAATTTGTAGTTAGCTTTCTCTCTCTCTCCCTCTTTTTAAGATTTTATTTATTTATGAGAGAGAGAGAGAGAGAGGCAGAGGGAGAAGCAGGCTCTGAGCAAGGAGCCTGATGTGGGACTCAATCCCTGGTCTCCAGGATCAGGCCCTGGGCTGAAGGCAGTGCTAAACCGCTGAGCCACCTGGGCTGCCCTCTCTCTCTTTTTTAAGATTGTATTTATTTATTCATGAGAGACACAGAGAGAGAGGCAGAGACACAGGCAGAGGAAGAAGCAGGCTCCATGCAGGGAGCCCAATGTGGGACTTGATCCGGGGTCTCCAGGATCATGCCCTGGGCCAAAGGCAGGCGCTAAACCGCTGAGCAACCCAGCCATCCCTCTCTTTCTTTTTTTTTTTTTTTTTTAAGATTTTATTTATTTATTTGACAGAAAGAATGAGAGAGCACAAGCAGGAGGAGCAGCAGGCAGAAGGAGAGGGAGAAACAGGCTCCCCACTGAGCAGGGAGCCCCTCAATCCCAGGACCCTGAGATCATGACCTGAATGGAAGGCAAACACTTAACGGACTCAGTCACCCAGGCCTCTCCCTGGCTAGCTTTCTAATAGCCTACTCAACTCAAATTCAAAACTCCCTGAGTCCATAGGCCAAAACTAACCAGTTGCTCTATTAAACTTTTCTTGATAGCAAGACCATAAAAATGTCTTCTTTTGAGTGATTACAGAAAGGGGCTGTGTAACAAAAGTACAGTCCTCCTCAGAGATAAACAGTGGTGAACTTCATAGCACTTCCCCGAGGACAGGCTGAGATGCCACTAGGTGTGCCATTCAGTGGAAGGCTGGTTTCCTGGGCTCAGTTTGAGTGATTTGATATAGAATGAATCCACGATGATAATCCAGTTAAGAGTATCACAACGGGGGTCACAATATGGGGGGAGAGAGTGCTTATATGACAAAATCAAGTGGGGAAGTTGGAGACGACAGAAACACAAAAATATCAAACTATATGTAGAAAATTATAGGAGTAAAATTCTCTAAAATGTTAACAGTAATTATTTCCATATATTTGGTGTGCCACAGGCTTTTCTCTCCCTCTCTCTTTTTAAAAGATTTTATTTATTCATTCATGAGAGACACAGAGAGAGGCAGAGACACAGGCAGAGGGAGAAGCAGGCTCCCTGTGGGGAGCCCGATGCGGGACTCGATCTCGGGACCCCGGGATCATGACCTGAGCGGAAGGCAGACGCTCAACCACTGAGCCACCCAGGCGCCCCCCTCTCTCTCTTTAGTTGGAAAGAGAATGGGGGGAAGGGAGTTTTAAAGATGACTGGCGTAAAACGTGAGGAGTGGAAGGCCAAGCGCCCAGGACCCTCCCGGGCGGTGTTGGCGGTCCCAGGCCGCCCCGCTACCCACGTCCCAGGGAGCGGCCCACCGAGAGCGAGGGGCGAGGTCCTCCGCGCAGCCTAGAGAGGCCGCGGTGGGCAGGGGCGGGGCCGAGGGCCGGCGGGCGCGCGGGCGAGCCGCGGTGACCCGGCGGCTGAGGGTCGGCGCGAAGAGTGCTGTGCTGCGGGGGGCGCGCGTCCTGCGCTTTGCCCTCTGTTCTCCCGTTACCTCGCCTTGGCGGTGCAGCGTGGCCCCAGCGCAGTAAGTGCGGGTTCCGAGGCCTCGGGCGGGGGTCATGCCCGGGTGGTCGGTGGTCTGTGGTCGGTGGTCGGGGCCTGCCCCCCTCGGCGCCCCTCCGCTCCCCGCGCCCGCCGCCGGACCTCCGTCCCCTCGAGTTCCCAGGCCTCCTTCCCCTTCGAGGAGCAAGTGTTGGTACGACCCGGGCCATAGCGGACCAACCTGTTGCAGGGGCCGTGACCTTCGATGATGCGGACGTGGGCTTCAGAGACCAAGGGTGGAGTCACCTGGACTGGCCTGGGAAGGCCTTTGACACGGACACGCCGGGGCGGGGGCGCCGGGTCAGGACACCCCTGTGGCCCCCAGGCAGTGCGACTGGAAGGCCTCATTGCGGCTTCTCACTAACTGTGGACCTCTCTCGGCATTTTCGGCATTTTCCGTTTCCAATGTTGTGGAACGCTTCAGGGTCTGGAGAGCTTCCAGAACTTTCTGGATAGCAGAGCTCAACCTTCTTCTGTTTTTGGTTGTTATTTTGGTCTTGTCTTTTCTTTTCTTTTCTTTTCTTTTCTTTTCTTTTCTTTTCTTTTCTTTTCTTTCTTTCTTTTTCTTTCTTTCTTTTTTCTTTCTTTCTTTCCTTTCTTTTTTTTTCTTTCTTTCTTTCTTTCTTTCTTTCTTTCTTTCTTTCTTTCTTTCTTTCTTTCTTTCTTTCCTTTACTTTCCTTTCTTTCCTTTCTTTCCTTTCTTTCCTTTCTTTCCTTTCGATTCATTTGAGAGAGAGGAAGAGAGGGATCCCTGGGTGGCGCAGCGGTTTGGCGCCTGCCTTTGGCCCAGGGCACGATCCTGGAGACCCGGGATCGAGTCCCACATCGGGCTCCCGGTGCATGGAGCCTGCTTCTCCCTCTGCCTGTGTCTCTGCCTCTCTCTCTCTCTCTCTCTCTCTTTCTCTCTCTGTGACTATCATAAATAAATAAAAATAAAAAATAAAAATATTAAAAAAAAAAAAAGAGAGAGAGGAAGAGAGCACGAGTGGGAAAGGGGCAGAGGGAGAGAGTATCCAAGCGTGCCCCCACTGAGCCCCAAGCACCCGCTGGGGCTTGGCCTCATGAGCTGTGACATCATGACCTGAGCCAAATCCACAGACGGATGCTTAATGTACCGAGCCACCTAGGCGCCCCGAAAGTTGACAATCTTCTGAGCTTTGTCAGTTCTTACCTTTCTCACAGCTGGAGTTCTGTGTAAGCACTCCACGGGTCAGGGTCCCAGGCCTGGGACTGACCCGTAGGTTTCTAGGGCAGCTGCCCACTGCCACTGTCTTTTTTTTCATTCCAGAGGCACAAAAAGGATTTGCCTGCCAGGTCCATCCCAGCCTCAGAGTATGTTATGCCCCTCAGAGCATATTTCTCCAACTTCTCTCGAATACAGGGAATCGGTCTTTAGTTCCTTTTATCACTATAATCCTCTGTCATCAGAATGATTTAATTAGATTAAATTTGGAGGGCTATTAAGGTGAAAGATTCGCATCTGGAGTTTCTCAGCCCCCACCCCCACCCCCATATTTCGTAGTTACAAAAGAAGTCCCCCAGTATAAATGTTGGAAAAAGTATGTACTAATGGATGGAGTTGAAATCCAACCTTGATATGAAAAAGTGGCAGAAAAGAGATTCCCAGGGTATCTGGAATGCCAGAAACATAGCCCAGGCTTTCTACCCATTTTCTGTATTTCTCTGGTGATCAGCAGAAAAACCTTCATCTGAGAAGCTTATTTTAGGTTAGCAAGGACAGCAAGATAGTGGGAAGCTGGGAAGTCTACAGTTGGTCATGGAAAGATAGGAAAGAAGGAAGCAAATGGAATATCTGGAGCCAGTGAGAAGGAGCCAAGGGGCAGGAGCAAGGAGGAGGACAGTTTGCCTGCCTGGAGCCATGAAATTAGGGGGTTCGTCAGCAGAGTTGCCCTCATACCCTGATTCCTTAACATGCTGACCCTTTTCCTTGCCCATAAATAGGATTTTCAGTCTATAAAACTGAAGCAGTAAGCTATTTGGAAAGTGGGGAAGCCTTGTGTATCTGGACTGGACAAAACCATAGCCAGGTACGTGCAAGAAGGCCTTTGGGACCCCTGTCTTGTCTGCCTTCAACTTATACCCATTATAGTAGTAATTCTAAAGGCTTGTTAAGAATTAGGTTCATCCCAGTTAATTTTCTCCTCCTGGTTTATTTTATTTTATTTATATAGTTTGGTTTATTTTACTATTACCAATGACTATCCAAGCCTTTTCCCTCAGCACTGAACTCTGGTTCAGAGTCACTATGAAGGAAGACTTAAGATGGATTTCTTCCCACCCTCCTCAGGTCCCAGTGGATTTAAGATTTCTAAGTGAGCAGAGTGTAGTAGCATTTAAAGGTTTTCTTTTCATATGTTGTTAATTAACTTTTTTTTTTTTTTTAAGTAACCTATGCCCAACATGGGGCGCAAACTCAGGACCGTGAGATCAAGAGCACATGCTCTGCTGACTGAGCCAGCCAGGTATTCATAGCACTTACAGTTTTTATGTGTTCTATTTAGAATCTGCATTTTCATTTTTCTTTGGAAATGGAGGCAGAGTAGAGAATGGGAGTTTGGATCTGGACCCCCTCAAATTCTCAGAACCCTCATGTTCAAATAAGCACCAATCTGAATCTGGCCCCTATTCTGACTTTGGACTGAGAAAAGGTCTCGGTGATGGCAGTGGGACCTCCAACCCTCCTTCCTCACCTCTGTCCTCTTAGTGAAATTACTGGGACTTCTCATCCCAGTGAACAGGAAGAGGACAGACTGTTTTGCCTATAGAAGGTGAAGACCTTTCCTGGTTGCTTGAAGGGCCAAGAGCCCATTCCTGTTCAACTTCTGGTTGCTGGGGCTTGATACCTGGCCCCAGTGTAGGATTGATGCACTCCCTATGACTCAGACAGCTTGGGTCAGTCCTCTTACAGATTTGCTAAAAGCAAAAAGAATAACTTCAACCATCAGACATTGAAACAGTTGGTGCTTTATTGCTGATAAAATTAATTTAAACATTTGATTGTCAAATTCTCTTTAAAAACAAAATCCAATAAAGCCACTGTTTTTATTCCTTTTTATCTCCATGCTCTTATGAATAGACAAAGTTGCTAGTAATGAACCTCTTCCTGGCTTAAGAATGAAAAAATCACACCTTCCAAAAAAACCTACCATATCTATTGAAATAGTGCTACTGGGACTACAAATTATTATTATTATCATTTTAAAGATTTTATTTATTTAGAGAGATCGAATGTGTGCAAGTGGGGGGAGGGGCAGAGGGAGATAGAATATCAAGCAGACTCTGAGCTGAGCATAGAGCCTGATGTGGGGCTCGATTTCATGACCCTAAGATCACTATCGGAGCTGAAATCTAGTGTTGGACACTCAACTGACTGTGCCACCCAGGTGCCCCTCAGGATTACAAATGAAGTAACCAATCAGAATCGTCGATATTAAATTCTTTAAAATTTACAGACTTTGAAGATCACTTTCCCAGGATGTAGTAAGTGTCTGAAGTCCAGGAGTTTGAAAGACTCCTTAAAAATAACCTCAGCAAGAACACTTTCGGGACATTGTATGGTGCTTGCTTTTCTGCAGCTGTAGAAGAGAGAAATATTTTTTCCTCCCGATTTCGCTGAGACTTTTTTCACCGGTAGTTGGGAAGTTCTGTAGTTTCAAAGCCAGACTTGGGATTCTGTTAATTAGTACAGGAGGAGGGAAGAGAGAGGCAAATTTAAGAAGCTAAAAATTCACAACATAGGAAAAGGGCTGGGTAGGATAATTGTCAAAAAGACCATGGGAATGTAAAGGAGTCCGTTTTCCATCTGTAGAATGCAGAAGACACTTGTTTGGTAGAACATGCATCAAATTTAAGTCCCATCTGGTGTCAGCTATGGACGTGGTCTTTGGCCTGAAATCATGGCCTCCTGTCATTATTGTATCTGTGGCTTCTGACATTATATTGCGGCTGTAACCCCTGGAGTCCAGTGGGAAAAGGGGAACAGAGGTTCACTGGTGGCATAGACTCTGACCCTGCTGAGTTCAGATGGAGCTGCTACTCAGAATAGCTCCCTCCCTCCCCTCCTCACTGAGGCTGGGGTGGTGTCAGGGATCTCTGGAGGACCAGGGACTGAGAGATCAACTAACCTTTCCTGCCTTTCCTTCTGAAACACTTTTCACTCTATCAGCTCTGGGAAGCTGGGCCCTCATCCTGGTTGTAAAGCCTCTCTGCTTTCAGTCCAGGGATTTCAGAGATGAAGATCCCAAACTCTTGTGGGTAGTAAGCCCTTGAAATAGGTCTTCTGGATTATTTTCTAGTAAACAGTGGTTTGAAAAGAGTGGTTTCTTCCTGCCACGTAAGTAGATGGTTTTCAGGTGAAGAGCTGGAATTTACCCAAGGCCTCAGGGAATGCTTTGATTTTAACTGGGTAGCCGCATATCCCAGTTTGTTTGAGGCATTTCCAGTCAAGACCCAGTGTCCTGGTGTAATTATTAATAGCATTCCCTTCCACTCTCAGAGGTAAGAAGTATCCCCATTGTGACAACAAATTATATGGTCCCTGGAGTTCTAAGGCAGCTCACATTTGCTGAAGGATTAGTTCCTACTCTCTGAATTACCTCTTCAGTCGTTCAGGCCGGAATCAGTCAGACTGACTTGCCTTCAGACCCCTCAACAGGCAAGCTTTGGAATCTCTCTCACCACAGGTAGGTCATACAGTTGGTTTCCATCATTAATACAGCCTCTGGCATGTGAGTATGGGAACTGTAGGTTGCTGTGTGCTTTAACAACTTCCTCCCTGAGGGAACACTGACAAATATTTGAAACCCAGTCATAAACACCCTAAAGAGAATGAAGCATTGACTGGAGTGGCTTATTAACAACCTCTAAAATCCCCATCACTTTAAATTCTTTTCTGTGAGACTTTTTTGTTGTTGTTGGAACATTTTATTTATTCATGAGACACAGAGCGTGCCATGGGGAGCCTGATGTGGGATTCAGTCCCAGGACCCTGGGATCATGAGCTGAGCCCAAAGCAGACGTTCAACCACTGAGCCACCAGGTGCACCTTCTGTGGATACTTTTTAATGCACGGTTCAGGCAGCTCCAGGGCAGATGTGCTGTTGGGCCAGTGCAGGCTTTTAAAATAAGCTGAACTGGGGCACCTGGCTGGGTCAGGCAGCAGAGCATGCAACGCTAGATATCGGGGTTGTGAACTCGAGCCCTCAGGTGGGTGTAGAGATTACTTAAAAATGAAATGTTTAGGGGTACCTGGGTGGGTCAGTTAAGTGTCTGGCTCTTGATTTCAGCTCAGGTCATGATCTCAGGGTTGTGAGAACGGGCCCTCCAAGCTGGGCATGGAGGCTGATGGAGATTCTCTCTTTCCCTCTGCCCCCCCTCCCCCCACATACTCTCTCTCCCCCTCTCTCACACACACACAGAAAATCTTTAAAAAATAAATACAGTGTCTGGGTGGTGCAGTTGGTTGAGCGTACAACTCGATTTTGACTCAGGTTGTGATCTCATGGGTTGTGGGATCAGCCTCCTTGCTCAGCACAGAGTCTGCTTGAGTTTCTTCCTCCCTCTCCCTCTATCCTCTCCTCACCTTGTGTGCTTCCTCTCAAATAAATCTTTAAAATATATATGTAGGGACGCCTGGGTGGCTCAGCCATTGAGCACCCACCTTCAGCTCAGGGTGTGATCCCAGAGTCCCGGGATTGAGTCCCACATCAGGCTCCGTGCATGGAGCCTGCTTCTCCCTCTGCCTATGTCTCTGCCTCTGTGTGTGTGTGTGTATGCATCTCATGAATAAATAAATAAAATCTTTTAAAATACATATGTGTATATAAAATAAATAAGCTGGGATCCCTAGGTGGCGCAGCGGTTTGGCACCTGCCTTTGGCCCAGGGCGCGATCCTGGAGACCTGGGATCAAATCCCATGTTGGGCTCCCGGTGCATGGAGCCTGCTTCTCCCTCTGCCTGTGTCTCTGCCTCTCTCTCTCTCTGTGTGACTATCATAAATAAATAAAAACTAAAAAAAATATATTAAAATAAATAAAATTAAATTAAATAAGCTGAATTGAGCTACTTTTGGGGAGTCTTACCCTCTCTGGGGAGCCATAGGGTCCCCCCCCCCTTGTCAGATTCCCAGCTGCTTCACTCACATTTACATTTCTTCCCTGGTGCCTAGAGACTGGGGAATTTGTGAGCTCAGCCCTCAATTTCCCTTTCTACCTCTGTTAGCTGTTAGTAGAAAGAGCTGAAAGCACCTATGGGCTTCTTAGGCTGACTTTACAAGGAGAGTCCCCACAGGTGAGACAGGCCTGGTCCTCAAGCACATAACCCCGTACTCGCAAGAATTTCAGAGCCAATAGCCAACCTTTACTAAGCAATTTCCACTTGCCAGGGACTGTTATAAGGGTTTACGTGTTCTAGTAATCTAAGGGCTGGGGTGCTTTTGTCCCCATTTACAGGTAAAAAAACCAGCACAGACACGCTGATTAACTTCCCTAAGGTCATATGAGTGAAAATTGAGAAATTATTGCTGCTTATTTTCTGATTACAGAAGTAATTATTGTTCAGTTATAGAAAATTTGGAAAATACAGAAAAATAAGACCTAAATTTATAAAACTACAGAATAAAACAGATAATCTCTAATTGTACCCTAAGGCATACATAACCCTATGCTTAGTAAAATTCTACCAGGTTTTTTTTTCCCTCTTGAGTAGGTTTTTTAAACAGCTGGGATTATTTGATGCATCTGTTTTATAACCTGATTTTTTATATGCCCTCTATTTGTGGATATTTTCCTGTTGCAATAATCTACTTTTACATCATGTTTTTTAATGGCTGCGTTGTCTTATACATATGCACTATAATGAATTTTATTCTTAACCAATTCCCTATTGTTGGACATTTATGTAACTTCCAAGCTGTTATAATTAGCCAGCATGTGAATTTACAATGAGAAATAAATCTGGCAAGCGAACAAGACTATTTCTGCAAGTTGGGCACACATCATTTCCCTATAAAAAGGATATAGAAAGTCAAATTATATCATAGAATTTAAAAAAAGGGACATTGATCTTAATAACCCGTATCAGCAAGCTACGTGGTAGCCTGTTAATACAGATTTGAAGATGTTTGAATAAGATTGTCTATATCACAGCTTTCCAAGTTACATCAAAGACAAAGCCCAAATCACGCACATCGGGGTCTTCTGATCCTCACCTTTAAATCTAGCCTGAGGTGCGTGAGTTTGCAAGTGATTAATCTTGTCTTTCCTTCCACTCTTTGGGTCCTGAGTGCCTGTTCTCATCCCCATGGTCTGGCACCTGAATATCCTCACAGTTGTCCATCATGTGTACATGCTGCCTCGTCATCTTTCCCCCACCCCCATAATTTACATCTCATTGCCTTGTGTGGGGAAAATCCATGTGTTTGTAACATCTAAGTATTTGATTGATAAGATTTGTATTCACTTTATACACTTAGATGAGTACACAGATTAGTGGGAACTTATTCAATACCCTTTACTTCAAGCAGAGACTTTGTTTATTGCTATGTAGTCCTTCCAAAAAAATTTTTCCCCCACACCTCCTATGTGCCACATCCTGTTCTAGATGCTTGAGATCATCAATGAACAGAAAAGATAAAAATTCTTTCCCTCATGAATTTATGTGTAAGTGAGTCAGATGTGGGCATTATTGAATTTCACTGGGTGGCATCAATATGCTAGTATCTACAGAGCCACTCTCCTGTTACAGTTTTAGTTTAGTTTGAATTTTGCCAATTTGGATTGTTACATACACATTTTAACTTTAGCTGTATTCAAAAGACAGCTTAGTGTGTGTGTGTGTGTGTTTTAGTTCTTGAAATATTCTTATATACAGAGTGTGGAGAGCCGTGCAAGAAGGAAAGGGAGAGAAGGGAGTGCACACAACAGGAAGCTGCATTGCTTCCTTTTTAAATGTGTGTGTTTCAACATTTTCCCCTTAAAGGAGGGATCCTGGAAGGCCCTACCTACTTCATTTAGTTTTACTGTGCTGGCTCAAGTGTTTTTTGAGCTGCCTTTGCAATGGATACATATATGTGAGCCTGAAATGTGACTAGTCTTTATCTCTTAAGGATCCTTTTATTTTAAAATGTAGCCAAAAGTTATTTAGTAAATCTGAAAACCAAGGACTTAACTCAAGCCAGTGAGTAGATGTTTAATCAAAAATGTATGTGATGTGAGCTGGAAGTTTTTTGAACCTTAGAAGTAAAGGGTGTGCAAATTATACTCCATTTGAGGTCTCTTGTCACCATTAGTTAAGCAAGGTCTCATTTACTTTATTCCCTATTTTCTCATCAGCCCACACCCAAAAGTAGACAATTACTTTTTTTTTTGGAAAAAAAAATTTAAATAATATTATATTAAATTTAATATAATCTAAATATAATAGTATATTAAATAATAAATAATTAAATTTATTTAAATATTAAATAATAAATTTATTTAGATTATCTGTACTGGGACGCCTGGGTGGCTCAGCGGTTGAGCGTCTGCCATCAGCCTGGGGCGTGATCCTGGAGTCTGGGGATCAAGTCCCACATCAGGCTCCCTGTGTGGAGCCTGCTTCTCCCACTGCCTCTCTCTCTGTGTTTCTCATGGATAAATAAATAAAATCTTTTTTAAAAAATGTGTTTCTGTTAGTAGGAAAGAAGAGAGAGGTGTTTATAGGTGACTAGCAGCCTCTGACAGAGTGCTCAGATCACATTGAAGCAGCTTTTTGAAAACTGTCCTGTTAATTGTCACAGTTCATTTTTGGTAAGAAAGTATGATTTCCACTGCCTACCCTTTGTAGAAATTTTTTCTGAGGATGTTCTCAGTAAAACCAAAATAACTTTGTAATATATATGAAGTGATGGCCCTTGTCACTATTCCCAGATGCAAATTCTCTCTACTAGAGTTTTCCCACTCTGATTTGTGAAGTGACCATGGCGGAGGGCTGGAGGGGCAGAGATGGGCTAAGAGACTAACTCTCTTGCTTAGCTTTGCATATTTATTCTGCCTTTACATTCAGCCTGTGATGCTGTTCTAACTCCAGACGCAAACATCTAGGATCCTTTGAGATATGCCATTTCAAAATTAAAAAAAAAACTAAGAAATCTCCAAAATCCCAATCCAAATGTAAACAGTATTCTTGAATTGTAGGCATTTTCTGTGCAAAAAGTTTTTTTTTTTTTAATTTTTATTTATTTATGGTAGTCACACACAGAGAGAGAGAGAGAGGCAGAGACACAGGCAGAGGGAGAAGCAGGCTCCATGCACCGGGAGCCCGATGTGGGATTCGATCCCGGGTCTCCAGGATCATGCCCTGGGCCAAAGGCAGGCGCCAAACCACTGCGCCACCCAGGGTTCCCTGTGCAAAAAGTTTTTTAGAAAGTTTTTAAAAATTGAAAGTCATCCAAAAATATACAAAATACTCCTACAATTAGGGATGCTTGCCTGGCTCAATTGATTAAACATCTGCCTTCTGCTCAAGTCATGATCTCAGGGTCCTGGGATGGAGCCCCGTGAGGAGCCCCCATCAGGATCCCTCCCTTCTGAACATCCAGAAGGGAGCTCCCTTCTGAACAGGGAGTCTGCTTCTCTCTCTCACTCTGCCTCTCCCTCTGCTGCTCTCCCTTGTGCTCTTGCTATTTCACACATGCTCTCTCTTTCTCAAATAAATAAACTAATAAATAAAATACTCCTACAATTAAAACCAAACAACTCCCATTAATCAACGGGCCAAGCAAGGATATGGAGAAAGGGGAGCCCTCTTCACTGTTGGTAGGAATGCAAGCTGGTGCAGCCACTCTGGAAAACAGTATGGAGGTTCCTCAAAAAGTTGAAAATAGAGCTACCCTGCAATCCAGAAATTGCACTACTAGGTATTGACCGCCAAAATACAAATGTAGTGATCCAAAGGAGCACATGCATCCCAGTGTTTATAGCAGCAATGTCCACAATAGCTAAACTATGAAAAGAGCCCAGATGTCCATCGACAGATGAATGGATAAAGAAGATGTGTATCTATATACAATGGAATACTATTCAGCCATCAGAAAAAAATGAAATCTTGCCATTTGCAACAACATAGATGAACTAGAGAGTATTATGCTAAGAGAAGTCAATCAGAGACAATTATGATCTCACTCATGAAATTGAAGAAACAAAATAGGATTATAGGGGAAAGGAGGGAAAAAATAAAAAGATGAAATCAGAGAGGGAGACGAACCATAACAGACTCTTTCTTTTTTTTTTTTTTTAGGTTTTATTTATTCCTGAGATAGAGAGAGGCAGAGACACAGGCAGAGAAAGAAGCAGGCCTCTGCAGGGAACCCAATGTGGGACTCAATCCCGGGACTCCAGAATCACGCCCTGAGCCAAAGGCAGACAATCAACCACTGAGCCACCCAGGCGTCCCAGAGACTCTTAATCATAGGAAACAAATAGGGTTGTGGGAGGGGAGGGGAGTGGGGGCTCGGGTAACTGGAGTATACACTATATGTTAATTGAATTTAAATAAAATTCTATTTTATCAAAAAATACGCATAAAAGTACTTTGTAAACACTAAATCACTATACAGAAGTAGACAGTAGGGCAGCCTGGGTGGCTCAGCGGTTTAGCGCCGCCTTCAGCCCAGGGCGCAATCCTGGAGACCTGGGATGGAGTCCCACAGCGGGCTCCCTGCATGGAGCCTGCTTCTCCCTCTGCCTGTGTCTCTGCCTCTCTCTCTCTCTCTCTCTCTCTCTCTGTCTCTCATGAATAAATAAATATATTTTTAAAAGTAGTTAAAAAAAAAGGGGGCCAAGGACTTGAGTAATAGACATTTCTCCCAAAGAAGATATGCAAATGGCAAAATAAGCACTGGAAAAGATGCTCAGTATCACTCATCATTAGGGAAATGCAAGTCAAACCCACAGTGAGATGCTACTTCATACCCATTACAATTACTATTACCAGAAAAAACAAACTACAAATGTTGGCGTGAGGCTATGGAGAAATCACAACCCTTGTGCATTGCTGGTGAGAATGTACAATGGTGCAGCCACTCTGAAAATGTCATGGCAGTTCCTCAAAACAATTAGAATTACCATATGACCCAGCAGCTCTACTTCCTGGTATATTTCCAAAAGAATTGGAAATAGGGACTCTAGTTATTTGCACACCCATGTTTATAGCAGCATTAGTGATAATAACCAGAAAGTGGAAGCAACCCAGGATCCACCCGTGGGGGACTGGAGAAATGAAACACAGTATCTGTACACTGGACTGTTACTCAGACTTTTAAAGGAAGGACATCTGACCATGCTACTACAATGGGGATGAGCCTTGAGGACATTATATTAGTGCAGTAAGACAGTACAGAGGACAAATACTGTTTGACTCCACTTAAGTACCTTGAGGAGCCAAATTTTTTTTTTAAGATCTTATTTATTTATTCATGAGAGACACAGAGAGGGAGAGGCAGGCTCCATGCAGGGAGCCTGACATGGGACTCAATCCTAGGACTTGGGAATCATGCCCTGAGCCAAAGGCAGACGCTCAACCACTGAGCCACCCGGGAGTCCTGAGGAGCCAAATTCTTAAAGGAAAGTAGAACAGTGCTTGCCAGGGGCTGGGAGGAAGTTATTTAATGGATATGGAGTTTCAGTTTGGGTAGATGAGAGATGAGAAAAGTTCTGGAGATGGATGTTGGAGATGGTTGCCCAGCAGCTGGAATGTCCTTAATGCTACCTAGCTGTATGCTTAAAAATTACTACAACGGTAAATTTTATGTTCTATACATCATACCACAACTTTTTTTTAAGAGTTGAAAAAAAAAAAAAGAGTGGTTGAGGGACACCTGGGTGGCTCAGTAGGTTAAACATCTGACTCCTGGTTTCAGCTCAGATCATGATCTCGTAGACCTTGAGATCAAGCCCCGTGTTGGACTCTACATGGGCTCCGCGCTCAGTGGAAAGTATGCTTGAAGATGGTTTCCCCCGCCCCTTCTCTGATTGTCTCTCTCCCTCAAACAAATAAATCTTTAAGGGGCACCTGAGTGGCTCTGTCAGTTAAAGTGTCTGCCTTCTGCTCAGGTCACGATCCTAGGCTTCTGGGATTCAGCCCCACTCCGGGCTCTCTGCTCCTGCAGGGATCCTGCTTCTCCCTCTCCCTCTGCCTACTGCTCCCCCTGCTTGTGCTCTCTCTCTCTCTCTCTGTCAAATAAATAAAATATTTAAATCAACCAATCAATCAGTCTTTTTAAAAAGTGGTTGCTGGCAGCCAGGGTGGCTCAGCGGTTTAGCGCCTCCTTCAGCCCAGGGCCTGATCCTGGAGACCTAGGATAGAGTCCCATGTCAGGCTCCTTGCATGGAGCCTGCTTCTCCCTCTGCCTGTGTCTCTGCCTCTCTCTCTCTCTCTCTCTGTCTCTCATGAATAAATAAATAAAATCTTAAAAAAAAAAAGTGGTTGCTGGTTGGGCTCAGCCATGAGAAAGTTTTGTTGGGGTTCTTTCAGCCTGAGTGCCATGGAGCAAAGCCATAGCCAGCCACAGCCCTTCTATAACATGAGTGAAAAATAAATCTTTGCTATTGTTTAAAAAATCAAGAAATAGGGATCCCTGGGTGGTGCAGCGGTTAAGCGCCTGCCTTTGGCCCAGGGCACGATCCTGGAGACCTGGGATCGAATTCCACGTCGGGCTCCCGGTGCATGGAGCCTGCTTCTCCCTCTGCCTGTGTCTCTGCCTCTCTCTCTCTCTCTCTGTGACTATCATAAATAAATAAATAAATAAAAATCAAGAAATACATTTTATGTTTATATATTACTTAGCATAATAAAAGAATTTGAGAGAAAATGTTTTTCATAAAGCTCTTTGTGTAAAAATGTGGAAAGTGAATGGATACCTTTTTAAATCCTTTTTTGAAAGAATTTAGAATAAAATCCAGATTTTAGGTAAGCATATATGTTTTTGGTTTTATTTATTTACTTATTTTAGAGATTTTATTTATTCATGAGAGACACAGAGAGAGAGGCAGAGACATAGGCAGAAGGGGAAGCTAACCTTCCCACAGGGAACCCAATGCAGGACTCGATCCCAGGACCCTGGGATCACGACCTGAGCCAAAGGCAGCTGTTCAACTGCTGAACCACTCAGGTGCCCCAAGCATATGTGTTTTTTAAAAGGATCAAGCCAAATCTTGGTTTTCCACTTATAGCACCTTACTACATCATGAAACATCTCCAGGTCTTTCCATGTAAGTCTACTTTATGCTCTTTATAGCTCATGGATTTCACAGCAGAGACATGCCATATCCATCTGACCGATGGAGATTTATTATTTGCGATACTTTTAGCTGTTTACTTATTTAGCGGCCCAAGTTAAGATGGTTAGGGTACATGTGGGAAGATTTTTAAATTCTAGAGTGAAGCCTACTTGTCTTCCACATGAGGGATGCTGGGTACTTACTGTCCATTGCTGCCTCAAAGCCTGGTTTCTGAAGCAGATTTGAATGCAGGGTCAGAACTACAGGGCTGTGCACACTCCCCCTCTGTAAATATTCCTGTTCTGTGTGTTTGGTCCCTCCGTGGGCATTGGGAATGGGTCAGGGTACAAGGTAGAGGGCTGCCTCTCGTGTGTGTGTGTGTGTGTGTGTGTGTATGTGTATGTGTATGTGTGTGTGTGTGTTCCTCAGAAACTTGCCCATTGTGGCCCTGAAGCCCCCACCCTCTGCAGAAGAAAGTCCTGAGGCCCAGTCATGGTGGCTGCAGCCCTAGCACTTGGATCTGGTAAGCTCTGTTTCCTCTGCTCCTTCGGGAGACCTTGGCTGGCGAATTAATCAATTGGAATTTGCATTCCCTCCCACGGTATAATAAATATATTTGGTCTTCAGCCCTGATTCCTGGCACTGAGCTTCTAAAACCCTTGGACTTGCCTGGGTGATAGGATTGTCTCTTGTTACTCTTAAGGAGTCCCTTTCCAAGAACACAGGAGTTTATGCTGATGAGGGGACTTAGGGCAGGTAGGGTCCCCGGACAGCCTCAGGATGGGACCGGCCACCAGAGAGACCAAGTAGTTGGAGGATTGCAATTCCCAGCCCCACCTGCCAACCTATGGGAAGGGGAGAGGGCTGGATATTAAGCCTGATAAGAACTGCTGGGCAGTGAGATTTGATGAGCTCTTCCTGGGGCTCATCCTTCTGCAAGGAGGTGACACAGCCTAAGTCCACTGGGGACAGAAGTATCTACACTCTTCATCTAGCCATTTAGTCATATCTTTTAACATCCTTTGGAATAGGCTGGCAATCATAAGTAAACTGTTTTCCTGAGTTCTGAAAGTGGCTCTAACAAATTGATTGAATCTGAGGAGAGGAGAGGGTCATAGGAACCTCTGATTTTTAGCCATTCAATCAGAAGTGCAGGTGACGACTTGGACTTGTGATTAGCATCTGAAGTGGAGGCAGCCTGGTGGGGCTGAGCCCTTCACCTATCGGATCTGATGCTCTCTCCACTCTCTTGGGGCACTTGCCTGGCTCAGTCGGTGGAGCTTGAGACTCTTGATCTTGGGATGGTGAGGTTGAGCTCCATGTTGGATGTGGAGATTCCTTTAAAAAATAAATAATAATAAAATTTAAAAAATGAAGAAAAAAAAATTTCAAAATTAAATCTTTAAAAAAAATTGAGGGACACCCAGCTGGTGTCAGAGAACTGTTTGGTGTGGGAACACCCCCCTACACACATATTTGGTGACCAGAAGTATCGAGAGTAGGGGAGGGAAATACAGTTTTCCCTTGCACTTTCATTGCTGTGGCGTTTGCTGGACACAGCAGCCCTAACCACTCCCTTCCCTGCTGGAAGACCCTTGTCTTGTTCCATATCTGTCCTTGCTCATCAGGTATAAACACAGACTCAGAGCCTCCTCTTTATCCTGCTGAATAATTCCCCAAGGATTCTTCTTCTGGTGACAGCAGAAATCCTGTGTTTCAGGATTGGGTGATCTTTGAGGATGTGTGAGGCCATGGCCATACACTTCGCTCATAGGAACTGGAATTGTGTGACCCTTCTGAGAGGAATCTCCGTTTAAGACGTGATGGAGAATGTTGGGAATGTGATCTGATTGGGTAAGGGCTCTCTGTGTGACTCTGTTCCTCCACTGCTAAGTCATTGTCACCACCCATTTGTTAGCAGCATGGTCTAAAGACCAGTTTAGGGAAGCCCAGGTGGCTCAGCGGTTCAGTGCTGCCTTTAGCCCAGGGTGTGATCCTGGAGACCTGGGATCGAGTCCCACGTCGGGCTCCCTGCATGGAGCCTGCTTCTTCCTGTGCCTCTGTCTTCTTCCTGTGTCTCTGCCTCTGCCTCTGTCTCTCTCTGTGTGTCTCTCATGAATAAACAAATAAAATAAAGATTTCAGTTTAGTTGATTTTAGCTTCTGAATCCTTGTAAGCTGCATGCTCCCTCCTGATGAAAAGTGCACTATTTTTGCTTCCCATAAACGTCATACTGTGATATCTCCCTTACTGGAAATGGGCACCTTTCCTGTGATCTGAGTCTATGCTCTCCAGCACCCAGTGATCTGCCTTTGTATGGAAGACCTTGCCCATGGGCATTTTACTTCTGGCCTGAGATGGTCCCCCCCTTGGAGAGCAGCCCCTGGCCATATCTATTTCATGTTGGCAGAAGGACTAAGCCTGGTTTGGGCCCATTATCTCCCCTTTCCTGTTTTCAGTGCTATGAATAGGATTTCATTTTTCCTAGCCTGATCTGATCATCTTCCGGGAACAAGGAGAGGCATGGCAGGTACCAGATCTGCTGGCCACTGAGGATGGAGGGCTTCACCTGCATGGCTGAGTGAGGGGAGCCCACTAGCACCCCTCCTTGTGGCATTGCCTTCCCTTGTGCCTTTTGAAACATTGACGCACCGAGGGCAGAGCCCCGATTTAGGTGACTCCTCATTTTTCTCTCAGTCTCTTAGCCAGTAGGTGGAAATCTGATAGAAACCTCCACAGTAATACGGTAATACGCTGGTGCCCATCTCCTCTCCCCTGGGTTAGCCCTCGGCACCCAGAGGATGCTGGCTGGTGCCATGCCTCTACCGACCAGTTGCTGAAGACACCGAGGACCTCCGCCCACAGCCGTACCCCTTTTCCTGCAGCTTTGTTTTCTTACCCCGTCCTCCTGGGGGTTGACTTCCCCTCTACCCATCAGCTGACTTCCCTGTTCATTCCCTGCGTCTTTGCCCAGGCCTGTGTTCCTCCCTCCTAGTCTCTGCATGTTATCAGTCAGCACCGTGGGCCTTCTTTGCCTGCCGGCTCCTGCCGCATCCCAGGCCCCTTCCCTCCCTTGCTGTGAAGGGTAGGTAGAATGAGGGCCACACGCCTCCGTTCTCTCTTTGATTGTTCTGTCCTCAGGTGGGTTTTTGCTCACAGAGAGAGAGCCCTCTTCTGTGGCAGGTGTGGGAAGTCTTGTGTGCAGGCCCGTGACCATCCACGACAGTCAGAAGGCCTGTGAACAAGTGCAATGTGGCAAAACCTTTAGCTCTAGCTCCCAGCTTCCGACTCGTGGGGAGAAGTCTCCTGAGTGCTGAGGATGGAGAGGAAGTACCAGGAGTCAGTCATTCAGGCTTCGCATCAATACTTTGTAATCAAAAAACCTCCATAAATGTAACAAGTGTGAGAACCTTCCAGGACAACGAGGCCCTTTCTCCTTTTCTTCCTGATGGGAAGAAGTATGTGTGTATTGGTGAGCGCAAAGAGGCCTTTGCTCAGGAGGCTGCTTTTTTTGTTGTTGATCACACGGTGCATGCTAGAAAAAAGCTGTAGAGGCCTCAAAGAGACAGGTCCCACCTCATCACACACCAGAGGGTTCATACCCCGGATAGGCCACATGTGTGCAGCAAGGGTAGAGGAGCTTTTATGGATTATATCAACTACTGAGCCCCATAGAGTTCACCCTGAAGAGAAGCCCCACAAATGTCAAAGCTCCCAATACTTGCTTCCTCTTGAGTAGTCTCTGGGGAAAAGCCTTTTACCTGTGGCGGGTGTGGGAAAGCCTTCAGGGAGCAGTTCCATGTCATCACTCATCAGGCTATTCATACTCCAGAGAAGTTTTTAAGATTTTTATTTACTTATTCATGAGAGACACAGAGAGAGAGAGGCAGAGACACAGGCAGAGGGAGAAGCAGGCTCCCTGTGGAGAGCCCAATGCAGGACTCAATCCCAGGACCCTGGGATCATGACCTGAGCCGAAGGCAGACACTCAACCACTGAGCCACCCAATGTTCCCTCCAGAGAAGTCTTGAGTGCCAGAGGCATGGAAAAGCCTTTAGCCAAACCGAATCGAAGGTTCCATTGAAAAGCCCACACAGGGGACGCCTGGGTGGCTCAGTGGTTGAGCGTCAGGCTCCCCACATGGAGCCTGTTTCTCCTTCTACCTATGTCTCTGCTTCTCTCTCATTGTCTTTCATGAATGAATAAATAAAATCTTTTATAAAAAATAAAAGAAAGAAAAGAAAAGTCCACACAAGAGAGGGATCTGGGAGTATTGCCAATGTGGGAAGGCCTTTCTGAGGAATCCCAGCCTTATTGATCACCAGACACACCACTCTGGGAGGAGGCCTCGGCTGGGAGGGAGGAGAGAAGAAAGGTGGTTAACAATCACGAAGACTGTCACTCACGTAGTAGATTTCATACCATTTCGAATCCTGGGAGTGTGATGTGTGGGAAAACAGAAAAAGATCACACCTTCCTTCTCCCAGAGTGGATGTAGGAGACGGATTGTGCAAACATAGCAGGAGGGGAAAGCCTTCCCTGTGACTAATTCCAGAGCAGGGGCCGCCAAGCCACTTCTGTAAAGGGCCAGAGAATAAAAACGTTTGGCTCATGCGCTCTGCAGTCTCCATTGAAGCGACTCAGCTCTGCTGTTGGAGCACAGAAGCACCAGAAATATGTACCCTGATGAATGTGGCTGCCTTCCCGTATGGTTTGCTTTACAAAAACAGAGAACCGGCTGGATTTGGCCCACAGGTTGTATGTGGCCAACACCTGTTCTAGAGAGGAAGCCTCTCAGGAAGCCTTGATAGTCAGAGTACAGTCACTAGACGGGATTCCTCCTGCAGAGAAATCTTGCCACTGCAGGATCAGTGGAGCAGAGCCTTCCGGGGGTGCTCCGGCCTTGTCAGAGAGGCTGTCAGAGAGGCATGAAAGATCCAGAAACCTGGGTATTACCACAAAATAGCTGAAGGCAAGCACTGGGTCATTTAAAAGCCACAGCGCTTTTCTAAGAAGAGCAAGAAAGTATATCTGAAAGTGCTTCCAAAGTGAATATGGTAAACACATGGATTAACTTTTTTAAGTCATCTCTACCCCCATCGTGGGGCTCGAACTCACAACCTCGAGATCAAGAGCCCCATGCTCCTCCAGTGGAGCCAGCAGCTGGGCGCCCCTCTACGGTAAACACATTTACAATGGTGATTTATGTGAAAAGGTTCTACTCTTCCAAATAGGTTTTGAGCTCCTGCTGGGCCAGGTTCCTGCAGAGGGAAATAGGGAGCGTCCACCGTGTGCCGAGGGCGTTTGGAGCCGTGAGACAGGATGAATTTCACCAAGGGGAATCACGAAGGTCACGCTGGGGCCTCGGGCAGTTGGCTGCAGAGAGAAGACAGGTCTCAGCGGGAAAGACTGCGAAGGCTTCCAGAGGCAGGCCAACGGCTGGAGGGGCCAGGACAGCGGCGAAGGGCGCATCGGGGGATGGGGCGGGCACCCCAAGGGCGCTGCTGCTGCGGGGGCGGTGCGCCCGGAAGGCCCAGCTCGGAGCTGCCCAGGCACATGACCACCAGCCGAGCCTAAAACAGGAGGAATTCTCAGTCCTGGGGGGGGGGGGGGGGATTCCTTTGCCTCTGCCAGCTCCCAGAGCTCCTGGCGCTCCTCGGTGTGCCACCCGTGCAGGAAATCCAGGCTCCTCAGGTGTCTTCTCAGGCCCGCTATCCTGTCGTGTCTCTTCCATGGCTCCTAGGGCACTTGTCTTTGGATTGAGGGCTCATCTCATAATCCAGGATGATCTCTCTCAAGATTCTTGATTTAATGACATCTGCAAACACCCGCTTTCCCAAATCCGTTTGCATCCATAGGTTCCAGGGGCACAATCCAGCCCATGCCAGGTTTTGTTGGCGAGGAAATGGTAACAAAGGACAGGAAAAAAAAAAAAGAAGGACAGGAGCCAGTTCTGGGAAGAATGGGGGCGGAGGTAGTGTAGTCCGCGAGTGAGTCTCAGCTGGAGGGTACGACTGAGTCACATTTGCCTGATGAAAGCAGGGATCCTATGATACCCGGCTCTCTGAGTAGGATGCAGCACCCTGTGCCCCTCCACACACGCACGCACGCACACGTATGCTGCACACATTCTCAGGAGCAGGGGACAGAGGAAGTGGGGAGGTGTAGCAAAGCATTCCTGTTACACAGCCAAACTTGTGATGGCCCAACTTCCGTGGGCCCCTCTGGAAGGGGCTGTGCGGGGGGGCTCGCAGAAGCCGGTTACCTGCAATCTGAGGCAACTATCCATAAAACCGTTGGCACATCCTCCCCACAGCCACAAGAAACCTGTCCTCACATAGTTAAACCCACTTCCCAAACTTGCAGGACGAAGAGGTAGTCTTCTTGAATGCAGGGCACCCCGCGTTAGTTAGGCTTGCCCTCTCCGATGGCAATTGCTCACCCCAGCTCTATTGTCTAGGATTTCTTGAACAGTGCCACAAATGGTGGTGTGCTTTCGGGAATTGCGAGTTGAGGTCATCTCGGCTTGAGCAAAAGAGAGCTAAGCAGAAGGTCTGAGGCGGAGGCCTTGGCTGCAACAGGCCCTGTTGAGAGGAGACCGATGGTGATGGCAGGAGGGATGGAGGGAGAGCACCTGGGGGAGCACGGCTGGTGGGGAGGATCTGTCTCAAGTCTCAGCCTAGCTCCACCATGGAGGACCAGCCCAGCATCCCTAACGCTGACCGCATGAACCGGAGAAGGGGAGGCGCAACCTGCCGGTCCCCATGTCCCTTGGGGAGGGCTTCATCCTGAGCAGTCACTCTGTGCTGCCAGGGGGACCACTGCCGCCTGCCCACCCGCAGGTGCCCCACAGCCCCAGTGGCAGGGTGCACGGGGCAGTCTCCTAAGGTCACTGAGGGCAGGGTGTGTGCGACCCTCTCTCTGCGCATTTGCCTCTCCTGACGCCTCTTGTGGCCGCAGTGATTGCTTGCCACCTCCCAGCTCTTTCCCTTCCCTGTCCTTAGTCCCAGACTGACGAATGGCATAAGGAGGAACACCCCACACACACACTCCCAGTCACCAGCTCTAGCTGAGAGACAGGGCAGGGCTGGCAGGGTGCTGCCCCGAAGGCTGGCATAAGGTCCTCTGCCCCCTGCATTCTCCCCAGGCAGAAGTACTTCAAACCATCTAATGGAAGCAAACATTTGTCCTTTTATTTCTTTTCAAAGAAATTACTTATCTTATTTGAGAGGAAGAGAGAGTCTTAAGTAGACACCACACTGAGCACGGAGCCCAACACGGGGCTCGATGTCACGACCCTGAGATCATGACCTGAGCTGAAATCAAGAGTCGGACGCTTAACTGACTGAGCCACCCAGACGCCCCAAACATTTCTAGTTCTACGTATGCTCCTGGAAGTGTTCATGCACCGGCATCTCTCTGTTCCCTACGAGGTGGGCCAGACAGGCAACTGTTTCTGAAATTTGATATTGGAAATGGAATTACTGGAGAAGCTCACTTTCTGTGTCATGTGCGTCTAATGTATTTTGTAATCAGAAAGAGAAATTAAAATACTGAAAAATATGTGTACCAACCATGAGTTACTAGTATCTTTTATATGTACTGTTTTCAGGATGAGGGCTCTGCTCCACTGATCTTTCTATACACCTATTTCTCTTGAAATTTAATTTTGACACACCAGGTCCACATGGTATGTAAAGCACAGATTAAAAACAATTTATCAGGGCAGCCTGGGTGGCTCAGCGGTTTAGCTTTAGCGCCTCCCTCAGCCCAGGGCGTGATCCTGGAGACCCGGGATCGAGTCCCACATCAGGCTCCCTGCATGGAGGCTGCTTCTCCCTCTGCCTGTGTCTCTGCCTCTGTGTGTGTGTGTTCTCTCTCGTAAATAAATAAAATATTTTTTAAAAATTTTATCACATTTTTGTGATAAAAGGAAAGTTGAGAGAAAATAGTTTCTATCTAATCAAGTTGGCATTTTTAATAATCAAAGCCTAGTTCTAATGGGATTGCTGAAAATGGTATATAGTCTGGGAATATTTGAAAAGTATCCATTTTGGTGTACTGACAGCAATACTTTTTCTAAGTTATATTTATCTGCGAGTTGTGAACAGAGGGGGGGTGTCCCATGGTCAGCTAGGGACCCATTCCCAGACGAGGAGCAGACTTCATGACCTAGGGTCTTCTCTGTGTCGTGCTGTGTTCAGCGTGGCCCAGAAGGGATGTTCTGGCTTCCACCCCGCTCCTGACACCCAGCGCTCAATGTGTAATCTGAAAAGAAAAACAAGGATGGTTTCTGTTTTACAATTGAGGAGGAGAGTCCCTGAAATGCTTTTTCAAAAGCAAACTCTCATCCTCCACATTTCTTTGATCCTGCTTCTATCAGACTATAAACTGTGACATATTTGAATTCAAATTTTATTGTTAAGAAAGGTGATTTCCACTGTTAGAGGTTCCCTTCTGGGTGACCTCCTGCAGGTATCCCCGCCCCCTGCACCCATTGCTTGATGCAAACCTTTTCAAGGAGGGGCATTAAAGACTAGGCCTAGACTGAGCTAGGGCTTGTTGTTGTTGTTGTTGTTGTTGTTGTTGTTGTTGTTATTGTTATTGTTTTAAGATCCTACTCATTTATTAGAGAGAGAGAGCAGAAGCCACAGGAGGGGCTGAGGGAGGAGAGAAGCAGGCTCCCCGCTGAGCAGGGAGCCCCACATGGGGCTCGACTCCAGGACCTAAACCGATGGCAGACGCCTAACCCACTGAGCCACCCCCAGACTCCAGACTGAGCCCCTGAACGCAGAGAGCCGTCCTTCGTTCATCTTGGTACCTCCAGCCCTGGCTGCGGATGAATGAGAGGCTGCGGGGCTTTCACGTGGGGAGAAAGCCAACCAGTCAAGCCAACCCGGTGCTGCTCCTGGCAGGAGCTGGGCTTTTCCGTCTGCCCACCCGGCTCTTGGATCCCGGCTCAGGGATCCCTCAAACCCTGGTGCCAGCTGTCTCCAGCGCTCGGGGTCTGAACAGCGAGAGCCCCGGGATGCGGATGCAGAGGGCGTGGGCTGAGCAGCAGGGGTTCCGGGAGGCGGCAGAAGGGAAAAGAGGCCCGGCCCAGGGAATGCGGGAGAGTTTACCCCTCTGGGAGGACAGACAGGAAAAGGTTTCCATTCCTCAGAGGAAAAGGAAGGAGAGGTAACAAGGGCCCAGGAGGCGGGCCTCCAAAGGACGGTGGGCGGGGGCCGGTCCCAAACTACAGGCAGCACAGGCATCGAGCCCCAAGAGAAGCAGGTTTATGAGCCTTGAAACCCTCTGAGATGTGAGAGATAATATCCATGAAATCCAGGATTGCTAGAAAGCCACAGACTTGCTTCTCCAAACTGCTGAAAATAGAAAGTAGGAAGTGAAATTAATAGCGCTGGGGATGAGAAGGAAACCAGGCCATGTGTGCATATCTTCAAAGCAAGAAAACAAGCCCATCTTCGGAACACATTACATTCCAGGTGCTGAACCAAGCAATTTCCACTTATTATTTCATTTAATCCTCATAAAAGCCCAAGGAGATAGGTACGACAATCCTGCTTTATTGATGAAATTCTCTTAGGTTGGGTAACAGACTCCAAAGTCACAGAGCCGAACCCTGTTCTAGCAGACTCAAGAGGATGGATTTAATCACTGTGCCTGTAGCTTTGGAACCTCTGCCATGAAGACCCACAGTAAAAGACGGATCTTAGATCTGAACCCACCGCACATAGATCTAATATATAACTGAAAGGAAAAGTTCATAAAACAGCAGGTACCCTTACCACCTGCAGGGCTCGCTGATACCTTCTCTTCGTTCTGTTTTATTTAAAAGGAAATGCTAGGAACGCCTGGGTGGCTCAGTGGCTGAGCAGCTGCCTCTAGCTAGAGGGGCGATCCCAGGATTGGGGGAATCAGTCCTGCATCGGGCTCCCCGCAGGGAGCCTGCTTCTCCCTCTGCCTGTGTCTCTGCCTCTCTCTGTGTCTCTCATGAATAAATAAAATCTTTAAAAAAAAAAAAAAAAAGTAAAGAAAAATGCTGGTCACGGCCTGCTAAATGCATTTTTTTTTTTTTTAGATTTTATTTATTTATTCATGAGCGACACAGAGAGACAGAGAGAGAGGCAGAGACACAGGCAGAGGGAGAAGCAGGCTCCACGCAGGGAGCCTGACATGGGACTCCATCCCGGGTCTCCAGGATCACACCCTGGGATGCAGGCGGCACTAAACCGCTGCACCACCCGGGCTGCCCTAAATGCATTTCTTCATCCATTAATGGGACAGGACCCCCAATGGCCCCCCCACCCATGCCCATCACACTTGGAGAAGCCCAGCATCACTGCCTCTGGCCAGTGGAGGAGGTACCCTGGACCCAGAAGAGGGCTTTACCAAGCCCCCTGAATTGCTGGGCAGGAGGATAAACATCTCCCCAGATAAACAGAGCGGACTGCAGGCCCGTCTGGAATCTCCGGGTCCTGATGAATCACACCCCAGCACCGCAGGAGAACGTGCCTCCCAGACCTTTCAGGAGGCACTGCAGGTGAGACTGGCAGTGAATGATGAACAAAGAATTAGCAGTTATGAGGGGGAGGGTGCGCACCCGCCAGGAAGCCCTTGGGCCAGGTCTGTCCCGCTGGCAGCAGGTGCCCAGTCCCGGCCACGCAGGAACTTCAGCAAAGTGCGGGGCTGACTCCCCAAAAGCCCTGCAAGGTAACTTGGGACACGTGGGCTGCTTTGTGGCTAAGTCCACTTGCTCCCAGGTGCCTGCCCATCCCAAACAGAGCACAAAAGAGATCCTCCGTGAGCGGGTTCTCTGTAAAAATGAAATCACAGAATGAGTGGAAGTGATCATTTATAGATGGCATGCCTCTGCCTCCTCCGCCAGTGTGTGAGCCCTGCAAGGGTGGGGGACTTGTTTGCCCCGCCGCCTCCTCCCCAGCACTAGCGCAGGATCGGCACTCAGTTGCGCCTGGAGAACTCAGGGGGAATGTTATCATTAATTAATCGATACCTGCCCAAAAGGACTCCAGGGACGTGGGCCAAGGTTCTGGCCTTCATCCTCTCTCCTTGCTCCTTCTTACCTGTGACTTGGGTGGAGGAACGGATGACATATTTACCAAAGTTTCAGGTGGCCAAAAAACTGGGACAGCCGAAGCACTGGATGAGAGAATCGAGGTCCAAATATAACTTAGCAGCCTGGATGGTGGGCTGACTCAAGATGAAAAATAATAGAGCTGTGTTCTCCCTCTGGGTCTCAGACTCAGCTTGCGGAGCACAGGATGGGGGTGGGTAGACCTCACAGCCACATGTGGCAGGGACTTTGGTTTTTATTGGACGCTAACAAATGAGGCAGTGATGTGGCAAGGTCACCAACACTGGAGACTCGGTGCAAATACAGGCTTAGTGAACAACAGAGGGAGGTCAGGGCCCCTCTACTTATGCGGGTCAAATGACGCTGGAAGACCTGGTTTTGAATCATGAAGGGGGATTTATTAAAAGATTTATTTCTTTATTTGAGAGAGAGAAAAGGCAGGAGTGGGAGTGGCAGGGAGAGAGGGAGAATCTCAAGCAGACTCCTCACTGAGCATGGAGCCCTGCTGGAGGGCAGGATCCCAGGCCCCTGAGATCATGACCTGAGCTGAAATAAGAGTGGGATGCTTAACTGACTCAGCCACCCAGGTGTCCCATGAAGGGTGATAGTGACACATCACAGACCTTAGAGAGGAGAATATGCTGAATCTGCCCACATCAAAATCAAGGATTTCTGTTCAGCAGAGGCCACCAGAAAGGCACTGACTGGCTGGATAACATGCCAGGAGAAAATGTTATATACAATTAACACAGAATTAACATCTAGAGTTTTTAAGGAACACCTTCACGTCAATGAGAGAAAGGCAGGAAACCGGGAGCAAAGAGGCACAGGGGGTGAGCAGGCATTTCGCAGGAAAGGAAATTGGAACTGCGACCAGAGAGGCTGGGATTCACCGCTAATCAAAGGACTGCAAATTAAAACAACGGGACTCTCTAGTAATAAGAGGATAACTCTCTCCAGCAACCCTCCTGCTGAAACAACTAAATAGGCTGGATAAAATGTCCAAAATTGCATCTGTAAGGAGCTGACAAGCTGGAAGGCACAGGGCACAGGGATCAAGGAGGGAGGAGCTCAGAGGTTGCTCTCTTCCTGAGGACCTCTGCCCACCGTGGAGGGTTGAGCTCTCTTTCTGATGGCCTCTTGAGATGAATGTGTCTCCACCACAGCCCTGCGGGGGCGGGGAAAAGTCTAATGGGAGACCCCATTGCCCCCAGTAAGCCAGGTTAAGTGTAAACCAGAAGTGGACCAACCGGCCAGAATGAACAGCCTGCTTCCATTTGCCTGGGTTACCCAGGGTATCCGCGGCCTTGACTCTGAATATCTCAGCGCTGGCAGTGCCCTCAGGCTTTTGGAAGCAGCAAACACAAATTCTCTGTGGAGGAAATTACCTTCATCCCAAATTACTCCTACAAATAATTTTTCAAATATAATAACCAACATATAGTCAAAGATAACTCGGGAAACACGGAAATCAGGCTCCAGCCTGCTGCCCTAGAAGCCCGGTTCCACATCTGCCCGGCTGCTAGACTCCACATCTGACACCTAGGGGTGGGGTGGCACGGAGGGAGTGTGTGGCATCAGGAGCCGTGTGCCCCAGTGGCCAGGCATTGTGTGAGTGCACGACACTGTGTGTGCATGTGTGTGCCACCCCCAAGTTGAAATTTTCTCCCTGGTGGAGCTGGTCAGGTTTCGTGGTAATCTTCTAACTTTTCAAAAACATGTGGTTGAAGAAGGGCCACTTTTTCTAATTTGTAGAAAGATGCCCTAAGGCCTAGGGGCAGCCCCATGTAAAGACTTTAGATAATGGAACTATATGATACACATGATAAAATAAGTTTATTGTTGGGGATGCCTGAGTGGCTCAGCGGTTGAGTGTCTGCCTTTTTTTAATTTTTCAATTTTCAAATGGCAATTCTTTTATTTAAATTCTAGTTAGTTAACCTACAGTGTAACATTAGTTTTAGGTTGAGCGTCTGCCTTTGGCTCAGGGTGTGATCCCGGGGTCCGGGATCGAGTCCCACATCGGGCTCCCTGTGTGGAGCCTGCTTCTCCCTCTGCCTCTGTCTCTGCCTCTGTCTCTGTGTCTTTCATGAATAAATAAATAAAATCTTTTTAAAAAAATTTATTGTTGTAAAGAAATAGGTTGAATATATCTACAGGGAATAGGAAGGTAGAAAAAGTGACACGGGTACATCTTTAAAAGAACCAAACTGGACTTCTACAAATAATAAATGCAGTAAATGAAATGGAAGGCATGTTGGGAGCCTCGGGCTCGGGTTCAGGCATGGCCAAATGCAACCAACACCGTGGATAACCAGTCACAAAGATGGCACAGAAATGGCATCGAGAAACCTAGTCACAAAGACATGAATCTTGGGGTGCCTGGGTGGCTCAGTCAATTAAGTGTCCAACTCTTGGTTTTCACTCAGGTCATGATTTCAGAGTCGTGATATCAAGCCCCATGTGGGGCTCTGCACTCAGTATGGAGTCAGCTTGAGATTCTCTCTCTACTGCTCCTTCTCTCTCTCTTTCTCTCTCAAATAATAAAGAAATAAATCTTTAAAAAAAAAGATATGAGGGATGCCTGGGTGGCTCAGTGGTTGAGCTTCTGCCTTCGGCCCGGGGCGTGATCCTGGAGACCTGGGATTGAGTCTCGCATCAGGCTCCCTGCATGGAGCCTGCGTCTCCCTCTGCCTATGTCTCTGCCTCTCTCTGTGTGTCTTTCTGAATAACTAAAATCTTTAAAAAAAGAAGATATGATTCTCTTAAGAGGGCAGATCCTATGTTCCTAAGGAACATGCACTTTTCCCAGAAGCACAACAAGAAAGATTTGAAGAAGACGCAGGCCAACAACACCAAGGCCAGGAGTCCCCAAGGAGGTCAAGCCCAAGATCCCAAAGGGTGGCAGCCGCAAGCTCAACTTGCCTGCATCGCTCACCCCAAGCTTGGGAAATCTGCTCGTTGCCGCATTGCCCAGGGTCTCAGGGCTCTGGAGTCCGAAGTCCAAGACCAAGGCTTAAACAAGACTCAGACTACAGCTGTGACTCCAGCTGCAGCTCCTGCTGCGGCTCAGGCTCCCAAAGGTGCCCAGGCCCCTTTGCACAAAGGCTCCAGTGCAGAGGCTCCAGTCTGCCAGTGTGAGGACAGAAGGCCGGGTGTGACCCATGAGCTTCTATCTGCATGGGGCTGGTGTCCTCCTGCGCTATTTGTACAAATAAACATGCGGCAGGATCTGTCAAAAAAAAAAAATGAGATGAAAAATTCATGGCAATGAGATAACCTCTTTACCCCAGTCAGAGAGACCAAAGTTAGAAACGTGGGAAATATGAAACACTGGCCAAGAGCTGGGGAGCTGGGCTCCTTGGGCAACTTTTGTGGATACATAGAGAATACCGCCCTCTGGAGAGGCACCTGTGGTGCTTTGTGCTATTGGCACATGTGCCGACTCTCACCTGGGTTCAGAGCACAGAGAAGCCCTGCCCAGACCCGTGCAGAGACAGGCCTGGGAACCTTCATCCCAGCCTGTGCGGGAGTGCAAGCAGCTGGGATGAACGCCAGCATGCAGCTTGCAGTGGCCGACTTGCTTTCTTTTTTATGATTTATTGTTTATTTTAGTTAGAGAGCACAGGGCAGGGGGGGCAGAGGGAGAGTCTCAAGCAACCTCAGCACTGAGCGCAGAGCCCACTGTGGGGGGCTTGATCCCATGAGCCTGCAATCACGACCTGAGCCAAAACCAAGAATCCAGCGCTCAACCAACTGAGCCACCCAGGCACCCCAGCAGTGGCTTTCTTTTTTTTTTTTTTTTTCAGCAGTGGCTTTCTTAAAGCAGATGTGGATAGAACATTTTCAGTGGAAATAATTTACTCTAGGGATCCCTGGGTGGCGCAGTGGTTTGGCGCCTGCCTTTGGCCCAGGGCGCGATCCTGGAGACCCGGGATCGAATCCCACGTCAGGCTCCCGGTGCATGGAGCCTGCTTCTCCCTCTGCCTGTGTCTCTGCCTATCTCTCTCTCTCTCTCTCTCTCTCTCTCTCTCTCTGTGTGACTATCATAAATAAATAAAAATTTTTAAAAAAAAGAAATAATTTACTCTGTAGCCTGTGGAAACTGAAAGAGGAAGAAAGCTTATATTTAAGGGGCTCTAAATAGGAAGGCAAGGTGATTTTTCACGTTGAGATGATTACAAATTTTAACAATATTTTACATTTTAACAATATTTTATTTGTTTTGCTTCATAGCATTAAAATCACTTAATCGGTTTGGTTAAAGTCAAACAGATAGAAGAAAGAATCCAGATTATATGATGTGGCTCTTTTAGGAAAATAAAATACTTTAATAACGTCAGTAATGGTCGTCTCTTCACAGAGTCTAACAAAAATAAACTCATGGTCAAAATACAAAACTGACCAATTAACTGGACAGAGTTTACCTCCCAGTGACTCCACAATTATTTACATCCTCTATTTTTCCTAAATTTATTAGCAGAATCGTCTTTCTATATTTCTTTGGATACATTTGCAAAGTTAATGATTAATTTTAATTAGTTAATTATTCAATGGTATTAATATCATTTTAAAGTCCCCATAGTAAAATGTAACCTAGAGCCAGATCTGAGGGGTGAAGATCATGTATAAAATTTCTATCAAATGATAAGCACTAACTTTTGTTGAAAGTTGATTAAATCAAGAAACCCAGACCAGCATTTTAAGTAAGTCACAAATTGAATCAACCTGATTAAAATCAGACCCTCTAACTCCATATACTAGGTGCAATTTATGCTGATAATATTTAAGACAGTTGGCGATTCCCGATTACCTCAGTGATCCCTGGATGATGATTCTTGGAAGAGCTGGACAGGCAAGGGGGGTGGGGGTGCTCCAACCTACATTTGGAGCGGGCACATTGCAGTGGCCTCTCTGGACCTGGAAACAAAGGATTGACAGCTGAAAAGTATTGCCACCAATTGGCTTTAACTTGTCCTGGTTTACTGATGTAAAATTGCTTAGGTTGAAGGTATATTTGCAAACTCCTTATTAGATCAAATTTACACTGGCTTGCTTTGTTGTACTCAGAATGCTCAGATACATTTTTATTAGCTTCTGGGAGCTCCGGGGGTTTCTCATAAGTAAGCTTCTTGTTAATTGCCTTTTTCGTACATAAGCAAAATCTCAAATTGGAAAAATGAAAGGAAATGAGGAATGAAAGTTTCTTTACTTAAAATGCAACTCTTTTGTAGCTTTAATGCATTCGTTTTCCTTTTTCACTACTTACTCAACATGTTTTTATGATCCATGGGGTTAACTGGCCTCAATTAAAATTGGAACTTAGAAAAAATATGTATGTAGTCCAAATGATGGTGTTTTTTTCCAGTAATAGTTCTTTTTTTAATAAATTTATTTTTTATTGGTGTTCAATTTGCCAACTTACAGAATAACACCCAGTGCTCACCTCAGTGCCCGTCACCCATTCACCCTCCAGTAATAGTTCTGAGGAACAATGGGGTCAATTTGAGAAAGCATGATCTTTACAATCATTCGACCTGAGTTTTAATTGGAGTCCACCAATTAGCTATAAATTAATGATTCTTTGGCAGTTTCTGTTCTGTCGAATGGGAATTTCACCTTCCTTGCAGTTGATATGAAGGTTAAAGATATGAATAAAGTGCCTGTCACATGAGAGACAGTGTTTGTAGTATTCCCTAGTGTGAGTCTGGCCAGAGTTTGATGGTTTAAGCATGTCAATCTTGTGGGGGTTTTGCCTTGTTTTTTTTTTTTTTTAAGATTTTATTTGTTTATTCATGAGAGGCACAGAGAGAGAGAGAGGCAGAGACATAGACAGAGGGAGAAGCAGGCTCCATGCAGGGAGCCCGACATGGGACCCGATCCCAGGTCTCCAAGATCACAACTTGGGCTGAAGGCAGCACTAAACTGCTGAGCCACCGGACTGCCCTGCATTGCTTTTATATATAGCATGACCTGGTGGACAGTTCTTGCCCTTCTGTATACTCTTTTCGATGTGATTTAATTTCCACCTGAACTTGAGACATATCTGAGTTCATTGATTTAATGATTTAATCTTCACTATAGCCTATGAAGGTCACTCCTGAAGGCCATCAACATGAGTTCACAATCCAAAACTGGAAAACCCACAAGGAAATAATCCACCATGAATGAAAATTTACCTACCTAACAAAGAGCAGGATTAGACCCTGGATCACTTCAGACAATGGAATTAGTATAAGCTTCAAGCTATAAGTATGTTAAAAGTTATTGACATCATAAAACAAAGAATCAAAAGCATGAGAAATAACAGAATGTTATAAAAAAAAGGTCCGGTATCAATGATTACAAATGATTATTATAAACTCAATGGATGAATTAAGCAAATGATTACAAGTAGCTGAGGTTAAGGGAGCCTGGGTGGCTCAGTCAGTTAAGCATCCGACTCTTGGTTTCGTCTCAGGTCATGATCTCAGGGTGGTGAGATCGAGCCCAGTATTGGGCTCTGTGCTCAGCATGGAGTCAGCTTGAGATTCTCTCTGCCTCTCTCTTTGCCCCTCCCCCTTCTCACACACATTCTTTCTCTGGAATAAATAAATCTTTAAAGAAAAAAAAGTAGCTGAGCTTAGAATTGAGCACTAGAAGATAGATCTGACAAAATTATCTAAAATGTAGCACAGAAAAAGGGATGCCTGCTGATTTAGTGGGTAGAGGGTACAACTCTTTATCTCGGGGTCATGAGTTCAAGTCCCAAGTTGGATGTAGAGCTTAAATAAATAAATAAATAAATAAATAAATAAATAAATAAATAAAAATGGTGAGTTAAAAAAATAAAATGTAGCAAGAAAAATAATAGAGGAAAAGGTATAGTGGGTAGAGTGAGATGTTTGAACAAATATCTGTAAAAAAATCTGAGCACCAGAGACTCAAAAGAATGACAGGGAATGGAGAAAATGCTCATTTATTTACCAATTTATTCAACAACTAAGCACCTAAAGTGTGCCAGGCATAATCTTTCACCAATAATGAGGTGATGAGATCATGGTTGATCATCTTCCAGAACTGATTTTGGACAAGAATTCTCAGTCTCAGGAAATTAATTCCAAGATACACTACTAAATATTCATCCAGATACACCAGAGAGAAACTGAAGAACTCAAAGATGGGGAAACCTTTGAAAAGAAACCAGAAAGAAAACATGTTTTCCATAATACAGTGATGCCAGGACCAATAATAAATTTCTCAACAGCAACTATAGAAACCCCAAGACAGAGGATTATTGTCTTCCTAGTTCTTAGAGGAAATACCTGATACCTTGGACCGTCACACCTAGCTAATCCATTATTTGAGGATAAAAGTGCCTTGAACCTTGAACCTAAATCCTTACTGATTTTTCAGATAATTGGAGAAATATGAATATAGACAAATTTAGATTGTATGGGGAATTATTCTTTTGTTAGAATGATATTGTGGGTAAGTAGGAAATGTCCTTATTTTCAAAAGATGAATACTCAAGTATTCAGGGGTGAAATCTCTTGATGTATGTAATAACTTTCCAAAAACCACAATGAGGGCAGCCTGGGTGGCTCAGCGGTTTAGTGCCGCCTTCAGCCCAGGGCGTGATCCTGGAGACCCAGGATTGAGTCCCACGTCAGGCTCCCTGCATGGAACCTGCTTCTCCCTCTGCCTGTGTCTCTGCCTCTCTCTCTCTCTCTCTCTCTCTAATGAATAAATAAATAAAATCTATTAAAAAACATAATGAGCTATTATTTCATCTAGTCATATTGTCAAAAGTAAAAAAGAAAAGTCTGAAAATACCAAGTATTGGCATTGGTGGAGGCATAAATTGGCTAACTGGAAAGTAATTTGGTATCAAGTGGTAGAGTCAAAGATGCAGTTTCCTTCTGCCCATTGATGCTGCTGATGGAGAAGTTGGTCAAGAGGATGTAATGGCCATTTGACCCTTGAGCTGAACCCAAGGCTCATCACACACTCCCCTCTCCTTGGAATGTACATTCTCCCTTCCATTCTCATGGTGGGAGCCTTTTTCAAATACGAAGCCTTGAGAAAGAAATATGTTATTGAGACCACCTAGATGGGATACATGACTGAAACAAGTTAAAGCCTCTATATAAACTTATAAGATTTGGTGGGTGGGTGCTGGGGATCTATTCACTGCCCAAGACAAGCCCATAAGTAATTTCCCTTGCTTATTAAAACTGCCACCTACCAATCTGAGGTGCCCCACCTCTTTATTCTGTCTCTCCCTCCCCCTGTAGATGGGGACTAGTTTCAGATTATACCAGGAAACTCCTAATGCTGTGAACCAACAGTGACATTTTAACTTTATATCCTAGCGAAAGTCTACATGTTCAGAGGCATAAGCTAGATGGTCCTACCATACTGTGTGCTAGTTAGCAGTTAAATATATATGTCCTTCCATCTTCAGCATGCATTTTCCAACACTTCCCAGTCTTTTGTTTATCGGAACTTCCCTGGAATCTATCACACAGAAGTGCTATCTGAAGATTTTATTTATTTATTCATGAGAGACACAGAGATAGACATAGGCCAAGGGAGAAGCAGGCTCCATGCAGGGAGCCCAATGTGGGACTTGATCCTGGGACTCTAGGATAATGTCCTGAGCCAAAGGCAGGCACTCAACTGCTGAGCCACACAGGTGTCCCCAGAAGTCCTATCTAAAAAAAGCCCCCAAAGCCCCAATTAGCAAGGGGCACAATCTTAGCATAGAACTTTGTGCAAGAATGTTTATTATCTAACAGCTGGATCAGTAACATAGTATTGTGAATACTGCATCACCTGTGATGTGAGGTAGCCAAGAATGTTTGCTTTAAATCTAATCAAGCCTGGAACACCTGGGTGGCTCAGCGGTTGGGCATCTGCCTTCGGCTCGGGGAGTGATCCTGGAGTCCTGGGATCGAGTCCCACATCGGGCTCCCTGAGTGGAGCCTGCTTCTCCCTCAGCCTATGTCTCTGTGTCTCTCATGAATCAATCAATCAATCAATCAATCAATCAATCTAATCAAGCCTTTGGACCCTAAATTACAGTTATAAGGAAATATAGAGGAAAGAGGAACAGGCTAAACACCACCATAAGGAAACAATCAGACCCAGAAGCGAGGATATTTCATAGGACAACCAGCCTATTCCACCGAATCAGTGTCACAAAAAAAGAGTTTGAAATTAAAAGAGGCTTAAGGGACACAATAAATAAACTGATGCAGGATGTCGTTCTAGATTGGATCTAGTTTGGAAAAACAGACACCATGGGGATAATCTGAATTATCTGATAAATCTGAATCTGATAATCTGACACCATTGGGGAAATCTGAATATGAAATGGACATTTGATGATATTAAGGAATTACTACTGTTCCTGTTGTTAGATGTGTTTGTATTAATTTGGTCTATGTGAGTAAGAGTTCTTTTCAAAATGTAGGCACAAATATTTAAGACTGAAATATCAAGACATCTAAAATTCTGGATGTTAAAAATGTAAAGTAAGTTAATTTTTTAAATGTTTTTTAAAGACTTTATTTATTTATTAATAGAGACAGAGAGAGAGACAGAGAGAGAGAGAGGCAGAGAGAGAAGCAGACACCATGCAAAGAGCCTGACATGGGACTCGATCCCAGGTCTCCAGGACCACGCCCTGGGCTGCAGGCGGCACTAAACCGCTGCACCACCGGGGCTGCCCAAGTTAATTTTTTTAAGTGAGGGTGAAATAAGGTCATCTTCCTTCAAAGAAAAACTCAGAGTGGAAGATTCCTAAGGGCTGTATTTCAGGATGAAGGAAAAACGGGACATTGAGATGCAAGGGAGAAAAATTTACAAATAAAGACTTGAGTACATGTAAACATGTTTAGATTATATAAAGCAATAATAATAGCATAAATATGGGGTATATAAAATAAGTTACAACTGTGTACTAGATACAGTAACACATCAGATGGAAGGGAGATGGTCAGTGTAGTAGCACTCAGAGGCCCTTTATTTTTCTGAAAGAAGGTACAGAAGTTAAGTAAATTTAAACTGGCAGGTATGCATGTTAAAATACTAAAGATTTTATTTATTTTTTTAGAGAGAGTGTGAGTGTGAGGAGGGGCAGAGGGAAAGGGAGAGTCAGCATCTTAAGCTCCATGCTCCGTGCGGAGGCCAGCATAGGGCTTGATCTCATGACCCTGAGATCATGACCTGAGCCGAAATCAAGAGCTGGATGCCTAACTGACTGAGCCATCCAGGCACCCCTATTTTATTTTTTTAAAGTAATCTCTACCCCCAACATGGAGCTCCAGCTTACAACACCAAGATCAAGAGTTGCATGCTCTACCAACTGAACCAGCCAGGTGCCCCAAAATATTAAAGATATTTACCAAAAGAATAAAAACAGGAGTATAACTTTCAAACCTCTAGAAAGGAAATAAAGGAAAAAAGAAAACACAATCATCCCAAATGCAAGCAGGAAAGAAGGAAGAAGCATCATAAGAAAGTCACAAAGCACAAGATGATAGTAATAGGTCCAAATATATCACTAATCAGAATAGATATTATCTTCCTATCTTTCCAAGGATTGTTGGGTTGGAAGAATTTTAAATATGAAGCCATATGCTATTTACTAGAGCATATATAAAACAAAGAGGTACAGAAAAGTTTAAAATAGATAGATGCAAAAAAAAAACATATCAGACAGGGTGCCTGTGTAGCTCAGTTGGTTAAGCATCTATTGATTTTGGCTCAGGTCATGATCTCAGGGTCTTGGAAGCAAGTCCTGTATTGGGCTCAGTGTGGAGTCTGCTTAAGATTCTCTCCCTTTCCTTCTGCCCCTTTTGCCACTGCTGCATGCTCTCTCTCTCTCTCTCTCAAAAAATAAAAAAAATTAAAAAGACATAGCAGACAAAAAACTAACATAGAGAGAGGATCGGGGACACCTGAATGGCTCAGTGGTTGAGCGTCTGTCTTCAGCTCAGGGCATGATCCTGAGGTCCTGAGATCGAGTCCCACAGTGGGCTCCCTGAAGGGAGCCTGCTTCTCTTTCTGCCTATGTCTCTGCCTCTCTCTGTGTGTCTCTCATGAATAAATAAATGAAATCTTAAAAAAAAAAGAAATGAAGAGGATCACCATCAACAAAATGAAAAATCAACCTACTGAATAGGGGAAGATTTTTGCAAATGATATATCCAGTAAGGGGTTAATATCCAAAATACATAAAGAACTGAGCCTGGGTCGCTCAGTCAGTTTGCTTTTAGCTCAAGTCAAGATCCCAGCTTCTGGGATCAAGCCCCCACATCAGGCTTCTGCTCAGCAGGGAGCCTGCTCCCCCTGTTTGTGCTCTCTCGATCTCTCTCTGTCAAATAAATAAAATCTTTTTAAAAAGAGCTTATAAAACTCAACCCCAAAAAACCCACAAATAATACATATGGCTGCCCAACAGATACATGAAAAGATGCTCCACATCACTCATCATCAGGGAAATGCAGATCCAAACCAAAATGAGATATTACTTCACACCTGTCGGTGTGGCTAGAATCAAAAAGACGAAAAACAAGTGTTGGCAAGGATCTGGAGAAAAAGGAATCCTCCTGAACTGTTGATAGGAATGTAAATTAGTGCAGATGCTGTGTGTGGATAAGAGTATGGAAGTTCTTCAAAAAATTAAAAAATAGAAATATCATATGACCGAGTAATTCTACTATTGTGTATTTACTCAAAGAAAATGAAAACCCTAGGGGCTCCTGGGTGGCATAGTCAGTTAAGCATCTGACTTTTGGTTTCAGCTTAGGTCATGATCTCAGGACGGGGGGCTGAGCCCCGAATTGGGCTCCATGCTCAGTGTGGAGTCTCCTTAAGGCTCTCTCCCCCTCTGTCCTTCCCCACCTTGTGCACTTTCTCTCTCTCAAATAAATAAAGAAATCTTTAAAAAAGGAATATGAAAATGCTAAATTGAAAAGACATATAGACCCCCCACCATGTTTATTGCAGCTTAATTTATAAGAGCCAAGATATGGAAGGAGCCCAAGTGTCCATTGAGAGATGAATGGGTAAAGAAGTAGTATATATGCACAGTGGAATATTACTCAGCTATGAAAAAGAATGACATCTTGCCATTTGCAACAACATGGGTGGACCTAGAGGGTAGTATACTAAGTGAAATAAGTCAGAGAAAGACAAATAATATATGATTCACTCATATGTGGAATCTAAAAAATAAAACAGATGAATAAACAAACAAAAAGCTGAAACAGACACATAAGTACAGAGGACAAACTGACAGTTGCCAGAGGGGAGCAGGGCAGGGTGCTGGGCAAAGTGGGTGAAGAGGAATGGGAGAAATAGGCTTTCATTATGGAATGAATAGGTCACAGGAATGAAAGGCACAGCATAGGGAATATAGTCAATGGTATTGTCACAGTGTTATATGATGACAGATGTCAAATGTTACCACACTTGAAGTGAGCATGGCATAACCTATAAATTAGCCAGATCACCACTATACACCTGAAACTAATGTAACATTGTGTGTCAACTATACTTCAATAAAAATGAAATAAAATAAAATAAAATGCCTGATGATTTTTATTTTTTTATTTTTTCCTGATGAGTTTTTTTAAAAAAATGAAGAGGATCTCTATATAATCACAGATGATATAATGCACAAGGAAGAGTTTAAAATTCTTAATTGTATGCACAAAATAACATAGTTTATTTTTTTAAAAGATTATTTATTTATTCTTAGAGACACAAAGAGAGAGAGGCAGAGACACAGGCAGAGGGAGAAGCAGGCTCCATGCAGAGAGCCTGACGTGGGACTCGATCCAGGGTCTCCAGGATCACACCTTAGGTTGCAGGCAGCGACAAACCGCTGCGCCACCAGGGCTGCCCCATATTCTTTATAAATATAAGAAGCAAACACTAACAGAACCAAAAGGAGAGATTTATAATTCCCAATGGCAATGGGTGATTTAACATGTATCTGAGAACTATCTAGATTAGGTAGACAAAGTGAGAAGTAGATTAGCACCCCATAGATAAGCAATCTTGCATACAAATATTAGAGAATTCACGTTCCTGTCAAGTCCATGTGGGACACTTACAAAAATGGCAAAAATTGACTGTGTATTGGGGAAAAAGTAAGTCTTAGCAAATTGCAAAGGTCATTATCATAGAAGACAATATGCTTAGACTACAATGCAATCAAGTTAAAATCAATCTTTTAAGAAGATACTTTTTAAAAAATATTTTATTTATTCTTGAGAGACACAGGCAGAGGGAGAAGCAGGCTCCTGGGGGGAGCCCGATGTGGGACTCGATCCCAGGATTCCAGGATCATGCCCTGAGCAAAAGGCAGGTGCTCAACTGCTGAGCCACCCAGGATCCCACACACGCAACTTCTAAGATGAGTCAGAAGTCCAGTAAAGGGACTACATCTTGAATATAAATAGCACCTGCAGCTGGAATCCCACCAGATTAAGTCACAGTCATTTTTCTAGGATTACACTTGACTTGCACAGACCAAACTGGTGAATTAAATGGGAAGGGTTAGGAGTCACTAGCTCTGCTTCTTTCAAGTCTTTGATGGGAGTGTCAATGTCTTCATTTCCCTCAGAGATGCAGTGTTGCTTCTGGTTTACTATCTTGGCAGGGAGTGGAGGTTCCAGAGGCTTCCACTTATCCCTGCCGACCATCACGACCCCATAATGATCCCATAGGTAAGAGCCAATGTGGGGATTCTGACATTGGCCAAACATCTATTCCAATTACATTCTCAGGAACCAGGGAAATAGCCCCAGGGTGAGTTCATGGGCCATGGGCCTGTTGAGAGTCACACTTGGGAGTTGAGATTCTATCACCTATCCATCAGATACCCCTACTCTGGGTAGGGGTGAGCCTTGCTGGCATTTTGAATCCCAAGGAATTAGCATCAGTTCAGAGCCATTGTCTAGTAGCCCCCGAAAGGCCCAGGTAATTCCTTTTCCCCAGTGCACTGTCACTCCAGTAAATAGTTGTGCGTTTCTTTGGGAATGCTTGAAGGAAGATTAAGGTATTTATTTTTGGCGGTGGAGCAAGGTCCTTTCTCTAGGGAACCTGGCTTTTTGAAAGTGCTTTGGGTCTGCAAACTGACTGGGTTTGGGTCTGGACACTGAGTGAGAGGGCATCATACTCTACTATGGTGACCCAAGTTAGGTGATTGGCTACCAGATGTAGAGTTTTTCCTGTTACATGGATCAAGCAATTCTAGTAGGCTGATTATCTATTTCATCCTAAAGACACCATGATCAATTAGTTACCACTAGAGATCTCCACAGGCCAAGGCATTCTGATTACTGAACCATCCCCAATGCCCTTTACGGTTGAGGTGCCCACCCTGTGTTTGACAGTTAAGTGCTTCTATTTGGCCTCTGCTACAATGGAACAGTACCAACATCCTCATTGAAATCAGACGTGCATGGGCAGCCCGGGGGCTTAGCAGTTTAGCGCAGCCTTCAGCCTGGAGTGTGATCCTGGAGACCCAGGATCAAGTCCCACGTCAGGCTGCCTCCATGGAGCCTGCTTCTCCCTCTGCCTGTGTCTCTGCTTCTTTCTCTGTGTGTGTCTCTCATGAATAAATAAATAAAATCTTTAAAAAAAAAATCAGAAGTGCAGTTTAATCAGCCATTAGAAATGACAAATACCCACCATTTGCTTCGACGTGGATGGAACTGGAGGGTATTATGCTGAGTGAAGTAAGTCAGTCGAAAGACAAACATCATATGGTCTCATTCATTTGGGGAATATAAAAAATAGTGAAAGGGAATAAAGGGGAAAGGAGAGAAAATGAGTGGGAAATATCAGTGAGGGTGAGAGAACATGAGAGACTCCTAACTATGGGAAATGAACAAGGGGTAGTGGAAGGGGAGGTGGGCGGGGGGTTGGGGTGACTGAGTGACAGGCACTGAGGGGGGCACTGGACGGGATGAGCACTGGGTGTTATGCTATATGTCGGCAAATCGAACTCCAATTTAAAAATATACAAAAAAAAAAAAAAAGAAGTGCAGTTTAAAAGTGGCATCCCTGGGGCACCTGGGTGGCTCAGTCAGTTGGGCATCTGCCTTCGGCTCAGGTCATGATCCCAGGATCCTGGGATCAAGCCCCACATCAGGCTCCCTGCTCAGCGGGGAGTCTGCTTCTCCCTCTCCCTCAGCCCCTCCTCCTAGCTTGTTCTCTTTCTCTCTCTCTTTCTCTCCCTCTCTCTCTCTCTCAAATAAATAAGTAAAATCTTAAAAAAGAAAGTGGCATTCCCTACAGTCATAACTGGCCTACAAGGGAGAGAAACCACAGACCTTTTAAAGGATAGAGGTGCTTCCCTCACAAATATATTTCACAATGCCTTCCCCCTTCACATAGAATATAGTTAGGGGATAGGTCACACATGATAAATCCAATCCAACATGGCAACCTCCCTGCACATCTGGATTTCCTCCTTCACTTCACACCAGAAAAGCTCTGGCATCTTGACTGCATTAAATTAAACCTCATTAAACTGGAATATTGAGTTCAAGTTTCAGTCAACCAACCAAATAAATTAAAGTCACCTCTAGCTACACAAGCTAACATACTACATCTGGAATTCTAGTAAGCATATTTATACAAAAAATTTGATATAGTGGGAGCATCTGGTTGGCTCCATTGGAAAAGCAGGTTTTTTTTTTTTGTTTGTTTTGTTTTTTTTGTTTTTTGATCTCAGGGTTGTGAGTTCAAGCCCCAAAATGGGTGAAGAGATTACTTACATAAATTTAAAAATGTTTAAAATTTTTGATATAGTGTTTTTTTTTTAATTTTTCTGATCTAGTGTTATATATCTTGCCCTCCTTGATTTACCAACCTAAGAACCCATTCCCACACATATTCTGCAGTTACTACCAACACATGTTAGAAAAGTTCTGCAATTCTTTTTAGCCTAAATTACTTTCTCCTGGGTTGTATTGTGTTCCTGTACCTCTGGAGCATGCTAAGGCTTACACTATTTATGGGCCTAGTGGCAAAAGGGGGTGGCTGTGGTGGATCCTGAGGAGAAGAATTATCATCCTCTTTCAAGGCATCTGCTTCAGGTCAGATTGTCACAAGTTTTTTAAGTAGAGAAAAACCATCACTTTCAGACATGAGAGGGCAAACTCTGGGGGCTCAGTATGACCTGGGGGTTCAAGATTATCAGTTTTATTTGGATGTCTCAATTCATTTGGGATGTCTCAATTTCAAGGTTCAGAATCCCATTCTTTCCAGATCAGTGCCTAACTTTCACACGACAAACTTGGCAAGACTGTTAATTCAATAGCCATTATAATTCAGCAACCTACACAATTAAATTTTGGTTTTGATTTTTAGTAATATCAGCCCTGGAACTATAAGAAATAAGAAATTCCTTTAGGGTGGGATCCCTGGGTGGCACAATGGTTTGGCGCCTGCCTTTGGCCCAGGGCGCGATCCTGAGGATCCGGGATCGAATCCCACGTCGGGCTCCTGGTGCATGGAGCCTGCTTCTCCCTCTGCCTGTGTCTCTGCCTCTCTCTCTCTCTCTGTGTGTGACTATCATAAATAAATAAATAAATAAATAAATAAATAAATAAATAAATTTAAAAGGGAAAAAAAAAAAAGAAATTCCTTTAGGGTTATCATGGAAGCTTCCATACTTGAGCTGAGACTTAATAGACTGAGCTATTATTTTCCTTTTATAAGTGCTCAAGTATACTAAAAAAAAAAACAAAAACAAAAAACAAAAACAAAAAAACCTGTCCCACACCACAATCTTTATAGTCAAAATCTTTAAGATTTTTTTAAAAGTAATCTCTACACTCAACACGGGGCTCGAACTCACAACACCAAGATGAATAGTTGCACACTCCACTGAGTGCCAGGCCATTGGCACTTTTCCTGGTCATCGTTAGTGTCATAACAGTGAAAGGCCACAACCACATAGACTCCCAAGGCATGTGCTTCATTTGGCACTTCATCACAATCAACTACATATGATAGATAATCCAAGTAATTGTGATGCCACTGCATGCTATGGATTACTAGCAGCCCATTTCTCATTGACAAAGAGATCAGTGCCATGCTCAAGCCGAAAGGTGTTACCAAACCAATGCCCAAATGCCACCTCCATGGGTCTACTTCCTAGGACCATTCCTGGTACCAATTCTTTATTACTTTGTGTCTAATTGAGAGACAGAAACCACATAGTAATTTAAACAATGTAGCTTAATGTAAAGAATTGTTAAACAATGATAGGTCAGTAACTACAAAGAAGTTAAGAAGTATCCTAAAGCTGAGGGGAATGCCCAAGCCTATGGCTCAGAACTTACTGGAGAAGGTATGGCCGCAACCTACTGGATGGCAGAGAAGTTTGCTGGGTTTCCCAGGCCAGAGCTAGTCAGCAAGCAGGCAAGCAGGACACAATCCTCCAGAGCGTGGGTGAACTGAGGCTGGTGGGCAGACATGCAGAGACAGCTGAGGCATGTAGAATATGTGGTGTTCACCTCAAGTGGGAAATAACTGGGTTGAAGCAAGCTGAGGCTGGTGGGTGGGCAGGCAGAGGGAGTCGTGGCACTGCACAGCCATGAGGCCTGGAGTGTACTGGGTCTGCACTGGGGCCTCTGGGGCTTCATGGTGGCTGCAGGGCTGCATTCTCTGGGTACGTGGCTGGAGCAGAGCACTCCTGGATGGTTCCTGTCTAGGCCAACACAAACACACACATACACACATTGCTGATCGACCATGTATCAGGGGGAATAAAAGCAAAATGCTGCATATTGGAACCAGGAAGAAAAATTCCGTTCTTCCTTTTGTCCTCCTGTGCCCTCTACATTATACTCACTCTACAGAAGAAGTGCTTAAATAGTCCAGTCCATTACTGCAGAGCAAGTTCTGAAGGGTGAATTTGGAGCTGAGTGTTAATAAATTGATAGCTGGCATAATACTCTCAATTACTTTGCTATAGTGCTTATATACAAACAGTTCCGGCGGGGGAGGAGGTGGGGAGAAGAAGAGAAGGAATGTGCTTACAACTCATTTGTCAGGCTATTGCAACATTTATTTATTTAAAACTATTTATTCATCTCCTACTATGTACTAGGTCGTTGTAGGTCCTAGCATTACAGTAATGAACAAAAGAGATCAATTGCCTGCTCTCATAAAACTCACATTGTAATGAGTGAAGACAGACAATAAATAAACAAACATAAAAAGATATCAACTGGCTATAAATGATGTGCAAATAAAGCAAGAAAGGGCTGCCAAGTGAAGAAGAGACCCCCCCCCCTTTCAGCTATGATGGGGTAGCTTGTTCTTGTCACCAAGAACAAGCTAGGCTGAATAAAGCTAAAAACAAAACAAAACAAATTTTATTTGAAGGCATCAGACAGCTACCAAGACAGCCAGAATTTGAGGGGCCAAGTTTCCAAAAAGAATGAAAAATCATTGAGGTGCGTCCAAATTCTACTCAATTCTTCATAAAGAATAAGTCTTTGCTAGTTTATAAGTGGCACAGGGTGAGACACTAAGAAGCTGGTCAGAAAGTGGCCACTAAGAGGCCAAGAAGCTCAGCAGGTTCCTCAATGACCTCACAGGGATGAGGGGGGCTCTTGAGACAATCAGGACCTGAGGGGCCCAGATCCTGGGGAGGAGAGTCCCCCCAAATGACTTTCTTTGTGAAGCATTTGCCTCTTTGCAAGGGGCACAGTGGGAGGCTGAGGAGCTGAAAGGAAAACATATACCAAGGGGATGAGAATCTAAACGGAGTTCTTGGCTATCTCATGGTGTTAGGGACGTAAAACATGGAGTTCAGGCCAGTTAAGGAGGAGAGTTCCCTATAAACCCCAGGCTGTCAGTTAAATAAGATCTAAATCCTTGGAGTTAATGGAAAACCAGAAATCTAGGACACCTGGGTGGCTTAGTGGCCGGGCATCTGCCTTTGGCCCAGGGTGGTGGTGATCCTGGGGTTCTGGAATCGAGTCCTGAGTCCGGCTTCCTGTGAGGAGCCTGCTTCTCCCTCTGCCTGTGTCTCTGCCTCTTTGTGCCTCTCATGAATAAATAAATAAATAAATCTTAAAAAAAAAAATAAAGGAAAACCAGAAATCAGAAATAGAGAAAGCCTTACAGAGCACAACAGCCACAGATTAGTTCAATTCCTGATCAATGTATCTGTCGTATCTCTAACTTCCTGCCTAGAGAAGCTAAAATAAGTCTTCTCTGAAAAAAGGTAACTTCATCTAGAGTCTCTACAATTTTTTTTTTTTTACAATTTTCACATAAAATATTCAGCATTGAATAAAAACGTACCAGTCATGGAGCACCTGGATGGCTCAGTTGGTTGAGTATCCAGCTCTTGGTTTCAATTGAAGTCATGATCTTGGGGTTGTGGGACTGAACCCCATTATGGGCTCCACACTGGGCTTACTGTCTGCTTGGGAGTCTTTCTCTCCTTCTCCTTCTGTCCCTCCCCTTGCTCATGCTCTCTCTTTAAATAAATAAAATCTTAAAAAAGAAAAAAGAAAAAAAGAAAGACCAGGCATACCAAGAAATGGGACCAAGAAAGAAAGTCAATAGGAATGGACTCAGGTGATCCAGATATTGAGGTATCAGATGAAGATTTTAAAATACCTAATTAATATGTTTAAGAAAAAAGATGACACAATGGAGAGTTTTCAGGAGAGCTGGAATCTATAAAAATCAATAAAGTGGAAATTCTAGGGACAACTGGGTGGCTCAGTGATTGAGCGTCTGCCTTTAGCTCAGGGAGTGATCCTGGATTTCCAGGATTGAGTCCCACATCGGGCTCCTTGCATGAAGCCTGCTTCTCCCTCTGCCTGTGTTTCTGTCCCTCTGTGTTTCTCATGAATAAATAAATAAAATCTTTTTTAAAAAGTGGAGATCCTAGAATGTAAAAATACAGTAAATGAAATGATAACTTAATAGATTTGACAAAATTGACACAGCTGAAGAGAGATTAGTGACCAGAAAAATGAGTTAGTAGAAAATATTCAGACTGAAACAGAGACAAAGAGATTAAAAATACCAAAAAGAGCATAAGATACATGTAAGAAAGGGTAAAAAGTGTAACATATGTGTGGTTGGAATTCTAGAAGATGAAAAGACCGAGAATGTGACAGAAGCAGTATTTGTTAGAATCATGGCTGAAAATTTTCCCAATAATTAATTAATAAACATCAAACTACAGATTCAAGAAACACACACACTTATGCATATCATAATAAAACTGCTGAAAACCAAAGAGAGAGGGGAAAAAATTACAGCAAATAGCTGTTGCTGCATTCAAAATCCAAAAAGACCAACAGTCACTGTGCATCTTTTTGGTAGCAGAAGACGTAAGGTGCAGTAAGTTCCCCTCTACCTTGGAGATGTATCTGGACACCTTTTTCTTCACTAATATGAGCCCCAAATCTGTGTATGGCTTGTCTTCTACCCTCTGGCGTACCTGCATCTTACAGGGGTATCCAGGCTACTTGCTACTTCCTATTTCCTGGCCCAAGATGGTTTTTTTTTTCCCCAAGATGTTTTTAATATAGTTGATCAGTATAATATTCTAGAGAATGTCCAGATGACCAAGGTCGTGGTAGCCTATAATGGAACAAGAGAGCAGGAGAGTAGCTCTGGGAACGACCATGACCGTACACTGCAATCTATTGCATGTGAATGTGAATTGTTTCTGATCTTCCTTCCTGATATAGAAAAGAACACAATTACCAAATCAAAAGCCATATACAAGATCCAGAGGCTATGTTGGACTACCACAGAGTCCGCTACCATCCACCATGATCAATCTAGTTTTCACAGGCATCACAGTGCTGAAATAAATGGAAATATATATAACAACTGTATTGTTTAAGTATCTGAGGATGATACTAATCTATGTCTTCCATGTAGAATGCAAAACTACTTCTAACTTATCTTGGTTTGGTGGGAAGAGGAAAGATAGTTTTAGGGGATTTTACTTGTCTTTTCCCACCATTATGGATCTTACTCCATTGGCCTGGGAATTACTGCGAGGGCCTACCAAAATCTAAATATATCCATCCTTACCATGCTCTTAGGAATTAGAGATATTACCAGGGGATGTGTCCACAGATCCACTATGAGAAAAACTTGGGTCAGGACTCTATCACCCAGGCTCCATACACTACTTAACAGGGGGGACATGCTGTCACTTTAGGTACCTGATACAAGTGCCACCTGAGACTCTGAAACCCACACCTCTCAAAAGATCTTGCTGTTTTCTCTTTTTTCCTGTGTACAGTTTCCTTAGTTAATTGTATCAGTTCCCTTTAGGATAAGAGAAATTGCTGCTGCTTTGTCACAGTCCTTCCTTAAGATAATTCAGTCTTTTCTGGGTCTGAGAATTGGCTCAAGCCTAGCAACTGAGTGGGGGATTGTGATTTTTTTCAGTAGCAAATATCAGACTTTGGTTCAACCACTCTTGATCTTTTTTTGGTTATATAGATTGAGTAATATATTAACTGGCTTTCTATCTATCTTGTGCTGGGGATTCCATGGCCTATTAGCCATTGACACAAATCTCCATGGTTTTCTCCCCTCTGGATGCCATTCTGGCTTTGCTGCTTATTATGGTAATTATATCCACCTTGCCTCTAATTAAATCAGGGCCTCTGCTCTTTCAAAATCCTATCACCCTCATTGACCCCAGGGACTCTGGTTCCCTATCAACCTCCTTTATTATGAAACTTAGTTTTCAAAGAACAGCTACTACTGATATTCTCAACAATGTCAGTGCTCTTATCTAGCATATTTTTTACTGCTTTATTGAGGAGAGTATCCTCTGAGCCTTTCAGGGAACACAGTCAACTGATAGGATTTTTGATCTTAAGATAAATCCATTCTAGCATATCTATACTAAATTTCCCAAGGCAGTTCCAGCGTCTCCATTTACTTTTATTATGGGGTACTGTTTTTCCAAGCATCAAGGAGCTTCCTCAGTGATGTACTAGGATCAATTCTAGATGTCTTTTCCAGAACATTAAATCCCAAGTCACAAAGAGTGTCCTTAATATATTCTTCTTTATCCAATCTTATGTCCCAATCCCCTTGGTCCAACACCCTCAAAACTGGCATATTTTCCCAGTTGCTACTGGTATATATTAGAAAGATCCATGAATATATTTTTTAATATATATATTTTTTTTCTTCCCAAAATGGAGTCAATATTTCCCCAGGTGGGCTGTGACAAAAAAATGATCCAAATTATTGACCTAGAAACCATGGGAGGTTGGGGGCAAATCTTCAGGGGAGTGAATGATCCCCTGAGTGAATGATCCAAATTATTGACCTAGAAACCATGGGAGGTTGGAGGCAAATCTTCAGGTATCATCTTACAAGGCATTTGCCTCCACATGTTTCTGAATAAGTGGAAGCTGTTATCATCCAACAAAGGGGAAATGAGACATTTCTTTAGGTCCAGCAAGTTCAGGGGAATCTGGAGCTCAAGCATGTCCACACAATATCCCCATTTCAAGTACCAGAGTGTTGTCATTCTCTTCTTATCAGGGCACTGATTTTGATGTAAGAGTCTTTTTTGTTGTTGTTGTTGTTTTGTTTTTTGAGAGAAAAAACAGGGAAAGGAGGGGCAGAGAGAGGGGGAGAATCTTATGCAGACTCCACACCTAGTGCAGAGCCTGATGCAGGGCTAAATCTCATGACCCTGAGATCATGACCTGAGCTGAAATTAAGAGACTCTCAACTGACTGAGCCAACCAGCGACCCAGATGTAGGAGTCTTAACAGCTTTTAAGCCTTCTCTATAATTCTGCTACTGTTGAAATCAAGTCCTGTGCCTGGTTCTCAGCTCAATCCTCCCTGTATTCAGGAAGGTAGTGAAGGGCTTACAGCAACCAAGTAAATGCTTAACCAGGAGAAAGGCCACTGTAACAAGGCAAGAGAGCTTCGAAGTGTTTTGTTGTTGTTGTTGTTGTTGTTGTTGTTGTTTTCTTTGAAGTGTTTTAACTTAGTCTTGTCCACTCTCTCCCTGGCTTGGTGGCAGTCTCAAAGATGGCAGATTGTATTCCCAGTGTGTGTACAATCTGTTCAGAAGGAAAAGAATGGACCTTGTTCCCAAGGAATTATGTTTGTCTGTTTTGACCTGACTGGAGTTTTCCTGAAGGATTAACATAAGGACCTTACCTTCATTTCCCTATGTCAGAACTCTACCCGGGCAGAGTTCCCTATGCTGAGGATATTCTTTGAGAATATTGAAAGACAAATGAAGAAGCTGCTGCCTTCTGGGGCAAATAAAGCTGTTGGAGCAAACAACAGACACAATAAAAACCTGGGAGGAAAAGCCAGAGAGATTTGGGGAGGAACAGGGATCTTGAAAAGCTCTCATGTATACCGTGGGAACTCAAAATCCATACATATGTCCAGGGAAGAATGTATGCTCAGAAAAGACCTGAGAAGAGCATAGGCATTCATCTCTGGCTGATCTGTAGGCTCAATGCAAGCAGGAAGTGAAGGCTAAGAAAGAGTTGTAAATGGCCTAGTTAAGCACTGAAGGAGTTACTGCAATCCAGAGCCAATCTGGAAAGATCTAGAGAGTAATTTTCCTTACCTTTTCTTTTTTTTTCATAATATTCAAGATGTCCACCTTTCAACAAAAAATTATGTATACTTTTGACGGTATACCCACTTCTGGGTATATAGTCCAAAGAACTGAAAATAAGGACTCAAACAGATCTTCGTTCACCAGTGTTCCTAGTAATATTTTTCACAGTAAACGGAAAAACTGTGAAGAAAGCAGGTGACTTAAGAGACTAGAGAGGGGCGCCTGCCTGGGTCAGGGGAACGTGGGACTCTTGATCTTGGGGTTGTGAGTTTGAGCCCTACATTGGGTGTAGAGATTACTTAAAAATAAAATCTTAAAAAAAAAAAAAGACTAGAGAGACATGTATATTGGAAGTGATAAAGTGTACTAAGAGGTGAAGGCATAAAAAAATATATATATGCATGGCCGTGCACGTGTTTCCAGGGAATACCTTATTTCCTGTATGAGAGAAAACAAACACAAATGATTAAAGTTTTGTTCATTCCGGAGAGTTACCATGCTCCTTCCAAGAAACACATTCCACTGGAGGTAATAATCTGGGAGGAGCTAAGTTGGAGGAAGAGCAGTATTACCAACCGAATTGTGTCCCCCCTCCCCCGCAATTTTGTATTTGACGCCCTGATGCTCAATGTCACTGTATTTGGAGATAAGGCTTTTAAAGAGGTAATTTTTTTAAAAGATTTTATTTATTCATTCATGAGAGATACAGAAAGAGAGAGAGAGAGAGAGGCAGAGACACAGGCAGAGGGAGAAGAGAGAGAGAGAGAGGCAGAGACATAGGCGGAGGGAGAAGCAGGTTCCATGCAGGGAGCCCGGTGTGGGACTCTATCGAGGACTCCAGGATCACGCCCTGAGCCAGACAGATGCTCAACCGCTGAGCCACCCAACCGTCCCTAAAGAGGTAATTAAAGGTAAATAAGGTCATAAGAGTGAAAGCCTAACCCAATATGACTGGTATCAGAATAGAGACACCAGGAGTGCCCGTGCACTAAGAAAGACCATGTGACCAGTAAGAATGGTGGCAGACTGCAAGCTGAGGAGAAAGGCCTCAGGAAAAACCAAACCTGCTGGCATCTTGATCTTGAATTTCTAGTCTCCAGAACTGTGAGAAGAGAAATATTTGTCATGGGTCGCCTGGGTGGCTCAGTTGGTTAAGCATCTGCCTTCAGCTCAGGTCCTGATCTCAGGGTCCTGGGATTGAGCCCCTTGTTGGGCTCTCTACTCAGTGGTGAGTCTCTGCCCCTCCCCCCTACTCCTGCTCCCTCTCTCAAATAAATAAATAAAATCTTAAAAAAAAAAAAAAAAAAAAGGAAAGAAATATCTGTCATTTAACCCACACAGTCTGTGGTATTTTGTAATGGCAGCCCTAGAAGACTAATATTTGACAACAAATCTTTTTTTGTTGTTTTTTAAAGATTGTATTTATTTATTCATGAGGGACAGAGAGAGAGGCAGAGACTCAGGCAGAGGGGGAAGCAGACTCCCCGTGGGGAGCCCGATGTGGGACTCGATCCTGGGACCTCAGGATTATGCCCTGAGCTTAAGGCAGATGCTCAACCGCTGAGCCACCCACGCATCCCTGACAAATATTTAAAGGAAATTTTATTTATTTTTAAAAGTTTTTATTTATTTAAATAATCCCTACATCCAACATGTGGCTGGAACTCACAACCACGAGATCAAGAGTCTCTTCCAACTGAACCAGGTAGGCTCCACTAAGAGAAATTCTAGATTATAGAGACAGAATCATCACTGTTGCTTATAAGAGATCATGATCATGACAAGAGCAGAAAAATCACATCCAAAAATGCAATTTCCGGGGCATGTGGGTGACTCAGTCAGTTAAGCAGCTAACTCTTGGTTTCCACTCAGGTCATGATTTCAGGGTTGTGAGATGGAGCTCCACATTGGGCTCCACTCTCAGGGGGTGAGTCTGCTTGGGATTCTCTCTCTCTCCCTTTGCCCCTCCCCTCTCCCCTCCCCCTAAAGTAAATAAATAAATCTTTTTTAAAAATGCAATTTCCAGCACAGTCTATGGTTATCAAAAGCTGCATAACACAAGCAAACGGAATGTAATATTGTCCATTTTTAGTTTCTTGTCGTGCTTTGTCAATACTTTCAGAAGACAATTCATGACCATCCACTTCTGAGACTCATTGCTGAGTCTCAGGTAAGCTAATTATCCACCGGCATGGATGAACCTCAGACATTTACTGTTTCACTCCTGCTCAAGCTCATTCTTGTTCACCTTCATCCCCCCACTAAACAGCAACAGTGACTACAACTTCCATATCTCCCTTCTCATCTCCAACCTCACTTAAGGGACACTGCAATTTCAGTAACCACATTTAAAAACTTGCCTTGTTTATTTCACTGCTGCTGAGTGTTATTTGCCTTTGAACATATCATTTCACTGTTCACTTACATTACAGTAACAATTGTTTAAGAGGAAAACATCAGTATCCTATGTTATTGCACAAATAAACTCATTGAGTTAATTAAGTGTTAATTAAGTAACTGGTGTTTTAAAGGCAGAGAAACCTAGTTGATTGTTATATAGATTTTTAAGAGTGTTTTAAGCACTGAGGGAAATTGGTTGGGGTTTTTAGACCTGCTGGAAATACAGTATTATTTTTTTCATTTAAAAGAATGACATATGGGGAGGGAAAAACAAGATGAAATCAGAGAGGGAGACAAGCCATAAGAGACTCTTAAGCATAGGAAACAAACTGAGGGTGGCTGGAGGGGAGGGGAGTGGAAGTATCTCATAACTGGGAGATGAGCATTAAGGAGGGTATGGGATGTAATGAGCACTGGATTTTTTTTTTTTAAGATTTTATTTATTTACTCATGAGAGACACAGAGAGAGGCAGAGACTCAGAGGGAGAAGCAGGCTCCTTGCAGGGACCCCGACGTGGGACTCAATCCCGGGTCTCCAGGATCACGCCCTGGACTGAAGGAGGCACTAAACAGCTGAGTCACTTGGGCTGCCTGAGCACTAGGTATTATACACAACTGATGAATCACTGCTGAATGCTACCTCTGACACTAATAATACACTACATGTTAATTAGTTGAATTTAAATAAAATTTGAAAATAAAATGACATGCAAAAATAAAATAGAATAATGAGTTACAGACTCCCACTACCTAAAAATTCACTATCCAACATATTTTTAGGAATGGATTCTTAAAGATCTTCTGAGGGATACCAGAACTAGGATAAAATATACTAGGAAGAATAAAGTCATATAGTTATATTATTGTATAGTTAATGCTGCATCCCATTAGAAGACACCTATGATTAATCATTAGTGATGCTGAGATTGAACCCCTAGATTAAATTAGTGGTGAATGATCCCTCGATTTACAGTTAATGCTTTCCCTTTTGAGACTAGAAAGTAATCCACATGGTATTACTTTGACTCTGCATGCATGTTTACAATTACCAATCATCTATTGGTTTTTTTTTTTTAATTTTTATTTATTTATGATAGAGAGAGAGAGAGAGAGAGGCAGAGACACAGGCCGAGGGAGAAGCAGGCTCCATGCACCGGGAGCCCGACGTGGGACTCGACCCCAGGTCTCCAGGATCGCGCCCTGGGCCAAAGGCAGGCGCCAAACCGCTGCGCCACCCAGGGATCCCCATCTATTGGTTTTAACACCAATCGATAATCCTTGCCTGAGTCAGTTCTGTTGGAGTTCATGAAATTATGTTTTTCTAATTCTTTTATTTCTTTTACATTGTTTAACTAGCATTCTGTGAAAATTCTCTTTATTAACTAGAACTATTCAGTTATCCTAAAATAAACTTTTACTGGAAAAGCAAAATACATGCTTAAAGAAACCATACTTTTTGTTTTTTTGTTTGTTTCTTTTGTTTTCCATTTTATTCTTTAAAAATCTTTATTTTTTTTAAATTTATTTATTTATTTTAAAATTTTTATTTATTTATTCATGAGACACAGAGAGAGAGGCAGAGACACAGGCAGAGGGAGAAGCAGGCTCCATGCAGGGAGCTCAATTGGGACTCGTTCCCGGGTCTCCAGGATCACACCCTGGGCGGAAGGCAGGCGCTAAACCGCTGAGCCACCCGGGCTGCCCTAAAAAAATTGACTATAAATACACAAATTATAGTTTAATTTATACAATTATCTAGTACTTATGTATGTGTATATTTGATATATTTTTTAAAGATTTTTATTCATTTATGACAGAGAGAGAGAAGCAGAGACACAGGCAGAGAGAAGCAGGCTCCACGCAGGGAGCCTGATGCGGGACTAGATCCCGGGACTCCAGGACCACGCCCTGGGCCGAAGGCAGGCGCTAAACCACTGAGCCACCCAGGGATCCCCATATTTGATATTTTTATTCAATCCATAACTATGAATAAATTTATTTACCCATAAATAACAAATACCATCCAAAGACAAGAATCCTTCTTTACCACAATACCCTTATCACAACTAAAATCTTGTTTTTAAGATTTTATTTATTTATTTATTTATTTATTTATTTATTTATTTATTTGAGAGAGAGAGAGGTAGTGAGAGACAGCACCAGCAAGGGAGAAAAGGAGAAGCAGGCTCTCCACTGAGCAGGGAGCCCCATGCAGGGCTCCATCTCAGGACCCTGGGATCATGACCTGAGCTGAGAGTGAATGCTTAACCTACTGAGTCACCCAGATGCCCCACAACTAAAAACTTTAACAGTAACTCCTAATATTAGCAAGTGTCCAGTCACTTAGTTGAGTCCCCAGTTATCTCATAAGGGCCAGAATTGTCTCTCTCGCTTTTTTTTTTAATCTTTTAAATAAACTATGATCCAAATAAGGTCTGAACACTCTGGCTGGCTATTATGTCTTTTATTATTTATTTGTTTATTATTTGAGAGAGAGAGAGAGGGAGAGAATGAGCATGGGGATGGCAGTGGGAGAGGGAAAGAGAGAATATTAAGCAGACTCTCTGCTATGCATGGAGGAGATGTGAGTCTCAGTCTTATGACCTGAGACATCATAATCTGAGCCAAAATCAAGAGTTGGCTGCTTAACCAACTGAGCCACCTACGTGCCCCAGTTAATATGTCTTTTAAAATCTTTTAGGGAGTTCCTGGCTGGCTCAGTTGGAGGTGTGCAACTCTTGATCTTGGGGTCATGAGTTCAAGCCCCATGTTGGGTGCAGAGATTACTAAAAAAAAGTAATAATAAACTCTAAAAAAGAAAATCTTTGAAACTACAGATTTCCCTCCTTTCCCTTTGTCCCTTTGAAATTTTTTGGTGAAGAAAATGGAGTGTTTGTTCCTTAGAATTTCTTGCAGTCTGTTTTGCTGATTACCTCGCTGTGGTGTGGTTTGACATGTTTCCCTGTCCCCTGCATTTTCTGTGAATTGGTAGTTATATTTTGAGGCTTGATCACATTCAAGTTCAATATTTTGGGCCAGACTAATTCATAGGTGGTCATGGTCTTTTCCATAAGAAGCACATATAGTCTTTTTTGTTTCTTTTTTGTTTGCACCACTAATGCCCAATGCCTATGTCCGTTAGTTCATTCATGGTTCGGTTATTTGTTGTTGATATTGTTGTCTTATTGTGATAAAATATATGTAACATGAAGCTTACCACTTAAACCATTTTCAAGTATACAGTTCAGGAACAATAAGTACGTTTACACCGCTACGCAGTGTATCTTGATGGGCGCGGGGGGGGAGCGGGGGGACCGGGGCTCCAAGATGGCGGATCATCCGGCCAACCCTCTCCAAGATGGCGACTTTCCCGCCACTTTCACTGCGGCCTCCAGGTCACCACCAGGAAACTGAAGTTTTCCACCCAGGAACTTCCCAGTTGGGAACTGTCCATCACGGGCTTCTCCCACCCCATGACCTCTCTACCTTACCTAATACGGACACAAGCCTATGGCCTGCCTCAACCCGATAAAAGGACCCTGCCAACTCCCTCCCAGCGCGACTTCCACGACTCACACTCTCTCTCTCTTTCTCTTCTCCTCCGTGAGTCGTGGAACCTCGCCCGAGGGTGCTTGCAATAAAGTTCATCTCTCAGATCCACTTGCCTTGTAGCCTCTTTTCTTACCACCGTCGGCAGGAGAAACTTTACAACCATCATCCATCTGCAGAACCTTTATCATCTTTCTAAACTGAAACTCAGCGCCCATGAAACAGTAACTCTCCATTCCCTCCTCTCATCAGCCCTTACCTAGCCACCACCGCTCTACTTCTTGTCTCTATGAACTTGGCTGTTCCTAATCCCTCATTTAAATGAAATCAAATAGTATTTTTTCTTTTCTGGTTTCTTATTTTACTTAACATAATGTCTTTAAAATTCACTCGTATTGGGGATACCTGGGTGGCTCAGTGGTTTAGCACCTGCCTTCAGCTCAGGGTGTGATCCTGGGGTCCCAGGATTGAGTCCCACATCAGGCTCCCTGAATGGAGCCTACTCTCCCTTTGCCTGTGTCTCTGCCTCTCTCTCTCTCTCTCTCTTTCTCTCTCGGTCTCTCATGAAGTAAATAAAATCTTAAAAAAAAAAAATTCACCCGTGTTGTAGTATGAGTCAGGATCTCCTAACTTTTTTTTTTTTTTTTTTTAAGATTTTATTCATTTATTTATGAGAGACACAGAGAGAGAGAGAGGGAGAGACACAGGCAGAGGGAGAAGCAGGCTCCATGCAGGAAGCCCAATGCGGTACTCAATCCTGGGACCCCAGGATCAAGCCCTGGGCGGAAGGCAGGTGCTAAACCACTGAGCCACCCAGGGATGCACAAGATCTCCTAACTTTTTAAGGCTGAATAACATTCCATTGTATGTAAATATCACATTTTGTTTATCCATTCACCCATCAGTGGATACTTGATGCAAACATGGTAATACTTCCTACTGAATTTAATCTAAAATTACAAGGCAAAGCAGTGATAATATAGGAAACATATACTGCAGCAAAGTCATCAGGTAATGAATCTCAGGTAATGTCAAGGGGCTGTATACACTTCCTGTGCTATCAAAAGTTAAAACAAAAAGCAAGATCAAAAAAAAAAAAGCAAGATCCCCATTCCCTCATGGATTTGAAGCATATATATTTTCTGAGCTTGAACTAAAGTTCCAGCAGTGTTTTTCAAATCTCAATGCAAGTGGAAAGAAAATTTCTATATTTCACTTAATTGTGCAGTTGAGGAGTTTCCTCCTTCATTTTGATGTGATTAATCCACAATGTAATAACATGGTAAAAGGCAAATATCAAGGAAAGAATATAAAAGAATTCTATAAATGTCTCTCAGGTGATGAATATGCTCAATTAAAATTACACACTATTGGATTAATATCAGCATTTGGCAGTACTATCTGTGTGAAAGACATATTCAAAGACGAAATATGTAAAATCTCATTACAGATCGACACTAACAAATGAACATTTGCAATTGATTTTGATGACAGGGAATACTAACTTTGTACCTCAATTAAGCAGCAAACCTCTATTACCAAAAAATTGTACTCAATCATTATACTTTGAGTTCTGTCATTAATAAATTGTGGAAATGTTTTCTTTAATTTTTATGTACTTATGTTATATCCTTGATTTTACTTTTTGGCATGCAAAGCCTAATTACTATTTGATCCTTTATAGCATAAGTTTGCCAACCCCTGGTGTAGAAGAGCACTGGACAAGTACAGCCAGCTGCTTCTAGCCATTCAGATAAAACCCTTGATCCCTCCCAGGTTCTTCTACTTCTGTCTTCCACTCAGTAAATGGCCTCTAATTCAATTACTCAAGCCAAAATTCTGGTGGTCTTCCTTGATTTTTATTTTCCCACAATCTCTATATTAATCTGTTAGAACGTCCTGTGTTAGCCCTACCTCCAATTATAATAGCTTTAATCCGTTTACTTCTCTCCATATCTGCTGCTTTTATCCACCTCTTGTCTGTACTACTGAAATAGTCTGATTTGTCTCTGTTTCCACTCTTGCCTCCAAATGATCCAATATTCCCTCTGTAGCTAGAGGAATCTCTTTAAAATGTTAAAAGATCATTCCTCTCTACTTTAAGCTCTTTATTGCCTTCCCATTGCATTTCAGATGAAACCCAAATGCCTTAACATGATCTGAAAGGCTCTATATAACTCAGCCCCAGCCTATCTCTTCTATCACATCTGCATCGGACAGAACATTTGTGTTCCCCCAAAATTCATAGGTTGAAATCATAACCCCCCACTGTGATAGTATTCTCCCCCAAATTCTCCCACCTCCTTTGGGGAGGTGATTAGGTCATGAAGGTAGAGTCCCATAAATGGGATTAGTGCCCTTATAAAAGAGACCTCAGGGAAATTCCTTTGTCTGCCATGTGAGAACATGGTAAGAAGATACCCATCTATGAACCTGGAAGCAAGTCCTCATGAAGCTCAATCTGTTGGTGCTTGATCTTGGACTTCCCAGCCTCTAGAACTGTGAGAAATGTTTATAAGCCACCTAGTCTATGGTGTTGTTATAGCATCCCCAATAGACTAAGACAACATCTCATTCCTCTCCAAGTCCATTGGTTTGTCACACACCTGCCTCATTTTCTTTCTTGGCCTTTGCATTTGCTACATACTGTATTGGAACCTTCTCCCCTGTCCCACTTTGTAAGTCTGGGTCTTTCTTCTCCTTTGGATACTAAATCAATGTGTACAGCATGCCTTCCTTTTCTGTTATCCTCCACCTTATTACTTGATTTATTTTCCTTACAGCACTGGAATGTAATCTTATGAGGGTAAGAACTGTCCACCATGCCTAAAACAGCACCCACATATAACAGTGGATAGTTGACAAATACTTACTGAGTAAAGGAAATGCCAAGAAAATTCTATGACAGCAAAATAAGAGCTATTAGAGTACACAGCAGAGGTCCCACTTTGGCCTAATGGTCAGATTTCTAAAGGAAGTGATGCTTCAGTTGATATCTGAAGAGAGTAAGAATTAGCCCACTAAAGATTATTTCCAGGGTAGGTAACTATTCTAGGCAGAGTGATAAGCATGAGGAGCAAAAAGAAAAAAAAAAAAGCAGAGGCCTAAGGAAAACATGAGTGGCAAGAGTGCAACAATTGGGAGCAGATCCTTGGACTTCATCAAAGAGCAGGAGGGAGCAAATGAAAGGTTTAAGCTGGAAAGCTAGTGAAACAGTACTTTATGCTTTAGAAAGATCACTCTGGCCATAGTGTGTGGGAATGAGACACAAAGGGAAGCAAGACAAAAAAAAAAACAAAAACAGTTAGGAGGGTGCAGTAGCAGTATTGGGAATGAAAGAACGTATCAATTTGAAATATTTAGGAGATAGCATTGATAGGGCCAGTATGGGATGTGAGACAGGGGCCCAGGAATACTCCCAGCCTTTAGTCTTGGGCATTTGGGTGGATAGTGGAACTTTTACTAAACCTCGAAACAACAGAGCAGCTGGCTAGAGGTGGGATACAGTATTTTAGACAAATTGAGCTTGAGAGGCCCATGAAGTACAGACATACCTGGTTTGTTTATTTATTTATTTATTTATTTATTTATTTATTTATTTATTTAGACATACCTGGTTTAAACATCTGTCTCTTCAAGTGATAATCCTGCTCTTCTCATCAGTGCCAGGTACACAGCAGGCTTCATTGGGTTTTTTTTTGTTTTGTTTTGTTTTGTTTAAAGTAGGCTTGAACTCACAACTGAGATGGAGACTTGAGGTGAAATCAAGAGTCAGAAGCTGAACCAGCTGAACCACCCAGGCGCCCCAGCTGGCCCTATTGTTGAAGGAAGGAAAGGAGGAAATCTAAGTGAATCTGGGGGTCGGGAAAAATGGAGATATAAAATTAAGGGTCATCAGTATTTAAATGGTTTAACTCAGAAGAGTGGATAAAAATCACCCAGGAATATATAAAGTTAGAAGAGGGTGCAAAGACCCCTGAAGAACTCTAGTATTTATGAGAAAGGTAATAATGACATTGAGTATGCCTCATTTCCCCCTTAGCTGAAAATATTTCCCCTTATATATTTGACCCCTCCCTGAGATCACTGATCCCAGTAAAGGTTCCCCATTAGTGGGGAACTAATGGTCTCCCTCATAATAACAGCTAACATTTATCAAGTTTACTGAGGGCAAGGTACTGTCCTCAGCATTTTACATGTATTAATTCTTACAAACCTGTGAGCATGAGTAAGGACAAATGAGGAACTCCAGAGTGAAAATGATGAACAGATGGGGTAATTAAACGAGCAAGGGTTTTGGGAAGGGGATTAGCCTTGGTCAGTAGGAGGGACACCTCTTCCATTATAAGAAGGAGAGGACAGAGGTAGAGAGGTACACTCTATAATTTATATATATATATATATAAATTTTTTTGTTTGTTTTTTTAACTGGCTGCTTAGAGTTTATTTTCCATTTGGTGCAAGGCATATAGTTACAGGGTGTCAGGAAGGTTTGCATGTGATTTGGATAGTAAAGAGTGGGGTTCTCTCAACTTCCTTTTTGGTGTTTTGCTGTTATAAAAGAATCCAACTGCTTCTGTTTGCTACAGTTGGCCTAGTCTATGGGGGAGGGGAGAGGCTCTGATGAGCCTAGTGCCTCTTGAAACCTTGTGGCTGGTGAACACCACTCAAGACTGGGGCCTGGGGACGCCTGGGTGGCTCAGTGGTTGAGCGTCTGCCTTTGGCTCAGGTCATGATCCCGGGGTCCTGGGATTGAGTCCACATGGGCTCCCCGCGGGGAGCCTGCTTCTCCCTCTGCCTGTGTCTCTGCCCTTCTCTCTCTGTGTCTCTTATGAATAAATAAATAAAATCTTAAAAACACACATACAAACACTGGGGCCTTGTGTTGCCTTTGCCAGCTAGCTTTACCTGGCTAGCCACCAGGCTGCTTCCAGAGTCAAGTCACAGGTGATTGTGCTGCTGGAGGCCTGGGGAGATTCCAAGCATTCTGGGAACTCTTAGTACTGTAAACAAGACTGAGAGAACAGACTTCCCAAAAAAGAAGTTTGCCCACCAGTGACTCAGGTCACAGTCAGTTCTGGGGAGACCAGGGTGGTGAGAGATGGCTTCCCCGAGATACTTTGCACTTCCGCAGAAGCTATTCCTGGAAGTGGAACCCAGGTGGTATAATAGTCATGGGTGGCCATGAATGAGCCACTGGAGGGGATAGCTCCTGGGCTGGTGGAAACCTCCGCATGACCCTTCCCAGGCCTGGGTGCACGATCCTGGGTGGCAGGAACTGGGGCCTTTGGCCACAGGGCCCATTTGCAGAGGAGCCTGAAGAAGGCTACTCCATGACTCAAGTAGGGCACTGGTCAAAATCCAGATCTTTCGGGGCACATGGGTTGCTCAGTTGGTTGAGTATCTGCCTTCGGCTCAGGTCCTGATCTCAGGGTCCTGGGATTGGGCCGGCACCAGCCTCTCTGCTCCACAGGGAATCTGCTTCTCCCTTACACTCTCCCTCTATACTCTCCATCTCTCTGTCTCAAATAATAAAATCTTTAAAAATCAGTTTCAATCAATCCAGATCTTTCATTAAGGAATTTGTTTTCTGTATAATTCCTAATAACTTCAAAACAAAAACAAAACTCTAACATGGTATTTTAATTGACTTACAGCAGTAATAAAAAAAGTATTACAGAGACTAAGGAGAGGAAAGAAGCAATTCTGCCTTAAGTTCAGAGGGCGAGTATATCTGAGGCTTTAAGGATCCCAAGATGGGCAACATGTGGAGATTGGAGTGCACCTCTGTTCCTGTGGGCTGGCTGGCTAGCATTATTCCCCATTCCCCTCTTCTATCCCAGGACTTCAATTTCCCCTTGAGGATTACATGCCCACTTTGTTGCCTTGATGGATGGAACATATGATTCAGGGTCCTCTGGCCAGAGGCGAGACCTGAAGCAGAAGAAGAGAACTCCAAGCAGACTCTGTGCTGAGCCTGATGTGGGGCTCGATCTCACGAACCTGAAGTCATGACCTGAGTCAAAACCAAGAGTCAGACACTCAACTGACTGAGCCACTCAAATGACTTAAGTAACAAAAGAAATAAGAATGAAAAAAAAATAAAAAATAAAAAAGAAATAAGAATGACTGTCATCCCAAAACATGACCTGAAAAGATTCCCCAGGAGCAATCCTTCTCCCTGGACCCCTCAAGCTTATCCTTCCAAAGGCTGGTCCTTCAGCCCTTCCTTCCAATTCAGGAGCCATTTCACATACTTCCATAGATCCTGTTTTGGGAAGGTCAAGGCCAGCTTTTCTTGCTTGCAACCAAAGGATCTTGCTCAATGGATAGACAGGCACACCATTTCATTGTGCTCCACTTTATTGCACTTTGCAGATATTGCAGGGGTTTTTTGTTTTTATTTTTACAAACTAAAGGTTTGCAGCAAGTCTACTGGCACCATTTTTCCAACACTATTTGCTTGCTTTGTGTCTGTGTCACATTTTGGTAAATCTTGCAATACTTCAAACTTTTTCATTATTAATATATTAGTTATGTGGTCTGTGATTACTACTTGTTAAAAGCTCAGATGATTGTTAGTATTTTTAGCAACGAAGTATTTTTTAAGGTATGCACATTCTTTTTTTAAAGTAGGCTTCATGCCATGTGGAGGCCAATGTAGGGCTTTAATTCATACTCTGAGATTAAGATCTGAGCTGAGATCAAGAGTCAGACGCTTAACCACATCAGCCACCCAAGTGCCTGTGGTATATACTTTATTTTCTTTAAAGAAATAATACTACTACTGCACACTTACTAGGTTACTGTAAAAGCATAACTTTTATATGCACTGAGAACCTAAAAAATGCATTTGGTTTGCTCTGTTGCAGTGGTCTGGAACTGAACCTGTAATATCTGAGGTATGTCTGTAGCCACCTACTGAATGTGTCAAAAGAATGACAGGTAGGTGGCATTTGGTAGCCCTCTCCCTGACTCCCTTCCCAATATGTTCACAGTCCTTAACCATGAGGATGGTACCATGGCATGGCTCTTTACAGAAGCTAGAATTCACCTCCTCAGCCATAAAGTCACATTTTTCAGCCTGTTCTGGGTCCCATACCAACTTTTAAGGAAAATGCTTTGGGGAAAGCTATCAATCTTGGCCCTAGTTATAACTTCAAGTTCACTCATGTTCAGCCACCCATATTATTATCTCTGGTATAAAGAGATCTTTGTGAAACCTCTGCTGATGTATGAGACCTTCTCTTGACTTCACTTATGCCATTACATTAGCCTGTACTGCCCACTAATATGAACTTATCATACCACAGTGTTATTATTTGTCTAGCTTTGAAAGTAGCTGTGAACTTTTTGAGGTCAGAGTAAAAGGGTCTAGCATACTGCATTGCACTAAATGTTTGTAGAACAAACCATACAACCACCAAACATTATATGTAATACATGAAGTCAGGGAAGATTATAGGTAAAGATCATATGAACCAATCCCTTTAAAAATAAGACGACAGAGAACCAATTAGGAGATGCATACTACCCCACAAAAACAAAAACAAAAACAAAAACAGTTCACACTCTGAAAGATAAGGTAACTTACCTGAGATCATTCAGTGGCAAGTCAGGGCCTAGAATCTGGCCCACTGAAGTCCAGGACAGTGTTCTCTGCACCAGTGTGAAACCATCCCATTTTCCCCTCATCAATATAACCCTGCTGCATAAGTAACATATCCAAGTCTTTGCAACTCTGCTTTCGTGCTGTCTCTCCCACGTAAATTACTCAATCCAATCCACTGTCAGTTTAAATTTCAGGGCAAAGTTTATTTGAAGAAATTAAGTAACCTGTGACAGTCTCCCCATTCCAATATCTACTCTTCTATCTCTCTCAAACAAGGGCCTATCATGTGTAAGTGGGATGGATAAGGGGTATGGTCCTACTGTGCAGTTACTCTTCAGCCTTTCCTGTATGTGCTGTCTCAGTCTCTGACAACAGCCACTTGTTCAAAAACAGTGGTGCTACCCTGAGAGCATTTTAGGTCAGTGGCCATCTCCTGAGTTCTTTGGTCATATTCTAATCACCGTGATCAATATATGGGTGATCAGTGGTGGACAAAGGTAAACAAGAGGCACAGGCTATTTAGGGGATATCCTCTATTAAAAAGAGAGTTCTAATGACACATGGAACGCTCAATTTGTTAAAGTGCTCAACTACAATGTTAATAAAAGAAGTGTTGGGAAGGTGCAGAATGAGTTATGATCTGAGAGGCTTCTGGAAAGATCGAACAAAAGAAAGTACATAAAAAGAACTCTACCTAAATCATTTCAGCAATGACAAGGGAGAGGAGAGCATAGACCTTAATTGGTTTCTGAATTACTGGACCCTAGAATCAGACATCCCTAGAATAGAGACCAGCTCCTTCAACACCTCATGGAGACCAAGTGAAATGTTTATCATTACATCTTTTGTTCTAACTTTTCTCTCACCAAACTTCTAATCCGAAATCTGGTTTCCTGCACGAAAGGTCTGTTATGGGGCAAGTGATCAATTTACATATGCCCTGTAAACCACCCTCCTATGGGGTGGTTAGCAAAAAACTTGGTTATAAGAAATCTGAGATCCCAGAATCTGCCAGGTTGACATCCACACTTAAGAACCAGATGTCTGGAATATATCTATTTTCTTGGCATGATTACAAGATCCAGGAGCAGGGTGTGATGGTGGTGATGAAAAAGTATCCATCAGCAGCAGTGGCTCTCTTATCCTAGAAGTTCGTGTATGCCCTTGGCAGTCAGTTGTAAGTCCAGTGAGCAGTGGCCCAGCCCTTGGCCTTTGCATAGGTCCCGATGGCGAAGGAAACAGGCATGTACCCGAAACCGACGGCCACAATGGGGGCAGGCATGCAGGGCTCCAGCATGAGTCTTCATATGCTCTGTCAGATGGTGCTTCAGCTTGAAGCGCTTATTGCAGATGCCACAGCTAAAGGGCCGAAGGCTGAAGGTCAGCATGATATGCCTGTCACGCTTTGGCTTCACTGCAAACCGCTTTCCACACAAGCAACCAAAGCGTTTTCCATCTTCAGGGGGTATACCTCCTAACTTCACAGGCCCATGCACAGCCTGTCCTCCCCCTCCAGGCCACCCACCCCCTGACAAGATTTCATTCCCATGAAGATCAACTGGTTTCCAGGATGGACCTCCTCCTCCTCCATATGTTGCCCCTGCTCCTAAGGGTAACAAGAACCCTAGTTCTCCATTCCCTTTGGTGTCCCCTCCAGAAAACACTTTGGTCTCCTCCTTTGCTCCTCCAGACTGAGTTCCACCCCCTGGTATCTCTTCTTCAGGCTCAGAGGGTTCCTGCTTAATGTAGAAGACTTTGGGGGGTGGTGCAGTATGAAGGGCAGGAGGCTCAAGTGGGGCACTCTCGCAAGGAACCCTACAATATGTAGTGGATACAGGCAGTGGGTGGGATCCATGAGGGCAGGGAAACCCTCCTGATACCCTCTGAGGCTGAGGTGTCTGAGAAGGGGCTGCTGACCCCTGGTCCTCCTCCTCTTCTTCCTCAACTTTAATCTGTAACACATCTCCCAGTTCACTCCCCTCCCCTAAAACAGAGTTCTCCCTAGAGGTGGAGGAAGACTGCACTGGGGCCTGGAAAGAGGAAGAGCGAATGCACCAGCCTCCTGGAGAGGATGTGGTTGAAAGAAAAGTGTGGTAAGACGTCGCCCCACAGGTTGAAATTCCACCTGAGATTTCTAGTTCTCTAAGAATCTCTGAGCACTGATCTACTACTTGCCACATCTGGAGGCCACTGGCCACAAGGAGGTGGGCAGGCAGAGCATCCAGAGGCAGACGGAGGCGTCCTGAATAAATGAGCTGGAGCAGCCCCTCGAAGGCATCGGCTTCAATGACGCTGGGTAGAGTGAGACGTGGCGCATCCCCCAGCAGAAGTCTGTCGTGGAAGTAGGGAGAGGCAGCAGCCAACACTGCCTTGTGAGCTCTAAGTTCCCGGCCCTGCACCAACAGGGACACATCACAGAACTTTCCCTCTAGCCTGTGGCGGTTCAGGGCTTCCAGCAGCACCGAGCTATGCTGTGGGAACTCGATCTGGATTGTCCGTGGGGCTGGGTTGCGGGTCGGGGAGCAGGGTACGGGGGGCAAAGGCGTCGAGAGATCCATATGGCCTCCTCAGAGAGAGAAATCCCAGAGGGCGGAACACTGGAGATGAGGGGCTGGGGGCGCACCCCCGCGGGACGAAGGCTGCGGAGGAAAGGCACGCGGGTCACAGAAGCTCTGGGTAAGGGCAACAACACCCGCCTCCCCAACCCGGCAAAGTGGAAACTTTCCAGTGAGTGGTGGTTCCCGCAGATCAGGCCCGCACACTCCCCCACCAAGAAAAGAAAAACTAAAACACCACAACAAAAGACCAACCGGGGTTTCACTTCCAGGGCCTGCGGAGGAAGACGAGGAGATCCTTCCAGCCCCGGCCTGGCCTCGCCGGCCCCGGACGGCTCCTGCTCACGGCGCCCAGAGGGCCGGCTCCCGGGGAGCCGCACCAGCCAGCCGGGAGGCCCTTCCCGCCGCCACGCCCCCGCGGCTACACCGGCGGCACCGGGCCGGGGCGCCCAGGCAGCCACCGCTCAGTCCCGGGCCGGAAGCCACCGCCTTCGCGCCGGACGCCAACGCCAGGTGCGGGGGGCGGTGCCAGAGCCCCAGCCAATCGGAGGGCGGAGGGCTACGAGCCTCGCGTTGATTGGCTGCGCGGGCGAGAAGGCGGTGCCGGCGGGAGGTGTCTGACGCCCGGAGGAATCTGAGCTGGGCCTCGGGAGATGGTAGCCTGGAAGGAGGGGGCGGCCCTTAAGCCCTGCGGATGATTAAACGTAGCGCCCGCTCCCTTCTAAGTGCTGAGAAGGCGAGATGAACTATTGTGTGGGCCAGGCATCGTCCACATCACCTTGTACCCTCCCCCAGCCCTACAAGGTAGGTGTTGCTCTGCTCAGTTTCCTCGGAGGAAACGGAGGCTGGCAAGTGACCGGCCTGGGATTGCAACTCAGATTTGTTCAGGGACCAAGTTCTTTGCTCCATTCCGTACGGGAGCATTTTAACCAGCCATTAAATCAACCTTATTTCTAGGTAATTACTAAATATAGTTGTGAGTGTGTGTAGATATATATACTTGGAATTCCTTGTCAGATAGTGTTCCTGCTCCCTGGCCTCTCTACTCATAGGGTTAAGTGGGGCAGTGGAGAGGGGAGAGCTGGATTGGGTAAGCTTAGCCAGGTCACAACCCCTGCTCAGAAACAGAATACATCTTATGGCCGGGTGGGAGAGTGCTATTCTGGAGGAGACTGTGGCATCATGCAGGGATATGGTTTCTCCCAGGCTGCCAGCTTCCTCTCAAAAAGCAGATCCTATCACCCTACTGAATAGGGTGATACGTCTGAATGTCCCAGCTTAGGAAAGTCAGCACAGCGAAAAAAGAACAATCTCCGTTTATTAAACATGATTTTTCTGTTTCACCACACACTCCAGAAAAAAAGGAAATGGGGCTGGGAGTGGAGAAAAAGGGATAGTGGTGGAGGACAGAGAAGGCTGGGAGTGGGGTGGGACAAGGTGGGGAGGGAGAACGAGAAAACAAAATAAAACAAGTAGGAAGAGCATCTTCCTACCTTTAGGGTGGTGGAGGGGGAGGGAAGCCTGGGGGAGGGAGGGGGCCAGGAAGCTCTATACAGAGGGGTTGCCCCCAGCCCACACACACACACCCCCAAATATGTACAGTACAAACCCCAGATAATTACAACAGCCAAAGAGAGGAGGAAAGGAGGTCCAGGGGGAGGGTCTGGGGTTGGGAAAGTAGGGAAAGGGCACAGGGATAAAATTTCACATATTTACAACTTTTATATAAGTATAAATTTGGCCCCGGCTGGGTGTATGTGTGTAGGGGGATGGGTCTGAAGGAGAACTGTTCATACAAAAGAAAGAAGGGTGAAGTCTGGAAAGAGTCTCAATACCAAACGCAAGAAAGGATGAGGGGGCAGGGCTGGGTAGGGGATAGCAGTCAGGGAAGAGGGGGTGCCAAGGAGGGGCTTCTCCCCTCCCATGACCTACCCACCCTAAACCCCATCCATCCTACCTCCCCTATCCCGCCAGAGAGCTATGTACAGAGAAACACCGAAAAATTGTGGAGCTGGCGGGAGGGAGGGAGGTGGAGGGAGATTGGGGAGGGGGGAGGATGAGAGGGAAGCCCAGCCCTGTCCTACCTCCCCCGGGGGGGACAGAGTCATGGAAGGGGGCCCCCAACACCCCTCCTCCAACACAGGTCCCCCCACCCTGGGGGAGAGAGACATGGCTTTTCCTAGAGTAAGTTCCCCCCTCCCCCTGGGAGTAGAGACCAAGAAGAGAGAGGGGAGGGGCAAGGAGGGCTGTGTGTGTCCGGGTAGGGCAGATCACCTAGTCTGTCCTCCCTAACATACACACCCTCCTAGACCCTAACCCCTCACCCTAACCTCAATTCCACCCCACCCAACACACTGGGGGAGGGGGGGGCATAAGCCCCCTCACCCCGCTCTGGGACCAGCCAAGAGCAGATCAGGTGTGGGAGGAAGGGGAGACAACTCCCATTCCCCCCTTGCCGCCCCCTCCCTGCCCCGGTGGCCCCTCCACCCCATCTGGGTTCTGGGTGGGGAGGGAGTAAATTTAAGAGTAGTAGGAAGAGAAGGAGTTTGTGCGTGCTGAGCCCCCCCAGACGCTCCTGAGAAATCAAGGGGTAATAGGGCCCCCTCACCCGGGGTCCCCTCCCCATTACAAGGGGGACAGGGGAGGCCAAAATGGGGCGGTGGAGGGGAATTAGATTGTCAGCTCTGGTTACTGCTAAAAAATCACCCTGAAGTTGAAAGTTTGGAGGTGCCACACCCCCAGGGTGGGGGTGAGGGTCTGTCCCCCAGTGCTCAGGGGAACGATGAGGCAGAGGATGGGGATAGCACCCCGGACTGAAGGGGTCTGTGTGGGGTAGGTGGTGTCCTGGGGCAAGGGTCCCTGGGGGTCACAGGGGGCAGCACTCCAACAGGAAGGAAAAGGGGCAGCTAAGGGTCCCCACTCTTCCCCGCTGGAAATGGTGCAGTGGGGGTGGGGGATTGGTGCCCCCCAAGGAGGCATTCAGGGAGGCAATCCCACTGTCCCTTGGCAACATCCAGTCCTGGTGGTGGGTGCTGTTCCAGGGCAGGGTGCATGGGGAGGGAGGAGGAGGTCTGTGATGCTGGGTGGGCTAGTGGTCTGCGGTGTTTCGGAACTCGCCGTTCTCAGTGATCTGCAGCCGGGGTGGGGGGGGGCGGTGCTGGGGGGGCCAGGCCGTTCCAAGGTGGGGCCAGCGTCACACGCGGGTTTGTTGGACCCAAGGGGGGAAGCTGCCTCTCCTGCAAGACACCAAAGAGGAGAGCGCGGACTTATTGAGACGCTTCGCGGGAGCCTGGGTGCCAGCTCCCCGAGCTGTGCCCCCCCAGTAGCCAACCCACTCCATAAACCGTGTCTCCCTCCCTGCCCCCAGGACAACCCCTCACCCCATCCTCCTATTTTGTTTCTCACCTGCAGAGGAAGTTACATCTTCTGGGATCAGGGAGAAGAGAATCTCACCCCCGACTCCTAACAGGCCTTCAACCCAGGGAGTCATACCAGGAAACCAGTTCAAATGAAACAAGTTCCTACCTCACCCCAACCTAACCCCTTGGATCTTCCCCTACCCAGCCTCCCTCCTCTTCTTAGATGGAACCCCCTCCCAGCCCACCCCCAATCCGAGGTAGGAACTTTGTGTTGAGGGAACAAGGGGAGGCAGTACAGCAAAACCTCATTAATCCAAACCCCTGCGGATTTGGACTTTTTTCATAATCTGAACAAAAACTGGGCTTGAGTTTTCCTTTAGCTCTGAAGAAAGGGTGTGCTAAGCAAATTAACAGTAGAAACGTGTCTGTAGGAGGGTACCAGCTAACAGGCTTTTGAATCTATCTATTCATTAACGCATGCTCCCTGAGGACCTCGAGTGGAAAAGCCTTGTTCATTGAGCCCCACTTACTGTATGTATTTTGAAGACATACATTTCATTAAATAGACACTGCCATTCAGTTTTGTCATTTGTTCAGAGCAGTCATCTTCTCCAATATACCAGTCCAAGTTAGAGAGGTTTAACTGTACTGGGGTGGTGGGGGGGAGGGGGGAAGGCAAGGGATTGGAGGAAGTGATGGGGGATGGTAAAAAATGTGGGAGGGCTGCCTCTCTCTGGGCAGAAATGACTAGGAGTGTCTGCAGAGGCACAGCGTGCCCCCATCCCTGTGTCCCCAGGAAGCAAAACTGCTTCATTCCTTTCCACCTCCATGTTCCTTTCAATCCCTCTCCCTGGGATCCCAGTTAGAGGGAGAGGGGTAGCAGACCCTACTCCCACCCCTGGACCAGCTCCTGCCTCCTGCCTCCTGCCCTCACATCTGGTTTCTGTTCCTATGCTGGGAGAGGAACCACACTGTGGTACTCCTGTATGACACTTCTGGTCACTCACTTGCCTTTTATTTAAGATACAGGCACAAAATTAACTTTTAAGCGAACGGTTACATTGCAGAGGGACCAGTGCTTAAAAGTGATTTAGAAAGTGTCCAGATTATTTCCCGGGCCATGGGGCATTTAGGCCCATTACATGTAACCATATCTCTGTAGGATACAAAAATATTCTAAGTAGAGGCCTCGAGATCAGCTCTCCCTTCCAAATCAAAGAACCCACCTCTCAGGTCACTGAAACCCCAGCCTTAAGCAAAGCCACCCTCTTAGCTTGCTGAGCATCTCACACACTTCTCCCAAGTCAGCGAGAGAGGAAATTATGTATGGTAGGGGATCCTGAGTATGGCAGGACAGCAAGGGAAGGAAACCTCAGATTCCCTTCTCTCTGCTTGTCTGCTGGCAACAGAACATAGGCATGCCCCCTACTCCCCCATGGACCCAAATTTAGAACGTAGATAAATTAGGGTGCCATTATTCATTTTACAAAAGAATTCACTGCAGGAGTCCTTTAAATGGTGAGGTCCCCTGGTGCCTTTTAGCATCTGTTTACAGATCACGAACTACTTTGACAAAGAGGCTGGGCAGGCAGAGTGTTAAAATTACAGTGTGAGGAGCCACTGCCCACTGCAGATCAATCCCACAGAAAGAAAGCCCCTCAGAAATGATGTCAGTGGCTGACAGGTTCCCATTTACTGGTTTGTAGGTAGGACTGCATCCTGCAAGGCCACTGGGTGGCGGGAGAGGAGGAGTGAGCTCCGCTGAGAAGAACAGAGTTTATTTAACATGCTGTTCCTGGCATCTCTGCCTCGGAATCCACATGGCTACTGAGCCCATGATCTTATCTAGGAAGACGGCTCACCCCACTTCCAACTCCCACGCCACATGGGCTGGTCTGCGTCCTGACATCTGCCGAGGCTCCTTTTTTTGTTCCTTGTTCCACTCACCCTGCCTAGTGTCCTGCCATCATGAAAAGCATTCTTTCCAGCCTCCCTCCCCCAAAGTCTTCCTGAGTTAGCTCCCCATTCCTAGTTCCTACCCAGTGGGGCCCAATAAGAGCTAAAGATGCCTTCGATCTCACCAATATAAGGGAGGAGGAAGAGAGAAACAGGTGAGGAGTGGGAGGAGGGGTGGAGAACTGAGATTAGGGAAAGAAGAGGAAACTCCCACTTACCTGCTGCAGTCAGCATAGCCCCTTTAGCCAGGGTCCCCCAACCCGTCATCACTGCCACCCCTTAACAAGCCCCACTCCCAACGTCCCAAACTCCCAAGGACGCTCTGGTGAAATGGGGGGTGACAGACATACACTGGAGAGGCACAGGCAGAGGATTGAGAGGAGGCTGGGCGGTGGGTTTTGTCAAAGAGAGATGTGGGGATGTGCTGGGCGTGTCCCAGGTAAAATGCTTGGTGTTGGCAAGGTGTCCCTGAACAGTTCCCGGAGCAGCAAGAAGTGCTCTCTCTGGGCAGTGGTTTGGGAGATGGGTCTGTGCAGGAGGTGTCAGGAGGGTAGGGTATGTGGAGGGCAGCAGTGAGGGGTGGGGTGGGGAAAGGCTCCAGAGAGTCAGAGGGGAGTGGGCTTCATGACCAACCTGCAGTGGTCCGGAGTCACCTCCCCCTGTGTCCTCCGCCCGTGGTCAAAGGAACCAGGAGAATTACCTGATGAGGAGCTGCAGGGGGAGAGAGTGGGGTCATGGGGTCAGGAGCCTTGGCAGTAGTGGTGGGGAAGCCTGGCGGTCAGAGCAGAGGAAGGAGCAGCATGGGTGGGAAAGTAGAATTGGGGAGAGCAAGGGGCAAGGGTGCAGGATAGAAGTTCTAAAAGCTGGCTGAGGACAGAGGGCGCTGGAGAGCTGGACAGGTTTAAGGACCAGAGGCCTTCACTGGGGTTAAATACTGAGGGAAGGCAAGCTTACAGGGTGGGGGTGGGGGGGGGGCTTTCAAGAGCTGAAGAGTCAGAGGAGGAAGCTATTCGGGAGCTATCCAGGAGATAGGAAAATTGAGGAGGCAAGAGGTGATGGGGGCCATTTAGAACCTGGGAAGCTAGAACTCGTACTGCCCTGTGCTCTCTTCTAGCAAACTACAGCCTCTAGCCCCTGTAGCCCAAGAAGAGCTCAGAGGAGGCTGAATTCCCTGTGTGAACAGGAACAGGCACAGATGGGGCAGGGGTGCCAGGAACTGGGTGGGATCTGGGGGCAAAGAGACTGAGGTTCTGCTGGATGCTCCAAGACCCAGACAGGAGTGGGAAAGACAGAGTAGAAAGGCACAGGGGTGGGGCTAACACTGCTAGGAGTGACAAAGGCATAGACGATGGGATGAAGATGGGGTCACTGGGGGTGCTGCCAGGAGCAGCCAGTGGACAAATGGAGGACAGTGGGAGACAGATGGCAATGGGGCTGGGTGGCTGGTGCAGTGAGTGCACAAAGGACAGTGGGATGGATGGGGATGGGACACGGAGAAGATAAATGACATTGTAATTTCCACCTGAGCGTCGAGCAGCCTCTTCTTGGGTTCAGGCAGCGGCTCAGGCATGGCGGGGTGGTCCCGGCGCAGCTCCTCCTCCACCAGCATCAGCCTGAAGGGACGGGCTTCAGTGGGGTTAGTGGCGGGCACGGGCTCGGAGCCTGCCAGTGGAACTCCTGATCCTGGGGGAGCCCCTGCAGCTCTCTGGAAAAGCCTCAGGCGTCCTTCTCCTCTGCCCTCAGAATCCTTCTATTGTTATGACCCAAAGACTCCCTATACTAACCTTCCCCTCAGGGACCCTCACATCTCCCTGCTAAGGACAGCTTTCTGGGATTCAAAGACCTCTATCACCCAGATGCCCCCTTGGCCCTCCACCCTCCCATTCAGGACAGTGCCCTCCCACAGCCCCTCTGTGGCTGAAGGCCTCACTTCTACATCTCCCATTCCATCTCACTGAACCTAGGACACCACCAGTGCCACCCCTGGGATACCCCAAGACCAAGAGGGGTCTCTACAATCATCATTCCCAGCACCTCCGTGCCTTTGATGAAGATTCTCAAAACGATTTCCCATCAAGGATGTCAATTACAACAGGGTTTCAAAGTAAGTTTCAAGTCAAGCCTTTTTCTTCTAATTAATCTTAATCCAAACTACATTCAGAGTGGATCAAAATGGGACTGGCTCTAGTTAGAGTCCAGCCTGGAGTCCCACCACTTCTCAGGATAAGCTGACCGCCTTGCTGAGATACCTTCTTTGGAAGCCAGGCCTTGGCAGAGCAGTTGAAAATGTGCATATGCTAACAGAAGGGTCATTCGGTTTCTTTTACTTTTTTTTTTTTTTTTGGTCATTCAGTTTCTAAGAGAACATCTTTTCAGGGCTGGAGGGAGGGGCTACCCAGGATAGGAATGGCTAGGGGCTACTCTGGCTAGAGGTCTCTGCTTAGATTTGGGGAGAACATCACAGGCTGGATTGAGACTAACCAGTGGGGAGTCCAAGAATTTAAGAAGTTACTCTATCGGGAGAGAGATCAGGGTTCATTTATGCCCTGAGCGAGAAGTTTCTCCCCATTTGGTGATTGGTAGTGAGTGGCAATCTCTGGGAGCAGGTGGTGGGCTTTCCTCATGGTGTCCTGAGTTTGGGGCTGAAGGCTAGAGGGGGAACTTGCTGGCTCTCCTCAGCCTCAGGCTCTCCCTTGTGACCCCTCCCCAGGCCGCCCCTCACCTGCCAATGATGCTCTTGATCTGCGAATCCTTCTCCACCTGTTGCTGCCTTAGCCTCTTTTCGCTCTGCTCCAGTCGGGCCTGATACTGCATCAAGATTTTGCTGGTCTGCTCCTCCTGGGACAGCAGCCTCCGCTCATACTCTTCTAGCTTCCGGTTGGACATGTGTAGTCGCTCCTTCAGTGAATGGATCTCCTCCTCATACTCCTTCACCTGCCCGCCGGGCAAACGACCCCGCACTGTGAGGGGCGCCTCACCCTGACCCACCACCCCGTCTCCATTCTTGCCTACCAAGCAGCCACTGCATGGTAAGGGACAGATAACCCAGGTGCCTTCTGCAGTCCTTTCCCTGCCTGCTGATTATACCAGACATGGTGGCTTTTGAGAAGACCCTTCTATGGAGCTACCTAAGGCTCCTTTAAAATGGACCAAGATCATATGCTCCCATGCCCTGAGCAGTATATACCTGCCCGCACATGTAAATCTGGACACACAAGGACCCACACACAAACATATACAGACTCCCCTCCCACTCACCTTGAGTGATCCTACCTAGAAATGAAAGCTTAAGGTGACTCCTCAGTCCAACCAGAGCACATGGGGAGGGTGGGGAGACCCAGGAAGAAAAGACACTGGATAAGGAGAGGCTATGTGGGGTTCCAGGTCTGGGCTTTAAACAACTCCAGGCTGAGAATCTAAGACTGCCTCTGTTGATAATGATTCTGGAATTCTGGGGCTCGAAGGGCACAGAGGAGTCATTTTATCTGCCCTACTGGCTCTAGAGTCTAGAGCTGTGGTGCTATCCAATACAGTAGACACTAGCCATGTGTGGCTATTTAAAACGTAAATAAAACAAAATTTCCTTCCTCAGCTGCATCAACCACATGAGGCTGGTGACTGCCATACGGACGATGCAGATCATAGAACGTTTCTCATTACTGCAGAAAACTCTACTGGATGGTACTGTTCTAGAGCCTTCCTCAACAAAAATATCTCATCCAAGTCATAGTACAGAAAAAACGACTTGAGAGTATTTTCTCATTCTCCAAAGATGATACATACAGAACCAACCCCACTCTGGAAGCAAAGGAGAGATGTCATTTATTACCAAAGGTGGCTACCTTGGGCATTAGGGCTTAATTCTCTCATGGGACTTGCTATACCAAGTCCATCTAGACAGTCCCAACATTTTCCTCTGCTCAAAAACCACAGCTCCCAAGAAACCTCTCTCTGCTTCCCCGAGTTGGAGTCGTACAGTCTTTACGTTAACCTAATCCTACAGCCACCCTCTTCTTCAGAGCCCTTGGAGCAACAGCCTCTCCAAGGAGCACTGCTGAGCTATGTGTGTGTGCCCTGAGCTCTTGCTGTCTTTTGCTCTAGGCCACCACCAGCTGAGGATCTGGTCTTTCCACACGTGGGCCAACATATACCACTTTCCAACACCAACCCTCTATCATCTGTGCTGGTGGAACAATGCCTGGGTAAGCTGGACATGGTCTGTAGTACAACTGCAGCCCTCTGGCCCCCCACCCAATTTATCAGCTCACACTGCTGGCAGAGTAGCTAGCTGTCCCTTTCCTGAGTAGTCATAGGAATCGGGGCTTCTGTTCTCCCTGGGGAAGAACATGGAAATAAAATGGAAATAAGCTTTAACATAAAACGTTTCTCCGCAGTCTATGATGTGTATAAGCCACAAAATAAAGTTGGAAGTTGGCTTTCCGACAGACTGTGTACCCAGTGTCCCCTAATAGACTGGACACTTCTTAAGAAAGGAGATCAGGTCTTTGTCTCTTCTTTCCACTGTAACTACTTGACCCCTGGGTCCTTCCCTGAGAAGCATCTAGAGGTTGCCCCTGTGGGTAATGGGAAGATGAGGGGCCCAGCGTACCCTATCCAGCCGGCTCTCATCCATCGACTTAGAGTACTCCTTGAGCTTGTACTCCTCTCGCTCGATGTGGGCACTCTCGATGTCAGCTGACAGGTGAGGCATGTTAGAGACCCAGGCCACTGTCCGCTCAGAGGCTGGCATTGTGGGGTTCAGTGTGGATGGTGCCTGAGAATGCTGGGATGGGGCAAGGTGGAAGTGAAGAGAGAGGAAAGGTGGGAAAAGGTAGGGTGCATTTAGGAGAGAGCACTGCTAAAGAAGGTGACCATTCCCATCTCATTCCCCTGCTCTAGTCTCAATCTCCTTGTGAATGCTATTTAATTACATATCATGTCTCCCCTCTGGAGAGGTGAGCTTCATGAGGGCAGGGTGTGTGTGGCACTCAGTGTCAAACCCACAGTGCCTAGAACAGGACATGGCACCTAGCAGGGACTCTGTATACAATTTCTTTAATGAATGAGAGGATGTGAGAAAAGTATGATTTCAGATGCCAGACTCTATTCTGCCCCCACTTCCACAAAGCCATTTCCTTCCACCCTCCCTGTTCCTCACCCATCCGTCCTTCTTCCCACCCTCACGTACCTGCTTGGTGATGGAGGGCTTGAGCCCCCCACCCCCTCCGCCACCGCTGCCCCCGCTGCCCCCAATGCTGCCCTCTTTGCTGAGGCTTTGTTGCCGTGGACGGGCAGGGCCATAACTTGGCTCCGGTGACTGCAACAGATTCCCACTGGATGGCCGGGGTTTCTGGGCAGCGCTGACTGTCAACTGCTGAGACTTGCCCCTCTGCAATGGAGGCGGTTGGCCTCCGCCACCCCCACCACTGCCCCCACCGCTGCTCCCACCTCCGGGCCCTGAGGGGGCAGGCCTCTGGGGACCAATGGTAATCTGGGGAGGGGACAGCATGTGCTGCAGGTTGTCCTGGAGTGAGAGCTGCCGACGGGTGAAGTCAGTGCCAGAGGGTCCAAACTCATCACTGTAGCTGTGGCTGTGAAGGATGGAAGCAGCGGGGGGCTTGGGGACCCCTGAGGAGAGGTCCTCGCTCTTGCTATAGCCATGGAACGGGGCAAAGGTGTCCCCGGGGGGCTCTCCACCTCGGTGGTGGTGATGATGGTGATGGTGGTGATGGGAGGAAGGTGGACCATGACCACCACCCCCTCCGTGACCCCCTGGGGGGCCTGGCCCATCAGCAGCCATGTGGAAGAGAGGGTTCTGGAAGGAGAGAGGGATGCGCAGTTGCTGGGCAGGGACACCGTCCGTGGTGACACCCATCTGGCTGAGACGCATGCCAGCCGCTGTAATGGACGAGCCACTCCCCTGGGAGAGGCGTCCAGCAGGCGCAGGCCGCAGCCCCAAGGCCGCGGTCAGGGAAGCCTGGCTCGAGTGCAGCAGGTCCCCAACAGCCGCCAGGTTGGATACACTGCTGCTGTTGAGGCGACCACCGGGCCCATCACCCTGCAAATCCAGCATGGAGACACTCTTGTTGACGCTCAGCATCTTTTGCTCCGGCTCCGTGATATCTGAGCTGCTTGTGCAGTATGCTGGCGAGGAACGGGCCAGGGGTGGACGGCTCACATAGAACAGGTCTTTACCCCCACCAGGGGGTGGTGGGGGTGGCTTTTCCTTGGTTGGGGAAGGGAGGCGAGCCATGTCCATAGAGCTGCGGGAAGGGAAAGGGGCAGAGGAACAGGAGGTGAGGCCGACGCTGCCGGCAATCGAGCCTGCTGTGGTCTGGCACAGGCCTTGGGGTGAGGAGTGGGACCCGCAGGGAAGGGTGGAGAGCTGGTGGTGGCAGCTCTAGAGAGGGCTGGAAGGGAGCACGGGAGGTGACACGTGGGAAGGAGGAAGGAAAGGCCCCTCTGGGAAGGGAGCAAGGCCTTGAGGAGGGAAGGTGTGGGCACCGAGAAGAGGGATGAGGGGTGGGTCTGGGCAAGTATGGAGGAAATGAGGGTGCATGGAAGAGAAGAGGAGAGGAGAGTGAAGGCCACTGGAGGGGGAGGGGGAGCAGACAGGAGAGGAGAGGGGGCCGGGGGGAGGGGAGAGCCCCTCACCTGTTGAGGCCTCGAGCCATGAAGGACTGAAGGTCGATGGAGCTGGAGAGAGATGGGAAGAGGGGCAAGCACAGACAGAGAAGGAGGTGGGTGGAAGGTGTGGACGCATGGAAGGAGAGGTGGGAATGGTGGAATGGGGATGGCATTGTGGAGGGAGACTAGGCTGGAGGAACAAGTGGGGCGGTCAGCAGAACAAGCAGCAGTTGAGGCCACTGCATTGGAACAGATGTTGGGGCTTAGGAGGTCCTGCTAGGGTGTGTATGCTACTTCTCAATTGCTGGATTGAGGCCTGTTCAGTTCTGGTGGGTGGCTGGGCCAGTGCTTATTTACCAACTAGTACAACTAGTTCAACGTTTTGTTACCACATGGCTGACCCCACGTGGCTGGCTGAACCTCAGCTCTGGGACAGGCACAGAGGCAGAGGGACTGAGAGGAACCCCAGGCTCATAGCAAGCTGGAGCCGGAGGAGCCTCCGCACTCTTCCTGGGGCTCTGAGATTCTTGCTCTCTCTGGCCCTAATGGGCTCTCAGACTAACCGCTGACTCTACCTGTCTCCTTACCATTTTCTCTGAGAGCCTGCCTCTTTTTCCTTCCTCTCAAGCCCTAGAGAGATGCACGGGGGCCCAGGGAAGCGTATCCGGAAGAGAAAAGTAGAGGCCCTTAGGGCACAGGTGCGGGGAGCCCCAGGTACTCACCTGTTGAGGTCCCGCATCATGTAGCCCTGCATCTCTGCTGATGGGCCCCGCAGCACCACAGGCTGGGGCCGAGGCCGCTCACTCTGACGACTTGGCTGCCTTTGGATGTTGGGGTTCCTCAGAGCTGTGCTGATGTCGTTGAGGAGCCGGGGCAGTGGGCCCAGCTTCAGGAGGGCTTCCTGGAAGGGTGAGGCTGTTACCTGAGGGCTGAGCGCCCAGCTCGAAGAGAGCGCCAGAGGGAGTGGAGGAAGGGTGTCCAAGCTGGGGGAGCAGTGGAGACACATTTTGGGGACAGGGAGGAGAGAAAGCACTGTGCAGGGAGTGGTCTCTCAGGCCATGGGAGCCTCTGGAGACATCTGGGGAAGGGGCAGGGGGGCATCTGCTGACCTTACTGAGCTGGGGCAGCACCTCCCAGAGTAGGGCGTGGAGTGTGGAGAGCTCTCGGCCCAAGTCGATGTAACCTTCAAAGCTACTGCTGTTAGTTAGCGTGTCTAGGTTGGAGATCTCGTACAGGAACTGCTGCATGGAACCCCACTCCAGCTCCAGAAACTCATTCATGAAGCCCAGAAAGTCCTCTTTTGAGGTAAACCTGGCCAAGGCATCCAGAAGGTAGAGGTGTTACGCACACGCGCGCGCACAGGCCTCACACCCGCCTGTCTCAGGGTCTCTGGGGACTTGGGAGACCCTTCCTGCCACCTCCATCCCCACCCTACCCCCACCTGAGGCTTCCCTCACTTTGAAAAGTTGGCCAGGTTTTGGATGACCTTGGCGATGAGGGTTAGGGTTCGTGAGGTCTGCTCATCTGGGTACTCCTGCATAAGCCCAAAGAGACTGGGCGACATAATGGCTGGGCAGAGGAAGCGCAAGAAGAGCGAGGCGCTGATTAGCCTGTCAGCGATGTCCTCCCGGCCCCGCTCTGCGCAGCGCAGTCGCCAAGATGCAAACACCTCCTTCAGCTCCCTCGGGAACACGCTGAGGGGAAGGGAGGGGGAGACAGAGAGAGAGAGAAAGAAAGAGAGAGACCAGGACTGAGCCCCAGAGACCCTCAGCTTCCAGGGAACATGCTGAGGGGGGTGGTAGGAGGTGAGGGTGTGGAAACAGAGTGGGGGAGAGACAGGGAGGGGGGGTCTGCAGCAGGAAGACGGGAGGCTACTGGAAGAAGAGGCCTATGGCAGAGGGAACAGACAGATCAGGGAGAGAGAAATGGAGGGGGAGAGAAGGTGAGGGGAGAGAGACATGCAGGGGAGAGACGGAGGATGTATGAGAGAGACAAGGAGAGGAGGAGAAGAAAAACAGACACCAGGGAGAGACAGAGATGGGAGAGAGATGGAGGGTCACTTGAGGTACAGGGAGCTCGGACCCCCCAACTCTTCTGGATTCCAGGGCAATGGGGATGGAGGTGCCCCTGCGTGACCCCCACTCCCTGCAGTGGCTCAGAGCTCACTCCCCCACCTCCCTGTTCCACTTGAGTGTCCCACTGACACCTTAAACTCTGACTCCGGTAGTGTAAAGCAGAGCTCACCATCGCCCCCACACTGGCTCCTCCTCCTGACTTCCCCAGTTCTGCCAATGAGGCCACAGGTCTCAAACACCAGCCTCCTGGCCTCTTGAGTCATCCCTGACTCCCCACAGACAAGCTCCCTTCTTCCCAGGCAGTTGACAGCTCCAGCTGATCCTTTCCTCAGAGAGGCCTTCACAGTGGGCCCCTTTCTCCCTTCCCTGTCTCCGTCCTGATCCACACCTCATCCATCAACCATTACCTCCAAATAGCCTGGACTTTGCTCCCTCTACTCCAGTCATGCCCCACGCTCCACACCACTCTTCTCAATCATGATACTTCTTGGCACAAGCACCACTAATGGCATTCCATGACCTACCGATGAACTCCATCTCCTTAGCCTGGCAGCTGAGAACTTCCAGATTCTAAGTTCAACCCCCTGTCCGGACCTCTTCTCCTGCACTCTCCATTATGAGCTACATGCTCCATTAAACCTGAGCTAACTGCTGGCCCCCCGAAAGCTCCCAGGCCCCTTACCTTCACACACATGCCCATCCCATAGCTTTCTCCTAAAATGGCTTCTTTGTCCACCATATCCACTTATCAGAACCCCACCCAGTCTTCAAAGCCCAGCCCCGGGGAACATCTCCTCCGTGAAGCCTTCCCTGTTTATCTCAATCAAAGCTTGGCCTCCTCTGATCTTATGTTGCCTGGGGGAACCCTCACTTGGTGCTTAACACACACTAAAGTGTTCTGTGGCTTTCTGTGTATCCACTCTGACCCTATCCATTCTGGGCGAGGCCCTCTAAGGGAAGGGGCCAGGCCTCATTCCTCTCTGTCTGCTCTACAGCCCCCAGCACACCGCTTTGCCCATGACCAGTACTCAGTCCTTTTTGCGGATGGACAGATGAATGAACAGATGAACACATGACCCGGGCCCCAGCCCCCACCCAGCGTTCCCAGTCTCACCAGTGAGAGTTGACCACCTTGCACAGGGCCAACTCACAGCACATCCGCAGGTTGGCCTGGTGCTCTGCCAGGCTGGACGCTGTGCACTTGATGGGGTCCACCTCACAATTCTCCTCGGACTCATACAGAGCACGGATGAATTCCCCTGGGGTGGGGGACACAACAGAGGGTGGTCACACTTGTCAAGGGCAGGGATGGGGGCTGCCTGGGTTGGGGAATCCCAGGATCCCAAGGTTGGAGGCTGGAGTCCGGGGACTCTAGGCTTAGAAGCATCAAGCTGAGGAAGGGTGACTTGGGGTCTGGAGTAGCCAAGTTTAGGGTTGGGATGTGCATCTGGTAGGTTTGGGAAGAAGACCTGAGAGTGGGCCATACCAATGGCATCCTTGAGGTATTTCTGACCAATCAGTCTCATGTACTCTTCTATGGCTTTAGTGGCGAGTGTGTTCTCGCGGAATATGAGGTGCTCCCGTTCCATGAACCGGTCCACCTCAGACATGGCCATGTCTGAAAGGAAGTCCTGAGGCCCGGAAAAATCCAAGGATCAGCCTCTGTATAACCTAAGCTCATTCTGAAGACAGAAGTGCCCTATCCCTACTATCCATCCCCTGCCCCAAGCAAGTGCCCACTCCCAGGCCACCTATTCCTAAGGGCACAGCACTCACCTTGGCCTTGCCCGTACTCTGAAGAATATGAACCAGTGCACTGGCAACCTCCTCCTTGCCCTTGACATTCAGGGCGGGCTCCAGGACTGCGCATAGCATCCGATAATGGTTGGTGACATACTCTGCAAACTCCTTATACAGCTCCATGGGCAGGATACTCATCGTCTGGTAACGCGCTTTCAGCCGCACAGCTGGGCAGCCTCCTTTGCCCTTGCCCCCTGAGCCGCTTCCCGAGCCCCCACCCCCTCCTGAGCCCCCCATACCCCCAGAGCCCCCGCTGCCTGTCGGTAGGGTGACGGGGTACCACTGCTCTGTGAAGTGGCGCCCAGCTAGAGTGGCCACGGGCACAGTCACCAGGCCAACATAGCCCGCCTTGTCCTTCTTGCGCTTTTTATCTGAGTCACGGTACAGATGTAGCCGCAGGGCACGGACAGCCGGCAGGTTGTTAAACTCGAAGTGCTCGCCCCAGAAGACGGTGTCCCCTGAGGCTGAGCGGGGCTTGGAGGTGGTGCGTGCATACAGCATGTCATCCAGGCAGAGCTCGCAGTAGTACCGCTTCTTGGGGGGCAGCTCCCGAGCCTCTATGATCCACAGCTTCAACACGTTGTCCACCCGGCGGCTGTTGTCCTGGGGTGGTGGGGTGGGAATGGCAGGTAAAGGGGAAGGGAGAGGAGACAGAGACACCAGAAGAGGAGAGACAGTTGGAAAACGAGACAGAGCCTCTAAGACAGCAATCATAAGGCTGAGAAGATGTGTACCGCGTAGAATAGTGTACCCTTCTCCAAAATTCATGTCCACTCGGAACCTATGAATGTGACCTTCACTGACAAAAGGGTCCTTGCTGATCTACTCATGTTAAAATGTGTTCATTCTGGATTAGAGTGGGCCCTAAATCCAATGCCTCATATCTATATGCAGAGGGAGATTTAGACACCGGACACACACAGAGGCAGAAATTGGACCCATGCAGCTATAAGTCAAGGAGCTATCAAGAGGCAAGGAAGAAAAAAATGACCCAAAAAACCCCCAAAAAAGAGGCAGGGAAGGATTCTTCCTAGAGCTTCAGAGGGAGCAAGGTTCTGCCAACACATTGATTTGGGACTTTTGGTCTTCTAAATCTTGGAAGAATAAAATTCTTTCATTGTAAGTGATCTTGTTTATAGTAATTTGTTACAGCAGCCCTAGAAAACTAATATAGATGGTAGCTCATACATCAGACAATAGAATCGGCACTGGGAAAAATTTCAAAAGCTAGAAGAATAAACCAAAGGTAATAAGGTGGAATTTAAAGAGCAGAATTGGGGGGTCCTCCCCAAAGACAACCAGAGATTGATTGCAAAAACAAAAAAGCGAGTTGTAAAAATACAGGATGGGTGAGGCTATATGCAGAGTTCGTGTGCAAGGGCTTGGGGCATACAGTGGACCACAAGGTCCTGGTGAAGCTCAGGATGCTGCTGAGTGAAGAGAGCAGGTGTTCCGACTCTGCATGGGTCAAACAGCATCCAGCCTCTTGGGTCTAGTTATAGACAACGAAAAACAAGGCATCCCCCAGAGAAGGGTCACCAGGGCTGTGAGCTTACTGTACCCTGGGATCCAAGAAGAGCTGGTGGAACCGGAAGCATTTCTCCTAGGAAATAGAAGCCTTGGGAAGAATGCAGACTCAGAATTTCTGAGCCAGAGGGACTTTAGAGATCATCTAATTCCCACATAAACCCAATTCCCACATACACCCCATTCCCACCAGCTTTATGGAGAGGAAATTAAGGTCTGGAAGCTTGGCTAACTGACAACGGGAAGAGTCTCATGGAGATGCGGCAAGCAGGGGCACGGCATCCGGCTGTCAGGGTGCTGGTGGGGCACCGCTGCCTACATAGAAGACAGATCAACACTCTAGGTCTGTGACTTCTACAGTAGAGAAACAGACCATGAGGCAGAAAAAAATGGTAAAGGAAGTGGGCAGTTCAGAAAAGTGGGGGTCACCTCCTGGTCATCCAGGTCCCCTCCTCCCCAGGCCTCCCTTCCCTTTGGCTCACCTTGCCCCCTAGGCCCCCAGCTTCCCCTGTGGCTTGACCTTTGCCTTGCCCATGCTGTCTTTGTCTCCTTTACTCCCGATACCTTGTTGGGTTTTACTGCCCGCTGTAGATTCTCGATCCATTTGTCCCTTTCGGCCGCAGAACGACAGGCAAAACATTTTGTTCCTGAAGACGTTGTTACCTAGAGAGAGGTGGGGGTTGAGATGGGGCTCTGGAGGGGAGGTGACTCCTAAGCACCTGAGACACCCCCCATCACCATGTCTTCCCCTCCCTGGCCTACCCTCCTCTCTCCCAGGCCTAGAGGTTTTCTATTTCCTCATCATCCCCACCTGTGCCACTTTCTCCAGGTCTCTGTGCCCTCATCCTCCATCACTCCTGCCCTCCCCAGCCCACTAGACCCAGTACCTCAAAACAGAATTCCTGGCCCAGGATAGAGCTATGCACTGGCTTGATAATGGAATCTTCATCCAAGTTGAGCTCCAAGGCCTCGGCCGCACTGCTAGGGCTCAGCAAGGACTCATGCGAGTGTGACTCCTTGAAGCTCTGCATCAGCCGGGCCCTGGCGGGGAAGGGTCAGGCCACAGGGTCAGGGCCTCACTCTTCTTACACACTCAGGGGCCAGCTCTAGGATGGAGACCTGGGGAAAGAGCCCCGTGAATCCCCTTCCCCCACGGGGACACAGATGAAAAGAACATTGGCCTATCCTTAAGGAAGGACAGGAGGAAAGTGAGAGAAGTCAGGATGCTTTAAGAGACCCCTACCCCCAATTCACACCTGAGGGGGTACTGGGGACACCTGGAAATATCTCAACCCCAAAATGATCCATGAGACAAAAAAAAAAAAAAAAAGAACAGGTGAGCCTGGGACACTTCCAGGTAGGACTTCTAGCTGAAACCAGAGTCTCAATATAAAGGAAAAAAAGTGGAACTCAAGAACCAGAAGTACAAAGAAGATGTCTCTTTGGGCCTGGCACACAGCTAGCATCTAAGAAACATTTAGTGATTCCAAAAAGAATGCATGAAGAGGACAAGGTTGAGCAAAATCAGCAGAAAGAGGGAAAGTAAGTTACAAGAAATAGGAGAAAGCTATGGGCAGAGAAGTGAGAAGGAAGAACTAGGAAATGGGGCCTGGGGAAGAGGAGGAGGTAGGGCAGGAGGGAGCAGGTGGAGGCAAAGCCACGTGCAGAAAGACGGGATGGGAGAAGATGAGGAGGAGCAGGTGGAAAGATGGGCATGGGAACGGGGGTGGGGGGGGCAGAAACTGCCCTCCCCCCCACAGCAGAAGGTACAGAGGGCTGAGGGACGGAGGACATGGGCCACACAATACAGAGGGATGGGATAGTGAGCGGCTGGGAGATGGCTAGGGGAGGAAGAGTGGAGAGCAGTGGGAAAGCGGGAGGGGGAGCTCGGGTGTGGGAGCCTCCATGAAGCTATTTATAGCAGCCCCGTCATCTTGGGCTCCTTTGCCGTCAGCGAGACGCTCCCCCAGCCCCCCACCCCCCACCCCCGCCCCCGCGGCCAGGAATACCATGCCCTCACCCCACACCCCCCCCCCCCACCAGGCTCAAATCCAGCTCTGGTGACATGGGAGGGGGGTAGGGGAAGGTGTGACTCACCTATCCCAACCTTCCTACCTGCCCAATCCTGGGGGCGGGCAGACATGGGGGAAAAGGAAGGACAGGGTTCTCCCTGGGGAGTGACTGGGTGAGGGAGAAACCCAAAGAGGACCCAAGAAGCAGACAACAGAAGCAATATCAGATCTCCTGCACCGCTGGCCTAGGCCTTGGAGACAGTACTCTCTGACAGTACCCTCCCGAATTCTCTGAGGGCTTCTTCCTCATTCTCTAGTCTGTGATTAACCCTAGAGCTTCCCCTGGCCATTCTATCAACCTGTACACTTGTGCCAGCCTCCCCTTCCCTCCTCCATTAGCACCTGCCAGCCTCATCCCCACTTCAACCTGCTGCCATTCCCTCACACCCTGCTCCCTAGCTCACAGTGCTCCCTCTCCTATCAACCCACTGCCCCCTTCTCTGGATCCCTTCAATGTTCCTCCTGGGCTCCACTACTTCTCTGTCCAGTAGAGCTCCCTGAATCCTGGGCTGGAACCCATCCTTCTGTTGTCTGGAAGAGGCCCTCCTTGGCCTCACCTTCATTCCCCATCCTGCCTCTCTGCTTGTCCTCTCCCTGCACCCTGCCCCTCTCCTGCTACTGCCTCTTCTCCATTCTGTCTCCTGCCCCAAAACATCCCTCATCCAATCTGAGGCCTTTGCTCTCTGAGCCCGGACAAGCCCCTGCCCTCCAGTCTCACCCAAGAGCCCCTGTACTGTATCCAACTCATCCACCCCGGCTCTAATCCCTGTACCTGTCATGGTCAGCACTTCGGAAGCGAGGCAGGATCTGGCGAAAGCTGCTGGTCCGGTCAAGTTTGGGTTGTGACTTCGTGCGTTTGATGGAGCTTTTTAACCTCCGGCTCAGGAAGCCTTGCTGGGGTGGGGGTGAAATGGGGATAGGGGTGGGTTGGGGAAAGGTCAGTTCTACGTACTCCCCCCTCAGCTGGTAAAGAGTCCCTGGATGAAAGTGGGAGGGGGTGAAGGGGAGTCTCTAGAGGTGAGGAAACGGAGATGGGAGACCTGCTACCAATTTGTCTTCCTTTGCTCCCAAAGGGTACAAGCTGTGTGTGCGCGCGCGCGCGCGCACACACACACACACACACACACCAGCCTGGAGAAGGTGGGAGGGCTGGTCTGAAAAGCAGGGGGACAGAGCCAAGGAGGGGGAAACCAAAGAGATGGGAAGAGGCAAGTGCGCGCACTCTCACTCTCTCTCCCTGCAGCCCCCTTTCTTAGAACGCTGGGCTCCAGCTGGGGCTGGAGGGGAGGGGGCGCAGCTGGGCCACATCTGGCAAGCGCCTTCACTCACCGAGGGCCGGAAGGGCGCAGCGGGGGCGGCCTCCATGCTGTACTGCTTCCCCCCTGGGACGCTCTTCCTCCTCGAGCGACCCAAGTGGTATTCTGGAGGGGGGCAAAGAGCCAGAAGGGAGGTTGGCAGGGGTCGCTGTCAGCCCAGGTGACCACCACTGACCCCAACCCATTCGCCCACCTCCCTCTACCCCTCAGCTCCAGCCTCACCTACCCCCCGGAAAGCAGCAGGAAGAGCAGCGTCGGCTGAGAGGCTGGCGGCGGGAAGGAGGGGGTAAAGAACCCGAGCCGGAGCCCCCCGAAGGGGATGGGGTGGGAGGCCTTAGGCCCATGACTGGGACTGGCAGTCAGCAGAAGGGCATGGCTGAGGGGGTCAGTAAAACCTCAGTGGTAAAAGGACACTAAAGATCCACACAAGCTAGGTCCTTGGTGCCCACCCCCCCAGGAAGGGGCTAGCTGGGGGGGAGAGTGGGTTAAAAGTCATTGACCTGAGGCAGGCTTTCCCCTCCCCTCAGCTGGGCACATCTTCCACCAGCTCCCCCATCCTGGAACCCCTGTCCATCTGGAGGGCCAGGGCTGCCTCCCATGACCCCCTCCCTGGTCTGGAGGGGGGAAGTCTTAGAAAGGACCTGTGAGGAGTGGCAGGGGAAGAAGCCTGGGGACAGGAAATTCAGGGAAGGGGCAGATGGGGGGAGGGGGAAGAAGGGGCCGGTCCACGTGCACTGCAGTGGCAGGGCCTCAGAAGGGAAGGGGGGTTGGGAGGAAAAGAAAGGAATGCAGGGGAGTGGGGGAGTGGGCAGAGAGTGGGGGGGTGAGCAGTGGAGGTTCAGGGGACTCCCAAGTAAGGGTGGGGAGAGGAAGAGGAGGAGGGGAGGAGAATGCGGATGAAGCTCAGCCTGCCAGGAGTATGGAGGGGTGGCAGCTCGAGGAGGCAAGCTGAAGCTCTGCTGCCAGGGAATTTAGAGGGGCCAAGGGGCTAGAGGAGAATGAAAGTGGGGGCATGCCAAGCTCCGGCTCTAGCTCCAGAATGGCTGCCCAGGCCTGGGCTCCCCCCTCAGCCCCACAGTCACCACTGCAGCCAATGGGGGGGCAGGTGCTGCATCAGGGGCGGGGCTACCATCTCCAAGGCAACAAGAAGCTACAGGCTGGGGGGGGGGGGGCGGGGACCGGAAGAGCTGCCTGTTAACTCTCTAGGTTCCAGAACTAGGCAGGACCACAGCTACATTTTCACTGTCTACTTCCAGAATTGCAAATCACCAGCAACTTGCCCTAGAATCAGTCTCCAGCTTCCCTTTGCCTCTAAAGCCCAGGTGTTAGAAGGTCCGCACACAATAATGTGGGCCCCATGACGCAGGAACCCTTGCAACCCTTGGGAACAGTGTGTAGAGAGCACAGAAACACACACTGAACTGTGGGGGTACGTGTATATAACCACAATACAAAAAAATAGAGATCTAGGTGCTTATGAGACATACAGACAACTGTGAGCAGGGGAGTGCCACAGATCCACATTCTGAGACCTTGAGGCCCACATACCCCCACGGGATATGCTTAGACATATGTGAACACTGCAACAGGGGAGTACACATTTGGACCCAGACACCTGCTGGTGTGGACATGTGGCCCCAGTCCCTTGGGCAATCATGTGGGCAGCACATTACAGAAATGGACACCTAACCCTCACACACACACACACACACACACACACACGCACGACAAGCCAGTTTAATCTCTAAGCTACATGTTTGAATATACCATGATCCCAATCACAGCAAGGTATCCTGGTACCCCAAAAGCACAAACATTCTTCATTCACATGAAAAGTATGACCATATCCACTCCATCACGATCCCTTCTTCTCCCCCAGCCCTTCTCTGACTCTGACGCCTGCACCCATGATTGCTCTCCCAAGAAGGAAAAAATGAGTAAATGCATCAATTACCCTTCTAGGACACACTAAACAATGCATCTAAGGGGTTAGCAAGTCTTTTTCTTAGTTTCTGCCTTTCTCAGGTATGGCTGCCTCACCCCCATTCCAAAGAACCAAACTCAGCCACTTCTCATATGCAAGCTCCCCTAATAAGGGCACAGAGACAAACTTCAAATCCACTAAAATTTTGCTTTGGAACTAAAGAATGGACAGAAAGAGAACAAATTTGCTAACTGGTTTACTTGGTTCTTGGAAGTAACATAACCTTACATGTTACCAGGAACTAAGATCCAGGAGCTCACACATAAGTCACAGGTACATGGAGGCCACATACACATATGGTTACAAAGACTTTCACTAGCACGGGAAAGAAAGTAGAGGATGACAGAAACACAGGACATTCTGTTATTGATGCTGCATTCAGTGACATGTACAGAAACACAGCACAAACCCATGTATACATACAAGCAAACCTGGTAAGTTTACACTGTGATCCTATCCCTGCACAATGTATACACACATGCACACACATAACAGCCACCTACACACACCCGTAACACAGGCATTGTGCACACACCCACACATGTACACACCCTGTGTACACACACAATTGCACTCTCACACACACAGCAAGGGCTTGGACTCCCACCTCTCCAACCTGTCTAATCTTGCCATCACCCACAGAAATCTCCCCCTGCCCTCCAATCCGCCAAATCCCTAACCTTTCCTTCAGCCTTTCTTCCTTGTCATACCCAGCTGGCAGCTCTTGAGGAGAGCCAAGGAGGGAGGCTGCCAGAGCAGGATGAGGAACAGAGTTGGACAGAGCAGAGAAACAGGGGGGTGGGGGGACAAAACTCTGTGCTGAGGACAGGAAACTCTAATGTCAGTCCCTGTGGTGACAGGCCTCACCGTGAGCCAGCCTCTATGCCTGAGTGGCCATCCCTCATCCAGCTAAGCCTGATCTTATACAATCTACACCAGCCAGTGCCCTCTCATTTTGCCCCTTTTCTTCTCTCAAGAGATAGCTTATGAACAGGCCTTTCTGCTCTCCCCACGCCACCTCCCCAGCTCCCAGACCCCTTCTCTCTCCATTTCCATCCAGTTCCCCATCTTAAGCTCTCTTCTCCTCAATCTGGCTTAAATATCTCCTACATTCCCATTCTCCAGCTAGTCCTTCTATCCTAGCCAAGCCTCCCTCATTCCTCGTCACCTCCTTTCTCCCCACTTTTCTACTTTCTCCCTGCTCCTTTCCTTTTCAGCTTTTCTTCCCCCTCTCCCAGACAGATGAGGGGCTCACACCTGCCCAGCCCAAAGGTGTTCCACACATAGTAGGATTCCAAGAAACCCACTCACACACATTCACTCCCTTCCCCCACTCGCACACCACCCACATCCAGACACGCCCTGGACACCCGTGCTGGGATTGACACAGATACCCAGGCCAATGATGGAACACATGCAAAGACACACAGCTGCCACCAGGGACAGAGAAAAATCCTGTTCATGCAGCCACACATCCCTACACACAGGAGACTGACTGGAGATGAGCCCTAGGCAGGGACATGCAAGCTCAGGGTCAGAGGTGACATGTATCAGTATGGCCAGTGGCCCGCCCAGCAGCCTCCTCGGCAGGCATCAGACAGAGGCACGATGAAACAGGACAAGCTTGCACACGGCTGACTGCACATGTGTGCATATGAGGAACTGGGCCCCGGGTACACATGGCATTGACACACGGGGGACAGGAGCATGGACACGAACACATACACCGACACACGGGCTGCCGTCTCCACCACAGGGCTCCGAGACCACCCCACACCGGCCTCCCCCGCGTGCTCGAGACCCCGGCCCCCCCGAGGCCGGTCCCCGACCCCCCACCTCCGCTGTCCCCCTCCAGTTACCATAACTCCCCCCACTCGGAAGATGCAGCGAGAACATGCGGAGGGAGCAGCTGCCGCCGCCGCCGCCGCCGCCGCGGCTCCCCCCCCTCCCCGCGCCCACGCACACGCGCGCCCCCGCCCCCACGCGCGCTCCTCGTCCCCCCGGCCCCGCCCTTACCTCGCACCGCCCCCTGGGGGGGGTCGGGGGTGTCCCCGGTGGGGGAGGGGCCCCGCCCCTGCGCGGGGGAGGGGCGGGGTGCGGCGGGAGAGGGGGCGGCGCGGCCCGGCTCGCGCCGCCCGGCGCGTTGGGGGCGGCGGCGGGGCCCGGGGCGGCCCGGACGGCCGCGCGGTGACGGCCGCGGGAACGGCTCCCTCCGCCGCCGCTCCCGCCGCTGCCGCCGTTGCCCGGGCCCCGCCGCCGTTGCTAGGAGACCGCTGCTGCCGTGGCCGCCTCTGTCACGAGCCCCGTCGCCCGGAGACAGCGCGAGAGAGACGCGGGAGGGGGGCGAGGGGACCCCCAAAACCAACCGGGTCTCCCACCATCCCCTCCCGAGCAGGACCCCCCACCAAAACAGCGGAGGGAACTAGGGGCGGCGGCTCCACCCAGCAGAGGAGGAGCCCTGGATTCCAATGCCCCTCAAAGGTCCGGCGACCTCTCCTGGGCTCCAGCGTCCACAGCCTCAGCACACACCTTCGCGGACCCAGGCCCCCAAGCCCCCAAAGATCCCTCTGTCCCCTGCATAGCCTCCATGCCCTTTACACGTTCTATGTCCCCCTGAAAACCCCCAATGTTCACCAGCCATCAGCCAGCCGTCAACTCTTTCACCAAGCCCTCCCCCCAACTATGTTTACTCCAGGACCCTCCTCCAACCCCTATTGAACCCCCAACACAGCAACCTCCACACACCATCCCCAACTCCGGACACATATGGGTGCCCCCACCCAAAACACACAGGAGACCCATAGAGACCCCAGACCCTTGAGGACTCAGGATAAGGAGAAAGATGGGGATTAGTGGGCAGAGTGGTATCAACCACCTGATAACATGATAAACATGCTCCATGAGCATGTGACAATTCTGGCCTGGACACACAGGTAGGCACATGTGCACACACACAAATCTTTCCCAGACATGGACATGACTCACACACACACACACACACACACACACAGATGTGACAGACATCACACGCATTCTCTGTACACACCACTACCACCACCACCACCACCACCACCCTGGTTTTGCTTCACAGAAATGTGCTATCTGCACACCCCCATGGTCAGAGGTTTCCATGACAATGACACACATCCCTGCCCACCCACCCACCCACCCAAGGTCCCAGAGCTGGCCCCCAAGGGCAATGAGACCTGGGCCTATCAGAAGAGGGCTATATATAGGGAGCTAAGGCCACTGGATCTCTTGGAGGAAGAGAAACTGGGATACTGGATTCCTGAGGGGAGGGGTTGCTGGTGGAAGAAAGGGGTCACCAGGGGTTGGGGGAATAGAGGAACTGGATCCCTAGTCCTGGAAGGGAAATGCAGTGGTAAATGGCAGTGACAAGGGGGTTTCTGGGGGCCGAGGGCATCTCTCTGCACCTTGGCTGCAGATCTCTGTTCTCTGCCTTCATCTCTCCTCACTGTTCCCATGGAAACCTTTTAAGCGAACTTCTCAGGAAGACAAAAATCTTTTTTTAAATGACTAAAGAGGGGGGTAGAAGGGGGGGCAGAAAGAGGGAGGGAGGGGAAGAGACAGATGGAGAGAGGGAGAGAGTTGGAGAGACAGACTGAGCAGATAGCTCCACAGACAGACAGAAAGGAGATGATGGGGGGTCTGATGAAGTTCCACCGGGACCAGGAGGGGTCCGAAAGAGGAAATCAGGAGGGGTGGGGAAAATAAGAGAAATTGGGGAGGAAAGAGAAGGGGGGGGGAACAGGACTGCAGAAAATAGAAGCAGCTGAAGAGAAGAGGGAAAAGGGGGCAAGAAAAGAAGGAGGGCCCACAGGCCAGAAGGTCTGGCTGGAAGAGGAATTGGGAGCGTGGGGGTTGGGCAAAGGTCTGAGGGGGAGGGGAAGGGCAGGAACTAGGTCATTCTCTCCACGATCCCAGACCAAGGGCTGGGAGGGGCAGGGGCAGGAACGCTGGGACGGGAAGCTAAAGATCTAAGGAGACTATTTTTATAAGTACCGGGAAAACAGGCAAACTTCACTGCTGGAGAGGAAAAGGGGAGCGAAACAGAGCAAAGACCACTGGGGCCTCTCACCCACAACCCCGGTCCCGCTCCAGATCCCCGAAGAGGGCGCCTTCTCCTTCCAGGCTCCCACTCGCGGGATGAGAGACTGTGTCGTCGTCTCCTCCTCCTCCTCCTCCTCCTCCTCCCACCCCTAGACAGCTCTCTTTTTCCCGACCCCCACCCCTCCCCTGCAGCCCCGTCCACCTCCAGCCCTGTCCCCGCGACTGTCCAGGGCACGAGAGCCTGCTCGGCCGCCGTACCATGCTCGCCGTGGGGCCGCCCCTCCACTGGCACGGAGACCGTGCGTCTCAGCAGTTTGTTGCGACTGGACTCGCTCCTCCGGTCCCGGATCAGAAGGGGGTGTATCTACGGGATGCGGGGGTGTGTCAGACCTCACCGGCCCCGGCCGGCCTTCGCCTCTCCCTTTCCCACCGAGAAATGGGAACCTCCCTTTCCTCTCCCCCCGGGCCTGCCCACCTTTGGCCCCGGCCCCTGCACACACTCCAAGTGTCTCGGGATGAGTCGGTTTCTTTCTCCCCACTCTCTCCCAGTCTCTCTCCCTCGTTTCCCTCCCGTCCCACCCTCCTCTTTCCTCCATTTCTTTTGAAAACCCCTCCGGGAAATTCTCCCGAAGCCGACTCAGCTATGCCCGCAACCCCGGGGGAGTCTGCTACTCTGGTAATCCCCTTTCCCCTTGACCTTCAGTTCCTCCATTGTCCCCGCTTCTCTCCCAACCTCCCACCTCCCTCACCACCTTCCCTCCCTCCGTGCCTGTCATGGGGGTAGCAGAAGCTGCATTTATAATCAGGATCTACAGCTTGTCTCCCTCCCACGGCCCGGCTTTCGGCCAGACTGGGACCCAACCTCCCCGCTCCCCTCAGAGGGCCCGGTCACCTCCCCCCACCCTTCATCTCCTTCCCTTGCCCCCCACTCAACCACAGTCACTTGCCTCCTTCTCTTGAGCCATTCCCTCTCCCTGAGCCTCATCCCCAGTTCCAATCCTCCAATCTTCTCCAGCTGGACAAGAACCACCCCACCTTGCTAGCCCCTAGCCCCAGATCCACAGCCTACCCACTTCCAGCCCCGTGTGGTTCTACACACTGCTCACCTCCCCATCCACCCCCACCATTCCCACTCAGACCTGTGCCCAGCTCTCATTCCTTCATTACCCCACCCTCATCCTTACAACAATCCCCACTCTTATTGGTTCCAGTTCCCCCAGTTCATCCTACAGACTCCAACCTTTGGTCAAGACCTACAACCACTAGTGAATCACTCAAATGCCCCTCAATGCCTAAAACTTGGGACTTTTGAACCACCTCTGCCTTTAAAGTCATCATGTCCTCCCCTAGACACCTGGATTTCACTCTGTGACCTGGAAGCTCTAACCAGCCTCTCTACACTCTCCTTTGGCTCTCAGGTGCCTCCAAACCCTGGTTAACCCCAACTCTGATTCTAGCCCTGCCTCACCACACCCTCCCCAACAGGATCAGAAGCACATCTCTCATGACCTCACCTGTCTCCAAGGCTACCTATCACTCTCTAAAGCAGGTTACCCAAATCACCCCCACTCCCTGAATCTGGGCATCTACCTTTCATATCTGTACCCTCTGTTTCCTCTGATGAGTCCTCTGCTGCTGACCCAGTGCCCAATTGGAACCCCCCCGCCACCCCCCCCACCCCCCACCCCCACTCTAACAGCTCTGCATGGGCCCCAGCTCCCACACTCTGACTAGTCCCTGCCAACTTCCACTTGAAGTTCTTCAGAAAATGTCCCCTACTTCCAGTTCCCCTCATTCCCCAGGCACCTCTTCCCTTATATCCCCCACCCCCCATTGATGTGCCTGGTGAAAGCCCAACTGGTCTCTCTAAACCCTGACCTCAGGTACCTTCCCAGGCTTCACCACCATTCACACCAAGATCCAGAATGCTATCATTTCTCCCAGTACCCTCTGACCCCCTCTCAGTCCCAGTTTCCCTCAGTCCCCACTCCTCCCATGATAGAGGCAGGCCTGGGAGTGGTGAGTGATGGGTCTTGCTGGGGTGGGGGGAGAACAGGAGAGGGTTCTTGAGGACCACTCAGGAAGTGGTCCCTCCAAAGCAATGCCCATTTTGCCACCCCTTCCCCAAGGCCTTGTTTCTATTTCCTGTCCTAACCTATCCCACAATCTGGGCAGAGCTACAACAGGAGCCACCCCTAAGTCTTCAGAACCACATCTCCTCCCCAACACTGCACATGGCCCTGAAAGATCCCCTGGCCAAGGTGAGAGAATGCCCGCACTTTTGCACACCCCAATCCAAATCTCAATCTCAGTGGCCATCCTCCTCAGACCGCTTGCAAATGTTTCTCTTTTTGCCTTCTCTGTGTCTCTCACCCCTTCGCTAATGAAACCTTTCCTTATCTTTCTCTCTACATTCTCCATGCTACCCAGAGGTCTTTCCCCAGCCTTCCCACTCTGCTCACCTCATCCTCATCCAGCATGAGAAGCTGGTTCCCCGAGATGATGCAGAACCGTGGGTTCCAACCAGGACGATCATATGGGGAATGAACGTATTGGGTTCGATGCATAGGGGGTCCCCGAACATCTAGGGGACAGAGACACACAGAAACGGTAAGGGAGGTTCTATGCACTTAGGAGACAGAGGCCCAAAATGGCAAGAAAAGAGTCCACAAAGTGGGAGTAGGAGACCCCACCCGCCCTGAGATCACAGATGGGGGGGAAGCACATGGTAACTTATTTTAAGGGAACAGAAGATAAGCCTGTATGTCTGGGGGGAAGGAGAGGAGGGGAAATCACATCACAGGGGGCTCTGCAGACTTGAGGAAAGAAATACAGAGGGGTGCTCCAGGAGGGGAATTATATCATGACACAGAGGGTACACATTCAGAGGCAGAGAAAGATAGTCAAGATCTCCATCCATGTCCAAAAAATGAAAAGATTGAGGGTACAGCAGAACTGGCAGAAGAAAAGCACACACAGATGGTGGTGGCAGGGGACAGGGAAGAGGGAGGGCATCTAGACAACTGCAGAAGATAAGGACTTGGAGGGAAGGTGGCTCCCCCAGCTGTAAAACTGAGTGGAAAAAGCTACACAGCTGTGAGAAAGAAGGATGGGGTAGGGGTGTAGGAATATTTGGTCTTGAAATTCTGAGAGCTAAACATCTGGAAAAGAGAGGAAGGGAGGGAGATGACCTGTTCAGAGTCAGAGACAGGAGAGGGCCTCTTCTGCCTCCCCTCTATTCTCAGCTCTTTCCTCCCCTAGCCCAACCCTGCTCAACCTCTAGGGAAAGTTCTGGTTCTTCTGATGGTAGGGGAAGGATAGGTCTTGTCAACATCTGGCTATAGGGGGGCACGGCTAGAGAGTGAGGAGGTAGGAAATATGCCTTTGTTTGAAGGAACAGAGACTGAATCAATCTCTTCTCTCACTCCATGCCCAGAGATCAGAGATTCTATACTGCCCCCTCTCTTCACTTAGTCTCCATAGACAGGATGAAAGCCAACTCCACAGGTGAGGAACCTCTCCAAGGCACAGTGAGGAGCTTGAGGAAAAAAGGGGAAGGAAGAAAGGAAGATCCAGGCCTGGGATGGAGAGGGGGCCTCCAAAAGCTCAAGCTGGGGATGCAGACAAACTTCTAGAAAAGAACAGTAGACCAAGCGTTGCCCATGCTCAGAGGTGCCCCCAGGGGCATCTTACCCAATTTAGCTGTTCTTCCCAATCCCCTATCCCTGCAAACTGTCTCTCTTTTAAATCCCAATGCCACACACCATCACAGGGAACAACAGGCCTTATGGAAGTGAGAAGGAAATCAAATTGGTGACATTAAAGGGATAGAAAATGGGTCTAAGGGATCCCTGGGTGGCGCAGCGGTTTAGTGCCTGCCTTTGGCCCAGGGCGCGATCCTGGAGACCCGGGATCAAATTCCACGTCGGGCTCCCGGTGCACGGAGCCTGCTTCTCCCTCTGCCTATGTCTCTACCTCTCTCTCTCTCTGTGACTATCATAAATTAAAAAAAAAAAATGGGTTTAAGGTATCAGAGTGAGAAACAATTTAGAGGAAGAAGAATCAAATTCTGTCACCTTTACAAGATAATCATGAGTACAGTGCAGGAAAATAACTTGGCCCTTAAACTTCACTGTAACTGAATACGTTGAACAGGAAACTTTTTGAAAAGTCTAGCCCCTTTCTGTCTACAAACGTGTTCTTCAAATTTACCCAAACTGCAAATAAGAGTCAGAGATGAACCCCTAGCATACAATCTTCAGAAACCCCAACACTTTGAGACTTTCACCATCTTAGAGCCATCTCAGAGATTCCATCTGATACCCGCCAGATACAGAGATCACCAGTCCCTGGGCTCTGAGACTGCACACACTGCAGGCAACATGCCCACTGCACTCAGACTCTGAGGACTCCCAGAGGAGAAATCTGTTGATATATCTAATAATTCTTGGAGGGGCTGGTTCAGGCTGCAACCACAGGGAGGCAGGTTAGAGTTCAGGGGATACCTTCCTCCTGGGGAGCAGGGAAGGATACAGGGATCTTAGCTTAGAAGCCACTCTGGAGACATACACCCCACACACACATACTGTCTAGACTTAAGTAAGGATGATTCTGAGAGGCAGATGCAAGAGACAGACCAACACAGCTGAGGAAAGGGAAAAATTTACTAGGATAAGAAGTCCCACAGGGATCAGATGGGGATGCCTTGTAGGCCCTGTTCCAACCATCAAAACCTGCCTCTTTGCACCCAAATCTCCAACACCCCAGGAAGTAGAGGAGACAAGAAAAGAGGAATGGGTGGTAAGAGCTGAGGTGTTAGGGGAAAGTGGGTAGGCATAGATTTGCAGTGACAAGATGGGGAGTGAGGCAGGGACAGAGGATGGCCTGGGAGACAAATCACAGGGATAGATTTCAGAGAAAAGAACGCAGAAATGAGAGTAAATTCCTGGGGACAAGGGAATATACGAGAAGAGCCCAACTGGACATGGGGCAGAGGAAACGAGGTGCACCTAACAGGGGTATTTAGACAAGGGGATCATGAAGGACAGGTGAAGAGGTGGTAGAGATATAAGGGAGCTACCAGATAGAACAGAGGGAGAGAGAATGGACCAGAGAAAGGACTGATATGAGGGAAGGACAGAGGGGGACTCATATAAGGAACGGACACCATATGGGGGGAAAGATATAGGTGAGGGACACCAGAGGAGGGAGGGGGGAATGGTAATAGGGACTGGAGGTGGGGGAGGGGGGTAAAAGTGGTGAAGTGAAGGGAGCGGATAGGACCCCAGGGGATACATTTCACTGCTCAAAGGCCTTAAGGAGGGTCAGAGTCTAGGACAGGGTCCTAACCTGTCCTCTACTTCCATCACTCAAATCTTACTTCTATTGCCCCCTCCCCCCTCAATAAACACACACATAATTTGGCCCTCCCCCTGCCCTGGTCTATCCTCCCCCAGCCCATTCCCTCTCTCCTCTCTTCCCTCCATCTGGACCCTCCATTTCCCCCACCCCCCACTGCCTCCCTCTCTCTCCATCTGGCCCCTTCTTCTTTCCCTCCATCCTCCTCTCTTCTTCAACCCCCTACCATCCTCTGAGCCCTTCCACCGTATTCTACCCCCCATCTTCTTTGCTTTTTTCACCCCTATGTTTTCATTTCTCCCTCCTAGCCCCTCTCCTAAGACTCTGTCCTCCTATTTCCTTAATATTTTCCTCATCTCTCAGCTCCTACCTCCAAATTATTTCTGCAGCTCTTCCCCCAACCCTAGCCTTCTCTCTTCCCACCATTTCTGGCGATCTATTTCCTCTTCATCATTTTCCCCTCAGCCCCCTTCAAAGCCTGTTTCCTGGCGCCTACGGCCCCTAGCTACCCCTACCCTCTGGCCTCCAATCTCTCCTTCCCCACTGCTCCCATCCCAGCCTTCCCGGTCCTCTCTCTCCCTCCATTTCAGCTGCTCCCCTCCCTGGCCCCGGCTCTGCTCCCCCCCCCCCCCGCCCCTGCCCCTCCCCCTCTTGCCCCCCCCCACTGGCCCTCCCCCTCCCCTCCCCACCGTACCTCTGAAGGGGGCATAGGACATCGCGGGGATGCTCCCCCGATGGATGGAGGCGCGAGACCTGCTCATCAGGCCTGGGGGGGAGGGGGCGGGGGGACGGGGGAAAAAGAGAAGAGAGAAAGAGGGGGAGAGAGAGGGGGAGAAGGAGGAGGAGGTGGAGGAGGAGGAGGAGGAGAGAGGAGGAGAGAGGAGCGGAGAGGAGCGGAGAGGAGGAGAGAGGAGGAGGAGGAGGAGAATAGGAGCCAACGGCAGCAGCGGCAGCCGGGAGAGAGGGGGGGGGCGGGGGAGCGAGCAAGAGAGGAGAGAGCAGGAGGAGGAGGAGAGAGAGACTCTGCGGCCCCCACCCCTACTGAGTGAGAACCAGAGAGAGAGACCCCTGACTCAAACACACACCAGACTGAGAGAGAGTACAGTTCTAAAGATGTAGACCTCAGATCCCGAGACTGACAGACCCCAGACCACAGATATCTTGTTGCCCACCCCAGGGGTGGGGATTAATCTGAGGCACAAAACCTGAAATCTAGAGGAAAAGAGACTCTGATCTCAGAGAAAAAAAAAAAAAAAAAAAAGACCCCGGGTCCCCCATTGAGGGAAGGGTCAGAGGTCAAAATATGAGTGTCCAGTTTCAAAAAGGTTCTCCACAGCCACAGAAGTCTTAGACTCTAGAATCAGACAGTGATTTCAGGAACCAAGATCAGAGACCTAGAGTCAAAGAAAAAGATGAGATCCAGATTCAGAAAAAAACAGAGCTAGAATTAGTTCTTAGGGGACTCAGATCCAGAGAGATACCAGACCCCAGACTTAAATCGCAGAGAAAAGAAACTGCAGACTCCGAGACTGATAACTCAAGAAAGAGACAGAGAAACTCCAGACCTGGGGTTTGAGGATGGGGAGAAGGCAGAGGGGCAGGGAGAGATATTCATGTAGCTCAGAGATGTTAAATGCAGAGACCCCCAAGCTCATAAAGAGTTTGAAAGACCTCGAGAAAGAGTCATCAAGCTCCCAGAAACACAGAAACTCCCAAAACAAAAAGGAAACTTGGTCTGGAAAAAGATCCCACTGCAAATACTGAAAGGCCCTACAGAGATCTAGCTCAGAAACTCCAAACCCAAAGACAGAGTTCAGGAAGACCCCATCCTCAGAGATGCAGCTATGAGAGAACTCTGATCAACACCCAGTCACACCCACCCAGCAGGTGGAGACCCCAAAACTTGAAAGGAGGGGGAATACTGGGTAGGGGGAGTGGCAAGAGGCTTTCCTCTGCTGCCTCCCTCCCACCGGTCTCTCCTCTCATTGGCCCCTCTCTCCATTTTTGGGTCACTGGATGTGCTTGGGCCCCAGGGAAGTTATGTAGGACAGGTCCTGGCTCCTAGGGGGATGGGTTAAGGGAAGGAGACCCAAGACTCAGAGGTACACTAGTCCGGGAGAGTTAAATAGGAGGGAGAGTAAGGGACAAAAGGACTATCACTGCTTCCTTGTGTCCTCCATAACCCCAACCCGAAGCCCTCTCTCTCCTCGGCTCCCCCCTTCACCAGTCTGTCTCCTCCTTTGGGGTTTCAATTAGGAAGGCTGAATTGCCCTCAGCCCCATTTTCATCACCCTTTATCCCACTTACAGGGTCTCACTGTCCTTTTAAAATGCATCTTTCCCACCTGACCATCGTCTTGCATTGCCCATCCCTGCCTAATCACTGTCCCCTGCCCAGGGCCAGCTGGCTCCTCAGATTATCGTGGTTCACCACCCAACCCGGCATGTGTCGTCCTGGCCAAAGAGGCAGGGGGCGCTCTCCACCCCTGAGCTTCGATCTTCTCAGACCCGCCCACTCTTTAAGGCCTCGGGAACAGCGCAGGGGCTGTAACTGGGCACACTCTGGGGGTTAAGGACGACTCCCCACGCCACAACCTGACGCATCTAGTCGGCGGGGTCTCCAGCCCCCTTTTCTAGCGCCAGGTCTCTCGTCACGTGGCCTGCGGGGCTGGCCTGTGATTGGCCTCCTCGCGCAGCTCATTGAGGCACGGCCGCCTGAAGACGACCGGCCCCCTCACGTGACAGTGGAACGCCGCTGCGGCTCTCCTCAGGCCGCAATTGGCTGTTTCCGGTTTACTCGGAAACGCGCGTGCCATTTCCGTGCACGTCTGCAGATCCAGCTGCCGATTGGCCAAATTCCCTTTCGCTCCTCCCCCAGCAGGAGGCGGGGCAAACCGGGCCCTGTGAGGGCCAGGATTGGCGGGCTCTGGGGGTTCGGGGCCGGCTTCTACTGTCACGTGGTGTGTGCGGTTTTCTTATCACGTGGGTGCTGCCCAGGTAAGAAGAGGCCGCTCTTCCTGGGTCTGGGGTCCCTTCTCGGCGTTCCGTGCGGTTTTTGGTATTCAACTCCCTGCCAGCGTAGGCTGCATGAGGGGAGGGCGGGCTCCCGCAATCCTGCTCGGCGGAGGGGTGAGTGACCGGCCCCGCCCCTTCCGGTCCTCGAAGCCTCGACCACCGCCCTCACCCAAAACCCTAGAGGTTGGCTCCTGAGGGGGGAGCGAAAGCCGAGTCTGCCTTAGTTAACCAAGTTTCTCTTCCAGCTTCAGGGACCTTTTCCTTCGGTGTGCAGAAGAGGGTGGGCAGGCCTGTCTATTCAAGGGAAGGGTTCCCGAGATGCGACTTCCTCGGGTACTTGTGGGGTGACACCAGGTTCATTTCGTGCTCTCAGGCCGCTCTGCTCCTGTCTCTCCTTTGGATGCCGGCGCTGTTGCCTGTGGCCTCCCGCCTGCTTTTGCTACCCCGAGCTCTGCTGTCCATGGCTTCAGGAAGCCCCCCGTCCCAGCCTTCGCCGGCTTCAAGCTCCGGCTATGTTCCCGGCTCTGTCTCTGCAGCCTTTGTCACCTGCCCCAACGAGAAGGTCGCCAAGGAGATCGCCAGGTGGGGGGCCTCAGTGTGGAGCCAGGAAGGAGGATCATGACGGAGAGGGTTGGGGGTGGGAAAGAGTGCGCTCCCTAGCTTCCTGCCTGATCTCGGGCTTTGGAACCCTGTCTCTGGGCTGCCAGTGCAGAAAGTCAGGTCATAGGGCGTTCTGAATGAGGCTTTGTCTTCACCTTCAGGGCTGTGGTGGAGAAGCGGCTGGCAGCCTGCGTTAACCTCATCCCTCAGATTACATCCATGTGAGTCAGGAGTTGGGGGGTTAACCTAATTTTAGGGGCTTATGGGCAGTACTTTTCCTTGAGGACAATCTTTGCTCCCTAAACACTCTCCCTAACCTTTTCAGCTATGAGTGGAAAGGAAAGATTGAGGAAGACAATGAGGTGCTGATGGTGAGAAACATTTTCCCATCCGATGAAACCTCAATTCCCTGACTCTCATCCCTCTCCCTCATCTGATATCCTGGAATCAACCCCACTCCTTGATTCAGTCATGTTTATCTTTGCCTCTTAGATGATTAAAACCCAAAGTTCCTTGGTTCCAGCTTTGACAGATTTCATTCGGTGAGAATTTTGACGTGGGTAGCCATGACGGTGTGGGGGTCGGGCACTTGCTGGGTGGTCTCGGGGTGGGGGCTCCTTTAGGTATATCTTTTGAGTGATCCCCTCCCATTTTTCCACAGTTCTGTGCACCCTTATGAAGTGGCTGAAGTGATTGCATTGCCTGTGGAGCAGGGGAACTCCCCATACCTGCATTGGGTGCGCCAGGTTACAGAGTCAGTTTCAGACTCCAGCACAGCCCTACCGTGATGAACCCTGTCTCTGCCATGTTCCTCTCATATACTTCAATGCCCTTGACTTCCAGGTGATGACTGGGCCCCTAATAAATCCTGTCTGTAGTTCACTCTGCCTTTTTCCTTGTCACATATGTGAATTTGGCTGGGAAGATTAGAAGTGCTTCTAGTCCCTGGTGTTCTCATCTTCCAGAATGACCCAGGGCTGCTAGATTTGTTTATTTACCTTTATTTCAATCATACAGAGTCTGGGACCCCTTATCATTCCCCCCCTCCTCAGTCTCCGTCCCCAGGGGTTAAATAATTTTAAAAAATATTTAAAAAGCTGTAACAAAATAACATCAAAGGAAATAGGAAGAGGGATGGAGGAAGGGTCAGGAATCGGGAAGGGAATAGAGAAGAGAGAGCCTCTTCCCCAGACCCCTCACCTGGATTCCAGCCTGGGCAGTAGGGAGAACTATCCCCCTACCTCCCCAGGTACATCCCAGCTGTAGGTGAGGTCAGAGGTCAGGGTATGAAAGTGCCGGTGTGTGTGAATGGGGAAGTAGGCAGAGGCAGGCTGTTCAGAAGATGCCCCCACCTCCCCACTCAACCAGGTACTGCACAGAACCATCAGGCCGTACTCTCCGAGCAAGGACCCGGACAGGGTCCCCTCGGGATAGGTAACCAACCCCACCTCGGACTCCTCCCCCAGTCCCAGGAGACAAACTACGGCACAGGGGAGAAGGGGGTGCAGAGCGTCTAGGAAGACCTGGGGAGGGGGCTGGGACTGAGGAAGATGAGGCAGTCATCGAGTGGGGGGCACTTTTAGGGATGTCTGTGGGGAAACCAATGTGAAGTTCCAGGGGTGACCTAGGGAGAGAAGGCAATCGTGAGTCCAGATGCTGATAAGGATGGACCAAAAACGGAGCTGACATGTGAATCAGAGGCACCAAGATATCACATTAGAGACTGAGGAACTTAAGAGCACACAGGTGAAGAGGGGTGGCACAGGTAAAGGGGTAGAATCTCACCTGTCTGGGGGTTCACCATCCCCAGAGGTCCCTGCGGTGCTGGCAGAGGGGTGGAAGGAAGCGAACATCCGGATGGGACTGCTGGGTTTAGGGAGGGGGAAAGTCAGGACCCGAAGCAGGGGAACAGGATCCTCTCCCACGAAGAAGAGCAAAGCTCAAACAGCCCCAAGGAATCCCCATCCCCAGAACACTAGAGATCCAGACATTGGTTCTGGAAGTATCTCTAGGACAAGAAGTGGGTAGCCAAGTGGGAGACGGACAATAATTCTGGGTAAGAAAGTCCAGAAGATGTAGACAATCGAAGGAGAGATTCTAAGGGTACATGCATCTGCTTGGAATGAGGAAGGAGCACTGACCTGGGCAGGCAGCGGGCGTCTGTGGGCCGGAAGTTGTAGCCGCTGCTGCCCTGGTAACTCTGGTTAGGGCTGGGGGATGGTGGAGACACTGAGGCCTAGAAGAAGGAGCAAAGGACTGAGAGGGAATCCTTGATTCCTTCCCACACCACCATTTGGCTCCACGGGGGTGCCCCTGCCCCTGTACCTGCAGTGCCCTCTGCAGACGAGCCCGCTCCCTTTGCTCCGGGGGCTCGGGCTGATTGCGCACTGCTGAGGGTGGCCCCAGCTCCTCCATTTTCCCCTTCTGCCTCCTCCTCAGGGGCTCTGGCTCCGGCCTCCGGCGCTTCCCCAGGGGACGTGAGACCCCTCCCCCAGGGCCCTGCCCTGAAGGGAAGCTGTAAGAGGCCTCCTTATCCCCCCAGCCCCCTCCCGGACACCCCAAAGACCTCCCCATATCCATACATATGCCTCCCTCCATTAATACCCTGAGAACTTCCCCATCCTCCCTGGACCAGTGACCTGGTGGGGGCTCTGTCTCCAGTAAGGGGCTCCACAGGGGGAGGGATCCGAGCATGGAGACCAAACAAGCATTTCCTCTTCTTAATCTCCCTCCCTGAAATGAAACTGGGGTGAGAAAAGAAATGATATAGGGTCAGTGCCATAATAAAGGGCCCCTCTGATGCTATTATTCAATCTTTTTCAGAGATGATCTTCCAGGTGAGTCGCAGCCCCTTCCCTCCCAGGCTTCCATATTTGCGTCTGCATTTCTTTCTGAACCTCTTTCCAACTCACCGGTCTTTGTGGCTGTTGAGAGCAGAGAGGAGTTTGGAAGAACGTTCTCCCTTGGGGGTGTCTGAGAGCTGGGAAAGGAGAATGGGATCAGGGGAGAAGTAGTCCCTCTCCCTTCTCCCTTTCTCCATCCTTCCCTGTTCCACTCTCACCCCCAAAGCCTCAATACCCCTTACCTCCCCGAGGAGCAAACTGTCCCAATTCTCAGAGGTGAAGGGGAGGATCTCGCGGTCAAAATCAAAGTATTTTTTCTTACAGCAAACGCTGAGGTGATAGAGGACGAGATGGGCCACATCCACCCTGGAGAAATAATGATTTGTCAATACAAAAGCCTGGAGAGCCCAAGGTGGGAGGCTGGGGGTGCTGAGAGAGGAGCCATGTGGAGGTGGTGCCCACTCACCAGCGAAGCTGTAGCCTCCTGACCTTCTCAGGGCCACCCCGACACACACAGCATTCGAACTCGTAGAACCTGGAAGTGGGCGAGGGGGAGAGAGCGTGGAGGACTTATGAATAAGGATGGGGTGCGTAGGGGAGGTGAGCTTCAGAGGCTGGGGAGACATGGAGCTGAAGCAGCATGGGGGCCTGAGAGGGTAGAGCAGGGCAAGAGTATTCTCCCTTGGCTCCCAGAGAGCCAGCCCCATCTCACCTGTCCCCGTAGAGGAGCGGCTTGCTCAGACACTGGGTGCAGGCCTCATGGAACCACTGCAGGCAGCTCTGGCACTGCAACATTTTCAGGTTCCACCTGAGAGGGAACACAGGACTGGTGACCTCCAGACACTGCCCCGACCTGAATGGCCCCAAACCCTACTCACCACCTACTTCTGCTTTCTTCAGCACTCCCTTCATCCTATTTTTTCTCCTTCATTCCCCAGGATCCCCCCACCCACTCCATCATTCATTCCCTCCCCACCACTCCTCCACCCCTGTCCCTCATTTACTCACTCCCCAGGGCCACCACAGTAACAGTAGCTCTGCTGTCGGTTGCTCAGATGTCCAGCGTCCCAGTCTAGCCCCTTTAGTCCATATGGCAGTGACAGCTTCATGCCCAGCATGGCCCGGGCATAGGGGCCCTTCTTCAGTGCACCCCCCCTCTGCAGGGAGGAAACAGGCCACCTCAGACGGGTAGGGAACAGGAAGGCTTGGGAGAGGTGGTGGGGGAGGCTCCCACAGAATGGTGACCTTACCTTGGTGGCAATGGCAAAGACACACTGGCGACAGACCCAGGATGTGCCCTCTCCCTCTCCAGGGGCTGGGGCTCTTGGAACGTGGCAGTCCTGGTGATAAGCTGAATAATGATAATATTGATGGTAGACCATTTATTGCACAATATACCTGTGTGTGCTAGTGACTGGGATAGGAGGAGTCTGGGCCACCTCATTTCATCTTTGACTGTGATCTGGCTGCAGTAGATAAGTTACCCTTATTTTACAGGTGAGGAGACAGGCTCCTAGGGGCTTGGGAATTTGCCCAAGGTTTTATGGTTAGTAAAGGTGTATTTGAACCATCCTCTGTCTACAAAGCCCACACCTCCTGATTCCATGGCTATTTCTCCCTGTGCTGGAAGAGAGGTTACAGAGTTGAGCAGACTGGCCAGAGCAGTGGCTTGGGGACTCAGCCAGGACAGGTGGCCTAAGGATCAGTGGTGGAGGGAAGACTTAGAGGCAGCCTGGAAGGTTCAGGGCAAGCTAGACCATTTAGGTATCCTGCCCTCTCACCGTGGCGACACTTCTCACAGCTGACCAGCCGGTTTCCAGGGACCACAGTCTCAGAGCGACAGACACAGCAGAGGAGTTCCTCCCCGGGGAGGGCAGCTGTGAGGGAACAGTGTTGTGGGGCCTGTCCTTAAGCCCCCTTTACATCCCCCAAGCCAGGTTTCTGCTTTCCACAGCATGCATATATTTGGGCCTCTAAGGTCTCACCAGGGCTAATGTCTTTCCATAGAACCAGAAACTGGGAATCGTCCTCAAACTGGACCAGACACACCTCCCGGGAACTGTCCACCTGGAATGGATGAGCACAGGAGATGAAACAGGAATCGGAACTACATAAGGAGAATGGGGGGAAGGTAATAAGTCAGAAGTCAAAGGTCTTACTTTCTTGATGGTCCCCAAGTATAGCAGTCCATCCGTCCACCTGGCCAGCACATCTTGACCCTCCCAAAGTCGAGGCCTGGGGCCTGAGGTGGGAGCAGGGGAGGCTGGGTCCCAAAGTGGGGGGGCACCAGAGCGGCTCAGCCGGGGGGGCTGTGCCATTGCATCCTGGGGGGGGGGGCTATCCAGAAGTGGGATGGGAGAAGGTTATGAATGTTGAGAAACTGTCCCCATTTTTCTATGCCTCAAGGACTCAAGCAGCTGTGCTACCAGTCTCCAAATATGAAATACCTGGATAGGAAATCACACAGCACCCCTCCCAAGCTTCATGACTCCAGCTTTTCCAACTCTGGTGACTGGCTCTCCTCTCCCTAACACCCCCCACCCCCCAACCTAGTTCTCTAGTTTCCCAGCTTCCAGAGCTCCCCTGGGATACTGTATCCTGGCCTTGAGATTTTAGGAGGAATGATGGTTGCAGAAGCAAAGGTTACCATTCAGTTTCTACTGTCACCTTCTGTTTAGAGATACTGTAATTGGGGTGTTCTGCTACCCAGAGAATGTGTTTTGGGAGCTTTTCTGGAAATGTTTTCCAAATTAGAAACGGCTGCCTCCCCGGGCCCCTGTGTCTCCAGAACAATAATCCCGATGCCAGGTTATGGCAGGTCACCCTCAAATACGGGGCTCCCTGTCCCCCGGGTTAGATAACTTCCTTGAGTGCCCTGGGAGGGGGGCGTGTCCCAGTCCCGGTCTCTACTCCCCAGGACAGCGAGTCCGAGAGGGGACTTGAGTCAGCCCAGCGCGAGCTGATGCCTGGGCGGCGAGGCTCTCCCGCCCGCGCCCTGCGCGCCGACCCCCGGCTCCCTGCCCCCCCCCACGGGCGCCTCCCGCCGCCTCCTTACCAGTGACAGCTGGGGCCGCCGGGAGCCGGGCAGAGGCAGACGTGGGAGACCGAGGCGAACCCCCCGCGCGGGGAGGGCACGTCTGGGCGTCGGAGGGCGGGCAGGCAAGGGCCGGGGGGTCCCCAGGCCCAGCCCCTCCGTCCCGGCAGCTCTGGGGCGTATGACGCAGCAGCCAAAGCAGCGGCAGCGGCAGGAGGAGGCGGCGGGGGGAAGGAGGGGAGGGGAGGGGAGGGACAAACCGGCTCGGGGGGAGGGTAGTGGGAGGGGAGGACTGAGGGGAAGGAGGAGCCGGGGGGGGGGCGGGCACCACCTCACCCCACCTCCCTCACCTCCAACGGGCCTGGAGGGCGCCGAACGGGTGGCGGCCTCCCCACGGCTGGGGCGGGTGGAAAGTCAAGACCCAGTGCGAGAGGGAATCCCTGCAGCCCCTTCCTCGGAGGGAGATCCGCCCTCGGGGCAGCAGGGAATCCCCCCCTTCCCCGCAGCTGGTCTCCAGCCTGGCCCCCGCCCCATGCCACATCCGTTAACTGCCCCCCCAACCTCCATGGTCACTCCAAGTCCCGCCCCTCGGCCCCAGTTCACGACCCCGCCCCCCATTCACCCGTCCCGTCGCCCCCGCCACGCCCTCCTCCCTCGAGTGCCCCGCCTTCCTCCCGCCTTTGCCCCGGCCCCGCCCTCCCCGTGGTAAGTCTCCCCCCGCCACACCGCCGCCGCGCTTCTGCGCATGCGTGACCCCTCCCGCGCGCGGCACCTGGGTGGACCGAGCCCCTCCTTTGCCGGGCGGTGGCCGTTGGCGGTTGGCGCGAGCGAGTCAGCGGGCGTGCAGCCCACCCAGCGCCTGTAGGGCGGGTACACGGACCGGGAGAGCTAGTAGCGAGGCGGTAACGCCGCCGAGAGCCAGCCAATGGGCAGCGGGCGGGCCGGCCCCAGTTCTTCGAATGGGACGGCAAGGAAAGAGCGGGAGGGAGAGCCCGCAGTTTGCAGGAGGGCTCGCTGGCCCGGCCTCTGGACTCGGGCTTCCACTTTCCCGCACCCACCAGACGAGCTCTCCGCGTGGAGCTGGGTGGCCTGCGGCAAACCAGTGACGGCGGTCGGCCAGTGGGCACATCTCCTAGAGGCGGACAACCAGGGTAACCATCTAGTCTCCAGGAGATAGCCAGGTAGAGAAAAGCTGAAACCCTTGCTCTGCAAAACACAAATACTCGGCAGAGTAGACGATCCACAGTTCCCATTTTTACAGATACGGGCCATTGTTAACAAAACCTTTATTTAAAGAAAAAAAACTTGTTCTTTATTTGATAGACCCAGGTCACAGAGCGCCCCTCCCCCCAACAAAGCATCCTTCAGCGCCACCCCCACCCCCCCTTCCCAAACAGAGGATCTGGATCTGTCTTCATTTCCTGTTAGCCTGGGCCGTACCAATAACACACTGGTTCACCTGCGGGCAGAGGTTTTAGAATAAAAATATTTTGTGAGTAACCAAAATAACAGTTTTCTCCAAGATCACCCCCCACCCCCAATATTGGGGCTGCCCTCAGAAAATACTAAAACAAAGGCTCTGAAGGCAGATTCAGCCTGGTCTCAGTTAAGGTTAGGTCTATGCCCACTAACCACACCAGGACTGGAGGAAGTGAAGAGGCCTGAGAAGGGATAGAAGCCACACACAGGAGCAGAGATAGATGGAGCCTCCATTTCCAGCAATACCATGGCCCGGACACCCCAAGCCTTCCTACCATTTAGTTGTTAATAAGTTAGATAGAACAACACTCCTTTAAGAACAAAGGCTCCTTGGAAAATAAATGATCCCAAGTCTACGCAGGATAGGTACAAGATGAGTCTAGAATAAAGACTACTGGGTCCTGTCTAAAGGACACAGGAGCCAACTTAAAGGAGCTCCCATTGGCCAATGACGGGGCAATCTGAACATCAGAAGGAATAATGACTATAAAGGATATATATCAAATCAATAAGCATCTGCAAAATGACACCTCCCAAACCAAAACTCACTTGGTCACCTTTGGAAGTTGCCAAGACATCAACTTCTAATACTGAAAATTGATAAAGAATCCTACAGGCATCACTGGGTGGCTCAGCGGTTTAGCGCCTGCCTTTGGCCCAGGATGTGATCTTGGAGACCTGGGATCAAGCCTCCCTGCATGAGGCCTGCTTCTCCCTCTGCTTGTCTCTGTCTCTCATGAATAAATAAATAAAATCTTAAAAAAAAAAAAAAAAAAAAGAATCCTACATTTATCCTGCCTTTGCTGCTACATAGACTAGATTTCAGAGTAACCAAATAAATGGCAAGGGAAAAATTCTTTGTAGAAGAGACAAGACTAATAAATGTAAAGTTACTGAGAAAATTAAACTCCTTGATGAAGTAACAAATCTAGGTACGATCATTATTCCAAAAATCACTAAGTGAAATCATTAGGTCAACAGGGAGTTTTCAAATGGTCACAAGCTGGTAACACCCAAATCTGATGATTTTTAATTCATTTAAGAGTAAAGCAATTCTAGGGATCCCTGGGTGGCGCAGCGGTTTGGCGCCTGCCTTTGGCCCAGGGCGCGATCCTGGAGACCCGGGATCGAATCCCACGTCGGGCTCCCGGTGCATGGAGCCTGCTTCTCCCTCTGCCTGTGTCTCTGCCTCTCTCTCTCTCTCTGTGTGACTATCATAAATAAATTAAAAAAAAAAAAAAAAAAGTAAAGCAATTCTAAAAAAAAAAAAAAAGTAAAGCTATTAGATATTAGGTGACTTCTGATGCAATGAAGTGTACTGTACCGTTTCAAGTTTTCTTGTCAAGAAATAAGCCTGATTCAAATCAAATTCAAATCCAAGCCCTTAAGTGTACTACTAGATAACAAAAAGTATGGAAGGAGGAGGAAGCAACTGACCAAAATCCAGAATATGGTATTTTCTATAAGACAAATGACCCTATTTCTTCAACAACAACAACAACAACAAAAAGACATAAAAGGAGGTGAGATTATTACGGATTAAAAGAAATTTTAAAAAATAAAAGAATTAAAATGAAATGGGTGGCCCTTGCTTTGATCCCAATTGGGACAAACCTAATATGTTAAAGACATTTCTGATACAATCAGGTAAAATGTAATAACATAGTAATTTAAGGATACTAAAGAGTTTATGGTGTTGGCTGTTAATGACGTTGCTATAACTTTAATTGAACTTGCAAGATAGCAAGGGAAATCCTGATCAAAGCAGAAAATCAGGGCAGGGTACCTAGGGAATGGACCACTTCTATGGCAGCAACCAATGCTTATTGGGGAGAAGACCTGAATATAGCAGAAGGGCACACCTGCCCAGAGATCCTAAATAAAGCCAGAACCCATCATAGGGCTATCCCTTTGGAAAGGAGCAGCCAGAGAAAAAAATCACCCTCCAGAGACAGACAGTAAAGAAACTTTACTGAAAGGAGCATAAGTCTCCTAGAGAATTCATGGCATGGCCTTCTATTTAATGTTTAAGTGGGTCTTGGAATCTGGATTCACTCTACTCGGAATGGTCTGAAAAACTTTTTTTTTTTTTTTTTTTTTTTGAGAGAGAGAATGTGTGCACATGAGGAGCAGAGGGTAGAAGGGGAGGAAGAGAGAATCTTAAGCGGGCTCCATGCGATGTGGGGCTTGACCTCATGACCCCAAGATCATGACCTGAACCATAATCAAGAGTCGGGCGCTTAACCAACTGAGCCACCCAGGCGCCCGTATCCAAGTCTCTTATGATCCAGCAATCCCATTTCCAGGAATCTCCCTAGATAGCTATAACTGAACAAATACAAAATGACATCTATGTATAAGGTTAGTCAACGTGGCCTTGTTTGTAATAGAGAAAAGAGTGGAAACAACCCAAGTGTCCAGTAGAGGGAACTGGTGGATAAACTTTGGTGCAGCCACACAGCGGAGTCCTAGGCAGACATCAAAATAATGGGGTAATCTCTGTGTGCTGGTGGGAGAGTAATCCCAGGAATGTCTGTTTAGCAAAACAAAGTACAGAACAACATACATATATGAAAAAATAGATGTCTTCTATATAAGAGGTAAGGGAATAATATGCATGTTGCTTCTATTTGCAAGAAGAAACACTGAAAGGATAAGTAAAATGATAAATGACAAAAATGACTGCCTCTACCAGGACAGGTAGGGAGAATGGGGTACACACGGGAGATGGTAAAACTTCCATGTTGTGCATAGCTTTTATACAGTTTTGACCTCTTAACTACCTATTTTTAAAAAATAAAAACCCCAAAACCCAATAGCTAAAAATGGATTCAGAGAGGTAGTGTCCCAGATGCCCGGCAAATGTGAATCCTTTCCAGATGAATGTGCCCTTGGCCTAAAGGACTGAATGGATCCCTAAAGGGTCAGAATGGAGAAGCCTACAAGCATCCAGGAGTCCTGACAGGGCCTGGGCCTGGTGGTAACTGCACCTTGGAGGCAAAGCGTAGGGAGTTGAGGGACTCAGAGACGTTCTCTTCTAGGGGAGAAATGTTCACGAACATGAGCCTGTAGAGAGAGAAGTGGGAGCCAAACCCCAACATCAGTGGCTGGGTGGAGCCTGCACCAGGTTCCCACTATTTCCCCTTTCCCACCCCTGATCCCAGCCTCACAGTCTCCAGCCAACCCCTTCTGTCTGTCCCTTTCACTCACATCTTAGCGCTGCCACCCAGAGAGTTCTGCAGCAGGTAGGTGAGTTTGCTGTTCCGGTAAGGAATATGGGACTCCTAGAGGGTTGAAGGACATAGGTGATTAGGATAGGAGCACCCCAACCTACCCCAGGTCCCACTGGCCCTCATCCCCATTCCTACCTTGTTGCTCAAGGCCATGATGACCAGCCCCAGGGTGGACAAGCTGCTGTTAATGGCTTGTGTTTCCCGAAGGCGTTCCCGCTCCCCAGGGCCAAGGGCTAAGCTGGGGTCTAGCCGCTCACTACCAGCCAGGTCCACAAGGTTGAGGGAGGCCCCACACTGCAGGCCTCGTCCGGTGTGCTCCCCAGAGATCTGCAGCTGGAACACGCTGTGACTACGAGATGATCGCTCATTCTGGGACGTGCGGGCCACTGCCCGGTTCTGGTGGGCCAGATGGAGCAGGGCCTCCACCTGGGGTGGGGGTAGCAAAGGGCAAAAGCAGGCTGGGAATCAGCAGACAGCTATGTCAGTAGCAAGGAACCAGAGCACCCTAAGCTTTCTTTCTAGCCACTGAAGAGGCAAAATGACTAAGTAAAATGCACGGTGTGTCTGAGAGTACCAAGGAGGAGAATAAAGCAAAGTAACGAGTGTGTGAAGGTAGGGTGAGGGTTGCAATCTTAGACAAGATGGCCAGGGACAGCTTCAGTGCCTGGAGACAGCAGAGCGGCTAGAGCTATAGTAGGAATGAGGCCTGAGATGCGGTGGGTGGGGGCCAGGAAGCCTTCGGCCACATGCACCACTCTACCCCCTCGTTCCCAAAGGCAGACAAATTTATCCTGTGGCCCATAGGCCAAAACTGATGTGACCACCCACCCACGCAACCTGCCCTTCCTCCATCCTCCCACTCTCTCCTGTTCCTTTTCCATCCACCTGCACCTTGTGCCCCCTCCATCCGCTCTTCCCCGTTCTCCAGCCCCAGAGGCCCTCAGTCCTTACCTCCTTCTCACAGGAGACAGGAACGTATCGGGCATTGGTGACAGTAAGCTCCTCACTCCCAGGCCCTGCCCGGCGGATCTCACACTCCCCGCCCTGGCCCTTCCGGGGCCCAGTGGCCAGCAGGTCTCGGACAGTCTCATTATAGATCTCCACGTAGCTTGCCACAAAGCTGTAGGTCCAGCCCTGGCCGCCCAGCTCCTGGGCCACGGAGAAGAGGTGCCGCAGGGCCCGAGGGATCAGGCCCTCCACCTGGGGGTCTCTCCCAGGCCCACCCTCCATTGTGAAGGTCTTGCCACTGCCTGTCTGGCCATAGGCAAAGATGCATACTGGGTAGCCGTCCAGGGCTGACTGGACAAGCATGGCAATCTCCTCAAACACTTCATCCTGCCCACTCCCTGGGGGGAATACCCGGTCAAAGGAGAAGTCGTGGCGGGTGGCAGGGGCTGGCGCCCCACTCAGGGTCCCACGGCGCTCATCACACCGGGAAACGCTGAGGCGTGTGGGCAGATCAGCGGGCCCGCCAGGGCCAGAGGGAAACAGGAGGTAGCCAGGGGGTGGGGTGGGCTCCCCTGGAAGGACAGGGCGGACCCGGCAGAACACGCGGATGTTGCCTTTGAGTTCCTGTAGCTGGTTGTGTAGTCGCCGGCGCTCCATCTCTAGCCCGTGGAGACGTTCTCCTTGCTCCACCAGGAGGGCCGCCTGGCTTGTGGCCTCCTGGCGCAGAGATGCCACCTCTGCTTGGCTGCCCGACAGAGCTGCTTCTGATGCCTGCAACCGCCTCTGTCCGGAACAGAATGGACAGAGAGAGTGAGACACTGAGGAGTAAGGACAAGTCACGATGATGTGGGGTGGTGGCGGTAGGGTGGTCCCTGTCCCCAGGGACTGAGTCTGCCAGGGAAAGAGGTAAGAAAATAGGAACCAGGGTCCCAGATTAGGGAGTGCTATGGAAAGAGCCAAAAGGGGCACAAGGACAATGATACCCAAAAGTATAGGAATACGCCAACAAAAAGACAGAGAATGGAAGGAACATTCCACAAAGAGGGAAGTGCATATGCAAACTGCCCCAAACAGATGATTAAATCATTTGATAAATGACAAGTAATTCCATCTAGTAGGGAGAAGTGGGGCAGAAAGCAAGATACAGGAGTGAGCAGGGGTGGAGAAGGACAGAGGACAGAAGGACAGAGGAATACTGCTGGAGAGGTGGTCAGGGACTCCCAACCCCCAGAGACTTCAGGGTAACCCAGAAAGGTGGGCTGGCGTTTGCTGAGACGATGGCCCTTACCTCCTGCTCCTCCAGCCGGGCAGCCAGTCCCCTCCGCTCCTCCTGCAATTCTAACTGTTCTTTCTGGAGCTCTCGCAACAAGCCCTCCTGTGTGCACTGCTGCTCTTCCAATTCCAGGACACGGGCCCTGAGGCTCCCCAACTCCTGCTGGCCCTGCTCAGCCTGGGCCTGCACCCTGGCCAACTCCCCTTCCAGTGTCCTACACTCTGCCCCCCGGGCCTTGGCCTGTTGTTGGGCCTCCCTGAGTTGGTCCTGCAGCTGTTGGTTCTCCTGGGCCAGTGTCTGAGTCCTCTCACGGCAGCATTTCAGCTCTGCATTTAGGTCACACAACTGACCCTTTAAGTCCCAGGCCGGACGCTTGGTGGGTTTCCTCCCTCCCACCATTGGAGGGGCAGCTGCTGAGATGGACATAGAAAGGGCAAAGGTCAGGGAGGTCGTGGCTTTCCCTCTCTGCCCCCCTCCTAGCCTTTAAAGCCTCCACACCTGATGCTACATCTCTTTCCCCTCCAGACAGGGAGGGAATCAAACAGATTTTTAGGGGAGTCCTCACCACCTCTTCTCTTCCCGCTCCTAGCCTCTCACCCAATGGTTATGGCAGTCACCTACCTCCAGGCTTCTGGGCAGGAACAGCAGGGCCCGATTTCTGATTCTTCAGCACTAGAGAATTGGAGAGTGAACATAAGGAATCACAGCACCAGTATCCTTCTACCTCCATCACCCTCCCTTTCCACATACTCCGAATCTCTTCCCAGCCCCCACTCTGAAGCACTATTACCCGTGGCAATCGCTGTGGAACATCGGGGTCCTGTCTTCTTGGGAACTTTTGGAGCTGTTGGGAGATGGGAGCAGAAAAAAGTAGAACAATCAGTCTCAGGATGGCATGAGCTCTGGCTGGGCCAGGGGCAGAGAGATTGCTTTCTCTGAGGGTGAGAAATAAGATAACTTCCCTCATCCCTGAAATCTGGCCAGCTTCTAAAGATATCCCTCCCATGACCAGAAATTACTCAAGACACCAAGGAGTAAGTTGGACCAAGATAAGCAAAAAGAGCAGGGAGCAGAACTGGGTTAAGTATGCTACCACTTATAATAATAAAATGTTGGAGAACATGTCCAGATTTGCTTGAACATTCATAAATTGGCCCTGGAAGGGACAAGGCAGTTGTCCCTGGGGAGGGGAACTGGGTGGCTGGCAGACAGGGGTCGGAGGGAAACTTTCCACTGTATAATGCATTTTGTGCGTTTGGAATTTGGGGGTGGTGGGCAGAGGGAGAGGGGGAGAGAGAACCCCAAGCAGGCTACACACCCAGTGTGGAGCCTGACACAGGGTTCCATCTCATGAGATGGGAGACTTGACTTGAGGCGAAATCAAGAGTCGGATGCTTAACCCACTGAGCCACCCAGCCCGCCCCTTGTGCCTTTGTAATTCTGAAACAAGTGAAACCTATTACTTATCCAAAATTAGCTAAAATTGAAAGAAAAGAAATAAGTGAGTTGAAGAGCGCTGGACTTTCATGCCCTTGGTTTCTGCCCATTCATAGAGCCCACCTGTGATCTGGTTTTGTGTCTGTGTTCTTGCAGTGAGGGCTGGTGCTCTGGATTGGGATGTGGCAATTTTAGTCACTGTATCCAGTCCTCGTGTCCTTTTCTGGAGGTAGACAAGAATGGAGTCCATTTAGTCTCTCTCACTGGCTTAGACACACTCTCTCTCTCACACACACACACACACACACACACACACACGTGCATGCAAAGCTTTCCAAACCCAGCTTACCTTCTCAGGCTCTAAGGCATCCTCCATCTGGTCAGGCCCCCTCTTAAACCTTGTTCCAGGGAGAGGCAGCCGAGAAGGAGCCTTGACCAGGGGTCTCTTCAGCTCTATGTTCCCCCTCACTTCCAACAAGGGGGACCTCTGCTGGGAAAAGAGAGACCCTTCAGACAACCCTTGGAGCCCAAAAGTCCTAAGAACTCCCCTTCCTGTTCTAGCCTAATTATCAACCACCATCAAGTACTGACTGAGTACCTCTCGTGTACAAACCGGGGCCCACGGATTATGTACCAGCCAAAAGGCACAGATAGAAGTGCAACATGATGCAAAAGAGGGAGAAATCTCTACGGGAAGAGCTGGACAGACGCTGGACCTCAGCTAACTCTCAGGGTAGTACCTACACAGGCAGAGAGAAATGGACACTCTTTTCAGAAGGCAAAACTTCAAACATGCACATGATATATGGCTGGGAAATCAACAGGCTCTTTCAGCTAGAATGTAGGATCACAGTTAAGGGAGAGACTGGAAAATGGGTAAGGCTGAAGACTAGATGATGGGAGGAACAGGTAACATTTTATTTTTATTTTTATTTATTTATTTATTTTGAGAGGCTCCACACCCAGCAGGAGCCCCATGTGGGGCTCGATCTCACGACCCTGAGATCAATCATGACCTGAGCCGAAACCAAGAGCCTGATGCTCAACTGAGCCACCCGGGCACCTCAAGCGGGTAACATTTTAGAAATTGTTTTAAATGCTTCATCTGTATCAACTTAATCCTTATAGGAGCCCACTGAGAAGGTGCTATTATTAGCCTTATTTCACAGATGAGGAAGGAAGGCATCTAGAGGTAAAATAGCTTATCTAAGTTCATCAGTGAGTAAAAGATAGAGCCACGGTTAAAATCTAGACAGTCTGGTTCTGGAGGCCATGCGTGTCTTTAATGCCAGGCAAAGGAGTTTAGGCTTTAGCCTCATTTATGTGGAGAACCAGATATAGTTTCTGGTCAGGCATGTGAAAAGTATACAAAAGAGCCTACTTAAAAAAAATAGAGTTAGGTCAGCCTGGGTGGCTCAGCAGTTTAGTGCCGCCTTTGGCCCAGGGCGTGATCCTGGAGACCCGGGATTGAGTCCCACATCAGACTCCCTGCATGGAGCCTGCTTCTTCCTCTGTCTCTCCCTCTGCTTGTGTCTCTGCCTCTGCCTCTCTCTCTCTCTCTGTGCGTCTCTCATGAATAAATAAATAAAATCTTTTTTAAAAAAAAAAGAGTTACAAGTAGGCCGACTTGCATGAAGAGAACTAAGAAGCAGCATGACACATGTACCACCAAAGTACAGGTATTGGGCGGGGGCAGTGGGAGAGATCCTCTCCTAAGCACTGCAATTTGGTGCTTAGAGATTATATTATGTCCACTCCATGGCTACTCTCGACTAGGGTGACCAACTATTCTAATTTGCCCAGGACTAAAGGGTTTCTCAGGACAGAGAACTTTTCCATGCTAAAACCAGGTCCTTAATTATGCAAACCCTGCTCCTATCTGACCATCAGGAGAGTAATATGTATACAGATCAATGTTTAATCTTCACTATAGTTAACTTTTAATTCCAAGGCTAGTCTCTCTGCCCTTTGGCTCACTTTATTCACTCAATACTCTTAGTGCTCACTATGCCAGAAAATGATTTGGGTTTGGGAATAATAGATGTTATCCCTGCCCTCAAAATACTCAGGGAAAATGGAGAAGAGAAGCATTTTTAATATTTTTTTTTCAATTTTTATTTATTTATGATAGTCACAGAGAGAGAGAGAGAGGCAGAGAAGCATTTTTAAAGAGATTATTAAAATTTTACTGAGTGGTATCATAAAAAAAGTATACCCCAAGGAGGGAATGAGCATGTAGTTCAGATGCGGAGAGTGTCAGAGAACACCTCTAAAAAGTCTTTTTAGGCAAAACCTGGATGATGAGAAAGACTTAGCCAGGGGACCTGGGCCAAGGAGGAGCCTCCCAGGCAGAAAGCAAGGACGGGTGCATGCAAGGATGCCAAGTTGTTCTGTTCAGCTGACACATGGAGTGTGCATGGCAGGCAGTATGCCATGATAAGGAGTCTAGCATTTACTGAAGGCAAGAGGGACCCTGATGGTGGTTTTTAGTTAGGAGAGTAGTAAGACTAGATTTGTACCAAAAAAGTAGTGTGAAGCAATGTGAAGAAGTAGATGATGAGGGATATGACAGGTAGAGAAAATTCATCATTCCTTTCTTCCTTCATCCAATAAGGATTTGTTGCACTAAGATTTGTTGCAAGACTGCTCTGGACCAGACATTGTTCTAGAAGGTGAGGTGAGTGTAATGAACAAAATCCCTGCCCTTCCAGACAGGTTCCCTGTAGGGAGCCTGATGTGGGACTCGATCCCAAGACCCCAGGATCACCCGAGCCGAAGGAGATGCTCAACCACTGAGCCACCCATGTGCCCCTCAAAGGTTTGTTTATTAAGGACAACTCCAAAGAGTACAGTATTAATTCTCTTCCCATCTGTGATATAGAGCCAGACACAATGACTCCCAACTATCCACAATGAAAAGCATAAGAGAAATGCTTCCCTTCCATGTATACATCAGACTCCAGTCCTTCATCTATCTATTGGGAAAGAATCCTATCAATCCTTCCATTTCTCCTCTACACCATCAACTTTTCACTCTACTGGATCATTCCTATCTGTATTATAACACATGCTATTATTTCTTCCAAACTGAAAAGAGTTTCTTGACTCTGCTTTACCTGTCAGCTTTTTGTTACTCTCTGCAGCAAAACCCTTAAGTGTTCACTAGAATATTGACCATGTCCAGATTCTCTCCTAAACTCATCCCAATCAGGCCTTCACTCTCACTGTGTCATCAAAACTACTCTCCTTGAGGTCACAAGTACATTGTGTGTTGCTATGTCAACTCTGCATCTTCCTGCTTCTTGACCTATCACAGCATTTGATAGAGCTGCTCACTCTCACGTCCTTAATACACTTTCTTCATTGAGCTTCCAGGAGACCATCCTCTCTTGGTTTCCCCATCTCTCACGGCAGGTCCTCCTCATCTTTCCAAACTTTAATGATGGTCTTTCTATTCTCTATCCACATTCCAGTGCACTCTCATCCATACGCTGACAACTCCAAGATTTATACCTCTAGCCCAGACCTTGTTCCTGAACTTCTATGCAACTACCTTCTCAATGTCTCCACTTGGAAGTCCAATAAACGTGTCAAACTTACATCCAAATGGACTTTCTAATGTCCAAATCCCTTTCGAACTTGGTCCTCTTACAGCTTTCTCCATCCCAGTTGATATATATCTTTCAGTTGTTCAAGCCAAAAAATCCCAAGTCTTCTCATTCTCTTACATACCACATCTAATGTCAGCAAAGGATGACAGAACTGACCACATGTTACTACTTCCACTGCTACAACCCCGATCCATGTCAGCATCACCTCTCAGGTTATCATTCTCCACTGGTTATCAACTGGGGGTGATTTGACTCCCTAGGGGGCATTTGATGAGGTCCGGAGACAGTTTGACATTGATTAGGTGGGAGTTGCTACTGACATCTAGTGGGCAGAGGCCAGGAATGCTGCTACCATCAGACCATGTATAGGACAGCCCCTACAGTAAAAATGTCAATAGTATGGAAGTTGAGAAAAACTGCTGTATTCCTTCCTAACAGTCCTCCTTGTTTCTTTCCTTACCCTTGATGTTTACTCTCAGTGTGGCAGCTAGAGTGATCCTCTTAAAATGTAAGACAGATCTTACCTGCTTAAAACCATCCAAAAGTCAAGGGCCTCACAACAAAGCCCCAACAAGAAGCAATGGGGTCGACAATCCCACTCTCCATGCTCTGACTTCCCCTCCCACAATTTGCCCCCTTGCTCACTCCATTTTAGCTTTTGCTACACAATTCTTGAAGGACTTTGCTCTAGCAGATTCCCTCTGCCTGGAACGCTCTTCCCTCAGTAATCACTAGCCTTTGTCCATCATCTTGTTCAAAGCACTTATTCAACTTTCATCTTCATAATGGAGCTTACTAAGACCACCCTATTTAATACTGTATCCTGCAAGTTGGCCTCCCCTCCTCTTCCTTAATCTGCTCAAGTTTTTCCTTCTGTTCATAGCATTCATCACTTTGAAATAGAGTTATGTAACTTATATTTCCTGGCTCCCCACAGAATGGCAGCTTCTCATAGAATGGCATCTGTAGGGACGACAGGGATTTGTCTTGTTTGTTGCTGCATCCCAAGTATCTACCACTGTGCCTGGTACACAGTAGGTGCTCAGTAAATATGAGAAGGCTTCTACTGTTTTTCACGGTCACATCATACTCATCTGCTCTTTAGCTGTCGGGATACAAACAATATCTCTTCAGTCTGAAACCTGCTTTGGGTAAATCTGAATGTGAAATACTAGCAAACAGAGGATCCAGGCAGGAGCATTTCTCTGGCACCAAAAGTCAATACACTCTGGCTGTCACACATCTCTCTCGACTGGAGAGGGGAGGCTGCTGATGGTTGTGAAGTGCAGTAGGGCCACCGATAAGAGAAGAAACTAAGTCCCAGGGGCAGAGATCTCTGTAAAACCTGACGAAGGAGAGAGAATGAGGAATCCTTCAGTTCAGATTACCGCATTCCCTCTATCCCCTTCCCGCCCTCCGAAGCGACAGCAACCGGAGAGAACAGGAAAGATCATCAGCGCGGATTTGGCCTCAGGCACCACTTCCCCGAGGGAGACGGAATCTCAGAACTCCTCTCAATCACACACTGCAATCGCTGGCAGGAATGGAGAGGTGGGTACAGAGTCAGATAAGCCCGAGAATTCGAAATCGAAAAATCCTGGAGACATCAATCAGAGCGGGGAGGGCTGGCAGACGTGCACCCCGACGCCCCGGGGCTGCTCCCAGCCCTCTCCCTCCCGCCTGTCCCCTGCGCGAGGACGCACGGGCCTCTGCTCTCCACGAGGCAGGACCGAGGCCGGCCGGGGGCCGGGGGCTCGCCAGCGTCGCGGGCAGGAGACCCCTCGCGGCCCTACTCACCTGCGGCTCCATGGCCAGCACCGGCCCACACGCGCCAGGGGCGCCCGCCGGAAGAGGACAGGGCGCCGGGGCTTCCGGGACCCGCGTTCTCTCTCCGGCTTGCGACACAAGCCACGCGTGTGCGGGGCTCCGGGGCTCCCGACCGACGCCACACCCGCCACTTTTGAATTCCAACCGTCGCCACCCTTCTCACCTCCCTCCGCACGCAAGGGCCAATCGTCGCCGTCGCCACGGCCGAGACCAATCGCAGCGCCCCCTGCCTCTGGAGGCCACACCCCGCCAGGCCGGCACCTTCCCCTTCCTGCTTCGCCGGCGCGCGGGAGGCAGGAGGTTAGTCACACTTCCGGCTGCCCTCCCACCTCTCTCGCCCACCCCGCCTCCAGCCGGGGTCGGGCTGCACTTCCGCTCGGCTCCCGGCTGCAGCACGTCACGTCAGAGCATTCCCGGACGGCGCCGCGCGAACTCAGCGGGGTGGGGGCGGGGACGCTGGGAGAAAGGAATCACGCGAGAGCACACGGGACTCGCTTAGGGGGAGGGACGCGACGGGGCAGCCCCCGCCCCCAGCGAGTGCGGCGGGGAGCACCCCCGTTACCCCCGGCCGCGTCTGTGCGATTAGGGTTCGTGACTCGGCGCCTCGCCGCGGAGGCGAGGTCCCTAAAGCTCCCGGGAAGTGGGAGCAGGAGCCCGCCGGTGGCGTGAGAGTGGCCGCGTCTACCCCCTCCCCAGTCATTTTGGCATTTCCCCCCAAACCTAGGGACTTGAGGTGCAGCTTGGCGCTCCTGGAAGCCCGACAGTGGGGATTCGAGGCTCAGAGGGGTTTTCCCTGCAGTCCCCCTCGGCACCCCATGTCCTCGGTACCTGGGCGCCGGTACCGGTGCTGGAGCTGCCTTAGGGCTCCGGAGCCTCCATCCCACGGACGGCAGACTGCTTACATTTAGGAAGTTTCTATGCTTCTCAGGCTGTCTGCACGTGCATTATCTCTTAATAATCGCTAAATTCATTGAGCTCTTACTACGGTCGAGTGTTTTGCATCCCTTCTCTGCAAGCTGGACAAAGGTAGGCTTAGAAAGGTTAGGTATCCAAGCACAAGGTCACACTCATGATCGGGAGTGGATCTAGATTCCAGCAGCTTCAAAATCCAAGCTATATGTTACCCCACACAACCTCTAACAATCTTAGTGTCAAAGACATCAAACCCTTCACCTGCGAGGAATTTGCAGTGATTGTACTGCATTTATTCGTCGGAGTTTCCAACCAACCTGGAGGTGGGACAGGGATTTTATTGATGAGACTGAAAGGAAGGGGAGTTCTGTCTTGGTGCATTTTTGGAGATCGACAGAGCTGGAATCAAGCCACCCATCTTCTATTCCAGTGGGAGGTTTTTTATTATTACTTTTTAAGATTTAATTTATTCATGAGAGACCGAGAGAGGCAGAGACATAGGCAGAAGAAGCAGGCTCCATGCAGGGAGCTCTATGTGGGACTCCATCTATCCAGGGTCCCTGGGATCACGCCCTGAGCTGAAGGCAGATGCTCAACCTCAGCCAGGCGTCCTTATTCCAGTGCTTTGACTTAAATTCAAACCTGCTTGTGGAGGGAGCAGACTGGGGATCTGAAAAACCCAGTGTCTGAAAACTGGGTGGTCATCCCCCAACGGTTGATAGCCTAGGAAACCTACAAAAAGCAGGAGCTTGAAAAGAAGAGAGAGGAGTGTGTGTGTGTGTGGGGGGGGGGGGGGGGGGGGATGGTGATAAGACCAACACTTAATGGATGGGTAAAGAGGGAGAACTGAGGGAATCCCTGGGTGGCTCAGCGGTTTAGCGCCAGCCTTTGGCCTGGGCATGATCCTGGAGTCCCAGGATCGGGCTCCCGGCATGGAGCCTGCTTCTCCCTCCTCCTGTGTCTCTGCCTCTCTCTCTCTCTCTGTGTCTCTCATGAATAAATAAATAAATCTTAAAAAAAAAAAAAAAAAGAGGGAGAACTGAGAAGAAACTTACGGCAAAAGACATTACTCAAAGTTAAAAACAAACGTTAGACTACAAGTATGGACCCATTAAAGGGGCAACAGTTTATTCATGTCAATTGGCATGTAAAAACTACTCAAAATATTTAACATCTGTTGCTGTTAAAGAATGCACCATAACCTGATAAAGGACATCTTGAAAAATCCTGCAGCACACGTCACAATAATAGTAAGCATTTCTCTTAAGATGAGAAACAAGGGGCAGCCCGCGTGGCTCAGGGGTTTAGTGCCAACTTCAGCCCAGGGCCCGATCCTGGAGACCCAGGATCGAGTCCCGCGTCGGGCTCCCTGCATGGAGCCTGCTTCTCTCTCTCTCTCTCTCTCTCTCTCTCTCTCATGAATAAATAAATAAAGTCTTAAAAAAAAAGTTGAGAAACAAGCCAAGGATGCTTGCTCTTAATAACCCTAGTCAATACAATAGTGGAAGGTTAGCCAGTCCAATAAACAACAGCAACAAATATATAAGGATTAAGGAAAAAAACTAAGGAACGTCAGTATTCATGAATGAAATTACTGTGTGTGTAGCAACCCCAAAAGAAAATTAAGATAGAATTGGTAAGTTTAGCAAGGTTGCTGGATATAAAACAATATAGCAAAAATCAATATACAATATCTATTGCAATTCTAGCAGCAGCAACCATCAGAAGGTATAACTTTTAATAATATTTCCCACTTAAGGGGTGCCTGGATGACTCAGTCAGTTGTGTCCAACTCTTGATTTCAGCTCAGGTCATCATCTCAGGGTGGTGAGGTTGAGCCCTGCATTGAGCTCTGTGCCCAGTGGGGAGTCTGCTCAAGATTCTCTCTCTCTCCCCCTCTCCCTCCCCCTTTGCACCACCCACCCCTGCCTTCCCCAGGTCCACACCTTCTCTCTCTCAAATAAATACATTTTTTAAAATATTTCCCATTTGGTTACATGAACATATACATATATAAAGCCAAGGTATATACTTGATTTGTGCACTTTGTTAAATGTTGTGCACAAACATTTTAATAATATACCATTTGCAATAGCAACAAAGATATAAAGTACTTAATAAATTGAACAGGTATGCCGGCCTTTGTGGATAAAATGATAAAGTTTTACTGAAAGATATTAAAGAAAATCTAAATTAATGGAAAGATAAACTGTGTGCTTGCAGAGAAAGACTTGATATTGTAAAGATTTCACTTCTCCCCATGACCTTAGTATTGAGCCAAGGGGGATATTAAGAGTTCTCCAAGCCTAGTCTTAGTAGAGTCTCACCCATCTGCTCATCTCAGGAGCAGGCTGAGTGGGATCACCCTTGGTGGTCCTTGACTCTTCCCCAGAGATTTCCTCCTGCAAACTGAGGAGGATTTCTTACCTTGGAAATCACATTCCTGAAACCTTCATCTTTTCCTCCTCTGCTTCTCTTTCTGGCTTATCTGGCAGTTTCCTTTTCTCTTCCCCAGCCCTTTGTAGACCTCTCCACAGACGGCAAGGTGTGCAGTAAAATTACCTTGATTGTCTGAAAGATGTCACCCTCCATCCCCCCACCCTACCCCAGCAAATTCTTGTGTTCACTCTCCTGGAAAGTGTGTTACTTAGGCCCTGACCCTTACAGGTATTTTGCCTCTGTTACCTTCTCCCACAAAATCGGTTGTCATTGCCTTGATCCTCAGACCCCTTGGTCTTAAGAGTGGGGTGATGGGGCAGCCTCGGTGGCTCAGCGGTTTAGCGCCACCTTCAGCCCTGGGCGTGATCCTGGGGTCCTGGGATTGAGTCCCACGTTGGGCTCCCTGCATGGAGCCTGCTTCTCCCTCTGCCTGTGTCTCTGCCTCTGTGTGTGTGTGTGTGTCTCATGAATAAATCAATAAAATCTTTAAAAAAGAAAAGAGTAGGGTGATGATTGAACAATTCTGTGACTATGCTAAAATCCATTGATTTGTACACTTTAAAGGATGAATTTTATTTCTAAAACTATTATAAAAAATAAAAAAATAAAACTATTATGAAAAATGTTAATAGGTCATTCAGTTTTCAAGTACAATTCATTCAACATTTCTGAAGTGCCCACTCATGCCATGCACTGTGCTAGGCTTTGATGAAGAAGACAAACATAATCTCTTTCCTCTCAGAGCTTCCAGTTTTGGAGTGAGGGGCAGACAACAATAATACCACAACAATACCATATGGTGAAAGGAACACAAGTGCTATTAGATCACCTTTCTCAGAAGTGAGGCGCTGAAGAAAGATTTCCAGAGGAAGCTCTCATCTCAGCTGTGAGCGATGAGATAAGTAAGCATTCAGAAAAAGCAGCTTCCATCTTGGCAGGAGTAGAGATGTGGTTACAGGCCGGAAGCTGAGGTTCCAAAGGTTGGATCTACTTCTGTGGGTCTGAGAGGACCCAGCCAGAGGTGATTGATTTCCCCCAAAGTTTTTCTCCCTTTATCCCAGGATGTTATTTGGTAACAAAACCAAGACATATAGTTACTGGTCCTGTGAGGAGAAGACCCACTCATTTCCACAGGAAGTCAGGAGAGGAGTAGGTCTTATGGTTTATTCTGGAAAGGAAGGCGTCCAGTTTTTCCTAGAGTATTACAGCACTGAGGTGACTCCTGGGTCCTTGTCTACAGGCTCTAGGGGAAAGAGTGCAGAGAAGCTCTTTCAAATAAATAAAAATAAAATAAAAATTTAACTAGGCTCTATACCCAACATAGGGCTTGAACTCACAGCCCTGAGATCAAGAGTTGCATGCTCCATAGACTGAGCCAGCCAGGTACCCCTCCACCAGTGGATAGTTATTAAATAGAAGATGACAAAACTATATTATGTGATGTAAATTTAATTTGCATATATTTCTAACAACACGTATACCTCAGATAGAACACGTATTGGGGCCGTGCATCTTCTATGTGTGCTATTGCCTGTGATTCAACCCTGAACCCAAACTGACACAGCCCCGCCTTCAGGGAACTTAGAGTCAATTGGAGAAACAGACCTTAAATGCCATTCCGTTTAAACACTCCACAGTAGCAGGTGTGGCATAGAAATAAATTATAAATTTTAAAAGATTGTAATTCAACCTTGGTTCAAATCAGTTACAAATGAGAGTGATGTCTAATGGGAAGTGTTGCAAGAAAAGCACTTTGTTGACATGAGGTCTTTCAGTGCGGCTTAGGTACAGGCACATACAGGTAGAGCTATAGCTATAGACAATAAATATCGGGATCCCTGGGTGGCGCAGCTGTTTGGCGCCTGCCTTTGGCCCAGGGCGCGATCCCGGAGACCCGGGATCGAATCCCACATGGGGCTCCCGGTGCATGGAGCCTGCTTCTCCCTCTGCCTGTGTCTCTGCCTCTCTCTCTGTGTGACTATTATAAATAAATTTTAAAAAAATTAAAAAAAAAAGACAATAAATATCAAGCTAGACTCCAGGTTGCAATGGACCAACATCTGGCCAAGGGAAGAAGCTTTTACAAAATTAGTTTTGGGCATGCTCTGTCTGCAGTTAAAGAGGAGCTACCATTTCATTTTATTTTTTACTTGTTTTTTTTTTTTCATGTCATTTTAAAAAGTGGGAAAATGTGGAATTTAAGAAACAAAACAGAGGATCATTGGGAAAAGGAGGGAAAAATAAAATAAGATGAAATCAGAGAGGGAGGCAAACTGTAAGAGACTCTTAACTATAAGAAACAAAGAGGAGGTTGCTGGAAGTGAAATGGGTGGGGGATGGGGTAATGGGTGATGGTCCTTAAGGAGGGTATGTGAGGTAATGAGCACTGGGTGTTAAATGCAACTGATGAATCACTGAACACTTTATTTATTTATTTATTTATTTATTTATTTATTTATTTATTTATTTATTTATTTATGGCAGACACTGAGAGAAAGGCAGAGGCACAGGCAGAGGGAGAAGCAGGCTCCCTGCAGAGAACACAACGTGGGACTTGATCCCGAGGCTCCAGGATCACACCCTGGGCAGAAGGTAGCGCTAAACCGCTGGGCCACCCGGCTGCCCTGAACACTATTTCTGAAACTAATGATACACTATTTGTTAAGTAATCGAATTTAAATAAAGTAAAATTTTAAAAAATAATAAATAAATAAAAGGGGGATAAAATCAGGTAGCCTCTCTGATAGGCTACTTCTAACTCCAGAAATTATAACCTAAAATTTAAGGTTTTGTTTTCTTTTATTGTAGAAAATTGAATTTGTCATAGCGAAGTATGTGTGTTCACTTCAAGTTAAAACTATATTTGTTATATGAAGTTACATTTGCCCATTGACCTTATATTGATAACACCAAGTTTGAGACCTTGCTGATTTTGTTATAATTAACCATATCTACATATTATCTTGCCAAGTTAGATTCTAAATCTAGCTTCCTTCCTTGTGAGTTATTCAAGTAAAAAAAAAAAGTATAGCATATTTGCTTTCAAAAACACATCACTACATCTGGATTCTCCACAAAGGAAAGCATTTAGGGTGTTAGGTACATGAAGAAGTTCACCCCCTTGCATATACACTACATTCAAAATTGTGTTTAAGAAAAAGAGCATGCCTAAGAAAAAGAAAAATAATAAAAATGCAAAACTTTTCACTATGTTTTCAAATGTCATGTAACATGGTTATGATACCTAGGCATGAAAAGTTATTTTAAAAAGGTTTCCCTGAAAAAAAAAAAAAAAAAAAGGTTTCCCTGATGGGCGCCTGGGTGGTTCAGTCCATCTGCCTTCTGCTCAGGTCATGATCCCGTGGTCCTGAGATTGAGTCCTGAATCCAAGCATCTGAGGTCCCTGTTGGAAGGACCAACAGTGGGAAGCCTGTTTCTCCCTCCCCCTCTGCCTGCTGCTCCCCCTGTTTGTGCTCTCTCTCTGTCAAATAAGTAATTAAATCTTAAAAAAAAAAGTTTTCCCGGATGGAGGATTAAATCCCTGCCCCCTCCCCTCCATGATATTCATTGAGATGTTTTTGAGGACAGAAAGATTGGACGGGGAACATGGCAAAACTCCTGTTTGCATTTTTCTACCCAAAGACCAATAGAGATTTTTAGTCCATGTGGTACTTATTCTCCCAATAACTTTCCAGTTCTCAGAGTGATAAGAGAGCACCCAGCATTAACTACAAACAGACGGCTGGATTCTCTTTTGCCATCTCATTCTTCCCCGTTCTCACGGACTATCCAAACTCAGCTAACAGCACAGATGTGGAATTGGAGGGGCAGCGGGATGGGGGATGAATTCTCATATGACACTGGGCTGGAGGGCACTTTCAGAGGCCAGGCACCATCTAGATTCCAATTCAAATTGCTACAAGAATGCTCTTTTCTACCATATGTCCGGATCACAAAATTCCACAACTACAAACCATATTGAATGGACATCCTAGAGAGTTTCTCATAATGGAAGATTTCATATCCAGACTGGGAAATATTTGGTCACATAAGTAGGGTAGAGGTTGTGTTAGAAGAAAGAAATGGGGCTTTCTATATTTTACTGTCATTTCTTTGATGAGAAATGCAAGGTGTTAAATAAAAAGAGGGTGAATGCTCATGATCCCGGCCTGTAGAGCAGACCTCCCTCTTCAGTCTCCAATTGCCAAGGAGGCATCACTAAACACCACCACACCCTCTCTCCTCACATATAGGCTTCACAGGAGACAGACACTCCCTGGAGTGAGGTCCACTATCGCTCTGCAAAGCAGTGTCAAAGATTCAGGGAAGATACACCCTTCAAAGTAGGTCTAAGGAGCCATTTTCCTTTCTTTGATCAGTGCTCCTCAGAAAAAATTAGTCATAAAAGAAGAAAGAGTGTTACTACACTTAAAAATGTCTTGCTCCATATTTTTAAAGATTTTATTAATTGAGAGAGAGGGGGAAAGAGAGAGCATGAGCAGGGAGGGGGAGAAGAGGCAGAAAGAGAGTAACAGGCAGATTCCGCACTGAGCAGGGAGCCTGATGTGGGGCTCAGTCCCAGGACCCCGAGATCATGACCTGAGATGAAGGCAGTCTCCGAATTAGTCACCCAGGTGCCCCTGTCTTGCTTCATGTTTATGCAGGATGCAAATTCAGTGTAAGAAGCACTCCAATCCTTAACTGCTTCTTCAGAAAGGGAGCAGTTGGTGGTCTCTGTCCCCCTGGACTTTGAAATGTGTTACCTGGTTAGCTTGGGCTTGGGTGATGCCAAGAACATCAACATTCAAGGGCCTGGAAGCTGTAAAATGCTGCACTCAAGTGTATCTGGAAGCCTATACCTTAGTCTTGACAGTAGGGAAGAAAACCCTGGAAGAGCATGGAAGAAAATTGATTCTTGCTGATAGGGAAGAAGTGGAACAAGAAGCAGATAATATTTTGAAGGATGCTGATATCAATGATGTTGCTTTCCTCATGGTTGATAATCCACTTGGGGATACAATACACAGTGATCTTATTCTGGGAGGAACAAAACTGGGAATCTCTTATCGAGTTATTCAAAATGCTTCCATAATAAATGCTGTAGGCTGCTGTGGTTTACAGTTGTATAAATGTGGAGAGAAAATTTCTATTGTTTTTTGGACAGACACTTGGAGACCAGAAAGCTTCTTTGACAAAGTGAAGAAGAATAGACTGAACAACACACACACACTCTCCTTACTAGACATCGAAGTAAAGGAGCAGTCTTTGGAAAATCTCATCAAAAGAAGGAAGACCTATGAACCTTCTTAGTATATGAATGAAATCCAAGCAGCACAGCAACTTCTGGAGAATCGATACTCAACAAGGAGACACTGTGTTGGCTTAGCCAGGGTTGGAGATAAAGACCAGAAAATTGCAGTTAACTCTTGCAGCAAACATGTACTATGGATTTGGGAGGACCGTCACACTCCTTAATTATCACATGAGACAATGTGCATGTGCTGGAGATGAAGATGCTAAGTCAGTCAGTTTTCCATACTTGAAAATACCTCAAAATCCCCAACCATTGATGGACTCTGAACATAGACATGTTCTATTGTTAGGTGGTTAATTTCAGCCATGTATGCCTCTACACATGTTTGTAAAACCAACTCAACAGTTCTTTTGGTTTATCTAATAAGTATAAAACAAGCGACCAAGAAGAAAGCTGTTGACTCAGCAATTAAAACAAACACAAGAAGCCAGGTCAGTTGTGGCACGGAGTCAGGGGCTGTGTGCATGTGTCATACTGTGCTGGATGCTGGGCTCACGGCAGAGACAGGACAGACTCGTCCCTGCCTTTTTGGAAGTTCTCAACCAGTGAGGAGTACAGATAGATGAGCAGATACAGAGGCAATGACAAAAACAAGAGATCATGGATGTGACAACCTCAGCACAGTATGTACAATCATACGCATTCTCTTCCCTTTGGATGCCACAGTCTTGAGAGCAGTAAGTGCAATGCAAAAATGAATTCACTTTGAGATTTGTATTTAGCTTTTTGAAGTTTTCCAAGTCCAGTTAGTGAGCCCTTTGCTAACTAAAAACAGATTTCCTAGGCAGCCCAGGTGGCTCAGTGCTTTAGCACTGCCTTCAGCCCAGGGCCTGATCCTGGAGACCTGGGGTCGAGTCCCACATCAGGCTCCCTGCATGGAGGCTGCTTCTCCCTCTGGCTCTCTCTCTGTCTCTGTCTCTCATGAATAAATAAATAAAATCTTTTAAAAAATAAAATAAATAAAAACAGGTTTCTATCCTTCAAAGAAAAATTTATATCTGATCTTATATTTTCTTTTCTTTTTTAAGAGTTTATTTTTAATAATCTCTACATCCAACCTTTGGCTTGAACTCACAACCCAACATCATGCAGTGCTGACTCTACCACCAGGTGCCCATTATATTTTCTTTATAAAGAAGGCCTTTTACAGGGGTGCCTGGCTGGCTCAGTTAGTGCCTGGTGACTCCTGATCTTGGAGTTATGAGTTCAAACCCCATGCTGGGTATAGAAATTACTTAAAAATAAAGTCTTTGAAAAAAGAAGGCAGGCTTACATGTGTATTTCTGTCATCATGGCTTAAATGGTCCAGTGCGCTGCCCATGTCCACGTGGCCAGACTTCTCCTGGGCAAATCCAGCTGCAAAGCTTTTTTAAATTCCTCAAAAATGGACGATGTTCTCTCACATCCAGGCCTTCACATTTTTTAAAGCCTAAAATGATGTTTTCCCCCATCTCTTTCTTTTTCAAAATAAGGAGCTCTCCATCTGACCACCACGGTGCTGCCACTGTGGACACAAGCTGTTGCAGCCCATCAAGCTGACCAGGACCAGGAAGGTGCTGCAGGGACTGTGCAGGCGGGTGTGCGTGCAATTCACAGAGGACACCAGCCTCTCCACTCTCCGCAACCGCGACGGCAACGGGAAAGGCCCGGAGGCAAGGATGACTGCTCACCCTATCAGTCAGAGTGAGAGGCTCAGGGGTGGCGCAGGACTCATGGTGGGCCCTGGGTGTCTGGCCCACAGGGATGATCAGCGATTGTTAATAAGGTGTTTATATTATTATTTTTTAAGATGACATTCTTTTAAAAATTTTTATGTTTATTTATTTATTTTTAAAGATTTTGCGTATTTATTCATGAGAGACAAAGAGAGAAGCAAAGGCATAGGCAGAGGGAGAAGCAGGCTCCTCCCAGGGAACCGCATGAGGGACTGGATCCCCAGACTCAGGATCACACCTTGAGCCGAAGGCAGACGCTCAACCGCTGACCCAGGCGTCCCGACATTTTTTTTTTTTTAATTTATTTATGATAGTCACACAGAGAGAGAGAGAGAGAGAGGCAGAGACACAGGCAGAGGGAACAGCAGGATCCACGCACCGGGAGCCTGACGTGGGATTCAATCCCTGATCTCCAGGATCACGCCCTGGGCCAAAGGCAGGAGCCAACCGCTGCGCCACCCAGGGATCCCCCGACATTCTTTCTTAAAAAAGATTTATTTATTTGCTAGAGAGAAACCACTAGTGTGGGGAGGAGCAGAGGGAAAGGGAGAAGCAGACTCTCTGCTGAACAGGGAGCCCTACCCGGGCTCCAGGCTCCTTCTGGGGACCGTAGGATCAGGACCTGAGTCCAAGGCAGATGCCCCAAGTTGAAATTTTCTTTCTTTCTTCTTTCTTCTTCTTTCTTCTTCTTTCTTTCTCTTTTCTCTTCTCTTTCTTCAGCTGACTTTGAAACCTCACGGTCCAGTGCAGATAGCAGAGTCAGGGCTGAGCTAACCTGCCCTCTGGACAAGAATGAAATAAAGGAAGGTCTTAGACAAGTTTTGTAATGGTAAAGAAAGTCGGAAACTGGATGTTGATTATGGACTCAATGCTAATCTCCTCCACCAAGTTCTCATAAGCTTTAGAAATTATATCATGCAGTCTCCTTCCCTCGATGTGGATATTCACATTATTTTGAATGTTGTTTGCTTCAATGCAGTTCCTGTGGATGATTTATTTCCAGTTTTCTGAGGATGTGAGAAACAAGTATCTCCTGTGTTGGAATGTCAAGATGATCTAGGTAAAATCAGTGACTTAAAAATATCACCTAACTGATATCAAGAAGCCAGAGCCATACAGTGGAAGATAATATTCCTTTCAGGCCCCACAAACAGTGGAAAGATTTATCATGCAATCCAGAAATTCTTACCAGCAAAATCTGAGTATATTGTGGCCCTTTAAAATTATGCGCATTCTGGATGGGTCAGCTGGTTAAACATCCAGCCTTTGATTTTGGCTAAGGTCATGATTTCAGGGTCCTGGGATGAGCCCTGGGTCAGGCTTTCCCCTCAGCTGGGGAGAGGACTCTCTTCTTCTCCCTCTGCCTCTCTACCCACTTGTGTGGGCTAAAATAAATACATCTTTAAAAAAATAAAATTACTGGCACATGAGATCTTCAAAAAGAGTAATACTGCTCTTGGTACAATTAAGTGGGGTGGGAGGTGGGGAGAGGGAGAAGCAGACTCTCTGTTGAGCAGGAAGCCCAACCCCAGCAGAAGGCAGACTGACCAAGCCATTCAGGTGCTCCTATTTCTGGGTTTTCTATTCTGTTCCATTGATCTATGTGTCATTTTTGTGCCAGCACCAGGATTTTATACTTTAGTTTGGATAGCTGATTTAAACATTAGAAAAATAATATTTGAAAGCATGAGCAAAATTTTAATCTGACATTAACTTCATTATACATCTGTATGCAAATGTATTCAAATACTGTAAAGTTTGAATATGGTTGCATTTAACTTTTAAATTCAGCCCATTACCATCAATAGAACACAGATTATGTGAAAATCTTGACTATAATAACATAGTGACTTTGCTAAAGTAAAGATAAATATAATTCATTTTATAACATATATATTTTAGGGGTACCTGGTTGGCTCAGTCAATTGAGTGTCTGACTCTTGGTTTCAGCTTGGGTCATGATCTCAGGGTTGTAAGATCAAGCCCCGCACTGAGATCTGCACTCAGTGGGGAGTCTGCTTGAGATTCTCTCTTTCTTCCCCTCTGCCCCTCCCCTAACGCCCCCCATCTCTCTCTCAAATAAATAAATAAATAAATAAATAAATAAATAAATAAATTTAAAACAATATATATATAATTAATTTGTAAATAATGCATATCTTTATTACTCATCCAACTATATCTGATCCACCAATAGAATACTTAGGGACATGTGATAATAATTAAATGTAGTCATTTTTTGTTCTTCTAATTGTGTTGTTTTACATATTTTTTTTATTTTGTAATGAAGGTACATTTGTCAAGGTATGAGTAAAGAACATACTTAGCAGTCCATTAGCCTGATTAGTGACTTTAAAAAAATTTAGACCTATGATATGTAGGCCTCCATTTTTACTCTTGCACTGGGACCCTGCAAATGTCTACACCTTCTTTTCTCTCCCTGGTGAATCTATCCCCTGGTGCCCAACTGATTATGTTATTTCCTAGTTCACTAGAAGCAACAGAAGAAAACTTTCTCCACCTCCCACTACATCTCCCTCACTCACTACATTTCTGCCATTAGACTCTGTCTTCCCTCCAGGCACTACAAATGTGTCTTTCTAAGGCCAACTCCTCTATTTACACACTGAACCCTGAGCCCTCTCACTAAAGGACACCACCCCTACCAGGGACCTGAGTGGCTCAGTGGTTGAGCATCTGCCTTTGGCTCAGGCTGTGACCCTGGGGTCCTGGGATCAAGTCCCGAATCAGGCTTTCTGCAGGGAGTCTGCTTCTCCCACTGCCTATGTCTCTGCCTTTGTCTCTGTGTCTCATGAATAAATAAATAAAATCTTAAGAAAAGAAAGAAGAAAGAAAAAAAGAAAGAAAGAAAGAAGGAAAGAAAGAAAGAAATAAGAAAAAGAAGGAAAGAAAGAAGAAAGAAAGAAAGAAAGAAAGAAAGAAAGAAAGAAAAGAAAGAAAAGAAAAGAAAACAAAAGAAAACAAAAGAAAACAAAAGAAAAGAAAAGAAAAGAAAAGAAAAGAAAAGAAAATCCAGGGACAGGAATATTACCACTCCTATAATTACCACTTTACTCCCTTGTTTCCTCCCTCCCTACTTAGTCATTCCTATAAGCAGATAAAAATACCAGAATATACCCATTAAAAAAATCCTTCCTCATGATCCCATATCTCCTATATATCTCCTGCATTTCTCTACTTCCCTTTAGGGCAACATTCTTTGAAAGAGCTGGCTGTGCTCTTGTTCTCCTCTTACTCACCTACCATTCTCTCTCTTGAACTCTCTCCACTGTTTCCATCAAGAGGTGGATTTATGAGATCTGTATCTCCTCCCTATAAATATGAACAGGTTTATGACTCTCGTGTAATGCATAAGATGCAATGAAGTCATGCTGTACACTTTCTGAGGCTAGATCTAAAAGGTGATGCATCTTCTGCCCTTTTCATTGCAACACTTGTTTTTGGAGCCATGAGGGCCATATAAGAATTCTAACTACCCCAAAGTTAGTATGTTGTGAAGAAGCCCAGGCTCTGTGGAGAGGACTCCTATGGGTGTTCCAGCCAAGAGCTCCAGCAGAGATCCAGCTGACAGCTAGCATGAACTGTCAGAAGATGCCTCCACATGATTCCACCTCAGCAGTTAAGTTACCCCCAGCCTTAAGGTCTTCCCAGCTGAGGATCTCTATAGACATCACTGAGCAAAGATAAGCTGTCTTACTGTGTCCTTCCTGAATTCCTGACATCATTCCACAAGCATTATAAAATGGTTATTTTATACCACTAAGTTTTGGGTATGTTAGGCAGCAGTAGTAACTGGAATAGTGTGTGTGTGTGTGTGTGTGTGTGTGTGTGTATGTTCACATATTTCCTAGCTTGGTTTACAGAAGGGCTTAGAAACAATGGCATCCCTGTAGCAATAATGACGTCCACCACCCAGATTTGGGTTTCCAAGTACCATCTTATTCGAAGAAGCCAGAAAAAGACATAGCTGATTCTTGGGCTGAAGCAGCAAAAGTACAGATTGAGAGCATGGATAACCTCTTGTCGAGAAAGTAAGGAAGCACTCAAATAATGTTGAGAAAATTTCAAAAGGACACAGGATCCAGCTTGAAAGGCTATTTCATTAGCTAAATTTGGGATAATTTGCACATCAAAATAATAATGATAGTAACTGATTATAATTCATTAAGTAAAATAGAAATCCACAGTCCAGACAATAAATATGAGAGTAATGGATTTTAGTTCATTTGAGTAAGATAGGAATCCATTATAAATGAATAAATGAGGGAGAAGGGAATGCTCTCTTTCATAGTAGATTGTTGACTAAAAGCTGAAGAGGAAATGATGGAGTTAAAAATAAGTATTTAATAAGTATTATCATGGAGATTATTCCAATGGGGGTTATCAATGGATGCTAAGGCAAATAGATAGAGATCTGATGATGTAGCAGATTCTTAGGAATTATAGACAGACAAGTGATGACTTTATGAAGGAGAAACCTGCTAAACTGGGTTGGTAGTACAGGAGTGAGGTGCATTCACTTCCTGCATTTCTTTTTTTTTAATTTTTTTTTAATTTTTGTTTATTATTTATGATAGTCACACAGAGAGAGAGAGAAAGAGAGAGAGAGAGAGAGAGAGAGAGAGAGAGGCAGAGACACAGGCAGAGGGAGAAGCAGGCTCCATGAACCGGGAGCCCGATGTGGGATTCGATCCCGGGTCTACAGGATCGCGCCCTGGGCCAAAAGGCAGGCGCCAAACCGCTGCACCACACAGAGATCCCTCCTTCTTGCATTTCTTGATGTAATTCACTGGTGCACTGAAAAGACACAACATCATATTTCTCTTGCTCTTATGTGGCACCTGGGTTGAGAGACACCTTGCAGAAATGAAAAGCCTGTGCTCTTTAGTTTTGGGGTTTTTATTTTATTTTAAAGATTTTATTTATTTATTCATGAGAGACAGACAGAGAGAGAGAGAGAGAGAGAGAGAGAGAGTCGGGGGGGGGGGGAGAGAGAGAGAGAGAATGAGAGAGAGGCAGACACAGGCAGTGAGAGAAGCAGACTCCATGCCGGGAGCCCGACGCGGGACCCGATTCCGGGTATCCAGGATCACACCCTGGGCTGAAGGCAGGCTCTAAATCACTGAGCCATCCAGGGATCCCAGTTTTGTTTTGTTTTGTTTTTAATTTTTTTTTTAATTTATTCAGAGAGAGAGAGAGGCACCATGCAGAGAGCCCGATGTGGGACTCGATCCCGGATCTCCAGGATCACGCCGTGGGCTGCAGGCGGCGCTAAACCGCTGAGCCACCCGGGCTGCCCCAGTTTTGGGGTTTTTAAAAAGGATTTTATTTATTTATTATATAGGGGGGGAGAGAGGAGAGAGAGAGAGAGAGAGAGAGAGAGAGAGAGAGAGAGAGAGATAGGGGGGCAGATGGAGAAGCAAAGGGAGAGGGAGGGGAAAGAATCTCAAGCGACTTCATGCTGAGCCCTGACCTCAATGTGAAGCTCAGTCTCATGATTCTGAGATCATGACCTGAGCTGAAACCACATCCAGGCACCCAAAGCCTGTGATCTTTAAAACTGATTCTGGAAAGCCAAGGCAGATAAAGGATCTGCCCAGATTAAAGGAGACTGTAGATATGTGACAACCAGATGCAATATGTAATTCTGGACCCAAAAGGCCAGAATTATATTATTAGATATATTATTGAGACAGCTGGTGAAATTTGAATGGTATCCAGGATTTGAACAGTGGTGCTGATTTCCTATTTAGAATAGTGTATTAGTTTGCTAGGGCAAACTAGGGTAGTAATGAAGTACTACAAACTTAGTGGCTTAAACAATAGAAATTTATTGCCTCATGGGTTTTTTTAAAGATTTTATTATTTATTTATTTATTTATTTATTTATTTATTTATTTATTTATTCATGAGAGACACACAGAGAGAGGCAGAGACATAGGCAGAGGGAGAGGCAGGCTCCCTGCAAGGAGCCCTGATGTGGGACTCAATCCCAGACCCAGGTTCCACGGCCTGAGCTAAAGGCAGAAGCTCAACTGCTGAGCCATCCAGCATCCCTGCCTCATGGTTCTAAAGGCTGGAAGTCTGAAATCATGGTGTTGGCAGGGTTGGTTCTTTCTAAACAATAATGTGAGAGAGAAGTCTAATCCAATGAGTCTCCACCAAGCTTCTGGTGGTTTGCTGGCAAGCTTTGGCATTCCTGGTCTTGCAGACACATCAACCCTCTCTCTACCTTCATGCACACGTGGTGTTCTCATTATATTCAGGTCTGTGTCCAAATTTCCTCTTTTCATAATGACATTAGTCACTTTGGATTAGGTATATACCCTCCTGCAGTATGACTCATGTTAATTTATCCAATTACATCTATTATCACCCTATTTCCAAATAAGGTCCCATTCTAAGATACTGAGGGTTAAGACTTTACTATACAAATTTTGTGTGTCAAAATGCAACCCATAACAGATGGTTATATTGGGGTTGAGAGAAATGAGTAAATTTACCCAAATGTAGACAAGTGGGGAAGTAGGATGAAAAGGATACCAGTATTTTTTTTTTTTTTTTTGGAGAGAGAGAGAACACCTGTGAGTGTGTGGGGGGGAGAGGGGTGCCAGGAGATGCAGAGACTGGTGTGGGGCTCAATCACATGACCCTGAGATCATGACCTGAGCCACAATCAAGAGTCGAACACTTAACTGACTGAGCCACCCATGCACCCCTGCATACTAGAGTTCTTGAAACCATTCTTAAATGTTTTCTGTAAACTTGAAATTATTTCAAAATTAAAAAAAAAATCCTATGAAGTGCTAGGTTTATATATCATACAAGACATTGGTGCTGAAACCTACCATGTGGAAGGAAAGATAAAGGTGTTTGTGTAGCATTATTGTAAACTTGCCTGAAATGTAAGTGAGGGTATCAGAAATTAATATATTAATATAGCACTTCACAATTTACAAAAAGTAAAACAAACAAAAAACTCCTTACATGGGCAGCTCTGGTGGCTCAGCGGTTTGGCGCCTCCTTCAGCCCAGGGCATGATCCTGGAGACCCGGGATCAAGTCCCCACATCAGGCTTCCTGCATGGAGCCTGCTTCTTCCTCTGCCTGTATCTCTGCCTCTCTCTCTGTGTCTCTCATGAATAAATAAATAAATAAAATCTTAAAAAAAAAAAAACTGACGTCATTTTCTCCTTATAACAATTCTGTGAGGAGAGAGATTTATTAATTTTATTTAAAAAACTAGGGGCACCTTGGTGGCTCAGTTGGTTAAGCATCTGTCTTCAGCTCAGGTCATATTCCAGGGTCCTGGATTGAGCCCTATGGAGCTCCCTGCTCAGCAGGGAGCCTGCTTCTCCCTCTCTGTCTGCACCTCCCCCTGCTTGTGTTCTCTGTCTGTCAAATAAGTAAATATTTTTTTTTTAAATTAAAAAATTTGAATTTTTAAATTTGAATGGGGCAGCAGCAGATCAGAAGTGCTTAGGCATGCTCTGTAGACAGAGCATGGGGACAGACTTATATAGATAAAGTACAGAAGAAAAGAAAGGCAATTACTTGACTGGCTATATAGCTTAAAGCCTAGATGGCAGATCACCTGGGTGGCTCAATGGTTGAGCGTCTGCCTTCTGCTCCGGGTGTGTTCCTGGGGTTGTGATCTCAGGTCCTGGGATTGACCCCCACATTGGGCTCCCTGAAAGGAACCTGCTTCTTCCCTCTGCCTATGTCTCTGTCTCTCTCTGTGTCTCTCAAAAATAAATAAATAAAATCTTGAAAAAAGAAAAAAAAGCCTAGATGGCTGTGACTGTCCTCAGTGTTTTGGTTTCTATCCTTGAGGAATTTACAAGCTTAGGTTTTGATTTGCTAATATAGGCCACCATGCCATTAGTGCCACCTCAGTCTAATGGCTTCCTTGTTGAATTAATTTAACATAAGTCCTCACTTGGCCAGTACATAATACTAAACAAAAATTTAACATACCTCAAAAGTAATTTGTTTGAACCCATCCAGGTTTTTTGACTCTTAACACAGCCCTCTTGGGGCAACAGCAAATAATAACATAAGTTGACTCTACATAAAATTGTGATATCATTTGTACCTTTCGGTGGTGAACAAGGTCTTCCTATTAAGGTAAGTAAGAGACCCTAAAGGCTCCGGGTATGAGGTCCACCACCACACACTGCTTCCTCTGCTGGCATGCCCTACCTACCCCCTGCCCCACTTATCGCAGGGTGGGGGAATCCTCAGGTCTCCACTGGGCTTCCACTTCTGTTATGGACTTTCCGGCCAGTGCCCTGGGCAACAGGGACAAGAAATGGCCTTCAACCCTTGCCCCAGTGACAATCTCCTGGATGACACTCCCAGTCAGCAACTCTTCCTCAGAACTCCTGCTCTCATTATTGCCCCAACACTTAAGGTCCTAAGTACTCTCCGGCTCTGCTGACCAGTCACTATCTTTCTCTTTTTACAGACGTTCCCTTGGGCCCCTGCCCTCCAATTATAGTTGTCCTCTGGACAGCATGGCCCAGAAATGAGGAGGAGAGTGCATTGGGTTTCAACGGGTCTGCAGACTTAGGGAGAGGTAGGCCTGTGCAGGCTGGAGCCTGCTGCTGCTCTTGCACCCCCGCTTCAGTTTCCCCTAGGCCTTTTCTCAACCTCCCATTGCGACAGCTGGAATGGGCTGACAGCGGCTTACCGGCTCATACTAGCTCCTCTTGTTCACCCTTTGTCAGTAGGGGCCCAAGACGCTGGGCCCTGAGCCTAGGGACCTGACATGACTGGACCAGCTTGCATAGCTCTCAGCTGGGCCTTCAGTTGACAGGTCACAGTTTACAGTAAAGGTGGACAGCCTTTATGTATCATTTAGTCTGGACCATTCACATTGCACTGGATGATCATATGATGATTTCAAAGGCTCAGAGGCTTCTCTCTCCTTTCTCTCTCTTTGGTGGAGGGAATTAGGGTCCGGCTCAGCAGGTGTAAGACTTGCTGTGGCCATGCCCCATTAAGTCCTCAATTTGCTGAGCAAGGGCTTCCATCCCAGTCTTCCCTGATCCTGTCAGCTCTCAGACTATGAGTTAGTATGGCTGAGGAGGAAGGTGATGTGAGACGAGGAGGATGTGTCCTGGCATTTGCCCCAGGGTCCCTGTCCTCCAAGAGTCCCTTCCGTAGGGCCTTGGACAAAGCCTTCCTTGTCTTCCATGTTTCTCATCCTGACACTACTGACACTGGAGGCTGTTTGTAAGCTGCTGTGGCTGCTACCATGGACAAGTTTGGGGACTGGCTCCTGAGAACACCTCAGAAGGAGGAGGAGCTGAATTGTGACCACCTTTCCTATAAATATTCTCTTCCCCTGCTACAGAGGTGAGAGGGGAGGCAGAGGGGAATGGGACTGGCTGGGGGCTGTGCGAGGGGACACTGGGATAGCTTAGAACAGCTGTCTTAAATTTTTTGCACCTATACTCTGGAAATAATTTTGAAAAAGTTTGTACTTCTTGCATATTTTTAAGGAGCCATCTAAAAATCTTCATCATAAATTAAAATTGTTTCAAGGATGTAATTTCTGGCATATTAAAACATTCACTTTTTAAAATATTTTATTTATTGACAGAGAGCGAGAAAGCACAAGTGGGGGGGTGCGGCAGAGAGAGAGGAGAAGCAGGCTCCCCACGGAGTAGGGAGCCCAATGTGGGACTTGATCCCAGGACCTTGGGATCATGACCCGAGCGGAAGGCAGCCACTTAAACCAACTGAGCCAGCCAGGCACCCCCAAAACATTTACATTTAAAAATAAAACATATTACCCTTTAAATGTCCAGGGGAATGGTAATATCAAAGTGACCGGATAGTCACCACTACCCATTTTTTTTTTAAAGATAAACAAGCTCTTAACAATTGGGATTATTCCTTTCCTTCTTTCATGAAATCTTTTCTCCTCAAACACCTATTATCAGTCCACTTCCCTACAGACAATTTTAGGCTTTTATATGTGAAAGTCTTTATTGACCAATCTATCATACTTCCCCTGCATATACATATATATATATTAACTGAAATGCAAAGTATTTTCCTTTCTTGTGACCACGGACAGCAGTTTTTTTTTTAGAACTTCTCCATATCACAATTATTATAAGGACAGAACTGATTAAATGGCATAAAGATTGCACACATTTTTAAAATAATTAAAAATTAGGAGCACCTGGGTGGCTCAGTGGTTGAGTGTCTGCCTTTGGTTCCTGTTATGATCCCAGGGTCCTGGGATGAGTTCCGCATTGGGCTCCCTGCAGGGAGCCTGCTTCTCCTCTGCTGTGTTCTCTGCCTCTGTGTCTCTCATAAATAAATAAATAAAATCTTTTTAAAAAATTAGAAGTACTTTTTTAATTTTTTTTTAAAATTTATGATAGTCACAGAGAGAGAGAGAGGCAGAGACACAGGCAGAGGGAGAAGCGGGCTCCACGCACCAGAAGCCCGACGTGGGACTCGATCCCGGGTCTCCAGGATCGCGCCCTGGGCCAAAGGCAGGCGCTAAACCGCTGCGCCGCCCAGGGATCCCTAGAAGTACATTTTTAATGAGATAGGAAAGGTGGTGCTATGGTACCTTGATGAAAGAAATAGGCTATTTTTTTAAAGGTTCTATGTATTTATTTGAGAGACAGTGAGAAAGAAAGCATAATCTGCGGGGAGGGGAAAAGGGAGAGGGAGAAACAGATTCCCCGCTGAGTAGGGAGCCCGACGCAGGGCTTGGTCGCAGGGTCCTGAGTTCATGACCTGAGCCGAAACCAAGAGTCAGATGCTTAAACCGACTGAGCCACCCAGGTGCCCCACTATATGTTTCTGTATTTAAGACAAGGTAAGATTTCATGATTTACAGGCATATTTTGGAAATTTGCATGTTTGATTCCAGATGACCACAATAAAGTGAATATCGCAATAAAACAAGTCAAAGGAACATTTTTGATTTCCCCGTACATATAAAAGTCATGTTTACACTATAGTGTAGTCTATTAAGTGTGTGATAGCATTATGTCAAAAAAAAACCCAATATACATATCTTAATTGAAAAATACTTTATTATGGGGCAACTGGGTGGCTCAGTTAGTTAAGCATTTGACTCTTGATTTCTGTTCAGGTTTTGATCTCAGGGTCATGAGATGGAGCCCTGCATTGGGCTCTGCACTGGGTGTGGAGCCTGCTTGGCATTCTCTCCCTCTCTTTCCCTCCCCATGCGCATGCATGCACTCTCTCTCAAAAAACAAAACAAAACAAAACAAAAAACCAAAAAAAACTTTATTGCTAAAAGATTGCCAACAATCGTTTGAGTGTTTTGGGGAGTTTTAATCTTTTTGCTGGTGAAAAGTCTTTCCTAGATGCGTTTGGCTGCTGACCGAAACAGGGTAGTGGTTGCCTGAAGGCTGTGTCAATTTCTTAAAATAAGACAACAATGCAATTTGCCACATCAATTGACTACTCCTTTCACAATTATTTTTTCTGTAGCATGTGATGCTGTTTGATAGGACTTTACCCCACAGAAGAACTTTCAAATTAGAGTCAATCCTCTCAGACCCTGCTGCTGCCTTATAAGCTAAACTTTATGTAATATTCTAAGTCTTCTGTTGTCATTTCAATAACTTAGCATCTTCATCAGGAGGTAGATCTCATCTCAGAAAACACTCTCTTTGCTCATCCACAAGAAGCAGCTCCTCATCTCTTGAAGTTTTATCTTAAGATTACAGCCAATTCAGTCCCATCTTGAGGCTGCACTTCTGATTCTAGTTCTCTAACTATTTCTACCATATCTGGAGTTACTTCCCCCACTGACATCACTGACGTCTTGAACCCCTCAAAGTCAACCATGAAGGTTGAAAATCAACTCTCTCAAAACTCTTATTAATGTTGATATTTTGGCCTCTTCCCATAAATCATGAATGTTCTTAATGGCATCTACACTGATGAATCCTTTCATGAAGGTTTTCAATTTACCTCACCCAGATCCATTAGAAGAATTATTATGTATGCCAATGATAGCCTTATGGAATGTATTTCTTAAATAATAACCCTTGAAAGTCAGAATTATTCCTTGATCCATGGTCTGCAGAATGGGTGCTGTGTTAGCAAGCATGAAAACATTAATCTCATTGTACATTTTTATCAGAAGCCCTTGGATGACCAGGTGCATTTTTAATAAGCACTAACAGAAAGGAGTCTTTGTTTTTGAGCAGTAGGCATTAACAATAAACCAGGCTGTTAAGAGATGTGCTGTCATCCAGGTTTTTGGTGTTTCATTTATAGAGCACAGGCAGAGAAGATTTAGCATAATTCTTCAGGCCTCTAGGATTTTTGGAATGGCAAAGGAGCAATGGCTTCAATTTAATGTCACCAGCTGCATTAGCCCTTAACAAGAGTCAGCCTGTCATTTGGAGCTTTGAAGCCAGGGCACTGACTTCTCTCTAGCTATTGAAGTCCTAGATAGTACCTTCTTCCAATATGAGACTGTTTCATCTCCATCATACACTAAAAATCTGTTGTTTAGTGTAGCCACTTTCATACTTATTTCGGCTAGATCTTCTAGATAACGTAGCTACATATTCTACATCAGTGCCCGCTGTTCACTCTTGCCCTTTTATGTTACAAAGATGGCTTCTTTCTTTCTTATTTTTTTATACCTCATGAACCCAACCCTGCAAGCCTCAAAACTTTTCTTTTTCTTCTGAAGCGTCCTCACCCTTTGATAAGTACTAGCTAGGACCTCTGAGAGTCAGGTTGTAGCTAAGGGTGTGTGTAGGTGTTGCGCTGGTTTGACTTCTAATCCAGACCATTCAGGCTTCCCCCATATCAGCAGTAATAAGGCTGTTTTTTCTTTCTTATCATATTCATGTGCTTCACCAGAGAGGCACTTTTAATTTCCTTTCCCAAGAACTTTTCCTTCGCACTCACATCTATCCTGACTTTTGGCACAAGAGGCCCTACTTCAGCCTATCTCATGCTTTCAACATTTCACAGCCTTCCTCCTCACCAAGCTTTAATCATTTCCAGATTTTTTTTTTTTAATATTTTTTTTTTTTAAATTTTTATTTATTTATGATAGTCACAGAGAGAGAGAGAGAGGCAGAGACACAGGCAGAGGGAGAAGCAGCTCCATCACCGGAGTCCGATGTGGGATTCGATCCCGGGTCTCCAGGATCACGCCCTGGGCCAAAGGCAGGCGCCAAACCGCTGCGCCACCGCAGGATCCCCATTTCCAGATTTTGATTTAAAGTGAGAGACAGGTGACTCTTCCTTCTCACTTGACACACTTAAAGGGTCTTTGTAGGGTTATTAATTGGCCTAATTTCAATATTGTTTTGTCTTAAAGATAGGGAAAGCTGACGAGAGGGAGAGGGATGGGGAAACAGCGCTGGTCAGTGGAGAGCGTCAGAAACACACAGTATTTATTAATTCCTGTCTTATATATAGGTTGGTCATTTTTGTGGTCCCCCTAAACCTAAAGACTATATACACACCAAAAAGCCACCTGATCACGATCACGGTAACAAAATAAAAGTAATGAAGAAGTTTAAATATTGCAATACTATTACCAAAATGTGACACAGACATACAAATGAACAAATTCTGCTAGAATAGGATGCCAATAAGGGCGCCGGCTGGCTTAGTTGATAGAGCATCGACCTCTCTCGATCTTGGGGGTTGTAAGTTTGAGTCCCATGTTGGGTATAGAGAATTACTTAAAATAAAATCTTTAGGCGGGCGCCTCAGTGGCTGAGCATCTGCCTTTGGCTCAGGTGGTGACCCTGAGTCCCGCCTTGAGCTCCCCAGAGGGAGCTGCTTGCTTCTCCCCTCTGCCTGTCTCAAGCTCTCTCTTGTGTCTCTCATGACTAAATAAAGAAAATCTTGAAAAAAGGAAAAAATAGTACTGATAGATTTGCTTGATATGCAAATCTTCAATTTGTAAAAAAACCTATCTGTGGAAGCACAATAAAAGGAGGTATGCTTGCATGCATTTTTTTTTTTTTTTAAGAGGGCAAGTCTATTATAAAAGGGACCGGAAGAAGAAAAACCTTTACTTGCAGGTAGCAGTTTAACTACAGATCAATTTGGGAAAGTCGAGAAGATCTGTAAATTAATTCCTATGTCTCCTAGGTCTGCGTACCCCCTTTTGGGGAGTTTTCGTTTCCCTAATTTGAAGACTGTATGGCTTACATATGGTGTGGAGATTCTTTAAATGGCAGTGAGGGTTTAGGTTCTGGTACTACTGTGGTCCTAGAAAGTGGCAAGATACTCACCACTTGTGGAATGTGACGCAGGGGAGGAGAATCTCCGTGTTAACCGGTGTGACTTCCCATAAAGCTCTATGTTTGGACCCAACGTGCCCTCCACGTAGTCCTTCCCTCTTAACTTATTTTAATTTTGCTGTTTTGGGCGAGGGGGGCGTCATCAGTTTCTTCTTGTCTCCCCCGTTCTTTTCTTCTCTCCTCCCCCCTCCCCCCTTTTCCTTTTCTTTTCTTGCTTTTCCCCCTGTGTTCGGTTTTCGCTGGCGGTGTTTTCGCGCTTCACTTCCGTCCCCCCCCTCCCCGTTGTTCTTTTTCGTTGGGGGTTTGCACTGCTTTTTTCCTGCCCGTTTTTGCTCCCTTCGCCTCCTTCCTTAACTTCCCCACTCTTCGTGTCCCCCCTTCTTGTTCATCCCGCTCCGCTCTTTTCCCTCTGGTATGCGTTTCCCCTCCTTTTGTTCCGTCCTCCCCCTCTTTCGGTCTCTTCTCCTTCTCTAGTTCCCCCGAGGAGAGGAAGAGACCAGTTGAGGGAAGAACATCAAAGGTAATTTGTTACACATTACACAAGTCTCATTTCACAAAATTCACAAATACAAAAAACAACACACAATCAATCATCCAACAAGCGGCAATTTGCAAACAGATTCCCTCAAAAGCCCAAAGCCAAAAGAAAAAAAACTAAAGATCCCCCCTCGCCCCCCAATCGGATCGCGGGTCCTATGATGATGTATGGCCCCCTGGAAGCTTAAGCCTTGATATGGCCCTTGAGCTCCCTGGACAAGGCAAAAAACAACGGCCCTCCAGTTCATTCACTGCATGCACCTCGGGCAAACCCCACCAGAGAAAAAGGAACGGAAGAACCAACCTAGTCTCACATCATCACCTGCTGGGTGGGTTCATTTAGTTTCCTTGGAGAGGGGGCCGCTTAATAAAAAAAAACGAAGTCCAATACAATGTATCAATAATAACTATAAACAAATTTGGTGTAGCGAATTTGCTCGTTTGTTTATGCATGTGTGTGATAATGATTTCACTATTGGGGGGGAGGTGTGGGCCAACGGGGAAGTAGAAGTAGCTGCTGGACACACGCGGCTGGGGAGCGGCTAGTGCCCTGCAGAAGGTAACATTGTCGGCGGCAGTATATTAATCTCCTCTTAATTTTATAGTACTTGTTTCATTTTCTTCATCTTCTTTCTTTTCCTTCTGACACTGGTCTTTGTTCCCTTTCCCAGCTTACAGTACTCTTTTTTTTTGTTTTTTTTTTTTTTTTTTTTTTTTTTTTTTTTTTGTTTTTTTTTTTTTTTTTTCTTTTTTTTTCCCCCGCGTCTTCATTCTCTTCTTCTCTCTGTCTCGCTCTCCTATTCACACCCTCTGCACATTGCTTGGAGGGCCCAATTCGCTTATCTTCCTGTTCCGTCCTCCCCTCCCCTACTTGGAAAGTTGGCTCAGTCCCCTTCCATCACTTTCTACCCGCCGGGCGGTTGGCTTGATGCAGGAAGTTTCTGAATTGGTGGAGTCGCAGAAGCACCCGCCCGGGCAGAAAAAGGAGCCCGTCCGGTGGCGCCCCCGCCCCCGCCCCCGAGTTCGGGGCGTGCGGTTTCTTATCGCCTTACCTTACCCTACGCTTGCAATCATTTCTTCCCCCATTTCCTGACTTCCCTCCGATTTTTTTCCTTGTTTCCTTGCTCTGCGTTTTGCCTCCTCTCCTCCCTCCTGACGCCCTCTTGCGGAGGGCCTTATTTCGCTACAATCCGTGAATTAGGTCGGCCTAGACATGGATACACTCTTCTGGGAAACTGCTTGACTTGCTCGGTTTGTGTGATGTCCCGTCTTCGCTCCACTTCTTTTTCTTTTCTTCTCGTTTATTTTGACGTTTTGTATTTAGAGGTTGTGTTCTTTTTTTGTTCCTTCCCTCCCACTGTCCCCTGCCCTCTCCGGTTCCTTTTTTCCCTCTTTCTCCGCTAATAACTAAATAAAATATTTCCCCTATCTTTCTCTTTTGTTCCTTTATTTTTCTTTCCTTCCCACCCCCCCCTTCCTCTCCTTTTTCTTTTGCCCATTCTTGATTTCCTCTCTTTGGGTGGGGGTGGGGAAGGAAGGAGAGGCGGAGGGAACCCCTGGCCTGAGGTTTGACTGATAATCAGGCGAGGGCGCCTCGAGAGACCGTTTCTGGTTGGGGGCCGGACCGGTGCGGGGAGCGAAAGGCAGGGGCGGGAATGTTCGAGGGAGAGGTACTCTGGGGAGTCCCAGGGCGCTGAGTCTGAGGTGCAAGACTGGTGGTAACCTTCCTCCAATCCCCTGAAGGTTAATGTGGTGTCTGTCCGGGTGTTTTCTGAACTTGGGAGGGGACTTGGCGGAGCTCATTCGGGAAGGGGGTCGGAGCGGCGGGTGGATTCTGAGAGGAAATCCGATAGCCTCAGTTACGTCTTCTATAGACTTTCTACTTGGTTCAAGGATGCACTTTCGATTCCTCCTGGGGGAAGTCGGGTGGGGTTAGAGAGGGAGGGGACTTGAGGTGAGGAATCTCTCCAAACCCTAACCGTCCCGTTTTGAGGAGACCTCAGAGGGGTGGAATGTGAGAATAATCCCAGGAGGGGGAAACGGTGAGTGGATGTTGGGAGAGAACCTCCTTCGCCTCTGAGGAGTCTAGGAGTGGGGTGGGTGATCCTTCAGGATGGGGATGAAAGGGTGTGGATTTGACAGTGTTTTGGAGGAGCGAAAGGGGGAAGGCTGTGAGGTGGTGCTGACGGGGGGATGTGGTGTATCTGGCCTCTCATCGTGGCAGGTATTTCGAGGAAATCCAGAGTTGGCCACAGTGCAGGAGTTGTGAGAGATGTGAAAAGTCAACTGGCGTACTTGAGCAGTAGTGGGATGGACCGAAAATGTAGTTTCAGCTGGTGGGCCTTCATACTTTTTCTTTTTTAGTTCGTCCGGTGTTTCAGGTAGTGAAGGTCAGAAAAGTGTTCTGGTTACTAGGTTCTGACTGAAGTTAGGAGCATTGAGGACAACTGTGCGCAGGAGGGGGCTGTGTTAACTGGAAACCCAGAGATTGGAAAATGTGTGAGATGAAGGGAGGGGGGCTATGCCGGAGGGGCTCTTACGAGCCCCCATCCCCTTCCACCCTTCAGCAGGAATTCCGAAATCCTACGAAATGGGAAAAGAAGGGAATCATTGGCTGGCGTAATCCCCTCTCCCGGGGGATTTGATCCCCATGGCACCGCTAACACAGCATCATCGTGCTGGATGATGATACGAAGATGAAGCGCTGACTCAGCCAGGCCCTCCCACCACCCCCCAATCCGCCTCACGCCCAGGCAGAAGCCCCTGGCTTCCTTCCCAGCCCCATTGGGCGCGGAGGAAGCAAGTAGTTCTTTGGCGGCAAGAAATCTACAAGTTGGAATATGAGAAGCTTGTTTTGAAGAGGTGAGCTTTAGGGGAGAAGATTAAGATTGTGCCCCAGGGAGGGGGTGGTGACTGGCTCTGAGTTTTCTTTCTTCCCCATAATCCCGCCTTGCCTTCTTTCTTCTCAAACCCTCCCTTGTCTCTTTTCTCTTCTTCTTCCTTCTTTCCCTTTTCGAAACCTCCAGTTCCTTCTGATAACCTGTAAGATTGCAGCAAGCAGACCACCCTTGAGGTGGTCCCATTCCTCTATTAACCGGCAGCAGCGGCCACCTCTCTGTTTTTGTTTGCTTGGCGGGAGTTTCTTGCAAAACAAGTCCTCCTCGGGTCCCTATCACCGGGCCCAGAGCGGCCAGCTAGCTCTTGGTCTATACTTAATGAGCTCTGGCAACTGTTTCTCAAGGCAGCCCATTCAGCCTAAGAAGAAGCTGTTAAACCTGCCCCTGCTGCCACCTCTAGTGAACCCCTGGGGAATCAACCCTCCCACAGACCCACTACCCTCGGACCCCACAAATGCCGAGACCACTCCATCCCTCGAGTGCCACCAAGGACCCGTGGTTTCCCGGCGCAAGATCCAGCAAGGTTGGAGCAGCTCTGCTAGCGCTCTATGTGTGCAAGAAAGGAATCCGGCCAGGATCTGCAGGAAAAAAGAGTTGGATCCTCACGAATTGGACGACCCAGACTCACACTCCACTACCCCTGCAGGAGGCAAGGGTGAAGCTTAAGCTGATCCGCCTCTTGGGCGGCGTTTGTGGCTCAAAGACTGCTCTTCCCATGACGGGCCCGTGTCATTAGAGTCAGCGCATTCCCATCGTGGGCAAAACCCGCTACCCAGAGGTTAACCAGGACGCATTGGCGGCACTCAATCAAACAAACCAGGGCACAGATACCTTCAAACCTGACCTATGGAGATGTACTGCGGGCTGTTGGAGAAGGCAGCTCTCGGCACAGCATCTTTTTCGTTCCCCGTACACAGCTCCAGCTCATGGCTCAGGGATGCTTCCGAGAGTGGGCATCAGGTACAGAGCGACGTCACCACCTTGATTTCATCTACAAAACTACTGGCTGTCACCTCACAGATATGACTACAGGCCAGGTAGGGATTAGTGAGATGGCCTCTCTGTTAACCCTTGTTATGTCAGATTGTTTGGTGGAGGGGAGCATCTCTCCTCTCAGTCCCCTTCCTTCTAAGGTTTGGGCTGAGAGGCTACGACTTTCATCTTCCATGTAGGAATTGACACCTGCACGTACAGATCCTGCCCTGCCCGCGCCACTGCGAGAAAAACCGGAGAGCTGGGCTTGAGCCGCTGGGATGGGTCATCTCCAAATATTTGCAATGATGCCAAGACAAAGATGTGAGGAGGGTGAGAGGCAAGAAGAGGAAGCTGGGCTTCCCCCCAGCTAACCTCTTCTCTCACACAAGCCTCTTGGACGATGTAGACCCGTTCAAACCATCCCATTTTGCCTTCCGGACGGTATGGAGGATAAAACGTCAGCAGAAGTTTTGCAGCCAAAACAAGGTTTCGGCGTTGAGGGGAGAAAGAGTGGGGAAGGAAACACGAGAACCAATCCCTGGGGCAAGGGATTCCTACAGAAACTCCGTTTGGTCCCCCCCAGGGCCCCAGGTGGAAGGCTCCCCAGGAGTGCCCCGGTACCACCTCCAAGCCCTGAGACCGATCGCTTAGAAGATAGGAAGTGAGGAGGTAAGAGAGGAGGAAGAGAGAGGAAGAAAACGAAGAGGAGGCCACAGATTTCTGAAGAAGAGGAGGATCTCGAAACAGATGCAAGAAGGGTCAGGGGGGGGACGATGAAAGCGGAGGAGGAGTAGGTCTATGTCAAAACACTTTCCTTTTTGTGTCAGTTTCCCTCCCTTTCGGGTGGATGTGAACCACACTGTTTGAGACCCTTCCCTTCTTCCCTTTACTTCACAGTATTTCTTTCCCCTCTCCTCTCCCAGTTTCCGTCCCTAGCTCCCCTCCTCCCCTCCTCTTCGCCTTTTCCTTCTTTTCCATGTAGGATGGAGCAAGGCTCCTATGTCCCACCACCAACGGATCTCCACTGAAAAGACATACTGGAACCTAGCACAGGGATCAGCGGTCTATGGGGGATGTCAGCAAACAAAGAATTCACGGTAGTCAACCATCATGAAGAGCCCTTGGCCCCCCCTCCCAGCATAGATTGCTGAAAAGCAATGGAGGAAAACCTTGAGGATCTTACTCCTGGAGAAAAGCCCTATATATCTCCCAGCTCTCTTTGAGCTAGAGATCGAAGCCTCCCCTGGAATACTACCACCCTTCCCTTGAGGAGAGGGACATGTTCCTACTTCCAGCGAAGCAGTCAAGGGAAAACCTCTCACCACTGTCTTGAGATAATGGAGCAGCCATGGTCACCTCCACTTCCTTCAAGTGGAGGGTGTGTCCTCCTCACACCGAGGGAGATTCGCTGTCCCCCCCCTGAAAGAATCCTCGGAGGAGGACAGGAGAATGGAACTGAGGCAGAGGGGCCATTAGGAAACAGGTAACACACAACAGGGGCCCAGAATAGGGGAGGCCAAGAGACATTACAGGGGGCTTTCTCGAAGGAATATTGAGGAACTCTGGGTCTTGCTGCGGAGAAACACGACACTCCCCTCTAGACCTCAGGCTCTCCCATACCTCCCTACACTATTTGCATTTCTGTCCTAGCTATGTGGAAGGCAAAGGTCAGTGCATCGAAAAGAATGAAGGAAGAACCTACCTCTGCCCCGCCCACTTCTCCTTGACTTCCATGTGCCCCAGTTGAGATCCTAAACGAGGGGTGGATTCTCCTAGCCAGGCTGGTGACCACTCCCTACTGTAAGCGCACATCTCAAGCCAGGTTGTCGCCAAACCCTCATTTCCACACACGGCCTCAGACTGGTACCTACAAGTGTAAGAGGGGTAGCAGTTTTTCCCCTTAATTCTCCTTTCATGTTGTTCAGTTTCACGGGATTTTCATCAATTAATCCTCTGAAGAGTGCACACAACCAACATCCTCCTTCTTCTTTTTTTTCTCACCCCAAACCAGTTGTTAATCTCGGATATAAGTCCTTTCCTCGCCTCGTCCCTTCCGTATATCCGGACGCTGCCTTTCTTGTGCTCTGTCTTCTCACTCCCCTGATGAGTGATGGTGGCCACACAGTGAGGCAGCCAGGGGACTCATCAGCGTGGCTCTTCAGACCTCTATTGCTGCTGCTCTCCTTCCTCTCCACTCCCAGCCTCCACAGTGTTTGGGATAGTATTTGGAGGGGTGGTGGGAGCTGATGGACTGAGGGAAGGGGATTGACTGAGTAATCCCCCCTTTTTGGTTGGTGTTTCCCTTTCTAAAAAAAAAAACAAAAACAAAACACAACAAAAACTTTAAGTTTTACACACAGAAACATTAATAACACAATAAAGTTTCTTTTCTATTGTATCACCTGTTTTTTTCCGTTGTACCTTCTTCTATCTCGTTCACCCAAACGCTCGGCACCCAGTCTGTTCTCTGGCTCAAGGGTTTAACACTTGGTGCCTGGGCTACCCCTTGGAGCTGTCCTTTTGTAGCCTGTACTTTAGCCCTCGCCTCCCGGAGTTCCCTCCGCCCTCAACCTTCCCCCCTACCTCGGCCGCACTTAAAAAAAAAAAAAAAAATCAACTTGCTGCTGAAGGCCTCCCAAAACTCGCTTTTACTTTTGCTCACCTTCAGAGCGGCGGTTTGGTAGGAGTAAAAAGGCCAATCATGGGCCGACTCAGGTGTTATTTGGCAACTTTGGCCATCCGTGCCCGAGGAAGGGGGCGGGACTTCATGGGGGGACTGTCAGAAGATGGGACAGATCAGGGCGATAGATCCCGCCCCCCAAAGCCCACTAAATGGCCACACCTCAGAGTGCGGTTGTCGCCATCCTACCCTATATACCGCAGCACGGCCCCTCCTTTCTTCCTTTCAGACCCTTCGCCAATGGGAAGGGCAGGAAGGTACACGAATTAAAAAGGGGAATGAGGCTTTGCTTGTTTGCGTCGAGCAACCACCAAGTCCTGAGTGTTCTTCACTGCGGCAGAAAGGCCTGGTACCTTTAAGGTGGAATGAGGCGGCTGTTTCTTAAAGGAGAAGTGGACGAGTCGGCCGATATTGCCTAGTGGCACGCGGGCACAGGGGTGCCCGCCTGTACCTTTAAGTCGGAGGGGCGGGAGGCGGAAGCGGAGGCGGAGGGCGGAGGGAGTCGGCCCAAGATGGCTGCGGGCGGGAGGGGCCCAGGCTGCTGCTCTGGCCGCGAGTGAGGGCGGGGGGGTCGCCCTCCGGGTGGCCGCGCGGCCGTAACGGGACGAGCGCGGGTTGGGGTGCGCCTTCCGGGTTGGAGAGGAGGTCGAATGGTAGAGTAGCGCTTGGGGGGGCGGAGCCAGAGGGGGGCGGGGGCGGCTCCAGCGTGGGCGGGGGTAGACAAGGGGGCGGGGGCCGAGAGGGCCACGGGGGTGGGTCTTGAAGAGGCGGGGCCGAAATGCCCACGGGCGTGTCCCCCCCTTTTGAAAAGGGGCGGGGCTAGAGGTAAGCCGGGGGGCAAAGGGGGGCTTTGGCTCGCGAAAGAGTGGGGGGGGGCATCAGTAGATTTATCGGAGGGAGGGATGTTTTCTTAGTTAACAAAAAAAATGGAAACAGCTTGCCCCCTCCCTCAAGAAAGGGTGCAAAAACCCCAGTAACGGTAGATTTGGGAAAGTCAGGCGCTCAGGCAATGGGGAGTTTCTGAGGAGAGGCGCCCCACTCCACAAGAGTCACTTACTTCTCTTATATCCAAGGAAGGAGCACTGCGATTTGGAATCAGGACATCTGCGTTCTGTGCACTTGCCATTACTGGCTGTGTGATCTTGATAATTCGTATCTGAGCCCTCGGTGTTGCTCATCGTCAAATAGGGGTGTGGAGAGGAATGCCCTGACTTTAGGGTTGTTGTGGGGGGAACTACTCAATAAAAGGGTCCAGAAACATGTTTTTACTTAAAACTGTAAAAGTGAAGGGCCTGTGTCATTATGGAATGTTTTCACCTTCTGTCTTTTTCTTCTTTTCTTTTCTTTTTGTCTCTCTCAGTCCAGGAGACCCCCCCCACCCCGCCCCCCGTCCTCCTTTTCCCTTCCCTTGTTCCTTGTGGCTGGGGGGAAAACCCCCCCTCCACTCCACACGCCATGGAGCCATCTCCTCTCTCTCCCAGTGGGGCAGGCACTCCCACCTGCCTCTTACTGGCCGCACCAGCCCGTGCCTCCAGCTGCAGTTGTGCACGTGTCCTTTCCTGAGGAACCAGTTTACTATGAGGTCACTCAATACAGCCAAAGCGGCTACAGGCTCCATTCTGCCGACGTGTCCATCCTACCGTCCTTCCTGATAGTCAGGCTTCATCCTCGCATGTCATGGCTGTCCTCTCCCTTACTTCCCCACGACCAAGGTTTAACTCAAGGGCATGAACCTCCATCTCGCTGCCGCCAGCGTGCATGGCACCCAGGCGCCTTGAGAATTCCTGGCTTCGGCTTAACCAATGGGCCGTTTCCAGCATGGCTGCTGCTGACATTGTCAATTTCTCAACAGTGGGGTCGGGTGCTCCAAATGGGCCACCCATCGTGGATAAGTGCAATGACTCCTCTCGCGAGGTCGCGGCAGAGAGAACAGACCATACCACACCATACCGAAAACTGCTGCAGCACCACTTCACACTGTTCTGTGTTCTGGTGTGTCCCAGCAGGGGAGTGGGGGCCACTGTGTGGTCCCTGCCACACCCCGTGGGGCTCAGTTGCGCCTCCCCTGCCTCCAGCCGGCCAGTGAGATCAGTCCCCCAGCAGCAGTCACACCTAATTTTTCTACTTCACTCAGCTCCCCCCCGTATAGCCATCTTATTCTCACTCTGAGCTTTCTTCTCTTTTCTCACTCCAGGGCTTCTACTGTTTGCGGTGGGCAGACGGGGAGCGGCGAGGAGGTGCCCTGTATGCCCGACCCCGCTGGTGGTGGCAAGTGGTGGGGTGGGCACTCGGAGAGTGCTGACTGGAGGCAGAGAGCTGGTGGCCCATGACGCGGGTCGTGTTCGGTGGGTACTGCTGTGTTCCTGTTGGTTCCTTGTCTCGTCGGGCCCGCCCTTTCCCATCCTCTCCCACCCCACCTCAGATCACTCCACACAGCAACCACACTGGGTTTTGATGTGAACGGGGTGTAAATAGCCCAGCTACGCACCCACCCTTGTTCCCAAGACCCAGATTATCTGGAAGAGGTAGGAGGAAGACCTGTTGTGTACCTGTGAGGAATTTTTTGATGAAGATGATAGAGCTGGGGGGTGTCTCCAGGGTTCCCGAGGGCGGGAGGAGGAGGCCCACCCTGCATAAGTGTATGCCGCACACCTGAATGAGCCCTCCGGACAAGGAGAGGAGACGGAGTCAACTTTCTGTGAGTCTTCCAAGACTTTGGCTCCTATGACGGTGGGGTGTCCTGGAGCGGGCTTGAATGATTCAGCGGGGTGGCCAACCCTCTCCTCTCCATGGCCCCCTACCCACCCTCCAATCAAGGCCCTGCTTCCCCTCGGAATGCAGGGCAACCAGTCCTGTTTTCCCATCATCTTCGTCCTCCAATCTTCCCCTCTTCCTCTTCCTCACCTTCTCGTTCTTTCTTTCTTTTTTTCTTTCTCTTTTTTCTTTCTTTTCTTTCTTTCTTTCTTTCTTTCTTTGTCTTCCTTTTCTTTCTTTTCTTTCTTCTTCTCTTTCTTCCTTCTCTTCTATCTTTCTTTCTTTCTTTTTCTTTTTTTTTTTAAGATTTTATACTATTTATTCATGAGAAACACACAAGAGAGGCAGAGACTAGGCAGAGGGAGGAGCAAATTGAAATTCTTAAGTATAAAACCAAGTAACATGGGACGCTGGGGGGCTCAGCGGTTAAGCGTTCAGCTCAGGTCATATCCGGTCCTGGTGGGTCCCACCATGGGGCTCCCCAGAGGGAGCCTGCTTCTCCCACTGCCTGTGTCTCAGACTGTCTCTGCTTTTCTCAGAATAAGTAAGTAAATCTGACCGAAAGAAAGAAGACCTTACCAGAAGACAAGAAACGAAAATCCAATCAACGAAAAGAAAGAAAGGACAAGCAAGAAAAGAACAGAAATGAAAGAAAGAAGATAAACCACACAGCATGGCAATAATGAACCCCACTGAATCACCACCCCTTTTCCGACACTAAAGCATTTGCCCCCCCTCATTTTTAAAGGAGGGAAGTGCCTTTGTCTTTTTTTTAGTAAGTAAACTGTTGTAGAGTCAATTGATGCCCCTGGTCTCCTTCCTGATCCTTCCTCTCCCCAGAGGTAACCCCGCCGAATCATTATCATTCCCATGAATTATTTGTAACTATCACTGTATTTTTTATGTGCTGTGAGAATATACAGCTTTTAATGTGTTCAAACTGGGATTATTTTATTAGCTAATACATTACAGTTTTTTGTCTTGTGTTCACATTACATTTTCTTACCAGTACTTTCACAACTTTTTTAGTCACAGTTTTCTCATTTTCCGTGAAGCAAATACAAAATATTGAGCATGATCTGCTGAGAAGTTTTCAATGAAAATTATCAAATTTTGGCGTTCTGGGAAATTGTAAATATCACAAGAAAGGAAACACAAGGTTTATTTTTTTAGACATCTTGTGATAGGTTTCAAATAGTAACCAGGAATATGGTTTTGCCAAACTCAAAAGGCCTTTACATGCCTTAAGTGTTTTCTTTAATTGGTTGGAGCCAGAAAGTTCTTTTTATTATATTTGAATAGATGATACAATTGCATGTTCAGAATTTACAAGAGGCAAAGGATGTATATGAAAAAGTCTACCAACCACTTCATCCCTCACCACACACGTCACATCGCTGAAGGTCAATGGATTTATTAATTTCTTCCAAACCAGTCAAATGAGAGGAGACTCTAAGTACAGCAGCTTGCCTGGCTTTTTCTATCAATATGATATTTTTGAAACATATATTCTAAACATAAGCCCGGATGATCATTTAGCTTACTCTAACATGCTGTCCAACAGAACTTTCTGCAATACGGAAATGTTCTACCTACACTCAGTAATGGTACCCGACACTGACAATTGATTAAAACTATGTGATTGAGTAACTAAAATTTTAAAATTTGAAATTTAAAACATAGAATTATTTAAATGATTTAAATTTAAGTTTATGTATCCCCAGTCGCTTGTGGCTACAATGGGGAACAAACACCACTGTTGTATTCACTTATATGAATACCACGATCATGGGCCCTGGGTGGCTCAGTAAGTCCTACCTTGGCTCCCGGCCTCATCAAAGAAGTCTGCTTCTCCGGCTCCCTTCTGCTGCTTCCCCCTGCTTGTACTTTCTTCTCTCCCTGTCAAAATAAATAATAAAATCTTTTTTTTTTAAGGGTCCCTATTGCCCCATAGAGTCCCCAACATTTGCTATTACCAGACTCATCTTGTTAATTTGAGGATTAAAATGTTATCTCAATTGTTTTTTAATTGGCAGTTTTTGTTTTTCCTTTGGAGGATTGTTCTTTTGTACTCATTTTCACTTTTTGTGTTGGATTTTATGTCTTTTTCATATTGATTTGAAGGCGTTCTCCATAAAGTTTCTTTTTGGTTTTTTGCCCTTATATGATGTCTCCTATAGTGTGGCCTTTGGTTATTAGCTATTTTTGGAATAGCAATATATTCAAGGTATTTCAAAAGGCACACAAGGATACCATGGCTTCTTTCCAAAGTTAAATGCAGAGTTACCATATGACTGGAAAAGATTTCTCCTTGACCAAACTCCACCCAGGCTCCTGCTAAGCCCTTTCCATCTGCTCTATAAAGACTTAAACTAATACCACATCATTTCTAAAGCCAAGGCCACACTCTAGGATGATCCTTGCCCCTCCTTTAAGTGCCACCTGGGAAAACTCAAGGCTGCCAAGGAACTTACTGTTTAGCCACGCCTAAGGTTATCACCCCTGCCTCCCAGCCTCTGTGGGAGGGTAGGAAGCCTAACTTGTATAAGCACCAGTTAATAAACTCGAATGGATTCACATGGACCAAACCACTGGGATTCCTGCTTTTTAAATTTTTCATTTTCCACTCTACTAGTTGCCACTCACTCCCCTTTTCAATGCCCAGTTACCTCTGTATCAATTTGAGTTTCATTCATGCGGGCCCTTTTCCCTGCTGCAACAGTATCTTCTGACTAAAGTTTTGTTCCTTACCACTTGAAGGAGGGTCCAGGTTTTGTTTTGTTGACACAACCCTTTTACCTGAGAAATAAAAGCAGGTGTCCACCCAGAAAATTGTACAGAATGTTTTTCTAAGCAGCATTATTTATAAAGCCAAAGTCAGAAACAACTTAAGTTCCATCAACTGATGATAAACCAAATTTGATATATACCTAGAATGAAAATAGTTTCAGCCATAAAAAAGGAATGTCTACTGATCCTGCTACTATTGATGAAACTTTGAAAACATGCTGAAATAGGAAGCCCAACACAAAAGTCCATATATTGGGTGATTCCTTTCTTTTCTTTTTAAGATTTTATTTATTTATTGTGGAGCCGTTAGCTCCGTGTTGAGCCCTCCTTTTGGCTCAGCCTGATCCCGGGTCCCTGGATTGAGTTCTGCATCCGGCTTCCTGCATGAGCCTTTCTTCTTTCTTCTCCCTCTGCCTGAGTCTTCTTCTCCTCTCTCCTCTCTCAGAATAAGGGATAAAATCTTAAAAAAAAAAAAAATTTTATTTATTTTATCTTTAAGAGAGAACAGAACCGAGATACGATGGAGAGAGTCACGAGTGGAACAAGAGGAATGGGTCTCTCCTAGACAGAGAACCCATGCAGGGCTTGATCCCGGACCCTGCGCATGACCTGAGCAGACATTCAGATGCTCAACCGACTGATTCCCCAGGAGTTTCCTGATTTCCTTTTTTAAAAAAAGATTTACTTATTATTTTGAGAGAGAGGCGAGAGTATATTGAGGCAGGGGTGGGGGTGGGGGGGAGGCAGTAGGCAGGGGAGAGTAATGGGGAGCAGATTCCACTGAGCATAGAACCTGAATGTCAATGCCAGGAGATCTCAAGACACAAGCAGGGGGAGAGCAGAGGGGAGTGAGGAAGCAGGCTCCCACTGAGAGGGAGCTGACACAGGACTGGATCCCCTGACCAAAGGAAATGCTTAACCGCCTGTGTCACCACCCAGGTACCCCATGAATAGTTTTTTGTGTTTTTTTTTAAATTTTTTTTTTAAATTATTATGATAGTCACAGAGAGAGAGAGAGAGAGGCAGAGACACAGGCAGAGGGAGAAGCAGGCTCCTGACCGGAGCCCGACGTGGGACTCGATCCCGGTCTCCAGGATCGCGCCCTGGGCCAAAGGCAGGCGCAAACCGCTGCGCCACCCAGGGATCCCCAGAATATTTTAAGTATGAGAATATCTTTCTCTTTCTGGAAAATGTATGTTTTTTTTTTTAATGTTTTTTGTTTTAATGTGGGATAACTCTGTAATCCATTTCATGGGCATTTTCTTTTTCTTTTTTAAAGATTTATTTATTTATTTTATTTTTTATTTATTTATTTATTTGTAGAGACAGCGCGCGCGCGCAGAGAAGGAGAGAGAGAGAGAGAGAACTATCTGAGGGAGTGGCAGAAGGAGAGGGAGAAGGAGACTCCTTCATTGAAGCAGGGAGACTGACTCAAGCCTCGGCCCGGCACCCGAGATCATAACCTTAGCCAAAGACAAGACACTTACCCAACTTGAGTTAATGTCTCACTAATGTAAATATGTTCAGCTGGGCACAAGTTGCAACAGAGGAAGGACCTACAGTTTTTTTTTCACTACTCCAGTGGGTTAGCACACTGATGGCACAAAATTGGCCATCAATATTTTGCTGACTGTTTGATTCATGAATGAATAAAAGAAATAGCCTCAGCATGAATATGAACCAAGTTATTTCTTTAAATATGGGCAAATTGAGCTCCCTATGAAGGCCTTCTACGTCAGAGCAAGTAAAAAAGAACTGGGTAAGACCATATATTCCCCCAATTATGGGAAAGCAGAGGTTTGTAGATGAAGGGATGCCTCATCATGGTCCCTCTATGCAGAGCCCAATTAAAAAGAGGTGGTGATGACAGAGATGTGTCAGTAACCAGGGACCACATCACACTGGATGTCTGCTAGAACCCTGGGCATTCATCAGGCTATCTGAAGCCAAGTGCTATGTAGGTTCTTGGGGAAGACTCTGCAGATACTCTCCCAGACAGGAGACTGGGCCTTAGAAAGAAGTAGATTTCTTAATAGAACGAAGAGTCCCTCAAAATAACCAACTTAAATTAATTAATAATTTTTTTGCCCCCCCTTTTTTTTTTAAATCTTTATTTATTTATTTATTCAATTAGAGACAACCCCGATAGATGAGGCTAGCCATCAGGCAGGAGAAGAAGGTCTCCTGCAGTAGAGCGGAGGTGGGACGCTGATCCCTGTCTCCAGGATCAGCCCTGGGCTGAAGGAGGGCATGCCAAACCGCTGAGCCACTCAGCTGCCCATATATTTCACTCTGTAAAAAACTTATCCACAATAGATTACACTTCAAATTCCCTATCTTCCTCGAGGCAGAGTGGGGCTCAATGTTTCATTGGGAGCCAAGAAAGCTTCCTCCCATGTCCCCTCACCCCTCTGGACTCATCTCAGTGACTAGCATGTTTATTCTGGCATCTATAGGTCAATACTAGGAAGTGCCTTGGACAGAGTCATGAGAAATCTATTCCCTGGAAAGATATTTAATATCCTAGGTATCCTACGATATGTCTCACATGACTTTGAACTAGCATCAGTTAGCCCTTTATGTTTCAATTACCAAATACACTGCCACAGATCTCTAAGTTGCCGTAGATCAGCACAAATCCCGATTGTGATTTTGTTCATCATTCAGTACCTTGCCTGAGCACCCCCGTGTGGGATAATTGTTGGGTCAGTCTGGTATCTACCTAGACGCTATTTCCACCTGACCCAGAATCTGATCTAGAGAATAATTCTGAAGATTATGGCTTATTCCTGCTATTTGCCAAATTTCCTTTTTGTTGTTTTCAAAAAAGAACAGAGGGGATAAGGAGCGAGTTTTGAGAGAGCTTGTTTAATGTGCAGGTTGATTAAAGTTGTTGAATGGTGTCACCATCCACTGACACCTCTCACTGCAAAAAACTCATGGAAACCCCAGACTCTACATCTGAGTAGGCTCATATTTGAGTAGCCTCTGGTGCCTGGTCCTGGCTCTTCTCTGAGTTTTTTGTTTGTCGACAGGGCCCGACCAAAGCCATTTTATCTTTTTTCTGCTAGACCAGACTTTCTGCTTTTTCACCATGGATTCAATTTAATTGCATTATCCTTTGAATCATCTGCAGATGTAGATTAGGGGCGTCAGCCCCCACACAAGACTTGGAAGTAAGGTATCATAGGTAACTAAAAAAGGCATGTGCTCTACAGACCAAGCTGGGGTTCAAATCCAACCTTCTGCAACTTCTTCTCTAGGCTTATGGAAAATAGGGCTAATAGGAGTCCAGTACAGTTGATGTACTCAACTGAAATCTACAAAAACCAGCTACAATAAACACCTCAAATTGTTTTCGTATTACAAACAGTCTAGAATTATGTGTCCCTGCTAAAAACAATCAACTCGGTGATTCCCTGGAGGGCTTCTGCAGGTTTAGACCTTCTTCAGCCCAGGGCTGATCGGAGTACCGAGATCAGTCCCATGGCTCCCTGCTGAGCCTGCTTCTCCCCTCTGCTGATGTCCTCTGCTCTCTCTCTCTCTTTCTTCTGGTGTCTCTCATGAATAAATAAATAAAATCTTTAAAATCAACAACAAAACAAAAACACACATTACCTCTATCATCCCAGCGACCCAGGCTTCCTCACTCTGCCCCATCATGCTTGCTTGCTGCTTTCGGGGTCTTCTGTGAGTTTTCTACGATACTCTTTTCTCAGGAAATATTGCTCCTAGATTGCCTAGCATCAATTTTGAATGCTGCTGTTTTGAGGAGGGAAGAGGAAGATTAGGTAGGGACAGTGGTCCTGTGGATGGTTTGGATTGTTATTCCCCATCTTTGCTTTCCTCTTTAGTACACAATTCATGCCCTTTGGCTATGTGAACTCTCTTGGACGCAATGAATGTCATGACATGATAGAACCCAATACTTTAAATGTGGGCTTTTTGTGACTGATTTTGGCCTCCTTACAACCTCGTGTATGTGTCAAGAGAAAAGCAAATTCTATAGTATCCACTCCCCTTTAGCTTGCCCAGGTTAATTACACTGAACATAACCAGAGCCTGAATTTCCTACATTCTCTGATTAAGTCCCAACATGGATAAGCCAAACCATAGCCCACTTCTCCACGCAAAGCATGAAAAAGGTGATTTGTGTATTGGTAAGCCATTGAGAGCTTGTGAAGTTGTTCGTGTGTGACACAGTAAAAACTGAGGGTATTGCAGGCCCTTTTTGAGGGCCCCACCAATGTCTGAATCTCTTTATAGGATCAATTTCTTACAGTCCAGCAACTCATGAATGTGAGGAGAAATAGTTTTATCTATAATCTGTGGTTTTTTTGCTTACAACTTCATTCACTAGGTAGCATGAAAGCTGGATTTGATTTCAGTGCAAATAACCAAGACAATTTGGCGTGTTTCAGATACTTATTCAGTCTATCGTCTAATAAAATCTCTCAGAACGTCTCAGATCTCTCAGACGTCTCCCCTGGCCCCCGCTTCTTGCTAAGCTTCGTTCTTGTCTTGTGGGTTGGTCGGTTTGCATGAAAGGAGACATGAGGCCTTTAATGTGATCTCCTCGGTGAATGTTGGTTATTACTATAAGTGGATACTTTCGGGTGTTTTTTCTTCAGACATTCTTTTCAAGTATGTGTCCTGCTTGGTTGTCCATTGGTCCAATATGTCGCGTTTGGTCTATGTTTCACCACCTGTCCTGGCCTTTGCCCACCTGACAAGGGTCTACTCGAGCATTACGGGCCTAGTTCATGGAATCTCAACATCGCTGTCAAAATACCGCTGTGTGCTGGAGGGCCGCGCGTCTGCTGCGGCTGCCTGCGACACTCAAAAACCGCCCTATACGCTTCCCTTGTCGTGATAGCCTAGTGGGCTGTGCTCCTGCAATATTTTGCCACCGATCTCCCACCCTCCAGCGCGCCGTAGCTGGCGCAACGTCCAAACCATATTCCCTTCCAGTTGTGCGGTGAGGGCCAGCCCCGGGGGTGACTCTCAGCCATCCCATTCAGAGGGCGTTTGTCGGCGTATTGAGGCTGAGGCTCGGGGCAGAAGAGATTAAGAGGCAAAAGAGTTGACAATACGGGGACGAAAAGCGCACACACCTAGTCCCGTAATCGCGCCTTGGTTAGCCTGATGGTGCTGTGTTTATTTGTGCGCGGGACCAGTAGGAAGGCGGCAGGGGTCGGGCGTCGATGACATAGATGAGGATGGGCCGATGACGAAGCGCGGGCCCCAAGTCCACAGGAACCCAGGGACACTGAGCGCAAGCCCCCGTGCTGGGGCGGGAGAGACCCGGTTCGTCCGCCAAAAGACCCAATAGGTCGGTCAAGGGCCCGACAAAAGGGCAACGTGCGCCTGTGTTAAGGCCGCACATAAGCATATCCGGGCGCAGGGACAGCTCGGGGTGGTGAAACTACCACAGGTCTAACAACCTGCGACCACATAAAGAGGTGCCGTCGTGGCACCATGCTTGGTGAAGGGAAGTACGGCGTGTAGCAGTAGCCGCATCCGGAAGAGGAGAAAAACTCAAGACAAGAGCACGAAGGTGATTCGCCCGCCGGGGGAGAAGTAGACAGTCGGGTGATGGTGCTGACAAAAAAATACACTACACGGGTGCCGAACAGGGAGCTAAGTATAGAATTAGGCTGCGCTCCACGGAGCCGTGGGTTCAAGACAGCGGTGAGGTTGAAAGGGGGGAAGGCAATGAGCAGATGTAACAATGGTTGCCGGTGGTAAAAATAGTTTGGATGGGATGATGTGATACAGAAACAACGCACTGGTGGACCTCCCAACAGCAAGGAGAACACAAAGAAGAGCGAACCCCCATGTCCACGAACACAAGCCCCGCTGGAAGCCACACGGGAGTGAGAGCAGGAAGTGGTAGACCAAAAACACCGCAGATCGAACCAACGACGCCGGTGCGCGAGCCGCCCCCCACCCACCCCACAAAGCATTATTCAGTTGAGACAAGAAAAGAGGCAGACCAGACGTCCCGAAGAAGGCCAGAGCCCAAAAGGGGGGGGAGTGCCAAGCCCGATAAGAGCAGTGGCAGTCTAGAAAAATCAAGGAAACCAAAGCCCAACCACAAAAAGGGGCGAAACCCCACACTGTGGGGTGTACATATACCTTAGACAGAACACAATGCGGCGTCGAGGATACGGTACAACATACCACCACGGGAAACCGCCAGAAAACCAACGGGTGGAAGGGGAAGAGGTCAATAGAAATCAAGTGCTAAGGGTGGGCACGAGGGAAGAACGCAGTAAAGTGTAGGGTGTTGCACTACAATACTAGGAACCCCGGGGCCACACACGGGGAGGAGCCCCGGTGCCCCAGGGTTGGACCGGGAACCAAACGGCCACACAGGGCCAGAAGATGACCGGACCTGGGAGCCGGCGTCTACCCTGCCCGAGGCAAAACACCTGGCGCTGTGGTTGGGTGAGTCCAGTCTTCGTCGCGCTGAAAGGAACAAGCGTATATTACACAGGACTATAATAAGGAAAAGCGCTCTCAGAACGTGCGGAAAAGGAAGACAGAAAGGATAGTGGATGGTAGCTATGTGGGGTGTATGATAGAAAAGTGGGGCGGATGCCATAGAAACCCCACCACCACAGGCGGGATCACCAAAGAACGCCTCCAGGAGGGTCCGCGCGAGGGGACCCTCCCCGGTTCAAACACCCGGGGCCAAGGGCGCTAAAAGGGAAAAAAAAAAAACAAAAAAAGGCACGCGGATCCACGCGAGCGGGGACCCATAACGCTAGGAGAACTCTATAAACAGCGTGATACTTGTATCCATCTATGGTCCGCGACTCACGCAATGTCTCGTACATACCTATCGGTCCATACTAAGGGTAACTAGGCACAAGCTGGGGAGAGGGTGGCGCAGTGGGAGGGTAAATGCTAAACGAACGAAAGAAATCAAAAGTGGAGATGGGGCGCAAGTGGGGTTGGAAGGGGCTGGGGGAGACGCTATGGATAGTGGCTCACTAATGGACGTGCAGGCTTTGGTCAGGCCCCACCACGTCGGGGCTTCGGTGCTTATTGAGTTACAATGCCGCGCCTCGCTCGCCTGCTCGCGAAAATAAAGAAATGATCTTGTTGGGGGGGGGGGAGAAAGCCCTGGAGTGCTCAGTTGGCACACTTGAGCTTCTGCATGCTTGTGTTGGGCGGGTGCAATCACTAGAATCCCTGTTGGAAAGATCACCCTGGGTGGGCTCTGGTGACATATGACAGCCAAGGGTGGTGGAGGCAGAGCTCAGCGATCCGTGTGTCCTCGCACTCGCTCGTCCGCGCCTTCAGCGCCACCTCTACCCGGGGGCTTGGCAGCTAACACCACTCATAGGGATGGATCTACCGTCGCCGCGGCCACTCTCTACTTCGCAAGGTAAGAGCAGAAATAAAATAGTTTTGAAAAGAAAAGACTAAGATCTGAGTGAAATTCAAATTGTTTCACCAACATATGCTGTGAAAACCAAGCTCGGGGGAGAGAGAGTGTGACACTACATAAAGGAACCTGGCGAATAAGTTGATGAATCAAGAACCCAACCCCGAGGCAAAGTGCGCCAAGGAGGTGGAGCAGAACGGAGGCACAAAAATATATCTACGGGGCGGGGTGGCCGATACAGACACACCAGGAAGGGGAGAACAAAACAACAATACCTCAGGAAAGAGGGAAAGTTTTCCAAAAGGAACTTCTGTCTTCTAAAGTGGCAACCAGAGTCAGCAAGCCAAGGATATGATATGGAAGGAAAAAAAGAGAAGCTTGCCCTTTCCTGTCTTGGACATTGAAGAAGATATCTGGGAGGGGAGAATGAGATAAGAATCAAAGAGGTTTAACTTGGAATTGGGGAAATGGCTTCAGAAATACCCAGAAAATAGAAGAAATCACTGAAGTTATAATAAACTGGTACCCAATGTAGATAACTGAGCAAATCAGGGTGAACTGTCAGAGAGATAGTGTCTAATTTGTACTGTCAGTCCTTCCCCAATGATGAGCATTTAGTTGAGAGTCAAGGGCCTGCCATGGGCCATGGTGGAGTAGGAGGATGGCAAAGGAAATGGAGGCATATGGTTTGGACAGCTTGGGTCAGGGGCTGGATGGGGGACATAGTGGAAATTCAAGGGGCCCACTGGGCTTTGCAGAGCTATAGGGAGGTTGAGTCAGCCAGAGAGATGAGATCAGGTCTAGCCAAGAGAGACATGTGAGATACTCTAAGTGCTGACTTTAGTCAAAGGCCGGCAGGGTGAACATGACCAAGCGCATATTGGCCCATAAACCAAAGGACATACTGAAAGCATGAGAACCCCAGTTCCCTTCTTATACCCATCCCTGAGGAGATCACTTAAGCCTCATCTCTCTCTTCATGCACCCCCAACAGAAACTTAGCAAGAAGCCTGGGGGCAGGGAAGACGTCTGAGAGATCTGAGACTCTGAGCATTTTTATCTAGAGAGACTGAAAAGTATCTGAACACCCACTTATTCTTTGGTATTGCACTGAAACAACTCCAGCTTTTCATGCTACCTAGTGAATGAAGGTTGTAAGAAAAACCACATTACTTATAGATAAACTATTTCTCCTCACATCTCTGAGTTGTGGTGTAAGATAATTGATCCTACTAAAGAGCTTAGACATTGGTGGGGCCCTCAAAATGGCCTGCAATACTCAGTTTTTACTGTGTAACAAACAACTCCAAGCTCTCAATGGCTTACAATAACAATCACCTATTTTCATGCTTTTGGTGGTAGAAGTTGGCTATGGTTTGGCTTATCCATGTTGGGCTTAACAGAGAATGGTAGAACTTCAGGCTCCTGGTTATGTTCAGTTATTTAACCTGGGCCAAGCTAAAGGGGCAGTGGATATATAGAATTTGCTTTTCTCTTGACACATCACAGAGGTGTAAGAGGCCAAATCAAGTCACAAAAGCACATTTAAAGTATCTGGTTATATCATGTCATGACATTCCATTGGTCCAAGAGAGTCACATACCAAAGGGCATGAATGTGTACTTAAAGAGGAAGCAAAGTATGGGGAATAACAATCCAAACCATCACAGGACCACTGTCCCCTACCTACTCTTTCTTCCCTCCTCAAAACAGCAGTATTCCCAAATTGATCTAGGAAATCTAGGAGCAATATTTCCCTTGAGCAAAGAGTATCAGTAGAACATCACAGAAGACCCCGAAAGCCAGCACAGCAAGCATGATGGGGCAGAGTGAGGAAAGCCTGGGTCTTGGATGATAGAGTTAAATGTGTGTTTTTGTTTGTTGTTGTTTTTAAAGATTTTATTTATTTATTCATGAGAGACCCAGAGAAAGAGAGAGAGAGGCAGAGACACAGGCAGAGGGAGAAGCAGGCTCTATGCAGGGAGCCGGATGTGGGACTCGATCTCGGGACTCCAAGATCATGCCCTGGGCTGAAGACAGGTGCTAAACCGCAGAGCCACCCAGGGATCCCCGAGTTGAATGTTTTTAGCAGACACCTACTTCTAGACTTTTGTAATACGAAACAATTTGATGTGTTTATTGTTAGCTGAGTTTTTTGTAGATTTCAGTTGAGTACATCCAACTGATACTGGACTCCTATTAGCCCTATTTTTCCATAAGGCCTAGAGAAGTAAGTGCAGAAGGTTGGATTTGAACCCAAGCTTTGTCTGTAGAGCACATGCCTTTTTTTACCTTACTATGATACCTTACTTTCCAAGTCTTGTGTGGGGCTGACGCCCCTAATATACATGGCAGCTGATTCAAAGGATAATGCAATTAAATGACTCCATGGTGAAAAAGCAGAAAGTCTGGTCATAGCAGTAAAAAATATCAACATGGCTTTGGTCTGGCCCTGTAGCCAAACAACTCAGAGAAGAGCCAGGACCAGGCACCAGAGGCTACTCAAATATAGAGCTCTACTCAGATGTAGAGTCCTGGGGTTTCCCTGAGTTTTATGCAGGAGAGGTGTCATGTGATGGTGACCCCACTCAACAATTTAATCAACCTGCACATTTAAAACAAGCTCTCTCAAACTCCTGCTCCCTTCATCCCCTCTGTTCTTTTTTGAAACAACAAAAAGGAAATTTGGCAAATAGCAGGCTAAGCCATCAATCTTCAAATCTATTCTATAGATCAAGATTTCTGGGTCATGTGGAAATAGCTGTCTAGGTAGATACCAGGGACTGACCCAACAATTATATCCCACACGGGAGGTGCTCAGGCAAGTGTACTGAATGAATGAACAAATCACAATCTGGGATTTGTGATGATCCTTACTGCAACTCTAGAGATCTGTTGGCCAGTGTATTTGGTAATTGAACCTAAAGGGCTAACTGATGCTAGTCAAAGTCATGTGAGACATATCGGCTAGGATACCTAGGATATAATATCTTTCCAGGGAATAGATTTCTCATACCTCTGTCCAAGGCACTTCCTAGTATTGACATATAGATGCAGAATAAACATGATAGTCACTGAGCATGAGTCAGAGGGGTGAGGACATGGTGAGTAAGCTTTCTCTGGCTCCCCATAGAAGACATTGAGCCACCTCTGCCTCGAGAAGATAGGGGAATTTTGTAAGTGTAATCTATTTTTGGATACAGTTTTGTTACAGAGTGAAATATATGGGCAGCCTAGGTGGCTCAGCGGTTTAGTGCCACCTTCAGCCCAGGGCCTGATCCTGGAGACCCGGGATCGAGTCCCACCTCGGGCTCTCTGCATGGAGCCTGTATGGGCTCTCTCCCTCTGCCTGTGTCTCTGCCTCTCTCTCTCTCTTCTCTGTCTCTCATGAATAAATAAATAAAATATTTTAAAAAAAGAAATATATAATTTAAGTTGGTATTTTGAGGGACTCTTCTTTCTATTAAGAAATCTACTTCTTTCTAAGGCCCAGTCTCCTGTCTGTGAGAGTATCTGCAGAGTCTTCCCCAAGAACCTACATAGCACTTGGCTCTCAGATAGCATGATGAATGCCCAGGGTTCTAGCAGACCTCCAGTGATGATGGGGTCCCTGGTACTGACACATCTCTGTCATCACTATCTTTTTATATTGGGCTTCTGCATAGAGGGACCATGATGAGGCATCCACTTCCATCTACAACCCTCTGCTTTCATAATTGGGGCTATATGGTCTTTCCCAGTTCTTATCTTTTACTTGCTCTGAAGTAGAAGGCCTTCATAGGGAGCTCAAATTTGCCCATATTTAAGAATAACTTGGTTCATATTCCATTTTGAGGCTATTTCTTTTATTCATTCATGTAATCAAACAGTCAGCAAATATTGATGGCCAATTTTGTGCCATCAGTGTGCTAACCACTGGAGTAGTGCTTAACAAAACTGTAGGTCCCTTCCTCTGTGCAACTTGTGGCCCAGCTGAAAATATTTACATTTAGTGAGACATTAACCTCAGTTGGTTAAGTGTCTGTCTTTGGCTCAGGTTATGATCTCAGGGTCCTGGGACCGAGGCTTGAGTCAGTCTCCCTGCTCAATGAGGAGTCTCCTTCTCCCTCTCCTTCTGCCCCTCCCTCAGATAGTTCTCTCTCTCTCTCTCTCTCTCTCTCTCGCGCGCGCGCGCTGTCTCTCTCAAATAAATAAATAAATAAATAAATAAATAAATAAATAAATCTTTAAAAAAGAAAAAGTAAAAATGCTCCATGAAATGGATACAGAGTTATAACCAACATTAAAACAAAAACATTAAAAAAAAAAAACATACATTTTCCCAGAGAAGAGAAAGAGTATGTAAGAGTATACTTTCAAACTATTTGGGGATCCCTGGGTGGCGCAGCGGTTTAGCGCCTGCCTTTGGCCCAGGGCGCGATCCTGGAGACCTGGGATCGAATCCCACGTCGGGCTCCCGGTGCACGGAGCCTGCTTCTCCCTCTGCCTGTGTCTCTGCCTCTCTCTCTCTCTCTCTGTATGACTATCATAAATAAATTTAAAAAAAAATTAAAAAAAACACAAAAAACTATTCTATGGGGTACCTGGGTGGTGCAGTCGGTTAAGCATCTTCCTTTGGCTCAGGGATCCAGTCCTGTGTCAGCTCCCTGCTCAGTGGGAGCCTGCTTCTTCCTCTCCCTCTGCCTCTCCCCCTGCTTGTGTCTTGAGATCTCCTGGCATTGACATCAGGTTCTCTGCTCAGTGCAGAATCTGCTTCCCCATTCTCTCCCTCTGCCTACTGCCTCCCCCCACCCCCACCCCTGCCTCATATACTCTCGCGCTCTCTCTCTAAAATAAATAAGTAAATCTTTTTTTAAAAAAAGGAATCAGGAACTCCTGGGTGACTCAGTCGGTTGAGCATCTGCCTTCTGCTCAGGTCATGAGCCAGGGTCCTGGGATCAAGCCCTGCATCGGGTTCTCTGTTCTAGGAGAGCCTCCCTCTTCCTCTTTTTCCCACTCGTGCTCTCTCCATCGCTATCTCGGTTCTGTCTCTCTTAAGTAAATAAATAAAATCTTTTTTTTTTTTTTAAGATTTTATCCATTTATTCATGAGAGAGAGAGAGAGAAGCAGAGACTCAGGCAGAGGGAGAAGCAGGCTCCCTGCAGGAAGCCGGATGCAGAACTCAATCCCAGGACCCGGGATCATGCCCTGAGCCAAAGGGAGGGGCTCAACCACTGAGCTATCCAGGCATCCCCAATAAATAAATAAAATCTTAAAAAGAAAAGAAAAGGAATCACCCAATATATGATCTTTTGTGTTTGGCTTCCTATTTCAGCATGTTTTCAAAGTTCATCAAAGTAGCATGTATCAGTAGTACATTCCTTTTTTATGGCTGAAACTATTTCATTCTATGTATATATCATAATTTGTTTATTCATCAGTTGATGGACACTTAAGTTGTTTCTGCCTTTGGCTATTATAAATAATGCTGCTATAAACATTCTTGTACAATTTTCTGTGTGGACACATGCTTTTATTTCTCAGGTAAAATTGCTGGTTTGTGTCAACATAAACAAAACTGGACCCTCCTTAAAGTGGTAAGGACAAACTTTAGTCAGTAAGATACTGTTGCAGCAGGGAAAAGAGGCCAGCATGAATGAAACTCAACTTTGATACAGAGGTAACTGGGCATTGAAAAGGGGAGTGAGTGGCAACTTAGTAGAGTGGAAATGAAAAATTTAAAAAGCAGGAATCCCAGTGGTTTGGTCCATGTGAAATCCATTCGAGTTTATTAACTGGTGCTTATCCAAGTTAGGCTCCTACCCTCCCACAGAGGCTGGGAGGCAGGGGTGATAACCTTAGGCGTTGGCTAAACAGTAAGTTCCTTTGGCAGCCTTGAGTTTTCTCAGGTAGGCACTTAAAGGAGGGGCAAGGATCATCCTAGAGCTGTGGCCTTGAGCTATTAGAAATGATGCTGGTATTAGTTTAAGTCTTTATAGAGCTAGATGGAAAGGGCTTAGAGGAGCCTGGTTGGAGTTTGGTCAAGGAGAGAATCTTTTCCAGTCATATGGTAACTCTGCATTTAACTTTTGAAAGAGCCCTGGTTATCATTGTGTGCCTTTTGAAATACATGTGAATATATTGCTATTCCAAAAATTAAGCTAATAACAAAAGGCACACTATAGGAGACATCATATATAGGCATATAACCAAGAAGAATTTATGGAGAACGCCTTCAAATCAATATGAAAAAGACAATAAATCCAACACAAAAAGTGAAAATGGTACAAAAGACAATTCCTCAAAGGAAAAACAAAAACTGCCAATTAAAATAACAATGAGATAACATTTTACATCCATCAAATTAACAAAGATGAGTCTGGTAATAGCAAATGTTGGTGACTCTATGGGGCAATAGGGACCCTTAAAAAAAAAGATTTTATTCATTTATTTGACAGGGAGAGAAGAAAGTACAAGCAGGGGGAGCAGCAGAAGGAGAGGGAGAAGCAGACTTCCTGATGAGCAGGGAGCCCAAGGTAGGACTTACTGAGCCACCCAGGCACCCTGATCTGTGGTATATTCATATAATTGAATACAACAGTGGTGTTCTGTTCCCCATGGTAGCCACAAGCGACATGGGGCTACATAAACTTAAATTTAAATATTTAAATTAATTCTATGTTTTAAATTTCAAATTTTAAATTTAGTTCCTCAATCACATTAGTTTTATATCAATTGTTCAGTGTGGTACCATACTGGACAGTGTAGTTATAGAACATTTCCGTCATTGCAGAAAGTTCTGTTGGACAGCATGTTATAGAGTAGATAAAATGAGTCATCCGGGTCTATATGTTTCAGAATATATGTTTCAAAAATATAATATTGATAGGAAAAAGCCAGCAAGCTGCCTGTACACTTAGAGTATCCTCTCATTTGACTGGTTTGGAAGAAATTCATAACATCCATTGCCTTCAGAGATGTGAAGTGTGTGGTGAGGGATGAAGTGGTTGGTAGACTTTTCATATACATCCTTTGCCTCTTTTAAATTCTGAACCATGCAATTGTATCATCTATTCAAATATAATAAAATAAATTCTGGCTCCAACCAATTCAAGAAAAACACTTAAGGCATGTAAAGCCTTTTTGGAGTTTGGCAAAACCATATTTACTGGTTACTTATTGAAACCTATCCACCAGATTGTCTAAAAAAATAACCTTGTGTTTCCTTTCTGTGATATTTTACAATTTCCACAGAACGCAAAATTTGAATATTTTCATTGAAACTTCTACAGCAAGATCCTGCTCAATCTTTTGTATTTGTTTCACGTGAAACTGAGAAACTGTGACTAAAAAAGTTGTGAAAGTACTGGTAAGAAAAATGTAATGTGAACACAAGACAAAACTGTAATGTATTAGCTAATAAATATATCCAGTTTGAACACATTAAAATGCTGTATATTCTCACAGACACATAAAAATACAGTGATAGTACAAAATAATTCATGGGAATGATAATGATTCAGGCTGGAGGTTACCTCTGGGGAGAGGGAAGGTATCAGGAAGGAGGACACAGGGGCATCAATTGACTCTACAACATTTTACTTACTAAAAAAAAGGAGGGGGGGCAAATTGTTAGTGTCGGAAAGGGGGTGGTGATTCCGTGGGGTTTCATTATTGCCATGCTGTGTGGTTTTATCTTTCTTTTCTTTTCTCTTTTCTTTTCTTTTCTTTCTTTCTTTCTTTTCTTTTCTTTTCTTTTCTTTTCTTTTCTTTTCTTTTCTTTTCTTTCTTCTTTCTTTCTTTCAGATTTTACTTACTTATTCATGAGAAACGCAGAGACAGGCTGAGACACAGGCAGAGGGAGAAGCAGGCTCCCTCTGGGGAGCCCCATGTGGGACCCATCCCAGGACCCCAGGATCATGACCTGAGCTGACGCTTAACCGCTGAGCCCCCCAGGCGTCCCTGTTACTTGGTTTTCTACTTAAGAATTTCAATTTGCTCCTCCCTCTGCCTATGTCTCTGCCTCTCTCTGTGTGTTTCTCATGGATAAATAAGTAAAATCTTAAAAAAAAAAAAAAAGAAAGAAGAAGAAAGAAAAAAAAGAAAGAAAGAAAAGGAGAAATAAAAGGAAAGAGAAAGAGAACGAAAAAGAGACAGAAGAGAACGCGGGAGAGGGAAGAAAGAGCAGAGAAGAAGGAGGGAGGTGGGTTTCAACTTGGGGCATCTGCCTTGGACTCAGGTCCTGATCCTACGGTCCCCAGAGGAGCCTGGACCCGGGTAGGGCTCCCTGTTCAGCAGAAGTCTGCTTCTCCCCTTTCCCTCTGCTCCTCCCACACTAGTGGTTTCTCTCTAGCAATAAATAAATCTTTTTTAAGAAAGAATGTCGGGGGATCCCTGGGTGGCGCAGCGGTTGGCTCCTGCCTTTGGCCCAGGGCGTGATCCTGGAGATCAGGGATTGATCCCACGTCAGGCTCCCGGTGCGTGGATCCTGCTGTTCCCTCTGCCTGTGTCTCTGCCTCTCTCTCTCTCTCTCTCTGTGTGACTATCATAAATAAATTAAAAAAAAAAAAAATGTCGGGACGCCTGGGTCAGCGGTTGAGCGTCTGCCTTCGGCTCAAGGTGTGATCCTGAGTCTGGGGATCCAGTCCCTCATGCGGTTCCCTGGGAGGAGCCTGCTTCTCCCTCTGCCTATGCCTTTGCTTCTCTCTTTGTCTCTCATGAATAAATACGCAAAATCTTTAAAAATAAATAAATAAACATAAAAATTTTTAAAAGAATGTCATCTTAAAAAATAATAATATAAACACCTTATTAACAATCGCTGATCATCCCTGTGGGCCAGACACCCAGGGCCCACCATGAGTCCTGCGCCACCCCTGAGCCTCTCACTCTGACTGATAGGGTGAGCAGTCATCCTTGCCTCCGGGCCTTTCCCGTTGCCGTCGCGGTTGCGGAGAGTGGAGAGGCTGGTGTCCTCTGTGAATTGCACGCACACCCGCCTGCACAGTCCCTGCAGCACCTTCCTGGTCCTGGTCAGCTTGATGGGCTGCAACAGCTTGTGTCCACAGTGGCAGCACCGTGGTGGTCAGATGGAGAGCTCCTTATTTTGAAAAAGAAAGAGATGGGGGAAAACATCATTTTAGGCTTTAAAAAATGTGAAGGCCTGGATGTGAGAGAACATCGTCCATTTTTGAGGAATTTAAAAAAGCTTTGCAGCTGGATTTGCCCAGGAGAAGTCTGGCCACGTGGACATGGGCAGCGCACTGGACCATTTAAGCCATGATGACAGAAATACACATGTAAGCCTGCCTTCTTTTTTCAAAGACTTTATTTTTAAGTAATTTCTATACCCAGCATGGGGTTTGAACTCATAACTCCAAGATCAGGAGTCACCAGGCACTAACTGAGCCAGCCAGGCACCCCTGTAAAAGGCCTTCTTTATAAAGAAAATATAATGGGCACCTGGTGGTAGAGTCAGCACTGCATGATGTTGGGTTGTGAGTTCAAGCCAAAGGTTGGATGTAGAGATTATTAAAAATAAACTCTTAAAAAAGAAAAGAAAATATAAGATCAGATATAAATTTTTCTTTGAAGGATAGAAACCTGTTTTTATTTATTTTATTTTTTAAAAGATTTTATTTATTTATTCATGAGAGACAGAGACAGAGAGAGAGCCAGAGGGAGAAGCAGCCTCCATGCAGGGAGCCTGATGTGGGACTCGACCCCAGGTCTCCAGGATCAGGCCCTGGGCTGAAGGCAGTGCTAAAGCACTGAGCCACCTGGGCTGCCTAGGAAATCTGTTTTTAGTTAGCAAAGGGCTCACTAACTGGACTTGGAAAACTTCAAAAAGCTAAATACAAATCTCAAAGTGAATTCATTTTTGCATTGCACTTACTGCTCTCAAGACTGTGGCATCCAAAGGGAAGAGAATGCGTATGATTGTACATACTGTGCTGAGGTTGTCACATCCATGATCTCTTGTTTTTGTCATTGCCTCTGTATCTGCTCATCTATCTGTACTCCTCACTGGTTGAGAACTTCCAAAAAGGCAGGGACGAGTCTGTCCTGTCTCTGCCGTGAGCCCAGCATCCAGCACAGTATGACACATGCACACAGCCCCTGACTCCGTGCCACAACTGACCTGGCTTCTTGTGTTTGTTTTAATTGCTGAGTCAACAGCTTTCTTCTTGGTCGCTTGTTTTATACTTATTAGATAAACCAAAAGAACTGTTGAGTTGGTTTTACAAACATGTGTAGAGGCATACATGGCTGAAATTAACCACCTAACAATAGAACATGTCTATGTTCAGAGTCCATCAATGGTTGGGGATTTTGAGGTATTTTCAAGTATGGAAAACTGACTGACTTAGCATCTTCATCTCCAGCACATGCACATTGTCTCATGTGATAATTAAGGAGTGTGACGGTCCTCCCAAATCCATAGTACATGTTTGCTGCAAGAGTTAACTGCAATTTTCTGGTCTTTATCTCCAACCCTGGCTAAGCCAACACAGTGTCTCCTTGTTGAGTATCGATTCTCCAGAAGTTGCTGTGCTGCTTGGATTTCATTCATATACTAAGAAGGTTCATAGGTCTTCCTTCTTTTGATGAGATTTTCCAAAGACTGCTCCTTTACTTCGATGTCTAGTAAGGAGAGTGTGTGTGTGTTGTTCAGTCTATTCTTCTTCACTTTGTCAAAGAAGCTTTCTGGTCTCCAAGTGTCTGTCCAAAAAACAATAGAAATTTTCTCTCCACATTTATACAACTGTAAACCACAGCAGCCTACAGCATTTATTATGGAAGCATTTTGAATAACTCGATAAGAGATTCCCAGTTTTGTTCCTCCCAGAATAAGATCACTGTGTATTGTATCCCCAAGTGGATTATCAACCATGAGGAAAGCAACATCATTGATATCAGCATCCTTCAAAATATTATCTGCTTCTTGTTCCACTTCTTCCCTATCAGCAAGAATCAATTTTCTTCCATGCTCTTCCAGGGTTTTCTTCCCTACTGTCAAGACTAAGGTATAGGCTTCCAGATACACTTGAGTGCAGCATTTTACAGCTTCCAGGCCCTTGAATGTTGATGTTCTTGGCATCACCCAAGCCCAAGCTAACCAGGTAACACATTTCAAAGTCCAGGGGGACAGAGACCACCAACTGCTCCCTTTCTGAAGAAGCAGTTAAGGATTGGAGTGCTTCTTACACTGAATTTGCATCCTGCATAAACATGAAGCAAGACAGGGGCACCTGGGTGACTAATTCGGAGACTGCCTTCATCTCAGGTCATGATCTCGGGGTCCTGGGACTGAGCCCCACATCAGGCTCCCTGCTCAGTGCGGAATCTGCCTGTTACTCTCTTTCTGCCTCTTCTCCCCCTCCCTGCTCATGCTCTCTCTTTCCCCCTCTCTCTCAATTAATAAAATCTTTAAAAATATGGAGCAAGACATTTTTAAGTGTAGTAACACTCTTTCTTCTTTTATGACTAATTTTTTCTGAGGAGCACTGATCAAAGAAAGGAAAATGGCTCCTTAGACCTACTTTGAAGGGTGTATCTTCCCTGAATCTTTGACACTGCTTTGCAGAGCGATAGTGGACCTCACTCCAGGGAGTGTCTGTCTCCTGTGAAGCCTATATGTGAGGAGAGAGGGTGTGGTGGTGTTTAGTGATGCCTCCTTGGCAATTGGAGACTGAAGAGGGAGGTCTGCTCTACAGGCCGGGATCATGAGCATTCACCCTCTTTTTATTTAACACCTTGCATTTCTCATCAAAGAAATGACAGTAAAATATAGAAAGCCCCATTTCTTTCTTCTAACACAACCTCTACCCTACTTATGTGACCAAATATTTCCCAGTCTGGATATGAAATCTTCCATTATGAGAAACTCTCTAGGATGTCCATTCAATATGGTTTGTAGTTGTGGAATTTTGTGATCCGGACATATGGTAGAAAAGAGCATTCTTGTAGCAATTTGAATTGGAATCTAGATGGTGCCTGGCCTCTGAAAGTGCCCTCCAGCCCAGTGTCATATGAGAATTCATCCCCCATCCCGCTGCCCCTCCAATTCCACATCTGTGCTGTTAGCTGAGTTTGGATAGTCCGTGAGAACGGGGAAGAATGAGATGGCAAAAGAGAATCCAGCCGTCTGTTTGTAGTTAATGCTGGGTGCTCTCTTATCACTCTGAGAACTGGAAAGTTATTGGGAGAATAAGTACCACATGGACTAAAAATCTCTATTGGTCTTTGGGTAGAAAAATGCAAACAGGAGTTTTGCCATGTTCCCCGTCCAATCTTTCTGTCCTCAAAAACATCTCAATGAATATCATGGAGGGGAGGGGGCAGGGATTTAATCCTCCATCCGGGAAAACTTTTTTTTTAAGATTTAATTACTTATTTGACAGAGAGAGAGCACAAACAGGGGGAGCAGCAGGCAGAGGGGGAGGGAGAAACAGGCTTCCCACTGTTGGTCCTTCCAACAGGGACCTCAGATGCTTGGATTCAGGACTCAATCTCAGGACCACGGGATCATGACCTGAGCAGAAGGCAGATGGACTGAACCACCCAGGCGCCCATCAGGGAAACCTTTTTTTTTTTTTTTTTTCAGGGAAACCTTTTTAAAATAACTTTTCATGCCTAGGTATCATAACCATGTTACATGACATTTGAAAACATAGTGAAAAGTTTTGCATTTTTATTATTTTTCTTTTTCTTAGGCATGCTCTTTTTCTTAAACACAATTTTGAATGTAGTGTATATGCAAGGGGGTGAACTTCTTCATGTACCTAACACCCTAAATGCTTTCCTTTGTGGAGAATCCAGATGTAGTGATGTGTTTTTGAAAGCAAATATGCTATACTTTTTTTTTTTACTTGAATAACTCACAAGGAAGGAAGCTAGATTTAGAATCTAACTTGGCAAGATAATATGTAGATATGGTTAATTATAACAAAATCAGCAAGGTCTCAAACTTGGTGTTATCAATATAAGGTCAATGGGCAAATGTAACTTCATATAACAAATATAGTTTTAACTTGAAGTGAACACACATACTTCGCTATGACAAATTCAATTTTCTACAATAAAAGAAAACAAAACCTTAAATTTTAGGTTATAATTTCTGGAGTTAGAAGTAGCCTATCAGAGAGGCTACCTGATTTTATCCCCCTTTTATTTATTTATTATTTTTTAAAATTTTACTTTATTTAAATTCGATTACTTAACAAATAGTGTATCATTAGTTTCAGAAATAGTGTTCAGGGCAGCCGGGTGGCCCAGCGGTTTAGCGCTACCTTCTGCCCAGGGTGTGATCCTGGAGCCTCGGGATCAAGTCCCACGTTGTGTTCTCTGCAGGGAGCCTGCTTCTCCCTCTGCCTGTGCCTCTGCCTTTCTCTCAGTGTCTGCCATAAATAAATAAATAAATAAATAAATAAATAAATAAATAAATAAATAAATAAATAAAGTGTTCAGTGATTCATCAGTTGCATTTAACACCCAGTGCTCATTACCTCACATACCCTCCTTAAGGACCATCACCCATTACCCCATCCCCCACCCATTTCACTTCCAGCAACCTCCTCTTTGTTTCTTATAGTTAAGAGTCTCTTACAGTTTGCCTCCCTCTCTGATTTCATCTTATTTTATTTTTCCCTCCTTTTCCCAATGATCCTCTGTTTTGTTTCTTAAATTCCACATTTTCCCACTTTTTAAAATGACATGAAAAAAAAAAAACAAGTAAAAAATAAAATGAAATGGTAGCTCCTCTTTAACTGCAGACAGAGCATGCCCAAAACTAATTTTGTAAAAGCTTCTTCCCTTGGCCAGATGTTGGTCCATTGCAACCTGGAGTCTAGCTTGATATTTATTGTCTTTTTTTTTAATTTTTTAAAATTTATTTATAATAGTCACACAGAGAGAGAGGCAGAGACACAGGCAGAGGGAGAAGCAGGCTCCATGCACCGGGAGCCCCATGTGGGATTCGATCCCGGGTCTCCGGGATCGCGCCCTGGGCCAAAGGCAGGCGCCAAACAGCTGCGCCACCCAGGGATCCCGATATTTATTGTCTATAGCTATAGCTCTACCTGTATGTGCCTGTACCTAAGCCGCACTGAAAGACCTCATGTCAACAAAGTGCTTTTCTTGCAACACTTTCCCATTAGACATCACTCTCATTTGTAACTGATTTGAACCAAGGTTGAATTACATCTTTTAAAATTTATAATTTATTTCTATGCCACACCTGCTACTGTGGAGTGTTTAAACGGAATGGCATTTAAGGTCTGTTTCTTCTCCAATTGACTCTAAGTTCCCTGAAGGCGGGGCTGTGTCAGTTTGGGTTCAGGGTTGAATCACAGGCAATAGCACACATAGAAGATGCACGGCCCCAATACGTGTTCTATCTGAGGTATACGTGTTGTTAGAAATATATGCAAATTAAATTTACATCACATAATATAGTTTTGGTCATCTTCTATTTAATAACTATCCACTGGTGGAGGGGTACCTGGCTGGCTCAGTCTATGGAGCATGCAACTCTTGATCTCGGGCTGTGAGTTCAAGCCCTATGTTGGGTATAATATAACCATTAAAAAAATCCTTCCTCATGATCCCATATCTCCTATATATCTCCTGCATTTCTCTACTTCCCTTTAGGGCAACATTCTTTGAAAGAGCTGGCTGTGCTCTTGTTCTCCTCTTACTCACCTACCATTCTCTCTCTTGAACTCTCTCCACTGTTTCCATCAAGAGGTGGATTTATGAGATCTGTATCTCCTCCCTATAAATATGAACAGGTTTATGACTCTCGTGTAATGCATAAGATGCAATGAAGTCATGCTGTACACTTTCTGAGGCTAGATCTAAAAGGTGATGCATCTTCTGCCCTTTTCATTGCAACACTTGTTTTTGGAGCCATGAGGGCCATATAAGAATTCTAACTACCCCAAAGTTAGTATGTTGTGAAGAAGCCCAGGCTCTGTGGAGAGGACTCCTATGGGTGTTCCAGCCAAGAGCTCCAGCAGAGATCCAGCTGACAGCTAGCATGAACTGTCAGAAGATGCCTCCACATGATTCCACCTCAGCAGTTAAGTTACCCCCAGCCTTAAGGTCTTCCCAGCTGAGGATCTCTATAGACATCACTGAGCAAAGATAAGCTGTCTTACTGTGTCCTTCCTGAATTCCTGACATCATTCCACAAGCATTATAAAATGGTTATTTATACCACTAAGTTTTGGGTATGTTAGGCAGCAGTAGTAACTGGAATAGTGTGTGTGTGTGTGTGTGTGTGTGTGTGTGTATGTTCACATATTTCCTAGCTTGGTTTACAGAAGGGCTTAGAAACAATGGCATCCCTGTAGCAATAATGACGTCCACCACCCAGATTTGGGTTTCCAAGTACCATCTTATTCGAAGAAGCCAGAAAAAGACATAGCTGATTCTTGGGCTGAAGCAGCAAAAGTACAGATTGAGAGCATGGATAACCTCTTGTCGAGAAAGTAAGGAAGCACTCAAATAATGTTGAGAAAATTTCAAAAGGACACAGGATCCAGCTTGAAAGGCTATTTCATTAGCTAAATTTGGGATAATTTGCACATCAAAATAATAATGATAGTAACTGATTATAATTCATTAAGTAAAATAGAAATCCACAGTCCAGACAATAAATATGAGAGTAATGGATTTTAGTTCATTTGAGTAAGATAGGAATCCATTATAAATGAATAAATGAGGGAGAAGGGAATGCTCTCTTTCATAGTAGATTGTTGACTAAAAGCTGAAGAGGAAATGATGGAGTTAAAAATAAGTATTTAATAAGTATTATCATGGAGATTATTCCAATGGGGGTTATCAATGGATGCTAAGGCAAATAGATAGAGATCTGATGATGTAGCAGATTCTTAGGAATTATAGACAGACAAGTGATGACTTTATGAAGGAGAAACCTGCTAAACTGGGTTGGTAGTACAGGAGTGAGGTGCATTCACTTCCTGCATTTCTTTTTTTTTAATTTTTTTTTAATTTTTGTTTATTATTTATGATAGTCACACAGAGAGAGAGAGAAAGAGAGAGAGAGAGAGAGAGAGAGAGAGAGGCAGAGACACAGGCAGAGGGAGAAGCAGGCTCCATGAACCGGGAGCCCGATGTGGGATTCGATCCCGGGTCTACAGGATCGCGCCCTGGGCCAAAAGGCAGGCGCCAAACCGCTGCACCACACAGAGATCCCTCCTTCTTGCATTTCTTGATGTAATTCACTGGTGCACTGAAAAGACACAACATCATATTTCTCTTGCTCTTATGTGGCACCTGGGTTGAGAGACACCTTGCAGAAATGAAAAGCCTGTGCTCTTTAGTTTTGGGGTTTTTATTTTATTTTAAAGATTTTATTTATTTATTCATGAGAGACAGACAGAGAGAGAGAGAGAGAGAGAGAGAGAGAGAGTCGGGGGGGGGGGAGAGAGAGAGAGAGAATGAGAGAGAGGCAGACACAGGCAGTGAGAGAAGCAGACTCCATGCCGGGAGCCCGACGCGGGACCCGATTCCGGGTATCCAGGATCACACCCTGGGCTGAAGGCAGGCTCTAAATCACTGAGCCATCCAGGGATCCCAGTTTTGTTTTGTTTTGTTTTTAATTTTTTTTTTAATTTATTCAGAGAGAGAGAGAGGCACCATGCAGAGAGCCCGATGTGGGACTCGATCCCGGATCTCCAGGATCACGCCGTGGGCTGCAGGCGGCGCTAAACCGCTGAGCCACCCGGGCTGCCCCAGTTTTGGGGTTTTTAAAAAGGATTTTATTTATTTATTATATAGGGGGGGAGAGAGGAGAGAGAGAGAGAGAGAGAGAGAGAGAGAGAGAGAGAGAGAGAGAGATAGGGGGGCAGATGGAGAAGCAAAGGGAGAGGGAGGGGAAAGAATCTCAAGCGACTTCATGCTGAGCCCTGACCTCAATGTGAAGCTCAGTCTCATGATTCTGAGATCATGACCTGAGCTGAAACCACATCCAGGCACCCAAAGCCTGTGATCTTTAAAACTGATTCTGGAAAGCCAAGGCAGATAAAGGATCTGCCCAGATTAAAGGAGACTGTAGATATGTGACAACCAGATGCAATATGTAATTCTGGACCCAAAAGGCCAGAATTATATTATTAGATATATTATTGAGACAGCTGGTGAAATTTGAATGGTATCCAGGATTTGAACAGTGGTGCTGATTTCCTATTTAGAATAGTGTATTAGTTTGCTAGGGCAAACTAGGGTAGTAATGAAGTACTACAAACTTAGTGGCTTAAACAATAGAAATTTATTGCCTCATGGGTTTTTTTAAAGATTTTATTATTTATTTATTTATTTATTTATTTATTTATTTATTTATTTATTCATGAGAGACACACAGAGAGAGGCAGAGACATAGGCAGAGGGAGAGGCAGGCTCCCTGCAAGGAGCCTGATGTGGGACTCAATCCCAGACCCAGGTTCCACGGCCTGAGCTAAAGGCAGAAGCTCAACTGCTGAGCCATCCAGCATCCCTGCCTCATGGTTCTAAAGGCTGGAAGTCTGAAATCATGGTGTTGGCAGGGTTGGTTCTTTCTAAACAATAATGTGAGAGAGAAGTCTAATCCAATGAGTCTCCACCAAGCTTCTGGTGGTTTGCTGGCAAGCTTTGGCATTCCTGGTCTTGCAGACACATCAACCCTCTCTCTACCTTCATGCACACGTGGTGTTCTCATTATATTCAGGTCTGTGTCCAAATTTCCTCTTTTCATAATGACATTAGTCACTTTGGATTAGGTATATACCCTCCTGCAGTATGACTCATGTTAATTTATCCAATTACATCTATTATCACCCTATTTCCAAATAAGGTCCCATTCTAAGATACTGAGGGTTAAGACTTTACTATACAAATTTTGTGTGTCAAAATGCAACCCATAACAGATGGTTATATTGGGGTTGAGAGAAATGAGTAAATTTACCCAAATGTAGACAAGTGGGGAAGTAGGATGAAAAGGATACCAGTATTTTTTTTTTTTTTTTTTGGAGAGAGAGAGAACACCTGTGAGTGTGTGGGGGGGAGAGGGGTGCCAGGAGATGCAGAGACTGGTGTGGGGCTCAATCACATGACCCTGAGATCATGACCTGAGCCACAATCAAGAGTCGAACACTTAACTGACTGAGCCACCCATGCACCCCTGCATACTAGAGTTCTTGAAACCATTCTTAAATGTTTTCTGTAAACTTGAAATTATTTCAAAATTAAAAAAAAATCCTATGAAGTGCTAGGTTTATATATCATACAAGACATTGGTGCTGAACCTACCATGTGGAAGGAAAGATAAAGGTGTTTGTGTAGCATTATTGTAAACTTGCCTGAAATGTAAGTGAGGGTATCAGAAATTAATATATTAATATAGCACTTCACAATTTACAAAAAGTAAAAACAAACAAAAAACTCCTTACATGGGCAGCTCTGGTGGCTCAGCGGTTTGGCGCCTCCTTCAGCCCAGGGCATGATCCTGGAGACCCGGGATCAAGTCCCACATCAGGCTTCCTGCATGGAGCCTGCTTCTTCCTCTGCCTGTATCTCTGCCTCTCTCTCTGTGTCTCTCATGAATAAATAAATAAATAAAATCTTAAAAAAAAAAAAACTGACGTCATTTTCTCCTTATAACAATTCTGTGAGGAGAGAGATTTATTAATTTTATTTAAAAAACTAGGGGCACCTTGGTGGCTCAGTTGGTTAAGCATCTGTCTTCAGCTCAGGTCATATTCCAGGGTCCTGGATTGAGCCCTATGGAGCTCCCTGCTCAGCAGGGAGCCTGCTTCTCCCTCTCTGTCTGCACCTCCCCCTGCTTGTGTTCTCTGTCTGTCAAATAAGTAAATATTTTTTTTTTAAATTAAAAAATTTGAATTTTTAAATTTGAATGGGGCAGCAGCAGATCAGAAGTGCTTAGGCATGCTCTGTAGACAGAGCATGGGGACAGACTTATATAGATAAAGTACAGAAGAAAAGAAAGGCAATTACTTGACTGGCTATATAGCTTAAAGCCTAGATGGCAGATCACCTGGGTGGCTCAATGGTTGAGCGTCTGCCTTCTGCTCCGGGTGTGTTCCTGGGGTTGTGATCTCAGGGTCCTGGGATTGACCCCCACATTGGGCTCCCTGAAAGGAACCTGCTTCTCCCTCTGCCTATGTCTCTGTCTCTCTCTGTGTCTCTCAAAAATAAATAAATAAAATCTTGAAAAAAGAAAAAAAAGCCTAGATGGCTGTGACTGTCCTCAGTGTTTTGGTTTCCTATCCTTGAGGAATTTACAAGCTTAGGTTTTGATTTGCTAATATAGGCCACCATGCCATTAGTGCCACCTCAGTCTAATGGCTTCCTTGTTGAATTAATTTAACATAAGTCCTCACTTGGCCAGTACATATACTAAACAAAAATTTAACATACCTCAAAAGTAATTTGTTTGAACCCATCCAGGTTTTTTGACTCTTAACACAGCCCTCTTGGGGCAACAGCAAATAATAACATAAGTTGACTCTACATAAAATTGTGATATCATTTGTACCTTTCGGTGGTGAACAAGGTCTTCCTATTAAGGTAAGTAAGAGACCCTAAAGGCTCCGGGTATGAGGTCCACCACCACACACTGCTTCCTCTGCTGGCTGCCCTACCTACCCCCTGCCCCACTTATCGCAGGGGTGGGGGAATCCTCAGGTCTCCACTGGGCTTCCACTTCTGTTATGGACTTTCCGGCCAGTGCCTGGGCAACAGGGACAAGAAATGGCCTTCAACCCTTGCCCCAGTGACAATCTCCTGGATGACACTCCCAGTCAGCAACTCTTCCTCAGAACTCCTGCTCTCATTATTGCCCCAACACTTAAGTCCTAATTACTCTCCGGCTCTGCTGACCAGTCACTATCTTTCTCTTTTTACAGACGTTCCCTTGGGCCCCTGCCCTCCAATTATAGTTGTCCTCTGGACAGCATGGCCCAGAAATGAGGAGGAGAGTGCATTGGGTTTCAACGGGTCTGCAGACTTAGGGAGAGGTAGGCCTGTGCAGGCTGGAGCCTGCTGCTGCTCTTGCACCCCCGCTTCAGTTCCCCTAGGCCTTTTCTCACCTCCCATTGGACAGCTGGAATGGGCTGACAGCGGCTTACCGGCTCATACTAGCTCCTCTTGTTCACCCTTTGTCAGTAGGGGCCCAAGACGCTGGGCCCTGAGCCTAGGGACCTGACATGACTGGACCAGCTTGCATAGCTCTCAGCTGGGCCTTCAGTTGACAGGTCACAGTTACAGTAAAGGTGGACAGCCTTTATGTATCATTTAGTCTGGACCATTCACATTGCACTGGATGATCATATGATGATTTCAAAGGCTCAGAGGCTTCTCTCTCCTTTCTCTCTCTTTGGTGGGGGAATTAGGGTCAGGCTCAGCAGGTGTAAGACTTGCTGTGGCCATGCCCCTTAATCCTCAATTTGCTGAGCAAGGGCTTCCATCCCAGTCTTCCCTGATCCTGTCAGCTCTCAGACTATGAGTTAGTATGGCTGAGGAGGAAGGTGATGTGGACGAGGAGGATGTGTTCCTGGCATTTGCCCAGGGTCCCTGTCCTCCAAGGAGTCCCTTCCGTAGGGCCTTGGACAAAGCCTTCCTTGTCTTCCTGTTTCTCATCCTGACACTACTGACACTGGAGGCTGTTTGTAAGCTGCTGTGGCTGCTACCATGGACAAAGTTTGGGGACTGGCTCCTGAGAACACCTCAGAAGGAGGAGGAGCTGGAATTGTGACCACCTTTCCTATAAATATTCTCTTCCCCTGCTACAGAGGTGAGAGGGGAGGCAAGAGGGAAATGGGACTGCTGGGGGCTGTGCAGGGGACACTTGGATAGCTTAGAACAGCTGTCTTAAATTTTTTTGCACCTATACTCTGGAAAATAATTTTGAAAAAGTTTGTACTTCTTGCATATTTTTAAGGAGCCATCTAAAAATCTTCATCATAAATTAAAATTGTTTCAAGGATGTAATTTCTGGCATATTAAAAACATTCACTTTTTAAAAATATTTTATTTATTTGACAGAGAGCGAGAAAGCACAAGTGGGGGGGTGCGGCAGAGAGAGAGGGAGAAGCAGGCTCCCCACTGAGTAGGGAGCCCAATGTGGGACTTGATCCCAGGACCTTGGGATCATGACCCGAGCGGAAGGCAGCCACTTAACCAACTGAGCCAGCCAGGCACCCCCAAAACATTTACATTTAAAAATAAAACATATTACCCTTTAAATGTCCAGGGGAATGGTAATATCAAAGTGACCGGATAGTCACCACTACCCATTTTTTTTTTAAAGATAAACAAGCTCTTAACAATTGGGATTATTCCTTTCCTTCTTTCATGAATCTTTTCTCCTCAAACACCTATTATCAGTCCACTTCCCTACAGACAATTTTAGGCTTTTATATGTGAAAGTCTTTTATTGACCAATCTATCATACTTCCCTGCATATACATATATATATATTAACTGAAATGCAAAGTATTTTCCTTTCTTGTGACCACGGACAGCAGTTTTTTTTTTAGAACTTCTCCATATCACAATTATTATAAGGACAGAACTGATTAAATGGCATAAAGATTGCACACATTTTTAAAATAATTAAAAATTAGGAGCACCTGGGTGGCTCAGTGGTTGAGTGTCTGCCTTTGGTTCCTGTTATGATCCCAGGGTCCTGGGATGAGTTCCGCATTGGGCTCCCTGCAGGGAGCCTGCTTCTCCCTCTGCTGTGTCTCTGCCTCTGTGTCTCTCATAAATAAATAAATAAAATCTTTTTAAAAAATTAGAAGTACTTTTTTAATTTTTTTTTTAAATTTATGATAGTCACAGAGAGAGAGAGAGGCAGAGACACAGGCAGAGGGAGAAGCGGGCTCCACGCACCAGAAGCCCGACGTGGGACTCGATCCCGGGTCTCCAGGATCGCGCCCTGGGCCAAAGGCAGGCGCTAAACCGCTGCGCCGCCCAGGGATCCCTAGAAGTACATTTTTAATGAGATAGGAAAGGTGGTGCTTATGGTACCTTGATGAAAGAAATAGGCTATTTTTTTAAAGGTTCTATGTATTTATTTGAGAGACAGTGAGAAAGAAAGCATAATCTGCGGGGAGGGGAAAAGGGAGAGGGAGAAACAGATTCCCCGCTGAGTAGGGAGCCCGACGCAGGGCTTGGTCGCAGGGTCCTGAGTTCATGACCTGAGCCGAAACCAAGAGTCAGATGCTTAACCGACTGAGCCACCCAGGTGCCCCACTATATGTTTCTGTATTTAAGACAAGGTAAGATTTCATGATTTACAGGCATATTTTGGAAATTTGCATGTTTGATTCCAGATGACCACAATAAAGTGAATATCGCAATAAAACAAGTCAAAGGAACATTTTTGATTTCCCCGTACATATAAAAGTCATGTTTACACTATAGTGTAGTCTATTAAGTGTGTGATAGCATTATGTCAAAAAAAACCCAATATACATATCTTAATTGAAAAATACTTTATTATGGGGCAACTGGGTGGCTCAGTTAGTTAAGCATTTGACTCTTGATTTCTGTTCAGGTTTTGATCTCAGGGTCATGAGATGGAGCCCTGCATTGGGCTCTGCACTGGGTGTGGAGCCTGCTTGGCATTCTCTCCCTCTCTTTCCCTCCCCATGCGCATGCATGCACTCTCTCTCAAAAACAAAACAAAACAAAACAAAAAACCAAAAAAACTTTATTGCTAAAAGATGCCAAACATCGTTTGAGTGTTTGGGGAGTTTTAATCTTTTTGCTGGTGAAAAGTCTTTCCTAGATGCTTTTGGCTGCTGACCGAACAGGGTAGTGGTTGCTGAAGGCTGTGTCAATTTCTTAAAATAAGACAACAATGCAATTTGCCACATCAATTGACTACTCCTTTCACAAATTATTTTTTCTGTAGCATGTGATGCTGTTTGATAGGACTTTACCCACAGAAGAACTTTCAAAATTAGAGTCAATCCTCTCAGACCCTGCTGCTGCCTTATAAGCTAACTTTATGTAATATTCTAAGTCTTCTGTTGTCATTTCAATAATCTTAGCATCTTCATCAGGAGTAGATCTCATCTCAAGAAAACACTCTCTTTGCTCATCCACAAGAAGCAGCTCCTCATCTCTTGAAGTTTTATCTTAAGATTACAGCCAATTCAGTCCCATCTTGAGGCTGCACTTCTGATTCTAGTTCTCTAACTATTTCTACCATATCTGGAGTTACTTCCCCCACTGACATCACTGACGTCTTGAACCCCTCAAAGTCAACCATGAAGGTTGAAATCAACTCTCTCAAAACTCTTATTAATGTTGATATTTTGGCCTCTTCCCATAAATCATGAATGTTCTTAATGGCATCTACACTGATGAATCCTTTCATGAAGGTTTTCAATTTACCTCACCCAGATCCATTAGAAGAATTATTATGTATGCCAATGATAGCCTTATGGAATGTATTTCTTAAATAATAACCCTTGAAAGTCAGAATTATTCCTTGATCCATGGTCTGCAGAATGGGTGCTGTGTTAGCAAGCATGAAAACATTAATCTCATTGTACATTTTTATCAGAGCCCTTGGATGACCAGGTGCATTTTTAATAAGCACTAACAGAAAGGAGTCTTTGTTTTTGAGCAGTAGGCATTAACAATAAACCAGGCTGTTAAGAGATGTGCTGTCATCCAGGTTTTGGTGTTTCATTTATAGAGCACAGGCAGAGAAGATTTAGCATAATTCTTCAGGCCTCTAGGATTTTTGGAATGGCAAAGGAGCAATGGCTTCAATTTAATGTCACCAGCTGCATTAGCCCTTAACAAGAGTCAGCCTGTCATTTGGAGCTTTGAAGCCAGGGCACTGACTTCTCTCTAGCTATTGAAGTCCTAGATAGTACCTTCTTCCAATATGAGACTGTTTCATCTACACTGAAAATCTGTTGTTTAGTGTAGCCACTTTCATTACTTATTTCGGCTAGATCTTCTAGATAACTTGCTACATATTCTACATCAGTGCCCGCTGCTTCATCTTGCACTTTTATGTTACAAAGATGGCTTCTTTCTTTATACCTCATGAACCAACCCTGCAAGCCTCAAACTTTTCTTCTGAAGCGTCCTCACCTCTCTTAGCCTTAGGACCTCTGAGAGTCAGGTTGTAGCTTAAGGGAGTGTTGTCGCTGGTTTGACTTCTATCCAGACCATTCAGGCTTCCCCCATATCAGTAATAAGGCTGTTTTTCTTTCTTATCATTCATGTGCTCACCAGAGAGGCACTTTTAATTTCCTTCAAGAACTTTTCCTTCGCACTCACATCCTGACTTTTGGCACAAGAGGCCTAGCTTTCAGCCTATCTCATGCTTTCAACATGCCTTCCTCACCAAGCTTAATCATTTCCAGATTTTTTTTTTAATTTTTTTTAAATTTTTATTTATTTATGATAGTCACAGAGAGAGAGAGAGAGGCAGAGACACAGGCAGAGGGAGAAGCAGGCTCCATGCACCGGGAGTCCGATGTGGGATTCGATCCCGGGTCTCCAGGATCACGCCCTGGGCCAAAGGCAGGCGCCAAACCGCTGCGCCACCCAGGGATCCCTCATTTCCAGATTTTGATTTAAAGTGAGAGACAGGTGACTCTTCCTTTCACTTGAACACTTAAAGGTCTTTGTAGGGTTATTAATTGGCCTAATTTCAATATTGTTATGTCTTAAAGAATAGGGAAAGCTGACGAGAGGGAGAGGGATGGGGAAACAGCTGGTCAGTGGAGCAGTCAGAACACACAGTATTTATTAAGTTCGCTGTCTTATATAGGTGTCATTTTTGTGGTCCCCCTAAACTAAGACTATAGTAACACCAAAAAGCCACTGATCACAGATCACGGTAACAAATATAAAAGTAATGAAGAAGTTTGAAATATTGCAATACTTACCAAAATGTGACACAGACATACAAAATGAACAAATGCTGCTAGAAATAGGATGCCAATAAGGGCGCCTGGCTGGCTTAGTTGATAGAGCATGCGACTCTCGATCTTGGGGGTTGTAAGTTTGAGTCCCATGTTGGGTATAGAGATTACTTAAAAATAAAATCTTTAGGGGCGCCTCAGTGGCTGAGCATCTGCCTTTGGCTCAGGTGGTGACCCTGAGTCCCGCATTGAGCTCCCCAAAGGGAGCTTGCTTCTCCCTCTGCCTGTCTCAGCTCTCTCTGTGTCTCTCATGAATAAATAAAGAAAATCTTGAAAAAAGGAAAAAATAGTACTGATAGATTTGCTTGATGCAAATCTTCAATTTGTAAAAAACACATATCTGTGAAGCACAATAAAAGGAGGTATGCTTGCATGCATTTTTTTTTTTTTTTTAAGAGGGAGCAAGTCTATTATAAAAGGGAACCGGAAGAAAGAAAACCTTTACTTGCAGGCATTTACTCAGATCAATTTTGGGAAAGTCGAGAATCTGTAAATTAAATTCCTATGTCTCCTAAGTCTGCGTACCCTTTTGGGGAGTTTTCGTATTCCCTAATTTGAAGACTGTAGGCTTACATATGGTGTGGGATTCTTTAATGGCAGTGAGGGTTTGAGGTTCTGGTACTCTGTGGTCCTAGAAAGTGGCAAGATACTCACCACTTGTGGAATGTGACGCAGGGGAGGAGAATCTCCGTGTTAACCGGTGTGACTTCCCCATAAGCTCGTATTTGGACCCAACGTGGCCTCCACGAGTCCTTCCGGCCTCTTTAAAGTTGGGTGAGGTGCGGGTGTGGGCGAGGGGGCGTCAGTCAGTTTCTTGTCTCCCCGTTCTTTTCTCAGCTCTCCCAGAGGAAGAGGAAGAGACCAGTGGAGACTCAAGGTATTTTACAAGTCTCATTTCATCCAACAGCGGCAATTTGCACAGATTCTCCTCAAAGCCCCCGCCCCACATCGCGGTCCTATGGCCCTGGAGCTCCTGGACAAGGCACGGCCTCCAGGTCATCACTGCATGCACCTCGGGCACCCCACCAGAAAGGAACGGAGAACCACCTAGGTCTCACCTGCTGGGTGGGTCATTAGTTCCTTGGAGGCGCTTAAAACGAAGTCAATAACAATAGTAATAATAATAATAACAAATTTGTGTAGCGAATTGTGCTCGTTTGTATGCATGTGTTATGATTTCACTATTGGGAGGTGTGGGCACGGGGAAGTAGAAGTAGCTGCTGGACAGCGGCTGGGGAGCGCGCAGCCTGCAGAAAGGAAAGGGCAGGCGCAGTAGATGAAGCCGCGGAAAGGGTACCTGGCAGGTAGGAAAGCGGCGCCGGAAGGCTGGTCAATGGCCCAGCGGAAGGAAGAGGGTTTTTTTCCCTCTTAGGAGATTCTCGCTCTCCTATGCACCCCTGCACAGTCTTGGAGGGCCCAATTCCTTAGCTGTCCTGTTCCGTCCTCCCCTCCCCTACTTGGAAAGGTGGCTCAGTCCTTCCAGCACGCGACCCGCCGGCGGTTGGGCTGGATGCAGGAAGTTTCTGATTGGTGGAGTCGCAGAAGCACCGGGCGAAAAGAGCTCCGTCGGTGGCGCCCCCGAGTTCGGGCGTAGCCAGTACCGTACGGCAAGATGGCGGCCCCCAGGTACTTTGGGACGTCCTGCGGGGACAAGCCCGCCCTCTACTGGTCATAGGAAAGAGAGCGGCATACTCTGTGGGCGGCACTGGGCGGGGGGGCGGGCCTACCGCCACTTCCTGCCTCAGGGGGGCCGGGCGCCGTACGAAAATATGGCCGCGTCTAGGTGTCCGTAGGCGGAAACTCCGCGACTTCCGGTCCAGAGAAGGGCCTGCGGTGGGTGGGGGAAGGAAGGCGGAGGGAACCCTGCGAGGTTCTGAGATCAGCAGCGAGGGTCGCCTCGAGAGACCGTTTCTGAGGTGGGGGCCGGACCGTGCGGGGAGCGAAGGCAGGGGCGGGAATGTCGAGGGAGAGGTACTGGGGAGTCCCAGGCGCTGAGTCTGAGGTGCAAGCTGTGGTACCTTCCTTCCAATCCCTGAAGGGGAATGGGGCGGCCGGGGGCTGAACTGGGGGAGGGGGACTTGGCGGGAAGCTCATTCGGGGGAAGGGGTCGGATGCGGGGTTGGGATCTGAGAGGAATCCGGAGAGCTCAGTACTGGGCTCACAATCGGTTACAGGTCACAGAGAGAGAATGGGGGAATTCGGGTGGGGTGAGAGGGAGGGGACTTGAGGTGAGATCTCTCCAACCTAACGTCCCGGTTTGAGGAGACCCGTCAGAGGGTGGAATGTGAGAATAATCCCAGGAGGGGAAACGGGAGTGGATTGTTGGGAGAGAACCTCCTTCGCCTCTGAGAGTCTAGGAGTTGGGGGTGATCCTTCAGGATGGGATGAGGGTGTGGATTTGACGTGTTTGAGAGCGAAAGGGGGAAGGCTGGTGAGGTGGTGCTGACGGGGATGTGGTATCTGTGCGAGGGAATGTCGAGGAAATCCAGAGTGCACACGTGCAGGAGGTGGTCGAGAGATTGGAAAAGTCAACTTGGCAAGTATGAGAGATAGTGGGGAAACTGGATCTCGACAGAAGGGGTAGAGCTGGGGGTGGGGACTTAAGGTTTTCAGGTGGTTTCAGGTAGTGAAAGGTCAGAAAAGTGTCTGGTACTAGTGGTTGCTGAAGTTAGGCAGTGAGGACACTGTTGAGCAGGGCTGGGTGTTACTGAAACCCAAGAAGATTGGAAAATGTGTGAGATGAAGGGAGGGGCTATGCTGGAGGGGCTCTTTCTGAGGCCCCATCCCCTTCCAGCAGGAATTCCGAAATCCCCAACACTTCCTTCCTCCGGGGGATTTGATCCCCCATGGCCACCGCTAACAGCATCATCGTGCTGGATGATGATGACGAAGATGAAGCAGCTGCTCAGCCAGGGCCCTCCCACCCACCCCCCAATCCGGCCTCACCCCAGGCAGAAGCCCCTGGCTCCTCCCAGCCCCATGGGGCTGGAGGAAGCAGTAGTTCTGGCGGCAAGAAATGCTACAAGTTGGAGAATGAGAAGCTGTTTGAAGAGGTGAGCTTTAGGGGAGAAGATTCTTGTGCCCCAGGGAGGGGGATGGCTGACTGGCTCTGTAGTCCTTTCTTCCCCACTAATCCCGCCTTGCCTTCTTTCTCTCAACCCCTCCCCTTGTCTCTTCCCCCCTCCCTTCTTCTCCTGAAACCTCCAGTTCCTTGAACTCTGTAAGATGCAGACAGCAGACCACCCTGAGGTGGTCCCATTCCTCTATAACCGGCAGCAGCGTGCCCACTCTCTGTTTTTGGCTTCGGCGGAGTTCTGCAACATCCTCTCTCGGGTCCTATCCCGGGCCCAGAGCCGGCCAGCTAAGCTCTATGTCTACATTAATGAGCTCTGCACTGTTCTCAAGGCCCATTCAGCCAAGAAGAAGCTGAACCTGGCCCCTGCTGCCACCTCTAGTGAACCCTCTGGGAATAACCCTCCCACAGACCCCTCCTCGGACCCCACAAATGCCGAGACCACTGCCTCTGAGGCACCAAGGACCCGTGGTTCCCGGCGGCAGATCCAGCGCTTGGAGCAGCTGCTAGCGCTCTATGTGGCAGAGATCCGGCGGCTGCAGGAAAAAGAGTTGGATCTCTCAGAATTGGACGACCCAGACTCCACATACCTGCAGGAGGCAAGGTTGAAGCGTAAGCTGATCCGCCTCTTTGGGCGGCTTTGTGAGCTCAAAGACTGCTCTTCCCTGACGGGCCGTGTCATAGAGCAGCGCATTCCCTATCGTGGCACCCGCTACCCAGAGGTTAACAGGCGCATTGAGCGGCTCATCAACAAACCAGGGCCAGATACCTTCCCTGACTATGGAGATGTACTGCGGGCTGTGGAGAAGGCAGCTGCTCGGCACAGCCTTGGTCTTCCCCGACAGCAGCTCCAGCTCATGGCTCAGGATGCCTTCCGAGACGTGGGCATCAGGTTACAGGAGCGACGTCACCTTGATCTCATCTACAACTTTGGCTGTCACCTCACAGATGACTACAGGCCAGGTAGGGATTAGTGAGATGCCTACTGGTAACCCTTGTATGTCAGATGTTTGGTGGAGGGAGCATCTCTCTAGTCCCTTCTTCTAGGGTTTGGGCTGAGTACTCTGACTTTATATCTTCTCATGTAGGCATTGACCCTGCACTGTCAGATCCTGCCCTAGCCCGGCGCCTGCGAGAAAACCGGAGCTTGGCTATGAGCCGGCTGGATGAGGTCATCTCCAAATATGCAATGATGCAAGACAAGAGTGAGGAGGGTGAGAGGCAGAAGAGGAGAGCTCGGCTTCCCCAAGCTACCTCTTCCCACTCTACAGACCCCCTCAAAGCCTCCTTGGATTCTGGTGAGGTATGGAAGGGATAAACCCTTCAGACAGACCTTGTCCTTTCCTTGCACTGGCCAACAAGGATTTCAGGGTCATTGAGGGGGAAGAGTGTGGAAGGAACACGAGAACCAGATCCTCTGGGGCAAGGGATTCCTTACAGAAACTCCTTTGTCCCCCCAGGGCCCTAGTGGAATGGCATCCCAGGAGTGCCCTACCACCTCCAAGCCTGAGACAGATGATGAAGAAGATGAGGAAAGTGAAGAGGAAGAGGAGGAGGAAGAAGAGGAAGAAGAAGAGGAGGCCACAGATTCTGAAGAAGAGGAGGATCTCGAACAGATGCAAGAAGGTCAGGGGGACGATGAAGAGGAGGAGGAGGAGGAGGCAGGTATGTCAAGAACAGTTCCTTTTTGTGTCAGTTCCCTCCATTCTGTTGGATGTGAACCACCTGTTTGAGACCCTTCCCTTCTTCCTCTTACTCTCAGCAGTATTCTTTCCCCAAGTTCTCATGCTCCCTCTCCCCTCTTTTCTTCTTTTCCAGGTCAGGATGGAGACAAGAGCCCTATGTCCCCACCACGGATCTCCACTGAAAAGAATCTGGAACCTAGCAAAGGGATCAGCAGGTCTATGGGGGAGCAGCAAAACAAAGAATTCACGGTGTCACCATCATCAGAAGAGCCCTTGGCCCCCTCCAGCATAGATGCTGAAAGCAATGGAGAAAACCTTGAGGAGTTACTCCTGGAGGAAGAGAGCCCTATATCTCAGCTCTTTGAGCTAGAGATCGAAGCCTTGCCCCTGGATACTACCCCTTCCCCTGAGGAGAGGGACATTTCCTCTTCCAGGAAGCAGTCAGAGGAACCTCTCACCACTGTCTTGGAGAATGGAGCAGCCATGGTCACCTCCACTTCCTTCAATGGAGGGGTGTCTCCTCACACCTGGGGAGATTCCTGTCCCCCCTGCAAGAAGTCTCGGAAGGAGAAGGAAACTGGAGCAGAGCCATTAGGAAACAGGTAACAACAACAAGGAGGAAGAATAGGGAGGCCAAGGAGACATTACAGGGGGCTTTCTGAGAGGAATATTGAGGAACTGGGTCTGCTGGGAGAAACTGGACACTCCCCCTCTAGCCTCAGGCTCTCCATACCTCCCTACATATTTGCATTTCTGTCCCTAGCTATGTGGAAAGGCAAAGGTCAGTGCATGAAAAGAATGGAAGGAAGATACCTACTCTGCCCAGCCCACCTTCTCCCTTGACTTCCATGGCCCCAGTTGCGGATTCCTCAACGAGGGTGGATTCTCCTAGCCATGGCCTGGTGACCAGCTCCCTCTGTAGCGCATCTCAAGCCCGGTTGTCCCAAACCCCTCATTCACAGCCCTCCAGACCTGGTACCTACAAGGTAAGAGGGGGAGGCAGTTTTTCCCTGACTTAATTCTCTTTCATTGTCTGTTCAGTTTCAGGATTTTCATCTGAATATTGCACACACCACATCCTCTCTCTTCCTTTTTTTCTCACCCCAATTTTTAATCTCGGATAAGTCCTTTCCTCTGCTCCTCCTCTCCGTATATTCCGGACGCTGCTTTCTGACTCTGTCTCTCACTCCCCTGCAGATGAGTGTGGCCACACAGTGCGATCCAGAGGAGATCATCGTGCTCTCAGACTCTGATTAGCTGCCTCTCCTCCCACTCCCAGCCTCCAAAGTGTTTTGGGATAGTATTTGGAGGATGGTGGGAAGCTGATGACTGAGGAAGGGATTGACTGAGCTAATCCCCTTTTTGGTGGTGTTTCTTTAAAAAACAAAAACAAAAAACCAACAAAAACTTAAGTTTTACACAGAAACATTAATAAACAATAAAGTTCTTTTCTTATTGTATCCCTGTCTTTTTCCTTGTCCTTCTACGTTCACCGCTCGGCACCAGTCGTTCTCTGGCTCAGGGTTAACCTTGGTCCTGGGCTACCCCTTGGAGCTGTCCTTTGTAGCCTGTCTTTAGCTCGCCTCCCGGAGTTCCCTCGCCCTCAGACCTTCCCCTAGCCCTCGGCCAGGCACTTAAAAAAAAAAAAAAAATCAACTTGCTGCAGCCTCCCAAACTCGCTTTACTTTTCTCACTTCGAGCGGTAGGAGTAAAAAGGCCAATCAGGGGCCGACTCAAGGTTATTTTGGCCAATCCGTGCCCGGAGGAAGGGGGCGGGACTTCAGGGGGGACTGTCAGAAGCTGGGACAGCAGGGCGATTAGATCCCGCAAGCCCACTAAAGGCCACAGCTCAGGGGCGGGGCCTAAGCAGCGACGGCCGAGACCCTTCGCCAATGGGAAGGGCAGGCTTACAGAATTAAAGGGGAATGAGTGCTTCGGCCGAACCACCAAGTCCTGAGTTCTTCAGCGGCAGAAGAGGCCTGGTACCTTTAAGGTGGAATGAGGCGGCTGTTCTTTAAAGGAGAAGTGGACGAGTCGGCCGAGTATTGCCTAGTGGCACGGGCAGGGGTGCCCGCCTGTACCTTTAAAGTCGGAGGGGCGGGAGGCGGAGCGGAGGCGGAGGGCGGAGGGAGTCGGCGCAAGATGGCGGCGGGAGGGGCCCAGGCTGCGGCTCTGGCCGCCGAGTGAGGGGCGGGGGGGCCCGGGGGCGCGCGGCCCGGTAAGCGGGGACGCGCGGGGTTGGGGGCGCCTTCCGGGTGGGAGAGGAGGTCGAAGTAGCGCTTGGGGCGGAGCAGAGGGGGGCGGGGTCCAGCGTGGGCGGGGGTAGACAAGGGGCGGGGCCGAGAGGGCCACGGGGGTGGGTCTTGAAGAGGCGGGGCCGAAAGCCCACGGGGCGTGTCTTGAAGGGGCGGGGCTAGAGGTAAGCCGGGGGGCAAAGGGGGGCTTTGGCTCGCGAAAGAGCTGGGGGGCATAGATCCGGAGGGAGGGATGTTCTTAGTACAGGAACAGACTTGCCCCCTCCCAAGAAAAGGGTGCAAAACACCAGTAAGGTAGATTTGGGAAAGTCAGGCGCTCAGGCAAATGGGGAGTTCTGAGGAGAGGCGCCCCACTCCCCAAGAGTACCTTACTTCTCTTAATATCCAAGGAAGGAGCACTGCATTTGGAATCAGGACATCTGCGTTTGCTGGCACTGCCAGTTACTGGCTGTGTGATCTTGGATAATCTCGTAATCTGAGCCTCGGTTTGCTCATCTGTCAAATAGGGTTGAGAGGAATGCCTACTTTAGGGTGTTGTGGGGAACTACTCAGATAAAGGGTACGAACATGTTTTTAAACTGTAAAGTGAAGGGCTGTGTCATTATGGAATGTTATCCTTCTTCTTTCTTTTTCTTCCCAGAGACCCCCCCGGCCGCCCTTTTCCTTCCCTTGTTCCTGTGGCTGGGGGGGTAACCCCTCCCTCCACGCCATGGAGCCATCTCCTCTCTCTCCCAGTGGGGCAGCACTCCCCCTGCCTCTGTCACTGGCTCCGCCCCCACTGCCCCTGCCTGCAGCTGCAGTGGTGCACGTGTCCTTTCCTGAGGTAACCAGTGCCCTTCTGGAGTCCCTCAATCAGCAGCGGCTACAGGGCCAGCTCTGCGACGTGTCCATCCGTGTGCAGGGCCGAGAGTTCAGGGCTCATCGTGCTGTCCTGGCTGCCTCCTCCCCTTACTTCCACGACCAGGTTTTACTCAAGGGCATGACCTCCATCTCGCTGCCCAGCGTCATGGACCCAGGCGCCTTCGAGACTGTCCTGGCTTCGGCTTACACTGGCCGTCTCAGCATGGCTGCTGCTGACATTGTCAACTTTCTCACAGTGGGGTCGGTGCTCCAAATGTGGCACATCGTGGATAAGTGCACTGAACTCCTCCGCGAAGGCCGGGCCTCAGCCACTACCACCACCATCACCCCTGCTGCAGCCACCTCTGCCACTGTTCCTGGTGCTGGGGTCCCATCGGGGAGTGGGGCCACTGTGGTCCCTGCCACCGTGGGCTCCGTGCGCTCCCATGCCTCCAGCCGGGCCAGTGAGAATCAGTCCCCCAGCAGCAGCAACTACTTCAGCCCCCGAGAGTCCACTGATTTCTCATCTTCCTCCCAAGAGGCATTTCCAGCTTCTGCGGTGGGCAGCGGGGAGCGTCGAGGAGGTGGCCCTGTATTCCCAGCCCCTGTGGTTGGCAGTGGGGGGGCTACCTCTGGGAAGCTGCTGCTGGAGGCAGATGAGCTGTGCCATGACGGCGGGGACGAGAGGGGTCCTGTGGTTCCTGGGGCTGGGCTCCGGCGGCCCACCTACGCACCCCCCAGCATCATGCCACAGAAACACTGGGTATATGTGAAGCGGGGTGGAAATAGCCCAGCACCAGCACCCCTGGTTCCCCAAGACCCAGATCTGGAAGAGGATGAGGAGGAAGACCTGGTGTTGACCTGTGAGGATGATGAAGATGAAGAGCTGGGGGGTGGCTCCAGGGTTCCCGAGGCGGGAGGACGGGAGGCCACCCTAAGCATAAGTGATGTCCGCACCCTGACTGAGCCTCCGGACAAGGGAGAGGAGCAGGTCAATTTCTGTGAGTCTTCCAATGACTTTGGCTCCTATGACGGTGGGGGTCCTGGAGCAGGGCTTGATGATTCAGGGGGGCCAACCCCTTCCTCCTATGCCCCCTCCCACCCTCCAAGGCCCTTGCTTCCCCTGGACATGCAGGGCAACCAGATCCTGGTTTTCCCATCATCTTCGTCCTCCTCTTCCTCTTCCTCTTCCTCACAGGCTCCAGGCCAGCCACCAGGGAACCAGGCTGAACACGGGGCGGTGACCCTGGGGGGCACGTCGTCAGGGGCCCTGGGCATGCCTGGTGGTCCTGGGGGAACCCCCGGAGGGACAGGCAGTGGGGATGGGAATAAGATCTTTTTGTGCCACTGTGGGAAGGCGTTCTCACACAAGAGCATGCGTGATCGGCACGTGAACATGCACCTCAACCTGCGGCCCTTTGACTGCCCCGTGTGCAACAAAAAGTTTAAGATGAAGCACCACCTAACGGAGCACATGAAGACACACACAGGCCTCAAACCCTACGAGTGTGGTGTCTGCGCCAAGAAGTTCATGTGGCGAGACAGCTTCATGCGCCACCGGGGACACTGTGAGCGAAGGCACCGCCTGGTTGGGGGCGGGGGCGGGGGCGGGCCAGGACCCGGGGGGCCCACCGGGCCAACCTTGCCCCTCAAGAGAGAGTCCCCTGGAGCGGGCGGGGGCAGCGGTGACGAGGCAAGTGGGGCCACGCCCCAGTCCAGCCGCAGGGTCTGGTCCCCACCCAGCGTCCACAAGGTGGAGATGGGCTTTGGTGGAGGTGGAGGAACAAACTGAAGGGGCAGCTCTGGAGGTAGCTTTCCGGTTTGAGGAAACGGAGGCTGAGCCAGGCCGCCGTGGCCCTCAGGTGATCTCCCGCCTCACTTAATGTCTTCCTTATCTCTACAGACTTGTATATATTCTGGAGGGGGAACCATATTGCACCATTAGCCACTCCATTCCATTCCTCAGCCCCTCTCCCACGAAGTATCCCCGGAACTAAGTCCTTCCTTCCCCTCAGATGGGTACACTGAAGCCCCAGCTCCAGACTAGGACGCATATGGTGGGGGGGAGGGAAAGGGGGACCATGGAGCATCCTGGAGTCACAGGGTCAAGGGTCAGGTGGTTGTAGTCTGTACCTGAAGTTTGTGTTTGTGTTGTTGTGGGGACCAGGCCTTTGTCCTAGCACCTACCCCACTTCCCTAAGGACGTGCCCTATATTTCTACCCTCATCCCTCCGATTCCTCCTTGGGCCCCCCCCCACCCCAACTGGATTCTCATTGAGGAGGGAGTGAAGACGTAAGAATATAAGGTTTTTATTTTAAATCTTATTTTTTTTAAATGGTGATTAAAATATTTATTGGTCATTTCACTCGGCTTACCGAAAGCCCCTCTGTGTTTGCTGGGGACCCGGCGCAGGTGGGGGAAGGCGGAGTCTCCGTACTCCGGGAAGTGGATTGGTGGGGTGGTGGGGACGGAGGGGGAGCCTAGGGTTGGGGAGGGCTCTTGGACTGGGTGGTGTCTTGTGGCCCAAGAGGGCGGGGCGGGGCTGAGGTCTCCGGTCTCGAGCGGGAGATAAGGTTTGGGGAGCCCTGCCGCCCACGTGCCCTCACCGGACCGGAGCGGGTATTTCTCCGCCTCTCCCCGCCCTTTCAAGGAAAGCGAAAGTGAAGGGGGAAGTGGAAGCTCCGGGGCTGAGCTGATCGCGGCGCCATGAAGCCCCTATCTCTGCTCCTCGCCGTGGCGTCGGGTGAGCGAACCCCGAAACCCTTTGCCCGAGAGCCAGGGGTGGGCGGAGGGAGGTGAGCCCACCGCGCGCCAGCCTCGGACCCAGGGCGTGGGGCGCCCCCTCACCCGCGCCCCTCTCCGCAGCCTTGGGGACGGCCGTCTCGGCGGGCCCGGCGGTGATAGAGTGCTGGATGGTGGAGGATGCGGGCGGGGGCCGCCTGGCCAAGAAACCCGCGGCCCTGCTGCTGCGCCAGGGCCCGGGCACTCCACCCCCGCGGCCGGACCTCGAACCCGAGCTCTACCTCAAAGTGCACGGTGAGTCGTTCCGGACTCGCCCTCCGCTCTGTCCCTGCCCTTGAGGTCGCGCTGTGACCTCGGGCCTCAGTTTCCCCTGTAAAGTGAGGTCAGATTGCCTCTAAACTCTCGCTACCGGGCAGTTTGTGCGTTTGGAATTCCCGGGACCTGCCCTCCCCGCCCGTTGCCGGCGGGAACGGCGGCACCGACTCCCTTCTCCGCGCACAGACCCCGCGGGAACCCTCCAGGCCGCCGTCAGGAGGTACCCCTCGGACGCCCCCCCGCCACACTGCGAGCTCAGCCGCTTCATCCCGCTGCCCGCCTCGGCGAGGTGGGCCCGTGGCCTGACCCCGGGGCGGAGCTGCCCGCGGGCCCTGGACGGGGCGTGGCTCATGGCCAGTGTGCTCAGCCCGATCTTCAGCCTCTCCTGCCTCCTGAGACCGCAGTCCGAGCCTCAGCCCGAGCCTGCGCTCTTCACTTCGGCGACAGGTAGCTGGGGAGGGGAGGTGGGAGGAACGCGGGCCGCTGAGGGCCTGGGTCTGGCGGGACTCGCGCTGCGAGCCCCCTCGCCCAATCGGGGCTTAGTTTCCTGATTGGTAAAGCGAGGCGGTTCCGCTGCGATTAGAGCTGCGGTCTCCACCGCTTCTAGCTCCCGAGGGGTTTCGAGCAAACAAGCGCAACCCTCTGTTGGGGACGGGGCTTCGGACAGAGTCGGACTCCTTGCTACCTTGAGGAACTTGTATGGGGATGGGGTTGAGGGGCTCAGAAGCCCCCCAAAAGAAGGAACTCTTTTTCTCTTCTCCTCCCAGATCTGTGTCCTGCTAGGTAGACACTGCCGTCTTGGTGGTTAACCCTGTTTCAGAAACTACCGGTCAAGCCCCGCCCGTGCCCGCTTCTGGAACTGTGGCACCCCGCAGAGCAACAAAGGCTCTAGCGCTCTAGCGCTCTAGCGCGTGGGCCTTCCTTGCCAGCCCCTTTCCATGGCTCGTGCGGATGCCCTGAGTCTGTGGCCGCCAAGTGGTGGGGCTGCACTGGGCCGGAGAGACAGCTTCCCACTGCAAGCGCTGCTTATTGCACGGTGCAAGGCGGTTTGCCGAGCTGAGGCAGGAGGGAGTGGGCAGATAGAGCAAGAATGGGGTGCCTAGGGGGCGCCTGGGTGGGTCAGTGGGTTAGCTTCTGCCTTGGCTCAGGTCTGGATCCCAGGGTCCTGGGATGCAGCCCTGCATCAGGCTCCCTGCCAGGCAGGGAGCCTGCTTCTCTCTCTCTCTGCCTACTTGTGTGTGTGTGTGTGTTTTAATTTATTCATGAGAGACATACAGAGAGAGAGAGAGAGAGAGAGAGGCAGAGACACAGGCAGAGGGAGAAGCAGGCTCCATGCAAGGAGCCCGACAAGGGACTCTATCCGGGTCTCCAGGATCACACCCTCGGCTGCCGGCGGCGCTAAACCGCTGCGCCACCGGGGCTGCCCTCTCTCTGCCTATTTGTGCCCTCTCTCTCTGTCAAATAAATACAATGTTAAAAAAAAAAAAAAAAAAAAGGAATGGGGCACCTCGGAGCTCACCCTTCTCATGGCAGAGGGTGGGTAGGATATGAACAGTCATTGGCTTCTCGCAGTCCTGTGAGCTTTTTTAAAGTTTATTTAAAGTTTATGTATGTATATATGTATTTAAGTAGTCTCTTCACTCAACGCCGGGCTCAAACTCAAGACTCCGAGATCAAGAGCCACATGCTCCTCTGAGCCAGCCAGATGCCTCTTGTATGATTTTTGTAAACAACACAGCACAACTGGCAAGCTAACCCCTCCCTTCCCCCCCCACTACCTTCTTCCCACCCCCCCCCCACCCGCCCACCCCCCCTACCCCCGCCCAGAGAGTGAATCACCCACAGGACCAGGGAAAGGGACTCAGCACCCACCCATCACCTCTGTCTACATTGACGTTCTTGGTTGCCAGGCCTCACCCTGGGCAGGGCAGAGGCAAACTATGGGGATTATAGCTCTCTCCAGTGGGGAGGAGTATCTCCCAGGCCTGCTGGCTTCACTGAGGTGGGGGTGAGAAGAGGCTTTTCATTCTGAGTCTGTTTTTCCAACTGTAAAATGTGGATGCTATTTCCTGCTGCTTTTCTGTTGTTGTGACTCTCAGGGGAGACACTTGGTTAATTAATTCACTGGTTCAATATTTATTAGCACCAAGAAGAAATTAGGCCCCAGTTGGTTCTCAATCCAGGCTGCAAGTAAGAGTCCTTTTGGAAGTTTTTTTGTTTGTTTCTCTTTCTTTTTCTTTATTTTATTTTATTTTTTTTAAAGATTTTATTTATTGAGAGAACACAAGCAGGAAGAAGGGCAGAAGGAGAGAGCAGACTCCCCGCTGAGCAGGGAGCCTAGGATCAAGACCTGAGCCAAAGGTAGACACTTAACCACCAACTTAAATACCCACATGCCCCTGTCTTGGAAGTTTCTAAATGACACTGAATTGTCCCACAACAGGCAAATTAAATCAGAATCTCTGAGGTGGCCTTGGGCACTTTTAAGGGTCACGAAGGTGATCAGATTCTGCTCTCAAGGTTCTCAGTAGATTTATAATGGCTAATTGTAGAGTGGAAGACAATTTGGGCCATAAGAGAAGTGCAGATAGGAGCCGTAGGAGTGCCCAGTGGGACAATTTTCTGCTTCTTATAGACCCAAACCTGGGGGTAAAAACTAGTTGCTGTGCTCGGTCTTCCTTTTCAAGCATTTCTACTTGATTAGAGATTGAAGAAAATGAAAGTTGTTGTTTTAATGTAAATTTTAAAAAGGAATCTTCCTAGGGGCACAGATCATTGGTATTTTTCCTAATATACATTTATACAGTATTTCTTATCAAATACTTCAAAATGTTTATTGACAAATACACTGTCCTACTATACTTCACGTGTATGGTTTTTAAAATCTCATTGTTCTTTTAAAACATTGTAATGGAAAATTTCAAAGACACATGAAAGTAGAGAGAATGGTCTAATGAACCCCCATAGACCAATCACCCACTCACTTGTGTAGTTATTAGGCTTTACCACATTGTTTTGCTGACCCTCCTCCCACCTATTTTCTTGTTTTGAAATTTATACCAGGCACCATATGATTTTATTCATAAGTACTTCAGTAAGAATCTCTATCAAATAAGGGCTTAAAAAATATTGTCATAGCAAACCAAACAGGTCTCTATATTTTACATTTGGTTCTTGCATCTGCTTGGGTTGCCATAACAAAATATCATCGACTGGATACCTTAAATTTATTTTGTCACAGTTCTAGAGGCTAGAAGTCCAAGATCAAGTCTAAGATCAAAATGCTCTCAGGGTTGGTGTCTGATAAGAGCTCTCCCGTTGTGGTTGCACATGGCCACTTCTGGCTGTGTCCTCACATGAAGGAAAGAAAGTGAGCTTTGCTGTTTCTTCCTCTGCTTAACAGAACACCAGCATATAAGGTTAGAGCCCTGTGTTAATGATCTCATTTGACCATGATCACCTCTTCACAGCCCCTGTCTCCAAATACAGTTTACTCTTGAATAACTGTGCATGTGTGTATGGTGGGAGGTTAGAGGCACTGACCCCACCCCCAGCAGTCGAAAATCTGAATCCATTTGACTCCCCCGAAACTTAACCACTCATAGCCTACTGTTGACTGGAAACCTTACCAATAATGTAAACAGTTGATTAACACATATTTTATATGTTATATATATTACATACAGTACTCTTATAATAAAGTAAGCTAGAGAAAAGAGTTATTAAGAAAATTAATCATAAGGAAGAGAATATGCATTTGTAGTACTGTACTGTACAAAAACTCCCACATATAAGTGGACCATTGCAGTTCAAACCTGTGTTGTTTAAGGGTCAACAGTATAGTCACATGGGAATTAAAGCTTCAACATACGAACTTGAGGGGGTCCCACAGAACTCAGTTCACAGCAATTTTGTCTAAGTCTCCTTTATTCTTTTTTTTTTTAAATATTTTATTTATTTATTCATGAGAGACACAGAGAGAGACAGAGAGAGGCAGAGACATAGGCAGAGGGAGAAGCAGGCTGCATGCAGGGAGCCCGACGTGGGACTCGATCCTGGGTCACACCCTAGGCTGAAAGCAGCGCTAAACCACTGAGCCACCTGGGCTGCCCAAGTCTCCTTTATTCTATAATTGCCCTGCACTCCCTAAATGCTAGTGGTTTATCACTTGTTCAGCAGAACTTCCCATGTTCTGTCTTTGGTCAACTGTCTCCTCATTGTGTCATTTTCCTCTTATTCCTGTCCTCCATACTTCCTGCCAATTGACAGTTCTAGAAACTTGATTAAATTTGAGCTTACATTTTTTTTTTCACTAACACTTTATAATAGTTGTCTACCGTTCACTTTATTAACAGAAAAGCGAAAATCTCTGTGATGTAAAAACAGGTACAGATTTCCTTCGTGTTCTGGCCCTGTTGTGCTTAACATTTGTATTTTTCAAGACAGGTTTGTGGGATGCAGGTCTAAAATTGCTCCTTCAACCCACATTAAAGAGCACTGTTAGCTTGAGGGTTAAACTGTAAAATCTTCGGATTTTGTTTATTCATCTCATGAATCATTTGTAATAATTTAAAATTTGTGTCTGGATTTTGAGAAATGAAGTTTATTTTTTATTTATTTTTAAAAAAGATTATTTCTTTATTTGACACAGAGACCAAGAGCACAAGCAGGAGGAGCAGGAGACAGAGGGAGAGGGAGAAGCAGAGCAGGGAGCCCTATGCAGGGCTCGATCCCAGGACCCCAGGATCATGACTTGAGCCAAAGGCAGACGCTTCACCGACTGAGCCACCTAGGCACCCCTGGTTTTAGTTTATTGAAAAAAACTGTCCCATGAGGTTGAGAGAAGTTTAACCTTGTAGGAGTTAAACTAGGATTAAAAATTACAGTGTCACAAGAGAAGAAAGACTACTTTTACAGGAAGGACTGACATTTCGGGGAAGAAGTAGTTATGGAACTGACCTTGGGGGACATGGAATACTTAGATGTTTGGGAGACAATAGGCAGGGAACTGAGTTAGACCAAAGCAAAGAAAGGCCTTATGATTAGAATTTCTACTAGTTTCAAGAAAGGGATTCTTTGGAGCCAGTTCTTAGGATGCAAGAGAAGTCTGGAAAGGTGAGTTGGGGCCTGGGCTGGATCATCAAATACCCTGAGATCTGGGCTTTATAGGTGACAGTGAACTATCAGAAGTCTTATGTATAATAATGTGTGTGTGTGCTGGCACGTGCCATCTCCCCAAAAGCCTGCTATTTTACTTGATTCTTTTTTTTAAATAAATTTTTATTTATTTATGATAGTCACACAGAGAGAGAGAGAGAGAGAGAGGCAGAGACACAGGCAGAGGGAGAAGCAGACTCCATGCAGGGAGCCCGATGTGGGACTTGATCCCGAGACTCCAGGATCACGCCCTGGGCCAAAGGCAGGCACTAAACCGCTGAGCCATCCAGGGATCCCCTATTTTACTTGATTCTTACAAAGGTAGGCAAGGAACAGATCATTGGACTAATGAGAAAAATACAGATGGAATGATTTTGCTGAGATACCCAGCAAGTCCACGAGGATGATGGTGGCAGTAATGAAAATAGCAACACCTAACATTGATCGAGCATATTCTAAAGATGGGTCCTGTTCATGACCTGAGCCAAAGGCTGACGCTTAACCCTGGGCCACCCAGGCATCCTGGTAGCTCGGTTTTTTTAAACAGGCATGTGAACGGCTTAGACTTGTAGTCACACTGTGCAGAATATGGATTGAAGAAGAGAGAGACTGAAGATAAGGAAGACCCAAGAGGAGGTTGTCATTGTCCTAACAAATGTTGGTGAGAACTTGAGTTGGAGTCAGAGGTGAGAATCTATCTGGAAGACAATTAGGGCCTGGTGGGGACAGCAGGTGGTATGTTATATTTGGCAATTTGCTCATCTGTCTCCCTTACTAAACTGTAAGAAACATGAGGGCAGGGACTGCCTGTCTCATTCACTGCTGTCCTCTACCTTGAGTATCATAGGTGCTTAGTAAGTATTAGTTGAGTGAGAGAATGAGTGACTCTAAGTATTTTCCCTTAGCGTCCAGAGTAGGGGTTGATCTTTCCACAAGGCAGGGAGAGTGGACTTTTGGAGCGGGGTGAGGGAATGTTGCAGAGATGCTGTTGAGTTGGGGCACATTAAGTTGGTCTAATAGATGGTTAGGTGTAATCCCAGCAAACACTTGGTGGACTTACTGTATTCTAGGTACTGTTCTAAGCACTTCACATATAGGTGTCTTTGTTATCCAGAATCAGGAACTGAATAAATCTGGGTAACCAGAGGCATTAAATCATTTAACCTGCATTACAATGCCATGAGATACGTATTATTATCATATTATTATCTCATTATTTAGGAGATGAAGCTGAGCCATGGCAACATGAAATAACTGGCCTCGTGATCCCAGGACCCAGGATCGAGCCTACTTCTCCCTCTGCCTACGTCTCTGCCTCTCTGTCTCTCATGAATAAATAAATAAAACTTAAAAAAAAAAATAACTAAAGGGATCCCTGGGTGGCGCAGCGGTTTAGCGCCTGTCTTTGGCCCAGGGCGCGATCCTGGAGACCCAGGATCGAATCCCATGTCGGGCTCCCGGTGCATGGAGCCTGCTTCTCCCTCTGCCTGTGTCTCTGCCTCTCTCTCTCTCTGTCTGTGACTATCATAAATAAAAATTAAAAAAAAATAGCTAAAAAAAATAAAAATAAAAAAATAACTAGCCTATAAGGTCATATAAATAGCGGCAGAGTTGGGATTAACCAGGGAGGGCGGGCTCCAGGCACTTAATTGGCATACCCTGCCTCAGTAGAGCATAGATGTCTGTTTGGGTCTAGGCTAGAGCCAGAACCTTCCAGAGTCAATAAGTACTCTATACAGCACCAGAGGATTGACAGCCCTGAGTCATCACAGTCTTTACCAGCAAACCAAGAAAGGCCTGGTTCTTCACAGGTGGTGCATGGAGACTGGACTGGTTCAGGCTGTGTTGGAAGTGCACTCAGAGCCCACTGTCCCCAGAACTTGAGTGGGCTGGGTGCTCAGACCAGCCTTCAAAGGCTGTATCCACTCACTGCTCCTAATCACCTCTAGACCTGTCTGCTCATGTGTAGCCGCTCTGGGTTGCACGCAGGCCCAGAACAAAGGGGATTTGCAGGGAAGACTAGAAGAAAGACTAGAAGATGGTTTGGTATCGGAAAAGGAGGGGTCCTCTGAGGGGTGGGTGAATTTGAGTTGGGTACTCCTCCCTATAACTCTGTTTCTCTATTTCTTTCCTCTTTGTTTCTCTCCTTCATGCCCCTTCTACTCCCTCCTCTCCTCCTCTTCCCCAGCTGTGCTGACTGTCCTCACCTACAGCCCCATCGCTCAGATCCAACTGGGACAAGATGCTCTGCTGGACTTGAGATTTGCCTACATGCCCTCCATCTCTGAGGCTGCTGCATCACTGGCCCCAGGTCCCCCTCCCTTTGGGCTGGAATGGCGACGCCAGCACCTGGGAAAAGGGCACCTACTCCTGGCTGCAACTCCAGGGCTGCATGAGCAGATGCCAGCTGCCCAAGACGGGGCAGTGGCATTTGCCGCCTGGGATGATGATGATCCATGGGGTCCATGGACTGGAAACGGGACCCTCTGGCTGCCTGCAGTACAGCCTTTCCAGGAGGGCACCTATCTGGCCACTGTACACCTGCCATACCTGCAAGGGCAGGTTGCCCTGGAGCTTTCTGTACAGAGTGAGTTGGGGTACAGGGATCCCCATGGGTAAAGCAAAGGTGGGCACTTGATAATGGCCATACCATAATGGAGGAAGGATGGGGGAGAAGAGGGTGCTGGGTGAATGGCAGGAGGTAGACTGGGATCCTTGGGAATCAGAAAGGCAATGGGTAGAGGTCCCTGGGAATTTAAGTGACTGGGATGAAGGTTCCCAAATATGAGGAACAGGATCCTTGAGAATATGGGTTTCAGCATGGGGTTTCCTGTGAAGCACCAGTGGGGAGACTGTGGGTTCCCCATCCTGGAAGAAAAAAACCAAACCACCTCAGTTTGGGGGAAGCCATAGGGCAAACTGATAGAGACAAATGTGGATTGATTCCCCCATGCTCCTTTCCTATTTTCTCCCCAGAGCCCCCCAAAATATCCTTGACACCGGCACCTCTTGTCTGGGCTGCCCCTGGGGAGGCACCCCCCGAGTTGCTCTGCCTTGTGTCCCGCTTCTATCCTGCCAAGGGCCTGGAGGTGGAATGGGAGCTCCGGGGTGGCCCAGAAGGCAGCTTTCAGAAGGCTGAGGGGCAGAGCTGGCTCTCCGCCCTGCGCCACCACTCAGATGGCTCTGTCAGCCTCTCTGCGCACCTGCAGCCCATCCCAGTCACAGCCAAGCACCATGGAGCGCGCTATGCCTGTCGTGTCCACCACCCAACCTTGCCCACCTTGGGGCGCAGTGCAGAAGTCACCCTGGAGGTGGCAGGTAGGAGCCAGAAGGGTAATCGAGCAGCCAGGGGTGGGGTGGTGGGGGTCCAGGGGTTCAGGAGGATACTACAGAGTTTACTCTTCCCCACTTCCACCTGCCAGGACTCTCTGGGCCCTCCCTGGAGGACAGCGTGGGCCTCTTCCTGTCTGCCTTTCTCCTCCTCGGGCTCATCAAAGCGCTGGGCTGGGTGGGTAAGTGTGACTCTCATTGCCACAGTGACAGTCCCTGCCTACTCCCAGAAGCCTGACACCTATCTACCCTACCACACCTCCATCCCAACCCTTCTTAATCTCTCTCCACAGCTGCCTCCAGATCTACTTCAAAAGATCCAAAGGAGAAGGTAACAGGCCTCTTCCTTTTCTTTCCGTTGTCATTTGAGCTCCTCTTGGAACTTCTCACCCATGGAGGGAGCCTGCTGGCATGGGGTGGGGGGGGGCAGAACTTGGAATTCACAGACCTGGGTTAACTCCTGCCACCTTAAGTATTCTACTTCATACCTCAGTTCCTTGAGTGTCAAGATAAAAAAATTACTTAGGCAGCACTGTCCGACAGTATGATGCCAGCCATGTATGTTAATTTAAATAATCTAGTAGCCACAATAAAAAGGTAGTAACAGGTAATATTAATAATACCATTTATTTCATCTAATATATCCAAAATGTTATCATGTAACATGTACTCAATATAAGAAATTTTAGTATTTCTGTTCTAAGTCACCTAAAACAGGTGCTTCTTTTAAACTGTCAGCTCCTGGGCACCCTGGGTGGCTCAGCAGTTTAAGCGCCTGTCTTCAGCCCAGGGTATGATCCTGGAGACCCGGGATCGAGACCCACATCGGGCTCCCTGCACAGAGCCTGCTTCTTCCTCTGCCCGTGTCTCTGCCTCTCTCTCTATCTGTCATGAATAAATAAATAAAATCTTTTTAAAAAATAAAAAAATAAACTGTCAGCTCCTGTCAGTTCAGACTGGCCACATTTCGAATGTTGCACAGACACATGTGGGTGGTGGCTACTGTACAGACAGCAGAGCCTCAGAGGGCTGTTGGGAGGATTAGGCAAAATCACTCGGCGCTGTGTGTGCCAAGCAGAAAACCCACAGAGACCGTTCTGCTGCCCTCTGTGCTCACGAGGGTTCATTTACCTCTGGACTGATCGTGAGCATTTCTTTTTTCAAAGATTTTATGTATTTATTCATGAAAGACACACACAGAGAGGCAGAGACACAGGCAAAGGGAGAAGCAGTCTCCACGCAGGGAGCCCGATGTGGGACTCAATCCCAGGACCCTGGCATCATGCCCTGAGCTGAAGGCAGGGTGCTCAACCACTGAGCCACCCAGGTGACCCTGATCATGAGCATTTCAATTTCACCTCTCTTTCTAAAACCTGGAATTCCTCACCTCGTTTTATTTTTCTTCCAGAAAGCACAGTGAGGCCACTCACCACCATCCTGGGGAAGCTGCCACCATCTCTGGCCTGAGCTACTGGAGTAGCTCCCCCAAATTGTACACCATCATCTTGCTCCCTCCAATCTCTCTCCACAGAATGGCTGGAATGCTTTTTCAGAGGATACAAATCTGTAGCATTTCCTTTCTTAGAGTGCTAAGGCAGTGCAGTGGTTCTCAAATTCTTTAAGTCTCAGGACTGCTTAAAAAGCGTCAAGGACGCTAAAGAGCTTTCGGTTATGTGGGTGACAAACTACAGATATTTATGCTACCAGAACTTACAACGGAGAAAAATTTAACAAAAGAATACGCAAGAACATGTTCCATTAGTTGTGAGGACAAGGATATCAGCATGCAGCTTCTGGAAAGCTCCAGGGTGCATTTCTTTGGAGAGAGTGAAAGAGGCAAGGAACATTTTAGTATTGTTACCAATAGTCTTAACTTTGCACACCCACTGAAATAGTCTCCAGGACCTCTGGGACAAGGGCCACACCTGAGAACCAGTGCCCTAGAAGCCAAACCCATTCTTGTCCTGCTATGCATCTCCGGGGCTGGAGCCACTGCCTGCCCCTACAACCCCACCTGGTGCCCTCCAGCCCTTTCCTCAGTGTTCATCTCACCGAACGTCATTTCTCTTTTCCAGTGGCTCCCACCTTCCCCGTCTGTTCCGTATGTCAGGTCCACCCCTCGCCCTTCTTGGGCTGCAGACCAGGTCAGCCTCATTCCCTCACACCGCCGCGTGTCCCTCCTGTGCGGTTCACCACACTTGTATTTGAATGATTGTGCGAATCCTTGTTAGATGTCCTTGTTAGATGTGCGAATCCTTGTTAGAGGTCCGCTCCCGGGACTGCCGGTTCCTCAGAGGCAGGAACGTGTCCGTCCGTCCGCCGCGTGGTCCCTGCTCCCGCACAGGCCCGGTGCCCGCTGGAGGGCGCTCAACGCAAACATTAGTCCTTTTTTCGTCCTCTGTATTTGAAAGCCAGTGTTGGACGAAGTAACTACTGGAGGAAGGAAGTGGCAGCTCGGACTAGGGACCTCCAAGGGAGGACGGTCAATTAGACCGAAGCGGGTCTAATCGTGCGGGAATAGGGATCCCTGGGTGGCGCAGCGGTTTAGCGCCTGCCTTTGGCCCAGGGCACGATCCTGGAGACCCGGGATCGAATCCCATGTCAGGCTCCCTGCATGGAGCCTGCTTCTCCCTCTGCCTATGTCTCTGCCTCTCTCTCTGTCTCTCTCTGTGACTATCATAAATAAAAAAAAAAAAAAAATTAATCGTGCGGGAATAAAGTTGTGTCCTATGCTCCCAACAGGGTGTCTCCTTCCACCCCACGGGTCCCCCTGGCAAGGGAGCACAGGCTCTTAACAACCACCTCTGGTCCCTTCTCTTTTTTTTTTTTTTTTAAAGATTTTATTTATTGATTCATGAGACACAGAGAGGCAGAGACACAGGCAGAGGGAGAAGCAGGCTCCTCGCAGGGAGCCCGATGCAGGACTCGATCCCCGGACTCCAGGATCAGGGCCTGAGCTGAAGGCGGCGCTAAACCGCTGAGCCACCCGGGCTGCCCTCACCGCGAGCGCTCAAACGCTTTGGCGACACCCCAGTCCCCGGCACGCTGCAGGGTCGGGGGCCACCAGCGGCGGGCGAGACGCCCGGTGCCGCGGGCTCCGGGGAAGGCGGGGCGAGCCCAAGGGAGCGCACGTACCACGCAGAGCGCCGGAAACGCGGGACAGAGGAACCGAGAACCGGAAGTGGCGGCTTCCTGCCCCGCCCCCTTACGCGAGGGCGGGAACCCCGCGCTTCTCGGAAAACGCGGACTGGATTCCGGTCCGCTACAGGCGTGGGTGCGGGTGGGGAGTGTAACCGCGTCAGGGGGAGTAAGCGATCCCTGTCGGCCTAAAACGCTTCCCCCGGGAGTTTTAGCTTCGGTGTTGTCGGGGGGCAGGGGAATGTCAAATCCGGCTCCTATCCTCCCTCGGGGTCGGGAGACGGGAATCCACTCGGATTGAGTGCGGGGCGGCGTGGGCTCCAGGATCCCTGAGCGGGGGCTCCGAGGACAGCGGGCGGGGGCCCGTGACTGCTGGGGCCTGGCCGCTGGGCGCCCGGCGCTCCCCGAGTCCGCGGCCCTGGCTCCTGTCCTCACTTCCTTCCCGTTTTGGCTCCTGCAGTTGGAGCAGGCGGACGTGGGGGGGGGAGGGGGCGAGCGGAAAGGGCGGGAGGGCCCGGGAGCCTGGCGGGCGGTAACGGGGGTGCGGAAAAGCCGAGGAGGGGACTCGGGCCAGGGACTCGGTTGGGGACCGGAGACCGACGGGAACAGCGGCCCGGGACCCGCGCTGCTCCCACCGTTCCCGAGCAGGTCAGAGCCTGAGCACCCTGTGACCCTGCCCGTTCCCGTACTCGTGACCCCCAAACCCCAGATGCACCAGGGACCCCCATAGCCCACTCCTGTGTTGCTTCCCTCCCCAAACTCCCGTACGGTCACCTGGGCACTCACCCGCGTCCCTCCCCTCCCCGATCCCCCGCGCCCACCTGACTCTCCACCTGCCCCCCCGTTTCTCCCCAGGCGCCCCCATGGCCCGACCCCGCTGATTCCTTCACTCGGCCATGCTCCCGCGGCCCCTGCGGCTGCTTTGGGACGCGAGTCCCCCCGGGGGAGTCGTGCTGAGCAGCTTCCGGAGCCGAGACCCCGAAGAGGGTGGGGGCCCAGGTGGCCGGGGCGTGGGCGGGGGGCAGGAGGAAGAGGAGGAGGAGGAAGAAGACGAGGTGAGACGCGAGTGGTGGGAAGTCGGGAGGTGGACATGTCGGAGACGCTCTGCCTCGCCCTCGGGTCTCTGTCCCTCCTCTCTCCCTCCGGCCTCCTGCTGGGTGTCTGCCAGTCGGCCCGGCGGGGAGTCCCGGAGTTCCTGGGGCTCCCGCTGGCGGTGGGACTCAGCACTGGCCCGCGGGAACCTTCCCTGGCTCTCCCCGCCCCGGCCCCAGGGCGCCAGCCTTTCCGGCCGTCGTGTCTCGGTCCCCGTCGCCCTCCGTGTTTTTGTTTGGCGGGGTGGGGTTTGTTTCCACAGTAACCGGCCTCTCCGACTCCGGGATTGGGGAGGGAACCCTTCGATTTCGTGACCCCTCCCCCTCTCCCGCTGGGCCGCGAGTGGAGGCGGGAAGCCCGGGTTCTCGGACTTTGGAGGGAACATCCCAGGCTGGGCCGGGGGGGTCACCTGCTCTCCGCCGGGACTAATGGTGGTGGCCAGGAGCGGGATCCGGGGCCCCAGAAGGGGCCAGAAATTGGATTCGGGGCCCCGAGGCCCAGGACTCCTGGGTCCAGAGCCTGGGTGAGGGCAGGGTGACTGGCAGGGCTGGTTTTTCGGGATCGGTTGCGGGAGGGGCTGGGGCCACGTGACCCTGAGTCGGCTGCACAACCCCCCTCCCCATCATCCCGACTTCCCCTTCTCCTTCCTGTACTGGCATTGGAGCCGCCACCTTGAGGGGGTCTCCCAGCACTGAGGGACCAGGGAAGGGGGGCTCCCCTGAAGGAGTAACTCTTGGGGCTCGGTCAGTTCCTGCGGGGGAGGGCGGAGCTTGCGGCTGTGCCCGTGACTGAGGTTCCAGCTTTCAAGGCCTCTGCCTCTGGCTTTCTGCCTTTCTCGCTTCCCCCTCCTATCCTTCGCACCTTGCTTCTCTGCTGTGTTGGGGTTCAGCTCTGGGGGGAAAGGGCGACAGAGGTCTCCGGGCCCAGGGTTCCTGCATTCCACCCACCCCCCCACTGCCACCCCCTCGACTCCACCGGGCCCTGAGGCGGCTTGGGGGGGGCTGTCTAGGCCCCAGTGGGGGAGACCTGGGGTCACCAGCCCCCCCCACCCCTCGCACTCGCTGGTACTGTTCCCCGCCACCACAGGTGAGGGGTACAGAGGGAGGATTAGGGCTGGGGGCAGTAGGGGGTGGCGTGGGACTGTCTCACCTCCCCTTCCTTGCTCTGCCAGGCCCCTGTGTCTGTCTGGGATGAGGAGGAGAATGGTGCCACCTTTACTGTCACAAGCCGCCAGTATCGGCCTCTTGATCCCTTGGTGAGATCCTAACTTTGGCTTCTCACCTCTGACCCATGACCTCCCAGTCTCCTGTCCTCTGGCCAACTCTTTGGAGACCTGAACTCTGCCGTGTGACTTTGGTCAATCAAGTTTTTGGCCGTCTCTGAATCTTCGTATAACGAGCCCCCAGCATTTCCTGAGTCTGGGATTTTCCCCAGAGGTCTAGGGGCTAAGTTGAAAACAGGGTCAGTGACTTTCCTTCTGTCTCCCCCAGGCCCCGACGCCTCCCCCTCGGTCCTCCAGAAGGCTCCGAGCTGGCACTCTGGAGGCCCTGGTCAGACACCTGCTGGATGCCCGGACATCAGGGGCTGACGTGACCTTCACACCAGCTTTCCTGGCCACCCACAGGGCCTTCACTTCCACCCCTGCCCTGCTAGGGCTTGTGGCTGACAGGTCAGGGTCATAAGGGACCAAGGATCATGGAGGTGTCTGGACTTCTTAAAGCCAGAAAATCCCCCCAGAATAGTCAAAGCCACTGGGGGCTTGGGGAAAATGGGCAGATCGAATCTCTTCTCCTTCCTAGGCTGGAAGCCCTCGAATCTCATCCTACTGATGAACTAGAGAGGACAATAGGGTGAGTGACCGCTGATTGTTAACCTCACAGTCCCCTCTGGCTGAGCTGCAGCTTGATAGCTGACCCCTGGCTGATTCCCCTTCTCCCAGGGTAGCCACCTCTGTACTGTCAACCTGGCTGGCCTCTCACCCTGAGGATTTTGGCTCTGAGGTCAAGGGCCAGCTTGACCGGCTTGAGAGCTTCTTGCTTCGGACAGGGTATGCAGCAGGGGAGGGTGTTGGGGGGGGCAGCGCTGACCTCATCCGCAACCTCCGGTTCCGGGTGGACCCCCAGGCCCCCGACCTTCCTAAGCCCCTGGCCCTCCCCGGCGATCCCCCTGCTGACCCCACGGATGTCCTGGTGTTCCTCGCTGACCACTTGGCCGAACAGCTGACCCTGCTAGATGCGGTGAGACCCTGACCTCTGCCCCTGTGCCCCCTGTCCCCTTACTACTCCCCCTGACTCCAGAGCCTTCTCCTTGTTTCTAGCCCTTCCTAAACAAGCTCCCAGCTTCCCCTGTCCACTCTGTTTGATCTTTCCCCCTTCCCCATGATTGTTACCCTTCAAAGCCCGCTCCCCTTTGGTTCCTTGGCCACCTGCGATCCTCACGCCCCTGATGTTGGAAGGCTGAGCCCACTTGACTCCGAACCTTGATCTCTGTCCTCTGCTCCACAGGAGCTGTTTCTCCATCTGGTCCCCTCTCAGTGCCTGGGGAGCCTGTGGGGTCACAGAGACCGGCCGGGACATTCCCACCTCTGCCCATCTGTCCGAGCTACTGTCACACAGTTCAACAAGGTGGCAGGGGCAGTGGTCAGCTCTGTCCTGGGAGCTACTTCAGCTGGAGAGGGGCCCGGGGAGGTGACCATTCGGCCACTGCGTCCTCCGCAGAGGGCCCGGCTCCTGGAAAAGTGGATCCGTGTGGCAGAGGTAAGAGAGAGGCTTGGCTCTGTTGGGGACCCTGGTGTGGAGAGAGTGGGCCCAGAGCTCTGGCCTGCCTCTGTGACCCTCCCCTCCCCCAGGAGTGTCGTCTGCTCCGAAACTTCTCTTCGGTTTATGCTGTGGTGTCGGCCCTGCAGTCCAGCCCCATCCACAGGCTTCGAGCAGCCTGGGGGGAAGCCACCAGGTGGGAGCACGGGGGCACCTGCCTGGCGCCGAGGGGGCGTGGGGCAGGCTGGCCCATCCTCAAGGCTGCTGCCCCCCACCCCCAGGGACAGCCTCCGAGTCTTCTCCAGCCTCTGCCAGATCTTCTCCGAGGAGGATAATTATTCCCAGAGCCGGGAGCTCCTCTTGCAGGTGAGTCCCTGTTCCATGGTGCTCCCAGCCATCCCTGCTCCCCTTGAGGCACCCCTACCTCCCTGTCCTGTCACCAGCAGGAGGTGAAGCTGCAGCCCTCTCTGGAGTCAAATTCCAAGAAGGCTCCGAGGTCTGGCTCTGGCTCCCGGGGTGGGGTGAGTGACTAGCCTAGCGGGGGGTGGGGTGGGGTAGGGTGGGGGGGAGTGTTGTGAAAGAGTGAGAAGTGGAGTGGGGAGGCATTCAGAGGGACGGAAAGGGGAGGCATGGCAGGAGGGAGGGATGGGATAGGCAAGGGCAGAGGGATGGAGAGCCCTCAGATCAGGAGTGGGCATCTGATCCTGACCTCTGACCTCAGGGCGTGGTCCCATATCTTGGCACCTTCCTGAAGGACCTCGTGATGCTGGACGCAGCCTCCAAGGATGAGCTGGAGGTGGGTGGTGTGCAAGGTCGTTGTGTGCATTGTGATGAGGGAACAGGTGGGCCTCAGGGTTAGATAGACCTTCCAGAAAGGTGTTGCAGGGCGTCAGCACCAAACTCCAGGGCTCGAGCCAGATTGTCGGAGTTCTGGTTCTGTTACTTGAGCAAGTAGCTTAACTTATTTGTGGCTCAGCGATTTGTAAGTGAGAGCGCGGTGACCATGTCAATGCCAGTCTGTTGTCAGGAGGATTAAATGAAATACTTTTCAGCAGGTGCTTAGAGCGTGTCTGCAGTGTTAGCGTATGTAGCATTTGTTAAAGAAACAAAAACTGGGATCTTGGGCAAGTTCCTCATTGTCTTTGAGCCCTAATTTTCCCATCTGTGGAATGGACACCACTTCTACCTGTGATATTCAATTTCAAGGGTAAGGTAGAGAGCTTGGGGCAGGGCAGAGGTGAGGGGGAGCTGGGGAGGAACAGAGGATTCGGAGGCCTAGTGGGTGAAATGCTTGAGAAGTTGGATGTGGATGTGTGTGTGGAAGAGGGTATGTTCTCTCTGTGGCAGAACTGGGCTTCACCCCATCCCCAATATTCTTGCAGAACGGATACATCAATTTTGACAAGCGGAGGAAGGTGAGGGTAGTGCACGCATGGGATGCTAGACCTCTCTAACCATGTCCCGACAAGGGGAGGTGGTGGGGAAAGTCAGGGGTCCCTGAGATCGGCTCCTGCAGTCTGTGGGCTCCTTCTTAGGAGTTTGCTGTCCTTTCTGAGCTGCGGCGGCTCCAGAACGAATGTCGTGGCTATGACCTCCGACCTGACCCTGATATCCAGCAGTGGCTGCGAGGGCTTCGGCCGCTGACAGAGGCCCAGAGGTGACTGGCTGGGTGAGGTTGGGACTCCAGACCTAGGGCTGAGTGTGGGGATCGGTGTGTCCTGTCCTGACATCTGTCCATTGGACCTCTTCACAGCCATCGAGTGTCCTGTGAGGTGGAGCCACCTGGTACCAGTGACCCTCCTGCCCCAAGGGTGCTTCGGCCAACACTGGTCATCTCGCAATGGACAGAGTAAGGGTGTCAGCAGTTAGAGGGTAGTGCCATGGGGAAGCTCCTTGGGAGAAGAGCCCTTCTCCCTCTGACCCTCTTAATGCCTTATTGCTCCAGGGTCCTGGGCTCTGTCGGGGGACCCACCCCCCTTGTCTCCTGGGACCGGCCCAGTGTGGGGGGAGAGGAGGTACCTGGAACCCCTGCTCCTCTGTTGACCAGGCTGGCCCAGGTGAGCTCTGTTCCTGACCTCTGATCTCAACACTGACCTTGCCTTTGTGAATGTTTCTTCTTTGACCTCTCTGCCTTCATGCCAGTCCCACATGTTGTTTGTCCCTAGCACATGAAGTGGCCATCTGTCTCATCTCTGGACTCTGCCCTGGAAAGCACTCCATACCTGCACAGTCTGGCGGACCCCAGCCACCTCTCTCCCCCAGCCTCCTCTCCCAGGCCTTCTCGAGGTCACCGCCGTTCCGCCTCCTGTGGCTCCCCACTCAGTGGGGGTGCAGAAGGGGCCTCCAAGGGGACTGAATACAGGGGTGGGGGATCTGGGCCAGGGGCCTCTGATTGCCGAATCATCCGAGTCCAGATGGAGCTGGGGGAAGATGGCAGTGTCTACAAGAGCATCTTGGTGAGGAAGCTGCCCCGTGCAGTGGGGCTGAAGGATGATGCCTTGTGGGACTATAGATGTTGTCCTGAATAGCCAAATGGGAGGATGATTCTAGCCTTGGTTCTGACCTGTGCTTATGATAGCCGTTTTGTTTTTCATTTTTCAGAGCAAGTGAGCAAGTGGGGTGGGAGGGGCAGAGGGAGAGGGAGACAGAGAATCTTAATCTTAACTCCACACCCAGTACCGCAGAGCTGGACGTGGGTTCTGTCCACCTCACAACTGAGATCATGACCTGAGCCACAACTGAGAGTCTGACACTCAACCAGCTGAACCACCCAAGCACCCGTCAGCTATTTTGTTTTAAAGGTTACTTGGTGGGACGCCTGGGTGGCTCAGTGGTTGAACATCTGCCTTCATCTCAGGGTGTGATCGTGGGGTCCTGAGATCGAGTTCCGCATCGGGCTCCCTGCAGAGAGCCTGCTTCTCCCTCTGCCTCTGTCTGCCTGTCTCTCTCATGAGTAAATAAGTAAACATCTTAAAAAAACAATAAAGGCTACTTGGCATTAGCTGCTGCAGCTTGAACTTTGGGGACCATATTAGATCTTCAGAATCCATAGCAGTTTCCTCTTAGGGAAGCAGTCCTATTTCACTGGACACTGTGGGGTACAGGTAACCACTACATAGTGCTTCCCTGTTCATTCTAGAGTGTTTGACATGGGTCACCATTTTCAGTTGGGATCAGCAGTTAGAGCTGAACGGATGGAAAGCAGAGGCAATGGCCAGTTTATTGCTCTTTTGGTCTCCTGTCCTGCCAGGTGACAAGCCAAGACAAGGCTCCAAGTGTCATCAGTCGTGTCCTTAAGAAAAACAATCGTGACTCTGCGGTGGCTTCGGAATATGAGCTAGTGCAGCTGCTACCAGGGGAGCGAGGTAAGAGGCCGTGAGGGAAGGCAGACTTGGGAGGAGAGTGGTGCTTCCATAGCCAACTGGTTGTGGGGGCAATGATCATGTCGCTCTTGATGTTCCTTCTCTGAACACACAGAGCTGACCATCCCACCCTCGGCTAATGTTTTCTATGCTATGGATGGAGCATCACACGATTTCCTCCTACGGCAGCGGCGAAGGCCCTCTACTGCTACACTGGGTCTCACCAGCAGCCCCTCAGCCTCAGGAACTCCCCCAAGTGAGGGAGGAGGGGGTTCTTTTCCCAGGATCAAGGCCACAGGGAGGAAGATTGCCCGGGCACTGTTTTGAGGAAGAAACCCTGCGAGCTCAATAGAACTCATGGTGGCCACACCAATGTGGGTTGCCATCCTGAGTGGTGGCAGTCATGTTGCACCGGGAAGAAATCCAGAAAGGTGGCCAACCACCCTGGGGCAGTGAAGTGCTACTGGTTTAACCAGAAGGCTGAGAGATTCAGCTTTGTGAGAACTGGTTATCTTGGTAACCAAGTTGGGATACCTGTGTATAGCTCCCTACTTTCCATGAATGCAGCACATGGCCAGTACTGGAAAAAGGGATCAGTTCCCGGTTCCTGGCCACATCCTAGCATTCTAAGGCCAAGGAGAGGCCTACAAGGAGGAGGGAGAGGAAAAGCCTAGAGGCTCTGAGCCCTGGGGAGAGGGGATGGCAAGAAGTAGGATCTAGTAGGAGTTTATTTTCCTACTCTGGGTGTTCCTGTCACTGTGACAACACTAAGATAATAAATCAAAACACTACCTACATTCTACTCCCCTGTCCTTGAATTGTGTATGGTTTAGCTTCTGGGAGTGGCGGTGGGGAGATGGCCAAAGGTAGACACCAAAGAACAAGGGGCCCAATGTTTTCTGTCCCCATTGCTGAAAATGAAGCGTTGGCGAAAACAGTTTCCTCACAACAGTTTCCTTCTCCCCAGTAACCTCTCTGCTGGCTCCCTCTATTTGCTATTTTTCTTCTCAGTTGTCACAGACCCATAGCAAGTACCAGTCACCAATTAAAGTGAGCAGATTAAAGAACAATCCGTGGTTGGACATTTGTAAGAAACAATTTTAGGACAAAGAAATGGAAGAATGACTTTGTGGATAACGTATAAACTTGAGGGCCTTACAACATCACAAAGTGTTCCATGCTGGGATTTTAAATCAGCCTAAACTTCATTCAAACAAATTCTAGAATGAGACTAAGATGCTGGGGCTTTCTGGAGGATGACAAGAAAGCATAGCAAGAGGGTCACCACATTTCACCCTGGGGTCTCAGTTTAGATTACCGTGAGCTCTGTAGTTAAACTGGCCTTCCCAATGATCATTGCGTGGTAAATGCTCTTCTCATGTTTCCTAAGGGGCATGCCAACCAAGGCAAGCGTAGTGTATATAGGCAAGTAGGTGTGAGACGTTTCAGATTTTAGTCTCAGTGAAAAAAGGAGGATTACTCTGTGGCAATTCCAGTCACGAGAATTGGGACCGAACAGAGTAATGCAGGTGGCATATATATAAAGTTGAAGGGGCCCAAGGAAGAGACCATCATGACAGGAAGTGGCTGGTCAGAAAACAGCCAGGGGTTTTCACATTTTATTAGCTACAGCATAGACCCTTGAGCTGCCTCATTCCCTCCCCCCCCCATGGGGTCAGGCCTTCCCAGAAGCCCCTGCCTTGGCTGCCTGGGCCCTCTGGAACTCCTGCTGCAGCTGAGCCAGGGTCTCCCTCTGTTGCTCTGACTGCCGCTCAAGGTCCCGGAGCTGGGATTCGTATCGCTTACTGAAGAGAGGCAAGAGAGACAAGCAAATGAGAAATTGATGGGATTTACTCTTGAGGGTGCTGAAGGGTTGGACTCTCCTGGACTCCCCGTGGAGGGTTTGAGGAAGCAGATCAGACAGGGCTACCCTGGAACTACTCCAACGGCTCCTCGACATTCTACGCTGGGGGCGTCCGGTGCCTTGCAGGGTGTCAGAACAAAGACTCACATTTCAGCTGTGATATAGTCCAGCCTCTTCCCCACTGTGGCACGAGCCTCTCCCAGCTCCTGTTTGACCAGCACAGGACCCAGAAGTTTAAAGACCACGTTGGATCCATCTAGCAGGGCCAGCTCCTGATGGAGGGATGGGACATACAAGATCAGAATCACTTCCAGGTCAGGTCCCTTCTGGCCCGGCATATCCCTCTCTCACCTCCTTCACGATATTATTTTCTGTTAGCTGCGCCTCAAGCTTCTGTCTCCCCGACATGGATTTACTCAAGTCTGGGGGTTAGGAAGAAAGGGTTGATTAAACACATCACATGTGCCGCCTAACCCCAATCCTGGTGAGAAGAAAACGGAGCTGAGGAAGTAGACAAGGAGGCGGCAACAGGTCAGTGGGTGGGGACGAGCTCCGAGATGGGGAAGGAGCTGCACGCGGGGCCTCTAGTGGGGCACAACATATTATCTTGGTTTGGCTTTGGGCTGTAAGTGAAGGGTCTGGGGCGAGGCCGCGCCGACGCTGCTCCCTTACCCTTCTGTAGCTGCTGATATTTCTCCACTTCTCCCTGTAGCTTCTTCTGGATTAGCTCAGCCATGGCGGGGACGAAGGCCCGCGGGGAGTGGGAGCGGGCGCTGGGTCTCACTCTGGGAGGTACCTAAACTCCCCTTTCTGGCCCGGCCTGCGGAAAGGACAGCACTCTTGCGAGGCAGCCTCCCAGGGCACCACAGCCTCTCCTCGTCCCAGAGAGCCCTCCACGCAGGCCCCAGGAGGTGGCGGGCGCAGCAAGACCCCAAGCCCCTCAACCGTAACCCAGCCATACTCACGTTCTCGCTTCACTATTACTAAACCTGGAAGTAAACAAAGAATGCTGGGAAAAGAAGGCGCCGGAAGCTGTCTTCTGACGCATGCCGGGAACTGTAGTTTTGGCACGTTTAGTGAACGGTGTTCCCCCAGAAAACTGGACCCGGGAGGTTTTAGGCAAGACAGGGAAACGGAGCTGGAAAAAAAAACTGCACCGTTACTTTGTCCCCAGCCCCAGACTACCTTTCTTTCATTACTCGGGCATAAGCGGCTGCTCGGGATTGCGGAGCCAAGACCTGCCCCGCCCCTCGAGAGAGAGTGGGCCCTCATTCAAGATGGCGCTCAGACGGCTTCAGACCTGGTAGGCACTGATTGGACGAGGGCCGGCGGGCTTCCGGGAGTTTCCGAGCCGTCTGTGGACAGCTGAGAGAAGTTTGCACGTGGGTCGTCGTTCCGGTGGGCTAGATGGAAACAGCCTCCAAACCCGGCAGAGATGTCCAGCCCAAGAAGGCCAGACTTCAGACCAAGAAGAAGGTAGAGACCTCGCTAGGGTGGAAGGGAAATTTTTAGCTGCGGGGTCCCGGGGGTGGGGGGGCGAGGGCTATGGAGTGTTAGAGCTTGTGATCTGCCCGTAGAAACCGCGGAGGTACTGGGAGAAGGAAGCCACTCTGACCGCTGCCGGAGCCTCTCCAGGGCCCCCTCGTAACAAGAAAAGGAATCGAGAGCTCCGCCCCCAGAGGCCAAAGAACATTAACCTCCCAAAAAAGTCTCGGATCCCCGGGAAGCCTCAGTTCCCGAAGAAACCTCGAGAACAGAGAAATCTTGAGCCTCAGAGAAATTTGTCCGGGGTGAGCCTGGGACCTGATAAGGTGGTGGGGCAAGTTGCCTTGTACTTTGCAGGTGCGATGGTTGGGGTCAACCCTAACCTGTCTGCTAATTGCTTCCTCCTTCCCCAGGCCCAGGATCCATTTCCAGGCCCTGCTCCCATCCCTGAGGAAGTGGCTCGCAAGTTCCGTCGCATTGACAAATCCAAAAAGGTGAGGACCAGCTGGGAGTGAGGAGGGATTGCAGCTTGGGAGAGCATATGAGTGAGTTGGATGAAGAGGAACTGTGTGACTCTCCTGGCACCCCACATAACACCTGGTTCTTTTTTCATTACTCTCCTGCCAACGCTGGTATAGCTGCCACATTCGAAGTCGAAAACACGAAGCCGACTAGAGGTGGCTGAAGCTGAGGAAGAGGAAATAAGTATTAAAGCTGCTCGTTCTGAACTGCTTCTTGCTGAGGAACCTGGGTAAGTGGATCCTAATGTGGACCTCCCCAGGCCCTGCTTGATGGGGCTTCTCGTTCTCATTTTTACGTTGGTACACCCACCGTGTATTTGTAAGTTTTACTGCAACCCTAGTGCTCACCCTTAGGTTTCTGGAAGGGGAGGATGGGGAGGACACAGCAAAGATACGCCAGGCTGAGATTGTGGAGGCTGTGGATATTGCAAGTGCAGCCAAGGTGAGTCTGAGGTTGGAAAAGGGGCCACTGGTGGCACAGATAGAAGTGGGAACTAGAGGTGGAAATTACCAAGAGGAGCCCATTCTTCCTTGATTTTTTTTTTTTTTTTCATTTTTCCCTCTCTCAGCATTTTGATTTAAACTTGAGGCAGTTTGGACCCTACAGACTGAATTACTCCCCAGTTGGGAGGTAAGATTGGATATCAGTGACTCTTGAACTAGGATGTGGTTCATCTCCTTAACCATTTCAGCCACACTCACCTCAGCCATATGGTATATGTTTAGGCTGATGAAGTGGGGATGGTTCTGTGATTTGTTTGCATATGAGGGTGAGCATGTAAAGCATCTCCTTATCCGGAGAGGCGGGGCCGGTGGGGGGGAAGACCTCATGGTCTGAGTCAGGGTGCTTCCCTGTGTTGACATGCTGCCTGTCCCCCACCTCCAACAGACACCTGGCTTTTGGAGGGCACCGGGGTCATGTGGCCACCCTTGACTGGGTAACAAAGAGGCTCATGTGTGAGATCAACGTCATGGAGGCAGTGCGGGACATCCGGTCAGTGGGGGTGGGGCATCTCCTTCCTGACTGAATGACAGTCCCTTGACCCTCTTTCCCTCTTAACCACTCTTCTCCTCCTTCCAGGTTTTTGCATTCAGAGGCACTGTTTGCTGTCGCTCAGAATCGCTGGCTTCACATCTATGACAACCAGGGCATCGAGCTCCACTGTATCCGCCGCTGTGACCGAGTCACACGGCTGGAGTTCTTGCCTTTCCATTTCCTTCTGGCCACGGCTGTGAGTGCCTCTGGAGTGAAGAGACTGGGTGGCAGCCCTTGAGAAAACTGTTTCTTCTCTGGGATCTCAGTAGAAGGATGGAGGGCAATCAGGACTCATTCTTTCTCTCTCTCTCAGTCAGAGACAGGGTTTCTGACCTACCTGGATGTGTCAGTGGGAAAGATCGTGGCAGCTCTGAATGCTCGGGCTGGGCGGCTGGACGTCATGACTAAGAACCCTTACAATGCTGTCATCCATCTCGGACACAGCAATGGTTGGTCTCTAGCTGAGCTTTGACTCTTTGACCATCCTGACCTGCTTTGCTTCCTTGTTTGTACTTTGCACGTTCCTTCAAGTAGCCCCTATTCCTCCCTCTCGTTACCTCTTGGTCTTGAGACCCTGTCTTTCCCAGAGGTAATCACCTCAGTGCCTGTTAGTGACTTTGGCTCCTCTCCCCTGACATCTAGGTACTGTGTCCTTATGGAGTCCAGCCATGAAGGAGCCGCTGGCAAAGATTCTCTGTCATCGGGGTGGAGTCCGGGCTGTGGCAGTAGATTCTACAGGCACGTAAGTCACTTGTTTGGTCCTGAGGTGCTGAGAACGTCACAGCTGGGTAGAAAGGTATAGAAGGCAGTGTACCTTTAGGAGCACAGACTCACAGTCAGGCTGTCTAGGTTGTAAATCCTGGTTGGGTAGCCCAGACGGCTCAGTTGGTTAAGTGTTTGACTCTTGATCTAGTTCAGGTCTTGGTTTCAGAGTGGTGAGTTCAAAGCCTGTGTTGGTGGAGCCTACTTAAAAAAATAATAATAAAGTAAATAAATCGTGATGGTAGCCACTGACTGACCATGTAAGTGTGGGCACATTCCAGAACCTCTGTGTGCTACATGCTTTCCTTACCCCAAGAGTATGGATGAGTATCTAGCTCAAAGGTAGAAAGCTTTTTCTATAAAGAGCCAAGTAGTAAAGATTTTAGGTTTTGGGATCCCTGGGTGGCGCAGCGGTTTGGCGCCTGCCTTTGGCCCAGGGCGTGATCCTGGAGACCTGGGATCGAATCCCACATCGGGCTCCTGGTGCATGGAGCCTGCTTCTCCCTCGGCCTAGGTCTCTGCCCCTCTCTCTCTCTCTCTCTCTCTGTGACTATCATAAATAAATAAAAATTGAAAAAAAAATTTAAACTATTAAAAAAAAAAAAGATTTTAGGTTTTGCTGGCCAAGAGGCAAATTCGAGTGTGTTATATAGGTACTTAAGTAATGAGAAAGCATCACGAATTTTTAAGTGATGAAATTCAAAATATAATAGTTACCGAGTACAGGTAACTATTTTTATAATACAGGTCTACTAATGGGAAGAATTGGATTTCTCTTTTTGAGGATAACATTTTGCTCAGTTGAGGTTCATAGTTAGTGTTCTAAATCAGCAAACTCAGTTGCAAATGTTTATCTGTTAATGTCAGTCTGTGGAGAGATTTTACTTAGTCTTTGAAAACGTCTTTCACACAAGCGATGAGATAGGTGGCACATGAAACACTGTCAAGTTGTAACCATGTCACTGAGTTGTAGTGCACCCACAGTGGTGTAAAGAGATGACATGCCATACGTGATGTTGGGTCTTGACTGCTCTCCCGGGCTGTTGTACAAAGCAGCCACAGAAGAAGCCAAAGAATGAGTGTGATCGTGCTCCAATAAAACTTCCTCTGTGGCCACTGAAATTTGAATCTCCTATATAATTTTCGCCTATTTCAAAATATTTTTGAATTTTTTCCAGGCACTTAAAAAAATGTCCAAAACATTTGGAGCTTGAGGGCCGTCCAGAAGTAGGTGGTGGGCTGGATCTGGCATATGGGCTGTAGGTCCCAAGCCCTGGGGACCTAGACATTAACACGAGTTAAGGCATGGTGCCCAGGGAGCATGGAGCACTGGGTTTCACCATTGGTATCAGAAGTGATCATTCTCTTTAGGCCTGGCTGGTGATGTGAGGGGTAGGAGTGGTGGGCATGCTCTGAATCTCTACTCTTTGGGAGTTTGCAGGTGCCCTGCTGGGCTGTGTGAGGTGTGCGTGCACATGCATGTGTGTGTATGTATTAATGTGTATACCTGGTACACTGTTCCACACAAGTTCCCTCTGATGGGATTAGTTGGTGTTCCTTTAATACCCCTGTTAGGCACTCACATATGAGGACCTGCTGTGGGCTGGACTCTGCTGCAGTTCTGAGGGGTACAGGGATGAAGGGGCCATGGAACTTGCCATGGTGTGGTATTCCACCTTATGAACAGAGACAGGGACTGTAGTTTATGGAAATAATTAGCCAGGAGGTGTATTTAGTTTCTGCTGAGTTGTCTTTTGTCACTTGTCACACCAGACTTAATGTGTCCATCCTGGGATAGGTCAGCCCACTCGCAGATTCCTCCTTGCTAGCTCTCTTTTTACTGTATTTTCCTGTCACCTAGAATTTGACTTCCTGTCACCTGGCTACATAGCCTTATAGTCTTCGGCTATCTGGGTGCTTTCTGAGTGCCCAGGTTCTGCTCCTTGCTTTGGTGACAGAACTTCATTACTGCCTGTGACCCATGAAGTCTTGGCTGCTTTCCTCCCGAGAGCCCCTCCAAGGTCTATTTCTCTCCGTCCTTGCTGTCTCCTGTGAACACCCACGATGCTCACAGCCACTTTCCAGACTCTGGTTCTTCTTCCTCGAGGCGTGGCCTAGGCTGACTTTCCCACAAGCTACTTGGCTGACTTTCCCACAAGCTACTTACCTCCTTTTATACTGCTGCACCGGAATCTTCTACATGAAGTATAAACTATGTAACTTTATTTTTAAGTAGTCTTAAAGTCAGGAAAGGTTTTAAAGAAAGTCGGGTTTTGGGCAGCCCTGGTAGCTCAGCGGTTTGGCGCCGCCTTCAGCCCCGGTGTGATCCTGGAGACCCAGGATCGAGTCCCACGTCAGGCTCCCTGCACGGAGCCTGCTTCTCCCTCTGCCTGTGTCTCTGCCTCTATCTCTCTCTGTGTGTCTCTCGTGAATAAATAAATAAAATCTTAAAAAAAAAAAAAAAAAAGTTGGGTTTTATGAAAACCTTCCACATGCTCAGACCCTCTTTGTTCTCCACAATTGTTGTATCTTTGGAGACAAGTGATTTGCTTCAACCATTTTTATTCTATATTTTTGCCAACCTGGCTTTAGGAGAGTGCCTTCTGTGGGCCACTGAATCTAAGCTGTGGTTTGCCTTCCCTCTGGGCTGCTGTGGTCAGGTACTGCTGTGCCCAAGGCCTCACCCCTTAAGTTCCCTGAGATTTGGTCAACCCCTTGAGAACAGCTCTGGTCCTTGATCTTGAGCCCACCTCTTCTTATCTCTGGTCCTCCTCAGGAGTGCTTCAGACAAGCCACAGGGGCTCCAGAGATGAGGCTTACTGTCTGCCTTACGAGGCATTCTGGGAGCTTGCAGTAGGATTGGATTGGATTCTCAGAGCCAAATTGTTGTCTGCCAGTTTAGAAGTGTGGTAGTGTACCCTGGATATCTTCTGGCCAATGGGCTGGTGGTATTTGTGCAGGGGATCCCAAAGGTGGGTATGTGTGGGGAGAGAAGCTAGCATGTGCCCTTGTGTTGTGGGTTGAATGAAAGGTATGACCCCGTGTCTCGGGAGCCGTCAGTAATTCCTGGTTAGCACTGATGTCTTTCCATCTGTTGGAGCTGGGGTCCTGATTGTCTTGTCGTGTCTGGAGTCATATCCAGCTGGGCCTCTCTTCAGCCCCATCACAGGGTTAGTCCCTCTCGTAGGAGCCCTTCAGTCCCCTCTTCTGGGGTTCCCAGCCAAAGCTAAGAAGAGAGTCCATGGCCTATTGGCAAACTTACATCCCCTGGCCTGCCTGGTCTTCCGTCAGCCTCCGTCTCTGAGGAACAACTTGAACATAGAAACTCCTAACCTCTGAAAACAGACAAAACCTCTGTGCCTTCCCTTCTTCTGGGGAGACACAGGGTGGGGCAGGATCCTCCAGCACGTTATGTCATTGCTTCCTCAGCTTCTCTCAGGTCCTTGCAGTCTTCAGCTTATGGTCTCAATGCCAGAGAGTAGTGTTGATGACTCAGGGTTGGGTCTTCAGTCTCAGTTTAAAGAGCCCCCTGAATCTGTCTCCTCGTCATCCTCCTGACCACATGTCCCTCCAGTCCTGAAAGCAGACCTCTGCTTCCATCTTACCACCTCCACACTCTGATGTTCATTCATTTTACCTGCTGTATATGTTTCTTGGTTTTCTTGAGAATGAGCTAGAACAGCTCTAATCCCAGTTTTATTATGAAGTCCTCCCTGACCACTGTTGTCAATCCTTCTCTTTGCTGAGCCACTGCACTGTGTGTGTGCTAGAACATCACGTTTTGGTATAGATGGGCCTGTGCACCGTAAACTTTGGTCAAGAGGACAAACAGAAGGGTCTTGAATTCTAGCCTGACGTGAATTCCAGCTCTACCATACCATTCACCCTAGTCTTCTTTCTCTGAGCTTGTTTCCCTATCTGTAAAAGGGGAATAAAAGTTGTTTTTCCCCAACAAGACTTCATGCCCGCACTTGGCCATAGCCCTGCTCAGTAAGCCCACACGACAGATTAATTGACCTCTTCTCCGCCAGGTACATGGCCACTTCTGGCCTGGACCACCAGCTGAAGATCTTTGACCTCCGAGGGATGTTCCAGCCTCTGAGTGCTCGGACCCTGCCCCAGGGAGCGGGGCACCTGGCCTTTTCTCAGCGGGGACTGCTGGCTGCGGGCATGAGTGACGTGGTCAACATATGGATGGGGCAGGGCATGGCCAGCCCCCCGTCCCTGGAGCAGCCTTACCTCACCCATCGGCTCTCAGGCCACGTGCATGGTCTTCATTTCTGCCCCTTTGAAGATGTGCTGGGGCTGGGGCACAGTGGGGGCATCACCAGCATGCTGGTCCCTGGTGAGTAGGCTAGGGGATGGGATCCACGTGGATGAACTCTGGTTGGAAGTTTGGGTTTGCTCAAGACAGCCAAGAGCAAAGGGCTTGGTGGAGCTGGAGCTGCTGGACTGGGTTCTTTTTATGGCTCCATGCTTCTCCCTTCCTCCAGGGGCTGCTGAGCCCAATTTTGATGGCCTGGAGAATAACCCTTACAGGAGCCAGAAGCAGCGCCAGGAGTGGGAGGTGAAGGCCCTGCTGGAGAAGGTGAGCCTGTGCTGTGTGTGCTTTGGGCTGGGGTTGGGGAAAGCTTCCCGTGTCCCAAGTCTTGGGAAGAGTGGGATTCAGCAGCGCCCTGGCCTCTGTCCTTCTTTGGGTCACTCTCCTATGGCTCTTGACCTGTTCTTGTCCCTTTGTGACACCTCAGGTGCCTGCAGAGCTCATTTGTCTGGATCCAAGAGCCCTGGCAGAGGTTGATGTCATCTCTTTGGAGCAAGAAAAGAAGGAGCGGATAGAGAGACTGGTATGGAGCAAGGCCCTGGTGCTCAAACCTTTCTCACCTCTACAACTTCCCTCCCCCATGCTGTGTCCCCAGAAGTATGGCACAGGAGATGGGGGCTGCCACAGTTCTTGGCCTCTGAGACTGTTCTAGGTTTCACCCTTGTCCCTCCCTTAGGGCTACGACCCTGAAGCCAAGGCTCCCTTCCAGCCAAAGCCAAAGCAGAAGGGCCGCAGCTCGACAGCAAGCCTGGTGAAGAGGAGGAGGAAGGTCATGGATAAGGAGCACCGGGTAAATGATCATTGCCGGGGGGGGGGGGGGGGGGGGGGGCTAGGCATCCTACTTGGCTGCATCCTCCTGCTAGTGCCTCTGCCATTGCCAGCCTGACACATCTCATCTTGCCCCCTCTCCCTACCCAGGACAAAGTCCGGCAGAGCCTTGAGCAACAGCCACAGAAGCAAGAGAAGAAAGCCAAGCCCCTGAAGGCCCGGCCATCTGCCCTGGACAGATTTGTACGCTGAGCCGTGCTCCAGGATGGCCTGAGAATGCCATCTGTCCCCATGATTGCCTCTGGGGAAATGACCCTGTTCCTTGGAATAAGGAGAGGGCACTGTGCCCCTTCCTCAGCTGGAGAGAGACTGCTGGCTCTGGGGCAGGGTTGGTATTAAAGAAGAAAGTAGTTTTGTTTTGTTTTTTTTGGATAATGTGTGTAGATCGTCCTGGGGACCTGTTCCCCTCCCTTTGCCCAGCATGGGACTACTCTAGGAACTGAGGGGGTCGTGGTATCCTGCTTTTACCCTCACCCCCTATCTTGTCACTATGACCTCAGCCTTGTTCCTTAGGGGCCTTCCTCTTTCCCATGTCCCTGGAGATGTCCTTCCCATCCAGAATGGTCTGGCAGCCTCCAGGCTCCCCAGGTTTGCGTTGTTAGACTCCTGGTGAGGACTACGCTGCACTCGAAGAGGTAGACAGACAAGTTTATTGAGGAGCTTGTGCCCCTTCCCCGCCATAGCTGGAGAGAACAATCCCGGCATTGTTTTGCTCTTCCTGGTGACCATCACTAGGTCTGGCAGGCCAGGCCCCTGGATTTCTCCTGTGTCCCTCCATCTTCAGTGATAGATGGAGCATTTGATAGAGGAAACCGATCAGCTGCAGCCAGTCAGGGCCCCCTGTGTTGGGCCTGGGCCAGAGAAGGTTGTGGGTGTGCTGGCTCGACCCTCAGCTCCTCACTCCTCTACTATGGCACTCTCAGCTATGAAGCCAGGCTATTACCCGACATCGCAGGATGCCCAAAACTTCCTGAAGCCAGGAACAGAAGGGTGCAGTCCTTTCCCCGTCAGAGCCGCCCACCAGCTTCCAGGCTTCCTGCATCTTCCAGGGGTCCAGTTTGTGGGATGTCAGCAGGAATTTCCCATAGCAGCACCGGTCCAAGGGGTAGTGGGTGGCCCCAGCCAGTTTAACACAGTGGGTTGGGGTGAGACCTCCTCGTCGGGCGCTCACCCCCACAAAGACATCCTCCAGTGGCAGAGGGGGTGCCCGGCTGGCCACTTTTAGGATGAGCTGCACAGCAGAAGCTGACAGCACGTACCCTGTACCAGAGGCATAGGGTGGAAAGGGGCCCCAGGTGGGAGGCCACTGCTCCTCCGATATCTGGTGCTTGCTCCCTGGTGTCCGAGAGGGGTGCACCCGCCAGTGCACACGGCCCAGATACAGAAGAGGCATTGGCTGGCTCTTCAAGATGGGCCTTTCTTCCCACTCTTTATCTCCAGCCTTAACTGCTCTTGGAGGCTCCTTGCCCTTCTCCCATTGTTCCCAATGGCCCCCTCGCCGAATCAGCTCTGATACCAGTTCGGGGACGTTGACAAACACATCATCATCTGTCTTGAGGATGTAGCGGGCCATAGAACAGTGTTTGTCTGCCCAGTTCAGCCCACTGAGGGTCTTGAGAGTAAGGTTACGGTAGGAATCCCGGAAGGCCGCCTGTAAGATGTCCCCCTGGGCCGCTGCCTCCCGTACTAGGTCGATGTCGTGGGGTTCCTTGGTAGGATGCCACAAGCTTGGCTCTCCCAAAAGAAAGAGAATCTGCACCCGGAACCCTTGGGCCTCGCGCAGCCCGCCCCACGAAGCCCGAATGGCATTTCTTTGGTTCAGGTTCTCTGGGGCCGTGCACACCAGGATGAGCAGAAAGGGTGGGGAGCCGGGACCCCCGCACGCCTTCTCATTGGGAATCAGGAGGCGGGGCAGGGCCAGGGGCGGCCCCGGGGAGGCGGGAGCCGGGCTCAGGGAGGCCAGAGAGAGGCTCAGCAGCTCCTCCCCGATGCCCGAGGGCCCAAAGAGGGTCCAGATAATCACCAGCAGCAGGGCAGCAAGGAGAAGGCGCCGAAAGAGGCTGAGGGGCATGGCGTGGGGTAATCAGAAGTGACCTGGAGGGAAACACGAAGGCGGTTAGCGGGAGGAAGCCCCGGGTCCCTAACCGGCTACGCCTAGGCTGGAGCGGGCGGCTGGAGCGCGCGGCGGGTACCGGTGCCGGAGGGGGCCGCAGCCAGGACTGCGGGAGGTTACCTCGTCGGGGCCCCGCCGCCCGAGCTCGGTTCCGAGATTAAGCTGCAGCGCCGGCCGCCCCTCCCCCGCCCGCGGTGGCGGCTGGGCCCGCCTCCCTCCCGGGGAGGGCGTGGGGCCGCGCGCACACCCGCCTCCCGGAAGCCGCTCCGAAGCTTCGCGGCTGCGGCGGACGCGGTACGGCAGGCGGAGCACCGGCGGCGGGAGCGGAGTCCGGAGCAGCGTTCCGCGGACGCAGAGCAGCCTCCCGGTGGCGGCGAACCTCTTCAGCCACACGCGCGCCCCCTTGCTGGGCCGCGGAGCCCAGCTCTTCCGGGTCAGAGATTTGGAGGATTTTATCCCTACCGGCAGCCCGCGACTTCCGGCCTCCGCGGGCCTGTTTTTTTTTTTTAAAGCAAGCCAGGGGCGCCTAAGGCCTGTAAATACCCCCCAGGCCATCCAGTGCTCAGGGTAGACACGCCCGCCACGCCGCTGCGCAAACCTCTGGGGACCTCCGTTGTCTACAAACGGGCTTGGGGTCACCCTCAAGGTCGAGTGATTTTTAATTTACCTCTAACGTTAGTGGGCAGGCGCCACAGGGTCGCTTCAGGTAGGGCGGCGATTGGCAATGCCACGGCTTCAGCCCACACCCGGGGCAGCTTAATGAGGCCACCCCACAAGAGGACAAACAGCCACAGGGCCCGGTTTGATAGCCCCCCCCCCCCAGGAGAAAGAAGAGAAACACACAGAAGGAAGCCTTAGGTGTATAAACGATTTATTAACAAGACAAGGCCTACAGGTTTATTTCTTCTTGGACACACCCACGGTGCGACCACGGCGCCCTGTGGTCTTGGTGTGCTGGCCTCGGACACGAAGTCTGCAGGTGAGAAAACAGAAGGGCCACAGGTTATACACAATGCGAAGGAAGGAGGCAGAGCATGGCAAAGCTCTGGGAGCCTAGGGGCAGGGAGGGACCCCCACTCACCCCCAAAAGTGGCGCAGCCCCCTGTGGGCTCGAATCTTCTTCAGTCTCTCCAGGTCTTCACGAAGTTTGTTGTCCAGACCATTGGCCAGGACCTGGATTTGGAAGAGGGGGTGAAGAATGTTTATCCTCTGACCTCCTAGGACAAATTCTGACTAGACACACCCTGCCTCTTATCTCTCCCATCTTAATACACACCTGGCTGTACTTTCCATCCTTTACATCCTTTTGTCTGTTCAAAAACCAGTCAGGGATCTTATACTGGCGTGGATTCTGCATAATAGTGATCACACGTTCCACCTGGCAGGCAGGACAAAAAGTCAGGTACAGGCTTCCCTTCCAAGGCAGGCCCCAATCCAACCCGCCCTCCCTCCTCACCTCATCCTCAGTGAGCTCTCCTGCTCTCTTGGTGAGATCGATGTCTGCTTTCCTCAATACCACATGAGCATATCTTCGCCCCACACCCTGTGGAGAGGTTTTGGAATTGGGGTTGAGTCTGTTTTTGGTTCCCTTTATAGCCCGACTATTCAAAGAGGACACAAAGGTAGGGCCTGCAACCACCCAGTGTGATACTTTTCTAAATACAGAATCTAACTATTAAATACTTTTTCAGGGGTAGGTCGGGCAAAAAAAAGAATCTTTTTTCACACTGCTCAGCATATATAGCCATCAGATGTTGACTGTTAAAGACACTTGCAACAGCACCTAAGAACAGTACAGTATCTTCTAGTCTCTGCATTGTGGAGGACAAAGGGCTTGGCTCTCAAAACTGATGGGTACCATCTCAAAACTGATGTGGTGCTCTGGGTCTGTAAAGGTCATAATTCTTTGGGCAGATCACCCCATCGCCATCATGAACAGTTTCCCAAGATCACAAACTTGATTTTGTCAGTGTCCGGAGATGACCAGGGAAAAGGGAGCTAAGTGCCCAAACGAAACTGAAAAGGAACTAATGCTTAAACTGGTGGCACTGTCAGCACCAATACCGGTTCTCCTTGCTACCTGAACTCATGAAGAAAACACATATGAATTGTGAAGAATGATGTGCTGGGTTGAATAGTACTGCCCACCTACCCCAACAGGTCCATCTAGAATCCCAGGATGTGACCTTAATAGGGCCATTGCAAATATAATTAGTTACAGTGAGGTTACACTGGATTATGACAGGCCCCGAATCCAATATCTGGTATCTTTTTAAAAGGAGAGGACACAAAGTAGAAGGCCATGTGACAGGAGAAATGATGCAGCAAACAAAAGCAACAGAAAGGATAACCTTGGGTGACAGCCACCAGAACATAGGATTCCCAGAAGAGCATGGCCTTGCTGACACTTTGATTTTCTATGTTTGGCATCCAGAACTATGGTAGTTTTTGTTGTTTTAAACCAACAAGTCTGTGGTAACTTGTTTCAGCAGCCTCAAGAAATGGAGAGATATTTCCTCTGTGTAAAAAGTGACCTAGGGGGCACCTGGGTTGGTTAAGCATCTGCCTTTCAGTTCAGGTCAGGATCTCATGGTCCTAGGATTAGGGCCATGCAGGACTCCCTGCTCAGTGGTCAATCTGCTTTTCCCCCTCCCCACCAAATAAAAATCTAAAAAAAAAAAAAAAAAAAATTGACCTAGAAAATCAAATTACAGGTTGATTCAGAAGAGATTAGGTCTCTTGGACACGTGGGTAGTTTATTCAGTTAGGTGTCCTACTCGTGATTTCAGCTCAGGTCATGATCTCAGGATTTTGAGATTGAGCTTCATGCTGGGTTTTCTTCAGCATTCGGATTCTTTCTTCCTCTGCCCCTCTGCTCACACATATACTCTCTCTCAAATCTTAAAAACAAAACCCTGAAACCCAAAAACAACATTAGAGTTTATAGATAAAATAGTATGTCTGAGATTTAGATTTTCTTTTAAAAAGACTTTTATTTATTCATGAGACAGAACCAGGCTCCCTGCAGCGAACTGGATCTGGGACTCGATCCCAGCACTCTGCGATCACAACCCAAGCCAAAGGCAGATGCTCAACCTCTGAGCCACCCAGGTGGCCCTGAGATTTACTTTTAAATGATAGTGAATATAGATGAAACAAGATTGCAAGTTTTTAGCTAGGTGATATTCATAGGGGCTAATTTTCTTCCCTCTACTTTCAAACGTTTTAATTTTTCCATAATAAAGTTTTTAAAAAGTTGCTGTAAACTACCTTAAAAAAAAAAAAAAAAGTAGGCTCCATGCCCAGCATGGACTCTGACTCTGAGATTAAGACCTGAGCTAAAATGAAGAGACAGATGCTTAACTGACAGAGCCACCCTAAGTGGCTAAGATTTTTGATAGCGTTGTTTGCTGACTGATACGGACCTGCCAACTTTCTAAATTAGATCCCTTTTCCAAGGGGACCACCTGTTTCCTCCATCCAGAAGGGTAAGTATATTCAGGGGACCATCTCTCTTATGCCCAACTCCAACCTCTCCCTTCCAGGTTTCCAAATAACCCATAGAGCAGTGTCACCCTGATTTAGAGAAGGGCAGAAGACCAGCCAACCTTAAATAGCCATAGCGAAAAGTCTACAAGTAGAAACAAAACAATTAGGAAGGGATCACAGGATAAAATAATCTTAATAGGATCTGTATTCTCGCTCATTCTCTTCTACTTACTGTCAACTTCCACTCCATTCTTCATCCTTCCCTAGGCAATTAATCTTGCTTACCACTCTTTAACCACATCTTTTGAGGAATCCCTCCCCATCCCCAGCTCCCCACACTGCACTTTGTTCCAGTTTCCAAGTATTACCCCTCCTCCTTTCCGGATCCTTAACAACAACAAAAAAAGACCCCCTCCTGTTCAAGCTTCAGTTCTATCATCAGAGGAAGAGCTACCTCAATTTGCTGGCTCTCCACACAATCAGCAATAATCTCTGTATAATCTATCTCTAGGGATAACCTTTCCCAGTGATAAGCATCGGGATCCCTAAGAGACTTATTACAAAGTTCATAAAGTACCTTAAAGTCCTTTGGTTAAATTGTTTTAAGTGGATTACAAAGGCTATGACATATTTAATGAAAGTAAATACAAATCCAATTAATTTTCAGAAACAAAGAGAAAGGGTTTAACACAAGCATCCCACTAACTGCAACCATCTTCAATACAGGTACACCTTGTTTAAGGACGCTGTGCAGATACCCTGGTTTTGTTTACAAACTGAAGGCTTGCGGCAAATCCTGTGTCAAGTCTCAGTGCCATTTTTCCAACAGCATTTGCTCACTATGTGCTCATGGCACTCTGGTAATTCTCACGTTATTTCAAACCTTTTAATTATTTTATGTTATAGTGACTTGTGATCATGGCTCCTCGAAAGCTCACAATGATATGCATTTTTTAGCAATAAAGTATTTTTAAATTAAAGCATGTGCTTTTAAAAGACATAATGCATTACTACACATTCAATACTGAAATACTGATTAGAGTAAATATAACTTGCATATGCACTGGGAAACCAAAATATTTGACCCACTTTATTGCCTAGAACTGAACCTACAATATAGACCTGTGATATGCAGGTCTATTCACTATCCCATTTAAGCCTCATAGCAATCTTTAAAAGTACTAGTATATTTTATATTGCCTTACTAGTTTCAAAAAAACAGAAAAAAGCAATCTTCTTATTTACCATTTAAGAACAAGTGAAAATTGTACATCCTGCAATAAAACAAAAGAACCAAAGAAATCTAATCAATCTTATGAACCAAAGCTAGAACATATAGCTTTGATTGGTCAAGTTACCTAATACTTATGTTTCCTTTAAATTCTTTGAAACCAGGCTACAGCATCCCTGGATCCATTTCTAACATTTCATGAGCACCTATTATGCACCAGGAGCTGGGAACTGTGAACAAAATAGGACTACCCCGTTTTGTTCAGTTCTATCCCTGTCTATCCCTGCTCCCACGGTGTCCACACACTGGCAAAACCACATTCAACCATATCCACAATTACATATACTAACAAAAACAAAACAAAATGATGGAATGACCCCAACTGGAAGGCCAGTTCATTAGGTCAGTGAAAGAAAACACCCAAACTTATGCTCACCGACCTAAGGCATAATATGAGCCAAATACCGATGGTTCCTATGAGGTAGAAAGGGGAAATGCATTGTATTCACCTCTGACATTGGAATAAATACTGTTCACGATGTAATGATACTCCTCCCACTTCCTAACTATAGGTTTCTTCACACTTGGCAGTCTGTTGGCATTTCGACTACCCACCATGTATGATTACAAAATTTCTAGGGCATGTAGATCACAGGAAGGGTAGCTGTCACGATGCTCTGCAGTGGGGAGCAGAAGCAGAAACCAAACCTAGAACGAACTTCACAGGATGACAACAGGTGACGGTCCAACAAACTTTTAGTGAATTCTAGAAGCCGAGGGAACCCACTCCCCATCTAGAGTATCTTGGCTTGATGTGCGACTCTTCTCTGGCTTTCATTACTTACCTTTTGGTGGAAATGATGTAAGAGACCAGAGGACTAGTCACTCTTTTAACCGTTCTTTAGTTTACCCAGCAGCTAAGGTGATCTGGTTGGGACATGTCTCCTGGACCCTTCCTCACTTACAGCTATCCTGTCTCATTTACAGGCTCCGTTCCTTACCCTACCTTACCTTAATTGCTGTGATGGCAAAGGCTATTTTCCGCCGCCCATCGATATTGGTGTTAAGTACTCGCAAAATGTGCTGGAACTTCTCAGGGATCACTAGAGACTGGCAGAGACAGGGGGAGAAACAGGACACCGTCAACCACCATCAAACAGTAACGTCAAGAGGAACGTCCGGGTTGTCACACCGGGAGCAACAACCCTCCCCCCTTCAGTCCCGCTCGCAAAACCTTAAGTGTTCAAGCTCGGGAAAACGCAACCTCTGGGAGGGGGCAAGTCTTCTGCCCGTTCCCAAAAGTACACTGAGAGGCGGAGACCTCAGGTCCCCATTCACGCCCAAGCCTTTTCGCCGGTTTCGAGTGACTCTTCCTCTGGCCTACTCCACAGAACTGGAAGTCCTCAGTCATTCCTTCCCAGGGGTGCGCTCCAAAGATTCACACAGAAAGTTGCTAACCCCTAAAACAGGGCGTTTTCTGATCCCTAACAGCAGACTTTCCGTGTCCCGGTTCCGATGTCGCCGGATCCCCGCACGAAATCCACTCTTACCATGGCAGCAGCCTCTGCAGCGGCGTGCGGGCCTCCCGTGGAAGAGAGAACGGAAGTGACATACTAGGCTTATATAGCTATCAGCGGAAGAGGCGGAGCGATCACGCAGGAGCGCTTCCGGAAGCCGCTGGTGCCAGAACTAATTCAACTATGAGAATCTCTCTTCTTTACCAGAACTTCCGGTGCGGCCTCTCTTTACATGTTCGTAAAGTCCTTAAGAGGGAGAGCAGCAAAGGTTCCGGGGTGCGATTGTGCTTCAGATATCCAGTTCCCATTTGCAGTTGGGTCAAGTGGTTAGGGCTGAAAGGGGAAGGCTGGAGTCCAACAACTTAATTCAAATATCTGGGAACGATTTCGCTCTCTGCAAGACCCTCTAGGATTTGTAGGTCCACCCCAGGGACGGACCTACGGCGACTGGACAGCTGCCGGAAGTGAGGCTACGCAGAATGGCAGCTGCTGCGACCATGGCGGCGGCTGCGCGAGAGCTGCTGCTGAGAGCCGGGACCTCGGATATGGAGGAGGAGGAGGGCCCGCTGGTGCGGACGTGGGGCTCTTTCTCTCCGGAGTCTTGTCCGGGGGTCCTCGCGTCAGAAGGGCCTGGGCTGGGTTTAGGCAGAAGAGTGGGCGAGCGGCTGTTAACGGTGATGCTCCCTGTGTGTTTTTCCGTATCCGTCCTTGGAGTCGGGTCTGAGTCTGCCCTGGAGTCAGAATGGCCGACTCAGGTGCCAGTGGCAGAATTTCAGTTAACTTCCAGATCTGAGGGCAGAATACAGCGGCAGTATAGTGTAAAGGTTAAGAACGTGACTATGGTCAGATCGCCTGGGTTCTAATTCCAGCTTTGCCTCTTGCACGCTGTGTGTCGTTGGGCGGGTTAATCAGTTTCTCTGTGTTATACTTTCCCCACGTATAAGGTGAAGGAAATGATAAGACTTCACCGTAGAAATTGTTGGTTATGATTAGATGAATGAATGTATGAAAAATGGCACCTGGCCCGCAGGTAAACACTGTTAGCTGACATTTCTAGAAGGGCAGGTGATCCCCACAGGGATTGTGATAGAACACCTAAGATAGCAGGAGTCTGGGGATCCTACACTCAGCTGTAAGTTTAGCCCTGTCCTCTGCAACTCCTCCTTTACTCTTGTGGTGACTTTTGAGTCTTTTTGTTATATTCCCTACCTAGGAGCCCCAAATAGCAGATTGGGGACAGTGTGAGACTTTTGGAATTTTTTGACCCAGTGCCCATGGCTTCCCAATAAAAACCCAGCCCAGCCCCACCTTCCCCAAACCTTGAAGGTCTGTGGATTATCCCGTTATATTTGTTCTCTCTCTCTCTCTTACTGTGCCCTTTCCTGTTGACTTGTCCCTCTCCAGGGGGGTGGCCCTGGTCTTCAGGAGCCATTGCCACTTGGAGAATTGGACATCTCCTCTGATGAATTTATTCTGGATGAAGTGGATGGTAAGTGATGGCATGAGGTGGATGCAAACTGCTTGTGATCCAAGAGGTATGGTGCTGGAAGTAATAAGGTGGGGAATGGTGTACAGATGTTCGTTTGCGGGAGCTGGACCCTTATGATAAATTTCTATTTCCAGTTCACATTCAGGCAAATCTGGAGGATGAGTTAGTAAAGGAAGCTCTTAAAACGGTGAGGCTTTCTGCTGTACTGATTTATCCCTCCTCTTACCCTCCCCTCAAAGAGGAAAAAAAAGGACAGTCTCTCACTCTTACAACATCACCCTGGTGTCTCACCTTCTAGTCCTTTATTGATTCTTTCTAGGGTCTCTTCACTGCCACTTCCTCTTAACCTGTTGTGTTAATGTTCCCCTAGGGTGTGGATCTCCGTCACTATTCAAAGCAGGTTGAGCTGGAACTACAGCAGATTGAGCAGAAATCCATTCGAGATTGTATCCTCCAGTAGAGAAAAAGGGTGATGTTATTAAAATAGAGATTTTGCGGAGCATGGTGCATGCAGCCCAGCAGGGGCTGACATCTTCTCATGGCAGTTTCTGTCATCTCTGGGAAAAATGGGAATAGTCCCACAGGTCTGAGAATCTCCAGCTTTATGGTGAGGCCCCTTGACTTTTTGTGGATTAGATATCCAGGAGAGTGAGAACATAGCGTCTCTCCACAACCAGATCACAGCCTGCGATGCTGTTCTTGAGGTTAGTAACCATGACCTGTGATCCCTCTTAACCCTGAACCAGATCATGGTCTGGTGTTGTTCTTTAAGTCATCATCCTCAGGTGGGGATAGTTAGATTCACGTTCAGGATGACCTTAGCAGACCTTTTTGTTGCTACTGCCATAACTAATGTTATTTGCCAGTGACCTTTTGGGTACTTCTTACCTCATCACCTACCTTCGAGGACTGATACTGAAGACTTTACCAATAAACTTAGGTGGCCCATTTGTCCCTTGCCAACCCTTTGGTGCTCCAACAACATCTTCTGTCCTCCCCCCAGCGCATGGAGCAGATGTTGGGAGCTTTTCAGAGTGACCTCAGCTCTATTAGCTCTGAGATCCGGACACTGCAGGAACAGTCAGGAGCCATGAATATTCGGCTTCGAAACCGCCAGGCAGTTCGGGGAAAACTTGGGGAACTTGTCGATGGTCTGATAGTGCCCTCTGCTCTGATCATGTAAGTTGCCATTTTGAAGAGTTACAATGTCTATAGCAGGTAGATGGTCTAGGATGACCTACCACATGGGTCTCCTGGCCTCAGCTCTTCAAGCACCTTCCAGAAACTGATGGGTGGTTGACAACTCAACCTTGATGCATGCTTTAGGCATCAAAGATTAGGAATATCCAGAGTCAGGCATTTAGTTGGGAGGTTTAGTTGGGAGGTTTAAGGCTTTATGGACGTGGGATTGGGGGAGGTTCCAGGAACAGGAGACTTTGTACACGTATCCTGACTATGTGACTTAGCGTGTGAAGGGAGAGGTGACAGGCTGGATGTAAGGAATATAGTTTGGGACCTACTGATGTCTGGGTCTCCCTCCTATAACCCCTTCCACCTGTCCCTGCTACCCAGGGCAATTCTGGAGGCACCAGTGACAGAGCCTAGGTTCCTGGAGCAGCTGCAGGAACTGGATGCCAAGGCGGCTGCAGTCCGAGAGCAGGAGGCTAGAGGCACAGCGGCTTGTGCTGATGTCAGAGGCATACTTGACCGGCTACGGGTGAAGGTGAGGGGTGGGGATGATACCCCCAAGATTACTAGAACCAGCCTCCCTGACACCTTCAACCTGGGTTTCCCCAGCAGCGCTCACTGTAGCCCATCCCCAAGAATTTCACCCTGCCTTTACTGGCAGAGCTCATCTTCACATCTCTAGGTTCCCCTGAACACTTTCAGAAATACTGATGAGGTCTTCTCCAACCTCCATCCTCCTGTATTTGAAATGTGACCCTCCCCCCACCATTTCCATAACAGTCATAAGGTTGCAGCTTCATGCCCTGTGTTTGTTTCCTCCCCCCATGTCCAGGCGGTGACGAAGATCCGAGAGTTCATCCTTCAGAAGATTTATTCCTTCAGAAAACCAATGACCAACTATCAGATCCCCCAGACGGCCCTGCTCAAGTACAGGTCAGTGCCCAAAGGAAAGGCTCAGCATGGCCTCTGGGCCATCAGTCAGCCTGGTGAGGGGTCTGCTTTCTTGGGGAAGGTGGGGAGACTGACTTGTCCCTGGCCTCTCCAGGTTCTTCTACCAGTTTCTGCTGGGCAATGAACGGGCAACGGCAAAGGAAATCAGGGATGAGTATGTGGAAACGCTGAGCAAGATCTACCTGTCTTACTATCGCTCTTACCTAGGGCGGCTCATGAAAGTGCAGGTGAGGCCAAGGAGGGAGGCATGGCTAGGATTGGGGAAGAGGGGCCACCCCCAGGCAGGGCTGGACAGTGGGGAAAAATTGTTTTATCACAACAGGGGAGGAGATGCTTACTGGTTCCCTTTTCTCTTTTTTTCTTAGTATGAGGAAGTTGCCGAGAAGGATGATCTAATGGGTGTGGAAGACACAGCAAAGAAAGATATCCTAGAACTGAGGAACCCACGTAGTAGGCCTTGATAGTGACAGTGCCTCAAAGGCACTGCTTCTTGTCTTTTTCTCTGGGACCAAAACCTTTGAGAATGTGATAATGGCTATCCCCCTCCCCCCCTGCCGCCCGAAAAAGGCATGCATCCTTTTGACACATAGTTCTACATGTGATGGCAGGGAGGGTAGGAGCTCTCTGAAGCCCGTTCCCGGGTGTCAGATGAAGTGGGGCCAAGGTACTGGGAAGGAGGGACATCTAGGCTGTGTCTGGCTGCCTGCGGTCCCTGGAGGTAATGAGCCTCTGAGTCTGTCACCATTGTGATCTAGTTGTTTTCCCTGACTCTGATCCTTTACGATTCTTCTCAAAGCCTTCCCTCCGCAGCAGGAACACCATCTTCACCCTGGGGACCCGTGGCTCTGTCATCTCCCCCACTGAACTGGAGGCCCCCATCCTGGTGCCCCACACTGCCCAGCGGGGAGAACAGAGGGTAGGAGAAGGGATGAGAGTCAGTCATGAGGGTGTGCTGGGCATGGGTAGGAGAGGCCAGACCTCTGGGCAAAGCTTCCCGCCCTGCAGTCCCCTGTATCAATCCCCTTAGAACGGGGAATGACCTTCTTGGATCACCCAAGTGTTCTGTGATGTGAAGAGGGTTGAGACCGTTGACTTCAGGACATATATAGAGAGAGATTGGCTGAAGGGAACATCTTGGGGTAGGTTGTAGAGTTGGGTGGTGCAATAACAGCAGGTGGGGGTGGGTTCTTCTCTTGAGCCCCTCGTCCCTCTACCCCTTTCAGTACCCATTCAGGATGCTCCTTCACAGCCTGCACCTGGGTTAGATGGGAAAGACCTGAGCTCTCGTTACCCAGGCTTGCTGATTTTCCAGCAATATCTATGGAGAGTCAGCATTGGGGTCCATCCCTTCTGTCCCTCTTCTTCACCTCTCCCATCCTAGTATCCATTTGAGGCCCTCTTCCGCAGCCAGCACTACGCCCTCCTAGACAATTCTTGCCGTGAATATCTTTTCATCTGCGAATTCTTTGTTGTATCCGGCTCGGCTGCACATGATCTCTTCCATGCTGTCATGGGTCGCACCCTTGGCATGACCCTGGTAAGATCCCCAGCTCCTGTGCTCTTAGACCCCTTTGTCCTCAGTCCTCTGCAGCACTGTAGGGGGTCATAGCTCTGGTAGTACTGAAACCAGGCCCCCCCTAATTCTAAAATGTCTAAGCCTTGTACTCACAGAGCATATGAAACCCTCAAAGCTTGGGGTCCCTGAGGTACCCCTACTACTGACCCATAGCCAGGCAGTAGCATCTGAAAACGGAGGGGCCCCTGAAATGGTGCTCAGCCCTGAATTCTGCTGTGATGGGCTTGTGATCTTAAATCCTGATGGGCAAGGCAGCAGGACCACCTGAGGGGCTAGTGGACAGGGAAGGAGGAGGCATTTCCTGAGAGCTCCCTACCCTCCCTCCCAGGGCTGCATCCCCAGAGGAGTACATGCATTTGTCTGTAGCCACTAGGAATGACAGAATAACGAACGCTCTTTTCCAATTCTTCTATCCCTGAATCGTAGAAACACCTGGAGTCCTATCTCACGGACTGCTACGATGCCATTGCTGTTTTTCTCTGTATCCACATCGTCCTCCGGTTCCGTAACATTGCAGCGAAGAGGGATGTTCCTGCCCTGGACAGGTCACTGAGTTCTGGTCCTTGATGCCCCATTGCTCTTGAACCCTTGGCTTTACATGGTCCTGTTCTGACCATTGGGCTGCTGCTGACCAGACACCTGACTCTTACTCCCGTTCATCTGCCTGGGGACAGTACTGCTTTCTGCCTCACCATTCATACTAGTCCAACCTCCATCAGCCATCAGCTGGGTTCCCCCACAGAAACCCTACCTCCGTCCTCCCAGATTTCTTTTTGGCCTTTTAAATTTTTATTTTAATTCCAGTTAGTGAACATACAGTATCCTCTTAGTTTCAGGTGTATGATAATAGCGATTCAATATTTGCATGTATCACCTAGTGCTCATCACGACCCTCACATTTCTTGCCAGCTGATCTCTAATTCTGATTAAGTCTGCAGGTACTGGGAGCAAGTGCTTGCCTTGCTGTGGCCACGGTTTGAGCTGATCCTGGAGATGAATGTCCAGAGTGTCCGAAGCACTGACCCTCAGCGGCTAGGGGGGCTGGATACTCGGCCCCACTATGTGAGAGAGGGCAAGGGTAACAAAGGGGTTCCCAAAAGGCAGGGCTCTAGCTTCACTATGGGGGTTGGTCGGGTTCCCAGTTGTGTTGTGGGCCTGGCTGGATATTGGGGCACACTCTGTGTGTGGGGCAGTCTAGGAGTATGTGAATTCAGGGTGAATTTGGCATCATTTATTATAGTGATTGGGGGTGGGAGTCACAGAGGTTGATGGGCCAGCTCCTAGGGACTTGCAAGATTGCTTTGGTTGGGTCAGGGGGATGGTGTGATTTTATTACCACTTTTCTTTTCCCAAGATCACGCGCCGATATGCAGAGTTCTCGTCTGCTCTTGTCAGCATCAATCAGACAGTTCCCAATGAACGGACAATGCAGCTGCTAGGACAGCTACAGGTGAGGGTGGGCAGGAGAGACTTCCCAGTGGCTGGGCTGCCTCAGTGGCCTGCAGTGTGAGGAGCGCTGTGTGCCCTCACCTTCTCATGTCACCTCTTCCTTCTGGCTTTTCCAGGTGGAAGTGGAGAATTTTGTCCTCCGAGTGGCAGCTGAGTTCTCCTCAAGGAAGGAGCAACTTGTGTTTTTGATCAACAACTATGACATGATGCTGGGCGTGCTAATGGTACAGACACTATTTCTCTCTTCCTCCCTACCCAGAGGGTTTGGCCTCCCCCACTGCTCTGTTTGCTCTGTGAGGACAGAGCTTGGTCTTGTTCCGTAAGTTATTCTTGGCATCTGGCGCATTGCCTGGCCAAGTACAGTAAATGTGGAAGGAAGGGGATATCCTGAAGTCAAGGGCTGCTTCTCCCACACTTGAGATTTCCCTTTGTCTTCCCTTAGGAGCGGGCTGCAGATGACAGCAAAGAGGTTGAGAGTTTCCAGCAGCTGCTCAATGCTCGGACACAGGTAGGGGGGTGGGGAAGAAGAGAGGGAGAGTCTCATGTGCTATTTTCTCTTCTGTGTGTGTGTGTTTAGGGAGTGGCAGGTAAAGGGCTTCATGTACCCAGAATTGGAACTACTGGTTTCCTTTCCTTTTGTGTTTTTTTTTAACGATACACATACCCCTGAAGCCTTCACCTACCTTGACGATAACCAGCATTAAACAATGAATTCTTCCTCAGCCCATTTCCTTGCCCATCACACTTTTAAGTCTTTTCTTGACCTAAGTATTGTGTTTACCATGCTCTTGCTTTCAAAAATATAGCTGTAAGTATGGCAACTAATTAACTTAGTTGTACTTATTTATTTCTAACGTTTTTATTTTTTATTTATTTTCTTTTTTTAAGTAGTCTCCATGCCCAACATGGGGCTCAAACTCATGACCCCGCGATCCAGAATTGTGGGCTCTATCTGCTGAGCCAGCCAGGTACCTCCCCACCTGTATTATATTTTTATTTTTATTTTTATTCTTGAGTGACATAAAAGCAATCACAGGATTTTTTTCATGCATAATTTTTCCAACATTATCATATTATGACATATGGCTACAGCTTTTTCTTTTTTACTTTATATAATTTTATATTGTGTGAATGTAACGTTTTTTCCTGCAAGTGGACCTTGGGATTATTTCTAGTTTTTTGCAACTGTGAGAGTTGTTTTATGAACAGTTATGTTTTTTAGTGCATGTAGATGGAGAGAAGTTTTATAAAAGTTTCTCTTGGAAGTAGGACTTGGCTTGTTGCTTGTAGGGTTTGCCAGCATTCAACCTTATGAGACAGTGCCATATAGTTTTCCTAAGTGGTATACTAGTTTTTTCTTTACTGGCAATGTGTAAGAATTCTCATTGAGCTATATTTTCTACAACACATGGTATTACCAAACTATCTTTGCCATTCTGGTATAGGTATCTCCTTAGGGGTCTTTATATGCATTTTTCTGATTACTATTGAAATTGAGCATCATTTCAAATGTTAAGTAGTTATACAAAGTTTTCTATTCCATAAAATATCTGTTGTAGCATTTGGCCTTTTTAAAATTGGGTTGTGTATTTCTTTTTGATTTATACGATTTTTAAAATATATTTATGAAACCAATTTTTTGGTTGTATAGGTTGCAGATATATTTCAGAGCTTTATTTTTTATTTTTATTTATGTTGTCTCATGATGGACAAATTCTTAATTTTAATGTGATTGGCTTTACTGATTTTTTCTTGATTTTTCTGTCTCATTTAAGAAATCTTGTATTGGGCTTTTGAGGGACTCAGTCAGTAAAGCGTCTGCCTTTGGCTCAGGTCATGATCTCAGGGTCCTGGGGATCCAGCCCCACACTGGGCTCCCTGCTCAGTGGGGAGCCTGCTTCTTCTCTCTCTGCCCCTTGCCCATGCTGATGCACTCTCTTCTCTCTCTCACTCACTGTCTGTCAAATAAATAAATAAGATCTTAAAAAATAAATCTCAGGGACGCCTGGGTGGCTCAGTGGTTTAGCACCTGCCTTCAGCCCAGGGCGTGATCCTGGAGTCCCGGGATCAAGTCCTGCGTTGGGCTCCCTGCATGGAGCCTGCTTCTCCCTCTGCCTGTGTCTCTGCCTCTCTCTGTGTGTCTCTCATAAATAAATAAAATAAAATCTTTAAAAAAGAAAAAAGAAAAGTCTCATATCATCCTAACATCAGAAAAACATTATACTACATTTTCTTCTTAATGTTGTAGAATCTTGCTTTTTATGTTTAAGCTCTAAATTTACCTGGAATTGATTTTGTGTATGATGTGAGGTAGAACCTAATTTAATGTTTTAATATAGATAACGATGGGCCCAGAAGCACTTATGGAAAATCCCTTTCTCTACTTGATCTGCAGTGTGCTTCTGTCACATAGCAAAACTATAAATATATGTGTCTTCCCTCTATTCTATTCTATTGATTAATTTGTCTGACCTGTCGTGCAGTTTTAATTATAATGCTTTATAACTATGCAAACATTATGCTATATAATTATGCAAATTCTATCTTTTTCAGGAATACCTTGAATATATTGGCCTCTTGATTTTTTCATATAAATTTTATAGTTAGCTGTTAAGTTTTCACATTGAAAAAACTTTTAAGGATTTTGATTGGAATTGCATTGATCAGTTTGGATCAATTTTGAAGAATTGATAGTTTATGATGTTGAATCTTCTCATCCATGAACTTGGGCTTCCCATTTTTAAAGATATTCTTTAATATCTTCTTGCAACCTTTTGTAATTTTCAACACAAAAACATTGCAAATCTTTGGCCAGAGTTATTCCTAGTTAGATGTAATATGTAGATTATGTAGATTTCACCCTCCTAGGAGTAAATATATAGTTTCCAATCCTTTGTCTTTAGTTTCTTACGTCTTTGATCTACTACTGTTCTGGCTAGGATCTCTCTGACAATGTTGAGCAGTTGAATAGAAGTGTAATAGTGAGAACCCCTATCCTGTTCCTGATTTTAAAGGGAATGCTTTCCTCATTTCCCCATTAGGAGTAACACTGCTGTGAGTGTTTTTGTAGATGCCTTTTATCTGGTCAAGAATATTCTTCTCAATCCCTAGTGTGCTAGTTGTTACTGTAGTTATTCCTACTAGGAATAAATCCACATTTATTTAGGGATAATTACTAGGAGTACTAGGACTTACCAGGAAGAATTACTTTTTTTTTCTAATTGTTTAGGCTTTTTGATCTATTCTTTTAGAATTTGTCCTTTAAATAAACTTGTTACTTAAATAGTATCATTTTAGAAAGAAATTTTCTTGTTGTTTTAACTGCCATATAGAAATGCTATTGGGGGACGCCTGGGTGGCCTAGCAATTGAGCGTCGGCCTTTGGCTCAGGGCGTGATCCCAGGATCCAGGATCGAGTCCCACTTCAGGCTCCCTGTGGGGAGCCTGCTTCTCCCTCTGCGAATGACTCTGCCTCTCTCTCTGTGTGTCTCTCGTGAATAAATAGAGAAATCTTAAAAAAAAAATGCTATTTTTTTTTTTTTTTTAAGATTTTATTTATGGGAATCCCTGGGTGACTCAGCGGTCTAGTGCCTGACTTCGGTCCATGGCGTGATTCTGGAGTCCCAGGATCGAGTCCCACATCGGGCTCCCTGCATGGAGCCTGCTTCTCCCTCGGCCTGTGTCTCTGCCTCTGTCTCTCTCTGTCTCTCATGAATTAATAAATAAAATCTTTAAAAAAATAAAAAAATAAAGATTTTATTTATTTATTTATTTATTTATTTATTTATTTATTTATTTATTTATTTATTTATTTGTGAGAGACACAGAGAGAGGCAGAGACATAGGCAGAAGGAGAAGCAGGTTCCCTGTGGGGAGCCCGATGCAGGACTAGATCTCTGGACCCCGGGATCAGGACCCAAGCCAAAGGCAAACACTCAACCACGGAGCCACCCAGGTGCCCTAACTAACCACATTTTAAGTGATTGATAGCTACATGTGAGTCATGGCTACTGTGTTAGGACAGCTCATCTCAAAAAAAAGAAAAAAAAGGACAGCTCATCTCTCTTAGCTGAACTTCCTTTTGCAGTATATTCCCTGTGCCTCCCCACTGTTATATTGTTAAAAGTGGGTTATTGCATTTGGGCGACTGGAATAGGTTGAATTTGGTTATTTAATCTCTGTTCAAAATGACATTACAAATGAAGATCCCTCAGTTATAGAAAGATCCGTTCTTAGGAATGTCTTCCCCATCTCATATTAATTACTGGACATTCTTCAGTGATGTAAGTGGATTTTTGGTGGGAAGAGTAGAAAAATATTTTTTCATTTTTATTTTTTTTAGAGAGAGCATGCTCAAGTAGGGGTGAGGCGGGGAGCAGGGAGGGGCAAAGGGAGAGGGACAGAGAATCCCAAGCAGGCTCTGCACTGAGCCCCAACACAGGGCTTTATCCCACAACCCGAGATCATGACCTGAGCTGAAATCAAGAGCCAAACACCTGACTGAACTTCTCAGGTACCCCAAGGATTTTATTTTTAAATGGAAATTGTTTTAAAAGTTTCACTTTCACCCTACCAGATCTTACTATCAAGCTTGGGTTTCTGCTTTCATTCAGCCCTGCCATTTTAAAAAAATTTCTAAAGGTTATTTATTTTTATTTTTATTTTTTTTAAAAGAATTTATTTGACAGTGAGAGAGCACAAGCCGGGGGAGTGGCAGATGGAGAGGGAGAAGCAGGCTCCACGCTGACTATGGAGCCCAGTGCGGGGCTCAATCCTAGGACCTTCAGATTATGACCTGAGCCAAAGACAGACGCTTAACTGGCTGAGCCACCCAGGCACCCCTAAAGATTTTTTTTTTTTTTTAATATTTTTATTTATTTTTTATTTATTTATGATAGTCACACAGAGAGAGAGAGGCAGAGACATAGGCAGAGGGAGAAGCAGGCTCCATGCACCGGGAGCCTGACGTGGGATTCGATCCCGGGTCTCCAGGGTCGCGCCCTGGGCCAAAGGCAGGCGCTAAACCGCTGCGCCACCCAGGAATCCCCTAAAGATTTTATTTTTAAGCAATCTCTACACCCAACATGGGACTTGAACTCACAATCCCAAGATCAAGAGTCACATGCTCTACTGACTCAACCAGCCAGGCACCCCAATTTTAACTTTTTATTGTGGGAGATTTCAAATGCACATACTAATAGCATAGTGGATCCCCTGGGGTCCTCTCCCAGGGGTCGCACCCCCAAGTACCATCACAGATCTTCAATCAGTAAGTACTTGGGGACAGTTTTATTCCTTTCTATCAGCACCCATTGCTCATCCTTCCGTGCCTGCCCCCCAGTTATTTTTTTTTTAAAGATTTTATTTATTTATTTATTTATTTATTTATTTATTTATTTATTTATTTTTATTTTTATTTATTTATGATAGGCACACAGTGAGAGAGAGAGAGGCAGAGACACAGGCAGAGGGAGAAGCAGGCTCCATGCACCGGGAGCCCGACGTGGGATTTGATCCCGGGTCTCCAGGATCGCGCCCTGGGCCAAAGGCAGGCGCCAAACCGCTGCACCACCCAGGGATCCCCAGATTTTATTTATTTATTCGTGATAGACACACAGAGAGAGAGAGAAAGAGAGAGAGAGGCAGAGACATAGGCAGAGGGAGAAGCAGGCTCCCCACAGGGAGGAGCATGCTCCATGCAGGGAGCCCCATATAGGACTCGATCCTGGAGTCCAGGATCATGCCTGGACCGAAGGCAGGCGCCAAACCGCTGAGCCACCCAGGGATTCCCCCCGGCCCCCGTTATTTTGGATTAAATCTTATACATCATCATTTCATCTGTGTCAGGATGTGTTTTTAAAAACACAATATAGGTAGCCCCAGTGGCTCAGCAGTTTAGCGCCGCCTTCAGCCCAGGGTGTGATCCTGGAGACCTGGGATCGAGTCCCACGTCAGGCTCTTTGCATGGAACCTGCTTCTCCCTCTGCCTGTGTCTCCGCCTCTCTCTTTCTGTGTGTCTCTCATGAATAAATAAAATCTTTAAAAAAAGAAAACCCACAATATATTATCACACTTTAAAAAAATGATCTTAAAAGAGCTAGTGTTCAGATTTTCTCAGTCATAAATGGTTTTTATAGTTCAAATTAACATCCATGTATGGTACATACATATGTCTCTTTGTGATCTATAGAGTGCCCTTCCATCTTTGCTTACCTCCTCTGCAATTTATCTGTGGAAGAAACCAAGTAACTGAGTCATCTGTCATGTTAGAATAACAGAATACAGTCTAGATTTTGCAGATTGCATTCCATGGTATGGCTAGACTTTTTTCTTTTTTTCCATAAATGTGTAGTTAGATGAAAAGTCTTGATCAGTTTGCAGTTAGTTGCCCACCCCCCCCGCCCCCCCCTGCCCCAAGGATAGTTGAGAGCTAGTGGTATGTACTTCCATTGGGGGCACATAATGGTTTCTTGGTTCCTTTTCTGTCAATAGCCATCAGTGATCACTGCCTACATCCATGAACTAGATTTCCATAACCCTCAATGTCTCAAAATTTCCCATCTCATCTGTGCTACATTTTAAGTCATTTCTTCAATTATAAAATTCAATTTGCTGTATCATTCTTCAGGTATTTCTAATCTGCTGTATAACCTGTTGACTTTTTAAAATTAAAGACTTTTAATTTTTAAGTCATCTCTTGAAAGTTTCATTTTGTTTCAAGTCTGTCCATTCCTCATCTTGTTGAGTCGTCATCTTTGTGTCTATATTTTTAATTCTTTGAATGTTTCATACAGAACTCACAACTGCTGTGTATATGACAGTTTTTTTTTAAAGATTTTATTTATTTATTCATAGACACAGAGAGAGAGGCAGAGACACAGGCAGAGGGAGAGGGAGAAGCAGGCTCCATGCCGGGAGCCCGATGTGGGACTCGATCCCAGGTCTCCAGGATCACACCCCAGACTGCAGGCGGCGCCAAACCGCAGTGCCACCAGGGCTGCCCGTATCTGACAGTTCTGATGTTGGCAGTCTTTGGTATACCAGTCTAAGTCCATTGCTTATTGTTTATACTGTTTCTCATGGTAGTTTCCTTTCATATGTGTCTGACGATCTTTGAGTTCATTGCTCTGTCTTAATCAGGGGGAGTCATATGGGCCTAAAATGAGATTGAGGATATTTTTCTGTCAAGAGGATTTGCCTCTGCGTTTACGGTAGGCAAATTACTGAAAGACCTAATCCACCTCGATTTATGTCAGCACCCCTTTGAGGCTCTCACAAGAGGCCCAGGCTCCGCTTCTCCACTTGAGTCTGGCATCAGGCTCAGATTCCAGATAGCAGAGTTGCCATCGCCATTTGTCTTCTGGCAGCCTTGCCTCTCCCAGCTTCCTACCTTTCTGGTTCTGGCTCTGATCCCAATTACTTGTGCTTTGCTCCCCAGTTCAAGTTTAGTGTTTTGGGACCATTGGTGTCTTAAAGTATGTAATTTGCTCTGGCAATATTCTGAGGATCTAGTCATTCATGATGCCAGAAGTGGGAAAATGTCTTGATACCAGGACATTTGACTATGTGTATGTGTGTGTGCTTATTTCTACAGGAATTCATTGAAGAGTTGTTGTCTCCCCCTTTTGGGGGTCTGGTGGCATTTGTGAAGGAAGCCGAGGCTTTAATTGAACGTGGACAGGCTGAGCGACTTCGAGGGGAAGAAGGTATGCAGATGATGTGGTCAGGTGGTGGAGTTAATGGTAAGGGGAGTGGAAAAGAAAAATGAGAGGAGGCAGATTCCATGAGGAGGGGGTAGAGCAGGAAAATGAGATTGGATGTGGAAGAGGGCTGTGCCTTGGGGAGGACGTAAGGGTTAAAGATCACCTAGCCAAGTCCTTTTCTGAGACCCTCTCTCTTTGCTCCTGCCATCAGCCCGGGTTACTCAACTGATCCGTGGCTTTGGTAGTTCCTGGAAATCATCAGTGGAGTCTCTGAGTCAGGATGTAATGCGGAGTTTCACCAACTTCAGAAATGGAACCAGTATCATCCAGGTAACTTGCAGCTTCCAGGCCTCCCTTCCCTCCAACCCCTATCATTAGTTGTTTTCTCTGGGCTCAGCATCATCCAGGTGACCCATGACCTTCAACTACCAGCATGCCCAAAGTTCTGGATGAGCCCTAGCCTGATTCCTGATACCATCTCTAGCACCACTCCACAGCCTGATCTTTCATGACTTTCTCTGACCAGGGAGCTTTGACCCAGCTGATCCAGCTCTATCATCGCTTCCACCGGGTACTCTCTCAGCCCCAGCTCCGAGCTCTCCCTGCCCGGGCAGAGCTTATCAACATTCATCACCTTATGGTGGAGCTCAAGAAGCACAAGCCCAACTTTTGATGCGCCAGACCCTGGGATCCACCCGCCTTCTCCATGGACTTCCGTACCCCATCCCAGACTCTTCTTCATCTGGGGTTTCCTTAACAGTTGTCCACCTGCCTCCCAGGTCCTTGACATGCCTCACCCTGCCTCATCAGAATAAGCTGGATCACCTTGTTTTTGGGTTCCCAGGACCACTCCCCCCGGGCTTCCAAAAGCCTTTATCATTTCCCTGATTTCACCACCCCTTCCCCCACACCCAAGTTCTCTTCCCCCAGTAAAATCTTTACTGTTTCAGTCTCAACTCTTGTCACCATGGCCTGAGGTGCAACGCCTCAACTCTTGGAATTGGTGGCAAGGCAAGTCATTGATTTTTTTTTTTCCCCTTTCACTCAGTGATTTCTTTTCTGTAGCTTTTTGACCTAAGATCTCAGCAACTTGAACACTAACAAGACCTCTCCTGGCTTGAGAGTTACTCCAAGGTCAGTCTGCAGAAAACAATAAATATTTAATATGACATAATACTCTTCTCTCATTTCCTTCCTCCTTCTTCCTGGGGCCTTCAAGTGGCCCCCACCTCTGCTCCAGGATCACTTTTTTGTTCTGGCTCTCTCCTGGGCTTATCTCCCTTCTGGTGGGTGTCCAGAAGAAGGGGTACAGATAGTAACTTCTAATCTCTAGCTGCTTCAGGCCAAAGAAGTAGCAGCGTTGGTTTTAGGGAGGGGACTGTGTCGTGAGTAACCAGCCTGGTGGAGGAAGGTGGCCCCTGGTTAAAAATGGCAAATACCTCAAAAAAAAAAAAAAAAGGGCAGATCCCTCAAGGGCTGGGAACACGGTTGTACAGCCTCAGGCACTGTTCCACAGGCTACCTTGATTCCCTAACAGGGGCTTAACTTGCATGGGGGGCTGGAGGGCTGTAGCACTCACACCAGGGCGGGGGTGGGACAGGTTTGCAGCGTGCCTGTTTCATCTATTTCTGTGTTTGCTTCCTACTGCACCCCTACACCTCGTTTGAACTCAGACTCTAGACAGAAGAGACACGGGGGCGCCTTTTTAGTCCTAACGGGAAAGGCGCAGGCAGTCGGGAGAAAATGGTAATTTGGGGATGTTTCCTCTGTTTCCTTCTCCCACATGGCCCGAGCATTGCTTCCCAAGTCCCAGCGAGCTACTGAAGGAAAAAGAATTCCACCCCCGGCGCGGGCTCTCTGGACGCGAGCCGGGCCTGGGGCGGGGTGGAGGAGAGGGTGCCTCTAGGCCGGCGGCGGCGGTGGGGCGGGGCCAGGGCGGTCCCGGCGGGCGGGCTCTTGCGATTGGCTGCCGCGAGGCGGGGGCGTGGCGGGAGGGCGCCTTCCCCCTCCCTCGGGAACCGCGCTGCGACTGGGAGGCCGACCGCCGAGCGGCGTCCTCAGTTTGGGGAGCCTTGGCGCCCGAGGCCGCCGGGTGTCGGGCGGCGGGGGGCATGGGCGGCTCCTGATTGGCCCAGACGCCTCAGGGGCGGGCCGGGGCAGTGTCCTCAGCCGACCCCTCCCGGCGCCGCCGCTCCCTCGGCTCCGGGCGCCCTTCCAGCGTTACCGCGCCTGACTCGGCCCCAGCCGTTCCCCGAGGCCCGCCGCGCTCTAGGCGGAGGTGCGCTGGGCTTCGAGGGCCGCAGCTCGCCCCGGGACCTTCTGTCCTCCTGCCTGCCTCTCCCGCCCACCTACACCCTCCCCTGCTTCTACTTTCAACCTTGGGGGAGCCAGTTCTCCTGTATGACCCGACTCCAGCCTCAGGAGAAGGTTCGCTCAGGGTTTGGGACTCGGGACGGAGGCGGCACGGGCGGCTTTGACAAAGAGCAGTTTCCCAGAGCAAAGGTCTCCGGATCCCCCACGAGGGAGACTACCTCCCAGATAGACGCCTTCGTGGAAAGCCTCTCACGCTCCCGTGGGAGAAGGGCTGCGCTGGCAGGCACTTTGACTTTACTCGGTACAGGCCACTCCTGTCCATTCCCGAATGCAAATAAATATTCAAACAACCGGTAAGCGCGTCATTTTGCAGGGCTGAGGGGCGGTGCCGGAGTCTGAGGAAGCTCTTGATTAGGGAGCCGGAAGGCATTCCCATTTTATTGTAGCTCACAGTGTTTGGGGACATCCATCTCCCCGGGCACCCGGGAGATCTCCAACGGACTCTCAAGGACCCGCGAAGTCGCAATGGGGTGAAAGGGAGCCGCGGTACCCACACAGACCTCCAGGGGGCAGCATCGACCAGGAGATGGAGTTGTTCCGGGCTGCTTGGTCTCGCGGCAGGTGGCTGCGAAGGTTCCCCCAGGGCTCCCATCTCTCTGAAAGGACGGAGAGAGTTTTCCTTCAGCCTAACCACCCACTCCACACCCCCTTTAAGCTGTTTTTAGAAGCATTTAAAAAAATATTTAATTTATTCATGAGAGACACAGAGAGAGGCAGAGACATAGGCAGAGGGAGAAGCAGGCTCCCTGCGGGGAGCCGGATGCAGAATCCTCCATCCCAGGACCCCGGGATCACGCCCTGAGCCGAAGGCAGACAGTTAGCCACTGAGCCACTCAGGTGTCCCTCATGCAGGACTCTTAACCAAGATCCTAAAGGCTCTGTGATTGAGAATTAGAAAAAATTACGTATTATTTTCACGAACCTCTAATGGAAATGTAGCATTTCCTCCAATGAAAAGTGTAGACAACAAACCACAGCAGAATTAGCAGTATCTGTGACTGTCATCAATAGAAATCAGATGCTTTTATATCACATCACCTTCCAGTTGCAGAAATCTTAAAATGTCATGTGTGCTCATCATTGCTTTATAGTTTTGATAGTGGTTAGACCTACACTGAATGTTATTATATATCACACATTTTTAAATTTATTTTTTATTTTTGCTGCTCGGAACTATGCCATCACGTGCAAAATAATCCTCACTTGACATGGCTTCCTATAAGGACTCCCAATCTGGTAGAGGAGATGGACTGTTTATTCACATGGGTCACCTGGGCTGCAGCTTACTGACAGCAAGCAGAGGGAGAGGTTGCTCCAGTGCAGGAGCAAGAGGATGTGTTGTCTGTAGAAAATGTTAAAATAGGGATCCCTGGGTGGTGCAGCGTTTTGGCGCCTGCCTTTGGCCCAG